>NC_044551.1:97825381-99144040 GCF_007565055.1 Rhinopithecus roxellana
TACCAAGTTTAATTCTGTGTTCTTTGTTTCAAATTTTCTGTTGTCTTAATGCATTATCTTCTCTCCCTGAAGAACTTGGTTTTGATAACTCAAATAAAAACTGTTTCATGTCCACTGTATGGTAGCTACATGGGGTGTATATGTAATCATGTATCCAAGAAGGAAATATTACGTATTTCAAGCTTCGGGTGCCACCTAGGGTCCAGAAATGATGCGCATGTATAGAACACTTAAACAGGGTAATTGGGAAGAGTTTACTAGGGACTTTTACAAAGTTGAAGACAGAGTTAAGAAGGACCCTAAAAGAGATGGGAAGTTCCTGGTGGGTAGCTCCAGGGCCTGACAGGACAAAAGGAGAGGTACTCCTGGGACACTAGCCAGAACTGGGAGAGGGTGGTCACTGTGTCTGGGGAGAAGACTGTGTGGCAGAGGAACAGCTGACCTGGGAGGTGCTGGATAGTAAATATCCTGACTTCTCTCTTCTCCTTCCCAGCCTGTTTCTGCTGGGCTGCCCATTACTCAGTTCCAAATAGGAGCCAGAGAGCAAAGGAGGCTTAGTTGTATATATTAATGTAGGCCTTAGAGATCTGGCTGCTGGGCTCCAAACAGGGTACAGAAGGTTCCAAAGTGGATCTGCTGGAACAATCACAGAAGCTGATTCCAAAGTGTCCCGTGAAAAACATCCATTTAATACCCACTTTGCAAGCACAACAAGTATTTTTATTTAATCCTTAAGGAGTGAATCACTGTGTCATCTTGGAGCTTTACTAATAGAAAACCACTGTGATATTATAATAATGACCAGAGCCCACTCGATTTTATATATTCCTAAAGGCAGGAAAAATAACCGAGAAATGGTGTTATAATGCACATGACGGCGTAGCTGTCAAGCATTATGTGTTAAAGCAAACTCTTCTGGACCTCATGATTAAACGATGCCATGGAGTGCCTTCCCAGGGGTTTAAGAGGAAGCAGAAACGAGGGCATTTTCACATTATTTGTCCTTTCTGTTTGATTCACCATGGACTCATTGTGTACCAAGTTACTCATGTGCTGGTGGACAACCCAGCAAGATGTATTCCTCCTCATTCCAGCCCATCCTTTCAAAGGTAAGACTGTGCCTTTTACATCCATAATGCATCCTGGAAAACATTTTTAAGCTCAGTGTCTGAACGTCAAGCAATTGATTTTGTATTATTCATGTGGGGTCAGGGTAGGCAGTATTTTCATTCCCAGGGACTTAAAACAGTATGATGAAATTCCTAAAAGCAGTGATGTTGGAGTTACCTTTCAGGAAGGTAAAGACTTTGACAGGGTTCCAATGACACCTGGACAGAGGCCTCCAGATTTCTCCAGCGGTCTGGAAAACTGACTCAAGGACCCTGCTTTGTTCATGGTCTACAGCACCACCTCCCTGTCCTCAACTCAGCTACAGGAACCTGGGTGGACGGATGCATGGGACTGTGTCCTTGGTGCATGCAGAGAAGCAGTGGAGGGATGAGGGCCCTTCTCCTGCCACAGTAGCATAGACCAAGTGTCCCTTAGCTGACAGTACCCTGATGCTCACACCAGTGGGGTTCCCAACCCTATAGTCTATCTTCTGCAGCACGTATAGTCTAGCTGGATGACAAAAGGGAAGAATGGAGGAGAGGGGGAGTCAGACTAGGAACTGTGGTGGAGGAAGGGGAAGATGAGGTAGGAGAAAGTCTACTTCCAAGCCAACCGACCTTCGACCCTCCTGTGTGTGCAAGCTGCAGGCCTCTGGGGACAGGGAAGGGAGGCGAGCTGCAGTGCCCTCTGCAGCCGGCAGATGGAGGAGCCTTCCCCCGGTGCAGTGTGGTGCCACCATGTTGTAACTGGAAGTCCTGGATCCCCAAGTGAGGAAGTGTCTTCCTCTCCTAGGGCTGCTGTACCAAATTACTGCAAATGTAGTGGCTTACAACAGAAGTTTATTTTTTCATGGTTCTGGAAGCCAGAAGTCTGAAATCAGGTGTCAGCAGGGCGGTGCTCCCTTGGAAGGCTCTGGGGAGGCTCCCTCACATCTCCCAGATTCTGGGGACTGCAGGAGTTCCTGGCTGAAAACTTCATGGCTCCTATCATTGCCTTGTCCTCGTACGTTTTCTCCTCCGTGTCTGTCCTCTGGTGTCTGTTATAAGGAGGCTTATTATTGGATTTGGGGCCCATTTGGATAATCTGGATGATTGTATTCCAAGATCATCATTTTAATTATAGCTGCAAAAGACATTTTCCAAATAAGGTGATGTTGCTAGGTTCAAGGGGTTAGAACATCAACATATCTTTACGGAGGCAACCACTGTGGGTAGGAACACAAAAGCCCTGGGTGTGAAGGTGTTTTAGGAGTTTAGTGCCCTGTAGAGTAACTTTAAGTTCAGACATGCCTAGACTGATTTCTTTTGATAATAATTTGTTCATTTATTCAACAAATATTTGAGTGCCTCCTAAGCCAGGTTCTAACAGACACTGGGTAACGAACAGTGAAGAAGATGAATTTGATATCTGCCCTGATTGTGGCAGAGTTAGAGTTTCTGCAGTCTGTTGTCTTACATAAAAACACAGCAACAGCACAACTACAGCATGAAACTTTAACGACTTTAAATCCCTAGCCATGCTGCGCCTCTCCCATTTTATCCTGCCCACACTATGCACACACACTTCATCCTGTTTTCATTTCAGTGGCAACGCATTTTTGGAAGCAAAGTTCTCTCATGCCTGTGACTGCCAAAACCTGTTCTCATCCAGATAAATCAGTCAGTAGATTTATGATGCCATCTCGTTTAAGCATATTTGCATCTTAGCAAGGAGCCACAGCAAGGGGATAAGCATTCTCTTCTATGGAGTATAACACAAATGTTATCTCTGTTGGCTAAAAGCGGAATAGACAGACAGTCTACTTGTACTCCAGAATGCCTTTCTGTACATTTGCACCAGTTCCATAGAAAGTTTTTAACACTCAGACTGTTTCCATAGTATTTTACATTGTTAATCATTTAATCAACTGCAGTGACATCTCCTGGCTGAGATGAGAGATTACTGGTAGACATTTTGTAAGGGAATAGAAAATTACAACAATGTTAAAGAAATAAAAGAAAATTATGTTTGCCAAATGTTTTTGTTTTAAGGCCATCAGCATTTTATAGGCTCATGTTCTAGGTACCCCCAAATTCAGAACAATGGATGACTGAAATTTTAAAAGGTTAGAATTAATAATATCTCCCTTGACTTAAGATGAGTAAATAAAACAGGAAGAAGTGTTTTAAAATTGGCAAACCTTTGTGGGAAATACTGCCAGAGTCTTATAAATGGGATAGTGAAGATTTTTTGCTCACAGATTCTGGGGCTTTCTCTTATCTTTGAGCGTGAGTTGGGCGAGCAGCTTTGTGAACAGTATATTTCATTTTATCTTAACAGCTTTGGGATACAAGGCTAACCAGTGATCACACAATTGTATGCTGACGTTAGGCTCCTCTGTTCCTGCCTTACAACAAAAAGGCTATTGTTTGCAACCTAATAATAATGTAAGAGGGGAGAGGGGAGAAAAACAACACAAAAGATTTTTCCTCTATAGTTAGAAATTTGGTTTCAGTACAGGCCAGAGAGCAAGCAGGGTGCATTTCCTGTGGGAAATACTTTTCAACTGTTTTGCTTTGTTTTGTTTTAGCTTTATTGCTTAGTGTGATGCCTTAGCATGAATTGCTTGTGAAACTTTTACAGATATATTAAGATTCAGGCAGGTGGACAAGAAGCTCAGCCAGAGGAAGCCTTCTGTGTGGTTCTGCAGTTCCTCTTTGTTGGCTATACCCTATGCCCAGTCTGGTATCTGGTTGTATGTTTTGTTTTGCTATAGCCTTCTCTTCCTCCAGACATCCCTCAAAAGCAATTCAGGGGGAGAGAATTCATGGCTCTTACTTGAGAGAATAGAAGACCTCCGAGAAATGATGGCGGGTTAGGGCTGGGAGAGGAAGTGATAGATATTTACACTCACAGAACTAGAAAGATGTTTTCCGTATATCATCGTTTGACTGGATTTTTTCTAAATATATGATTGTTTGCAGTTCAGAGCAATGTAACTAAAAGCGGATTCATTTGTTTACACCGGCATTTTAAATGTGTATCAATTCTGGAAGCCTAATGTAATTATCAGAAGCTGATGTAATTTCTAGGTAGGAATTGTAAAGAAGGTATGCCTACCAGCCAGATATTGCAGTTGTCATCTATGTACCTTTTTAATGATGTAAACTTGCAAATTTATATCTCAAAGCATGACTAATTTGAAAAAAAAAATAGCCTTCTTTAAAGACTCAGCCTCAACGTTATCTGCCAACTAATGATGTGTTTGATCATTAAAATCAGCTTATGGATTTGCTTCATGGGTTTTTCAGGAAGCAAGTATGGATGCCACATTGTTCTTTAGGTGGGGAGGTGGGACAAAATAGGTAGAAGGTAATATGTTTATTTCAATTTGGAAGTAAGTAAGCACATACCTTACATATGTTTGCCTATTCAGAGATCCACATATACCTGAGTATCTCATTGATTTCAGAGGCACACTCATCCAATTGCCACTATAAACATAACAGAACAAGAGAAAAGGGAGCTACATCTTAAAACTGGGAATAATAGCGGTCCAAAAACTATCAAATTTCTTATTCTTAAATGTTTTCCTAATAATACATAATCTATTTTCTGCTGTATATTTCAGTGCTATATATTCTCTCTTGAATTGATTGCCTACAGAGTAAATTGTTAAATTGCGAATAAATCTTGAGATGTAATAGGATTCTCAGAATCAACTTTGAAAATTTCAGAATGATTTTCTGACATAGAAACCAACAATCCCTTGTTAGCTAAGGAAAAATAAACCAGATCTTTTTCTATGAATTGTAACGATGATAAGAGCACAATTTCCAATAAATAGTCAATAGGAAAGACCCACTGGACTCATCCCAAGGGGCAGGTGAGTCCTCTAACATTAAAGGTTGGAAAACTGCAGCCCTTGGGCCAAATCTGTCCTTTCCCTACTTTTATAAAGAAAATGTTATTGGAACATAGCCATGCGCATTTGTTTATACATCATCTATGGCTGCTTCTGCACTAAATGGCAGAATTGAGTAGTTGCAACAGAGACCATTTGGCCTGCAAAACCTAAAATATTTACCACCCATCTTGTTACAGAAAAAAAATTTCCAAACCTTGTTCAATAATTTTATCTCTGTTTAGAATTGGCATCAGTTCCTGATCCAAACTTCCAAAATGAAAGTAGAATCCTGGGTACAGAAACAGGTAATTGCAGGAGAGAAAAACGTCAAAGCAGTCAGGTTTTATACCCTGCCGTGAGGTCCATTTCTCATATGCTTTACAAGTGAGAGAAGCATCCAGAGCTTACAGCACCTCAGCAGGGAATATTTTCTCTCTCTTTGGCACCATCCAGGACTCACTGGGATCCACTGTGTGAGGCCAATAAGGATTACAGAATTCCTTCCACAACCTGAGGTATTGATTAGGTTGGCCAAGTCAATGCTAAAATTAGGCACAGACTAGGAGGCATGGAATGGATTTTAGAATGTGCACAATGAGATCCATAGCTACTCAGTGGGAGATTCAGAGAAGCACTGCAGAATGGTTGCTTTACTGTAACTGAGTTTTATTTTTACATACATACAAGTGGTAGTTGAAGGGACAGCACATTTATCATAATTATCATAAACCAGTATTTATTTTTGCTGGTTTTAAAAAATACCAATTATTTGTCGATAGTCTGCACAACAACGTAAGTTTCAAAAAAATGTGACTTAGCTGACTGACCGTCTTGGCTCTTGCCATGTGTATAGCTTTGAAAGTGATTTAGTTTTGCCTTGTTGGTTAATCTCCTTGCTATGAAAACAGAGGTTGGGCACAGCATGCAAGACTAGGGTGACCAGTAAAATAGGTCATCAAGTCCCAACATGCTTAACTATGAAAGTACCACTAGAACTAATTAAACCAGGTCAACAGCTGTAATGTAGGACTCTCCCAGAGAAATGTGATGTGTAGTCTCTCTATGTAAACATGTGACACCTGTTTCTGCCCATGGTTTGAAAGTGCTTGACTTCAGAACTGGGCTGGAACATACAGAACCTTTGTGAGAACTGGAAGAAGGTACTGCTTTCTGAGACCAGTTAGCAATAGGATCTCCCATCTTCTGGGCTGATGCTCTCCTGTTCCATAGGACATAGCTCACAGAGTGGTAGAATGAATCTCGATTCCCCAGTTGGGCCTCCTGGCCAAATGTCTGGCAGGGCACAACCATATGTGGCTTTTCGGCTTGGCACCAGACAGTGGTAATGATATTGAAAATAGGTTTGTGGGAATGTATGTTGTTCAAAATATGCAGCATTTTAACCTTGATCTAAAATCAGTATTCGTTGAATGGTTACATGGTGAATAGTTGGAAATGACTAGATTTTAATAAAAACAAATTAAGACAGATTTCAGTAATAGCCTACAATTTAGACAAGAAATTTGTGATGTCTGTGTTTTTAAAAACGCACGTTTATGCT
This sequence comes from Rhinopithecus roxellana, assembly GCF_007565055.1. Classification (NCBI taxonomy): domain Eukaryota; kingdom Metazoa; phylum Chordata; class Mammalia; order Primates; family Cercopithecidae; genus Rhinopithecus; species Rhinopithecus roxellana. Next base: position 97,831,939 of record NC_044551.1, read on the forward strand.
CCTGAAAGAAATTATATGTTCTGAAAACTTGAAGTCATCTCAATCATAGGAAATACTGGCTTTTAGATTTGCCCGGACCTTTCAGGGGAAAGTAATTTGGACTTTTTTCCACTTAATTTTCCAGATAATTGCTGTGGTTCCTCCCCGTTTCTCCATTAATATAGCCCAGATGACAGAAGAGAGGTAGCAAAGAAAAATGTGAACTTGGAGAGGGAGGAATAACACAAGATGGCCATCGTATTAAGAGCATTGGTGCCATTTCACGTAGTTCTTCTGACCACAGCTGTAGCAAACCATTTAGTCTGCTATTGTTCTTCCTGTTCCTGGCAGACTCTACACTTTCTATTTGGAAAGACTGATCAGCAAACGTATCTGCCTTGAGGCACACAGACACCCACAGGCTTGCCAAGCCCCTCCACCGCTCTGCTGACCTGAGACTGTCTTCTTTTTGCTCAAGGATGTTGGAAAAGCAAATAAAAGCCATTTATGCACTCTACTCTATGCATTCTTTTCCTCCAGTTTCCCCTTTCCTTTGGATTAATTTAACTTCTTCTGCTTATGAATCTGATAGTTCTTCCACATTGTTCTGAATTTCCTTTAGCACTGAAGAATTAACATTTTTAAAATTAAGTAACATTTTCCCAAAAAAGGGAGCAGAAATAATTTATGTTTATATTTGTGCATGTAAAAAAGTCTGTAGGGTGCACAAAACTAATAAGATAGGTGAACTTGGAAGACGTTTGCTGATCAGACAAGAGATGGAATTGGAAGAAGACTTCTCACTGTGTATCTTGTTTTTTCATTTATGATCTATATGAATATGTTACCTCGTCAAGAAAATTAAGTCAAAACATTTTAAAAATCAAAACACAAGTAAAAAGACAACAGTGACCTGAACAACTGCTTCATCAACCTTCTCTCCTGAGTAGAACCTTGAAGGTCCAGCAGATATCCACATTTCTGAGAGAATGTGGTCACTGTTATATTAGAAGTTCTAGATTCATTTTTTTTCTAACTTTGGTCAGCCTTGAGGAAGATGAAATTCCCTGTTTGCAAATGAGGATTCTGACTTAGACGAAAAATTCAGTGTAATGATATCCAAGCAGTTGTGGTATCACATGGTGCATTGATACAGCCCCCTTTGCAGGAGTCGATTGCAAATAATCACACATTTTTCTGTGTACTGACAACCAAGAAATAAGTTGTAAATGGGTGGCAGGTGCTCAGCACTGACCAGGCGATTGAATGTAAGAGTGAACAAGAGCTTTACTCTGCTGAGTGGAGCTGTCAGTGTAATTGAGGAGACAGTAATCTAAATGCACAATGCCCATGCACTGTCACAAGTAGAATGCATGTTGCAATATGAGACAGCTGACTCTAGGGTTCTGTGGATAGACAGGAGTGACTGACCTCCTTTGAGACAGATGTAGGAAGAATGCATGCCTGCATCTTATTCCCATTGGAACGGCTGTAAAAGATCTTTTAAGTGCCTGCCCTAAACCCCTCCCCCACCCCGCTTTTGTTTTTGAGACAGAGTTTCACATTTGTTCCCCAGGCTGGAGTGCAATGGTACGATCTTGGCTCACTGCAACCTCTGTCGCCTGGGTTCAATCGATTCTCCTACCTCAGCCTCCTGAGTAGCTGGGATTACAGGCATGTGCCACCATGCCCGGCTAATTTTGTATTTTTAGTAGAGACAGGGTTTCTCCATGTTGGTGAGGCTGGTCTCCAACTCCCAACCTCAGGTGATCCACCAGCCTTATCCTCCCAAAGTGCTAGGATTACAGCCTCGTCCTCCCAAAGTGAACCACCGCGCCCTGCCAAACCTCTTTCTAAAAAGGAAAAAAAAATCACAATGCTGAGGGTATCTTAATTCAAAAGCTTGAGGAAAATATTGAGTACATCATCACAGAGCACTACACGGATTAGCAGCAACTCCTCAGAAAGTCTGTTCCATTGTCTGGCAAAATGTACTGTCTTGGGGTTTCATTGGTAGGTCATGAGAAGGTTGACCAGTTCCAACCAGGTCACAGTGTTTCTTCCCAATGATCATTCTCAGCCGTTGAAAATGTATACTGTCATAAAGTGTTTCGGGTTTTTAAAAATTTTATTGTTTTAATTACTGAAATCACAGTCCAGCAATTTTATGCAAGCTTCTTTTTGAATCGGTCAGGAAACAGTGATTTTGGGAAGGGTTTTCTGCTTTGGAGTGAGCAAAAGAAGAATCATTTTAATAACAATATCTTATCCATTTCCATAGATTCCTTGAAATACAGGGAGGAATACACAATAAAACGACGACTATATCAGTTGTGATGTAGATATCATCACGCTGAATATTAAGAGTGGAAGTAGATTGGTTTTATCTGCTGCAGAACGATGGATGTGAAAGCAGGTGGCTGGTGGGCAGCAGGAACTCACACCTCGTCTCAATAGGCTTCACGTCTGAAGGTTCATCTTGCTTCTCAGCTACATGATGAAGGGAGACACCATCCAAGCCGTAAACATAGGAGCACAGCACTGCTAAAGGCAAGGCTACTCCTATTGCACGTTCTGTCTTCATAAATGAAGGACAGAAGAACACAAAATAATAAATTTATATCGAATGACAGACAGGCCTAGGCTTAGGGAATTCGTGAAAGAAACAAACCAAGTCTTCCCAAAATTGAGTGGGAGGAAAATGGTCACTAATGTTGACTGAACTCCTGCAAGCCAGACACTTGATGTAAATTATTTAATCTTCACAACAACCTGAAGAGGCAGGTATTTTATCTTTATTTTGTACATGAGAAAATGACAACTCAGTAAGGTGAAACATATCACCATTGCCAGTGAGCAATAAATGCTGAAAGTGGATGGGGGAGACCATATTTCAGCATCTGGAGGTGCATATAGATCACTGTGCTTGATGGAAGCATGTCCAGGGTGTTATCACAGAACTCTCGGGAGGCCATAAGACCAGTCCCCTTGGAAGTTCCTGCATCCAGATCTCAGGGTCAGACAGACCTTATTAGAAGGTGCACATGGCCGGGTGCAGTGGCTCAAGCCTGTAATCCCAGCACTTTGGGAGGCCGAGACGGGCGGATCACGAGGTCAGGAGATCGAGACCATCCTGGCTAACACGGTGAAACCCCGTCTCTACTAAAAAATGCAAAAAAACTAGCTGGGCGAGGTGGTGGGCACCTGTAGTCCCAGCTACTTGGGAGGCTGAGGCAGGAGAATGGCGTGAACCCTGGAGGCGGAGCTCGCAGTGAGCTGAGATCCGGCCACTGCACTCCAGCCTGGGCGACAGAGCGAGACTCCGTCTCAAAAAAAAAAAAAAAAAAAAAAAAAGGTGCACATAAACACAACTGTTTTGGGGAATGTGTCAGTCAGGATTCTCCAGAGAAACAGAGACAATACAGTTCTGTTTGTATTACACGCGTAACCAATAGGGTTCATGTGGAAGTTGTCAAATATAAAATCCAAATGGCAGGATAGCAGTTTGCAAAGTCAGGCGGGACCTGATGTTACGGTCTAAAGGCAGAATTTACTCTTCTCTGGGAAGCCTTAGCTTTTGCTCTTACGACTTTCCACTGATTGCATAAGGCCTGCCTGTGTGATCAAGGGTAATCTCCTTACAAAAGTCAACTGATTGTGTTTGTTAACCACATCTACAAAATACCTTTGCAATAATACCTGGGTTAATGTTTGATTAAATAACTGGATACTATAGGCTGGCCAAGCTGACACTTAAGACTAATCATTACAAGGGATTCATTGGGGCATTGACTCTTAGTTGGTTGAGGGACAATGGTAACTTACAGGTTAAGTCCATAGGGCTACTATATTTAAAAGGATTACAAAGGGAGCCACACATATGGAGAGATTTTAATGGAAAGCTAATTGTAAATGATGTGTAATAAAAAAATATCATTGGGTCAAAAGTGTAGGTTTCATTTTGACAAGAAAAGCCAAGACATGGCTTGTCTAGAAAAGTGTTAAAATTTTTCTGCAGTGTAGGCTTTTATCAACTGATGCAGAATCCTTCATCTTGGTATCTGGTGAAATAAGAAAGCCAGAGTTTTGAATATTCTCTTATGACCTTATAGATATTCATTGAAGGAGGAGTCAGTGTGTGTGTGTGTGTGTGTGTGTGTGTGTGTGTGTGTGTGTGTGTGTGATGCAGATCAACATGAGACAGGTTGGCCCTTCTACCTTTGGCTGTCTTCTCTGAAAGTGTCTTTCATTGTATCTACTTAACAGTGCTAAAATTCTAACCCTAAATAGTCTACAGTAATAATTTCATTCCATATTTGGGTGGGGGGGTTAGTTTGTCAGCATGATTATTAGTACTCTATTGCATTTGATGAACTTTTTGAGAGATGTTTATTTATCTCCATTTCATCGATGAAATTCAAGAGATGTTAGGGACTTCAAGTTAACAGGGCATACTTAATCTGATGGGGTATTTTTCACCTCAGTAGAACAAAGAAAGCCTTCAAAATGAGAGAAGGCCCCACACTTGTGGTTAAGCATCCCCAATTCTCACCTTTTCCTCACACCTCCCATCCGGTTCATCAACAAGCCCACTTGGCTCTACTTCCAAAATCTATCTTGGATCTTAGTACTTCTCACCATCTCCTCTGTGACAATCACGCTGAGAGACCATCATCCTTTTCCTCCTTTGGATCTTCCTGCCTCTATTTCTCCCCTAAACAATCCACTTTCCACCCAGTAGCCAGTGTGACCTTTGAGAAGCATGAACCAGATCATGTCAGGTCCCTGCTTAAAATTCAGTCAAATTAAGGTAAAGTCCGTGTTTCTCTGCGTGGCCAAGTAGGATCTGTATGATTTCCCCTGCCCCTCTGATTCCAGATGTCTACCCTTGTGTATGTTGTGTTTGTTCACTGCTAAACAGTGTCTAGCCGTGTGTCTCTCTCCCTGGACCATTCTAGCTTAGCCCCGCCTCAGGACAGTGGCACTGGCTCTTTTTTCTTGAACACTTTTTCTCCAGACTTGGCTCTCTCCTTTCCATCTCAGCTTAAATGTCATCTCCTCAAAGTGACTTCCTCCACCCTCCCTGATAAACTAGCACTGCTCTCTCTCGGCACCGCCACATCATCCTTTTTTTTTTTTTTTTTTTTTTTTAGACAGAGTCTCACTCTGTTGTCCAGGCTGGAGTACAGTAGCGTGATCTTGGCTCACTGCAACCTCTGCCTCCCAGGTTCCAGTGATTCTCCTGCCTCAGCCTCCCAAGTAGCTGGGATTGCAGGCGCACACCACAGTGCCTGGCTATTCCTGTATTTTAGTAGAGACAGGGTTTCACCATGTTGGCCAGGTTGGTTTCAAACTCCCAACCTCAGATGATTCGCCTGCCTCGGCCTCCTGAAGTGCTGGGATTACAGGCATCAGCCACCGCACCCGGCCCCACCATGTCATTCTTCACCAATTACCCTCTGTTGTTTTCTTTATCTGTTGACAAATTTCATGTCTATTTATCATTCCTCTGGAGAAAATGATACCCACGAGGACAGGCACCATCTAGTTTTTTCCCATCCCTTCAATGCTTTAATCTGTACATAACACATAGCAACAGTTGCTGAATATCTGTGAACCAGCTGATTGAGAAATCAGCCACAAAAATATAAGTATTTTGCCAACAGTTTGTTCCTAAATATAATGTAAGTATAGCCTTGACCCCCTAATCTTTTAATACTTACCTGTGGAACAATGGGTTTGAGTCACTGTTCGGTATCACCCATAATCAACCTTAGCATTACCCACGGGACTTTGTCTTCTTCTTCAATACAACATTGTCTTCTACATGCGTTTAAAAATCAAAAAGAAAAGCTTTAGGAAATGAGTAATTGAAGGGAGGTCACAGTTAATTTGCATGAATCCAAGCATAGATTATCTTGCTATAAATTTCATATTGAATTTGGAGATTGAAATTACATATTATGCCAAATTAAATATTCTTTGTTACTTATATTTTCCCCTCTCTCTTTCTTTCTCCCTCCCTCCTCCTTCTCATCCCCCTCTTTCATTCTCCCTCCCTTCTTCTTTTCTTCCCTCTCTCTCTTTCTCTCTGCGCTCCTTCTAATGTTTTATAATGTGACACATTTCATGCAACCTCAGATGTAAAAATTTATTAGATGACCTACCTAGCCCTTTCACCAAAGGCTTGATTATTTTCTTTGGAAATAAATAGGGATGATAAATTTTGATAGCATCTTTTCCCCCTCGTCCTGTATTTGTTTGATATATGCATTCACAAACTTGTCCCTTTACCAGAGCAAGGACTCTGTGCAAGTGAGGAAATCAGGCACTCCAGTAGATGTGTAGGGGGTCACATACCTGAGAACCACCATGTTTGAGGGACAGGCCCTGGTGTTCCATGGCCGGCCATCAGAACACTCCATACAGGTCCTTTGTGTCATTCAAAGAAGCACCAGTCAGCCACGTCCATACAAGTGCTATTGCTCTTCTGCCTGAGCCCGACATCACAGGATTCTTACAACCACATACTGTTACGTATGACTGTCCCTTCTGACGCAAATATTAAAATAATTAATCTTACACCTTAATAGTATTTGTTAATTCCAGGACATTTTACATTTTGCAATATATTTTTACTGCAGCATTCTTATTCTACTTCTCCATATTTAAAATAAGCCAGGCACAATGGCTCACACATATAATCCCAACATTTTGGGAGGCCCAGGAGGGAGGATCTCTGGAGGCCAGGAGTTTGAGACCAGCCTGGACAACATAGAGAGACCCCATCTTTACAAAAAAATTTTAAAACTATCCAGGCATGGTGGCATACAACTATAGTCCCAGCTACTCTGGAGGCCGAGGTAGGAGGATCCCTTGAGCCCAGGAGTCAGAGGCTGCAGTGAGCTGTGATCATGCTACTGCAGGCCAGTCTGGGCAACAAAATGAGAACCTCTCTCTAAAATAAATAATAAATAAATAAATAAAGAATAAATAAAATGTTTACAGTTGACCATTATATTATTAATAGTTTTGAGATTACCCTAACGAAGTGCCCCACACTAGGTAGCTTAAATCAGGGGTCCCCAGCCCCCAGGCTGCAGACTGGTACCCATCCATGACCTGTTAGGAACGGAGCTACACAGTAGGTGAGCTCTGGTGAGGGAGCATTACAGCCTGAGCTCTGCCTCCTGCCAGATCAGCGGCAGCATTAGATTCTCGCAGGAGTGAGCACCCGATTGTGAACTGCACATGTGAGGGATCTAGGTTGCGTGTTTCTTATGAGAATCTAATGCCTGATGATCTGAGGTGAAACTGTTTCATCGCAAAACCATCCCCCTGCACCCTTCCGCCAAACCGTGGAAAAACTGCCTTCCATGAAACCAGCCCCTGGTGCCAAAACGATTGGGGACCATTGGCTTACATAACAGAAACATATTTTCTCACAGCTCTGGGTGCCAGAGGGCCAAGATCAAGATGTCAGCAGGACTGGCCTATTCTGGGAACTCTCTCTTTGGCTTGTAGATGGCCATCTTCTTCTCCCTGTGTCTTCACCTCGCCTGCTCTCTGTATGTGTCTGTTTCAATCGTCTCTTCTTATAAGGACACCAGTCACATTAGATCAGGGGCCACACTAATGAGTGCCTTAGAGATTATAACCTTAATTACCTCTTTCAAGACCCTGTCTCCAATGACAGTCACATTCTGAGGTACTGGAAGTTAGGACTGCAGTGTATGAATTTTCTGGGAGCACAGTTCTGCCCACAACAGCTTTATAGAGACAGAATAGAGAAGGGTTTTGTGCTGGATTCCACAATGTGGCTTGTTCTCTCTAGGCCAGTGAGGAAGGAAGTTACCTCTTTTATATCCTCAAATTTCACTCTTCCCAAATAGATATCCACACTCTTTAAATTGGGTTAACTATGAATTTGGAGTTTATCTTAAAATATCTTGTTGAAACCTAACTTTCTGATTTTGTGGAATTTTAATTTTTTTAATGGATTTAACCTAAGATCTACCTAAGGGCCAAGTCAACACTATAGACGCATATAATTATATCTAGTTACAAAGTTCTTTGAGAAAACCTATTTAGAAGTCTATAAAAACTTCCTTCTTATAACTAGTCCACACAGGGACCCAAAGGCTCTATACAACCCCTAAGGTCGCTGAATATCAGCCTAATAAATTCCAGGAGAGAGGTAATCTATTCAGAAAAAAGGGGTATATTTAATCACCAGATTTTATTTATTTATTTTTTTTTATTTTTTTTTTTTTTCTGAGACGGAGTCTCGTTCTGTCACCCAGGCTGGAATGCAGTGGCCGGATCTCAGCTCACTGCAAGCTCCGCCTCCTGGGTTCACGCGATTCTCCTGCCTCAGCCTCCCCAGTAGCTGGGACTACAGGCGCCCGCCACCTCACCCGGCTAGTTTTTTGTATTTTTTAGTAGAGACGGGGTTTCACCGTGTTAGCCAGGATGGTCTCGATCTCCTGACCTTGTGATCCACCCGTCTCGGCCTCCCAAAGTGCTGGGATTACAGGCTTGAGCCACCGCGCCCGGCCTTAATCACCAGATTTTAAAAAGAAAGCTAAGTTCTTTATGATAACTTAAGTAGTTAATGGGATTTATTTAATAATCTGTTTACAATAATAACTTCTGTGGATATAAAATAGATTTCTTCAAGTTTACTAATTTATTTTAACTTGCAGAATTCTTTGGGCATTGAAGTAGATGAGAGGCTTATCTTCCTTTCTCAGGCTATGAATAAAGAGGTAGAAAAAAGTGAAGATTGATTTTTGTTGTATAGTCCTTTACATTTCTCAAAGTTTAACCTACTTAAAAAACCTCGTAATCACAGAATAAAATTTTACAAGTGATAGGGCTCTTTAAGATCATCTAATCCAACCCTATAATTTATAAAAGTAGTAAATAAGACTGAGGAAGACAAAATGACTTAAACTACACATGGAACAATTTAACAGAAATATTTAAAACTTAACTCTTTTGTTACACTACTTCAGTATGCTTGTTTAGAGGTTGTGCAAGCCAGTTGTTTTTATTATTTCAAATAATTTAAAGACTGTCACTTTGGACTCTTTTTTTTTTTTTTTTTTTTTTTTTAGTCAAAGTAGAAAAATTAACTCCCCAAATGCTAGCACTCAGTGCATTAATTTGTGGATGATTCATCTCAAAATTACCTTCCCATGTATCTGCTGCAATTAACTTTGTCAAGAGTAAAAACAACAAAACAAAATAAATCCCTCGTATGGCCTGAAAAAAAAATAGTATCAATAACCTAAAAATAAATTATTGTTTTAAAATTGTTTGCAAAATTAAGGAGTCAGAAGTGTATGGGAAGGCATTTAAAAGATTTCAAGTGGGGAGGTGACCTTAGGGCAACAGCATGGATTCATCTTCCACACTGGGGCACGGTGTAGAGTGTGGGTTCTCTGATAATTACCAGGTTGGGACAACAGGTATAAAATAGAGCTTTTCCTGTCCAACTTGGATATATGGTCATCCTGTTCTTTAGGAAGGTTAACCCAGCAGAAAGCAGTGGGATAGACTGGCCTGATCAGGGACTGATGAATATGCCGCAGGAGAGACAGGGGGCCCATGTATAGTTGGAAGCAGCACTTTCCTCGGGAATGCGGCACAAGCAGCCCAGAGCTAGGTGGACAGCTGAGCTCCGCCTTCTCCTCTCCCTCTGTGACTCGCTGTGACAGCTGCCCTGTTGTCAAATGTGCACTGTCCCTGTGGCTTCTTGCATTTCTGAAATCTATGGTACAATTGCATTTTTCTTTTCTTTTCCCTTTTTTTTTTTTTTTTTGAGACGGAGTTTTACTCTTGTTACCCAGGCTGGAGTGCAAACGGCACAATCTCAGCTCACTGCAACCTCTGCCTCCTGGGTTCAAGGGATTCTCCTGCCTCAGCCTCCCAAGTAGCTGAGATTATAGAAGCATACCACCACGCCTAGCTAATATCTGTATTTTCATATTTCATCACGTTGGTCAGGCTGGTCTCGAACTCTGGACCTCAGGTGACCCACCCTCCTTGGCCTCCCAAAGTACTGGGATTACAGGTGTGAGCCACCATGACCAGCCTGATTGCATTTCTAAACAGTAAGTAATATATTTCATAATGAGAAACAGTGACCCTTTCTACATGGTGAGATACACCACACTGGTACTTGGAGTTAGGCCACCCTGCCTCTTAGAGATCCTCCACATGCCTCTTCTGACCCATTGTGCTGTGTGCACTGGGAAGGAGATGACCATGGGGAGGGAAGAACTGTGTTCTAGAAATCCCAGAGAGCTTGTGGAGAAGCCAGAAGCCATCCCCGCTGGCTAGAGAGATCAGCCGGGGACAAAGCCCAGCACATGATCATGATATGTAGGTCAGAGTATTAGAAATTGAGATTTCTGGCAATACTAAATACTCAGCACTCCTGATTAGAACTTAATTGCAAACTGTTTCTAATCAAATCCTCCCTAACTACAGATACTTTTGCCCCAATATTTGTTTGTTTGGGTTGTTTTTCTTTTCTTTTTTTTTTACATTGCTGAGGAAGTTATTATACATTGAACATCCATCCACATTCTCAAACATCATTTCCAGAAATAGCTCTCGCTTACGTCCTCTAATCACAAATCACACAGATTTCTAGCAGCAGGGCACCCCCAGAAGCAATTCAGGGTTGATATTTTTGCCAGTGGTTACAAGTAACACCTGAGTCTGAACAAATAAACATTACAACACAATCCGGTCTAAATCTACAGGTTGTCCCAAGCTGAAAATCGTGTGGCTTCTCTGTCCTGAGCTGAAAATCGTGCGGCTTCTCCGAGATGGTAAAGTGAAGCTTGAGCTCTGAGGCAGACAGGACTCTGCCTGTCCACTGTCTTCCCCCGTGACTGTAGACCAGGATTTGGCAGTTGAGACAACATTGGCTTTCCAGGTCTGTCAGCAGCAGGGGGCACATCTGTGCGGGAAATTACTCACATGCTCCTGAGGCCTGGCTAATTTATGATTTTTTTTTTCTTCCAAATAAGCTGAAATATGTACGTGGCAGTGATCTAACCCACTGCCTGCTTCCTGTTGAGACAGCAATGGGCATTTTTCCGATTTCCTTCATTGTCTTTCTCAGTGTCGTATCAGATCCCACAGATCTCTTCAAGGTCAAATTTTTTTTACATTAATCTGCCTTCATATTAAGTGGAATAAGAAGGGCCCCTGAAAAAACTTCATATATAAAACCATATATTTCCAGTTGTAAATCCTTCCATATCTAGCCATGGACTTGCGATAGCCAATGAGGGTTTTTTCCTAGAACCTCTTCCACACACGCAGTCTGAACTTACCCTGTTCTCATCTTCAGGCGACACCGTGGGCATGACTGTGTATTTCTCACTCTATCCTGATACCAAGTTTTTGAGTACCTAGTCGAGTAAACGACGGTGACCTCTGTCCCTTTCTCTTCCCCTAGCCAGAACCAAACACGTAAAGATCACATTATAGCTTCATAAAGTATAAAGAGGTTTATCCCAAGTGGCTAGTTTCCAGTGGTGACCTCCTTCTCTTTAGTTTCCCTTTTAAGTGAAAGCGTGGACTCTGCACACAGGCAGGGGCTTGCGCACTGCTAGACTGCCAGTGCTTGCACAGTTCCTGACACACAGCAGGGATGCGGGGTGTGCAGTGTAAATACAGCAGGACTCGTGAGCTCATGTATGCCTGTTCTTGTTTATAAATAGCTGTCCTTCAGGCCTCATATGGGCACCTTTTTAAAAGTCTACTTGCACTAATTATATCATTTCGCCCATCCTGAATTTCCAAAGACAACTGACTATTATTTTTATCCAATAAACCAAACCCCAGTCATTTTCCTTAAGTGGGACTCAGCAGAAGGAACTGCTCTACTTTGATATTAAACCAATGTCATAGATTGAACTATGCAGGAATATTTTCGTGCTAGTGGTCTCCACCAGTCATCATCATGGGAAGTTGCTAAACCTAAAAAAAAAGGTGGTGCATCAGAGTATGCATATCGCAAACATCTATGGACTTGCCTGTTCTCAAGCAGGACGGTGTGTGCCTATGTTTTGGATACCTTACCCGGATGGTTATCTGAATGTTGAACTTTGGGATTGCCTGTGGGAAATCCCCAAGCCTTTGAACTTACAGACTCCTTCGCGGGTTATCGTTCCACTTGCTTAATTAGGAAATGATCGCTGTGGTTAAAAGCACAGAACCTGGGACCCAACAGAACTGGATTGAAATCCTAATGGCTTTCCCTCCCTAAAATTTATTTCCTTCTACAAAAAGTAAGAGAGAAGACCAATAATAGAATTAACTTCATACGATTGTTAGATGGAATACATTTGATAGGGGATACATAAAGATTTCAGCACTGAGCCTAATATAGAGTGGACATTCAATAACTATTAGCCTCAGCATTATTGCTAGAGTCTCAAAGAACTAATCATTATTAAAATAATCATTCATGCACATAAATGCTTTATACTCCTAGAAAGCGCAAATCAATTTAAAGAAAAAAATAGCTTTAAACATTTTGATAGACCACTGGTAGTCAGTTTACAGCAGAAGAGGGAGTAAGATTATTTAGTTAAACAGTAAACAGAACTGAGGCGTTAGGCTAAATGGAACAACAAAGGATGAGAAAAGACAACTTGAAAATAACTTTGATTTTGCATAAATTAATAAATGTTAACATGCCTGTTTGAAACACAGTATCTGAGTGTTACGATATTTTATCAACCAAAGCTGCAAATTCTGACATTTCTCCCTAATGTATAAATGGCGGATGTCATTTATATGTGCAACATTCATGTGTGAATCCAGATTCCTAGAATTTCTTTGGAAAACACAAAATATTTTGCTCAATATTTCAGCAAGTATAACTCTAATCTATTTTGGTGGGGTATTCATTTCTTTAAACTTTAAATACATATGAGTAATAAAATCAGACAACAATGATCCTTTCTTTCAATTTATGTGAAAAATAATAGAGGTTAAAATATTCAAAATTGAAGTCTATTGCTTATTTTTATTTTTTTCTAGTTCTTTCTTACCATAAATAATATTAAGAAGGTGAATAAACATGTGCCATTGAATAATCATCAGTGAACCATATTTAATATTAAGAAGTATACAGGCAGGCATGGTGGCTCATGCCTGTAATCCCAGCACTTTGGGAGGCCGAAGTGGTGGGCAGATCACCTGAGGTTAAGAGTTCAACACCAGGCTGGCCAACATGGTGAAACACCGTCTCTACTAAAAGGCATGGTGGTGCATACCTGTAATCCCAGGTACTGGGGAGGCTGAGGCAGGAGAATCACTTGAACCCAGGAGGCAGAGGTTACAATGAGCCGAGATCCTGCCATTGCACTCCAGCCTGGGCGACAAGAGCAAAACTCCGTCTCAAAAAAAAAAAAAAAAGTATAAAACATGAATTACAGATTTGAACCTATTAATATTGAATGCCACAATTGTAAATTTTTAATTTGCATCTTTATTTTATTTGCCTTGGATTTGTTCACTGAAAGCTGTTATGTTGTTATAATTCAGCTGCCACCATATTTTTCTTTTATAATACTTATCAAAACTGAAATGAAATAATAAATTGTAATAGTGTTTGTTTAATACATTCCTTCTCTCCCCAACTCTAAAATCCAAGGGACAGATCTCTCTTATTTATTTTGTATTTTCATTGTTTAGCATAGTTCTTGATTCCCAGTAGACACTTAACACCTATCTCTCAAGTAAATAATCAAAGACAATGTAGACACAGAAACATATCTGCGTTTTTACCCTTTCTGTCTTTCCTAACAAAGGCAAACACACAAATTGATGCTTGAGCAAAGTTAAAAGAAACTGCAGAAGGATCTCTAAATTTATAGCTCACAAGCCTATGAGAAATTATGACCTTTACACTTATTAACTATCCTGCTGGTATCAGTAATCCTGTGGTCAGATGCAAAAGTAAAATAGGCATGGGCTTGATGTACTCCTCTCCACAGTTTTCTGTGATTATGGAAACTTTTGCTGTGAGATCATATTCAGTTCTGATGAATCTTTAAAGTGTGTCTATTAGTCTCTCAGGCTGCCACAACAAAGCACCAAAGATTGTGTGTTTAAACAATGGAAATATATTTTCTCACAGCTCTGGAGTCGAGAAGTCCAAGATGAAGGTGTCAGCAGAGTTGGTTTCCTCTGAAGTCTTTCCTTGACTTGGAAATGGTCCTCTTCTCCCAGTATTTTCATGTGCTCTTCTCTCTCTCTGTGTGTGTTTGTGTGTGTGTGTGCGCGCCTGTGTCCTAATCTCTTTTTATAAGAACACCAGTCATATTGGATTAGGGCCCACCCTAACACCTCACTTTAAGTTACTTACCTTTTTCAAGAGCTTATATCCAAGTACAGTCATATTCTGAGGTCCTGGGGGATAGGACTTTAACATATGATTTTGGGGAAAGGATACAATTCAGCCAGTAACAGTGTTCCATGCTTAAACAAATTTACAAGAAAAAAAATGACCCCATCAAGAAGTGGGCAAAGGACGTGAGCAGACACTTCTTAAAAGAAGACATTTATGTGGCCAAAAAACTTGAAAAAAAGCTGATCATCAGTGATCACTAGAGAAATGCAAATCAAAACCACAATGAAATACCATCTCACACCAATCAGAATGGCAGTTATTAAAAAGTCAGGAAACAATAGATGCTGGTGAGACTGTGGAGAAATAGGAACACTTTTACATTGTTGGTGGGAGTATAAATTAGTTCAACCATTGTGGAAGACAGTGTGGCAATTCCTCAAGGATCTAGACCCAGATATACCATTTGACCCCGCAATCCCATTACTGGGTATATACCCAAAGGATTATAAATCATTCTACTCTAAAGACACATGCACACTTATGTTTATTGCAGCATTATTCACAATAGTAAAGACTTGGAACAACCCCAAATGCCTATCAGTGATACACTGGATAAAGAAAATGTGGCACACATACACCATGGAATACTATGCAGTCATAAAAAGGAATGAGTTCATGTTTTTTGCAGGTACATGGGTGAAGCTGGAAACCATCATTCTCAGCAAACTAACATAGGAACGGAAAAACAAACCACCACATGTTCTCACTCATAAGTGGGAGCTGAACAATTAGAACACATGGACAGAGGGAGGGGAACAACACACACCGGGGCCTGTGGGGAAATGGGGGACAAGTGGGGGGAGAGCATTAGGACAAATACCTAAAGTATATAGGGCTTAAAACCTAGATGATGAGTTGATAGGTTCATTAAACCACCGTGGCACATGTATACCTATGAAACAAACCTGCACATTCTGCACGTGTATCCCAGAACGTAAAGTAAAATTTTAAAAAATTTTAAAAAATTACTGTGACCTTGTAGTATAGTTTGAAGTCAGGTGGCATGATGCCTCCAGCTTTGTTCTTTTTGCTTAGGATTGTCTTGGCTATACGGGGTCTTTTTTGGTTCCATATGAAATTTAAAGTAGTTCTTCTAATTCTGTGAAGAATGTCAGTGGTAGCTTGATGGGGATAGCATTGAATGTATAAATTACTTTGGGCAGTATGGCCATTTTCACGATATTGGTTCTTCCTCTCCATGAACATGGAATGTTTTTCCATTTGTTTGTGTCCTCTCTTATTTCCTTGAGCAGTGGTTTGTAGTTCTCCTTGAAGAGGTCCTTCACATCCTTGTAAGTTGTATTCCTAGGTATTTTATTCTCTTTGTGGCAATTGTGAATGGAAGTTCACTCATGATTTGCCTCTCTGTTTGTCTATTATTGGTGTATAGGAATCCCTGTGATTTTTTCACATTGGTTTTGTATCCTGAGACTTTGCTGAAGATGCTTATCAGCTTAAGGAGATTTTGGGCTGAGATGATGGGGTTTTCTAAACATACAGTCATGTCATCTGCAAACAGAGACACTTTGACTTCATCTCTTCCCATTTGACTACCTTTATTTCTTTCTCTTGCCGGATTGCCCTGGCCAGAACTTCCAATGCTACGTTGAATAGGAGTGGCGAGGGAGGGCATCCTCGTCTTGCGTGGTACTGGTAGCAAAACAGATATATAGAGCAGTGGAACAGAACAGAGGCCTCAGAAATAACGCCACACATCTACAGCTGTCTGCTCTTTGACCAACCTGACAAAAACAAGAAATGGGGAAAGGATTCCCTATTTAATAAATGGTGCTGGGAAAACTGACTAGCCATATGCAGAAAACTGAAACTGGACCCCTTCCTTACACCTTATTAAAAAAATTAATTCAAGATGGATTAAAGACTTACACATAAGATCTAAAACCATAAAAATTCCTAGAACAAAACCTAGGCAATACCATTCAGGACATAGGCATGGGCAAAGACTTCATGACTAAAACACCAAAAGCAATGGCAACAAAAGCCAAAATTGACAAATGGGATCTAATTAAACTAAAGAGCTTCTGCACAGCAAAAGAAACTATCGTCAGAGTGAACAGGCAACCTACAGAATGGGAGAAAATTTTTGCAATGTACCCATCTGACAAGGGGCTAATATCTAGAATCTACAAAGAACAGATTTACACGAAAAAAATAAACAACAAACAACCCCATCAAAAAATGGGCAAAGGATATGAACAGACACTTCTCAAAAGAAGACATTTATGCAGTCAACAAACGTATGAAAAAAAGCTCATCACTAGTTATTAGAGAAATGCAAATCAAAACCACAATGAGATACCATCTCACACCAGTTAGAATGGCAATCATTAAAAAGTCAGGAAACAACAGATGCTGGAGAGGATATGGAGAAATAGGAACGCTTTTACACTGTTGGTGAGAGAGTAAATTAGTTCAGCCATTGTGGAAGACAGTGTGGCAATTCCTCAAGGATCTAGAACCAGAAATACTGTTTGACCCATCAATCCCATTACTGGGTGTATACCCAAAGGATTATAAATCATTCCACTCTAAAGACACATGCACACGTATGTTTATTGCAGCACTATTCACAAGAGCAAAGATTTGGAACCAACACAAATGCTCATCAATGATAAACTGGATAAAAAATGTAGCACATATACACCATGGAATACTATGCAGCCATAAAAAAGGATGAGTTCATGTCCTTTGCAGGGACATGGATGAAGCTGGAAACCATCATTCTCAGCAGACTAACACAGGAACAGAAAACCAAACACCACATGGGAGTTGAACAATGAGAACACATGGACACAGGGAGGGGAACATCACACACTGGGGCCTGTTGGGGTGGGCGGCTAGGGGAGGGATAGCATTAGGAGAAATACCTAATGTAGAATATGGGTTGATGGGTGCATCAAACTAACATGGCACATGTCTACCTATGTAACAAACCTGCACGTTCTGCATATGTATCCCAGAACTTAAAGCATATATATATTAAAAGAATAAAACTTAGTTTTTATGACATGGAAATAAAAACAATTTTTGCATTGTAAAAATGTTTTTCAAATGGTAGAATTAAAAAAAAAGTTCCATGATCAGATTGGTTTGAGAAATACTTCGTGATACCAAATTTAGTAATTGCTTTAATATGCCACTATGCATTAGGAATCTCCAAGAAAAGACTACAGGATTCTGGCTTTGCTGAAAACAAAAACTGAAAAACTTCTTCCCCACCCCAATTGCTAACACCTTTAACATCCCAGCAGATTTTTCTTGGAGCACCGGCTGGGTAGAGCACAGCGGTGGCCTGGTGCTGTGCGAATGGCCCTGCATTTCACTAGTGTTGTTTGAGGGCTGCTGATTGAGCTCTGCCGGATCCTAAGCAGCCCCCCGGTAAGCAATTATTTCCAACTCCATACCATGTCCAAAATGCGCTCTTAATTGAGGTAAGACTTTTCTTTCTGTATTTAATTATTCTTTATTAAATCATGACTTTACATTTTTGTGTCGTACCAACCAGTTGGTACGAATTTTTCCAGCAGCTTTCTCCAGTTTTGGAAGTACTATTGGAATATTTCTCTTTCTCTGTAACTACTGGCATTTGATAACATTTTTTGCAGCTAATTATCTCACTGATTGAAAGGAATGAAGGAAGGGATCCAATGAGATGCTTCTTGGAGACAAGGAAACACAAATGTACACCTGTGAATAGAGTTTCCACGTAAAATAGCTGCCCAGCCTCCATGGAAAGAGTTCTTTATGGACTCATTATGCAGGCAAACTCGCTAAGCTCTTTGGGACATTAGTGCCTTTAATAATGATGTTAGCAACTTTTCCTCAACTATTGCATATGTACAGTGGGTCCTTAGCAGAGTGGGGGCATCGTGAATTAATCCCTATTTAATGAGAAATATTTGAAGGTGATGAGAGTCATCTGCTGCTGATGGGAAAATTCTGCCTTGATAGATTATTTTTGGAACATTAAAGAATCTACTCAATCAAGAGACTTGACTATTTAGGACAGGACAATTTTGTGAGAAATTGAAATAAAATACAGGATTTATACTCAATTATTTTCATCACCTATAAAATGTCCTGTATTTGCTTTAAGAGTTTTAAATTTTCACACTTTCTTGCTTTCATCAGACCCCAGTAGCCTGTACTAAATCAAATGGCTAGATGCTGAGTTTTGGCTGAAGGGTGTTTTTAGTAGGGTGATAGCCAATGGCTATATTTGAGAAAATTTATTTTAGATTAATTTATAGTATGTTTCATTTCAAACTGTCTAGAGAGAGCTATGGAAATATGTTTATATGTGAAACGTGCTGCAGCATTCTCACCAACGTGATGCAGAATTTCCACAGCTACCTAATGATTTAGATAGAAGTCATAATTAAAATACATTAGGTGTTAGAAAATGTTTGGATGCTCAAAAATAAATTATTATAATACAAGTTAGTATTATCATTTCTTTATGCTTGATCTCATCACTGTTAGAAAGTACTCAGAAATTAACTGATGGAAAAGGAAAAGAAGTTACTATATGAAAAAGACACTTGCACCTGTATGTTTATCACAGCACAATTCACAATTGCGGAGATATGAAATGAACCAAAGTGCCCATCAGCCCATGAGTGGATAGAAAAAAATCTGGTATATATATGCCATGGAATAGTACTCAGCCATAGAAAAGAACAAAATAAGTCTTTTGCAGCAACTTGGATGGAGCTGGAGGCCATTATTCGAAGAGAAGTAACTCAAGAATGGAAAACCAAATACCCTAAGTTCTGACTTATAAGTGGGAGCTAAGCTATTGGCATGCAAAAGCATACAGAGTGGTATAATGGACATTGGAGACCAGAATTGGGGAGGTGAAGTGGGGAAGGGTTAAAAACTACATATTGGGTACAATGTACATGACTCCAGTGACAAGTGCAGTAAAATTTCAGATTTCGCCACTATACAATTCATCCGTATAAAAACACTTGTACCCCTAAAGCTACTGAAATAAAAAAAAAAAAAACTGGTGGAAATAAATAATTAAAATATCTTATGTTCCTTTTAATCTGTCTACTACTCTGTTCTGTTCTTTGGAATACAAATAAAAAGTATTTAACCTCTGAACTTTTTGTAACTGTAAATTTGAAAAGCTACTTAATTTTTTATTGTGATGGCAACAGTGTTGATAATCTATACACATTTTCAGAATAAATTAATCATATTAAGAATTTTGTCAGAAAATAAAATATAATTCCACTTTTGTCAACAAAACAAATCTACTTTTGTCAGAAACAAATCAATCTCTATTTAAAAGTACAAACACACCTCTCAATTTCTCTGTAGGTTGTTTTTGTTCCTTAGCTCCATGCGAAGTTATGTGGCTGATGATGAGACAATAGTAAGTTTGTGGAGCTTAGAGCCCAAAGACCTGGGAGCAGGCCCAGATTCTACTATAAACTTTGAACAAATCATTTACTCTGACTGAACCCCAGTTTTTCTCACTGTGTAATGAGAATGACATCCCTTACAACTTCAAAACATAGTAAGAGGAAATGTCTGAGGCTTTCTTGAGGACGGATGGACAGGTCCCAAGAAGCAGACAAATAGTCTTTTAAAGACAAACAATGCAATGGAAACCTTCTTTCCTAAATGCATGACTTGCTAACTTAAAAATAAATACATATAAGGCAATGATATTTCACTTATATCTGAATCACAATCCCTGACTAACTGATCAAGTTTCCTAGCTTAGTAATAGATAAGGAGAGTTTAGAGTTAGGATATAAGAGTGATGATCAAATAGGTGAGAAATTCTAGACTGGGATTTAGAGATTGGATACTGACAGAGTCAGTCTGAGAAGTAAGGGCTGATATGATTTGGCTGTGTCCAATCCAAATCTCATCTTGAATTGTAGTTCCTATTATCCCCATGTGTCATGGAAGGGTCACAGTGGGAGGTAACTAAATCATGGGGGTGGTTTTTCCCATGCTGCTCTCGTGACAGTGAATAAGTCTCACGAGATCTGATGGTTTCATAAAGGGCAGTTCCCCTGCACACGCCCTCTTGCCTGCCACCACGTAAAGCTTGCCTTTGCACCTCCTTCACCTTCCTCCATGATTGTGAGGCCTCCCCAGCCATGTGGAACTGCGAGTCCATTAAACCTCTTTTTCTTTACAGATTACCCAGTCTCAGGTATTTCTTCATAGCAGTATGAAAATGAACTAATACAAGGGCGAAGGAAATCATGTGTCTCCGTGATCCAGCCTCAGATGTGTGTGCTTCCCTTAGAGCAATTCCATACAAAGTAGGGTCACCTAGCGCTCAGGAGGCATGGAGTGAGTCCATGACTTTTAGGAACTGGGGATATTGGCAGGCATTGCTGTCATTCTTCATCTCCAGTACAGGATGCATTTTGGCCTATATGTAAAATGTTAGTATCATATTAATCTAGTAAGTTTTGTGTATGCATGTGTGCATATGTCTTTTTGTACGTGTGTGTGGGGGGGGGGGTAAAATCTGAGAAAACACTTTCTTTACTAGAAGAGATTCCCAGGCCATCCTCCAAAGAGAAATAAGAACCTGTAGACACTAGATATACAGTGGCTTTTTCCTCCTGTTTTTCAAACGAGTGAGAAAGGATCACTTTAAACTACGAGACATTAAAACAGAAGAGAAAACATTGTGCCATCCGTTCTTATCCATATGTCTTCCTGGGGAAGCCCATTTCTAAGTTTTTTGGCAAATAGTGATCAGATTAGTTAGAAATTTTGAGTATTAAGGTAGCCAAATGAATCCTTTCTTTTAAAAAAATCATTTAGTAACCATTTAAAAAGGTAACTTTTATAAAATTTAAAGTTTTAAGTGATATAGGAAAAATAATAAAATAAGTATTTTTAAATGTGTTTCTTATTTCTTAGCTTCCTGTATCTACATGTCAATTTAACATTGGTAATTAAATAAGCATATTAGTAAAATCTACATAATAAAATTTTATGGGACTTAAATTTTTATATTGGAGTTAATCTGAATGTCCCATTATTTCATGTGTGTATGTGTGTGTGTGTGTGTGTGTGTGTTATTTAAAATTCCCATGGGATAAATTATAAAAATAGAAACGAAGGAGAACATATTAGTTATTCATATACCTGTGCATCTGAAATTAGCCATTCTCCTCACCGAATACATAACGATTTCCAAGATAAAGAGCAGTTAACCCAATGGCCTCCTAAATACTAAACTCCATTAAGCTTGCCTCTGAGCAATGGCCACCATCATGAGTGCATCCTCTAGAGTTGTTTATCGTTAATGTCCATATAAGGTATACTGATTTATGATAACTTCCAAAAGACAATCATAGGGAAGCCAATTAGCTGAGGAAAGGAGATGACCTACATAAAGGATTGGCCAACTTTTCTGCAAAGGGCCAAGTAGTAAATAATGTTCTGCATTGCAAACGATAGTATCTCTGTCGCAGCTACTCCATCAGCTCCGCCTTATAGCGTGAAAATAGCCAGAGACTATAGGTACAGAAATGGCCTGGGTTGGAGTTGGCCTGCAAGCCTTAGTTTGCTCTCAGGGGTCCTGTAAGATAGGTGAATAATTTTAATTTCTAATGACACTGTTGCACCTGAAAGAGCTGTGGCTCCGTAAAGGTCTGTAGCTGTATTTTTACCCTATTTACTACTTGGCCCTTTGCAGAAAAAGTTGGCCAATCCTTTATGTAGGTCATCTCCTTTCCTCAGCTAATTGGCTTCCCTATGATTGTCTTTTGGAAGTTATCATAAATCAGTATACTTTATATGGACATTTCATATATCTATGAAAACTGAAAAATAATGTAGTCAGTCATCTGGATACTGTGAGCAAAGGCCAAACATCTGGGTGTTTGGAAATCTAAACTAAAATTTGAAAACAACCTATTATGTTATCATTATGATTACTGCTAAGCATTTGTGTACTGCATTCCAAGAGTGATCTCAACATATTTAAAAAACTGGAGACACAATGAAAGAATACCTTTTTTCTATTCTCTTTGAATCTGATATTTGAAAACAAAGGGCAATGGAGGGGGAGAGTGTTTCTAGTAAAAGACAATATATTTCTTAATATCAGATACTCTCTTAAAATCATCACAGTGAAAACCATAAAAGCACGGAGTGCGTTTGATATCAACCAGTTTGCAAATTACAGATTCTTCGTTAGGACATCTAAGCAGCCCCAAGAGGACACACCTGTGGCCACCAGCCCTGTCCTTCACTGCGCAAGCCCAGTCTGAGTTCTGATGCTGGAAAGGAAACCTTCAAAGAAAATAGCTACTTCAGAAGGAGGGGTGAGCTGAGTCACGTTGTTCCAGCTTGAGTTGTGGTTGTTAGTCTTCAGTGGTAGAACATGGAGACTATGCCCTGCAGCAAAGTTCTTCCGGTGATTTATCCTCCTTTTCAAAACAATATTGGGAGGCCAGGCTGCCTCCGTATTGAATTCTAGAATGAAAACTGACCAGCTCTGTTATTCAGAGTCTAGGGAAAAGAAATATGAGGATTGCCTTGCATTTGCATTTTGCAAATGCAAAAACACAGAGTCCTTGTTTGTATGCTGGTGGGATGAACTCCAGCCCCTCACACTTAACATTAGAAGCTTCTTTCCCATGATTTTATGGTAGAAGAAAGCTGTTGACTACCCAGACCTCTTGTGGGCACCTGCGCCATTCCTTATAGGGCAATGCTCACTATGCACTCCAACACTCCGCCCTTGCTCTGGGTCTGTTCTTGTCTGTGTATGTCCTCATCTCCTCAGGTACTGTCATGGGGAGGGACCCCTTTTTCCCTGGAGGGTCCTCCCAGAAACTGATCTGGATCCCATCCCATCCTGTCTTCTGAGAGGGCTCCGTTAATTCTCCTGTCTTACCCTCCCTTTCACTTTTCTTATATAATCACTTAAACTCAGTGCAGCCTCTCCAATCTCTCTTTCTCCCCTTCCCTCTAGGTCAAGCCCCATGCAAGACACCTCGCCGGCTCCTCCTTGTCTCCTGGATGTTTGTGGGTTTCCTCCACAGCATCCAATTTCAGTTTTCCTGTTTCCTTTCAACTGAATTATCTCCTCTGAGCCTTATTTATGCTTTTCTTTTTGAGGATTTGACCACACCCCAAGATCTAGTGGTAGTTCTGGATTTCTCCCCATCAAAAAAATGACTGGTTAGGAAAGGGGATGCCTGACTCCACACAGACCAGTGAAGAAAGGATGTATACCAGAACTTGAATGGAAGGATTCAGCTCCTTTCCCCTATCATGGTTCTGAACCCTGACTCTAGAATGAATGTTCTCCTCCCTGTGAGATGCGTTCTTGAGAGCTGTCATGTTACAGCAACCTGGGTACACTCACCCTGCACCCCCAAACTCCACCCTTGCTCTGGCTGTCCTTGTCATCTAAAGAGCTTTTAGAAAATATAAATGCCTACACACCCCTCCCCCACCCCGCAAATCCCAATGTCATGGTCTGGGGTATTAAGTGCTGTTGTTGAACTGGGCTGCCGTCCTGCTGCAGTACTGTCTCCCTGATGGCAAGGATACCTCTTACTCAACTTTGCTTCCCCAACCCACTGAATAGGGTCGGACACATGGTAGGTCCTCAGTAAATGGTTTGTTAGATAGCTTCATTGTGAGTTTATTTCCAAAGGTAACAAATCACTGGGACTTTCACAAATTGGAGTTATTTTACTTATACTACCTTTTCATAAAATGTAGTATAGAAATATCTTTTCATAAAACTTTTTTTATTTTTTCCTAAAATAATTTTTTAGAAAAATTTCATAACATAATTTTTTTAGAAATATCTTTTCATAAAATAATTTTTTAGGTTATTAGCATCAGTCTTCCTGTTGTGAAGATTTCTTTTTAATTACATCATTGTGTGTGAGTTACACTGAGAGAGCCCAATCTCAGGTTGCTGTAACATGACAGCTCTCAAAAACCCGTCGCCCAGGGAGAAGAACATTAATTCTAGAGTCCGACAGCCCCGACTTGGAATTCCACCCCTGCCACTGTTAGGCAGTTGGATATTGGGTGATTTACTTAACCTCTCAGAAGAAACCTCTAAGTATCGTTTTCCTTAGCTGTGAAAATTAATAATTCAGCAACAGTGAATGCCTATTAAGGACTTGCTTGGTGGTTGTCAGTTTATTCTTTCTCTTATCTGAGGCTCACAGATCTATGAGGAAGTAATACAATTGTCACCATCACCACTTTCCATGGTTTACACGTTTCTGAGACGAAAGACTTTCCAGATTTTAAGAGTAAAGAAATTCCAGAGCCCTCACTCATCCCCACCAAGCTCTACTTCCTCTCAAAGGAGAAAGCAGCAGGGACTTATCTGAGCTGTCGGGAGTATGAACTGAACATCTCCAAGGTCCTCATTTCCCCCTTATCCTTATGGTGCCTGAATTAGCTGATCTCTAATTTCTTAGTTACAAGAACTGCCAAGCTCCCAATTAACTTCTATCTTGGGAGTGGACACGAGAGCCTAACATTTTAGACCAAGCTCTGTTTGCTGCCTCAGTAAAAACCATTTTCTGTAGGGTTTGGTGTGGACTAGCTTTCAACCAAATCATGTCCCCGAAAACATGGAAAAGTATGACCCAGTGTGGCGGCTCACGCCTGTAAACCCAGCACTTTGGCAGCCTGAGTCAGGCAGATCACAAGGTCAGGAGACCGAGACCATCCCAGCCAACATAGTGAAAGCTGTCTCTACTAGAAATACAAAAAAAAAAAAAAAAAAAAATAGCTGGGCATGGTGGCGCATGCCTGTAGTCCCAGCTACGCAGGAGGCTGAGGCAGGAGAATCGCTTGAACCCAGGAGGCAGAGGTTGCAGTGAACCGAGATCGCACCATTGCACTCCGGCCTGGTGACAGCATGACTCCGTCTCAAAAACAAAACAAAACAAAACAAAAAAAAGAAAGAAACATGCAAAAGTGGAGTGTGCAGACCCAGGCAATGTGGGCAAGAGGCTGCTTTCCAGGGCAGCTTGACCAGCCTTTCCTCCCTAGAAATTCCTGTAAGCCCTGGATTAAGAAGCCTGGATATTTCTCCATTCCACATTCCAGTGGGTCTCATTATTTTAATTATCGTACTTAGCACAATAGCAGTTTTCCCCCATTTTTCTATTCTAAACAGGATGAACATTTGAGCTGGTTGCTCTTTTTTTTTCTTTTTCTTGCAGGGTGTTAGTATAGTAATATTATCCCACCCTTTCGTATGGCTTAGCAGGTACCATACACTGTTCTCATCACTGTAGATGTGCATTAGCTCATATCTCAAAATAACCCTATTTGCCCCCATTTTATGATGAGGACACTGAGGCACACAGAGATAGAATAGCGGTTCCCAGATGTTAGTGTGCATAGTAAGTCACCTAGAAGGCTTGTTGAAATAGATCTTGGGCTCACCACCAGGGTTTCTGATTTGGGAGGACCACAGTGGGGCCTGAGAATTTGTATTTCTAGCAGGTGCCCAGGTGATGCTTATGACCATCCTACCATTTCAGGGACCCTTGAGATAGATTAAGTTGTCCAGGGCCACGCAGTCAATAAAACATAAAGGCTGGATTCAAACCCAAGGAATCAACCTTTAAATGTGTTTGCATTACCTCTTGTGATAACTAGACAGGTCTAATATGCCTCACAAGAAGAATGCCTGTTGCCATATAAACCGTTTTCTATTTTTCTGCATATAAATGTGCATGTCTTTGTGGGTGTATGTGCTTATTTGCGGATGAGTAGACACATTTACATTATAACCAGACATTCCACTGAGTCCAATGTGTGTCAACAGAGAATATCTATTAGCAAATTCTTTAATCATTCCCATACTTAATTTAACAAGTATAATCGTTAGTTTGTTTCAATAACAGATCTCTAAGCTCATCACAGTCATTATAACCTGTCATTTGGAAATAATGGGTTTATGTTTAAAAGCATGTATAATCTCACACATACTTCCTAGAAGAAAATCAGACTCTATAATTTGACCTAATGACAAGTGTAATTAATGCTGTAGATTTGTAGACTCTTAGTTATCAAATTCAACCTCTCATCAGATTCATAAATTTTGAGATCTGTGAATGTGGTGCTGGTAGCCATTGCTTGGAGGCTTCCCAAGTTATCTGAGTCACTTGTGGGCAGCTCTGCTGCTCTAGTGGCTTGAAAGCTCTTTCGCTCAGTTAACCCAGACCTGCCTTCCTGTGAGTTTCATCTGCCCTAAACCTGTGCCCTCCAGCAAGCCGTACTGATGTCTCACATGAGACCATCTCAAGTGTACAAAGATGCCACCCCAAGGATTCTAGCCTTCAGTGACCCAGCCTGTGTCTTCAGTTACTCCTCAGAGACCCACACCCTCTTTCTGCCTCCAGTTCCACCTGCCCTGAGCACACTTCAACCTGGCATTGTCTCCCCTTTCAAATACAGTGTCCCAAAGTGAATGAAATGTTCCAGCAAATATCCAAGAATGAGAATCCTAACACTTGATCTGGAAATGGATACTGAGATTAAACGTAGACCATTTTAGCCGGGCACGGTGGCTCACACCTGTAATTCCAGCACTTTGGGAGGCTGAGGCGGGCAGATCACATGAGATCAGGAGTTCGAGACCAGCCTGACCAACGAGACCATCCTGACCAACATGTTGAAACCCTGTCTCTACTAAAAATATAAAAATTAGCCAGGCGTGGTGGTGTGCAGCTGTAATCCCAGCTACTCGGGAGGCTGAGGCAGGAGAATCTCTTGAACCTGAGAGGCGGAGGTTGCAGTGAGCAGAGATCATGCCACTGCACTCCAGCCTGGGCGACAGAGCAAGACTCCATCTCAAAAAAAAAAAGTAGACAATTTTCACTGGCAGTTTCTTAAATGCATTTTGAAAATGTGTTGCTCCCGGCCGGGCGCGGTGGCTCAAGCCTGTAATCCCAGCACTTTGGGAGGCCGAGACGGGTGGATCACGAGGTCAGGAGATCGAGACCATCCTGGCTAACACGGTGAAACCCCGTCTCTGCTAAAAAATACAAAAAATTAGCCGGGCGAGATGGCGGGCGCCTGTAGTCCCAGCTACTCGGGAGGCTGAGGCAGGAGAATGGCGTAAACCCGGGAGGCGGAGCTTGCAGTGAGCTGAGATCCGGCCACTGCACTCCAGCCTGGGCGACAGAGCGAGACTCCGTCTCAAAAAAAAAAAAAAAAAAGAAAAGAAAAGAAAATGTGTTGCTCCCACCTGACTGTCGCTTATTTGCTCAGATGCGGTCCTTGGCACTTCCCGGCCCCCTCTGTGATGCCAAGGTTTCTGTTTGTTTGTTTTGCTTGTGACCATGGCACCCTCTCCTGTTCTCCAGAGTTGCTAAAGTGCCTTTCTCAAGAAAGTTCCAGATTGAAAACGTAATTAAAATAGAAAATAAAGTTAAAAGGTTTTCTATAGCTTAAATTAACTATTAAAAAGCTAAGTGCAATTCAAAGGAAAATGTACCGTCTATTGATTTAAAACAATAGCAGTTTTCTTTCTCATGGAAGACAAACCTTCTAAGTTTCCTTTATCGGTATTGCTTGGTCTAAAATAATCCAGTCTCATCCACTGAGTCATGTTGGAAAACACTGGGTGTTTTTTACATTTTTTACACTAGATATTTGGAATTGATCTAGCAGAAGAGTTTCAGGGTCCTTTCAGTAGTTTTTGAAAGCTGTTTCCTGAATCATAAACTTCCATAGCTTGAAGACAGTTTTAAAATTGTTAGGCCAATCTTTTCAGTTTTGAAACCAAGATTCTGAGAAGCTAGAAGAGTTTCCAAAATGCACAAGCAGTGTCAAAGCCAGTCTGTGAGTTTTAGATGTGAACCTAATTCATTGTGATATGTTTTTATTTTCATAAATCATATATATTTATTTTGGAACATGAGATATTATAAACTTTCTGGGTTTTTTATTTTAAGCCAAAGTAAATAATAAACATTTAGTTAAAATTTCACACTAATTTAATTATTTTGGCATTTAGTTAATAAAATCCATAAGCTATGATGGATGCCTTAAAAGTCCAATTTTCAGTGTTTATTTTCTTATGTTTTCTTGTTATGCTTGCTAATATGGCTTCTGACAGAAGTAAATGTATTAATAGAACTGTTGTAGTCATTCTTATTCCTGTATGATTACTAAAAACCAAAGAAAGTTTGGAATTTGTCCAGGAATGTTAATATTATCTGAACTTGGTCCAGTGAAACCATCTTTATTTGGGAAAAAAAAAAAAAAAACTTTATATGGAATATAAGGTCTCAATTCATTAAAACACCATATACATTGTTGTAAAATATCAAATAGATCTTACAACTCATTAGTAGAACAACTTTGTAATTTGCTTATTTAGAATTGTTAGAGGTTTTCACCAGCTTCTAGCCAACAGAAAGAACTCACCTGTGCATTTGAATAAAGTAGACCTGTCATATTTGTATCAAAGGAATTAATTATTCTCAATTCTGTTGTAATATATAAAACTGTGGAAATTTTATTTGAAGTGTTTCTTAATTTCTGAATTCCTACACAGTAGGATGGGTGGAAGGCATTGTCATCTGTTTCCTGGATACTATCCCAGTTCTTGTATGGTTTTTCTAAATTGCCAAAGATTTGAAATCCAACCAGGTAAAAGTAATTCCATCTAACAGCTCAAGTTATAGCATTAGAATTCTTTAGAGTAAGTGTCGACTTCAGTTGTCTTATTTAAGAGAGGAAGAAAAGGAGAACCTCAACGGTTTGATTTGCCCAAGTAAGAAACAAAACCAGGAGCAAACCCAGGTTTCACTGATTCCCGGGCTAGTGCTCACTGCACTATGCCTGAAGTGTATCCTATAAGCTTCCTTAAGGAGATTTTTTTGTAAACTTAAAATTATGAGATGGGAGTTGGAAGTTTTGAGGACACAGCCAACATTTCTTCGCTAGGTAGCAGGCACCAGGCCTAGAATAAGACTTCTTTTAAGGGGCAAAATTAAATACATTGAAGCCAACATTTTTGTGATATTTTGGGATGTCTAACCAACATCAGCTCCAGTTCTTTTCGAAGTCTTTGCTTTCACTCCTTAGCGACAGCTTAATATGAAAATGCTAGAGAGAGTTCACATTTGAAAACATTTTAAAAGAGTCCATATCTAATGCTAAATGTCTAAAGTTGAGAAACTCTTAAAGAAAGTATTTAGCTTTAAAAACGTTTGTACTTTGAGAAAATAACGTCTATAGGGTGTAGAGTTCAATCTTTTAAGTACAGAGTGAGGAAAGATAGCACCAACATTTTCTTTTTCCTTTTTCTTTTATTTTGTTGAGACAGTCTCACTCTGTCCACCCAGGCTGGAGTGCAGTGTTTCAATCTCTGCCCACTGCAACCTCCATCTCCCAGGTTCTAGCAATTCTTGTGCCTCAGCCTCTTGGGTAGCTGAGATTACAGGCACCTGCCACCACGCCCAGCTAATTTTTGTATTTTCAGTAAAGACGGAGTTTCACCATGTTGGCCAGGCTGGTCCCGAACTCCTGTCCTCAAGTGATCTGCCCACCTCAGTCTCCCTAAGTGCTGGGATTACACACATGATCCACTGCACCCAGCCAGCACTAACATTTCCTGTGACTTTGTCTTTGATTCGTGCAACATACCCTGAGACCTAGTAGTGTGCCTTAGGTTATTTCAGCACATCAAAAATAATGTTAAAATGAGGAGAGTCTTGAAATACCAGAGTAAAACTGTGCTTCTTCTCATAGTCTCCTGCCATTGCACAGAATCAGATATTCTCCTCTGGGCTGTACCTGTGCCTTTTTTTCTTTTTTTTCCTATAAGAAATGTGCACAAAGGATGATGGATCTAGCTGCCTAATAATGATGAGAGACAAGGTTCTCTCCATTTTTCTGTCTTCTTCACCTATAATCACCTTCCCCACTTCCTGCCCCATGAACTCCTCCTCATTCCTTAGGGTTTAGTTCAGCCATCATCTCCTCCACAAAGACGTCCTTACAGTCCCCTAATCTGGAGATGCATCACCCTGCTCCTTTCTCTGCCTTTGTATAGATTCTGTGTGTATTTCTATCCTAACATTCAGTATATTACATTAAAATTCCTTAGGTATCTTTGGTTTTCCTAGACCTGACATATGGGAAGTGTATAATAAATGAAATTATGTTAAAACAGAAATCTTCATTTTTGGGGTCATTGGAGCTCAATTGAATAGCTTATACCAAAAAAATAGCAGGTCAAATCATCAGCTATTGTTTTAGTTGATTTTGTTCTTCTGTAACAGAATGCTTGAAAATTTGTAATTTATAATAAACAGAAATTTATTGGTTCAAAGTTCTTTAGGCTGGGAGGCTCAATATCAAGGTATCAGTATCTGGTGAGGGCCTTCTTGGTATGTCATCACATGGTGAAAGGCAACAGAGTGAGAGAAAGAGAGGAATGGGTCTGAACTTACCAGTGAGTCCACTCCACGATAACGACGTTACTCCATTCCGGAGGACAGAGCCCTCACAGCCCAATCACCACTCAGAGGTCTCCCCTCCGTATACCATTACAATGGCAATCAAATCTCACCATGAGTCTGGGAGGAGGCAAACATTCAAACCATGGCTGCTACTAAGAGGCATGCATTGCAGCCAGTTTATCTTGGAAGGCTCACCCAGAATTTAATTTCTTAAAATTCAATATCCTTATGAGGGCAATTGGTAACACCTGCTGTGAATATTTTCCAGACTACAATTATACAACAACACTCCATGCCAAAAATTGTTAAGGACCTTGATCAAGCATTTGTCCTTATGTTCAAGCAGCTCAGAACTGTTTTCTGTGGAAAACCTTGGCCCTGCCCATCTCTGCAAGAGAGGCAACCATCCAGGCTTTAGGCATTTGGGTGGAAGGTACCAAATTTCATAAGACAATGTTTGTTCGATTCCTCTGTGCTTCCAATTTCACATCGTACCTGAAAAATGGAAATAATACCTATCTTATGAGGTTATTGCAAGAATTAAGAACACATAAAACATTTTAAGTGCCAAGTGTAGTCAGTACTATGTAGGTGTTGTTGCTGACTATTAGTGTAAGATTGATTTAGAATTGCCAGACTTAGCAAA
Source organism: Rhinopithecus roxellana (assembly GCF_007565055.1). Classification (NCBI taxonomy): domain Eukaryota; kingdom Metazoa; phylum Chordata; class Mammalia; order Primates; family Cercopithecidae; genus Rhinopithecus; species Rhinopithecus roxellana. Next base: position 97,863,491 of record NC_044551.1, read on the forward strand.
TAAAGATATAAAACACCCAGATAGATTTGATTTTTAAGAAAATGACATAGTATTTGTTTAGTATAAATATATCTCATGCATTATTTGGGACACACATGTACTAAGAAATAATTTATTACATGAAATTCGGGTTTAACTGAGTGTCTTGTATTTAATCTGGCAATCTTAGGTTGAATGAATGAATGAACCCTAGTTGAATTTTTAAAATATAGCTTTAAAGGGTTATTTTCATTAACTGAATAAAACATATAAAATCCCCTCCAGCTGGGAACCTTCTCTATTAATTGAACACCTTCTGAGATGGCTTCTCGACTGTCTGCACTGTAGACTCAGGTAACAAGGTGGGAGGCACCAGAAAATGAATCAGGAACTCTGGGAGACCCAAGGACTTAAAGTTCTGGGGATCCAGCAGACCTTCAGTGCCAAGGAAGGACTTTTAGGTTTAGTCTCTCCCTGACTTGCCATGTTATGTTGGAAAGGCTGAACAGAATTTGGTAGAAATCTTAGATATAGTTGATAACCAGAATATGGCCAGTCTGGATATAATTCATACATAGTGTTTGCCAAATCATTTGTCAACTTACAGGAAACAACTTCAGTGGATCTGAGAAACAGATTGAAGACAAGGCCACAAATGCTAACACTTTTTGATTTCTGAAAAGTTATCTGACCTTTAGGCTATTAGCATTTTTAATTAAATAGCTGAAGTGAAGCATGCACAAAGATCAGTGTTAGTCATGCACCCTTAATTTGAATGGCGAAAGATTCATGACCTACTGAAGCCCAGGTCACTGCCCCGCATTATTAGGTGTTTAATATAGCTTGGGTTTTCAGGTTGCATTAACCAGATAATTAAATGACAATGGATTTTCATATTCTTATTTAATGGTGACCCTGAATTAACCATTCAACCTTCAGAGTCATCTTAAGTCTTCATTTTTATCCTTGTCTGCTACAGTCATTGTCTTTGTTGTTGTTGCTGCTGTTGTTTTTGCAGCTCATTGGTTACCACTTCTTTTGTTTTTGCTTGTTGTATTGTTTGTTTGCCATTAGTCCCTAGAAATTGGTAACTGCAAAAATACTGTAGAATTTTTAAATAAGTCTTCTTATAATTATGAAAAGCTGCAGCTGCTGTTGATGTGCATTTAAATGTTCTATATGTACCCTCTGCATGTAAAATGAAAGTTGAAATTATAAAACAAACAAACAGAAGCATGGTCCAACATCATCTCAAGAAATCAATGGTTAAAAATGAAACAGATTTTTTTCCATTCCTACATTTTTTCTAATGTTGGGAGTTACCCAAGTAACATATGGTAATGGTTTAAGATTCAAAATCGTATGCAATTATTTTCATCTTAATAGCACTGACTTTCTTTGCTTTAAAATTCACCAGCATATAAGTTTGCCTGTCCTCACTCAGTCTGTATTTTCCTAAAAGTGCTCCTGAAAGTAAAGAATATTAATTATTATTCTGCAGTGGGATCATAACTTTGAAAAGTTGAACATCAAGATTTGCTTTTAATATATCACCATTTTATTATTAAAATAATAAGGTGCGACACTTGGATATTTCCTTTGTAAAGATCCTGAAAAGTGATTGCCTTCACGTTTTCTGTCTTCTCTAGTATAGTATAATAATTTGGGTAATTTAAAATAAAACTGAAACCTGAATCATTTACATCTTGAGACATACCCAGAGAATTATATGTTATGATGACAAATGAGCAAAGAAAAACCCATTTAGCACGTTTTTTGCCCAGATCTCCCCCTGTTTCAAACTTTCCCCAGCAAAGCTGCATTTATTCTGAAGCCAGTGAGACTTACACTTCAGCTCCCCAGCCTCATCCCTTCTCCAAACCTGGGTCCTTCCACAGTCTTGGGAGTGTATTCACATAGGTTTTTGAGAATTTAGCAAAGGTGGCTGGGTGTGGTGGCTCATACCTGTAACCCCAGCACTTTGGGAGGCCAAGGCGGGCAGATCACTTGAGGTCAGGAGTTCGAGACCAGCCTGGCCCACATGGTGAAACCCCATCTGTACTAAAAGTACAAAAATTAATTGGGCATGGTGGCACATACCTGTAATCCCAGCTACTCCGGAGGTTGAGGCAGGAGAATCACTTGAACCTGGGAGGCAGAGGTTGCAGTAAGCCAAGATCATGCCACTGCACTCCAGTCTGGATCACAGAGTGAGACTCCATCTAAACAAAGCAAAACAAAACAAAAAGGAAACTTTTGCAAAGGTTAGACATTTTTAACACCATCAGGTAAGACTTCAATCTCTTTCTTCTCCAACGTTAAAGGAGACCCTCAAGTCGTACAAACCTCAGGCCCCACCAGACTGGGGTCCACCACTGTTCCCAAAGTGCAGCTTATTGTTTTAATTATCACACATATCCTGCATTACTAGTGAGGTTGAACCTTTTCTGATTTATGTTTATTAGTCATATGTTGACCTTGAGGCCAGTTTTGCTCCCTATCTACTTTGCCCAAAGGGAGAGAAGATGGTGGAGGGGAGGGGGTATGCCAGTGGAGCACCCAGGCCCAGCACTCAGGCTCAATGCCCAGTCCTCTTCCTGGAGCTGCCCACTGCCCACCCCAGGGCAGATTCCCTCCACTTGTTGTTTTTACCCTTAGAATCTACTTTCCTCCAATTACTGTATCTGGAGAGTCTCAAGCAGTGAGGCCTCGGTCCTGGAGTCTAGCTCTTCTCTGAATCTGTGGACAAAATGTGAAACCCAGTGGCATCCTTATCATCCATGCCTTTGCTGAAAATACAGCAGTTACAGGGTTAACTGGCATCACTCATGAACCGCTGCTGCTATCATTGTGACTCTTGGTACTGCAACAGTCTTCTCAAACTGCCTGTAATCTCACCCCTTGCATGATGGAATAAGTAGCTTGTGAAGGGAATTTGCGATTGTTTTGTTCTCAGGTATCTGAGAAGAGGTGGGAAAGGGAGGAGACAGGGCATTTTTCAGACCTTACCACATACCAGTTCATGCATTTTACATGGCACAGTCTCTCCTGGTAGCTCCAGTAATACTAAGTGGTATTCTCCCTATTTGGGGAAGACCTGGAACAGGAGGCAAACCCAGGGCACACTGACTGCATAGCCAGGGACCTGGCCCGGTGGTCTCCAAAGTGCCATTCAAACAACAGCTAGCCTCACAGGGTGTCAGTACGATTCCCGGGAAAGAGGTGTCTGTGTTTTAATGGATTTCTGTGGTCCAACACTGGGGGGAAACACTAGGACATGACCCTGTTAAGCACAGAACTCTTATAAAAGCTTTAATTGGCTAATGTGCAGGGTGAGCCAAGAATTCTGTTTTCCACAGACCGTGTTCTGTGAAACGCACTCTGGGAAACATTGTTGGAGAACTCCAGGCTGCTCTCGTGGAACATCCCCTTTATAGAGAAATTTCCCTTTATAGGTGTAAATTCTGGAGGGATAGTGGAGGGGAGGGAAGGGGCAGGATATGAGAAGGGGACATGGACAGCATCTTTTCATTAGGAATGAAGACAGTAGACACCTATCTGAACCCATGGCAGCCCCAGGTTGTGACTTGCCCCTTGGTAAAACCACCATGCCTTGCCATTGCCCATGGCCCTTGCTCTGTCCACACCCCTCAAGCCCTCTTCCAAGGATGGGAAGTCCTTCCCATCCCTGGCCTTCAGGATAAGAAAGCAGCCCCTGGTCTTAACTGCTTCCCCCTGATCTCCAGCATTTATGCTATAAACTCTCTACTCTAAATACTTTAGACTCTGGTTAATGGAACCTACACATCTTTTTCTTTCTGGGAAGTCCTGGACCTTTCTAATGAATTTAGATTATTTTGGCTTTAAAGAGTCTTATTTCTACTAAGACTTTCGAGAGCTTGTTTTGAAGCTCTCCTTGTATCACCCTTTCCCTAAGGGCAGTACAGGAAGCTATTTATGCTGCCTCAGTAGTGAAGAAAAAAGATAATAGGAGCAAGTAATCTTTGAGAATAGCAGCCTTGTAATATCATGAAATATTATTTTGTTACATCTGTTTAAAGCTTGTTTTTCAAATCCTAGAAATGACACTAGGGAATAAATCAAGTAAGGGAGTCATTTGTTCCTTAACAAATACCAGTTTGTTAGACCTCCGTGTGAAGTTACATATTCAAAGATAACAGACTTTGGAATAATTATCAGAAATATGACTAAAAACATCTTGATTTCATGTCAGGTTCAATTGAACCTTCTTAATACAAGGCATTTGAGTTAACCATCTTGAAAACAGCTAGTTTAAGGAGGTTTTGCAAGTGGCTATCAGTAGAACAAGGAAAGCTAAGGCAGACACTTTGGTGACAAACAACACTGAGTTTGTAGAAACTCTCTTTATCCAAAGACAGAGAGGAACCAAGGCAATAAGAGATCTCAGAGGGCTTCGTTCTGCACGTCGGGACGATTGAGACAGAAATTCAAAGACAGTCCCTGTCTTAGTCCTTTTGGGCTGCCTGTAACAAAATACCATAAACTAGGTGGCCTGTTTGGCTGGGTCCCCACCCAAATCTCATCTTGAATTGTAGCTCCCACAATTCCCACATGTTGTGGAAGGGACCCAGTGGAAGGTAATTGAATCATGGGGGCAGGTCTTTCCTGTGCTATTCTCGTGATAGTGAATAAGCCTCATGAGATCTGATGGTTTTATAAAGGACAGTTTTCCTGCACAAGTTCTCTTCTCTTGTCTGCCCTCATATGAGACATGCCTTTCACCTTCCACCATGATTGTGAAGCCTCCCCAGCCATGTGGAACTGTGAATCCATTAAACCTCTTTCTTTTGTAAATTGCCAAGTCTTGGGTATGTCTTTATCAGCAGAATGAAAGCAGACCAATACAACAACAGAAATCTACTTCTTATAGTTCTAGAAGGTGGGGAGTCCATGATCAAGGCCCCAGTAGGGCTCAGTCTCTGGCTGAGAGATGGCACCTTCTTGCTGTGTCCTCACATGGTGGAAGGACGGGAAGCTCTCTGGGGTCCCTTTGATAAGGGCACTCATCTCATTCATGAGGTCAGAGCCCTCATAACCTAATCACTTCCCAAAGGCCCCATTTTCTAATACCATCACCGATTAGTGAAGTTTCAGCATATGAATTTTAGGGGGACACAAACATTGAGATTAGAGCAGTCCCAGAGTGAGGCAGAACAGCTCCAGTATCTTCCCTGATGATTGAATTTCAGCGAACATGGAACAAGACTCTCCTCTCTAAAGCAGTAGTCACACAAGACAAGTCTTTCCAGATTTACCCTCAACCTTGTTATTAGCTGATGAGGCAGGGCTTTGCCATTTTTCTCTATAATGCACAGAGACCCATATTCAAGCTAAGAGAGGTTGTAACACTGGAAGGAGGCTTGTCTTTCTATCCAGGTGGGGAATATCACCTTAAATCCATCACTTTCCCTTTCTTGCATTGGCTTTTTGGTACTGTTTGAGAGGAAGGGCATGGACATTCTAAAATTTTCATGATGATAGTGACTACTTTGACAAAAATAAGCATTTTCATTTGAAACACATATTTAAGTAACACTTTTATAGGGAAGATCTGATTTCTACTCTTAGAATATAACAGTCATAAGAAATTGCATCAGAAACATCCAGATGCTCTTTTTACCATCTAGGCAATTGTATAAATTATAAAATGTTGAACTGTAGAGCCATCTGTAAATAAAACGTTAGTATCTTTATTGTACTTGTTAGTCTATTTTCAGTTTCCAGGAAAATGTTTACCAGGAGTTAAGAAAAGTTATCCAAAACTTGGAAATAAGGCAAACAGAGGGCAGCATGTCATTTCGGTATCTTATAGGTGGAGCATTGGTTAACAAATCCACACAAGAACTGTATGCTTATTTAGGAAACATAACTTTGTTTTAATCACGAACTATTAACTAAAAGCCTAGATTGTAGGATGTTACATGTTACTATGCAGATTTTTGTCCAATTTTGTATCTGGCCCAGCAACTGTATTCCAAATTTTTTTCTTCTCTGCCTATATATTCTTCTTATGCACTTTTGAATCAGCATATTCATCGGGTTGGCTCCCTCATAAAGAGTTAAAGAGTATTTTTACATCAGTTCATTCTCTGCTTATATGAGGGCCATGTTTTTAAACTTTGAAAATTATTCTTTGGCACAGGTAGCTTTGTTTTTTTCACATCTCCATCTTCCATGAAAGACACATACATAAAAGGGATAAAAGTATTGTTTCTCTGAACCCGATGGAGGAGAAGCTCTCCAGACAATCTTAAATGCACATCTTTCTGATTATAAATCCTGTGGCCTTAACTGGCTTCTCTTCAAGAAGTTCATATCACAAGTCTGCCACTTAGAAGCTGTATGAACCTGACAAAGTTCTTAATGCTTTGGTGCTCTCATTTCCTTTTCTTTCAACGTGCCTGTTTTGTAGCCTTGAGGCTGAAAACCTAGACATCTGCGAGTATGCAGATTACAGAAGTGCTACTTTCTCCGTAAGATTTACATCCTGCAAATGGTATTGTTAAAAACCTAAGTTGGCAACAAAAAAATTAGCAAATTCATTGGTTGCTGAATTGCTTATCCTTTAATTCCAGAAGCTATGTGTTAATCACATTTCAGTAGGAAATCCTTCCAAGTAATGAGCTGGGCTACTATTGTAAACTACAGTTTCATATTTTAATGGTCACTTTTGCTAGTAATCAAGTCATGACTTATCAGGGATATACACCATTAGCTTCTTGCAAATGTAAATAGTGGGAGATTTGTGAATCATTGTTCTGCCCTTTTAGTAAATATTCTGATGAATGCTGTAATTTTTAAGGAACTCAGCATGAATAACCACTCTTGGCTATCACCAGCAGGATTTGAATTGAGGAAAGAAATGAAATGGCCTGTACTTTAGCTCCATTTCTTGTGGCATTTTTCTGCTATGTAGCACCAATGCAAAGTGCAAGAAGAAATTAAGAGAAGAAAGTGGTCTGATAATTAGACCTTGAATGAGAAAAACAAAATCTTACTTAGAATTATAATATGTAATTATGCATTATTATGCAATTATAGTATGCAATAGAATTTTTAAGAACCAATATTAGAATGGAACCATTAGAAGCATGTTTAGAAAGGACACAGAGGGCAGAGCAGAGTGACTTTTTTTGAATGTCTACTAAGCGCTATACTTGACACATGCTTCTCAGCCTCACAGTATCCTGGAAGAGTGGATATTACTTTAAAATATGATAAATAGAGGCCCGGAGAATGTAAGTGACTTTCTGAGGGTCACGCACTGTAGAACATGGAGGCCATTTGATGCAGGTCTGACTCTAAAGCTGGGCATCTCCTATTACCACTCAAGAAAATAGCACTGGACAGTTTCATACTGCAGCGGAATCCCAAGCATTTCTGTTACAGGACAAAAATCATCTTCATATGCTTTTGCTTTGCATAAGAGGCACTGTCACTTGTGTTAGGACTTTCTGTTCAGTTGTAGTCCTTTGGAGTTCTCAAGTAACTAAAAAATATATATATATATATATATCTGTCTTGTGGCATCCTGGGTAATTTTATGATCTGCAGGAAGCTAAAGAACTGTGGGCAGGATTTTAGACACAGAAGTACCTCCAGCCTGGTCAAAATAATTTATTTTTCCACTGATACTTAGATAGGTTATAGGAACCCTCCTCCTTCCCAATAACATTTATTTGCTTTTTTACTCGTTCAAAAAATAGTCTTCCTGGGCACTGTCCTAGGTGTTGAGGATGTCAGGGTAAACAAAATTCAGATGGTCTCTGCCTTTCATGGTTCTTGTGTCTTATCATTGTACAATATTCTATCAAGTTCCTTCATTCACTCCTTTATTCATCTGTCAAATATTTATTTTACACTTACTACGTGCCAGATATTGTTTTAAAAGCTTGGGAATATATCAGTGAGCAAAAGATCTGCTTTTCTAGGCTCTAACAAAGGAAGATGGACAATAAGAAATAGGCGTGAAAAATGAGACAAATTATATAGTATTTTGGAAGGTGATGAGAGCTATACAGAACAAAAAGAAAAAGAAAAACTAGATCATGTTAAGAGAGATTGGGAAGATCAGGGTAGCAGGGAACCAGTTTGCAGCTTGAAATAAGATGCCCTAGGTTAACCTCATTAGGAGGTCATGTTGGAATAAAGATTTGCATGAGGTGAGGGAGTGAGCCTTGTAGATGTTTGTGATCAGAACAGCCTAGACAGGTAGTCCCAAACTTCTAAGTGGGAGTGTGCCTCGTCTGTTTGAAGAACAGTGAGGAGTAATTCACTAGAACAAGTTGGAAAAGAACAGTAATAAGAACTGAGTTCGGGAGGCAATAGGAGGCCAGAATGTGTGATGCAGTATGCCCCATTTAGTCAGGGGTACTCTTCAAGTTTAGGAGCAGAAGGCAATGTGACTGGCCTGTGTCAGGTTTCAGCCTTCTGTCAACCAAATGCTGTGGCCATCCACATCATATGTTATGATGGAAGCTTAGTGACAAACTTTATCAAGAGAAATGGGATAAATTAGCCATCAGCTGTGTCCTCACCCTTTCTCCAGGCAAGACCCGTCTTGTTAGCTGTTGGCATCTTCTGCTACTTCACTTATAAGAAAGCAATGAAGCATCCAGACTTTGTGTTTTTAGTCCCCTCCCTTGTGTCCACCAGATAAATATCCAGAATTAGATAGAATTACATAGCCTACAGCTGAAATATTGTGTCACTCATTAATCTATGACAGCAAGATCCCTAATACTTTAGTGACAAGTCTAGAGCACTTGACCAATTCAGACTAACGCCATCATAACACTCAAATGTAAAAAGCCAACATTAATTGAAATGTAAATGATAGTCTCTCATGAAGTTGGATACTTGCTTTATATTAGAAACTTAAAGAGAATCTTAATCCTTTCATAGAGCAGGTAAATACTTTTAATTGGTCTTTAACTGCATATGGAGGATAAAATTAAATATGACACTTGTTCTTTCAAAGTTCACAGAAGGAATTCTAAAGCATTTTAAGGGATCTGAGCCATACAGTTTTTCCCATATGTAGCTGATATACCATCATGATAGAGGAAAAAAAGCAACCAAAAATATGCCTTATTTAGGCTCTAAAGAGCTAATCAGAGACTACAGTTAAGTTTAGTGATGATAAACTTGTTTTAACAAGACATTTATGTCTGGTTACAATTGGCATTTAGGAAAAGCATGCTTAGATTGAATCCAGCAAAGTGAAATTGAGCCAAATTCTAGATAGAGCTCATTTAGACCACCCTCTGTAGATAATTTATTATCTAATCACTTCCTATTTTAAAAAAAATCTTAGTGTGTTTAGTGTTAAGATATTATGAGAGCCACAGATGGCAGCCAGAGGTCAAGTTAGTCAAAGACCATGAACATAGTTCGTTGTCCTTGAAAATAACTTGGTGGAGAGAAAGGAATGTGAGGTCTGCATCTGACAGCTTCAGTTCTCAGGGCTCGTTGAAACTCTGTTCTCAGTGGTGTTTATGTTTCTGTCAGATCAGCAGTAGCATTTATTTTTAGAGAGTTTTGAAACTTAATCACTCAGCACAATACAGAACTATAAATGGATAAATAAGTTGTGTTCAGGAGCAAAAGAGATATAATCATTTCTCCTGATATTTTGAAGCTACTTCTGTGGAATTGGGTTGTTAGGCCATGGAGCAAGAGAACTGTTGTCTGGTGTGGTGTCATACTGCAGGACTGTCGCCTTACTCTAGTCAGAGTTCAGTATGTTGGCGTCCAAGTGGGAGATGTGGATGGATGAGGCTCCAGGTTGTCCCAGGCAGCTCACTCCTCTGTCTTAGTCCATTCAAGCTGCTATAACAAAGTGCCATAGATTGGGTGACTTATAAACAACAGAAATTTACTTTGTACTGTTCTAGAGGCTGGAGAATCCTAGATCGAAGTGCTGGCAGGTTCAGTGCCTGGTAACAGCTCAATTCCTCATAGACGGCCATCATTTCATTGTGACCTCACATAGTGGAAGGTGCCAGGGGTCTCTTTTATAAGAGCACTAATCCCACTCATGAGGGCTCCACCCTCATGACCTAATCACCTCCCAGGCACCCCACCTCCTAATGCCATAACATTGGGGTTAGGATTTCAACATACGAATTTTTGTGGGGACACAACATTCAGTCTATAGCACCACATTAGGGATTTAGATAAGCACACCCTAGATGGGTATCGAGACCATCCTCAATGCTGAATGTAAAAGATCTACAAGGATTTGTATCTTTATGTCAATGCGTATTTTGGCTGTATTTGGTACTGATGACCCTACCTCCTCCTTCTTTTACCCTTGATTTCTTGGTCTTTCTCAACTCCCAGTCTTCCTTTATTGACATCTCTTCCTCTTTAACTACACATTCAAAATGCTCTTCTTCCTTGGGGAATCTCCCTGGGCCCTGTGTTTATCTCACACATCCCTTTCTACTGCACACTGAGAGTTTGAACTACTTGAAAATTAATGACTTTAAAGTTGTTATCTTTACATTATTTTTTGCCCTAAATTCTAAGTATGGCTCTATCCACAGATGTATTTATAACAGTAACTACCACTAAATTACTATAATTTTGTATTTGGTTTTGCTTGTTTGTTTCTAAAAGCTTTTCATGCATTGCAGTGCCACTCAAGTTTCCTCTGCTATGGACTGCTTCTTCGAACACTGTACCCATTTTTGTGTTGAGTCATCTTTTTTTGGTTTTTCTAATTCGTAGGAATCCTACTGTTAATACTCAGATTCTGAGTACTAATTTTTTGACTATCATACAATTTTCTAATTTCTTTCTCCGTTTTATAATTTATCTTTCATTCAGGTTATTTGTCATATAAAGATTTTAATTTTCATGTAGTCAAATTTATCTATCATTTTGTGATTTCTGCTTTTTGTGTTCCTTTTAAAAATAATTCTCTTCCCTGACATCAAGGAGATACTCTCATGTATTTTATTCTAAAATTATAAAATTTTGTTATTTGTATTTAGGTCTTTAGTCTAGAGTTTATTCACTGTATGATAAAATGTAGCAATCTATCAGATTTTTTTTTAAATGGGGAACCAGTTTGTCATTACTAAATATTGAATATGTCCTGTTTTTTTCAATTGAATTCTATTGCTTCTTTTATTTTATTCCAAACTTCTGTATGTGCCCTGATCAATGTATTGGTTCATTCTAATGAATAGTGAAATGAATATTTAATGCACTAAGAACAACCAAAAGGATATTTTTGTTGTTGATATTAGTTCTTTATTATTTACTAACAAAATAATAATAAAAGACAATTACATTTGGGCCACACTAAATTTAATATTTACTTAATAAGATCATTTATCTTATCTCTCTTCTTCCTCCTTTTCTTTTTCTCCTCTTCCTCTTCCTCTTCCTCTTACTCCTACCTCTCCTCCCTGTCCTTCTTTTTCTCCCAATGCTCAAGTAGATCCAAGCCCCCCGCTTTTGGAAGGAGAGTTGCAGTGTTTTACCCTAACAAGGCGACTGCTTAACAAAAGAAGAAAAAATCTGCTTACTCTTTTACAACTAAATGATTACATTGATTACTCTCAGTTACAACTTTTATTTTATTACATGGGCTACGAATAAACCATTTTTTTTCCGGAGTAAAAGATGAAATTTCTGCAGGATATCTTGTGTCTTTATGTCCTTCTCTTGTTCCATTTTTATAAATTATTTCTTAGGGTGAAATGGCCTAAGCCTTGAAGTACATGCTGTAGGAGCAATACTGACATTTGTTCCACCCCAGTCTTTCCTCAGAGAAAGAGTGTCATCATGTAAATATCCTAGAAGACCTGAGGCTGCAAAGGAAGATCCTTCAAGTGTGCCTTGAAAAGTCTTGTTTGTGTGCTTTTTATTCTGTCTCACTGATCTATTTTTCTCTCCCTGTGCCAATATCACACAGTCTTATTTACTCAAACTCAATAGTAATTATGACATCTATTAATAAAACCCTCCTCCTCATTATTTTCCAAGTTAAGAATAGAGCTTAGTTTTGCTCTTTCATATCAATTTTGGAATCAGTTTATCAAGTTCCACATGTAATTCCATTGGGATTTTGATTTGTGGTCAATTGAATTTATGGAATAATTTGGAGAAGATTAACACCGTTATGATATTGAACATTTTCTGCCTTGAATATGATAAATATTGCTATTTAATAATAGATTATTGACTGGGCACAGTGGCCTGTAATCCCAGCACTTTGGGAGGCCGAGGAGAATGGTCAAGAGATCAAGACCATCCTGGCCAGCATAGTGAAACCCCGTCTCTACTAAAAATACAAAAATTAGCTGGGCATGGTGGCACATGCATGTAGTCCCAGCTACTCAGGAGGCTGAAGCAGGAGAATCGCTTGAACCCAGGAGGTGGAGGTTGCAGTGAGCTGAGATCACGCCACTGCACTCCAGCCTGGCAACAGAGCAAGACTCTGTCTCAAAAAAAAAAAAAAAAAAAGTAATAGATTGTTCAGGAACATTTTGTAATATTTTTAATATAAATACTTGTAGTCATTTAGTCAATTTTATTATCATGTGTTTATACTTTTTATCACACTAGTCAATTAAGGCATATAGCAATGTCACTGGCTTTTGTGTGTCTTGTATCTGACAACACTATAGAACTTTCCCATTAGTTCCAAAAGTTTATCTATAGTTCCCCTTGAAATTTTTTTGTGTAATGACATTTATCAATTAGTATAACTTTGCTCTTTTTTCCCAATTCTTATACTATTAACTTCTTTTTTAATTTATTTTTTGTTTGTTTTGTTGGTTGGTTGTTTTGGCAGTGGTTGGAATTTCTAGTATAATGTTGTATAGTCAGAATGATATAAGAATCATTTTTGTTTCTGATTCATAGAAATGCCAAAGTTTCCCTACTAAATTTGACCTTTGTTAGCAGTTGCGCATAAATCTCAGTTATAAAATGTCCCTCCCTTTATCGTTTGCTACGAGTTTCTATTATGAATGAGTGTTCAATTTTGTTGAATCCTTCAGCAGAATCCAGAAAGATGTTCTATTTTTTTTTTTTTTCTGGTAGATTGCAGTGGTTGATTTTCTGATGTTGAACCACCTTCTTGCATTCCTGAAACATGTCCCAACATTATCATAATATATTAAAGTTTCTATAAATTGCTTGAACTACTTTGTATTTTACACACAAATATTATCCATTTTTGTAATTCACATCCACATTGTATGTATCAGCAGTTGATATAGCTACTTATGTAATTTCTCCTTGTAGGAACACATTCTCCTTCCCTCATCTCCACTTCCTACTACCTTGAGTGACTCTTATTTAATATTCAAGATTAGACTCAGAAATCATATCCAGATAACATTCCCTGACTCTACCTGAGAGAATTATCTTTTACTTTTATAGCAACACATACACACACTCACTACACATACAGGTCAAATCATACTTTCTTCAAACAATAACTATTTTATTCAAATCTCATAGGATACAAAATTGCTTACAAAGTTGTGCGTGTGTGTGTTGGCACACTTGCAGATACGTCTATATGTACATGTAGAGTAGTATAAATGGGGGGGCAAAGGTCGGTATTTAGGGGACAGAGCTGATTCTGTGTATTTTATTTCCTACTGAGATTACATATAGTCTTGGAGGAGATACCTTAGAATAGTAATAGTAACAAGGCATTTGAAGGTCCTCCGGATCAAGCATAATTTTTTAATAAATATCCCTAGTTAGAGATTTTTGGAGAATGCCAATACTTTTTTGTGGGGGGCACAAAAACTGCAAAGAATTAAATGTATAAAAGCCTGTTTATGGGACTTATGTTAATCCATGATTTCTCAAAATATTTTTGTGTGAATATTTATTGCTTAAAATATGCACCCAGAAATGATTGTGTGTTTCAATAATTTTGAAAAGTTTTGCACATGTCACTTCCATGGCAATCCATGGTATACATTGGCACACGAAAGCGGTGCAAGATCTTGCAGTAAGTTCTATCAAAAAGTCAAACTATATTACAGACCCTCTTTTCAATGAAATTTATTCAATGAAAGTCAATGGATGATATTTATTCAATGAATGAAAGTCTCATTCAGCCCTGCTGAAATCAATATAACTTGCTAAGTGGAGGTTTAGATGGAGTGTGGATAAAGGGAAGCTTCTTTTTAAGTGGAACAGCCAGTGTGGAATGAGTAGTAGCTTCAGGAAGCCAGTGAGAATAGCTTCATTTTCCACAACTCTTTTGAATAATGTTGTAGCAAATTCATTGTGTATTCATGATTAATTCTGATAAAGAAAAATTTATTTTACGAATTGGTGCTTGTCACTGTAACAAGGACAAAAAAACCCTTAGCTTCCAATATCACCTTAAATTGTAATAATCCCCATGTAAAAAGGGTGGGGCCAGGTGGAGATAATTGAATCATGGGGGGGGGCTAGTTTTCCCCATACTGTTCTCAGTGTAGTGAATAAGTCTCATGAGATCTGATGGTTTTATAAATGGGAGTTCTCCTGCACAAGCTCTTGCCTGACACAATGTAAGATATGACTTTGCTCCTCATTCACCTTCTGCCATGATTGTGAGGCCTCCCCAGCCATGTGGAACTCTGAGTCAATTAAACCTCTTTCCTTTATAAATTACCCAGTCTTGGGTATGTCTTTATTAGCAACATGATGACAGACTAATACCGTAAATTGGTACTCAGTAGTGGGGTGCTGCTGTAAAGATTCCCGGAAATGTGGAAGTGACATTGGAACTGGGTAAGAGGCAGAGGCTGGAATAGTTTGGAGGGCTCAAAAGAGGATGGGAAAATGTGGGAAAGTTTGGAACTTCCTAGAGACGTGGAGGGCTTAGAAGACAGGAAGATTTAGGAAAGTTTGGAACTTCTAAAGACTTGTTGAATGGCTTTGACCAAAATGCTGATGGTGACATGGACAATAAAGTCCAGGATCAGGTGGTCTCAGATGGAGATGAGGAACTTGTTAGGAACTGGAGTAAAGGTCACTCTTGCTATGCAAAGAGACTGGCAGCATTTTCCCCCTGCCCTAGGGATCTGTGGAACTTTGAACTTGAGAGAGATGATTTAGGGTATTTGGCGGAAGAAATTTCTAAGCAGCAACGTGTTCAAGAGGAAGCACAGCATAAAAGTTTGAAAAATGTGCAGCCTAATGATGCAGTACAAAAAAAATTTCTGGGGTGAAATTCAAGCCAGGTGCAGAAATTTGCATATATAATAAAGATCCAGAGGCTAATCACCAAGTCAATGGGGAAAATGTCTCCTGAGCATATCAGAGACCTTTGTGGCAGCCCCTTCCATCACAGGCCCTGAGGCCTACAAGGACTCTAGGTCCAGGGACCCCTTGCTGTGTGCAGCCTAGGGACTTGGTGTCCAGTGTCCCAGCCACTCCAGCTGTAGCTGAAAGGGGCCAATATAAGGCTGGGGCCATGGCTTCAGAGGATGCAAGCCCCAAGCCTTTGCAGATTCCACATGGTGTTGGTCCTGCAGGTGCACAGATATCAAGAATTGAGGTTTGGGAACCTTTGTCTAGATTTCAGAGGATATATGGAAACACCTGGATGTCCAAGCAGAGGTCTGTTTCAGGGGTGGAGCCCTCATAGAGAACCTTTGCTAGGGCAGTGCAGAAGGGAAATGTGGGATTGGAGACCCCACACCACATCCCCACTGGGGCACTGCTTAGTGGAGCTGTGATAAAAGGGCAACCATCCTCCAGAACCCAGAATGGTAGATCCACCAACAGCTTGCACTGTGTGCATGGAAAAGCCACAGACACTCAATGCCATCCATGAAAGCAGCTGGTGGGGGGTGGGGGAGGCAGGCTGAACCCTGGGACCAATCTGCCCAAGGGACCACAGGGACCAATCTGCCCAAGGCTGTGGGAGCCCACCTCTTGCATCAGCATGACCTGGATGTGGAATATGGAGTCAAAGGAGATCATTTTGGAACTTGAAGATTTAATGACTGCCCTACTGGATATCAGACTTGCATGGGGCATGTAGCCCCTTCATTTTGGCCAATTTCTCCCGTTTGGAAAGGGTGTATTCACCCAATACCTGTACCCACATTTTACCTAGGAAGTAACTAACTTGCTTTTGAACTTACAGGCTCATAGGTGGAAGGGACTTGCCTTGTCTCAGATGAGACTTTTGTGCACTTTTGAGTTAATACTGAAATGAGTTAAGACTTTGGGAGACTGTTAGAAAAGCATGATTGGTTTTGAAATGTGAGGACATGAGATTTGGGAAGGTCCTAGGGTGTAATGATATGGTTTGGATGTGTCCCCACCCAAATCTTGCCTTGAATTGTAGTAATGCCCATGTGTTAAGGGTGGGGACAGGTGGAGATAATTGAATCATGGAGGCAGTTTCCCACATATTGTTCTCATCATAGTGATTAAATCTCACAATATCTGATGGTTTTATAAATGTAAGTTTCCCTGCACAAGCTCTTCTCTGCCACTGTGTAAGACGTTATTTTGCTCACTTGCCTTCCACCATGATTTTGAGGCCTCCCAGCTGTGTGGAACTGTGAGTCAATTAAATCTCCTTTCTTTATAAATTCAAATTACCCAGTCTTGATTATGTCTTTATTAGCAGCAGGAGAACAGAATAATACAAAGCTGTACCACATTTTATTACTACCTATCATTAGCAAAGTTTTACCTTTGCTACAAATATAAGGTTATATACAAATGTACAAATACAAGGTTATATACAAATAACAGGTTATATTTTGAAACATCTTTATATCAGGCTTATGTTTTTAGGTGATTCTCTATATAATTTTCAGGAAACATCTATCTCTTGTTTATTTCCTCAAATTTTCTACATATGTATAGGGTTAAGATATTTCTATATGCTAATATAAAATGATAGTCATATAAGCTTTTGCCTTTGTCAAAGTGTATTCTTCTCTTCTTTTAACATACATAGTATAAAATAAACTCCCATTTTTCTGTCCTTATTACCCCCTTTGGTTCTTCATAACCCTTTTCACCACAGCACACACACACATTTGCTTATTGACCTGTAGTCTTTCTGTCTTTCTTGTCTAGATGAAAGCTTCAAAGTCATAGATTTTGCCTCTTTTTCAGTGCTGTATTCCTGCCACACAGTATGAATTTAGTAAATATTCGAATTAATAAAATTGAAAATATGAATCTTTCATTCTATTTGGTTAAGTGATCATGGAATTAAAACTATGCATAAAGCACCATAGTCTAAGAATGCAAAGAACAGTAGTGTTCAGAAGACAAATAATAAATGTCCATAAATTGCTCTTCTCTAATTGCCGTATCTGATGAATGCAGTTTAAAAGAGGACTTCAAAATCTCTAACATTTCTAAGAATTCGAGACACATTACAAATTACTGAATAATTGATGTGATTTTATTGTCAGGTTTCATCAAAATTTTAACATCTCAAAGCTAATTTAAAACCCTTAAAAGGGGTGTCAGATGAATAATCTTTAATGAAGAATCTACACACAGGAGCAGCAATATATATGTAGCTATGTATACATTAAACTATATATATAGTTCTTAAATATATAGCTTAATATGTATATTAAGCTATACTATATACATTTAAGCTTTATATGTATATATTAAGCTATATATTTAGAAACTATATATAGTTTAGAATATATATAGTTTCTAAATAGGATATATATAGTTTCTTAATATATTTAGAAACTATATATAGTTTTGAATATACATAGTTTCCAAAAAATATATATGTGTAGTTTCTAAAGACTAAGCTAAAAAGCTTAGTAACTACATCTCTAGAGAAGTTCCGTTTTTTTTTAATTAAAAGCAAAAACAAAAATCTTCGTTCTTTTGATGCATCTACTCTTGCCAGTAACTGCCTGAAGACGCTACTCCCAACAGTGGCAATTTAGCACAGGAGCGGGGACAGGCCAAGAAGGTGGGAAATTTGGATTTCTGCTTTTTTTAACAGGGGAAGGAAAAGCAATTGCCAGTAGAAGCATTTAATTGCACACAGATTGGCCTTTGATTTTGCTTTAGTCTTTTCCGTTCAAGTGCCAGGGAAGGGGAAGTATTACCTCCACTGCTCACACCGGAGGTCTGCTTCCATTTAGCTGCTGAAGCAAGCCTCGCTTTCTTTCCAGAGATGCCCCCCCGTGAAAACCCACTGTGAGAGGAGTTGGGCTTGAGTGGCTCCAAATACACAGCAGTAATATTCTGAAACCTGCCCTGTTCCTAAGACTGCATGGCAGCTCTTGGCACTGCTGGACAGTTCCTCAGGCTTCTTTCCAATTCTTCCTGTGGAGCAGGGAAAGAAAACCAGGTGGGGTGGCTAGGCCATCTCTTATGAACACTAGAGCATAGCTGAGTATAGAGTATGAAGGATAACGGAGCCACATGAAGAGGAATGGTCAGAAGTCAGGAAGGATTATGGGGCCACAGCCCCCAGTGTCTTACCCCTCTGGACAGCATCACTCAAACCCAAGAAGAGGATACAGGTGGGAGTGTGAGAGAAAACCCAACACCATGAAGGGAGTGTCTACCTTCGGAAACATGATAGAGCCTCAGGGAGGAAGCCAAGGCAGGTGTGCTTGACAGAGAACCAATGCTTCAGCAGAAAAAAAATGACAATATTTCTGTACAAGGGATAAATCTCAGTCATTTACAGACTCCTCCTGCATCCTCTCCCTAAAAAAAGACTTCAGAAATAGCTAAGTCATGAATATAAGAAAGCTCAATGGCCAAGGACCCTGTAAGAAACAACTTTCCCTTAAGCCACTGTAGCCTCCAAATCTGTCCTTCTTTGCATACGACACATCTCAGCCTTCAGCTTAGCCATCGGCCTTCTGTGCTGTGCTTCCAGACATGAAGCCATCCAGCAGCCTGGGACTGCTTCCCACTTTCTCTTCTGCCTTGCACAAGTTAGTATCTAATTGTGTTTATCCCTCTGATTTAACTGCTAGGTGAAAATTCTTCCTTCTGAGAAATGGTTTCTTTCAACTTGAAGCACACATTTGGACAATTTCCTTATGCTGGTAATGGTTATTTCTGTGTACTCTTCTAATGCGGTGAATTGACTGAGTGTTTCTAGTTTGTCTTTCTGTACATACCAGCCAAATACAACTTGAATGCATTCAATAAGTTCCCATTGGTGGGTGACATGTAGAACAGATATTCTGATAGGTGTCTATAGATAAGTGTCTGGGTTATAGTTCCCCTTTACCTACTAACCAGCCCCTGAACCCTAGCCGAGTAACATACTTTCACCTCCTCTTACAAGCTGAGAAAATTAGGACTAACCCATCTAGTATAAATAATTGGAAGAAGCTCATATTGCTAAATAAATATCTGTTAAATATTAAATATGACATTATTCAAATAATTAAGATACAGCAAAATGCCATTTCATATTAAAAGTAGATAAACATTCTGTCATTACATATTTTTAATGATAAAATCAAAAATTATTTATTACAAATTGAATTTAAAAATACAGAAATGAATAAAGTAAAAAGCCAAAGCCACCAAGTCCAGTTCTCCAAATATATCCACTATGGTGTGTGGGTATATCTTGGCATGTGCCATTCCGGACATTTTTTAATGAATACACAATTATTCAAATATGTAGATAACATTTGATCAAGCAGGGTATCACAATTAATGAATCCTTTTTTATAACTTGCTTTTCTACTGATTGTAATATTGAGTTCTTTCCATGTCCATATCTTATAAATTCATCTCATCTTCTAATGTTTGAAGAGTATTACTATGTCAGTTTTTTAACAAATTAATGGATGTTTACATTGTTTTTATTTCACTGTTATATATTTGTTTTTTTTTTTTTTGTTTTGTTTTGTTTTGTTTTTTTTGAGACGGAGTCTCGCTCTGTCACCCAGGCTGGAGTGCTGTGGCCGGATCTCAGCTCACTGCAAGCTCCGCCTCCCAGGTTCACGCCATTCTCCTGCCTCAGCCTCCCGAGTAGCTGGGACTACAGGCGCCCGCCACGTCGCCCGGCTAGTTTTTTGTAGTTTTTTTTTAGTAGAGATGGGGTTTCACCGTGTTAGCCAGGATGGTCTCGATCTCCTGACCTCGTGATCCGCCCGTCTCGGCCTCCCAAAGTGCTGGGATTACAGGCTTGAGCCACCGCGCCCGGCCTGTTATATATTTGTTATAAAAATCTCTCCATGGCAAAAAGAGAAAAAGAAATATATGTCACAAAATCTCTTAAATATGTGAACTGAGGCACAATAAAATTTTCAAGAGTTTATCTGAGCAAACAGCAATTTATGAATCCAGGTAGCTGCAAACCAGAAGTGGTTCTGGAGTTTCACCAAGAGAATGCAAGGGTAGGATGAACTGCAAAGGAAAGCCAAGAAAATATTTGATTTGTTACAGTTATACCGTTGTCTTATTTGGTCCATGTTGTTGAAAAGTCCATAATTATACAGATTGTTGGCTCTTCTGACTGGTTGAGCTTAAAATCTGATTTTTCTTTAAAAGTGGCATTTACAAGACACAGGTCAAGTTACATTCTTGGGGGAGGGAGAGAGAGAGAATAGTTGCAGCAGATGAAAAAGAGAAGGTTGTCGTCTGTTATATTCAGATAGCTTTTATCAGTAAAAACAAAAAATAAATGATCCATTTAAAATGAAAGCAAATGCTATAAAAAGTCAATTCACAGAATTGTGAACACATGAAATTATGCTCAATCTTTTTTTCAAAGATATAGAAATTAAAATTACAAGAAAATTTTTTTTCTACTAGATTGGGGGAAAATTAAAGAACCAATAATCTTGAATTGATGAAGTATGAGAAAATAGGAAGTCATACACTCTTGGTGAACTTGTAATTATCCCACCCTCTTTAGAGGACAATGTAGCGTACTGATCCAGAGTTTTAAAGTAAACACTGCTTTACCCAGTGTGGTAGGCAGAATTCCCAGATGGTCCCTGTATTAATCCATTCTCATGCTACTAGTAAAGACATACCCAAGACTGGGTAATTTATAAAGGGAAGAGGTTTAATTGACTCACAGTTCAACATGGCTGAGGAGGCCTCAGGAAACTTACAGTCATGATGGAAGGGGAAGCAAACACGTCCTTCTTCACATGGCAGCAGCAAGAAATGCCAAGCAAAAGCGGGGAAAGCCCCTTATAAAACCAACAGATTTCATGAGAACTCGTCCACTATAACAAGAACAGCAGCATGAGGGTAACCACCCCTATGATTTGATTACCTCTCACTGAGTCCCTCCCATGACACATGGGGATTATGGGAACTACAATTCAAGATGAGATTTGAGTGGGGACAAGCCAAACCATATCGGCCCCCAAAATATCTGTCCTCTGTGTACATCCTGTATATAATTCACCCCTTTTAGGGCAAGTAAGACCTATGCATATGAAAGAATTTCACTCTCTTGATTAGGTTTCATTATATAGAAAAGGTGAGGGGACCTTGCAGATATAAGAAAGCTTTCAAACCAGTTGATTTTGATTTAATTGAAAGGGAGATTATCCAAGGTGGGCCTGAGCTAATCAGGTGAAAGCCCTCAGAAGAGAGACTGGGGCCTTGCTAAAGAGAAAAATCCTCCTGCTGGCCTTTAAGAAGTAAACTGCCATGTTGTAGGAGAGGTTGTGGGAGCCTCTTGGAGCAGAGAGCAGCCCTCAGCGGGCAGACAGCAAGAAAACACGGGCTATAGTTTTACTGCCAGAAGGACCTGAATTCTAACAACACCTAAGTTTGAAGGGGTACTCTTAGCACTGGAGAGGAACACAGCCCAGCTAACACTGATTGCAGTCTTGTGAGGCCCTTGCCGAGTGCCCAAACAATATTCCTGACCCCACAAAAACTGTGGGAAAATAAATGGCTTTGTTTAAAGCCATTGAGTTTATGATAATTTTTGACACAGCAACAGGCAGCTACTCCATCCAGCAGTTGTATTGCTAGAAATGTATTGGACAAAAATAGTCAAAGTGTACAATGTTGTATGTACAATTATGTTCTTTGAAGAATTATTTATAATAATCTCTTCTTTCCGCGATAACTTGGAAGGCTTTTCTGATGCTTTGTGTCATCAGGGCTACCTCAGTTGCTTGATTCTCCTTTCTTAAAAAAAAAAAATATATATATATATATATATATATATATGGCAGACACAACATTCTTTGAAGCTTAAACAGTTTTCTGAGTGCATATGCATGCATGCATTTCGTTTTTGTTTTTTTGAGACGGAGTCTCGCTCTGTCACCCAGGCTGGAGTGCAGTGGCGTGATTTCGGCACACTGAAACCTCCACATCCCAGGTTCAAGCGATTCTCCTGCCTCAGCCTGCCGAGTAGCTGGGATTACCGGTGCCTGCCACCACGCCCAACTAATATTTGTATTTTTAGTAGAGATGGGGTTTCACCATGTTAGCCAGGCTGGTCTTGAAATCCTGACCTCATGATCTGCTTGCCTCGGCCTCCCAAAGTGCTGGGATTACAAGCTTGAGCCACCGTCCCTAGCCGCATGTTTTAATGGAATTATTTAACTAAGAACTTTAAGTCAAAAGTAAACCTTTCTAATGTAACTAAAGTAACTGTGGTATTTTGTTGTGGCTGAGAGCCCAAAATTTATTTCTTGAAAAAGGAAGAGCCCCTGTTCTTTCTGCAGAAACTTTAGGGGCCTCAGTTATTTCAAACAATATTTTTCAGGAGCACTTAATTTTTGACTGTTTAAAAGGAAACAAAGCCCGAGTGAATGTTTTCAAATGCTGTGGTCTGGATTATTGTCTCTTTTGGAAAAGTAAATCCAAGATGGCAGCTGCTAAGATGGAATGTTTCTTTGGGTGTTCTTAGCGCTTAGTGTATAAACGATTGCTCTAGTAATGTGCAGTTTCATGAACTCCACTGATATATGGTTTGTGCAGGTGATTCTTCCATGCATTAAAATCTTAATAGCCTTCACCTACTCCTTTTATCCTTTGGATTGTGATTTTAATATTTGCAAACTCGAAGCCAAATTTAATTAAAGCCAACTGTGCAGTGAATGCAGTGTGTGACTCCTCTCTTGATCTGCCTATTACAATTTAGTGTCAGTTTGTTTTTTCTTTTCATTGTATCTGAAAGGGACCCTCTAGGAGAGGCTAATAGTCATTTGGTGAATGGATGAATAGAATTAGTGAATTAGAAACAAATTTCTTGATATGGTTTGGCTGTGCCCCCAGTGAAATCCCATCTTGAATTTTAGCTCCCATAATTACCACCTGTTGTAGGAGGGACTTGATGGGAGATAATTGAATCGTGGGAGTGGTTTCCCCCATACTGTTCTCGTGGTAGTGAATAAGTCTCACAAGATCTGATGGTTTTATAAGGGGAAGTTTCCTTGCACAAGTTCTCTCTTGTCTGCCACCACGCAAGACGTGTCTTTCACCTTCTGCCATGATCATGAGGCCTCCCCAGCCATGTGGAACTGTGAGTCCATTAAACCTCTTTTTCTTTATAAATTATCCAGTCTCAGGTGTGTCTTTACTAGCAGCATGAAAACGGACTGACATCCCTACAAATTGAAAATGCAAATTTTCATGTTTGTTTTACCTCTTGAAATGACTTCATACTATTATGACGGTTTACCTAAATTCATACCTGTAAAAATGTGAGGTTCATTAAAATCTTTCAGCTTCTGCCTCATCTGTTTTTAGAGCTTGATAATTATTAAGAACTCCTTCAATTCTCCTATGAGTGAAGCACTCTCATTTTTTCCATTATATAGATGAGAAAACTGAAGCATGGAATGATTAATCAACTCCTCTGACATATGAGCTAGTGGGGGTGGACTTAGGACTTGAACCCAGTCTATTTCCAGGTCCTGCTTTCACAAGCACCAGCACTTCCGCCTGTATAGATTAGAGCTTAGATTGATATCTTAGATATCCACACACTGTACCTTCAAAGTTGGTAAAATATTTTAAATTAAATAAATAGCTATTACTTTTTAGTTTACAAAAACTTTAAATGTTGGGGGGTGAAAAAGTTATGGTAAAAGATTAAGGCAATCCAAGCAACAATAGGAAAACATTCCGTTATTATGAAGCTTTGCATTGGTAAGTTCAAAAGAAAATCACAAATGTGATTCCAGGCTGAAAAGCAGTAATTTTGTAGAGACATTATTGTACAATATTCTTTCCCAGTTGGGCTCTAAGAGCTAAGCTCATGGCCTGCCTTGCAGAGTAGCTTCTATCTATGGTCCCTTTGAACCACAGCTTCCACAGAGAAAGGGGGTAACCCAAGGTAAATCAGCCCAGCCACATAAACTATGACTTTATCCATGTCATTTACAGGGTAACAAAGGTAGAAGGACCTCTTAAAATTTAGATGTTTGTTATAATGATTAGTATTAATGTTGGGAATAATGTTTTCATAGAATTTACTGCTAGGCATTGTGGCAAGTATGTTCCAGCATTGTGTCTCATTCGGTTCTTGCAGGGCAGCAGCCCACTCATTTCCCAATGCTGTCCGGATGTGTTCCCATTACCCACAGGGCTCAGATATCCTAGTTGTGACTTGAAATCTGAATGTCACTTTTTGTTCCAGAGAGTTCATCTACAAAGTGGAAAGACATGCTGGACTTTCCACAGTCTGATCTGTGACTTTTTATTTTCCTGAATCCTTTTTCAAACATCCTGTAGTGGTAAAAGTCAACACTGGATTTTCCTTTGAACGTGTGCTGTGTGCCCTGCTCATCTCTTGCGGCTTGGCTATCACCAGCATGTAAGAACTCCCAACTCCTTCCTCTCTCCTAGAACTGCTTTGCCTCTTTCCAGACAGGCTCAGCTGAGTACTCATTCTCTTTCCTTTCGAAAACACGACTCTGAGATGCAGCCTTTCTTGATAGACAGCATTGCTTGTGGAGCTATTATATGTGTAATCAGCAAGGATACACACACTCAGTCATTTCCTGAAGAACGTGCTGCCAGGTTCGTTCACAATCACTCCTTTTAATTTGGCATCAGCTTGTCTATTAAGAGAGTCTGACCACTGTTCAGAGAACTTTTTTTCCTCTATCAAGCACTTTGTGTTTGAAAGCGATGCATAAGTGGCCTCTTTTCCTATTTTAGCCTGTGTGCAAAATGGAGTGCAAGTTGAAAACAGATATTCTCTTTGTCAGAATCACTCCTACAATAGCATGTGCCTCAGGTCGCAATGGCACCTAACCATAGGAATAAAGCCTTGTTCTTCTCTTCTTGTCCTCTAACAGGCTAGAACTCATTTTATCAGCAACCAGAAATCTACTTAAATTAAGAAATAATGGGTCACTCTAATAGCTTGAAATATACTCTGCAGCATAAGGACATGTTTAGCCTCTTGTTCTGCCCATGAGTGGGGGCTGTTGTCACACTGAGTCTCTTAGCATACGGTAATTCTCAAGGCTAAATCCGTCTAAATTAAATAAATATTATGTTCCATGTCTCTTTGCATTATCGTTTTAGTTCCTTCATAGTTCTTTTTAAGAGTCAGGTAGTCAATGTAGTTTGGGAGAGCTAGGGAGGGCTAAGGATAAATATAAGCCTGTGTATTGCTATTCTCATGCAAATAAATAGCAAATAAAAAATAATTCTGCAAACTAATACACACACACACACACACACACACACACACACACATATATATATATATAAAAGAAGTTCCTTGACTAGTTTTTTTGTAATATATATATATTTCCTATGTGTAGCTACCCTGTGGCCTCCCCCTAAGGTAACCAGTTTACTTTTTACTAGTGAAGAATGTCTATAATATAATAAAGGTATATCTAGAATACAAACCACTAAGCAGGAACAACCCATTATCTCTCTTTTGCATGCCCTGTCAATGTCTTCAAGGTCAAAGCTAGCTAAGTCTTTGAGTGTGTAGGGAGCTGGTATCTTGGTGAAAAGTCCTTCAGTACATGCTAGATCATAACTCACTTGTACTATCCTTGCAAACTTTGGAATATCTCTCTGGTATTGGATTGGTTACAGTGGAAACAGAAAGATTCTGATCATACAAAATAAAGATTTTCATTTGTGAGCTCAACCATTGGATCTGTCATCTTTCATTAGCAGAAAAAATGGGGAAATCAAATACTTTGTTTTGTTTTTAACCACGCAGAGAAGGAAGAGAGTAGAGTGTGGGAAATGGATACACCTGCCTTACTCCCCCAGCCCCTCCCTCTGGAGTGTGCAAGTGGTGTGGTCAGAAGTCAGCAAATTACTTTTCCATAATATTTGGCCCTAAACTACCCTGGTGAGTGAGGAGAAAGGGAATCATTTGATAAGGTTTGGAAAATAGCATCTGTTTTTCTTAGTGTTTCTGGATGAATTTATCAGGCATCCGGTAATTTACACTTTCTGTTGAAAACTATAATAGAATACCC
Organism: Rhinopithecus roxellana; assembly: GCF_007565055.1. Lineage (NCBI taxonomy): Eukaryota > Metazoa > Chordata > Mammalia > Primates > Cercopithecidae > Rhinopithecus > Rhinopithecus roxellana. The sequence continues at coordinate 97,889,911 of NC_044551.1, forward strand.
TGCATAGACATGAAACCTTTGGGTATTAGAAGCTACGTACTGACTGCTGTTGGAGAAGACCACGTTTACAGTCAAGGGTAGAATCATCTGAAATAGTTTCCCCTGGAAAAAAATACATGGCCATATATGCCTACATAGATCTCCTCCTTGCTTCATGAATTTGGAACTAAACCTAGGTGTTTAGATAATTCCAGTTCTAGGATTTTCTCACCCTGAGTTTATTCTCCTTGTTCTCACTGGTTCAGTTTGGCCACTGTACATATGGAGCTTATAGATGCCAAGCACTCTGTGAGGGGCAATGGATGTTCAAATAAGTAAGACTTTCCTGGGAAAACTAAATCCTGACATCAAGGGTAAAGCACAAATATAGTTACTCATGGAGGGCTGTCACTCATGGAGGGCTCACTACTGTAAGCTTTAGATATATTGGTTTATTTAATCCTCTTCTCTGTGAGGCAGATCATGCTATTTATGTCTGGTTTACAAATAAGGAAGGTGAAGCAAGTCACTTGTCTTATGTAATCCTGCTGGCAAATGAAGAGCCAGAATTCAAGCCCCAGGTGCACTTGTTCCAGAGTCCATACTCAGAACCACTGTGCTACAGTGGAACACAGCAAATGTGTTGAACATGCAAGCACTAGGTGCCATAGAGCATGGAGAAGAGTCAGCCAGCACACCCCAGGGCCAATTCAGTGAAGTGGGGTTTGAGATAGGGGGGCCATGAGCAATCTCTGGCTGTGCTTTGTCTTTTCAAGGAGGTGATATCTCGAAGGGAAATTTATAGGATGAGAAAGGGGTTGCTAGTTGGATGAAGAGATCTGAGGAGCCTGCCATGGAGAAGGCATGGCTGGGCAGAGACCTCGAGTTGAGAGATGGTACTTGGGGCTAGTGGCAGAGGTAGCAAGAGATGAGTGGGGAACATCTATTCCTGGGACTTAGTAATGAGACTCAATCCTGGACAAGTATCCTCGTGATGGGGATGTTCAACGTGGAATAACTGGGAGGAGACCTTGTTGAAGAACATATCACACTGTCCTTTCAGTCCAAGCCCTTCATGCCCCAAGCAGCCAGGTGGATGCATGCTCTGACTTAAGAAACGCCATTCACAGGGCTGGATTTTTAAGTATTAATACAAGGCAAGAAGGGGCAAAGCATGGGCAAGGGTAAGATCTAAAGAGTTTTGTGTTTGTGACCAGGAATATGAATTTTCCTTATAGTGATGGTTTTAGAAAAATCTATGCAGTAGCTATGTGGAGTTTGAATTTGTTCAGTACACAGCTCTAAATTCCACATTTATAATAATTGGCTATCTTCTTGAATGACACATGGATATTTGATCTTTGCAATCTCTTAATGAACAGTGACAGCGATGTAACAGATTGTTTTCATCAGCATCTACAAAGGTCCTCTCTGCCAAGCCGTTGGACCAAAATATTCAGTAGAATAAAGTGGACCATTTGGGAGTTTCCTTACTCTGATTTCATCTTTCTGTGTTTAGAGAGAAATGGTTCTGTTACCAGAATACTCAGCAGAAATAAGAGAGAAAGGCAAAGGAGCTGTGAAATCCATATAATAAACAACCATCTATTAATAATTTATCAGACACATATTTATATAGGGCCTTGGCACGGTGGATTCATTTGGACATGCAACACTAAGATGTGTTTTTTTCCTGTTAAGTGTGTACATGTGGTAATTGACTGCAATTAATAGGTCAGCCTAAAGGTGAAAAAAAATATAAAATTCCAAAAATATAATTTTAACAAATCTCCTGTTAGACATCATGTTAATTATCCTATCTTTCAGTCGGATCTGAAGTCTGTCTGGGTAATCTTCAGCCTATGTGCCATGTGACTTTACCTGAATGTTAATTACATTAGCATGCTTTAGTGGAAAGGAAAGAAGGAAGAAATTTGAAATGGGAGATGTCAGTTCCAGAACCAGTTCAAGTTCAACTCAAGTGCTTTTCTAGAAACAGGAGAAATTAAACTGCATGATTTTTAAATCCTTTTTTAATTTGAACATGCTTTTGAATTTGAACATACTAGGAGTATAATACTTCATACTTTCTCACGCACTCTCCCACCTGTTTCAGGCTCATACTTTCAGCTTGAAACAAGTCATTCTGGCTGAAGCCAGTGACAAACATCCTTCATCCATTTTTGACAATTTCCCATTGCATTAAGTTACCCAAATTTTTGAGTCAAGTCCTATTTTGAGTAAGCATTTTTGATGGTTATTCCCTTCTCACAAATATACTAAACTATTCAATCTTAACAGACTCAGTCAAACCAAAAAAACAGATGTTATTCCCTAAATAATACCCATCAATTTCTTCATTAATGTGTTTTTGAATTGTTTACAATAAAACAAAAGTAACAATCCACTGTCGTAATGATAAGACCAGGGTATTTCCTAATATTAGAAACAAGTCAAAATCCATTGTCTCTACTTCCTTTGCAGAGTTTAGTTGACCTCATCCAAATTAAGAAAACACTTAGCTTGAAAGTTTGCCCTGCTAATTTTCATAGAAAATTAAAGCAAAATCATTACCAAGGGCCGTGGTTTATTTTTCATCATTGCATAACTCTACATATTTTAGGTATAAACAAAATTTTGTGCATTTTTATTTCAAAAAACATAAATTTTATTAATATGTAAAATATAAAAAAGCTCAAAAGAAATTTACTTGTAAATTTACCTCTGAAAAATAGACACTTGAAGCTGAGGTGCTTACCTTTTCAGACGTTTTTCTGCATATATATATGTGTGTATATATATACACACACATATATATATATAAAATGAAATAACTCTCACTTCACTATGTGGTGCTTTACTGTTTTATAGATGGATTGAGACAGTAGACACCTATACTTTATTCTGGATGGACCTACTGTAAAATAGTGCTAAATGTTAACCATTTTTTTCAGATCTTAGGTTGTATATTTTCTTATTCCTCCTAAAATAACACTGATCGTAGGCAAAGTGACACATTTAAGGTAAAAGTTATCACAAAAAATTTAATGTGTTAAATTTGTATCACACCTAGAGCTAAATAAAAATTTTTGTAGAGAAATATATTTCTATTTTTAAACTATAACCAGCTTCATATGCAGATATTTTGTAATTAGCAGGGAGTGGAGGGAAGAGAACCAACATTTATGGAACATTTACAATTTGCCAGGCTTTGTGATAGTAAACTTAAATGTACTTTCTAAACTAATTTTTACGTAACAAAGAGAGTTCAGTGTTATCCATTTTACAACTAAGGAAAGTAAGAACAGAGTTTAAATAGTTTAAACTTGATCACACTGCTTTAAAGCTATAAAGATACAATTTGAACCCAAGCTTGTCTGATTCCAAAGTCTATGATTGTTCTTAAAAAGAAAAACTTAATAGCTTTTTTGTTTCAAACTACCAAAGTAATATTTACTTACGGACAAATGGAGGGGATGTATTAGTCCATTTTCACACTGCTGATAAAGACACACCCGAGACTGGGAAGAAAAAGAGGTTTCATTGGACATACACTTCCACGTGGCTGGGGAGCTCTCAGAATCATGACGGGAGGTGAAAGGCACTTCTTACATGGTGGTGGCAAGAGAAAATGAAGATGCAAAAGCGGAAACCCCTGATAAAACCATCAGATCTTGTGAGACTTATTCACTATCACAAGAACAGCATGGGGAAAACCGCCCCATAATTCGAGTTGTTTCCCACCTGGTCCCTCCCACAACAAATGGGAATTATGGGAGCTACAATTCAAGATGAGATTTGAGTGGGGACACCACCAGGGGAAAAGCACACTCTGGGGCCTATCAGAGGGTGGAGGGTGGGAGGTAGGAGAGGATCAGGAGAAATAACTAATGGGTGCTAGGCTTAATACCTGGGTGATTGAAATAATCTGCACAACAAACACCCACCACCCAACTTAACCTATATAACAAACCTGCACATGTACCCCTGAACTCAAAGTAAAATTAAAAAAACTATTTACAGAATAAAGAAATACATGACAAAAAAAGATACAGACATCAGTAAATCCACTCCGGATTAACTACTGTTAATTATCTGGCATATGTTTTTAAAATCTGTGTTCTGCCCATATACTAAGATACACGTGTATTTTTTTACTTATTCACTTTTCCTTCCTTCCTTCGTTCCTTCCTTCCTTCCTTTGTTCTTTCCTTCCTTCCTTCATTCCTTCCTTCCTTCGTTCCTTCTTTCCTTCCTTTTTTTTCTTTCTTTTCAAAATGTGACCATGATATACACACTATTTTGCAACTTGTGTTTTTCCACTTGGCTGTTTACTTCCATAACTCCTTCCGAACTCCTTTTGAATGGCTATAAATTAAAGTAGCATTATTTATCATAGTTAACCACTTACTAATAAATGCATATTGGGGTAATTTTAAATAATGTTTTCATAAGCATTCATATATATTTATCTTTATGTATGTATGCAAATATTTTTGTAAGCTAAATTACCTACACTACAAATTTCCAAGACTGAAAGTATGAACACATTACATTATAAACCATACTGTAACATTGCCTTCCATAACATCTTAGCAATTTATACTCCCATGGCACTGCCCCAGGCATTATCAGTAAACCCTAACCAAATGACAGATATAGACAAGATCATTCATCCCACCTCAATTTTACTGATCAAAACACTGAGCCTGAGAGGAGTAGGGGTTTCCTCATCCTTACACCTGTAGAAAGTACTGGGGTCAAGCCCAGCTGACTTATAGTATTAACTATGTAAAGTATAATAATAAACAGCCAACACTTAAGAGTTCCAGGCACTGCTCTAATTTTAAACTCATTTAATTCTCATGTCAACTCTGTGAGTTGGGTACAATTAGTATACCCAGATTGCAGATAAGGAAGCTGAAGAACAGAGAGGGAGCCTAAATGACTTTTCCCATCAGCACATCTCCTGAGAGGCTGAGGCACCATTAGAATCAGGCGATATGTTCCCAGAGTCCGTGCTCTTCACTCGCATGCTGTATTTCTATGTTATACTTATTTTCTATAAAGTAAGTTGTTTCCAAGAGGCATTCCAACAAAGTCACCTAGCGAAGTTCACTGAAATGTTGTGAGCATAAGAGAGTTGTAGGTACCATCAAACACATGAGAAGATCAGGATCAAAGATTTTAAAGGTGGCAAAAGTAGTGAATGTTTTCTTGTGGTCTTAGGCAAAGTGAGCAATCAATACAATTAGATTGAGATCAGAAAACATATTTGAGCTTAGCTTAATTATACAGAAATAGATGATTTATTTTTCCTCTAATAAAGTTAGGTATCTTTTTAACTACGAGCGGATATATGTGAAAATGATTTGCAAAGGGTGACTTCATTGTAAATGTTACAGCAGCTGATGTATGCGTATATGTGTATAATTATTGAATGCGTATGTTTGACATGTCTCTATTGTGAGGACCAATAGATATAAGTTGAGAAAATAGAAACAGATAAGTTAAACAATTGTTCTAAATTGGCACACCACTTCAAGAAAATGTAGTATTCACCAGTATGCCAGTTTGGATGTCTTTCCAAGTTCATGGCTTGGTATTCCAGTCTTATTCTTTTTTTTTCTTATTCACACTAGAATTCTGTAACACTGTAAAAGAATTATTGCAAATTTTATTATTAGAGATGGGAAAAAAATGGAGCAGGGAGGAAAAAGTATATATATTTTACATAATATATAATATATGCAGATTATATATAATACATACTCAAACTTATTTAGGATTTGTCAAACATTCAAACATTTTATCTATCATATAACAAATAAACATAAATGACACATCAGCATTGATACCTAAGATAAAGGATTATTCTACAGTAAACCATTCAGCTTATATTTTATTCAGGAAAGAGGTTCTTTTGGTATTTATTGGATGAAAAAAAGATTTTCAGAAGAAAGTCAGTAGTTTTGAAGCTTAAGGCCTTTTGTAGTGGGATCTGAGAACTGGAGAATTCTTTGAGGGCATTTGTTGTTAAGTACTGTGTTTATAAAGGACAGGCAATAAATACTGTCAGATGTCCATAAATTTTATTTGCAAGAGATGCTTTGGTGGGAATTATCTAATGTGCACATTTGTACTCATATGTCTTCAGTAACTTTCAACTCTAAATCCACCAGGGAGCAAGCTACCTCAGCCAGATGTTAGTTTTTGTTGATCTTTCTTTGCTTTTTCAAAGAGCCAAATTATTTTGATTTTTTATATCTGATTTAAGTTGTTGCTTCTCTTATTTAGTAAAATCTAATATAGAACCATTTTGAAGATTTTACCATTTTTTCACTTACTATACTCAACGATCACCAGAAATGTAATATAATAAAGTATTGTTTTATGGCTATGAACTAGAATATAATTAATACACAGTATGGTCTGGAAACAATCCTACTAATGTAACTTAACCAATATTTTTATATCTGATATTCATTTTTAATATCCTGAGATAAAACATACTTTGAATCTTCTTCCTCACATTACTTAAAGTTAGGTTTTCAAATCCAATCCTTATGCTCAAGTGCTGGACAGAGATCAAAGAAGCCACCCAATTGTCTATGCCCCAGTGTGAAATAGATGATGCAGTGACTCAAGGTGGTGATGGGTGGAGCTTTTGAGGAGCCCCTACTGTGTCCACCAGGATTGGAGCCAAGAGAGAAAGTGAACTGGGCCCAGGCTGCAGCAGAAGCTTTTTATCCATCTTTTATTCCATCTTCCCAGTGACACAATAAGATAAGCATGATTACCCCAGTTGAGACGAGCATCAGAGATCCTCAAGCTAGGGTGATTTTGCCCCACAGGGGACATGGAACAATGTCTAGAGACATTGTTGGTTGTCACAACTGCTGGTATACAACTGATATCTACAGAGTAAAGATAAGGGATGCTGACAAATTATCTCACCTGTATTAGTCTCTTCTGTGCTGATAATAAAGACATACCCCAGACAAGGTAACTTATAAAGGAAAGGGGTTTAATTAACTCACAGTTCCACATGGCTCGGGAGGTCTCACAATCATGGCAGAAGGCACAGGAGGAGCAAAGTCACGTCTCGCATGGAGGCAGACAGGAGAGTGTGTGCAGAGGAACTCCCCTTTATAAAAACAATGAGATCTCATGAGTCTTATTCACTATCATGAGAACAGCACAGGAAAGACCTGCCCCCATTATTCAATTACCTCCCATTGGGTCCTTCCCACGACATGTGGGGATTACAGAAACTACAATTCAAGATGAGATTTGGGTGAGGACACAGCCAAACCATGTCACCACTCAAGATATCAATAGCGCTGGCCGGGCGCGGTGGCTCTCGCCTGTAATCCCAGCACTTTGGGAGGCCGAGACGGGCGAATCACAAGGTCAGGAGATCAAGACCATCCTGGCTAACCTGTTGAAACCCCGTTTCTACTAAAAAATACAAAAAACTAGCCGGGCGAGGTGGCGGGCGCCTGTAGTCCCAGCTACTCGGGCGTGAACCTGGGAGGTGGAGCTTGCAGTGAGCTTAGATCCGGACACTGCACTCCAGCCTGGGCGACAGAGCGAGACTCCGTCTCAAAAAAAAAAAAAAAAAGATATCAATAGTGCCAAGGCTGAGAAACCCTGCCCCATTTTACAGATAAGGACCCTGAGGATATAAAAATTTTAATAAGTTGACCAAGGTCCACAATTTGTGAATGGCAGAGCTAGCATCAAACTCAGGCTTAACTCATAAGTTTACCCTCTTTATCAATAAAACTCATTCCTTCATGGATAGTTAGAAATATAATCAGAAAATGCAGATCACATCAAGTTGCAGACAGTTTTAAATATTAGGGGACAATACATCATAGAGATTTTAGATCCATTGAATATTTATATCCTAGAACTATTAAAAGTAAATACTTCTAGGAAATCAAAGTTCACATGAGAAGGCTTGGCAAAATATATAGGCATACATAGATTTCCAGTTTTCGAACAATTTACTGGTAAGAACATTTCATTCCTTGTACTCTTCTATTTATGTGGACACATATTCTCCTATTTGACAGCCTAGAGTTACCAAAATTTATTAAGTATGAGGAAATTGAGTCAGATATTTTATATTCAATATTATTTCCAGAACTCTTCGTTTTTAGTTTGTAAATATTGAGAAATGCCCTCTGGCTGTCCTGCTTGATTTAGTTTATTCTTTATATCTCTAGTCAAAGAAGTCCAGTGCATCCAGGCTACCAATAAGGAATTCTGACCCAAGTCTTGCACATCATATTGAAAAATCCTAGTTGCAGAGATAATATTTAATTCTTTGGGAAGGTGGGCGTATTTTAGTGTCTGGTAAGCTTATGCAAATTCAGGTCCCTTGGAGCCAGTCCTTGCAAAACACTTATTCCAGTCTTTGTTGTCTTCTCACATTCATCCTCATCAGTGTATTAGTTTCCCTTAACCTGGCTTTTTAGTTCCTCATTTTCATAGTTGTCAACAAATCCAAGCCTTCTTTAACCAATTAGATACTTAGGGGTGGTATGGTTCTTATTATTGGACTTGTCTTGGAAAATTACTGGACTATGGGCCGAAATAATCATAGAGTGTTAGAGCTGACAGGAGATTTAGAAACTAAGTGTCTAGACCAGACGTCTAATTATATACTTAGAGAAGCTAAGGTCCAAAGAGGTTAAGTATCTTTGCCGAGGTCAAATAGCTGGTTAGCAGTTATGGTGGAACCACAGTTCTTATCTGCTGATTCTCATTTCTAGACTGTCTACACCACACTTTTTGATACACTAGAATGTGCTTCAAGATAATATTTGCTACGTGGCATTCCATGGTGGTATGTCGGTACCCACTGTGTATTCTTTAACGCTGCATGTTTTGTGGCTTCATTGGCCTTACCAAGATAATAGGTGGTTTCTTAGGCCCAGGTGTGACCATGGTAGTGCTGATACCTAGAACTTGAAACAGGAGTGCCATTGTCATCACACTTTCTTATAAGTCAGACACAGGCACAAGCTCCCAAGGACATCTGCCTCATAGACCACATATGCAAGGGTGTTACCAGAATGACTGACATTTACATTGTCCCTGTATCTGAGGTCTTTGAAAAGAGTAACAACAGCCACTCAAACTAGAAGGCAGAAAGCAAATCCTTGAGATATTCTGTCAAGCCAAAGCCCTCCCTTGCTCAGCCACCTACATAGTTGAAGGCAAAAGGCATCTTTGCTATGGTGCAGAGTGATGGGGCATAAGGTAGTGACAGCTGCATGGACACCCAACACAGGACATCTATACTGACTCAGTGGGAAAGTACACTGTACTTCGTGATTCTCAGAGCCACTGAGCACAGAGGACTGCGTGGAGCAGACTTCATTACCCATTCTTCCCAACCTCTGATTTTAAGACCAAGTAAAGATAGAAACACAGGCTTCTCTAGAATACAGCAGCAGGGATAAGAACAGAAGAGAGAGAGCCGGTAGCATAGTCCTATTAACATAACCAACCCTGCTGGTGTCCTGAAGTGGTGGGTTGTGGACCACAGAAAATCAGCAGCCCTCTTTAGGTCACCCTCTACAATGTGGCACATTGTTGGGGTCCTCCTGAAAAATGAGGCACATGTTCACCCTGTTATATCCACCATATTCCAACTCCATTTGTCTAAGGACAGAGGTTGCATTAATCTTCTACAGATACATATTTTAATATATGATCAGCCAGACTTCATTTAATTATTAAACATTTATTTATGGAGTATCTACTATAGGCCAGGTATAATTAGTGGTATAAGATAACATGGAAAATTGAACTTATGGATAGAGTTTTAACACTTTCTTTGAGAATGGAAAGAAAAGAATGGAGAAGTTACCTTGATATGGTTTGGCTGTGTCCCCACCCAAATCTCATCTTGAGTTGTAGCTCCCATAATTCCCTCCTGTTGTGGGAGGGACCCTGTGGAAGATCATTGAATCATGGGGGCGGTTTCCCCCATACTGTTCTCGTGGTAGTGAATAAGTCCCACAAGATCTGATGGTTTTATAAGGGGAAACCCCTTTCACTTGGCTCTCATTTTTCTCTTGTCTGCCACCATGTGAGATGTGCCTTTCACCTTCCACCATGATTGTGAGGCCTCTCCAGCTACGTGGAACTGTGAGTCCATTAAACCCCTTTCATTTGTAAATTGCCCTGTCTGGGGTATGTCTTTATCAACAGCGTGAAAAACAGACTAATACAGACCTTTATTGAACATCCACAAAAACCGGGCATTTTATGTATATTACTGCACTGAGTCCTCACAAGACTCTTATTAGGCAGTCATTTTTATTCTCAATTAACAAACTCAAAGATCTGGAGAGTGCCTGAGGTTCACAGCTAGTGAGCAGAGAGCTGGTGGTGCTCTTTCCCATGCTCCAGCGGCTTCAATGAAGATGCTCTTTTCTTTACTTCAGTGGCTTCAGGGGCTGAGTTGGGCCCCCTGCCATGCAGAACAGGAACATGCCACTGAAGCAACTGTATGATGTAGCAGCGGGAAGGTGGGCAAGGCTGATTTGGGGCATAAGCAGGGAGTGCTGATGTGCAGCAGAAAGGAACCTCAACTCCCTTTGAGTTCAGCTGGGGTGGAGCCTCGTCCTTACTGACATAGAGGAAAGGGATTGTGTCCCATACTCCCCATCCTATGCCACGTCCAAAACCTGAGGCCAGCAGGGCTGCTCATTCCCATCTAAGAAAGCCCCTGGGGACCTCGAACATTTTACTGCATGTGCACATCTGTGTGTATTGAGAGCGTGTTCTTATGTATGGGTGTGTGTACACTGCACAGGGGTATCTCGGTTGACTGCAGTCCCCACACATGATGTATAGTAAACTGTTTAAACAGTGACCTCTTGTACTAAAATTTCCCAAAGGGCACTGCCAGGTAGCAGACTGTCCACTCTAAATTAGATCTCATTTTATTCGCTCTCTAGTGCAGGTAACAATAAGTAGTAAAAACCCAAGGATGGAAAGCCAGAAATAGAAGCTTTAGAGAAGAACTGAGAAAATCCCTAATAATTAAAGATTACCAGTATTAACCTTTTCCACTTGGAACATGTGCTTTCTGATCATCATTTTCTTTTTAAGGGCCCATTTTTATTTAAGAAGAAAATGTCTTGATGTTTGTGCTTTTGCATTTCATTGCAAGAAGAGAATATAGAGTTATATTCACATAAATCAAGGCAGGAATTTGGTACCAGTCTGGTGTGATCCACATGGGCTAGAGTCATAAAATAGCTACATGGGAGCCATGGAGAATGGTTGACGTGACCTCACATTGGTGACAAAATTCCCTTTACTGTCTGGCGCCATTTCTTTGTTCCTATTGCTATCTCCTATAGTTTGGATACGGTTTATTTGTCCCCACCAAATCTCATGTTGAAATTTCATCAGTGTGGCAGTCCTGGGAGGTGGGGCCTAGTAGGGGGTATTTGGGTCATGGAGACACAGCCCTCGTGAATAGAATAACGCTCTCTTTTAGTGATGAGTGAGTTCTCACCCTATTAATTCACCAAGAGAGCTGGTTGTTAAAAAGAACCTGGTACGTCCTCACTCTCTCATGCTTCCTCTTTCTCTGTATGCTCTCTGCCCATGCCAGGGTCCCCCTTGCCTTCAGCCATGAGTGGAAGCAGCTATAGGCCCTCACTAGATGCCCAACCTTGAACTTGGCAGCCATTAGAATTGTAAATCAAACAAACTTTTTTTCATTCTGAATTATTCAGTCTCAGGTATTCCTTTATAGCAAACCAAATGGACTGAGATACCATTTCTAGAAGCTCTGTCATTGATATTCTTGAGTTGTAGATGGTTCCCTATCACTGATGGTCTATTAACTAGAGTTAGGGATGGGTATTGAGGACTGCGAGGTGCTAAGAATGGATGAAAATAAGATTATCTGTCAGGTCTCTCAGAGAAAAGTAACCAAACTTGGCAGAAATCGCTTAACACGAGTGTCACAGAACAAGTTGAATAAACTCACTGGTAGGAACCAGAAAAGTAGTGCAGATTTGTTAATGCTGAAATGTAGCTAAGACACATAGTTTACGTTGCAGTAGAATAAGTCAGAAGGTTCAGCAAAATCAGTGGATTCTAATTTCTATCAAAATCTGACAAGAAAATATTAAAGAAATATTATTATATCTAAGGCCTTTTTCATTGCAAGGAATAGAATGCAAGCTCAAACTAGCCTCAACTTAAAATGGAGTCTATTGGCTGGTGCAAATAAAAAGGTCTGGTATTGTCTTCCTTTAGGCTGGCTAAATTCAGACATTCTATGAATGATCTCAGGAATGATTCTCCCTCCAAGACTTGGCTCTGATTTCTGGCAGTGCTGCTTTCATTTGCTGAAGGATTCTCTTTACATGATGGGAAAGATTACCATTTTAAACTTAAGTGGTCCTTATAACTCAAAACTTCATAAGGAGAGAAACCATCTCTGGCTCCAAACATCCATTCCAGCCCCCAAAAGGTCTCTGATGGGTAAGTAAGCATCATTTGTCCAGCTTCTGTAGGAGAGGAGTAACGCCCTGACTGACAGCTCCATCTAAATGCTGTGAGCTGAAGGAAGAGCTGATCCCAAAGGAAAGGTTGCAAGGAGGATGAATGAATGCCATAGCTATCTATAATGAGACCGATTAGATCCTGGTCCCACAGGGAGAAAAACAGCTTAAAAGCAAATTGGAGCTTACCTGGATGTTGGAAGAGGGCTTTAAAGAGAGAAAGATTCGAATTGAGATTATATATATCAGAAGGATCCAGAAGCAAAGATACTTCTATAACTTAGACTTAACTCCTGCACTGCGTAATTCTGCCTCTCCATCACGCTTCACAGACCCGTGGAAGAAGCAAAGAATTGACAGCAAGCCTCTTACTCTTAGCACCCTCTCTCCTATCCCTTTACATCTTCACTCAGCGTTTTGCTTACTCCGTTCTTGGTCTCTGGGTCTCTCTGTCTCTCCCCCCACCCCCACTTCTATTTCTCTCTCCCTTTCTTTTCCTTTCTTCTTCCCTCCTCCCTTCTCTCTCCTTAAAATACCTTCTTGAAAACAATATACAGTAGAACCATGCGGTGAGAACAGTTCCTTTCAACACACTTTTACTTAGAGCTATTTTCATTGTAATTGTTGCTGAGATGAAATGCTGACCTTTCTTTACATGTTGAGAAAATTAAAAGTGCTTCAAAGGTCAGAGAAAACAATCCGCTAAATAACAGCTACAGGGAAAATGCCCATGTAAAGTAACTGCTCCCTTCCTGACACCAGAACATGTAATTCTCTAGTTTACGTTAAGAATAGATCTCCATAAAGATCTCCATTCTTATTATCTTTAAAGATGACAACAATGGGACCCCTTAGACCAGAAGGCCCACCATAGCCAAACAATTCTCACAGAAATACAATTGTGTGTATTTTCTCTCCTAGGATAAAATCTACATGACAATTTTGTTACTGGAAAAAAATGTTTCCTTTTCCCTAGAAATTGTGTGCAAATGAGACAGAGGTGGATTTTGTTTTCAATTATGGCTGCAGTTCTACATGTTATTTGTCATGTGTAGACACAGGAATGAGCCCTGCAACTGAGGAATTATTAGCGGAGTGAAAAATGTTACTGGACCAAGATGTTTTCCTAACCATTGCTAGAATTAGTTAAGCCACTGACATCAATGTCTAATGTATAATGTACATATCAGAGAACACCACCAAAACATTTACAGGTTGTGAATACAGTAATATAACACATATGTGCAGACAGACAGCCACTCATGATCAGACGTTTTCAAATGATACTTCTGAGAAATTGTTCCTCTGTTTTTTCTGTTAATTTTATCTGTAGCTAATGCCCATCATTTTTTTTTATTTCTTCTTTAAAAAATCAGGATACATGTGCAGAACGTGCAGGTTTGTTACATAGGCATATGTGTGCCATGGTGGTTTGCTTCCCCTATTGACCCATCCTCTAAGTTCCCTTCCCTCACCCGCCACCCCCCAACAGGCTCTGGTGTGTGTTGTTCCCCCTGTGTGTCCATGTGTTTTCATGGTTCAACTCCCACTTATGAGTAAGAACATGCGGTATTTGGTTTTCTGTTACTGTGTTAGTTTGCTGAGGATGATGGCTTCCAGCTTTATCCATATCCCTGCAAAAGACACAATCTCATTCCTTTTTATGGCTGCATAATATTCCATGGTGTATATGTACCACATTTTTTTAACCCAGTCTATTAATGCCCATCACTTCTATGGAATGGGGTAGAATGAATCAACTTTTGTCCATGTCTAACTTGAGAGTTAAGTTAGAAACTTGAGAAAGATACATTATGGTAGGAAATAAATTTGGAGGTGAGGCATAGAGCAGCACGTTTTTTCCACTCTACATTTAAATCCTGATATTCAAATCTCTTTAATTAGAAGACCTTGTAAATTCAAATCCATATCCTTCAGGATAAAGTTTCAGCACTCACTATGCACTAAAGTCCCCTGTTCTCTCAGACTTGGAATCACTCACAGTCTTCCCTTCCCTAAAGCAGGTGACTTTCAGTTCTTAGCATGCAGTTCTTTAAACTGGGCATGCTGTTCATCAACGTAGTGACTTTGCTTCAGGCTTCCTCTCTCTAGAAGACTACCTGTCATCTCCACCTTCTCCTCACTATCCTTAAGACTTAACTCAAACACACATCCTATAGAAAGCCTGTCTTGACAGTCCTTCAGTCTAAGGAAGATGGTGTCAGTCCCATAAATAACATCTATCACATAGACCTGTCCCAGCAGTGACTGGTTTACTTGTGTTTCAACTCCAACAGAGCATCCTTGTTATCTTCAGTAATTCTGATTTTTTTTCCCAAAATGCCCCTCTGGGAAGCCCCAAAATGTCTGTATGCCAATCTCTGGAATCTGTGAATATGTTCTATTAAATGGCAAAAAGGATTTTGCAGATTGAATTAAGATTACTGAACTTAATAGAGGGAGATTAACCTTGATTACTTAAGTGGGCTCGGTCTGATCACCTGGGTCCTTAAAGTGGAAGAGACAGGCAGAAGCAACACAACCACAAAAAAGAGGCAGGAAAGATTCAAAGTGTGAGAGGGACTCTACCCACTATTGCTGGCTTTAAAAATGGAGGAAAAGGGCTGGGCGCAGTGGCTCACACCTGTAATCCCAGCACTTTGGGAGGCTGAGGCTGGTGGATCACAAGGTCAAGAGATCAAGACCATCCTGGCCAACATAGTGAACCCCCCCCCCCCGGTAAAAATACAAAAATTAGCTGGGTGTGGTGGTGTGCACCTGTAGTCCCAGCTACTTGGGAGGCTGAGGCAGGAGAATCACTTGAACCCGGGAGGCAGAGGTTGCAGTGAGCCGAGATCGTACCACTGCACTCCAGCCTGGCGACAGAGCAAGACTCCGTCTCAAAAAAAAAAAAAAAAAAAGGAAAGGGACCATGGACCGAGGAATGTGGGTGTCCTCTAGAATCCGGGAGCAGCCCCTGGTTGGCAAGCCAGCAAGGCAACAGGAACCTACAACTTGCAAAGCCAAGGCCTATAATGGAATTCTGCCAACAGTCTGAATAAGCAGAGAAATGAGTTTGCCCCTAGAACCTCCAGAAAAGAATGCAGCTGTTGCTCTCCTGATGCCTTGATCTTAGTCTGGTGAGATCCATGCCAGAATTCTGACCTACAAAACTGTAGGATTATAAATTTGCATGTTTTAAGCCACTAAGTCCGTGATAGTTCGTTACAACAGCAAAAGGAAACTAAGATACCTTCTCAGGCATGGACTTGGACTCAACAGAATTGTGTTGAGTCCCAGCACCAATGCTACTGCAGTGTGATTTGGGGAACTAAACCTGAGTGGCCACATTCTGTACATGGATAGAATCCAGAACCTGTCTCTTAGGCTTCTGTGTGGACAGCATGTGAAAGTATAGGTAAAGCACTCCGAAGATGGTTGGCATATATGAATTTTTACCTCCACCTCATTACAAATCTATGCCCCTCAGCCTGGAAGGATCTCCCTGCAGATGTCTACATGACACAATCTCACCTTTGTTAAGTTTCCATTCAATGGAACCTCCTCCTTGAAGTCCTTCCTTGGTCACGCTACTTAAAATTTCAACTCATCCCTCACCCCCAACCTCATCACATTCTAGTTCTCTTCCCTGCTTCATTTTTCCCCGTAGTACTTATCACTAGAGTAATTGTATATGAGTTAACTATCACTGTGTAACAAATCACCCCAAAACTAAGGGACCTCAAACAATACGTACTTACTCTCTCACTGCCTTTGTGGGCCAGGAATCCAGGCACAGGTTAGCTAGGGGGCTTTGGTTGTCTCAGAGCTCATTTTGAGTCATTGAACAAAGAGCCCCATTCCTCACCAGCTGCTAGTTGGGAGCTGACCTCAGTTTCATGGCACATAAGCTTTCTCATTAAAATGTACAAGTCTAGAAGGCAAGAGAGAGTGCTAGTAAGACGGGAGTCACAGACTTTGTAGCCTAATCTTGGAAGTGCTATCCCTTCACTTTGCCTATATTTTCTTTGTTAGAAGGAAGTCACTAGGTCTAGCCCATAGTTAGAGGTGATTACACAAGGGTGTGAATACCAGGAAGCAGGCATTTGGGGGAGCCTTGTCAGAAGCTGCCTACCACATCATGCTCCCTAGGCCAAATGGGACAGTCCCTATTTACAAACACTGCTTTAATGTAATTATCAGCTGTACTTCCAGCCGACATATGTGGCCCTGGTGTAATTATCAGGGGCATTTCTTTCACGCAAGAGTTGCCCAGGCTTAGACAATAAATTACATCATCTTCCCTCTTAATGCTTTCCAATATAATATAGAATTTACTAATTTGTTTTGGTATCTTATCCAAATCCTTCCCTAAATAGCAGATCCCTAAGTAGGATTGACGGATCCCTAAATGGAGATTTTTGTATGTTTTGTTCATTGCTGTATCCCCAGTGCCCAGATTAGTAGCTGATCTTCAAAACATAGTTTGAGCGTATATTTTGTCATGAAGTGTTTAAAACTACACCACTGAGTAAAATTGGTGTTTTGGAAATACATATTGTTGCTATGTAATCTCACAGTTTTCATCAATACTGTTTTGGGGAATCATCAAAATAATAATTAAGCTGGCCATGGTGGCTCACACCTGTAATCCCAACACTTTGGGAGACTGAGATCACTTGAGTCCAGAAGTTCCAGACCAGCCTGGGCAACATGATGAAACCCTGTCTGTACAAAAAATACAAAAATTAACTGGATGTAGTGGCACACTCCTGTAGTATCAGCTACTCAGGAGGCTGAGGTGGAAGGATCACTTGAACCCGGGAGCGTAAGGATATAGGATCTGTGATTGCACCACTGTACTCCAGGATGGGTGACAGCATGAGACCCTGTGTCAATAATAAGTTAGTTGCTAGTGTCAAGGTATGGTGAGGGGGGAGAAGAAGGGACCCTACCAGCTGAAATGATCAATGAGGGTGGGATGGGGATGATGTTTTGGAGTTGGTGAGCCAGAGTTGAGTTTAAAATCATAAGCAGGCATTCAGGGGTTGCATGGAGATGGGGGTGTAGTGATGTATGAAGAGAAGAGGTTGGTGAGGTGGCACAGACAAAATCAAGAGGTTTAAAGACCATGCTGTGGAGTGTGGACTTATCCCAAAGACTCCAAGGCACTGCTGGAGCATTTGAAGAGGGAGAATGGAGAATCAAATGCATGGATCAGAAAAGCCCCTTTCACAGCAGGAGAGAGGATGAAGTTAGGTACACCTGGAAGGAAGGAAAAGATTAGGGGTTTTTTGGAGTGTCAGGGTAGAGGGAAATATAGTAAGAAAAAGATGGGGGCGGGGGCGGATTGCTCAAACATGTTCATGCTGGCTTTGCTGGGTATAGTGACTATAAATTAGTTTTTCTATTACATTTTTATGATGTAGTTTTATCACTTGCAAAATTAAAGAGGTTATATTAAAAGTGTTCCCACTAAGTTTGGACTGGGTGGAGCCCACCACAGCGCCGGAGAGTCACTGTAGCCAGACAGCGTCTCTAGATTCCTCCTCTCTGAGCAGGGCATCTCTGAAAGAAAGGCAGCAGCCTCAATCAGGGCTTTATAGATAAAACTCCCATCTCACTTGGGCAAGCACCTGGGGGAAGGGGTGGCTGTGGGCATAGCTTCAGCAGACTTAAATGTTCCTTCCTGCCAGCTCTGAAGAGAGCAGCAGATCTCCCAGCACAGTGCTCAAGCTCTGCTAAGGGACAGACTTCCTCTTCAAGTGTGCCTTCTGATGGGGAGACATCTCCCAGCAGGAGCTGACAGACACCTCATACGGGAGAGCTCCGGCTGCTATCTGGCAGGTGCCCCTCTGGGATGAAGCTTCCAAAGGAAGGAGCAGGCAGCAGTATCTGCTGTTCTGCAGCCTCTATTGGTAATACCCAGGCAAACAGGGTCTGGAGTGGACCCCCAGCAAACTGCAGCAGACCTGCAGAAAAGGGGCCTGTTAGAAGGAAAACTAACAAATGGAAAGCAATAGCATCAACATCAACAAAAAGGATGACCATGCAAAAGCTCCATCCAAAGGTTACCAACACAAAAGACCAAAGGTAGATAAATCCATGAAGATGAGGAAAAAGCAGCACAAAAATGTTGAAAATTGCAAAAACCCGGATGCCTCTTCTCCTCCAAAAGATCACAGCTCCTTGCCAGCAAGGGAACAAAACTGGATGGAGAATGAATTTGATGAATTGACAGAAGTAGGCTTCAGAAGGTAGATAATAATAAACTCCTCCAGGCTAAAGGAGCATGTTCTAACCCAATGCAAGGAAGCTAAGAACCTTGATAAAAGGTTAGAGGAATTGCTAACTAGAATAACCAGTTTACAGAAGAACTTAAATGATCTGATGGAGCTGAAAAACACAGCACGAGAACTTCATGGAGCATATACAAGTATCAATAGCTGAACTGATCAAGTGGAAGAAAGGATATCAGAGATTGAAGATCAATAAAGCATGAAGACAAGATTAGACAAAAAAGAATGAAAAGGAACAAAAAAAGCCTCCAAGAAATATGGGACTATGTGAAAAGACCAACATTTGATTGATGTACCTGAAAGTGATGGGGAGAATGGAACCAAGTTGGACAACACACTTCAGGCTATTATCCAAGAGAACTTACCCACCATACCAAGATAGGCCAACATTCAAATTTATGAAACACAGAGAACGCCACAAAGATAATCCTCAAGAAAAGCAACCCCAAGACACATAATCATCAGATTCCCCAAAGTTGAAATGAAGGAAAAAATGTTAAGGACAGCCAGAGGGAAAGGTCAGGTTACCCACAAAGGGAAGCCCATCAGACTAACAGCAGATTTCTCTGCAGAAACCCTACAACCCAGAAGAGAGTAGGGGACAATATTCAACATTCTTAAAAGAATTTTCAACCTAGAATTTCATATCCAGCCAAACTAAGCTTCATAAGCAAAGGAGAAATAAAATGCTTTCCAGACAAGCAAACACTGAGGGATTTTGTCACCACCAGGCCTGCCTTACAAGAGCTCCTGAAGGAAGTACTAAATACGGAAAGGAAAAACTGGTACCAGCCATTGCAAAAACATACCAACTTGTAAAGACAATCAACACTATGAAGAAGCTGCATCAATTAACCAACTAGCATCATAATGACAGGATCAAGTTCACACATAACAATATTAACCTTAAATGTAAATGGGCTAAATGCCCCAATTAAAAGATACAGACTGGCAAATTGGATAAAGAGTCAAGGCCCATCGCTGTGCTGTATTCAGGAGACCCATCTCATGCGCAGAGACACACAGGCTCAAAATAAGGGGATAGAGGAAGATTTACTGAGCAAATGTAATGCAAGAAAAAAAACCAGGGGTTGCAATCCTAGTCTCTGATAAAACAGACTTTAAACCAACAAAGATCAAAGAAGACAAAGAAGGTCATTACGTAATGGTAAAGGGATCACTGCAACAAGAAGAATTAACTATCCTAAATATATATGCACCCAATACAGGAGCACCCAGATTCATAAAGCAAGTTCTTAGAGACCTGCATAGAGACATAGACTCCCACACAATAATAGTGGGAGACCTTAACACCCCACTATCAATATTAGACATATCAACAAGACAGAAAATTAAGAAGGATATTTAGGACTTGAACTCAACTCTGTACCAAATGGACCTAATAGACATCTAGAGAACTCTCCACCCCAAATCAACAGAATATACATTCTTCTCAGCACCACATAGCACTTATTCTAAAATCGACCACATAATTGGAAGTGAAACACTCCTCGGCAAATGCAAAAGAACAGAAATAATACGAAAGAGTCTCTCAGACCACAGTGCAATCAAATTAGAACTCAGGATTAAGAAACTCACTCAAAATCACACAACTACATGGAAACTGAACAACCTGCTCCTGAATGACGTAAGGCAGAAATGAATAAGTTCTTTGAAACCAATGAGAACAAAGACACAATGTACCAGAATCTGTGGGACACAGCTAAAGCAGTGTTTAGAGGGAAATTTATAGCACTAAATGCCCACAGGAGAAAGTGGGCAAGATCTAAAATTGACACCCTAACATCACAATTAAAAGAACTAGAGAAGCAAGAGCAAACAAATTCAAAAGCTAGCAGAAGACAAGAAGTAATGAAGATTAAAGCAGAACTCCCATTCACGATTGCTACAAAGAGAATAAAATACCTAGGAATACAACTTACAAGGGATGTGAAGGACCTCTTCAAGGAGAACTACAAACCACTGCTCAAGGAAATCAGAGAGGACATAAACAAATGGAAGAACATTGCATGCTCATGGATAGGAAGAATCAATATCGTGAAAATGGCCATACTGCCCAAAGTAATTTATAGATTCAATGCTATCCCCATCAAGCTACCATTGACTTTCTTCAAAGAATTAGAAAAAACTACTTTAAATTTCATATGGAATGAAAAAAGAGCCCATATAGTCAAGACAATCCTAAGCAAAAGGAACAAAGCTGGAGGCATCATGCTACCTGACTTCAAACTATACTACAAGGCTACGGTAACCAAAACAGCATAGTACTGGTACCAAAACAGATATATTGACCAATGGAACAGAACAGAGGCCTCAGAAATAACATCACACATCTATACACGTCTGATCTTTGACAAACCTGACAAAAACAAGAAATGGGGAAAGGATTCCCTATTTAATAAATGGTGCTAGGAAAATTGGCTAGCCATGTGCAGAAAGCTGACACTGGACCCCTTCCTTACACCACTATGCAAAAATTAACTCCAGATGGATTAAAGATGTAAACGTGAGCTCTAAAACCATAAAAACCCTAGAAGAAAACGTAGACAATACCATTGCTTGTGCAAAGACTTCATGACTAAAACACCAAAGCAATTGCAACAAAAGCCAAAATTGACAAACGGGATCTAATTAAACTAAAGAGCTTCTGCACAGCAAAAGAAACTATCATCAGAGTGAACAGGCAACCTACAGAATGGGAGAAAATTTTTGCAATCTATCCATCTGACAAAGGGCTAATATCCAGAATCTACAAGGAACTTAAGCAAATTTACAAGAAAAAACAACCCCATCAAAAAGTGGGCAGAGTACATGAACAGACACGTTTCAAAAGAAGACATTTATATGGCCAACAAACATGAAATAAAAGCTCATCATTGCTGGTCATTAGAGAAATGCAAATCAAAACCACAATGGGATACCATCTCATGCCAGTTAGAATGGCAATCATTAAAAAGTCAGGAAACAACAGATCCTGGAGAGGATGTGGAGAAATAAGAAAGCTTTTACACTGCTGGTGGGAGTGTAAATTAGTTTGACCACTGTGGAAGACAGTGTGGCGATTCCTCAAGGATCTGAAACTAGAAATACCATTTGACCCAGCAATCCCATTACTGGGTACATACTCAAAGGATTATAAATCATTCTACTATAAAGACCGATGCACATGTATGTTTATTAAAGCACTATTCACAGTATTAAAGATTGGAACCAACCCAAATGCCCATCAATGATAAACTGGATAAAGAAAATGTAGCACATATATGCCGTGGAATAATATGCAGCCATAAAACAGAGTGAGTTCATGTCCTTTGCAGGGACACGGATGAAGCTGGAAATCATCATTCTCAGCAAACCAACAGAAGAACAGAAAACCCAACACCGCATGTTCTCACTCATAAGTGGGAGTTGAACAATGAGAACACATGGACATAGGGAGGGGAACATCACACACCAGGGCCTTTCAGAGGGTGGGGGATTGGGGAAGGATAGCATTAGGAGAGATACCTAATGTAGATGATGGGTTGATGGGTGCAAAAAACCACCATGGCACATGTATATCTATGTAACAAACCTGAACGTTCTGCACATGTATCACAGAACTTAAAGTATAATAATTAAAGAAAAGCATTCCGTTATTTTAAACTAGATACTTATTATGTTGCATTTAAAGTTAGTTTGAAAATATGACCATTTTAGTTGATTAATTTATAGCTAATGTGTTGATTTTGCACTCAGCAAGGGCATTGCTTTTAAGCTCCACGTTCAAAGGTTTCTCTTCATTTGAGTATTAGACACATGGAACCTAGAAACTCTACCAGTTTCTGCACATGAACATCAAAATAAGAAACTGACTTTACTTCTTACAGTAAGAAACTATTAACCTGTATCCGTTTTCTAACCGTCCTATATTATAGTTAGGTATATTTGTCATCTAAGTTCCACTTATGGGAGCTCTTATTTCTATTTTTTTAAAATAAACAGAAGACTAAAGTCAGGCAATGCCTTTTAGAAAGTATTTTCATTACATGGTGCCTGATAGTTTGCAGAATGAAACAAATTTATCAGTGTGAGGCACTGAGCCCTACTGGTGGGAGATGGTTACTAAGTATTTTGTGAATTGATGAATGAAGAACTGAAAAGGCATTCTAAACCTGGGTTCATTCCTCGAAAGTTTTATATGTCAAAGAGCAGAGATTTTAAATATTTAACGTCACTGTGAATTTGCTTTTTCTAGATATCAGAATTTATTCCAAATTCAGAAAGGTCAGCTGGCTTATATCTGATCACATAGCTAGTTACTACCAAAGACAAATCAAACCTCCAGCATATAGCATCCCATTTTTCCTGAAAAGCTGTTGCTAGCTTCACAGCATATCTGCAACTCTTGACATTTGCAGCAGTTTTCAGTAACATGTAAAAATTGTTTCAAGTCTCCAGAAATCCTCCTACTTATTCCATGATTATATTTGGGTTATGAAAATGAATGAGCCTGTTTGAGAATTTGAATGGAAAACTCTTGCTCAGTCACTTTGCATAGTTTCTATTGACTTTATAATGCACGATTCAAAGAAAAGTTAGACTAATGTGAAATGGTAGCAGAAATAATAATTTCCTTCTTGTTGCCTGTTAATGTATGTGAAGGATTCATTTAATCGTATTTCAATCCCATAGAGATTGAAGAGATGCAATTGGGAAGACACGAACAATCTATCTTTGTCATTGTAATTTTTTGCTGTTTAGATCTGTGCACTTGGTAAGGTAAATAACACTGAATAATAAAATAATGTAAAATGATTCTGTGGAGTCATCTCTCTGTAAGTAGCAAAAGACAGATTCTCTAATAGAGGAAATTAATAAAGCAAAGAGAGAAAATTAGTAATATCATTAATTTTTTGTCTAATGTTAGTCTCTGCATTACCAAGCCTATCTGTGGTACTGAGTTTCTCTTTTAAAAATAACTTGTAACGCTTTCTAAATTTCTGCTGGTCTAATCACCTGTTTGCTAAAGAAATTACTATATTTTTAATATTCCTATATTTTACTGTATTTTTATATTTTTATTTATTTTTTACTATATTGTAAAATTTTTACTATATTTTATTATATTTATATTTACTATATTATTATATTTTTAATATTACTATATTTTAATATTAATAAACATATTAATATTTAATATGTTTCAAAAGAGAAACATAGCACTTATAACCAGTTACCCTCTGAAAAAATTCTGATCTTCCACACTTGTTCATGTTCATCTCTCAAGGTCCATCCTTACTCTGTGTCTCTTCGTACAGTTTCTCGCATGACCTTCTGGCCTTACCAGACTTTCAGGCCTCTGGGAGTGTAGCTTGGCTACAAATGCAGACCAGATCCCAGATCAGTGAGCTCCCAAAAGTGCTGGACTCTGAGGACAATGTGAGTGTGAAAAGGCTATGTAAATCCTTCACTTGTCCTGGCAGGCACTTCACAGAGCACCCCACCCTCAAGGTCAGCCACATCTTTTTGAACAAAGAACACTGCAGAAGTTTCAGGGGGTTGGGGATTATGGAGAACTGAAGTCACTCCTACAGTAGCTATAATGGAAGCTGTTTAAGGAGATGTCAATATTTCTGTCGATAAACTCCTGATACTTATACATACGGAAACACACAATAAACTCAAAGTGATGTCCTACAAATAATGCCTTTTTGAGCCGTTAACCAAATACCCACTGATGGCTTCTTTCCTGCCAAATCTGTCTCCATGGTCTCCAGCAACTCTGCATGAAGATAGACCAGTTTGGGCTCTGGATTTAATCTTCACAACCCAGGAGAGAGAGCCTGGAACTGATCTTCAAACTATTTATAATTAATTCTCAAGTTATGATCTAGTTTCCGGATCTCCAACTCCTTAAGGAATTCTCTAATGTTTGGACATAGGTATTTCCTACAGAAAATCTGGAACCCTTTCTAATGATGACCCTTTTTATTAAACCGCACTGCCTTTCATCCATACTAAAGCACAGCTCATACAGTCAATTAAAGAATGTGATGGAAGCTAGAGAAAAATGGAGATGCAGCCAGGCTGAATTTTTCTATCCATACACTACATTTTGAAGGAGATTAAATGCGCTTATCCTTTTCATATATTCTTTCCTAGCCTCCTCCTCACTTTTCAAGCTGCCCTTGGCTGACCTGAACTCTGGCGGCATCTCCCCCAAGAAGGGACAGCAGAACCCAGAGTCTCCACCGGAAACCAGAAAGCAATGGTTCTCCATCATTTTGCATTAGTATCAGAAAGCTGGGGAGCTTTTTAAAATTATGTGTTGGGGCAGGGAATTCAGAGGAATGTACATTTATTTTAGATAGAGAAGTTTTAAGGTTTGATTTGTTTTTCTTTAATTTTTGGTTTTTCTGGAAGATAAAATACTACCAGTTTGCCCCACTCTTATTGAAAAATAGACCATGAGATACTCAATGGTTTCTAAACCCATGTGTAGAAAAACTGTGATTCACCAAACTAGATTTCCCACACATTGGTTTCTCATCACAAGTTTTATGCATAACAGTTGTTTGGTGTTAGAAGAAATGGGTTTTAGAACCCCAAATTGGGCACCACAAATGCACTCACCATTCTTCAGGTAGTGAGATATGCATCATTTTTGTTGGAAAAATTGAGGCAGAAATTCCAAAATGTGATCGTAGGTATATTCCCTTAAGTCCCGGATCTGCTGGTCAAATTGCCAGTTCTATTGATCACTCAGCCTTGTTGAACATCTGGAGACAATTTTTTCAGTGGGTGGTAGTGGACAAGAATATGTGGCTGAGCCATTCAAACTAATTAAATTCTAAAACCTATCTATTTTTGACAGACCATTCCAAGTAGAGATAATCTGTAAATACCAAACTATTTCCTAAAGTGTCTAGTACAATTTCAAACATGGATAACTGCCTAATAAATACTATGGGATTAATTTTGTATAATTAAAATTATAATCTTTCCTCTAAATAACTGCATTTGTCTTCTCTATATTCTATTGCTGAAGTGATCAAACAAAACCAGACTGAGAGGGTACAGAAGTCAACTTAGGCTGCTGTAACAAAATCCCACATACTTAACAGAAACTTACCTCACAGTTCTGGAGGCTGCAAGTCCAAGATCAAAGTACCAGCAAGGTCTGTTTCATCTTGAGGCCACTTCTCTTGGCTTTTAGGCAGCCACCATCTCCCTGCATGCTCACATGGCCACTGGGAGAGAAAGAGTGAGCTCCCCTGGTTTCTCAGGAGGACACTACTACTATGGGATCAGGGAATCTTATGGCCAAATTTAACCAGAATTATTTCCTTAGAGGCCCCATCTTTAAATAGAGCCACACTGGGAATTACAGCCTCAACATATGAACGCTGAAGAGATACAAATATTCAGTTCATAACAGAGGGAAAAACACAATTCATTTACAAGTGAATTCAATCGAGATAGTTGAAAATATCAAATTCAAGATGTTAGTGGAGAAAATACAGCTTTCTAAGTAAGAAATCCAGGTGGCATAAAGTCTTTATTTCACTGGGAAAATTTTTACCATTTGAATCACAGTAATCCTAACACATTCTTTGAGAAAGGGAAAAGTGGTGGGATAAAATAAAACATTTCCCCTCCAAAATAAATGTGGAAGGAAATATAATAAGCTGTGTATATGTGTGTTTACCCTTTTTAAAAATCCAAAGTCTTCCAATCAATGATGGAGAATGTTTCTAGTTTGACGTATTGGCTATCTACTGCTGGATAACAAATTACCACAAACTTGGGTGACCTACAGCAACAACATTCATTATCTCACAGTTTTTGAGGGTCAGGAATTGGCACCACTTGGCGCCAGCTGCATCACAAGGCAGCAGTCAAGGTGTTGTCTGGGACTGCAGTCATCTCCAGGCTGGACCAGGGAAAGATCCACCTGACCTCTTTCACACAGTTGGTGGCAGGATGCACTTCCTTGCGAGGTGATGGGTTTAGGGCTTTAGTTTCTCAAGAGCTGTTGCTCAGAGGCCTTCCCTGATTTTTCACCACATGTGCCTCTCCACAGGCAGGTCCCAGCATGGCATCTTGCTTCATCAGAGTGAGCAAATGAGAGGGCGAGAGAGAGGGTGCAACCAAGAAGGAAGTAGTCGTCTTTCATAATCTAATCTTGGAAGTAACATCTTACCACTTTTTCCAAATTTCATTTATTAGAGACACACCACTACATCCAATCCACACACTCCAGGGGAGGCGATTACACAAGTATATAAATTCCAGGAGGTGAGATTCCACTGGCACCCACGTCAGGGAGCACCTGCCACACACAGCAACTGGCTTCCTCTTTAATCAGGACAAAATGAAATGTGGAAGACCAAAGAAATGTTGAAACTCCAAGAATATTTTCCTGCAGAATGTTCAAAGCATACAGATAATTCTCTTTCTAATGCTTGGTTCTATATCTGTGGCCATATTTATAAGTCACACTGGCAAGATATCCATATTATTGTTAGTCACTTTTTTTTTTTAATTTTTTGAGACAGGTCTCGCTCTTCCACCCAGGCAGGCAGTAGTGTGATCATGGCTCACCACAGCCTCAACCTCCCAGGTTTAAGCAATCCTCCTACCTCAGCCTCCTGAGTAGCTGGGAATACAGGTGTGTACCACCTCACCAGAATTTTTTAATTTTTTTAATTTTATTTTTTATAGAGATGAGGTTTCACCATGTTGCCCAGGCTGGTCTCAAATGCCTAAGCTCAAGTGATCTGCCTGACTCAGCCTCTCAAAGTGCTGGGATTACAGGCATGAGCCGCTGGGCCCAGCCTAGTCACGTTTTTTTAAATGATATTCTCTTGTTTGATATGTATGTGAATAAATTACCAAAAGAGAGCAAGAGGAAGATAGAAGGAAATCAACTGAGGCAAAAAGCTGGAATGTTCTGAACCAAATGTAGCCTGGATATGGTGTGTTCCTGTTTCTGTTTCTACAAAGCAGTATCAAGAAATAATTTTGAGGTGTGTGTGTGCATGCGAATGTATATGTGCATACCTGTGTGTGTGCGTGAATGCACGTGTGTGTGTCTGTGTGCGTGCCTGTGTGTGTGTGGCCATGCATATTTTCACAGTGAGGACACAGGCAGGGGAAAGGCTCTGTGTCCCTGTGGGTGGCCTTGAATATTTACCATCCTCTTTTCTCAACTGTGGCCGTAAAATCGGGCAAAGGGACTTTTTAGGTTAGAGAGGCCTAAATTTGTCCTGACTCCAAAAAGCATTTCTTTTCTCACAAGTACACTGTTTTTTCTTTAAAAAGCAACCCCAATGTATATTGCTTAGTGCATCTCCAAAGTTACCCCCAGATAATCCTCATTATCATCGGTTAGTGGCTAATTTCAGTTATCCCTACGTGGCCCCTTCCTGAGGCTGGCTTATGGGTGGTTATCCTGCCAGTTAGGCTTTTCACCCTATAAACCAAGGATCTTGCACTTCCCTTAACTAGCAGGGTACAAGCAGTGTATACGGAGCCAAGAGAAAATCCTCTTCTAATAAAATCTGATAAAACTTTGGAAGCTGCATTATGTGTGTGCACATGTGTGTGCCTAAGTCTCAGAAGGACATTTTCCAAGAATCGTGGCTCACAAGGCAACACCTCTGATCTAACAACTGTATTCTCCCCAGATTGATTTAAAGTGCCATGAAGATTTCTTTACACTGAGCAAGTTCATTGTGGCTCACCCTCAATTACAAAGCCAAACAGTGCTTTGTTTTACTTTGGGCTGGAAAGAGGAAAGAGAAAAAGCTTACCAATTCAAGAGACAGATAAATTGCTTTTTCTAAACAAAGACTCATTGCACTTATAAACGTGTATCTCCCATCATTTTAAAAAATAGTTTATATATGAGATGAACCTTATAAACAACAGAATAGTCAAGGCTATGGGTTTGTCCAATTAAAGGACTGGACTTGACAAGACCACCAATTGTTCTGTTGTGTTTTGGAAACTTGATCCAAGTTTACATTTCCAGCCAGTGTTTCACTCCTTATGTTTATGACAGCACAAAAGAGCAGGCTCTGGGAATTTCTTGAGGGGAAATCATGGCAGTCAGCAGTGTCACTGAGAGGGAGAGCAAGGGAGGAACATATGTGGAAGGGCAAGCAGGAGAATGGATGATCCCTTTTGGGTTAACATTTAAATCCCAAATTGAATTCCCCTACATGTCAAAAATGAAAATATTTTCAGTGTTTGCACATACATAGGAATTGCCAAATGGGATTTAAATCTGAGAAAGCACCAAAACATCAACCATTTGTACAGCTGTTGTTGGAAATGGCTCCAAACCATCGAGGCATGTCTAACAAGTATAAATATTGGCCGTGTGCGCTTCTAGGCATTGCTAAGGGGTATCTCTGAAGATAGGGAGCTAACAAGTACCTCAGTAGACACGTAGAGTATTAGAATATTAACTCTGCTACTCATGAGGGTTGTCACTCCACAGTCTAGGTGTTATCCAGGCATAATAAAGCCCTTTTATGGGAACTAGACAGTATCTTTTGGTACACTCTAGAAGCTTGGCTGTGCATTAGTATATGTGAAACTATTTTAAATACATACGTGTTGTTTCTAGTGGAGTGGAGAGGAAACGCCAATGTTAAAAAACAATAAATTTTTTGGATTCTTTGCTCCGCCAGTGGCTCCCATGTTCTCTGTCTCAGCATAGACCTGCTCTTCCAGAGTCCAAACACCTGACTGGGTCTCCTGTGTCTGACATCATAACAGAACCAAAATTCAGAATATCCTTGAACACTTTTCCTCAAAAATCCCCTGATGGACAATCTGAGACAGCAAATTAAATTAAAGGAGATTTTATAAAGTCCTTTTATAGTAACTAATTCATATTGCACTATCATCCAGGAAATTGTCAATAAGAATCAATTTTGCCCTCCAAATTCTGATGAACTGATTATTACTGATCCCTTTATAAACACCACTTATTTATTTATTTATTTATTTTTGAGATGGAGATTCGCTCTGTCACCCAGGCTGCAGTGCAATGGCGCAATCTCAGCACACTGCAACCTCCGCCTCCCGGGTTCAAACGATTCTCCTGCCTCAGCCTCCTGAGTAGCAGGAATCACAGATAAGTGCCACCATGCCCGGCTAATTTTTGTATTTTTTAGTAGAGATGGGATTTCACCGTGTTGGCCAGGTTGGTCTCGAACTTCTGACCTCAGGTGATCTGCCCACCTCGGCCTCCCAAAGTGCTGGGATTACAGGTGTGAGCTATAAACACCACCCTAAATGCTAGTACAAATGCCTTCCAGAAGCCACTGAGCTTTTTCCCCGTTGATTTTAATTTTTGTAAAGTGATTTTTTAAACCACGTAAGTACTTGAGTAGACCATTTGGTCAGGTTTAGAAAAAAATCTTCCAAGGAAATGAGGTCTAAGAGCAATAACCTTCTGCACTTCCCTCTCAGGGCCCACTCTGCCACTCTTGCATATTTCCCTCTACTTTACAAAAAAATGGCAAAGTTGGTCTTTTGCCTTCGATCAAGAGTTTATTAACTAAATTCTGAAAATATTTTGGATAAATTAAAATTACTTGAATAGTGATATATTTAAAAAGGTAATCTAGACAATTAGAACAACCAAAAAAAGAATCTTCAAAAATCTATTATCTGTGCAGAGAGAATTCTAGCTTATTTAGAGCTGTATTATCCTTGGCACTACCAGTACTGCGGTTCCTCTAAGAGTTTGTTCTTTCTGAGTCCCTGTAGAAATATCTGGACCTTGGTCTCTCCACATCATAAATAGTCAAGGAAGCAGACAAACAAGCAGAAAAAAGTGGGACGGCAGGGTAAGAAGGGACATTCACAACCTCTCAGAGACAAGGAATGGTATAACCCACTGTGAAGGGAACTGGTATGTGCCCAGATCTTACCAATGCCTGGCCACAAGCTAATGCAAACACTCCTGTCTGGGCTTCAGTGGTTAAAGATTCACAGGCTGAGAGGTTATTTTTCTCAGGGAGTGATTATCCGTTCTTCTGATACACCCCAGACATCCCTACCTGGGATTGAGATGCCTTCCTGTGTGACTTATCGGCGTGCTCGAACATTACTTTCTGAGTGTCTTCCTCGTTGAAAGGCAAAAGCTTGTGTTTCTTGGAAAATCACCGAGCAGCAGAGAATTTCCTATTGAACCAAAGTGGGAGAATGCAGGAGGAACTGTAGTGTCTCTAGAGTTAGAACAGCAGAAGCTACTTGTGACTAGATTCAGCAAAACCTGCATTAAAAATATGCTAGTGACGTTCTGATGGCCTAAATCAGCAGTTCACCAACTCCCTGCCATATTAGAACACCCAGGAGCTTTGAAAACCTCCAGTGTCTGTGATGTACCCCATATCAATTAAATCATGATCTCTAGGGATAGGATCCAGGCATCAGTGTTGTTCTAAAACGCCCCCAGGTGATTTCAACATACAGCCAAGTCTGAGAATAGGTGCATTTGTAAATGACTGCAGGCATACGGCACTGTGCTTTGAACATTTCTGTCTCCGGGGTCCATTTATTCTTTTCTTCCACAGACATATGATCGTTCAACAGCTATTCCCAACTAAAAACCAGGACAAGACTTGTAAGATACAAACAATACACAAACAAAAAAACCAGGTGCTATAACCCAGGCCAACTTTAAAAAAGTGAGATGGGAGGAGGTGGACCATTCCTAACCTGAGGGAGATTTCTGATAGCGCCGACTTTAGAATGAATAAAAAGTTCTTGGGCCTATCAGGCTTCATTCTCTCATTTCAAATGAAGAACAGAACATTGACAGAACTCAACTTTGGTATCTTGTAAGGCAGAGGTCCCCTAGCCCCTGGGCCGCGGACCACTACCAGTCTGTGGCCAGTTAGGACCTGGGCCACACAACAGGAGGTGAGTAGCAGGTGAGCGAGCATTACAGTCTGAGCTCCACCATCTGTCAGATCAGCGGGGGCATTCGATTCTTTTATTTTATTTATTTATTTATTTATTTATTTATTTATTTATTTATTTATTTTTGAGATAGAGTTTTGCTCTTGTTGCCCAGGCTGGATCTCAGCACTATCTCTGCTCACCACAACCTCCGCCTCCCAGGTTCAAGCAGTTCTCCTGCCTCAGCCTCCCAAGTAGCTGGGATTACAGGCATGCGCCACCATGCCCAGCTAATTTTGTATTTTTGGTAGAGATGGAGTTTCTCCATGTTGGTCAGGCTAGTCTTGAACTCCTGACCTCAGGTGATCCACCCACCTTAGCCTCTCGAAGTGCTGGGATTACAGGTGGGAGTCACCACGCCCTGATGGGTTTCAATTCTTACAGGAGTGTGAACCCTATTGTGAACTGCACATGCAATGGACCTAGGTTGTTGCACACCCTTTATGAAACTCTAATTCCTGATGATCTGAGATGGAAAAGCTTCATCCTGAAACCATTCTCTGCCCTTCCCCACATCTGTGGAAAAATTGTCTTCCATGCAACTAGCCTCTGGTGCCGAAAAGGTTGGGGACCGCTACTCTAAGGCTGATCTGAAAATGAAGATCTACGTGATTGAAGTCTTGAGATTAGCCCTACCTTTTAACGTGTATATTCGAAATGCCATAAACAAATTCAGAAGGAGATCAAGAGTTTATTAACTAATTTCTGATCATAAATTTGGTGATATTTAGTATAAAATACAATTACTTGAATAGTCATACATTTAAAAAGGTAATCTAGATAATTAGAAAAAAAAAAAAACCTTGAAAATCTATTTTCTGTTCAGAGAGATTCTAGCTTACTGATGGCCATATTATCCTTAGTGTTTTCTCTGCATAATTTACCTTTTTTGTGGTATTGTTGGTGCCATAACCTATTATCATGTAGATACTCACGATGAGAAATACTGAGATGGAGTACTTTTAAAAGGCCTCCAGTGAAAGCATCTAATTCATCACTTGCTAATTCTACTGTAGGCACTCAGATATGTCAAGAGAGTAGACTGTTTAAATATCTTCAAGTTCTTGCTCAGGTCAGAGAGGTACCAGTTACTTTTACTACAAGCCTAACCTAGGGACAGTCAGGTTTTCAGTGATTTTATATCCCATCCTCTCCTTACATTCTGCTCTGCGTGGATCAGAGTAGTTTCTGTGTCTATTGGTTCACTGCCCTTACCATTTAACATCTTGGAAAGAAATGAAATCCCCAATGTAATTGTCTACATTTTAGAATCCTTCCACTCAACAAACATTTATTAAAGTACATATTTTATGTAAACTAGACTCTGTTATAGGAACTGGAGACACATCAGGAAGCGAAAGATGATGTCCTTTGAGCTTACAGTCTAGTAGAGGGAGACACAATTAGCAAATATAAATGAGTATATTATATATCAGATGGTGGTAAGTACCACCGGGATAAGGTATCATAAATGAGTGAGAGGATTATTATTTTAAAGAGGTTATTGTGGAAGGCTTCCCTCTGGAGGTGACCTCTGAGCCCTGTTTAGATCCCAGCAGGAACAGATGGTGCATTCAAAGGAGAAATCGAAGAGAACTGAATTAAGGTGCTATTTACACAGGTATAGACAGTACCCAGGGACTAGCTACAGTGGGAAGCCGTTACCACCCACAGTCCTGAAGGGGCAGAGGAAGAGAGTGGAGGTGTTGGGACTTAGCAAGAGCTGGAGCCAAGAGGAAAAGTCTGCTTGACTGCAGTGGGGCCAGAAGTAAAGGAACTCAGCCACTGCCCAAAGCACCAGGCAGGAGGGAACAGCCCCAGGTTGCAGGGGAGATTAGTGCTCCCTGCCTCCTTCTGCTCACCAGCCTCCTGCCAGTGCTCCCTGGGAGCCACAGCACTAGGGAGCCAGAAGAAGCAGTTCATGGAGGTTAGCCTCCTGCAGCACAAAGAGCAGAGCACAGAGAAAGCCTGCGGGAGAGGGGAACAAATGGAGTGAACCCTCCCATATCTGAAGACAACACTCCAACCAGAGGGCAGGTCCTGAGGGAAGTGTGCATGGCACATTCTGGGAACAGCAAGGGGATCCCTGTGAGCAAGAGGAAGGCATGTAGAAAGCCAGGTGATTGACATACGTAGGGGCAGATGACGTGATGACATGGAACCAGGCTCATTCTACAAAGACTGTGGCTGTTATGCTAAGAGGTGAGTTGAAGATGTTGCTGGAGAGTTTAGAGCAGAGGCAGGACATGGCAGGCTATGTGGAAGACAAATCCTCAGGGGGCTACATTGGCAATGGCTGCAGGAACTCAGAGGTCACAGTGGAAGGTCAGATGGGAGATTGTGGTAGTTTGAAATAAGGTGGTAGCGGCAGAAGTTATGAGCAGGGTTGATGAAATTGATTCTACTGTGCTTTGGGTTCGCAACTTACTTATTACATCTGAAAACATATTATATCATATTCTCATTCATTTTAAAGACATTGATTAAGCAACTACTATGTGCAAGGCAGGAAATTCAGACAGTTCCTCAGCTCAAGCAAAAGAGGAAGGGAATGCAGTGTGCCTGACCCTTCATTAAGTATTTCACCTGGGCCCATTTGTTTTCTGTTTCATTTTTTAACAATACTGTGAGGTGGAAACTATTTTCCTCATTTTACAGATTAAGAAATCAAGGCTTAGGCCAGGTGTGGTGGCGCCTGTAATCCCAGCACTTTGGGAGGCCAAGGTGGATGGATCACGAGGTCAGGAGATGGAGACCATCCTGGCTAACACAGTGAAACCCCGTCTCTACTAAAAATACAAAAAATTAGCCAAGCGTGGTGGCGGGCGCCTGTAGTCCCAGCTACTCAGGAGGCTGAGGCAGGAGAATCACTTGAACCCGGGAGGCAGAGGTTGCGGTGAGCTGAGATTGCACCATTGCACTCCAGCCTGGGCAACAAGAGTGAAACTTCATCTCAAAAAAAAAAAAAAAAAAAGAATATCAGTCCTAGTAACAGAAGTGCCAAATGGACTCCTGGAATATGTAGCTGGTTATTGCAACACACAGCTCATAAAGAATGTTCTAATAACAAAAATAAAAGCTGATACCATTTTTATTTCAGGGCGTATTGATATATGAGACTTATCTAACCAAATCCTGATGGAAGCACAAACAGTAAATTTCAGTGACAGATATCACGCAGGTTATAAGAACTATAGAGAAGTTATTGATTGATAGCAGTGACATATCACCTTTACATATGAAATTGTATTTTCTATTGCATTTTCTGTTTAGGGTTTAGATGAAGTTTTACTGAGGTCTATGGGAGTTACCTAAAAGATTCCTTCTAAGGAGAACATTCTGCCACATTTTCAGTAGGTGTAGGTGTGTATGGAATGTCAAATCTTGACACAATATTTATGAGGTAGAGTTTTACTGTTATTAAGCCTCAAAAAAAGGTCGATTCCTAGAAGAGAATATCTGGATTTGGCCCAACAGCTAACACCCAACTCAATTCTAGCTGTGCCATCAGGCCTAGTGAGAAATTTAAATCTTTTTTTAAAGTTATTATTATTTTTTTTTTTTTAGCATTAGAATTGGACAGAGTGAATGCTAATTTTTAAAAAGGTGACAGCAAATTGCTTCACAGAAGAAAAAATAAGCCTTCTAAACAGTTTAATGGTTTTAAGAATTTGGATTTCATTGTGTGATGTTTTGGGTATTGACTCATTAATATCTATAAAACAAATTACCAAATGAAAGTGTTTCAAAAATAGTTCAAAACTGTCAGTATTTCTAAAATACATTTGTCCTGTCTGTTCTACTAGTTAATCTATTAGGTTGGTGCAAAAGTAATTGTGGTTTTTGCCATTAAAAGTAGTGGCAAAAACCGCAATTACCTACCTACATTTGGAAAGATGCATATCAAAAAGTTAAAATGATTACCGATGAGTGAGGGGATTATAGGTAATCATTTTTCCTCTTTTTGATATTATTTCCTGAATTTTTAGCATTGTGCATGTATTATTTCTAAAATTGGCATTCTATAAAGCTATTTAAACCTTTTTTTAATCTAGTTAATTTTGAAGGCAAGGAAACCAAGTATCATGCTTAGCATAAAATATATGGAATAGGTCATAATTGGCACTCTTATAGAAATCCTTAAAAGTCCTTTAAAATTTTCTTTCCAGAAAAGAATGTGAGATTAAAATATCATAAGTAAAGAAGGTGCTATAAGCTAGATATATTGCATTTAGTGAATGTTGCATTTGCAAACATTACAACTTGAACATCTCCAATTCTTTAAACTCTGTTGCCTTAGAAATGATCATCCATTTTTGATGCATAGGGCCATTTTTCATACTTTTAAACCCAAGGCCAGCTGTAAAATTGGAATTTAAGACATGCGCTCAGAGTCAGCTGAATGACTGAGTCTCCCTTTTTTTTTTTTTTCTTTGAGACAGAGTCTCAATCTGTTGCCCAGGCTGCAGTGCAATGGCACGATCTCAGCTCACTGCAACCTCTGCCTCCTCAAACAATTCTCCTGCCTCAGCCTCCCAAGTATCTGGGATTACAGGCATATGCCACCATGCCTGGCTAATTTTTTGTATTTTTATAGAGATAGGGTTTCACCAGGTTGGCCAGCCTGGTCTAGAACTCCTGACCTCAAGTGACCCACCCATCTCGTCTACTTTTGACCTTAGTTGTTTTGGTCAGAAATGTCAGAGTTTAGGTAGAGGGGCATGGATACTAAAATTGTTGATCAGTCATCTATTCCTCATTTCTGAAACCTACTCCAAATGAATAAGCTGTCAGAACATTCAGAAAAGCCTCTAAAATGACCTATCTCGTAGTTCCAGCTAGGGTGTGGGAGAATCTCACTGGGTGTGAAGATGATGGTCTTTAAGCCAATCTGTATATTGTGGTTCTGGCGGACCAAGAGTGGCTTGTGCCGCCAGTTCTCCAGCTGGAAAGCCCAGATCACAGGCCTAGGAGAATAACTCCTGCCAGTTTCTCCTTCCTCTGCCACTTTGAAATGGAGATTATCTGGATGGGTTACTTAGGCATCTGTTGTTATTGACAAGCATCAGAAAACCAGCAGTCCTATCCCAGGGCTACTGTTGCCATTTCTGTGTATACCTTAATAACTCAATCTGAATATGGAAAGGAAAAAAAACATATTTGCCCAACTTAAGGCCTTAAGTCTGAAGAAAGGTAACTATTTAAAGGTACTTTCTAATACGTAATAGGATGACCTGGC
Organism: Rhinopithecus roxellana; assembly: GCF_007565055.1. Taxonomy (NCBI): domain Eukaryota; kingdom Metazoa; phylum Chordata; class Mammalia; order Primates; family Cercopithecidae; genus Rhinopithecus; species Rhinopithecus roxellana. Next base: position 97,926,963 of record NC_044551.1, read on the forward strand.
ATGGTGGGCCTTGCCTGTAATCCTGGCATTTTGGAAGGCTCAGGTGGGCAAATCACTTGAGGCCAGGAGTTCGAGATCAGTTTAGCCAACATGGCAAAACCCCATCTCTACTAAAGACATAAAAATTAGCCAGACGTGGTGGCATGTGCCTGTAATCCCAGCTGCTCCGGAGGGTGAGGCACAAGAATTGCTTGAACCTGGAAGCAGAGGTTGCAGTGAACTGAAATTGTACCACTGCACTCCAGCCTGGGTGATGGAGTGAGACCCTATCTCTGTCTCTCTCTCTATATATATTTTTTTCATAAACATAGTTTTTCCTAATTCAACAAAATTTTGAAGTGTCTTCTAAATTTAACAAATATGTATCCAGTCTTCTATGCAATCACTCACCTTGATGCTGCAAGAGATAAAGAAAGATTTTAAGGAACTAAATCTAGAACCTTTATTCATCTCACTCATTTGTTCAACAAATACTTATTGTATTTGCCTCTTAAGTGTGAGGCACTTCTGTAGATGCTGGAAAATAGTTTTGAACAGGATCATCAGGGCATGCATGATCATGGAGTTTACAGTCTGGTAGTAGGCTGATGAATAAATGTCTTAATTAACATAGAACATGCTGTAATAGTTTAAATGAGGTGTACATCAGATGCTGAAGATCCCAGGAAATACTTTATGAAGAAGATACCAATTGAGTCAGATGTGAAAAGATTTTAAAGTAAAAACATAAATTCCCAAGGATGAGAAGGAAGAGGGGACAACATGAGTAGTGTCTGAAGGGTGGGAGAGTTTAGATCATGCTCCAGGAAATAGGGAATAGTCTAGTTTTTCTGGAGGTCAGAAAGGTATAGGAGAAGAGGATGAAAAATTGTGTCAAAGCCCCAGCCAGGCCTGCCTTATGTGGATAGGCAAGAAGTTTGTTTGGAATTCAGCAGGCAATGAAAGCTGTCGCGTAAGGGATCGGTGGATAGATAGCAGCTGTGTTTTTAAAAAATTAATCCAATGGAATGGACTAGAGTTGGAAAAGAGTAGAGGATGTGAAACCCATTGGGAGGTCATCACTATCGATATATTTCATAATGTCTAATAAAATAATGTGACTAATAAAATAATGAGACTGTGACTAATAAAATAATGAGACACATTGCAAAGCCAGCATGCAAATGTGATAGACTTAGCGATATATATAGCCAGAGTTTCCCATTCACTTCCACCTCCTCCTCAACAGAAATCCCATGTTTTCCAAATTTATGACTATGAAGATCTGTCTTCAGCCTTGTTTAGTATAGCTATTGCATCCAAAGTAAGAGAAACCAGGATTTCACCTACAGGCAGAGTGAAGATACTCGGAAAGTAAACTCAGCCCCAGCCAGGGACTTCATGAGCTAGAACATTTGTTCAGCCAGCAACTCTCCATCAGCTACTTATTTCTGGTGGAGCGAAAATGTCTGAGCCTCCTTCTCCCCAACCACGTTCAAAATTCTGTTAATTTACTTGAAAACATGATGAAAAGGCCTACGCAATGGTCACCAAAAACCTGGTAGTGATATATAGGGTAGTGCAATGCCAGCCAACAGCTAGACTGATTGATGGACACATAACATTTATGTGTGTGAGAGAGAAAAAGGGAGAGAGCAGAAGGGATATCCTGCCTATCAGTCAGCATTAAAAGAGAGAAATGAAGAGATTGACTTGAGCACTCATCCTTCTCAAAGGAGATTTGTGCATTGATTCCAACAAAATTGTTCTTAAGCACAGAAATGTGAAGAGTGTTTTTATGGTAAAATTTAGATTTTAGCCTCAAGCTAAAAATATGTGTTGCAGGATACAGTTCTTCACCTGAAATAGTTCCCATAGACACATGGAGAAAACTCAATGTATTCTCAGCTAAACTAATCCATTATGTCCGTAGAAAAACGGCAGCTCAGAGCTGTATTATGAACCCATTCAATACCACATGCATTTGCAGTGCCATTTCCTCAGTTTCTATTCCCTTTCATCCGGGAAGTCACTTCATTGCACTTGCTCAGCCTCTGCCAAGTATTTATTTTTTGGCCAGCAAATTACAGGGATTTGTTTTTCTCCTTTCTTTTTGAAAGGACTGAATAAGTCACAGAGCTTTCAAAACCAAGATTATCTGTGTGTAATATAAATGTGTGTTTTATATATATATACACACACACACATACACATATGTACACAAATTCTATTTTATATATATATATATATATATATATATATAGAGAGAGAGAGAGAGAGAGAGAGAGAGAGAGAGAGAGAGAGGTGGAGTTTTGCTCTTGTTGCCCAGGTTGGAGTGCAATGACGTGATCTCGGCTCACCGCAACCTCCACCTCCTTGGTTCAAGCAATTCTCCGGCCTTAGCCTCCCAAGTAGCTGGGATTACAGGCATGTGCAGCCATGCCCAGTTAATTTTGTATTTTTAGTAGAGACGGGGTTTCTCCATGTTGGTCAGGCTGGTCTTGAGCTCCCAACCTCAGGTGATCTGCCCACCTCGTCCTCCCAAAGTGCTGGGATTAACAGGTGTGAGCCACTGCGCCTGGCCAATCATTACAATATTTTTAACTCTTTAATTCTGAAACATTGTAATGATTCAAGTGTTCTGGTGATTGAAATGATAACATGTGAGATCACTTCTATGAAAAAGGAGTTGTCATTGAGATCAACAGATTTGAAAAGCAAAGTTTTATAAGATTTTTGTATACACTTTGGTCTGAATAACTTCAGAAAATAATTCAAGAAACCAAACCAAACCAAAAAACCCTAGTTTTGCCCCAGCAGTGCTTAAAACCTGGGGAACAGCCATGTCAATGCCTTAGAGAAACTCAGAAGGGTGACGTCATGCAGTCTCCACAGTCAGGAACTATTCAGAGTCCTGAAAGGGCAACCTGAAACAAAAAGACCCATAACCTAAATCATTAATGGGAAGAAAAAATTGCAGGAGCCCAGAAAGATCTTTCTGCAAATAACTGAGAAGGGAAGGAGCTTTCAACAGACTTATAAGAATGTTGGTGGTAATGACCAAAGATATGAGACTTATCTTTCATGCTTTTTAAAGATATGCACCTAAGAAAACATCACCAAGTATTTCTTCAGGGTCTTTGATGCAGAAATTTGCCCTTGGTACTAAGAATTAGTATCAAGATTAACTGGCCATTAGAATATCTGTTGGGGAAGTCTACATGGTAAGCGTGCTATGATACAGCTCCGGTTCTCAGCCTAGTCAGCTCAATTTTTTTTTTCTTCCAGCATATAGGGAATGAGCCTACTTGGGGCAGGCTTCTGTTGTCTAAGCTCACAAGAATATAATCAATTTATTTTTTACATGAAGAAATAAATGATTAATAATACTTTACAAACACTGGATCCAGAAATATCCTCATCTTAAACCTGAGGTCACAGGAGAGCATCTCTAAAAACCAAAGTCCATTATTGGGGTAAGAAAAAGGAAGTCATCCTCCCCACATTCCTCAATACTAAGTGTCATCTTTTCTCACACAATGGCCTTCCACCACCCTAGTAAGATCAGTTATACCAAAGAACTGCAAAGAAAGAAGAAAAACCTACTTTTCTTGGTGTTGGGGTCTGTAGGATCTGTTTGTGGTGCTACTAGCCAAGCCAGCCATGGTAAGAGACAGAATGATGGGTGATGGCATTAAACAAGAGAGTCACTTCTTTTGCATAGATTTTTATCTTTTACTTTCTCAATGAAATACTTTATAATTCCCAGCAAACATATTATTGTGGATTCCTTTAGAAGTCAAGGCAGCATATAAAAGCAAATCAAATGTATAAACTTTATAACCTTATGAACAAACATCATAGTACATCATAAATATCTCCAAATAACAAATGAATAATAAAACTAAAAATGATGATTATAAAAACTGAAGTAGTATGGACTGTCTGAAATATAAACAGTTTGGTTGAAGGACAAAGAAAATCATTGCTACTCTAACTTCTGGTAATATTTAGAAGAGCATGTACTCATTGGCCTGATTTTCAGACTTCCAGTTTTCTTCAGAACAAGTTTACTTTACAATCTGAAGAAAAATTCGACAGATAACTCATAAAAAGTGCTTCATTGAAATTAAGAATCTTTAGAGTACTCTGGACTCTTGTTGAAACCTAAATTCTTCAAAAGTATCAAGTAGAAACCTACTTAACTTCAAAAACACATGTGGAAAAATTAGACAGTAAATTCTTTAGTAGCCACTCTAAAAATTGATTCTTCAGTGACTACCCCAATTTCTAAAAGCTATTCATGTATACTCCACCACTACGTTTCACTGAATGTCTTAGTCTGTTCAGGATGCTGTAACAAAAATACCACAGACTAGATGGCTTATAAACAACAGAAATGTATTTATCACAGCTGGAGGATGAGGTGTCCAAAAATCAAGCCTCTGCAGATTCAGTGCCTGGTGGGGACCTGCTTTTAGAGTCATGGATGACCATCTTCTCACTGTGTCTTCACATGAAAGAAGAAGCGCAAGAGAACTCTCTAAGGTCCCTTTTATAAGAGCACGAATCCCATTCATGAAAGCTCTGCCCACATGACCTAATCACGTCCCAAAGACCCCACCTGCAAATATCAGCACATCAGGGATCAGGTTTCAACACATGAATTTTGCAAGGATATAAACACATTCAGTCTATTGCACTAAATGATGAATGCTGGGAGGACCAAAATTTCCTTCCCTTGTTATCATGTTTTTAAATTAATAATCCATAATTTATTTCCCCACAAGATTCTAAGTGACCCACAAGACACCAGAACAAACAAAAATGGGATGAAGCTAAAGGTAGATCTTATTGCTAAATTTTTCACAGAGTATTACCCTTCTGAGTGGGACGAAGGCCTGGATAATTTCTCTCACTTCAAGAAGATTTTTGATTCATACATAGCACAGTGCACTAAATACTCATTCATGAGTGTAAATACTTGGTTTTTCTTTCTTGAAGAGTTTTAATCTGGATATGATTGCCATGTCTTGCTGTATATTGTATAGGTTTATTTTTCAGGTAAATACCTATTTCAGAATGCAAGGACCTAGGAAATTTAACTGCATTCTTCAACATTTAACTTACATTGTTCAGACTAGCAAAAGTGATGTGATGATTATATGGCCAGAAAACTTGCATATAATAGGCCCCATAAACACTCCACTGCTATCACGCTGCCACCCCATTACCTGTTTTTCTTCCTCGGTGGGACAGGTTCCATGCAGCTGCCTCCCATCTTGTTGCTCTTAACCTTCTCTGTGTACCGGGGAGTACACAGTGATGGTTTTATATTGGTTGTCTTGCTTCCACATGGCTGTTTTCCCCTTCCCCCACAGCATGTTTAATATTTGGGTTGGAACGGGATGTTTACAGCTATGGAGTTATTAGTTTGTTTCCTTTAGAAGGCTCAGAAGCCCCAACTGTGAAGCCCTAGAGTTCTTCCTGTCTCCATAGTACAGAACGCCCAACATTGCATCCGTGTCCACACAGTCATTACTATTATTATCTAAATGGGCTGATGTTTTCAACCAGCATCTTTTTGCCATTTGCTGCCATTATGTTGACGTAATGAAGACAACTGAATAATATACAAAGAAGAACTCAGAGGCTTTGATTAAAAGAAAAAAGTGTCCAGATGACTTGAGGAAGTTGGTACAATCCAGATTTCACATGTGATATACTTTTGTCTGCTCTTATAATCCCAGTGTATGGCTCCATTGGTGACAGTGGCTTTCAACATTTGCCCATGTTTGTGTGGAAAGCTTACTCTTGATGAGAGAATTTGCTAGCTGCTTTTTTGAGGCCACTTAAGTACATTTCAAGTTGGCTTGGAACCATTCAGGAAATAGCAATAGAGTTTGTTCAGCAAGTCCTTCAAATTGAAAGAAATAATAGAGCTGTACTCAGAAATCCAAGATCATGTTGTCATTGTCAGTCCTTTGGGGTGGATTCAGTATTTTCACCTCGGGATTTCTAGGTGAGCACAGCACAGCCTCTTGGCACAGTTGCAATGATGTTAATGATGAAGGCTTTGAGCAGTAGCTCTAGGCAGTCAGAGCGGGGCAAGCCCTGTGGGATTGACTAGTGTCCAACCCACGGGTCTGGGCTCCAGAGCTCTTCTACAGAAGTGCTTGGGCGGGAAAGATAGAGCATCACCACTGTGAGGACCACTGGGAGCCACTTGCAGAAAATCCACTGGGTTGAAGGCCAAGCAAGCTAAGTGACTACACTGAGGGGTAGAGGCCATTTCAAAGTTGATATTAAACTTCGTGTATAACATTTCAGGAATGATCAAGTGGAAAATGGGACCCATCTAGGGAAGAAAATGTTTGTTAAAAGATCAGACTCTAAACTCTTTCATTGAAGGATTCTGACAAATAAATCCTGCCTGCCTGGAGTTCACTCTGATTCAGGGGTTGGGGGAAGGGGTTTAGAGTAAGCACCATGAAATCTAACTAAGGTTCTCGCCATCTTTCCAAATTCTGGCACATTCTCTCCAGAAAGACCAGCACCCTCTGGATTACTGTGGTTTTACTGTTTTCTGACCCGTGGCCTATGTATAAATGTGTAAAGTCTTTCTGACTAGCAATAATTATTCCTTCCTTCATACAGAAATTGAGAAGGAGTAGGGAAACCCACAATTTATTCCAACTTTGACATTTTTTTGCTTTTAGTTCTTAATTTTAATAGCAATTTTTTTTTGGAATATCCTTTAAAGGAGGTTAGAAAACTTGACAGTGTAACAACTTAATGTTTCTTTTTCTCACCCAACTCAGATTGTGATGGCTGTGCTAATCACCCTGATCTGATCATTATACATTATATGTGTCAAAAGATCCCTATGTACCCCATGAATATAAACGATTATTATTTGTCAACTTAAGGATTTTTATTAAATTAAATTAAAACAAACAGGTTAGAGGACAGTGCCATTAATTCATTCAAAGAAGTCCAGTACAGGGGTGGCAGAACTCTTTTATCTTTATATCTCCTGCCCTTTCCCAAGATAAAAATCAGAATTGTAGTTAAGCCTTCTTTTGATGTAACTTTTGGAGAGTACTTTTTTATAGCCCATGGTAAGGGAAGGGAAGAAACAATGGTTATTTTAGGGATCTAAGTGTAAGGTTGACACTGTGAAATACAGCACTGTTAGTACACCTTACAATAGTTACTACATTTTGAGGCACAATATAATAGTGTCTCTAAATCTTCATAGATACATTTTTCTATTTGTCTTAATTTTTATCAGTAAAGTCATAAGACTACTGCAAGCATTATTTTTCTTAGCAACTCTAATTTAAAGATGTACTCTTGTGTTTTGATAGGTTTTCAAGATTTGAGCTGGATTTGTTCCTACTCGATTACCTGTTAATCAAATGGAAACAGCAACAGACCCTTTCTAACATCTTGTGTACTCATGTACAGTGAAACAATACAAAACTCATAACCCTCATGTGAATACACAGTACACTTTGCTACCTCTTTTGATTACAGGGCAATGCCAGACTCTAAAGAGGGATAATTATAAACTCTTTGTGGATTTTGTGGCAAAAACAGAGATTCCTTGCTGTGATTGAGTATTAGATAGATTATGGTTGGAATGGGTTGCTTCTAATTTTATTTTGGTCTTTATGCAATTCACATCATAAGGATAAAAACCGTTTCCAAGAATAAAGAACAACTGTGGTCAAAAGTCAAAATTATTTGTCAGGAATGCAAGACACCCAAAAAGAGCAGTCATATTAATAACTATTTGATATCTTGCACATTAATCTTTGTCAAGATGTTCCTAAAATTTTCCCTTAAAAAATCTCTATTTCATATATATTTGGCTGTATTTATATGAGTTAATTTTTAATAATAATAATAATGTGTGCCCTTTAGTTGACATTAGTACCTAAGAAAAATGTTAAAAGTACTAATATCTGGCCACCCATGTCACAATGTAAAATCCTAACTTCCTAGAGGGAACTAGAGCTGTAACCAACTAGGATGTTACCATACGAGGATGCTGAATATGCAACATCCTAGTATGTAAAATATCAACATAAATGATGAACCAGAATCCACCTTTCTGTTTATTGTATGATTGAGTTATAAGCCTTGAATTTGCTTAAAAGGGAACTGAAAGCAAAGGTTGTTCTTTGTGGCCTGTGGTTCTCTGCACTACATTTAAGCATCACCATAGTCAATCACTGGATATTCAGCTCTGTTATTTCACAAGGCTCTTGACATGGCCAAAAGAGCCAACTTGGCCATTTTGCAAGATGCTGTTTTAATCAACTTTTTATTTTCCTGATCCATAAAGCAACATGAAGCAATCTTTTAGCTATAAGCCATGCTTGCTTCCTTCAAATGAACTTAAAATTAATTCTAAGACAATAAAACACTGAAATTTCTCTTTTTAAGCTAAAATTAAGGTGTTATTTTCATTTTATTTTCTCTTTTCAAACCATTTTAAAAGATGTGGTCTTTTTACCAAAGAGGACTAACCTATTGCTTGGAGGCCAGCCTGTAAATAATCTGGCCTAGAGTGAGGAATCCTTTTAAAGATAGTTTGTACTGAATGAACCAAAACAATTTCCACCCTGAGGCTTCCATCTGGTCAACTTCTGTTCAGTCCCACAAATAATTAATATGGAAAAGTGGTTTTTTGTTGTTGTTGTTGTTGTTGTTTTGTATCTTCAGTCCTCTTTGCTTTTACTAACTTTACTAATTTAACAGAGAGATGTTTAAAAACCAAACAAACAAAAGTAACAGCAACAAAATCTTGAAGAAAGCTCAGGCCACCAGCCTGGAATATAATGTCAGACTGTTAACATTTGCTGGCAAAAATTAAGTATTTTCAGTTCAGTTCTAAACTTATGAAGATAAACAAAGTGTTCTGCCCATCAGAAAAGTGTGAATATTGTGATATCGGTTGGGGGACGCACAGGAAAGAAAACAGAAGGCAGGGATGGAGGGGATGGGTCACAATTAATATACCCAATCTACCCTTTTACTTCCTCTCTGACCCCAACCCCGACCCCATCCACGTCACAATGTAAAATCCTAACTTCCTAGAGGGAACTGGAGCTGTAACCAACTAGGATGTTACCATACTAGGATGCTGAATATGCAACATCCTAGTATGTAAAATATCAACATAAATGATGAGCCAGAATCCACCATTCTGTTTATTGTATGATTGAGTTATAAGCCTTGAATTTGCTTAAAAGAGAACTAAAAGCAAAGGTTGCCTAGAAAAGTGATTCTAAATAAAGATCATCACCAACGTGTCAGATGTATACTTCCTTCCCTCCTGGTTCCAAACCTCCACCCCAAGCACTTTTTTTTTTTTTTTAATGATATTGCAAAATTTTATTGGGCAGCTTTACACATTGGTCAATGCTATGTTATTGCTAGTTACATTTAAATTTATTTTTTTCAAACTTGATCTAAATGCTGTTAAGAAATATAGCCACTAAATATAAACTTCAAAGTATCTTTCTAAAGAGAAGCATGACTCAGAAATTATAGGCTGTTGAGATATGGGTGCTTTGCAGAGTTTATGATAGGTCGCCATTCTATAGAGCTATTTTATGGAGTTGACATAGAAGGATTTTCCAGAAGTATTTCAGTTTGCTTGAATTCTACTCCACAACTGAATTTCCAGAACATTATTATTCACTTTGCGTTAAAATGGGGCTTTCTACAAAAAAAAAAATATATATATGACAAGTTCTGAAAACTAAGATGGTCAGTCTATAATTAGGCCCATGTTACTCTGCCTTGAAAGTCCTGCCTCCCACACTCAGGGACCCATTGAAATGCCACTCTTTGTGCCACTTAATGTTGGGTCCATTCACTGGAAAAGCCCTGCCCTAGAACGGGGCTATGGGGTCTTTAAAGAAGAGGTTATGAACTTAGACTGTAGTAGGCCCAGGGAACTACCCATGCAAAATGTATCCCAGGTCAGTATAAGGTGGCCTTTAGAATCAGAGCCCACCATGCTGCAGAGAGACCCTTAGCAGAGAAATTAAACAGTGTTTAATTGTACTAAGTCTCTTTCTGTCTATATTTGTTCTTTCTGTCTATATTTGATAATACAGAAAGAATAAAATGTTTCTCTCTATCCTCGGGTCACTGGTTTTTCCAAGCATTTAAAAATGTTAATGGGAATGTGATATTTATGAGTTTATGTTCGTTTAGCACTTAGAACAGTGCCTTGGATATAGTAAGTGTTTTACACAAGTCTTTATGTTAAAAGAAATTGTTGTAAAGATTTTCAACAACAGTGGATCGTATTTTCAAATGACTAAGGAAATTCAAGGATTCACTATGCTATGAAAGTATTCTAATTAATTATTGATCTTTTACATGGTCGTAAGTTTAGTGGAGATTTCTCTTTTTTTCTCATTGAAAGTTGAATTTGTGAGCTAGACTATTGCTCCCTGTGGGGCTTGTTTTCTGCGGTGAACTGGAAATGTGTTAGTATCCTTTTACTAGACTCTGAATTCAATACTATACCATCTATTGTAAAGATGCAAACGTTGGGATTTTGTAACTATTCATGGGGAAATGAGACTAAAGAATTATCTGACAGTGGCAGTGGAAGATAGAAAATAATTAAGGCTGCTATATAAAGTGCAACTCGAAGGTTGAAAATTATGGATTGCAAACCTTTGCATGAAAATATGTATTTCTTCTCTTGTCAAGACAAGAGCTGGCTCCTTTCCCAAGCGTTGCAAAACTATCGTGAGCTCTCTGGAAGATGGGGAATTAGAAATACTGTGGCTGCCACACTGTCAAAGAGAAGCCAGTTCCAGTTATTACAGTTGATCTGTGACTTAGTTCGGGGGTGAGGGGGTGTGGGGGCAGGAATACAAACAAAAGTTTCTGTTACATCTTAGGTAACTAAATTTCAACGGTATAAATCTTAAAATTCTGGGCCAGTATAAAAGCGTTACTCATTTTTATTTATTGTGAGTTTTCTGAGCAGGGGGCCGGGCGCAGTGGCTCACACCTGTAATTCCAGCACTTTGGGAGGCTGAGGAGGGCAGATCACGAGGTCAGGAGATGAAGACCATCCTGGCTAACACCGCGAAACCCCATCTCTACTAAAAATACAAAAAACTAGCCAGGCATGGTGGCGGGCGCTGGTAGTTCCAGCTACTCGGGAGGCTGAGGCAGGAGAATGGCATGAACCTGGGAGGCGGAGCTTGCAGTGAGCTGAGATCCTGCCGCTACACTTCCAGCCTGGGCGACAGAGCGAGACTCCGTCACACACACACACACACACACACACACACACACACACACACACAGAAGAAAGAAAGAAAAATAAATGAGCAGGGAATCTGGATAGTCTATGATAGCAGGTATTGTGAAGAAAAAAGCACTAAACATTTGGCTCTGAGATGCTTTAGGTCATGTGGGCTGCATGAGATTGTTTTTGGGTGTACATGTGTCTTTTTAAATATCTTCTGCTTAGATTAATTCTATTGAACTACCTGTATGTACTAGCTCAGCCTAAATTAAGTGGAGGGGCAAAAACAAAATACCTAAAAATGAAATGTTGATAAATCACAGAAATGTTCCAACTTCTTCGATCTGAAACATCTGGTTCCTCCAAGTAATTCCTATAAATATTTCCAGCTGCAACCAAAAAGAAAATGAAAGTGATTTGTTGTAGGAGCGAGTGAGTACATTCTCCCCTTGGTGCATTAGTTGAGGAGCTTCTGGGTGGTTGAAACCAAATAAGACTCTGGACTGACTCAAGAGATGAAGGAGGCATCTCCTGGCCTCGAAGTGCTCCCAGTCTACTGAATGGAGAGGCACTCTGTGCAAAGGGCTATGATGCAGATATATTTGAATTCAGTGGAAACACTAAACGTAGCTACAATTAATAATTCGGCCTTACTGGATCTGGGAAGGCTTGGCAGAAAAGCTGACTTCTGACCAGGAACTTGAGTGATGACTGAAAATTCAGCAGTTAATCTGAAGAAACAGGGCTGGAAGAATATGAACATGTGCTCTGAGATGTAAATTTTGGGGAAGAATCTCATACACACTCTAAAAAAATGGATTTTGTTCCCTGGGTAGTGTTCCATACAATGCCTGGCATATAGTAAGCATTCAATACAGAAGTGTGGAAAGAGCTGTATGGCTTCCTGGGGCTGCTGTAACCAAGTATTGCAAACAGGTGGCGTAAAGCAACAGAATTCATTGTCTCACAGTTCTAGAGGTTGGAATTCCCAAACCAAGGTGTTGACAGAGATGTGGGGTAGGATCCTTTCTTGCCTCTTGCAGCTTCTGGCAGCCCCAGATGTTTCTGGAGTGCCGCAGTATAACTCTAGTTTCAGCCTCCGTCTTCACACTGCCATCTCCCTCTGCATCTGAGTCTTTCTGTGTCTCTACCCTGTGTCTCTCTCTTGCCTGCTTATGAAGACACTAGTCATATTGGATTAAGAGTCTACTCTAATCAAGCATGACCTCATCTTAACCTAATACATCAATAGACCGTATTTCCAAATCAGGTCACTTTCACAGACACAGGGGTGGTTAAGACTTCATCATATCTTTTGCAGGGGACACAGTGCAACCCACAACAGAATGAATGAGCTCGTCAAGGTTTTGATGCCAGGGAAAATGGTCCATATTTTAGAAAGTGAACCCTGAATGTAGGATGGAGTCCATATTAGTAAGGTGGAGGGCGGGAAGGAAGACCAGAATCAGGAGTCTCAGTTAACGAGTTGTTGAAAGGAGACGAGAGATGATGAGCACTTGAGCAGAGGTGGGAGCCGTAGAGAGAGAAGGGAAAGAGACCTGAAATCCATAGCCATTCAGAGTGAGGGACTTGGGGACTGATTAGATATAGGTAGATGAAGGTCAGGGAGGATTCAAGATGATTCCTAGGGTTCCGTCCTGGGAGGCCGACTCGATGAATGGTGATGCCACTAATGATAATACAGAATGTTTGTTTTGCAAAGGATGTTGATGAGTTCACCCTTGTACACATTGTATTGGAGATACATCAAATACACTTGTGGGGAGAGGACTAGTTGTCCATAGAACTCTCTCGTTTGATGGAATCATTCTGTGCCTGTGCTGTGTAAAATACTGTTTTGTGACTGCTGAGCCCTTGAAATGTGGTTAGTACACCTGAGGAGCTGAACTTTCAGCTTAATTCAATAAATTTAATTTCTAGTTGCTACCTGTGTCTAGTGGTTACCATATTAGAGAGCACTGACCTAGGTACTTAGACATGTGTGTTTGATATTTGAGAGAGATGCAGAGATAGCAGGAGCATGATCTGGATTGAAAGTCGAATTTGGGGAGTCATTAGCTTATTGGCAATTGCTGAAGACTTGTGGGCCATAAGCCCATCAAGCAGGGATCCAGATACAGAGATGAGTTAAGAGTGCAACCCTTGGGGAACACCAATGTGTAAGTTGTACACCACAAAAGAGAGTGAGCAAACGACACCTGAGAAGGAGAAAGGAAAAGCAGAAGAGAGGACAGTGTTGCAGAAGGCAGAGGAAAAATTTCAAGGAGAAAGCAGTTCACCATGTCCGAGAAAAACAAATTTCATTTAATAAACTATGAAAAAGGACTTTCACAATTACAATATTTTTTTAACCAATAATGAAATAGCCATATTTTGTTAACAAAGAGTAAGTACGTTGTGCTCTAACCATGGAATTTATTTTTATCTTCCCTCCATTTCCAGCCAAAGGTTTATTGAGACAACAATAAGGAATTTATAAAGATGGGACTATTCCAGGGAATCCAGAATAACATGCCGCTAAAAACATTGCCCTATAGCAGGATGGCCCAGAATGCATTTCCCATGAAGTCCTCAATACAAGTTGTATAATTGTTTTAAGGCCTCACTTTTCATACACTCTGCCTAAATACTCTGTGAAGTGGGTAGACTTATTTCCAGTTTACATAAGAGGAATCTGTGACTTATGAAGTTTCAGTGTCTTGCCGCAGATGATACAAGCTGCACATAATAGAGTTAGGAATCCAGGTTTATCTGTCCATGCTCTTTCCACCTCAACAATGTTTTCTAAACTTAAGACATTGACATTCTGCTCTCATGAATTTTTCCATATGTGCTCACCACTTCAACTGATATTCACTTAATATTTTTTAAAGTAAACAAATTATTATTTAAAAGCTGAATATTATAGTTTTACTTGGAAAACCAGTATTGCTTGCCATAAATATATGGTGATTTTGAAATTAAAAAAAAAATCACACCTGTAATAATCCCAACACTTTATAATAATCACTTGAGCCCAGGAGTTCAAGACATGGGCAATATAGCAAGATCTCGTCTCTACAGAAAATTTTTAAAATGAGCCAGGCATGGTGGCATGTGCCTGTAGTCCCAGCTACTCGGGAGGCTGAAGCAGGAGGATCCCTTGAGTCCAGGGGTTCAAGGTTGCAGTGAGCTTTGATCATGTCACTGCACTCCAGCCCGGGTGACAGAGTAAGACCCTGTCTCAAGAATAAAATAAAATGAAAGCAAGTAAAGCAAGTAAAGGGAGGGAGCTATTTAAATACTACTGCCTGCCAAAGACTTTAAATCAGAGGTTTATGCCTTTTTTTTTTTTTTTTTCCCATTGAAAAGGGAGATCAGCAAATGTTTAAAGATATTCTAGAAACATTCTCTACCATGGGAGATTAACCGCTTGCCTTGTGAAAAAAGTGACCTCTAATAGCAATGCTACTCTAGCCCAGGGATGAAAATGAAACTTCCTGCTTTCCATTAAAGAATAGTATAGGCCAGACGCAGTGGCTCATGCCTGTAATCCCAGCACGCTGGGAGGCTGACGTGGGAGATCACTGGAGGTCAGGAGTTCGCAGCCAGCCTGGCCAACATGGTGAAACCCCATCTCCACAAAAAATACAAAAATTAGCTGGGTGTGGTGGCGCGGGCCTATAATCCCAGCTACTCAGGAGGCTGAGGCAGGAGAATCGCTGGAACCTTGGAGGCAGAAGTTGCAATAAGCCGCGATCGCACCACTGCACTCCAACCTGGGTAACAGGGTGAGACTCTGTCTCAAAAGAAAAAAAGAAAAGAATAAAGTCCCTCTGCCATTTAAGGAAAAAGAGGGTACTAAGAAGTTGTTTGATAAAACCATAAAGAGTCTGATGAATTATAATCTAGGACTCACACACTTTCTGAGGCCACCTGATCTTTATTCGCACAGAAATTTCTTAAGATACTTTCTAGATACTCAAATTGGAGGCAAAAATCAAACTGTATCATAGATTTCAAAAGTGCAGTCTGTACATTTCATCGATATATTTATGGATTTTAGAACAATGTGGCTTAAACGTTTCCTTAGCTGTATGAATATTCCCTTCTAGAAGAGCTAAAGGAAAAACAAAACCCATGCTCAGTTCGGATCAGACTCAGAAACTGAGCAACACTGGAAAACCGGGGTTTGTGCCTCAGCAAAGAGCTGGACAGTGGACTGGCCCGTGTGACTGATAATAGATGACTTCCACCATCCTCGTCAAGTTCCCACACATCACTCACCACAGTGCTACCCTTATCAGAGTGGTCCATGTGACCAACAGAGCAGGTCTTTTGTCCTTGGACAGGAGTCTCCGCCATCATCTGATCCTGCGGGTACCAACTTCTGGACGATATTCTCAACAAGAACTCTTGAGCCCTAAAGCTAACTCCCTCCAGGTGAAATGCAAGATTAACGTCTGCATACATTTCTACTTTATCACAACTAATGCCTTAAGTAGGTTCTAGGTTGTATAGATGATCTGAACCACATGAAAAGAAAATATTTTTAAGTGAAGCAAGAAGAAAAATGATCTTTTAGATTGTGTTCTTTTCTCACTAACTAGGTTTTATTGATATATTTTTTTAAGCTTGAGTTTAAGCTAAGAAAAGAAACCTTGCTTTTTATGGTAAGAGTTCTTGAGAAAAAAGACAACTTATAATAGAAAGCATCTTGCACAAAAGTTTTGGTAATCAGAGGGGAGAGATGAAGAGGAGCTTTGTAAATTTTGACTTTGAAAGACGAGTGTAATGTAAATATGACTTCCTAGAATGTAAACAGCAGTGGTTTGAAAATAAAAATTTGTACAAAACAGGCAGCTATCTAGTTAAAAGAAAATGTGTCTAATAAGCATGTGTATCTGAGATGTCTTGAATATTTTGATACTATACTGTAATTACTAACGATATAAAATTTCCAAGACTTTTGAAGCCATGAGAAAGTTTTTAGGATTTTCTTTCCCAAGAAAAAGACAGCTATACTCTTTTGGTACTCTTTACACATTTAAAGTAATTTAAGAATAAAAAACATACTGTTCCCACACAAATTATATACTTGAAAGTATTTTAAATTATTAATGGGACCACAAGTTCGTAATCTTTAAAGAATCCTCTGTCTCTTAGTTTAGCCAACAGATGATTATATCAACATTAAAAAGTACAGTTATATATATATATATATATATATATATATATTTGAATTAAGGATCATCTTTGTGTCAAACAAAGATTACATTTATATTGAGAAAATCCAAAAGTTCACTAAAAATATTGTTTAATTCAAACATTATATTTATTGTCTTCATCTTTGACTTCTGAAAACTGACTTTTTCTCAGACTTGCACAAACTTTTCTGTTCTTTACCATGCTGGGTTTTGCATGATTTGGTGGCGTTCTCAACATAGAGCCATTTTTCTCTGACCCTGAAGGACTCAAGAAAGAAATTAGAGATGTAAGAACAGTGGTGTGCAGGTACTTTAATGGGACTGTGGTGCAGAAAGGAGGTGGGGTAAAAATATTTGCTTTAGGCCGAGGGTGATAGCTCACGCCTGTAGTCCGAGGACTTTGGGAGGCTGAGGTGGGCAGATCACGAGGTCAGGAGTTCCAGACCGGCCTGACCAACATGGTGAAATCCCGTCTCTACTGAAAATACAAAAATTAGCTGGGCATGCTGGCAGGTGCCTGTAATCCCAGCTACTCGGGAGGCTGAGGCAGGAGAATCGCTTGAACCCAGGAGGCAGAGGTTGCAGTGAGCCAAGATCGTGCCACTGCACTCCAGCCTAAATGACAGAGCGAGACTCCATCTCAAAAAAAGAAAAAATTGCTTTATAATCTAGTTAAATTCAATAACTCCTCCCTTTCTAGACCCAATTGGGCACTTGGGCAGCAGTTACAATGTGTATTAAATGATCCAATAAATGAATGGTCTCTTTTGCCTATCAATCTGTAATGCAAAAGTATGCAGCAGTGCAGTTTACTGAATTTTAATGCCAAATGTCTATCGCTGTATATTCCTTGCCATCTACTCTGTATATCTTCCTGCGGGCGTCAATGTGGGTCTGTTATTTTTTTGTTTTTTGTTTTGAAACAGAGTCTCACTCTGCCACCCAGGCTGGAGTGCCGTGGCTCAATCTCGGCTCACTTCAACCTCCACCTCCTGGGTTCAAGCAATTCTTCTGCCTCAGCCACCCGAGTAGCTGGGATTACAGGCACCTGCCACCATGCCGGCTAATTTCTGTATTTTTAGTAGAGATGGGGTTTCACTATGTTGGCCAGGCTGGTCTCAAACTCCTGACCTCAGGTGATCCGCCTCGGCCTCTGCTGGGATTACAGGCGTGAGCCACTGTGCTCAGCCTCTTTGGTTCTTTTTGTGTCTTTTGGTTGTATTCAGCTTTCTGATACCATTGAGTGACAGTTAAATCACAAAATACACTAGATATTATTAGGAGACAATCCACAAAATATACATCCTATTGCAAAAATATGCTGTCATTTCTCCTTTATATTCCCCCATTGTACTTTCATGACACTTTTAGTGTGCTCATCTGTCTTTCCTCGAGAGGAAATTTTATAATTTTAATAAAACTTTACAATTTTATAATTGCTACCTTTTTCAAGTCTTATATTTGAAATTAGCTGGGAACGGTGGCTCACGCCTGTAATCCCAGCAATTTGGGAGGCCGAGGCAGGCAGATGCCTTGAGGTCAGGAGTTCGAGACCAGCCTGGCCAAAATGCTGAAACCCTCTCTCTACTAAAAATACAAAGATTAGCCAGGCGTGGAGGTGTGTGCCTGTAGTCCCAGCTACTCAGGAGACTGAGGCAGGTGAGTCACTTCAACCGGGGAGGTGGAGGTTGCAGTGAGCTGAGATGGCACCATTGCAGTCCAGCCTGGGTGACAGAGCAAGACTCCATCTTAAATAAATAAATAAATAAATAAAATAAATTAACCAGCAGTTTCCCTTTTACTTTGCAGATTTTATAATTTTTCTCTTTTCAGATTTGTCTGTCCATATCTCCATTCATCCATCCACCCATCCGCGCTAATACACAGTAACTCATTGAGTTCACCTTTAACAGATTTCATTATCAATTCATGCAGTTATTCCCAGGGAAAAAGTTTGCTCAAAGACTGCCTGCTGGAAGACAAGGGGCTAATATCTAAGATTGATAAAGAACTCATGCAACTCAATAGCAAGAAAACATATAATCCAATTTTTAAAATGAACAAAAGACTTAAATAGAAATTTTTCTAAAGATGTCATGAAAATGGCCAACAAGTACATGAAAAGGTGCTCAATATCACTAATCATCAAGGAAATGCAAATTAAAACTACTGTGAAATATCACGTCACACCTGTTAGGATATCTATTATCAAAAAGACGAGATAATAAATGTGACGGAGGGTGTAAAGAAAAGAGAATCCTTGAAATCTAGATTTTTGCGGCCATTATGGAAAACAGTATGGAGCTTTCTAAATAAATTGAAAGTAGAATACCGTATGTCCCAGCAATCCCTCTTTTGGGCACATACCCAAAAGAGATGAAATCACCAGCTTGTAAATATATGTGCATTCTCATGTTCATTACAGCACTGTTCACAGCAGCCAAGATACTGAAACAACCTAGGGTTCATCAATAGATGAATGGGTAAAGAAACTATTTTATATTTATGAAATATTGTTATATTTAATATATAATATATACACATCATATGTTATATATATGAAATACTATTCTGCCATTAAAAAGGAGGAGATCCTGCCATTTTCCACAATATAGATGGATCCAGAGGTCTTGGTGGATTTTAAAAAGCCACCTGCTCTATGTATGTTCTGGAAGTTTTTTATGTGTTACGAAAATGTACTGCTCTCTTAAAAATTGGGACATTTTTTTCCTGATATTTCAGGGAATATCTTATCTTCAAGTGAAATGATCAAGAGCTTTTTATGTATACTGCTTTGCATTGTTTCTTGCCAAGGATGCTGTGGGTGATATCTGCTCCTCAGTGATAAGGATACCACCTCGGAGAACAGAAGCTGCAGGGAAGGAAGGCGTTTAGAGGAACTATGCTACAGTTTCATCATGATCCCCATTTTCAATTACCAAAAGGTCTTCTCAGAATTTAAGGATGCTCAAAGCAGGCAGCAATTAATTTAATTCCAGATAGAAGCTTTTGGCCATGTATATTTCACTTGGCATTTTTGCAAATCTCACTTTCCCTGTTCAGAATAATTCCTGGAATGTTGTAGTGTTCTTCCAAATACCACTCATGCATCTCACCATCTTGCCTAAGGGAAAAGTAAAGGAAGATGTAGTCTAAACAGCTAATTTTCATATAAATTTACATAAAAATATAAAATATATTAAAATGAACAATAATATCCCCTTAGTGTTACTGCTAAACTGTATTTTAGCCCAATGCATATCCTTACTACTAAGATAAATGACAGTTTTGCCCCAAGGCATCAGATAGGTAGAAATTCACTTGGAATAGATATTCAGGCGTGAAAGTGTTCATACCTACAAAATATTCTAAATCCATAATCTAAGTTCAAATATAGTCAGCTTTCTCTCTGCGTCTGTTTGTATTGCAGCGTCATAAGACCAGGAGGAGGGTTACAGCATTCTTCTACCTCTGTCATCTTAATATTTGCCTCTGATGTTCTCCTCTCTGAGTGTGTGTGCTGGTACCCCTGCATCAGGGTCCCTGTTTCTACTCTCAAAAGAATTAGCAGCTATTGCCAATGTCCATTTAGCTACCAGTCTTCTGAAAGAAACATAGGAGAAAAGAATTGTATACAAAGAGTACACTTGGTCTTTCTACATCCTCTTCTGTAAACGAAATATACTATGTGGGAGGTAGAATAGTCCTTGTTTTGAATTTGAAGCCATGCTTTATTTTCCTGCTATAGAGACATATTCTGGTACTCTTTATAATAATATCTCGTGACAGTAAATAGCTCCTGATATCAAAGGGTAAAATACATTGTATGACAAGCTGTGCATAGTTTATCCATCATAAAATTTATTTTCAAATGTAAATACATATATATGTATATTTTTAAATTTGGAAATACATTTAATGTGTTTGTGGAAAATATCAAGAAAAGATATTTTGTGACAGCTTCTAGGTATACATCTCTGTAGTTTTTATTTGTCATTTTTTTTTAATTATCAAGTGCTATTTATTTAATTGAGACAAATTGTATCATCTTTTCAAAAGTTCTCTGAGGTTGTTGGCCTGCTGTAGGAATAGCAGGAAGGAATCAGAGACTCTTGGTGTGTCTTCTGGTAAAAGCAGCATCCAGCTTTCCTAAGTGCTTGGAGTATGAAAGAGCGGCGGGTTTTAGAAATCCACTTCACCCTCTCCCCTCTGCCCCCACGCACAGGGTAAGTATCTTTCATTCCTCAGGGCCCACCTCTAGGCAGGTAGTGTCTTCTCCTTCCAGATGAATAAAACCTAGGCAGGCAGGAGAGGGAGTTCAGCACCCTCACAGCTGCTAAAATGTGAGAGCTGAGAGCCTAGGATTGTCTTTCCCTCCTGGCCTGAAATAAGTTGTTCACCTGCCTCTGAGAAACACTGGCTTCCGCGATAATTCTCTGAGTACCCATAATAATGAAGGTGGGTACCATGGTAACTTGGATGGCAGTTTTGAAGTCCAAAATTGTTTTATATTTGAGATTTTCCTTAAAGATTTGCTATTCATTCTAGATGATTACCAAAGGGAAGTATGATTTCTTATGAATGATTTAAAATGCAGCATGTATACCACCTGGGATAGAAAAATACATGCCAAGCTAGAATTATTTTTTAACGTATACTTCCATTCAATTCAAGATGTTTGTTGTGCACCTACTATATATCATAAACAATGACAGGTGCTGCCGGGACAGAAACAAGGAAAGGATGTAATCCTTGTCTCAAAGGAGTTTTTACTGTCGTAGAAGGTAGGTCCATCATCTGTTGCCACAGTAATACTGTGTAAAAAAATCACCCCCAAATTCAGTGGTTTAAAAACATTGTTTATGCATCTGTGGTTCATCTGGGTATTGGCTGAACCAAGCTGGCCTTGGTTGAGCTTGTCTGTAAGGTACAGATTGGAGGAAGTTCTGTCTACTTCACGGGTCTCTCATCATTATTATTATTATTTTACAGTTTCACTGTGCAGTGATGTGATTTCAGCTCACTGCAACCTCCAACCTCTGCCTCCTGGGTTCAAGCAAAAATTCACGTGCCTCACCCTCCTGAGTAGCTGGGATCATAGAGGTGTGCCACCACACCTGACTAATTTTTGTATTTTTAGTAGAGACAAGTTTTTGCCATTCTGGCCAGGCTAGTCTCAAACTCTTGGCCTCAAGTGATCAACCCGCCTCAGCCTCCCAAAGTACTGGGATTATAGGCATGAGCCACTACACCTGCAAGGGGCTAGTGAGGCATGTTCTCCTCATTGTGATGGTAGAAGATTGAGAGGTCAACCCCAACTGCACAAATGGCTTTCCTCTAACATTTTCTGCCAAAGCAAGTCACATGGACAAGCTCTATGTCACTAGAATAAGGAAATATCTCTTTCTGAGGTGAACTGCAAAGTATATGACAAAGGATATGGGGACACAGGGAGGGATGCAAAATTAGGAAAATATATAGCAGGTGCGCAAATGTCTTGAATTGAATAGAAATGCTAATATGTCAAAAATAATACAATCAACCACATTAGGAAAAGATAAATTCACAAATGTCTGTATAACAAATGGTGGGGGCTTCACAAGGGAAGGGATCCTATCTCAAAGACAGGAAGAAAACTTCTTAAAGGAGATGACACTTGCAGCCACTCAGGAAAGGTGTTTGTATTTCAAGACTTGGCTAACATGGGAGGTTGGGGCAGCACATAATTCAAAGATGCTCCATGAGCAGAGTGTGGACACACATAAGCCATTCTCGGTGTTAGGTTATAAAGAAGTAACTGAAGAGAAAAATTGCAGCAATAGAAAAAGGAAATCTGTAAGAAAACTACAAGCAGGGGGAGACTTCAGGTCTCAGAAATTTTTGTCTTGTGTGTTATTGCTGGAAGTTCTTTGAGAAGATGGTATGAGTGTTAATTTCCAGGGTATGAAATATGCAAAAGCATATAAGCATAGAGCTTTTGTTTAAATCTTGAGAACTATAATTAGAGCTGGAAATGACTTAGAAATTGTTTAGCTCAGCTCAGTTTATAGATGAGGAAATATGTATTTTGAAGATAAATTCTCTGTGTGTGGATATGTATGTATATATAGATACATACCTATACAGATAGTTCCTGATTTTACTATGGCTTAAGTATAATTTTCAGACTTTATGATGGTACAAAAGTGATACACATTCAGTAAAAACTGTACTTTGAGTACCCATTCAACCATCCTGTTTTTTACCTTCAGTACAGTATTCAATAAGTCACATGAGATATTCAACACTTCATTATAAAATAGGCTTTGTATTAAATGACTTTGTTACTGTAGGCTATTGTAAGCCTTCTGAGCACATTTAAGGTAGGCTAGGATAAGCAATGACATTTGGCAGATTAGATGTTTTAAATGCATTTTCAACCTGGGATATTTTAAATTTATGATGGGCTTATGGCCCAAAAACTCCATGGTAAGTTGAGGAGCATCTTCATGTGTGTGGGTATATGTATGTGTGTAAAATATATAAAATATATAAATATATTAACAGAGAAAATACATTTACTCCTAAATAAAACCATAGATGTGGTATTATTACCATATATATCCAATGTGTATATATGTATTATTATATCCAATGTATATTGTATATAATATCCAATGTGTATTATTAAGTATATTATTTATATAATATATATTATATCAATGTACATTATGTAGATATAAAATTTATATTATATTATATTGAATCTAATAATACATATATACATTGGATATATATGGTAATAATACCATGTATGTAGTTATATATAATATACATTGTATTATTACCACATATATCCAATGTATAAATGTATTACTATATCCAGTGTATATTGTATATAATATCTAATGTGTATTATTAAGTATATTATTTAATAGATATTATATAATATCAATGTATATTATGTAGATATAAATTTATATTGAATCTAATAATATGTACATTGGATATATATGCTAATAATACCATGTATATGGTTATATATAATATACATTGGATATCATATATATCCAAAATATATACTATATAATTGTATTTAGAGAGAAAGACTAAATTCTTCTTCTGTGTATATTGAGAAAAAGGGGAAATGAGTCTACTTCTTGAAGTGGTATTCTAAAGAATTCTTAATTCCTCACAAATTTTAAAACTTCTGTGTCCTTATCAGCGATCTTTCTAGTTCCAAGGAATACAATATGGCTCATACTATTCAAATGCATAGGGGAGGTTGTTAATAAGAAGAAAAAATAACTATGTTTCCAGTTACCCAAGGACTGGAAATGCCCTGTGTAATGCCTGATCTGGCAGAGGCCTTTCATTGGCTCCCCTAGTCTGGGGCACTGTTATCAGCAGAAAGGGGAACAGACACTGGGAGAAGTGCGCCAGGGCAGCAGGTGTCCTCTGTGCCGACTCACTAGTCTTCCTGTCTTCTGAAATTCACTCCCCTCATTTGTAAATACAACGTAATCACCCATTTAACCAAAATATAATTAGGGAGGTAAACCAGTTTGTGTATCTAATATATGAGGTTTCTCCAGAATAGAAACAATGAAACTTTGAAGTTGTTTCCTTTCCATAATCCCAGTTTGTGTAGACTGGAAGTGGTCAAACTATGGCCTGATGGGATTTGTTCCCTGGTCTGGACAGGGACTGGTCCAGCTGGTCTGCTTTTATAAGTTAGGTTTTACTAAAACAGCCACTCTCCTTTGTTTACACATTGTTCATGGTAGCTTTTGCACAACAATGGCAGGGCTTGTCGTTGCAAGGGGGACAGAGCCCATGGCCTGCAAAGCCTCAGTATTTAATATCTGACCCTGTTCATTGCAGTCTGCCTACTCCTGGTGTAGACCACGGGGAATTGGCGCTTTCTGGAATGGGCGACTCGTGCATGTGCTTGGTCCTCTGGGATGGCATTGACAGGAGTCGGCCCGGGGAGGACATCTGTGGAATGAGAATGTTGCCCCCATGAATGTTTTCTCTAAGAAAGAAACCGGTGCTGGCCGGGCGCGGTGGCTCACACCTATAATATCAGCATTTTAGTAGGCCAAGGTGGGCGGATGACCTGAGGTCAGGAGTTTGAGACCAACCTGGCCAACATGGTGAAACCCCGTCTCTACTAAAAATAGAAAAAATAAAAAAAAGCCGGGTGTGGTGGCACATGCCTGTAATTCCAGCTACTCGGGAGGCTGAGTCAGGAGAATCGCTTGAACCCAGAAGGTAGAGGTTGCCGTGAGCCGAGATCACGCCATTGCACTAAAGCCTGGGCAAAAGATATTTTAAAAAAAGAAAAGAAAAAAGAAACCCGTGCTTTTGCTGCCTCCCTGGGGCTCTGCTGAGGCCGTCATCCTTAACCCTTTGTTCTCTGTCCTTTGCCAGACTCCGACCTGAGCATGCGCACACTGAGCACGCCCAGCCCAGCCCTGATATGTCCACCGAATCTGCCAGGATTTCAGAATGGAAGGGGCTCGTCCACCTCCTCGTCCTCCATCACTGGGGAGACGGTGGCCATGGTCCACTCCCCGCCCCCGACCCGCCTCACACACCCACTCATCCGGCTGGCCTCCAGACCCCAGAAGGAGCAGGCCAGCATAGACCGGCTCCCAGACCACTCCATGGTGCAGATCTTCTCCTTCCTGCCCACCAACCAGCTGTGCCGCTGCGCGCGCGTGTGCCGCCGCTGGTACAACCTAGCCTGGGACCCGCGGCTCTGGAGGACTATCCGCCTGACGGGCGAGACCATCAACGTGGACCGCGCCCTCAAGGTGCTGACCCGCAGACTCTGCCAGGACACCCCGAACGTGTGTCTCATGCTGGAAACCGTTACTGTCAGTGGCTGCAGGCGGCTCACAGACCGAGGGCTGTACACCATCGCCCAGTGCTGCCCCGAACTGAGGCGACTGGAAGTCTCAGGCTGTTACAATATCTCCAACGAGGCCGTCTTTGACGTGGTGTCCCTCTGCCCCAATCTGGAGCACCTGGATGTGTCAGGTAAATGGACACTGACCTACCAGCTATGGGCCCTCCTGGTGCACCATCCTACAATGCCACCACCGGAAGGTTCTCTTCTTGCAAGCCATCAGAGATGAGGGAGGGGGTGGTAGGGAGGCTGGCTTTTGCAGAGAAACTGTCTCTATGGAATCATGACCCTGCAGGCCACAAGTTCCCCTTTCATCAAATAATGTCCACTTCTTAGGGGAGTTCTTAGGGGAATTCTAGCACATTTTGCCTGGGAGTTGAGGTTAGTATGACTTTTAAATGTCTTTACTCTTCATAACTCTCACAGTTACTTCAGAGCAACCATAAATAACACAAACAGGGTATCTAATTGTGGAGAAATAGGAAACAAAGGGCTAACTCAAGCACAGTTAGCTTAGAAACTACTCTTGAGCCCGCTTACTGTTGGTCCCTGGAGCCTGGAATCTGTGTCCAAGCTGTAAATATGACCTCATGTGTTTTCATACCATGGGCCGGACGGTGCACACTGTGGGTGGTAAAACACTCAGCTGTGGGCTGTGCTCACAATCACTTGCCATTTTGTAGTGTCTCCTTAGATTTCACCAGCATTCTCCTTACCTCTGGGTTAATCCTGCATCTTTTCTCAAGCAAATTCTCAATTACATAGTGCAAGGGCAAGGTCCATTGAATTAAATCTTTAGTTCTTTTAAAAACTGAAGGAAGTCGGGCGCAGAGGCCCATGCCTGTAATCCCAGCACTTCGGGAGGCTGAGGCGTGAGGATTACTTGAAACTAGGAGTTAGAGACCAGCCTGAGCAACAAAGTGAGACCCCTCTCTCCACAAAAACTGGAAATATTAGCCGGGCACAGTGGTATGAGACTGTGGTCCCAGCTATTCTGCTCAGAGACTGAGGCAGGAGGATTACTTGAGCCCAGGAGTTTGAGGCTGCAGTGAACTATGATCATACCACTGCACTCCAGCCTGGAGGACAGAGTGAGACCCTGTCTCTGGAAAAAATAAAAATAAAAAAAGTCGAAGGAAATCCCAGCATGGCTGCTTTGCTTGGAAACCTCTCTCAGGCAGGAAGAATTAAAGCCCAGACTCACACTTAGGCGCCAGACATGATCTGGCTGGACTAACAGCCCCTTCTTATCTCATTTGCTGCCTAGTCAAAAAATGGACATTCGAGAGGCTGCAATATGTAAGATGCATCAGGGACTTAAAAAAAAACCAACAGCACGACCAGCAACCTCAGGGAGTTTCAGGGAGGGGTCAAGAAGTAAAAACCACTATGATGGGTGAATAAACAGAATCTGGGATTTACAAGCATCTGAGGCCAGTGATGCCCTCCAACAAAATCCGAGCTAAAGCCGGCTCTCAGCTTGCTCTCTCTTTCAAAAGCCAACATCTGAAAATATTTCAGATGACAGCCCATTACTTTTTGCAGATTGTTTTCCGTGCTAGAGAGCAACTCGCTGCTCCTCTACTTCAGCTGGCTTCAAGACAAAACCATAGCAGCCATATGTTCAGTTTGTCATGAGTAGCCAGTGGCATCAAGAAGCAGGAAACCACGAGGTTTTCTTACATTTTTCCTCCAAGGAATTCTGGAAAGAGAAAATGTTGTGATGTGGCGGAAACAAGTTTCAAAACTTTGTGATTTAGGAAAATTCACAGCTTTTTCTAGATGTGTTTCCTCTTCATTTAAAAAAAAATGACAAAGGACTGGGTTCTTTAACATCTAAGAATTGGAGCATTTTATAAACATTTCATTTTATTTTATTTTCTTAGATTAGAAAATGATTCAGTTTTGGAATCCCTATCTTTGTTAAAGGTGCTTCCCATGCACTCTTAATACAGACTGCAACTAATTGTACCCTCTTTTGGAGGGTCCTTTTGAAGCTCAGAAATGCAGAAACCACTTTTGCTATTTGGGATGGAAATTCTTGCATTTCTAGCCTGTGTGATCCTGCCTGGCCCCTTGACTAACCATTATTAAGCCTTGATATCTGTCCTGTATGTTAACCTGCTTATTTTGAAAGTTCAAATATATTTGTGTAGCCTCCCCTCATGTCTCCCGATGACAATAGTGATCTGTATACATAGAGATAAAAATGACGGAATCTGCAGCTCACCAGGTTAAGAGCACAGAATCCCACATATGGGAGAAAGTTTCAGATAGATGGTCTTGAAAGACTCAACAGGCCATGAGGATGGATTTGTCATCAGCACCTACTAAGGGTGCCCTCCTGTTCTGGGGGCATCTGGAAATTGTTATGTTGATGCAGAGAGGCCAGAGAGCTACCACAGTTGATTTCATTATGCCTGGTTCTCTTTAGTTTTACAGCTGGGCTCTGATAGTGGCCACATTCTCAGTGGCAGTAAACTTGACTTTGGAAGACTCATCACTGGTCTAGAGCTTAATTCTCCCAAAGGAGATGAGACTGCCTATCCCATCCCTAGCATGCAGAAAATGTTTATCTGGGAAGCTATCTTTAAAGTCACTGAAAATGACTACGACTGTATTGTTTTGTCATTATCACATATTACCTTTTATTGATAGTAGCATTAAACATCAATGCACTATATTGATGAATATATTGCAATAACGAGAGGAATGGATAATAACATATTTGTGAAAGCTGTATGAAATCTGGAATTAACTGAAGAAACCCCATAGGTTTGTTCAACCAGTTTTCAAAATATAAAATGTCATAAGTGTTAAAAATAATATTGCTTCAGAAAGAACCTCTCTAACTGGAGACCTGGAGTCATCCTTGTTTCTCCTTCTAATCCTACCCAGTCAGTAGAATCCTGTTCAGGTGACTCTATTTCCCCAGTGCCTTGAGTCCATCTCTGACTGCCTGGATGCAGGCTTCCCCAACCATTCTTTCTTATACCCATCTCCATTGCCTCCAGAGGAATTGTTTCAAACTACAAGTCTAACCATTCACTGTCCTGCATGAAACCTCCAATAATTGCTCCCTATGACCTACAGGAAAAATTCAAGTTCCTTCACAGAGCATGTAACAGCCTTCATAAGATGCTCTTCTTAGGTGCAAACTTCATCTCTTTCCTGCATACACTCAATGATCCCTTCTGTAGAACCATCTTATCTGCATGTCCCCAAACACATCCTGTCTCTGCATACAGAGATGTGTGCATGCCTCTCTGGCTTGTGTGCCTCTTCCTCCTCTGCCTACTGCCCCTCCTTGAGAACTCTGAACAGACTTTTCATTGCTTAACCTTCAGTCAGGCATCCCCTGAATGTAGCCTTCCCTGCCTCGCCCCCAGTGAGCTAAGGGTTTTTTTTCTGGGTGTCTGTCTTTTGGGTACAGAAAGCTAGAGCACTGATGGACTTGCAATTCTCAACTCATGATGAGCTTTGAGCTTTATAAGGGTGGAAATATGTCATATTTCATTTTTGCACTTTTATGACATTGTAATTAAGTGAACAGAGTCGTCTCAAAGTTTTAAATGGTCATTTTGGCTTCTAAAAGGTTTAAAGTTCCTTTTGGTTAATACTGTAAGCAAGCATTTAGGAAGCTGTAGTGCAACAGTTAAAAATTCCTCATCAGTAAAAATGAGGTCGTTGGGAGGATTAAGTGAGTTAAGACTTGTTAAGTTCTCAAACACATGCTCTGATGAGAACCATGTAGTAGGCACTCAATAAATCACAGCTGTCATTGTCATTGTTGTATTGTCCTTGTTATTAACCTGCCTGGAAGTCAGTAGTTGCTCCTCATTGATTTAACCATCTTACACCCCAGAGGAGGTAGAGATATCACCCTAATAATGAGAGGAAGTGGTAATAAAGAGCATATTTGTGAAAGCTAAATGAAATCTGGGACTAATTGAAGAGACCGCACAGATTTGTTCAACCTATGTTATCTATTCCCTATTGAATAATATTTATATACTTACCCTAGATGTCAAAGCAGGCCCCTGATCTCATCCCAAGAGATGATTCTTGCCTTGGTTTTGATTAAATCCTTTCAGACACCCTAAATTTCACCTCATGGATACCCTGAGCCCCCCATGGACTTGCCCCTTGCTTTCCTTTCTCTGGAATTTGTCTATTATCTTACTACCTGGACCCCATATCTATTAATGTATATACAAATTGTTTTTCACTCCACATCTATGCATCCAAATTATTTCTCTCTTTCAAGGACCCCTTTGGAAATCATGCCTTAGTGGCTTCCAAGTTTCCAAAGACCCCTGGATGCTCAGTGTCTGAATGTTCACTTCATTTTCTACTGTATATCTCTTGTGTAATTTATCAACTCTATGGTACATCATAGTCATTTCTTACCTCCCTTTCTAAATTGAAGTCTTGGAATGAGGAGTCAAGAAACTTATCTGTAGTCTGGTTGTACAAGTCATATAATCTCACTGAGCCTGCAATGCGTCATCTTTAAAAAATGATGTTTGTTTTAGATGATTTCTAAGGTTCTCTCCATGTCTATAATGTTTGAATGTGTGAACTAATCATAAATAATACCTGCTGAGCCATGAACCAATTTACTTTCTTTTCAACCCAAACCTAGCAAATCTGTAAGAGTTTGGGCAAAATTTAAAATCTAAAATTATTGATCTAAAATAATACAAGCCTATAAAATAGTCTCTTTACCAAAACTGAACTGAACAAGTATTTCATTAAATTTGGAATTCAGTTTCAAAAGCAAAGTATACATTTTCCTAGACCGAATATATTATCTTCCCTGGAGTGTAGCAGATTTTGCTAATCTTGTTTTTAAAGAAAGGAAACTAGAACCAAAAGTTTAGGAGCGAAGGTTATCATATGATCTTGAAAAACAAAGTGACTTTACGGGTGTCACAGACGTCACAGATGGCCAATCACTACTATAGACAAACAAATTCAGTGCAAGCAGGATTACAGTCAGCCTCAAGAAAGAAACTCGAAACAAAGGGAAATTGCAAAGCTAAAAGGGACCTTTTGCAAAACCACAAAGCCCACTGGAACAGTGTGACCTGCCTCTGACAAGCTGTTTTTCTTCTCCATTTTTGGAGTGTGTGCTTCACTCCTTCCTGAAATTCTTTGACTTGGTAGCACGTGGCTTTTGAACCTCATTATTCCCAGGGCCTGAGTGCCTAAGAGTTTCCTGGGCAGCCTACCAGGAGGTGGGAGGAAGGTCCTTGTTAGCACTATTATGAGGCTGCTGTGAAGCCTTGGATATTGCGTGAAACAGCCAAGGTGCAGAAGTGTCAGAAATGAGGCACCTAGCTGTAGAACTGCCCAAGAGATTGGAGAAGAGCAGAGAGAAAATGAAAAATATACATACAGCCTCGGTAGTAGAATGAAATACATAAAAATATACATTTATTTATAAAGTATTAGGTTGGTACAAAAGTAATTGCAGTTTTTGTCTTTTATTTATTTATTTATTTTGAGATCAAGTCTTGCTCTGTCACCAAGGCTGGAGTGTAGTGGTGCGGTCTTGGTTTTCTGCAACCTCCGCCTCTCAAGTTGAAGCGATTCTCATGCCTCAGCCTCCTGAATAGCTGGGATTATAGGCATGCACCACCATGCCCATCTAATTTTTGTGTTTTCAGTAGAGACAGGGTTTTGCCATGTGGCCCAGGGTGGTCTTGAACTCCTGGGCTCAAGCAGTCCACCCGACTGGGCCTCCCAAAGTGCTGGGATTACAGGCATTAGCCAACATACCCAGTCGGTTTTTGCTATTTTAATTGCAAAAATCGCAGTTACTTTTACACTAACCTAATATTTATAGACTATGGGTATTAGTTATATTAATATACTATAAATATACTGTACATGTTTTTATAAAGTAATGTATAGAGAACTTATATATACCATGAAATGAGTGTTTCATTTATTATATATAAATATATAAATTATAACATATAGTATGTACATATATAACTTATGCACACATATTTTTTAGGAGATTAGAAACGATGTTTAGAGAGGCATCTAAAGATACCTTCCTGAGCATTAATATTGTTCTAACAATCAGGTAAGAAAATGTTTATAAAAGCCCTTTGTGAACTTCGTGTTTCAATACAAATAAAAGACATTATCATGAACTATAAAACAGACAACTGTTTTTCAATGTAGGTATACTTCAGCCAAGGTCAAAGTCCTGAAGACACTTAAATGTTGGAAGTTGGATGATCTCATCTGATCCTCTTATGGAAGACTCTTTTCCCTCTATAAACCACTCATTCATTCAGCAGATACTTAGCACCAGCTATGAACCATGAATGAAAGAGACAGCAGTCAACAGCCCCAAGTCCCTTTTCTCAAAACTTACATTCCAGAGTGAGAAGACAGCAAATAAATAAGTGAATAAACAAATATATAATGCCACCCAGGGTTAAAGACTCCTGAAAATAAAGGGGAGGGAAGCAGGGGATGCTACTTTATATAAGCGTGGTTGGGGACAAATTTTTCAATAAACTGAGATTGGCTCTGAGACCTAGGGAAGTGGGGAGGGCTAAGGGAAGCCATTTCCAGTGTTC
This sequence comes from Rhinopithecus roxellana, assembly GCF_007565055.1. Classification (NCBI taxonomy): domain Eukaryota; kingdom Metazoa; phylum Chordata; class Mammalia; order Primates; family Cercopithecidae; genus Rhinopithecus; species Rhinopithecus roxellana. Next base: position 97,958,937 of record NC_044551.1, read on the forward strand.
AGAGGCTGGAGAGCATTTGTGGTGTCCGGGAAATGGCAAGCAGGCCAGTGGGGTTGGAAGAATGAGGTAAAAGATGCCGTCAGAGAGCCCCGGGATGCAGATCCTTGGGAGCCCTGTTAGACTCTGGATTTTACACTTGGAGTGAACGGGCGCCATCCCGAGGCTTTGCACAGGGGCAAGCTTCGAGTTCCATTTTCCAAGACACCTCTGGCAGATAGGTGTGTGGGGAATTGACTGTAGGAGCTAAGGGCAGGGGAGGGAGTCTGGTTCAAGGACACTTGGAGTGAACGGGCGCCATCCTGAGGCTTTGCACAGGGGCAAGCTTCCAGTTCCGTTTTCCAAGACGCCTCTGGCAGATAGGGGTGTGGGGAATTGACTGTAGGAGCTAAGGGCAGGGAAGGGAGTCTGGTTCAAGGGCTACAGCAACAATCCAGATAACACAGTTGTTCTTTCTCAGCTAAAGAGGGTTGAATTGACTCAGAAGGTCTGTTCAATTGACAGAAGGTCACCTTGCTAGACTAATATATTCACTTCCCATAGCGTTTTCAGAGCACATGCATATCTGTTCTCTCGTTGCATCCTCATTATATCTGAAATGTCGGCTCACCACCTATTCATTCCCATTGCATAAAGGACAGTTCTGAGAAGCAGCAACGTTAAGCCTCCTGCCTGAACCAGGTGTGACTCCCAACCCAGTGCTCTTTCTGCTAAACCAAGGTACATGCCCGAGCTTTGTCTTTGATACCTCACTTTGGACCAGGGAGCTTCCAAACCACGGCAGGGCAAGAACTCACTTCTACTGAGCTCCTGGAACTTTCCAGGGCCAAGGCAAGATATTTACACACATCCTCTCATTTCTCCATCCCAGCTGCCTCCCAGGGAATGTGATCCTTCCTATTTTAAGACAAAGGAAATACTCAGAAGGATTGATTTGCTAAATGGCAGGCAAGCAGGGACAGACGACAGATCAGGAATTGGAAAATTGGAACCGTGGTTTTTCTGATCCAATCCCCTTAAGCCCAGATAATAGAAATAATGTAGTTAAATAATCAGATAAATATGGGGAACCCATTCTTGCTTTTCTTCTCTTAGAGACCAAGACAGGAAGGGGTAACGTCAGCCTCGGACCCAGACTTGGGCGAGGGTCAGGAATCCCCCAGGGAATCCCCGGGCGTGGCTCCCCTGCTCGCAGGTTGCTCTGAGCCTGTGTTCTGTCTCTTTGTGCAGGGTGCTCCAAAGTGACCTGCATCAGCTTGACACGGGAGGCCTCCATTAAACTGTCCCCCTTACATGGCAAACAGATTTCCATCCGCTACCTGGACATGACGGACTGCTTCGTGCTGGAGGACGAAGGCCTGCACACCATCGCGGCACACTGCACGCAGCTCACCCACCTCTACCTGCGCCGCTGCGTCCGCCTGACCGACGAGGGACTGCGCTACCTGGTGATCTATTGCGCCTCTATCAAGGAGCTGAGCGTCAGCGACTGCCGCTTCGTCAGCGACTTCGGCCTGCGGGAGATCGCCAAACTGGAGTCCCGCCTGCGGTACCTGAGCATCGCGCACTGCGGCCGGGTCACAGACGTGGGCATCCGCTATGTGGCCAAGTACTGCAGCAAGCTGCGCTACCTCAACGCGAGGGGCTGCGAGGGCATCACGGACCACGGCGTGGAGTACCTCGCCAAGAACTGCACCAAACTCAAGTCCCTGGATATCGGCAAATGCCCTTTGGTATCCGACACGGGCCTGGAGTGCCTGGCCCTGAACTGCTTTAACCTCAAGCGGCTCAGCCTCAAGTCCTGCGAGAGCATCACCGGCCAGGGCTTGCAGATCGTGGCCGCCAACTGCTTTGACCTCCAGACGCTGAATGTCCAGGACTGCGAGGTCTCCGTGGAGGCCCTGCGCTTTGTCAAACGCCACTGCAAGCGCTGTGTCATTGAGCACACCAACCCGGCTTTCTTCTGAAGGGACAGAGTTCATCCGGCGTTGTATTCACACAAACCTGAACAAAGCAAATGTTTTTTAAAAGCAGCTTATGTAAGCACCGACACCGACTCATAGCAGCTCTTTCTTCCAGGAAGGTTATTAGGAATCTGGCCTTTATTTTTCCTCATTTCTCCTGGGCAACAGAGGCCAAAGAAACGAAGCAAGGCAAACAGTGAACAGGCATTTTGGTCAGGTCATTTGTAGGAAGTTTCTCTTCTCATGAAAGATATACAGCAGGCTGATCACGGTTCCTTGAGCAAGGGGCTTACTCTGCTCCACTCAGGCCCCGAGGCTGCCTTGTCCCTCACACACAGGCCACACCCCCACAGTTCCAAACCCCTCTCTAAGGCCACACCCTCCCTTCCTAAAGCAGCAGCCAGGACCCATCATCAGAATCACAGTGCTCTCCAGACCTCCTTTCTAAACTGCTTCATTGACCTAAGTCACCCTCTTCAATCCCACAACCATGGGCATTCTGGTCAACTCAATATCATAGCACTTTGCATACGCAAAATACTTTTCAGGTCTTTTTTTAAAAATTCATTACGGCAAACAGCTGGGGAAAGACATGCAGTCTTCCCCCGGCTCTGTCAATGACTGTGACCTTGGCCAAAGCAATTCACTGCTCTGGGCTGCAGCTTCCAGCACCGAGTCAGAAGCCACACAGCCCAAAGATTAGCTTCATGTCCATTATAGCATTGAGGGAACAGAGATGCCCATACACAGAACCACCTTGGCATAGAAGCACCCAGGCATCTTCCTCTTCCAGGAGAATTGATTCTGTGGATAGGCGTGATTTCAGGAGATTGTGCAGGGCCAACATCAGTGCACAAAGGGTCCTGTATGTCCTTTGGCTGCAAATCACCCACTTCCCTGTGTGTTTCAGCGGGAGAATTTCCTCTCCCACCTCCTCACATCCTCTTTTGCCAGGCTGGATGCTGTCGTTTCTGTACACAAATACTTTCTGCATTCCCCCCTCCGCACCATCCTAGTGAGGCACCAGCACGCCTAATCACAGCAAAGCCCAGATCCTCCCTCAGTTGCTTTTACTCAGCGTTTTCAAATAGGAGTAAAGGCCCTTGCAATTTCTAATTAACAAGCAAGGCCCAAGGGAACACATATCTTCAAAAGTTTTTCTAATCCCTTGCCTTGCACACCTGGCATGCTTCAGGCACATCTGTCCTACAGCTGGCAGAGACAGATGCCTTGGTTCTTTGTCATTCAGATTGCATTTGGCCTCTTCTCATCTATTTATTTCTTTATACATCCAGAGTTCATCACATGAAGCCTATTGGGGTTAAGTTTGTAAGTGTTTAGTTGTGCGACTTGCCACCCTGTGTGCCTCCTCCATGGCTGTCTGCGTGTTTTCCATCAAAGAATGCAAAGCAGACTTCCAGGTGTTTAAATTCTGTTCACTCAAAAATACCAGATGAATGGAAGAGGGAACACACTGAGATGACTTAGACTCTGGTCCACCAACCAGACCCTTCGAATGGAATATTAAAATCATTACAAGGTATGAATTTTGAATGGATGAAATTTCAAATTATCTTATTTGGATGGAAGTCTATATTCTAGCCTCATTTGCCTGAAGTCAGATAGCCAGAAGAAATTCCATTGCTTGTTTTCACGAAATTCACTTGTCTTTTGTTAATTAACACAGGGCCTTTCCCAAATTATTCTCTAGCCAAGCCCCGCCTTCATTACTGTTAAAACCTCTCATTTATTTCCTTCTCAAAGTGCCCATTATCCAAACGCAGAACCTCTGCATCTCCAAGCCAGTTATGCTGAATTTGTCAAACTTAGACATCCTTGACAACTGCACTCCTACTGTAGGCTCCTGTGCGTACTGGCGTCTTCTGTGGGGGATGGAGAGGTTAGTGTGATGAGGTGGCATCTGCCCAGGAGGTTTCTTTCATACATCATGGCCTCCCATCCAATCAACATCATCAACTTACATGTGTAATTAAGGCTCTGTGCCATGGGGGAAATGAGTCATTTAGCTAGGCCAGGATCTAGTGACAGCCACAGAGTTTAGAACCATGAAAGAAGTTGAAGGTAGCATTCTTCAGCTCTGTGACTTGTGACCCTATTTGAAGTTTCAGGATTTGGGTGTCACAAAGAATTGTCTCTGATCCTTGGCCCTGGGGTTTTCCGAGTGAGCTAGTTTAATACTCTGAGAATGAGCAGGCAGATCCAGATAATGAACCCCTGACCACATCGCCTAAACTGTCTTCAAGCATGAGACAAAGTTGACTGTTCACACTGATTACCCAACACATACCATCTTGCCAGTTTCTCCTTTTCTCCCAGTCTCCTCTTTATCCATTCTGTTCTCCCTTGGGGTGGGAATCTATGGTGGAGGTTACTGGGGAAACAGCCCAGCAGATTTTTAGAGACCAAACCAAAGGCCTCAGTGGGAAATTTATCTGTTTTAAAACATTGCTTCCTTCCTGGCTCTGCTAAATTGAATGCTCATTGTTTTTTTTTGTTTGTTTGTTTGTTTCTGTTTTTTTTTTTTTTTAATTCTAATGTTCAAATCACTGCGTGCTGTATGAATCTAGAAAGCCTTAAATTACTACCACCAAGAAATAAAGCAATATGTTCTTAATCAGCCTCAGCTTCATTTTTAATAACCTTGCCAGAGGAGAGTGCTGTTTGGTTGGGGGGCACTCAAAAGTATGCAGAAAACTTTCTTTGAAGGACAGAGCAAGGCGGGTCATTGCCACTGTTGCCTGCTTGAAGATACATCGATGGTTTTCTCATCTCCTTTGGACCAATGATTGTGGCTTAAAATTGGCAGGTAAGTGAAAAAACATTACTTTCACAGTATAGTTCAGGTCTTCAATTCCTTAACCCAAACCTTGTGAGACTCTGTCTCCAAAAAATACAAAAATTATCTATGGTGGGTTTTGTAATACCTACATCAGCCACTGGGACATCACCCTTAACCAGTCATATTAATATTTCTTCAGCAGTAGATCTGAATAGTCACATGACATGAGATTATTATAGACTATAAATAGCCTTGCATCAGTTGAGATCCGGTTTTGTCAGGAAATTAATTTATACCATAAATAACAACAACAAAAAAAACTTCTATTTTGTTCAGAGCTGGGATTTCAGAATTATGAAGAGCTAAGGACATGAATAGATTTACCTTGGCACTGGTTACAAACATTGGAGGAAACTTCAAAATTATGCTGACCATTCCTTGTTATAATTTTTTAAGTGTCTTAAAGTACTATTAGATCGGTACAAAAGTAATTATTTTTGCCATTACTTTTAATAGCAAAATTGCAATTGCTTTTGCACCATCCTAACAGAACCTGAAAGGAGAAGATGGAAACCTGATCTAAGTCAGTTAGAAAAAGTGAAATGCCAGATCCCTTCTTCCCCACCCAAACCTTTCCATCTGAGAAATCAATATGGCAAAAAGCAAGTACTGATAGATGAATGGGAAACTTCATTCTTAGCAAGTAAAAAGGTGTTAAGGGATACTAATTTTAACTGTATTTTTCTTTGACCTTCTCATCCTGTGTTAGCTGCCTAAACAACTCTCACATAAACCAATAGGACCCTTAAATACCTTGCAACATTAATTTGAGGATGTCCCATGCCATTCTTGTCAAGATCCTGGAATAAGTCTAGAAGTAAGTAAAATGCATTCACCCTTGAGGTTCATGACTTCTTAAATTGACATTTGTTCAGACTTCATTAGAAAAAGTTTTCAGGATGTTTGATATCTAGAGCATACAAAATGAAAAGAAAGGATTGAGTATTTTCAAGGGAAAAGTAATATAATAAAAGTGCTTATTGTGTCTAAATTATCACAAGGAAGTCACCAAAAGTAGTGCATTTGTTCAATAGCTGGCAATCATGATTAGAGAGAAGCTAATTGGAAGTAATGCTGACTAGACAGTGGAATAGGGAGAAAGAATATTGAAAGACTAGGTAAATGTTGCAGTTAGAAGGTTCACACTGAAAATCTGTAACAAAATTAGTTTTTCTCTTGCTTTTCTGCTTTTTGATCTTTACACCAGAAGCCGTCCTTCTGCAGCGGGGAGGGGTGTGGGGGTAGGAGGAGTGCCCATCATTATTTGTCCACAGTCCATGTCCTTGTTGTCACCAAACTTGCCTAAACACAGCTCCACTTTGCTAAAGAGCAACTCGGGCAAGTCTCATTCAGATGACCACCAGGTGGGCAAAAGACATTTACCCAAAATAAGAAATACTCTCATAGACACTTGAATTGGGGGCACCACATCCAGGAATCACCCAGGATATTATTATTCCTCCTTTTTTCTTTGAGAGCATCATTATCTCCTAAAGTCACAGGTCCATCTTATAAGATCCTTTTTATCCTCTCAAGTTAGTAGATCAGTTTGCATTTTAAACCACACAGGATGCAAAAACATCTCCATTTGGGAACAGGACAAGGCACAATCCCTGCGTGTCAACAGAACAGTTGTGGCATCTCCTGCAGAGCTGTCCCAGGAAGTGCCTGCATCTCAGATGCTGATCACATAGACTACTCAGGAAGGAAGCCTTTGAGCTCTAGATTATTATTCAAGTATAAGCAATCAGCATCATCCAGGTGTCACAGGAAAACCTGGAAGGGTCATTTTAAAAAATTCTTGACTTAAATATTTCCAAACCAGTCATTTCTGTGTTGTGGAATGTTTGTCTTTGCAGCCCTTCAACCACTGTATTTTACTCTGATGAGATCAGTAGATCCAAATTTTATCCTGCCCCATGTGATGATCAACATATGATTGTGACTGGAAGTGGCAACATTCTTCACATACAAAAGATGCCCAAGAAGTACCAATTATGTTTTTAAAAACCTTTAACAGGCCGGGTGCGGTGGCTCACACCTGTAATCCTAGCACTTTGGGAGGCTGAGACAGGCAGATCACGAGTTCAAGAGATTGAGACCATCCTGGCCAATGTTGTGAAACCTCGTCTCTACTAAAAATACAAAAAATCAGCTGGGCATGGTGGCGTGCACCTGTAGTCCCAGCTACTTGGGAGGCTGAGGCAGGAGAATCGCTTGAACTCGGGAGGCAGAGGTTGCAGTGAGCCGAGATCACGCCATTGCACTCCAGCCTGGCAACGGAGCGAGACTCCATCAAAAAAAAAAAAAACCTTTAACAATGATGTATTGACCATTTACTCTATGCCAAGTTTTATGATAAGTTCTGAGTGAACAAATACAATATCCTTATCCCAAAGAAACTCCAATCAAATAAGAGTAATGTTATATAGTAAGGTAGGATGGGAGAGTGGAATATAAAAGAGTATGACAGCATTCATTCATTCATCCAACAAGTATTTATTAATAACTTAAGAGATGGCAGATACTGTTTCATCACTGGGAGTTCTGCCCTGATGGAACTTACTAAGGAAATAATGTCCAGCACATTATTGGGAGAGAAGAACAAGGCTTAGGCTCACCTCTTAGAGAAGACCCTTGAGCAGGGTTTTATATACTCAGACAAGGTGGGCTTGGAGGAATGACGCTCTTTAACATCCAAAAGAGTACATGGAGCCCACTCGGGAAAAAAATATTTAATAAGGTTAGTAAAATAATGTATCTCTACTGTTTGATATTATCAAAACATTAACTATACCAACTATAGGTTAACATGGTCATTGCTTTAGGTTGGTCATGTGGAAACATGGCAAGTTCTTTTGTTCTAGTGTCTTCACAGATTTTTGTGTGTGTGAGAGACAGGGTCTCACTCTGTTGGCCAGGCTAGAGGGCAGTGGCACAATCACAGCTCACAGCAGCCTCTACCTCCTAGGCTCAAGTAATCCTCCTGCCTCAGCCTCTTGAGTGGCTAGGGCCACCAACACTTGCCACCACACCAGGTTTTTTTTTTGTTTGTTTTTGTTTTTTCATTTTTTTTTGGTAGCGTCAGAGTTTCCTCATGTTACCCAAGCTAGTCTCAAACTGCTGAGCTCAAGCCATCTCCCCATCTTGACTTCCTAAAGTGCTGGGCAGGGTGTGAGGCACCCTGCCCAGCATTCCCAAAGATTAATTCCTGTGTGTACATACATGCACAGACACATACCGTGTACACATGTGTGTGTACATGAACCAGCAGTCATGACTCTCCAGAATCTTGCTCAAAGAGAAATGTATAGGAACTCCCTCCCTCAATAATCTTGGGATTTTTCAGCCCACATGGGTACTCTTTGACGTCACTCTAATTGCTACACACCTGTAATGGGAATGATCAGAATAACTGAGATTTCTGAATTTAACATATTCCTTTACTAAAAACTAGACTATGTCAATAATTTTCAAAATACACTGTGGCTCAAGTCAGATTAATTAAATAGCCTTTAAAGTTGCCAAGAAATGAATTTTACTTGCCAACTCACTGAGGAAAAGTTCTTTGAAACCTCAAATTCCATCAGGGTTATGAATGTGGAAGTATCTGTCCACAGTAATAATAAACTAAACAGTAACAGCCATTAGGAAGTGAGAGAGAAAGAGAGAGGAAGGCTTTTAAATCCCATTCTCTGCAGTCAAAGTCAACAGTCCTTATGACTTTTCAGGGCCCCAAGAGTCTCCCAGAATCTGAGTAAGCTCATTAAGCCCATTTCCAGAGAGACATGCAAAAGATACAGGAGAGAGGATTCCTAATTACAAAGATGAGCCAATAATTGGTTCTTCCTTTTTCTCCAGTCTTCTTCCAACCACTAATGAACACAGCCACCCTCTATACATAAAACTTTTTAAAAATACGGGTTTTACATCATGAATGTATTCTTCATGGGTGTTTACATTTAAAATTTAAACAAACTTACCAAGGCCCTTTTCATTTATGAGAAAGTAGATAAAGGGAGAAAATGGTCACAACTGACGAATAGCCTTCTCTATTTCTTCTCAAAGCCTTTCTTTTGGACATGGAGACCAAGTAGATATAATTACCTTGGTACAATTTTACATTTTCCACACTTCCAGAGTGACTACACAAATGCCCCAGATTTCAACTGTACAATTCCTCATTTCGCAATCTCACCCCTTAACAATAGGCAGATGTTGGTTTTTCATACTCCACTGCCACTTAGCAAAGTCCCTGAAGACATCATTTTGCTCAGCAAATCCTTGCTTGAGTAGAAGAACTAGAGAGGAAGAATTCAGACTATTTCTCTTGTTCTCTTTACAACCACACAGGCAAATACGTGATTTATGAAATGGTGGATCTGTGTGAATGGTGCCCAAGCAACAGATCTTTCCATTAGCTAGTCAGGGATATGGGAGTCCAGTTGGCTCTTCTCTACTTTCCCAATTTTTAAACACGCAAAGAATAATGACCATGGATGTGCTAGAGGGCTAAAGATCAAGAGGTTGTAGATATAAAGAAAAAAAAAAAACGAGAGAGAAAGAAACATTTAAGTAATGACCTCTCACTCACATAATGAGAAACAGAATCTCCTCCGGATTTCCAAGCTGGCATTGTTTCCCTGGTACCTTCGCCTGGGGGCTCCTATGTGTAATGTTTCTTTTAAAAATATCACATGCAGGAAGGCAATGAGAAATACAAACACTGCCACGGGAGAGCATTAATCTCCTTTTCTTTTAAAACTTGTGCTTAGTCCCAAAAGCAAGTGGCAAAATAATCTTAAAGGTGATCATATTATGTAACAACTCCTTTTGCATTTACAAAAGAAAAGCCACACATTCTCAGGTGTCGAGCATTGAGTATTTCTGTTTCTTTAACTTCACTCACTGGCCTTATGGGTTAAGGGCACCGATGACTAATTTTTTTTTTTTTTTGAGACGGAGTCTCACTCTGTTGTCCAGGCTGGAGTGCAGTGGCGTGGTCTTGGTTCAATGCAACCTCCTCCGCCTCCCAGGTTCAAGCGATTCTCATGCCTCAACCTCCTGAGTAGCTGGGACTACAGGAGTGCACCACCACACCCACCTAATTTTTTGCATTTTTAGTAGAGATGGGTTTTTGCCATGTTGCCCAGGCTGGTCTCAAACTCCTGAGCTCAGGCAATCCGCCTACCTTGGCCTCCCAAAGTGCTAGGATTATAGGTGTGAAGCACCATGCCCAGCCTGATAACTAATTCTTCACAGCCAATAACTTGTTCTGGCCAAGAAGACAAGTAACCCTTTCTATCAGATTTTCTGAATGATGCAAAAGTTTTTGTTTGTTTGTTTGTTGAGATGAAGTCTCACTCTGTTGCCCAGGCTGGAGTACAATGGTGCTATCTCAGCTCACTGCAATCTCTGACTCCGGATTCACGCGATTCTGCTGCCTCACCCTCCTGAGTAGCTGGGATTACAGGCACGTGCCACCATGCCTGGCTAATTTTTGTATTTTTAGTAGAGATGGGGTTTCACCTTGTTGGCCAGGCTTGTCTTGAACTCCTGACCTCAGGTGATCTGCCCACCTGGGCCTCCCAAAGTGCTGGGATTACAGGTGTGAGCCACCACGCCCGCCCACGCAAAAGTTTTACATCGGCAGCTCCATAGCAAAGCTCCTCTCGTGTGCTTGGGAACCCAATGCTAAGCCTTGTGGGTAGCATGGATCCAAGCAAGGCCTGGAAGTTTCCTTTGGCTGAAACTAAGAGGCATTGTTAATTCTCATGGGGATAACAAATGCATCTTTTAAAACTTTTTTTAAAGGTTATCATTTCTTATTTTAGTCGCATAAATTTCATGTATTTATTTCCATGTGTATAGTACTGCCAATAGAGTACCCTTTGGTGACTGACGAAACACAAATTCACGTTTCAGTCTAGATTTTTAGTCCCATATTTTGGGGTTTTGGTGCTTTATATTTTGGTCCTATTTTTCTTTCTTTCTGATGGAGATGAATAACTAGTTGTGCTAGCTGAGATTGGCTCCTTACATTGTACACCGTTTTCAGAAGATGTGTCTCCATACGGGTCTATGATAGTGTCAAAGAGCTCCTCAGGCAACAGTACTACATATGGATTGCTCAATGTCCAGCAGAAAATACCACTGTCAGAACATGAAGGTTAATTTGTCAGGAGCACAGAACATTTTTGGAGATAATCCTGGAAAGATAACCAGCCTCAATATGGAAAGCCACAGAAATATTCCACTCCATTCCTGGCAGGTGAATTCCAAACTGTATGCAGAGACTTAATTACCCCATAACTATAAACTATGTTTAACAAATTTGTAGGGGTATTTTAGCTCCAGAAACTTTGTGATCTGTTTGTAGATGTTTATTCGTTACTCATAATTTCCTCCTAATTTTCCTGCTCCTTGTGCGGCATTTAGAAGGTTAAATTTTATTTCTGTTAGAATCCAAGGCCCCTCATGTAAACTATTAGTGGCTATCAGCTTGTCTTGAAAACTGTTGCTGAACTACAGATCAGCCCTGTGATAGATGTGGTCCAATAATTTCAAAAAGCCGCGTAGGGAAATGTGTCGAAGTTCTTTATGACACTTGTTAGAAGGAGAATATCACAACAACGAGAGATTTGTGGGTATTTTGTTTTGTTTTTATGCCCAAACATATTCTTTCCATATGTCCGTCAATGAACTAGAAATACGTATAGCTGAACTTTGAAAACATTAACTTGCATTTTAGAAGTGATCCAATTTGGTTGAAAAGATTGTAATTAGAAACTTCACATTTCGGTTTGTATATGACATGGGACTACCTGCTGATCTCACTGCTTTATATAACTGAAAAACCTTGTGTGTCTTTTTGTTGTTTGAGTTTTAATGAATAAAATACACAGGGATAATGTAGTGGAAGAGCTCTAGATATTATCTCTATCTTGTTCCAAGATACCATAGTATATGAATAAGTTTGAATCTGCTTCAAGTTAGGATCAAGCAGCTCACTTCAGCAGGATTTATGCACATCTGAACACCTAATCCTCCAGAAAACTACTTTTAGCCACCATTCTTCTGTCTTAGCAGAATCAGAATAAATAATAGAACGTATTTAGGGCCCATTTCCCAACCTTCCTATAAACTCCTACCACCACTCCAACCTGAGAGCAAAGGATGGACCAGAAGTTTCAGAACAAACAGTTCATTCATTCTCTACTTCTTTAATAACAACTTCCAAATGTCCCCGAATTTCCCATGGCTCAGGAATCAGATTGTCTCCCAGGGACTTTCTAAAATAATAACTTCATGTCTCTCATTAGTATTCCTCTTGAAATTAGAAGTCTATGATAGCCGGGCCTCGATATGGCCTTGTACTAGGTTAAATTTTCACCCTAAGTCATCACAGATCACAAAAGAGCTAACCAAGAAATAGGGACCAACTCTTCCCCTCATACATGTTACACACACAAAGCAAAAGAGTTGCCTTTAGCTTTATAATATGATCAGATCTGGTTAACTAATTATTACATTAGGATTTGGAAGAATTATTTAACTTCTATATAAGAGGATATGACAACAACAGTGGTTAAGGAATCACGTTCTTTGGAAGTATTACCATAATTTATATTTTATATTGGGGGCTGGTTTTTATATAAAAAAGATGATAGAGATAGATAGATGATAGATAGATAGATAGATAGATAGATAGATAGATAGATAGATAGATAGTAGGTAGGTGGATGATAGGTTAATTGATAGACATATACATATGTACATATATAAATATTTGGTAGAGGAGTACCCAGCGTTAATGCCATTTCACAAAAGCTTCTGGTGTTCCTGAAATTCTCGCTTAATTGGTGTTTTATTTAGCTTTAAAAGACACATTAGCAATCCCAGCACTTTGGGAGGTCAAGGCGGGTGGATCAAGAGGTCAGGAGATCAAGACCATCCTGGCTAACACAGTGAAACCCTGTCTCTACTAAAAATACAAAAATATTAGCCGAGCATGGTGGCAGGTGACTGTAGTCCCAGCTACTCGGGAGGCTGAGGCAGGAGAATGGTGTGAACCCGGGAGGCAGAGCTTGCAGTGAGCCAAGATCGCACCACTGCACTCCAGCCTGGGTGACAGAGCGAGACTCCATCTCAAAAGAAAAAAAAAAGACACATTAGCTTTGGGACACAGAACAAAACGGGAATGGAGCCCTATCTATCAAAAATATTGAGTGCTGCATCTGCCCTCAATTTTTATTGAAATCACTCTAAATCTTGCCAGTCTGTCCAACTAAAAAGAGTAAAATAATAAGATATTCTACTGATGCTGGAATAAGGACAAAAAAGATGTTTGACTCAGCCAGTAAATTGAAATGCTATAGGAGACAGCCAAGGGGATAAATAACCCATCTGAATTAGGAAACAGACAGGACTTCATGGCCTAAATTTTTTTCTCAGTTCTAGTTACTGAGACCAAAGATGAGGGTATTTATTGATGGCATTCAGACGTCTCCCCTTTGCCAAACACAATATTTTTTCCAACGTGGTAGTAGAGAAATGTGTCTTTTGTATTGACTTAAAATTTTCTAGCCAGACTTTTTTTTTCCGGAAAAATATAGCAGGATGAGTACCATTGATAATTCAGAAGTAGCCAGCCTTCTAGGGAAACAATGTCCAAAGAACACAACCAAACTTTTGCATGTGCTGCCTCTTAGTGTTTTCTTTTTGATAGAGCAGTTAGAGCTGACTATGGAAAGACATAATTAAAGTGCTGGAGATGAATATTCTAAAATATTCTAAAATATGTGAAAGAAACACGGTCATGTAAGTCTCACATTGCTGCTCTCTCAGAATGAAGGGTATTTATATGAAATGGCGTACCTGGAAGTGTGGAGTGCTGTTCAGAAAGGGGAAAAGGACTGTTCATGGATAACTTGTTCACATCAGAGATCTCAGGCATCTCTCAGACATAAGGAGGATTGATTTCTATGGTTGACTTGTGCAATTTTTCTCTTAAAGTGTCAAATGCAGCAGTTCCTGAACCCTGTCTCTATCTGACAAAAAAGGAGGACTAGAGCCATAGATGAGAGTCTAAAGGCTCTACCTGTGCCAGGTATTCAGCTTGCATATGATTCTGCCACACATTGATCTCTCAGTAGCCTTTAAAATTGAAAGGGTTCTGAACATTCAATCCAGCAAGTGTTTATTGATGGTCTTCCTTGTGCTAGCTGTTGGAGATATAACAAAAAGCAAACACAATTTCTGCCTTTGAGACACCCACCTATTGGGGAAAGACCAAAATGTAAATGGCATTTTGATTCAAATCAACAAATACTTCTTGAGGGTCCACTGAAGGGTTCTACTGCTTTAGGCACTAGAGATCGCAGGGAACAAGACAGACAGAAGATCATGCCCTCCTGGAGTTTATATTCCACAGCAATTTCAATCCTGTCCAACAGAACTTTCTATGATGGTAGAAAGGTTCTGTACGTCCACTGTCCAATACAGAAGCCACTTGCCATGTGTGGTTACTGAGCACTTGGAATGTGGCTAGTGTGAATGAAGAACTGACCTCTTAAATTTCTTTTAATTTTAATTAATTTCAATTTAAGTAGTCACACATGGTTAGAGAAGCACTCATTGTACTTTCAGTGATAATGAAATGTTCTGTACCTGTGCCGCCCAACAGTGTAGCCATAAGTCATGTGTGGTTAGTGACCACCTGAAATGTGGCTATTGTGGCTGAGGAACTGAATATTAAATTTTATTGCATTTTAATTAATCTAAATTTATGAAAACACATGTGACTAGTGACTGCTGCATTAGCACAGTTCTGGAGACTTGCTTCTCAAAGTGTGATCCATGAACCAGCAGCATCTGCATGTTAAAAATTGAGCCCCTGGCTGGTCACGGTGGCTCACACCTGTAATCCCAGCACTCTGGGAGGCCAAGGCAGGTGGATCACGAGGTCAGGAGATCGAGACCATCCTGGCTAACACAGTGAAACCCCGTCTGTACTAAAAAGTACAAAAAATTAGCCAGGCGTAGTGGGGGGTGCCTATAGTCCCAGCTACTTGGGAGGCTGAGGCAGGAGAATGGTGTGAACCTGGGAGGTGGAGCTTGCAGTGAGCTGAGATCACGCCACTGCACTCCAACCTGGGCAACAGAGCAAGACTCTGTCTCAAAAAAAAAAAAAAATTCAGCCCCTGCATTTTAGCAGGGACCTCAGATTAAAGTGTGAAAAGCACTTGTCAGTTAGAGAAAGATAAGGCATAAAACAAAGTAAATGAACTATATGTGTGTGTATACATACATGTAGGTGTATCTGTGCATGTATGGGTGAGAACATGGCTATGTATGAGAATATGCATGTGTATGGACGATGATGAGAACATTCTATGACACAAAATAAAGCAAGGAAGGAGGACAAGGAGTATAGTGTGAAGAAACTTTAATGTTTAGAAGACATTCAGAAAAGTTTTCACTGAAAAGGTAACCATGGAGAAAAGACTTGCAGGAGATGAGATGTATTAATCCATTCTCATGCTGCTAATAAAGACATAGCAGAGACTGGGTAATTTATAAAGGAAAGAGGTTTAATTGACTCACAGTTCCACAGGGCTGGGGAGACCTCAGGAAGCTTACAATCATGGCAGAAGGGGAAGCAAACACATCCTTCTTCACATGGTGGCAGGAAGGAGAATGAGAGTGAAGGAGGGGAAAAGCCCCTTATAAAACCATTGGATCTCATGAGAACTCACTTACTATCACGAGAACAGCATAAGGGTAACCATCCCCATGATTCAATTACCTCCCACAGGGTACCTCCCAGGACACATGGAGATTATGGGAACTATAATTCAAGATGAGATTTGGGTGGGGACACAGCAAAACCACATGATGAGGGAACAGACAAGTGGATATCTTCTGGAAGAGCATTCCAGACAGCTAAAGCAGCAAAAACAAAGACCTTGAGGCAGGAGCAAAGACTGCCTGGCGTGTTCCAGGAACTGGCAGGAGGCCACAAAGCTGGGGCAGGGTGCCTGGGGACACTGTGGTAGATGATGGGAGTACAGAAGTAATAGGAGCAGCTTGTGAGAGGCCGGTGTCATTGTAAGGAATTTGGCATTTACCCCCAGTGAGTAGGGGGATCATAAACAAAATGAATAGTATGATTTGACTTATATTTAATTGTGCACCCTCTGACTTTGTGCTGAAACAGTCTTGAGTGGCACCAGGGAAAAAGCAGGGACTAGCTAGGAAACTATTGCAGCAATCCAAGTGAGAGATAAGGGTACTTTGGACCACACTGGTGAAGATGGAAGTGATGAGAAGTGGTCAGATTCTGGGTATGTTTTTAAGATAATACCAAATAGGATTTGCTTACAGATTGGGAGACAAAGAGAACAAGGATGACTCCAAGCTAGCTGACACATTTTCTGGCTTTATCAATAGAGACTACAAAATAGAGTCAGACATCATTTCCTGCACTATCTACATGACAAAAGCTTCAAGCCTCTGTCCTGTTCCTGAGAGGAAGTCCACTAATCTATCCCTATTGGCAATCTAAGCAGATAACACATAGAAGGACTGTAGCCAAGCCTCCATCACACTGCTTTCTTTGATATGGACACTTGAGTTTTCTGTCTTTCATAGAAGAACCTATGGAAGCTCATCTTCGGCCAGATTACCTCCCAACCCTTACAGAAATTATTAGTCACCAGTGTCTACCAGTTCTCCTACCAAGGAAATTTCTGGAAAGCAACACAGAGACTGCTTGACACCTCCATCTGCCATCCTCCATTGGGTCCTGGCCAATCCTGCACTCATCAGATCCCCTCTGACCATCTCCTCATTGGCTTCTCCTGGTTGCCCTGCTCTGCTCAGAATTCAGTCCTTGTAAGCCAACAGTTTTGAAAGACTTGGTCAATCATTTAACTTATTCAGCTAATATTTACTAAGTACCAGCTGTAGACCAAGCACTTTTTTAGGTTCTAAAATTGTGAACAGAACAGACGATTCCATAGCCCTGTGAAATTTACTTTGCTGAAGTAAAGACAAATAATAAACAAACAAAAGCATACCATAATAGCAGGTAGTGATGAGGACTATGAGGAGAACTAAAGAGGTTAAGGGAAGACTGTGTGCCCAAGGATGTGAAGGGCCTATTTCTGACAGGATGCTCAGGGAAGGCTTCTCTGAAGATGATATTTCATCAGGAGAGAGAATGTATTTGCATTATAGCAATGCAAACAATTTTGCAATTGAATGCTGTTATTAGTTTCCTGTTACAGATTACACATTATCCCAACATTTGGCAATTTCAAACAACAAACATTTATTATCTGACAGTTTCTGTAGGTCAGGAATTGGCAGCAGTTTAGCTGGGTGCTTCTGGTTGAGAGTCTCTCAGTGAAGATACTGACCCAGGCAGTCATCGTGTGAAGGCTTGAGGGGCTGGAGAACCCACTTTCAGTCTCATTCATTGGCTGCTGACAGTTTCCCCCAGAGTGAGTGATCCAGACAAGTGGCCAAGAGATGGCAAGCTGGAAGCCATTGGTCTTTTACGACCCTTTCATGGAATGAGCACTAAGATATATCACTTCTGCTGTATCCTAAAGGTCCCACAAACTGTCCCTGATGCAATGTGGAGAAAACTATAAAAGGCATGAATTCTAAGAGTTGAAGATCACTGGGGAAAGATCTTGGAGACTGGCTGTATCAAATACAGAGCATCCCATTCTTGAGAGACATTCAGCTTTTTGTCACTCAGTCACGCCACTGACTGGCTCTTTAATCCCTCTCTCTCTCAGAGGCTAAGAGAAGAAAAGGAGGAAGATTGGAGAAGGAGAAGGAAGAGATATAAAATGAAAAGGAAAAAATGACAGAAAAATGTTTGCATTTTCTTTTGAAAATCCATTCAATTTTGTCAACTCCTAAGCCCAGATCATTTCTAGACATGCTGTTGCGTGTCCAAGGACCCATTATTGGACTTTGCTGCAATGAGGTGGCTTACTCAGTATCTCAAGGTTTCTTTCTCCCACTAACTGTCATGCCAGACATCACAAGGATAAGTGCATTTTCTAAGAATTTTGTTCTCTCAAATATACAAATTATGCCAAATGTTCCCTTTATGAGACTAAAGTTAGATATAAGATAGTTTTTATTATAAATAATTACTTTTGGCTGGGTACTGGGGCTCATTTCTGTAATCCCAGCACTTTGGGAGGCCGAGGAGGACAGATCACCTAAGGCCAGGAGTTCAAAACCAACCTGGTCAATATGGTGAAACCCCATCTCTACTAAAAAAATAAAAATACAAAAACTAGCCAGGTGTGGTGGTGCACACCTGTAATCTCAGCTACTCAGGAGGCTGAGACCGCAGGATCACTTGAACCTGAGTGGCGGAGGTTGCAGTGAGCCAAGATCGTGCCATTGCACTCCAGTCTGGGCTACAAGAGTGAAACTCCGTCTCAAAAAAAAAAAAAAAAAAAAAAAAAAAAATACATTTTCATTAAACCTATTTGAAGACATTATCTATTTTATGATCCATTATCCTTTATTCAACATCTGACACTTTTAATTCACTTAGTTCTCTGCAAAATGTCTCACACAATAAATTTCTCTTTGGGTTTAGTTCCAGGGAAAAAATTTACCCTGCAGACAAGTTTGCCTGCTTTCCTTTAGCAATCCATGCAAATGACATATCTCATTATATTTTTATCTTCCTTTGTTTCCAGGAAATATATTTAAAAAATTAAAGGCCAAACAGTATAATCTTTAGCTCTTTCCCAGATAAGTAGTAGAGTCTATTCCTGCCGCTGAATTTCGTTTGACTGTTATCCTTTTTCATTATGTTTAAGGTTGTATACCACCTCCAGTGCTTTTGCATTTCTTTATATTTCAATTAAATAGTAAATGATGATAGTTTCAACCCACAGTAAACAATTCTTGACTCCGGCTCCAAAGCTTAGATCCACACTCACAAGGACTATCGCTGTGAGGAAGAGCCGTGCTGCTTTAAATCATCATCATCATCATCGTCATCCTCATCATCAATAGTTCCAGTGACGCTGCTGAATATGAAAAACTCCTAGTAGATCCCGCTACTATCTTGAGAATACTGTCTTTTACCTGTATTCCTTCTTGACATTCAGGGAACCAGCATGCGATGATTCAGATTAGTGCCTTTTCTGAGTTCTGTGTCAACACGGGTACTGTTTATTAAGGGATAAATTGTATCTCCCCACTTTCCCAAATTCACATGGTGAAATTCTAATGCCTAGTACTTTAGAATGTCACTATGTTTAGTGATAGGGTCTTTAAAGAGGTAATTCAGTTAAAATGAGTTCATTCAGGTGCGCCCTAGTTCAGTATGATTGGTGTCATTTTACGAAGAGGAAATTTGGACACAGACTTGTACAGAGAGAAGACCACGTGAAGACACACAAGAAGACAGCTATCTACAACTCAAGAAAAGAGGCCTTAGGAGAAACTACCCTGAAGACACCTTGATCTTGAACATTTAACTTCCAAACTGTGAAAACATAAATTTCTGTTGTTTCAGCTACCCAGTCTCTGCTACTTTGTAGTGGTGGCCACTACACTTACCTTACCTCCACTGAGGTAAGGTAACACTAATGGAGGGTGAGAGGTTGGGATGCGGGACAAATATCCAAGAGAATATTCTTTTCTCTAAGGCCCAAAGATCTTTTTTCTCCATGTGATGCTGAAATACCACAGTTGGCTGTGTCCTTTATGGCTTGAACCCACCTGTAGTTATCTTCTTTTCATTTTTTGACATTACTTTAAATCACTGCATGTGTTAAATTGCTTTTCTAAACCTGCAGACTGGTAGGGAGGCATAAGGCCTTCTGGGGAAAGGGATGCGGAGACACTCTGAAAGTTGGACGTCACAGGCTGATCTTCACACTAAGAACCCAATGACACATCCTTCTTGCTTCCCCAAGGAGAGGCAGAGGAGCACTTCTTGGCCCGGAGGATTCTTACAGTAGTACAGATCTGCTGAAATCATAGCTGGATAATATTTCCAGTATCTAATTTGATATCAGAATTTAGCAACGTGAGGACTGTCAGGGAGTGGGTGAGGACAAGTAATTACTAGAAATTCAAGACCAGGAAAAAAAAAGTACCCTGTAGATACGTTAGAAGACACAAAAATATTTCATTTTCTTCTCTTCTTACTCTTAAAAAAAACTACAGTAATATTTTCTTTCCAGAAAAGGGATGTGAATATTTATGCATCACATGATGGTGTTGCTGGTGATACTCAGCTTCTATTATCATCTTCAGAATGTGCTGCAGACAGAGTCCTTCCAAATATTTCCATGCTGTTATGCCAATGGCCAACTTTGACAAATGAGACCCTGGATCTATTCTTTTCTGATTTCTCCTAAAGGTACATGGTGATATTTTTTGCACAAGACATCAGTTGAACCCATCCATGAAAGGATACAAACCTTTCAGTGAAGAAAATGGAATGTTTATCTGCTGACTCAAGTACACAGGTGTCAGACATATATACCTCTAAAGCGTTGATGACAGGAGTGTTCCTTCATCAGTATCTGTTATGACAGCAGGACTAATAAGTGCAGGTCATCAGCCACCACTTTTTAGCTAGAGGGATCAGGAAGTATGAATAGTGGCTGTGAAAATGCCATTGCACATCACCATCACTCATCTCCTATAGCATGACTGACTGCTTCCTATGACTGCTTCCTTCATCATTTATTAGGATAAAGAAGTGGTGGTCAATGCATGACATTCACTGCCACCTCCTGAGAGGGCTGGAATCATGGAGACACCAATAGGCTTGGGGAAGAAGTACCAGCTCTATGCCTAATTAGCTATATGACGAGGAACAGACCATTTAATCTTTCTATCCTCCGTGGCCTTGAAGAGGATCAAGGGGATCAGAATATGTCACCTCAACATATGCCACTTTTGCATAATGATTTATTTTGTGCTGAAGGCATCTGAGTTTCTGAAGTCTTTTTATGTGCCTAAAAGCAAAGCCTCCCCAAACAACTCAATTTCCATAAATGTCCTCCCTGAGAGCAACTCTAACCTTCTCTTCTCAGAGAGAAGTCAGCACCACACCGAGACAGACATAGTCACAAACTGTCACATTTCCCATTTATTTTCCTAAGTGACCATTTGTCTTTCTGAATAGTCATTTTTCTTTCCATAAGTGAACTTTACCCCCTGGCACTTTCCCATCAAGTTAGGTACATGGACCCCACATTCTCACTACCTCTTGGAGTTCCTCCTCTCTGAAAGCGCCCATGTGTGTGCATCATGCACATGTTAATAGACTTCTGTTTCTTATTCTCATGTTCAACTGTCTTTTGTCGGACTAATTTACAAGATCCCAGGTAGAGAACCTAAGAGAATCATGGGAAAAAGAATTTTTTCTCCCCTACAACCTCATCTCTCACTTATGGAATTTGAGCCAGGTCTCTTCCCTAAGTGATAAGATGAGAAATGTAAGAGATGATAAATAAAAGTGTTTTGTTAACCTCAAAACCCTGTGAAAGTGTAAGGACTAAGGAATGCATGTGCACAGCCACCAAAGTCTTCAGCCTGCAAATCCGGAAGGCTCTTGTATCTGTTTTCACACTCTGCTCCACCAAGCTGTCCATGGTTGTCTTCAGGAATACTCTGCTCACTTGTCTTTATTTGGATAGATTTCTGGCTGCATAATCATGTAGTATAGCTGCAGCCACCTTCAGATATCATGCCTGAATTGAAGAACACTGACTATAACTCAAAAATGGTGAGATTTGAATTTAAGTACTGATGGAGTATTGATTTATTAACTTTCCTGCTGCAATACATTTCTTGATGCATGTTAGACCCCAAACTTACCTTACCTACATGAGGTATAAAGTCAGTTCACTGTAGCCTATTTCCTGAAAAGTTTCTAAAAATGTAATACTTTTGACATCCAAATAGCCTTCTACAAAGGAAAATAGTTGTGTCAGAAAACTTTGTAAGAATTCTTTCCATTTCTTTTCTATTTTAAAGCAATTTATAATCTGCATTTCTGAACACCAAGGTGATACTCTTACAAACAACAATACCAACAAACCCATAAGTCTAATTGTAACATCTTTATGATTCGAGAATGAACTTTGCTGCTTAATTCTGTTATGGTAATTCTTCACCTACTGAGTAAGCAAATACCTAGGCTGGTGCAGTTTTAAAAACATTCAGAGTTAACTTAGTCTTTTGGGACTGAGTTTGTAACAATGCCAAATTGTTCTGAATTTGGTCTTCCCTTCCCACTTGGTAACCTATCACTCTCCTACTCGAAGAAGCTGGCTTAGAAATAGACACTGTAATGTTACCGGGGGACAAAGGAGGTCAACAGGCTCATGGTGGAGAATGGGAAGACAGGGAATGAAGCACCTTTGTATTCTCAGCCCTAAATAACTAACTGTACCCCAAGTCCTGTTCTGTTCTGTGTTGACCCATGGGAAAGAAAAATAAAAGACAGGAGAGAGCAGTGTCATGGCGGCAACAGGAAGCCCAGAGGAAAGAGAAGTGGCAGCGACTGAGAGGGCCTGGGCAACACTGACAGAGGGCCTGCCCACTGCAGATAGCACTGGCCACGTTCGCCTATGAGGACAGAAGGTGACCCCAGCAGCCACCCTGCAGGACTGTGTTTATCCAGCAGCACTGGGCACTTGAGCAGCCCCAGCTGTGGTGAGTTCATGAGCAGGGCAGACCACACCCATCTATGGAAGAAGCATCCAAAACCTGGCTAGGGTTTGTGGAGGAGAAGGTGGGTGCTGGATACAAAGGGGATTCCAGGAACCTGGGTGCTGCTCACCTGTCCTAGAAAGGTTGAGAAGAGCATTCATGACTTGAGCTGTCCAAGTAAGGTGCCAAGAAAGAACTATCCAAATGATGGCTATAAACAGACAGAAGAAAATAATAGATCTCCATTAAATCATTACTCCACAGTTTCACCATACTGAACCATTTCTGGAAATTTTTATAGGTGCACAAAATAATGCAATAAAATGCTCTTATCAATAATACTTCAAACAATGTGATGTTACCTTATGGTGACAATCCAGGAGGGATTATAAGATTAGAACTTTCCATTTGCTTTCATTCTAGACAAACAAAAGTTTATTGTGTCTTAGTTCATTTGTGCTGCTGTGACCAGAAAAACCATAGATTGGGTAATTTATTAGCAACAGAAATTTGTTTCTTGCTGTTCTGGGGACTGGAAAGTCCAAGATAAAGGAGGCAGCTGGTTCAGTGTCTGATGAGGGCTGCTCTCTGCTTCCAAGACGGCGCCTTGTTGGGGCGTTATCTGGAGGGGGTGAACATTATGTTCTAACATGGTGAAAGAGAAGAAGACAAGGAATTCACTCCCTCAAGCCCTTTTATAAGCACCTTAATCCCACTCATGAGGGCTCCTGGTGACTTAGTTACCTACTGAAAGCCCCATCTCTTAATATACATTGGTGATTAAGTTTTAGGGACACATTTAGACCATAGCACATGGTCAAGGCAGAAGGAAAGTAAACTACCATTTAAAGAGTACATAAGCAGGCCCCTCCGAATACTCATAAGTAGATTGAAATTGAGCTGACACCCTTAAAATAGTCCCCAGGAAAACCAAACCACCAGGGGCTTTATTCTCCATTCACAGTGATGCAGAACTTTCTAGCCATCTGTGACACCAAATCTGAGCAATGGGAACTACTGAAAAGAGTTCCAGTAAGAGTAAAATATAAAAGGTATTTCATCAGTGTGAGCTGTAGCATAGAGAAATGGACTTGCCTGCGTGTGATTCTAGGGACAAAGATGCTTATACGTCAGAGAGCCAAGTTCTGTGCCATTCAATGTGAAGCTGGATCCTACTTTTCCTAAGAAGCTTCCCTATCTCCACACTTCTGGGAGCAGGTCTGGGCTCATACTCACACCTAGAGAGCCCCTAGTTTCTTATCGAGAAGACTCCAACTCCTTTGAGAACCCTACAAAACCAGGGAAGAGTGACCATTGCTTAACCTCAAATTTCCTGTGTTGAATTGCACATCCACTACTGAGTCAGCTTGGTGACCTTGTGCAAGGCACCTAACCTTCTTTCCTCATCTTGTAAATAAGAGTAATAGGACCTACCACATAGGATTGTTGTAAGAATTCATTACACTGATACAGGTAAGTCAGAAAATCATTCAAGTGAGTCCTCACAGAGAAGGTGGATCCACTCCAAAGTTATTTAGTCACTACCTAAACAAACACATTGTAAAGGTTTGTTTTTTTTTATTTGTTTTATTTTATTTGTTTATTTGTTTTATTTTTAATTCTGCTTCATCAGCCACCTCTTAGAGACCAGAGCTTCTCAAATTTTAGAATGCATCAGAATTACCTGGAGCGTTTCTTTTTTTTTTTTTTTTTTTTTTGAGACAGAGTCTTGCTCTATCGCCCGGGCTGGAGTATAGCGGTGTGAGCTCGGCTCACTGCAAGCTCCGCCTCCTGGATTCAGGCCATTCTCCTGCCTCAGCCTCCCGAGTGGCTGGGACTACAGACGCCCACCACCACGCCCGGCTAATTTTTTGTATTTTTAGTAAAGACGGGCTTTCACTGTGTTAACCAGGATAGTCTCGATCTCCTGACCTTGCGATCCTCCCGCCTTGGCCTCCCAAAGTGCTGGGATTACAGGCGTGAGCCACCACGCCCAGCCTGGAGCGTTTCTTAAAACACAGATTGATGATCCCCATCTCTGGATTTTCTGATTTTAATGGGGCCTGAGAATTTGCTTTCTAGGAAGTTTCCAGGGAACTCTGATGTTGCTGGTTTGGGGACCACACATTGAGATCCGCTGTTATAGATGATTAGCTTTGTTAAATATTATCTCTCTTAGATAAACTCCTTTGTTCTAAATAAGTTAAGATCAGGTTAAAGTGTATTAATCTATTTATGACTTCATTCAAATAACTCATTTGAATGTATAAGCAAAAATATACTTTCCAAGGCTCTTTTAGCAGTCAACTCTTTTGAATGGGAAATTCGAGAAAGAAAATGGGTAACAAATTTAGGATATGGATATGAATTTGGTCTTTATACATAGCCATCACCCAATCTTGCTGAACTTTGGGTATCAATTATGGCTTATTTTATGTCTATTGTTTTTATTTACAAAGCCAAAATGAAAAGCTGGGACTCGCTGTGTTTTTGGAATTATGAGACTGTGGAACAGATGGTCTGATCAAGGGCCTAGCGGGCTTTTCTTCACTTTCTGCGGAGTACCAGCTGCAAGGACTTCTGAGATCACAGGGAGAAAGAAAATCTCATCCGCTTTATGGAAAATGAAAATCCCTGTAGCATTTATGAGACTTGGAGAGGAAGTGGCTGTTCACTTCATGATACAGAGGAGTACATGGGGCAAGAACCCAAAACTCTAAGCCTGCTTTCCATCATGTTACACACAGAAAAGGGACACAGACATGCCAGATAGTCTATATTGGATACAGATGTCCCGAAAGGAGCAAGTTTGTTCTGTTCAACTGCCACGGCAACACCAGCTGCTTATGAAATTATGAGGAGAGAGAGGTGAGGGGGGTTACGTGTTCAGACATATATTTACAGTAATTTTACAAACCTCATTATTTCCAAAGAAGAGCAAGATGAAAGCAGCCTGCTTATAAACCAGACTCGCCAACTAGACCTACCATCCCCCCACCACTGAACACCATTACTACAATATACGTGTGCTAAATGGAGAATTGGGCAATTATTCAGAATGTCCAAGAAAAGTCCTCTTTGATTCAATCAAGCGTCTGCTTTAGTAGACAGATACAATTTATATAAACGGAATTGTATCTCATCCCCTTATCGAAGAAGAGGGGCCTAGACTTCTTGTCTGAAAGTGACATCTGGCTGGCATCTTTTGAAAAAACATCCCCCACTATCCTCTAAAATTTTGTTTCACTTTTTGTAAGGTTGTTGCCAACAATTAATTAATCCAATCATTAATCAATTAATAAAGACTCAAAACACCTCTGAAAACAAAAACTGATGGTTAAGGTTTTCCATAATTTGAGGGAATTTCCAATGACTATAAAACTGAGGGAAACTGGTGTCATGTCTGCTTCTGACTCAGAAAGGCAGGGATGATACCAGTCAGAAAACTGGCCCATAGTTTCCCATCTACATGGAAATGCCAGCTGAGGCACTCGATACGATTGTGTAGATTTGGTAGTTACTTTATGCTAGATCAGTTGGTGCCTGAAACTCCCCACAGACTTCTGAGCAACAAAGGGAGGGTTGAAGGTGAGCACCCTGGGAGGGGAGGTCACCTGAGTAAAGTGCTCTGGGCACAGACAACCAAACTACCCAGGAAGCAGGGCCTACTCAAGGGTATGGTTTCTCCTGTGGTCTATCTTTTTGTAAAGTTTCAGAGAGCCAGGGAGAAAAGATTGGGAAAATAAGCATAAACATGTAGCATCTGCTACATGTTTATATTTACACAATGTGATGGTTAATTTTATGTGTCAACTTGACGGGATTAAGGAATACCCAGATAACTGATAGAGCATTATTTCTGGATGTGCCTATGAAGGTGTTTTCGGAAGAGGTTCACATTCGAATCAATAGACTAAGAAGATCCACTTTTATTAACATGGGGCGGGGGGCATTTTCCAATCCATCAAGGGCCTGCCTGAATAAAACAAAAAGGCAGAGGAAGAGTGACTTCTCTCTTTTCTTGAGTTGGGACATCAAGTTCTCCCGCCCTCAAACACTGGAGCTCCTGGTTGTCAGATTTTGCAACTCTAGGACTTAAACCAGCAGTCCTCACCACTTAGTTCTCAGGGTTTGTTCTTGGTCTAGGAGTTACAACATCAGCTTCCCTGGTTCTCAGAGTTTCAAACTAGGACTAAAATACACTACTGGCTTTCCTGATACTCCGTCTTGCATTTGACATATCATGAGATGTCTGGGCGTCCTTAATCAAATGAGCCAATTCCCAGAAGAAATCTACTCATATGTATGTATATGAGTACATATAGATACTCATACACACACACATACACACACATAAGTATACACGTACATATATATGAGATTGTATGTGTGTGTATACATACACACACATATTTTATATGTATATATATTATACATATATATATAGAGAGAGAGAGAGAAAGAAAGAGGGAGAGAGAATGAGTGATTTAAGAGATTTAAGAGATTTAGGGAACTGGCTTACACAAGTATAGGGCTGCCAAGGCTATAGGGAAGGTTGGCAGGTGAAAACTCAGATATGATTTCTATACTACAGTCTTAAGAGATAATTCCTTCTCCTCTAAGAAACCTAATTCAGCTCTTAAGGACTTCAACTGATTAGATGAGGCCCACTCACATTATGAAGGAAAATCTGCTTTACTTAAAGTCAACTGATTGTAGATGCTCATCACGCCTACAAAATGTCTTCACAGAAACATCACAGCCTTGCCAACTTGACATAAAATTAACTATCAAAGGAGGGTTAGTAAAGGGACTACCGACATATTGTGTTTCATTGTGCTTCACTTTATTTCATTTTGCAAATATTGTTTTTAACAAATTGAAGGTTTGTAGCAACCCTGTGTCTAACAAGTCTCTTGGTCCTATTTTTTCAAATACAAATGCTCGCTTTGTGTCTCTGTGTCCCATTTTGGTAATTCTTGCAATATTTCAAGCTTTTTTACTATCATTATACCTGTACTGATGATCTGTGACCAGTGATCTTTACTATTACTATGGTAATTGTTTTGGGACACCTTAAACCACACCATAATAAGACTAAGAACTTAACTAATAAGTGTTGTGTGTGTTCTGACTCCTTCATCAACATTGGTCATTCCCCCATCTGTCCACCTCTCCTCCAGCTTCCCTATTTCCTAAGACACAATATTGAAATTAGATTCATTAATAACCTTATAATGGCTTCTAAGTGTTCAAGTGAAGAGTAGTATGTCTCTTACTTTAAATCAAAATGATGAAGTTTAGTGAGGAAAGTACATTGAAAGCTAAGATAGACCAAACACTAGGCTTCTTGCACAAAATAGCTAACTCGTGAATGCAAAGAAAAAGTTCTTGAAGGAAATTAAAAGTGCTACTCCAGTGAACACACAAATGATAAGAAGGCAAAACAACCTTATTACTGGTAGGGAAAAAGTTTTAGTGGTCTGGATAGAAGATCAAACCAGCCACAACATTCCCTTAAGCCAAGAACTTAAGAACAAGGCCCTAACTCTTCAATTCTATGAAGCCTGAGAGAAATGAGGAATCTGCAGAAGAAAAGTTTGAAACTGGCCGAGGATGATTCATGAGGTATACAGAAAGAAGCCATCTCCCTAACATAAAATTGCAAGGTCAAGAAAGAAGTCCTGATATAGAAGCTGCAGAAAGTTATCAAGAACAGCTAACTAAGATGATTGATAAAGGTGGCCACACTACACAACAGATTTTTAATATAGACTAAACACTGTTCTATTCAAAGAAGATGCCATATAGGACTTTCATAGCTAGAGAGGGGGAGACAAATGCCTGACTTCAAACATCAAATGACAAGCTGACTCTGTCGTTGGGGGTAATGTAGCTAGTGGGTATAAGTCACCAGTCCATTTATAACCATTCATCATTAAAAAATTCTAGAGTCCTTAAGAATTATGCTAAATCTACTCTGCCTGTGCTCTATAAATGGAACAATAGAGCCTAGATGACAGAACATCTGTTTACAACATGGTTTGCTGAATATTTTAAACCCACTAGTGGGACCTACCACTTAGAAAAAACTCTAATGGCAATATAAAAAGAGATCAATGGGGTTTTTGTTTGTTTGTTTGATTGATTTTGTTCATTTGTTTGAGATGGAGTTTAACTCTGTTGACTAGACTAGAGTGCAATGGTGAAATTTTGGCTCACTGCAACCTCCGCCTCCCAGGTTCAAGCAATTCTCCTGCCTCAGCCTCTTGAGTAGCTGGAATTACAGGTGCCCACCACCACACTCAGCTAGGTTTTTTGTATTTTTAGTAGAGATGGGGTTTCACCATGTTGGCCAGGCTGGCCTTGAACTCCTGACCTCAGATGATCCACCTGCGTCGACCTCCCGAAGTGCTGGGATTACAGGCGTGAGCCACTGCACCCAGTCAATTAATGTTGTGTTCCTGCCTGCTAACACAACATCCAACATAAAGCTCTTGGATCAAGGAGTAATTTCAGCTCTCTAATTGTATATTTAAGCAACACCTTTCTGTAACTCTATAGCTGCCATAAGTAGTGATTTCTCTGATAGATCTGGTTAAAGTAAATTGAAAACCTCCTGGAAAGAATTCATAATTCAAGATGCCATTAAGAACATTTGTGATTAATGGGACAAGGTCAAAATATCAACATGAATAAGAATTTGGAAGAAGCTGGTTCCATCCTTCATGGATGATATTGAGGGATTCAAGACCTCTTTGGAGGAAGTCACTGCAGATGTGGTGAAAATAGCAAGAGAACTAGGATTAGAAGTGGACCCTGAAGGTGGAGCGGAGTTTCTCTGATCTCATGATAAAGCATTAACAGTTGAGGAGTTGCTTCTTATGAACTAGCCAAGAAAGTAGTTTCTTGTGTTGGAATCTACTCCTGGAGAAGATGTTGTGAACATTGTTGAAATGACAGCAAATAATTTGGAATATTACATAAGTTTATTTGATAAAGCAATGGCATATTTGAAGAATATCCAATGTAATTTAGAAAGAAGTTCTACTGTGGTAAAATGCGATCAACTAGCATCACATCCCACAGAGAAATCTCTTTCCTGAAAGAGTCAATCAATACAGCAAACTTTATTGTTGTCTTATTTTAAGAAATTGCTACAGCCACCCCAACTTTCAGCAACCACCACCCACATCAGTTAGCAGCCATCAACATCAAGACACGATCTTTCACCAAAAAAAAGATTACGACTTTGCTGAAGGCTCAGATGATTGTTAGTGGGTATTTTTATTTTGGTATAATGTTCTTCTAATTGAGGTATTTACATTGTTTACTTAGACATAATGCCACTGTACACTTAATCTCTAGTAAATTGTAACCATAACTTCTATATGCACTGAGAAAGCAGAAATTTATGTGACTCACTTTGTGGATATATTCACTTTATTGTAGTGGTATGGAATTAAGACTACAGTATCTCCAAGGTGTGCCTGTATTTACATATATGTGGACAGAGTAAGGCACTATGGTTTGAATATTTGTGTCCCTCTGAAATCCATGTTGAAACTTAATCCCCAATGCAACACTATTAAGAAGTGTGGCCTCTGAGAGTTGATTTGGTCATGAAGGCTCTGCCCTCATTAGTGCTCTTATAAAAGGACTAGAGAGAACTAGCTCAGCCCCCTTTTCACTTCCACCCATTTGCCATGTCAGGACACAATACTTGTTCCCTCCGGAGGGACCAGCAGCAAGCAAGGTTCCATCTTGGAAGCAGTGAGCAGGCTCTCACTAGACACCAAACCCACCAGTGCCCTGGTCTTCGACTTCCACCCTCTAAAACTGTGAGAAATACATTTCTGTTCCTTATAAATTACCCAGTCTCATGTATTTTTTATAGGAGCAGAAACAGACTAAGACATGGGTAATCCGAAAACGACAATAAGGGTTAAAAACAGTGGGGCTATCATTACCTATAGGCCTGAAAGGGGAAGGTTTGGGGTGTTTGAAGTTACTAGAATCTGGGCAGAGAGAATCGTGTGATAGGGGTGCCTTAGGAGAATCATGGTGTTGAGTAAAGAGCCCAGCAACCTCAGGAAGGGAGTCAGAGCAGGAATACCCCAACCATTCTCTTCTCCCCTCCTCTAATCTCTCGATGGAGATTCCTATTAGCTGAGGCCAGAAAACCAGAAGCCAACGATGCCCCAAGAACTTCAGAGTAGCAGGAGGTGACACGGAAAATGTTTGCAAGTCTTTGGCCAGAAAACACACTGGCAGAGCCAGCAAACAATCTACATCCCTCCTGTAATTTCACAATGGATCTGATTATGCCTCAAGTTGCTGGAGGATGTGCTAACATTAAACCCGTGATTAAATGAAGCAGACTTAGATAAAGGGAACATCATCCTGAGGACTCAGAGAGACCAAAACAAATTCTTTTTTTATTTGCTCTGGGAGCCACAAGAAAACTTTAGAAATCTGGTGTCACCTAATGGATGTATGCAAATGTGATCCTGACAGAAAAAAATGAAAAAATTAGACGGGGTAAAAAGACTGAGAAAAAAAGATAACACAGTAATATGTACAGCAGATGAAGTGGATGGGGAATTATTACAAGGAAGTTACCAACATAATTGCAAAGTTAAATTTTCTACTGGAGGCAGTAAAATACAGAATTGAAAATGTAGTAAAAAATAAAAGTGGGCTGGGCGCAGTGGCTCATGCCTGTAATCCCAGCACTTTGGGAGCCCGAGGCAGGTGGATCACTTGAGGCCAGAGTTCGAGACCAGCCTGGCCATCATGGTGAAACCCCACCTCTACTAAAAATACAAAAATTAACCCAGTGTGGTGGTGCATGCCTGTAATCCCGAGGTTGAGGCATGAGAATCACTTCAATCCAGAAGGTGGAAGTTGCAGTGAGCCGAGACTGCACTACTGCACTCTAGCCTGGGTGACAGAGCAGAAACTCTGTCTCAAATAAATAAATAAAAATAAAATAAATAAAATAAAAGTGATATGGGAGAGAATCTCGAGAAACTCTGAAAGCAAAGATCAACGGCATATTTGAGAAAACAACTTTTTATCTTATACACTTTGCTGAGTTTCAGTTTTAAATTGTGAGGATACAAATTTAAAGGGTTTACTGCTTTCCAGGAAAAAAAAAAAAAAAGAATCAAGGGCAAAAAGTACCTACATCATAGCAGAAGTTTTGAGTCTTAAAAGTGAAGAAAAATTTCATAAGCCTTTGGAAAAGATTTTATGAAAGTTGTGTTTGGAAGTTGATCTTCTCCTCTGCAACTCTAAGTACCAGAAGACAACTTGCCACGTACATAGAGCAAAATATGCAGCGTGAGCATTTTATTACTTGACAATTTTAACGTAGTCAAGTTAAAGAGAAAGACTTATACATCTAGTTGCTCAGAAAATTACCCTTGCATTTTGAATAGTTTTAATTGGATG
Source organism: Rhinopithecus roxellana (assembly GCF_007565055.1). NCBI lineage: Eukaryota > Metazoa > Chordata > Mammalia > Primates > Cercopithecidae > Rhinopithecus > Rhinopithecus roxellana. The sequence goes on from NC_044551.1 coordinate 97,990,935, forward strand.
AGAGATGACTCAAAATTTAAATCTAACATGTAGTCAGCAAACTCTAATGTTCTTTACAAAATAACCTCAAACACATTTGTCTGACTCATCTGTTTTATCCCATCACTTACAGACAACTGGGCATGGAAGTGAAGGGTATAAAAATTTTGTTAAGGTTTCCCTTCCTCAGCATTCATCCTAAATTTAGAATTGAGAAGGTTTGTGTGTTACCAGTCCATGCTGCAGCTCAGAGTGAAGCTTGACCCTAAAGCGTCCTCTCAGTTTTAACTCATTTAGAAACAGAAGTGTGTTTTTATCATCATCTTAAAGTCATGGTTGATGATACCTGAAACAATAACTGTTTTAATTTTGTACTGGCCACTGCCAAATGGCAAAACTTTTGGGTATTTGGGACATTGAATTAGAAGGAGTACTATAAGTTTTGTTTGTTTCCTTTAAAAGAAAAAATGTATGAATAATATGACGCCCAAATGCACTGCAAGTTACTTGAGTAATCATTTTGGGCCTCTCTAAAATTCATGTTGAAGACAGCAGTGATTGGAGATTTTAAGTTAGGGAATCCTAATAAATCCACTCAGAGGCTGACATTAGCTGTGACCAAACAGTTCTTTACAAAATTTTTCATATATGGGATCTATAAATGTCTTCTTGTTAGTGATGCTTAACAATTAGTGCACATTGTATAATTTCAACTGTCTCTTAAGAAGCGTAGAAGCGGGTCATAAGAAAATAAACTCAAAATATTAACAGATGTGTACTTTCAAGGCTTTGAGTATGGATTTTGTAAGCATTTCTACTGTTTCTATAATGAACATTTATAATTTTTAAATCTGAAAACTTGAAAAATTCAGCATATACAATACATTATATAATTTAACACAACCACATATTCACAGCACAACATGGAAAGAAAATAAATCAAAGTGTTAATAGCATATATCTCTAGGTTGTAGAAATATATACTTTTTTTCATTTTTGCAATGTTTTAGACATTTTGATAATAATCATGTTTTAGATTTATAAGGGAATAAATGAAGGAAACCTGGAAGCATTTTCACCATGATTTATCTTTTTTCTTCAAGGAACAACTATATGAAAGAATATCCCACGTGTTTCACTGAGGAGTTTTATGACCTAATAATAATAATAATTACACTCATAAACACAATGACAAGAAGTACCATTTATATGAAGAAGTACCATATATGCAGTGTTCTGTGCCAAGCATTGTCTAAGCATTTACATTCTTAGCCTTATTTTATCACTGAAACAATCTTATGAGGTGTGTTACTAGTTTGATAAACATTTCACAGATGAGAATTCAGGCTCAAAGGGAGCAAATGGGAGTAAATAACTTGTCCCACAGCTGGTGAAGAGTGAGCCCAATGTTTAGACCAAAATCTCTGATCTAAAAGCAAAAGGATAAAGATTAAAATTCAATATGTGGAAAAGGCTTTCTCCCACCAAGGTCAAGACTTGTTTCCCTAGACCAGATTAGCTTCCAAGGGCAAGGCTCATCTTCCAGGGTGGGCATAGCCCAACTCATCAATGTCTGACTTTTACACTTTCACATGGTCTTTGCCTGCCCACAGACTCCCCACAGGATTGCACACTTGGCAATCCTGGCTGACCCCACTTCTGTATCCTGGTGGGTCTAGCACAGCCCCAGTTTTTATGCCTGGTTTTCTGGTATATTTATTAATAGTCTCCCCTTTCACTCTCAAACAGATGTGGTTTGGATAATGAATTAGATGGTAAGTCTGTTTTGGCTTAAGAGTATCTTCACTGCCTAGGGTACCCGGCACATTTGGGGAGCTATCTACACATATGTTGAATGGATGAACTAATGAATGAAGATTCCCACTCCTGTCCACTGCCACCTGGGAACTCAGGTTCCAATTGGTCATTGTTTCCAGTGCTAAGCGAGAGCTTTCCATAGGAAGGTTTTGTTGAGTTAGTTGTCATAATGGTGAATTGAAATGAGACATCTAGCCCCCTTGTCACATCCAGTACTTGTCAGGGCTCAACCCGGAAAGCACAACGATTTAAAATTATGGGATCATGTATTTATTTATTTATTCTTTCATTTATTTATTTTTTGAGATGGAGTCTTGCTCTGTCACCCAGGCTGGAGTCCAGTGGCCCAATCTCGGCTCACTGCAACTTCCCCCTCCTGGGTTCAAACCATTCTCCTGCCTCAGCCTAATGAGTAGCTGGGATCACAGGCACCTGCCACCACACCTGGCTAATTTTTGTATTTTTAGTAGAGACGGGGTTTCACCATGTTGGCCAAGCTGGTCTCAAACTCCTGACTTCAGGTGATCCACCTGCCTTGGCCTCCCCAAATGCTGGGATTATGGGCATGAGCCACCACATCTGACCTGGGATTGGGTATTTAATAGGGGAAATAAATCTCACACAACTGTGGAAGAAGCTGGGAAGTGAAGGTCCAGGAAAGATTGGGTGACTAAGGGACTTGTTCAAGCTGTGAAGCCACGAGTGTGTCATCACTAAAGTGAGACCATAAAGGGAAGCTCATGGCAAGCATGGGGGGGTCCCCACAACCTCCAGAGAATGACGGCTGGGAGTTCACTATTGCCTTCCAAAGTTCACATCAGTTCATCTCTGCTCAAGATACCTCAAGACCATGCAGGGAATTGGAATCTGGAACACAAGGTTTTTGTATAACCAAGTTGACATAGCACAAACCACATGTCTTTCCTCTGTCCCTCTGTCCTTGCATGTACATTACTCCTTTTATCTGTGGCACTCTTGGTCTGCCTCAGTATTTCACAGGCTTCTCAAATGGTCCTGCATCTGGTCCTAAGATGAAATGTCCCGAGTGACTGGTTCCAATTCTGAGCTTGTCTCTGAAAAAGAAAGCAATATTTGTTCATGTTCTTCGTGTACCCAAACCCTCATAATTGTTGCTGTTTACCTTGCAAGGTTTAATTGAGGAAAAGGACTGAGGCTTAGGAGGGCAGTACTTCTCCTGGAAAAGAAAACAAACCCTTACACTTATGATGGTGGGATCAAAATTATGCTTACACTGTAGTACCTGAATGTTTCTGCAAGTGTTTTGGGGTGCCTAATCACCGTGTAAATACTGCTTTTATCAATAGGGAGGGAAAATAATTCCTAAGTTTTTAATCAACTTCTAGGGAGTGAAATCAAGAAGCGCAGGCACTGTGTCTTTAGGGATCCCAGTCCTGGTTAAAGCTGCCAAACTTTAGATCATCAGATCATAAGAAATGTCCACCCAACCTTTCCTTGGCCATACTGTCAGATATCCAGTTAGCATTGGGTGGGGAGAACCAAAACCGGTACACAAACATGCAGGAGAGAGCCAGACAGCACAGCACAGATGACGATTTGATCGGCAAATGTATTATTAAGAGTGTGTGGCCATGAAGTTGTATTCAAAATCACATAGACAGGAAATTACAATGACCAACTGAGAACAAGTGAGAATTCAAAAATATGGGTACAATTTGTGATAGCAACAAGGTGTAGGAGCTGCAATTCAGACATAGCATCTGGATTTATTGTCTGCTGCTGTCTTCCTCTATCCGTAGGGCCTGTTGTGATCTTGATCCCTCTCTGTCCCTGTCTTTCTCTGTGTCTATCATGCTCTTCTCTTTCTCCCTCATTTATCTCTCTCTCTCTTTCTCTTTATCTCTCTTTCTTCTCTCTGTCTCTTTATCTCGCTCTTGCTTATCTCTGTCTGTCTCTTTATCTCTCCCTTCCCTCCAGCAACACACACACCATTATTTAAATGTTGATGCAGAATCTGAGAATAGAATAAGATAGTCAACAAACCAACCCATACCATATTTAGCCAAATACATGCTTCCACCCAATAAAAGCCATTTGAGGGTGCCCTGCCTCTGTAAGACTATTGATGACACTTTGATTTACCATATTGCATCTACTTGTCCCACTGTATGCCAGGCAGTCTGACTGCATAAACTACCAGGATCACACTTGGTTGATCCAAGTTTGGGACAGTTGTATTTACAAATATACAAATATAAAAATTCTCTAGGAGAATTTCCTAGAGAGGAAGTAATCTGTCCCAGTTTGTAAGATGAAACTCTCTGTCTCATCAACACAGACTGCTGATGTTATGACATTTGGTCCATGTTCTATAAATCTCCTTTCTTCATTCTTTGTCTTACCAAAGCACCTCTTTTGCTCTTCTCTTCTGATATCCAGCCTTTGCTATCATGTGCTGTGATAATCTATGTCGTATCTTCTCTCTCCACTCAGATGTAAACTTCCTTTAGCTCAGAGTTTGTATCAGACTTATCTTTTTATTTATCATAGATATCTGCTAAGTATTCTTGAATATATCAAGCAATAAATTTGAGGATCTTTCCATTGCTTGACAATTCAATTTCATTACTGCTCTAGCCATTATGTTATGTTTTCCCTAGGAGTTTATGACTTCCTTATATTTAATCCCACTTTTCAGTAATGGAACCCTTAAAAATAAGCTTTTCCTATTAATTTTTAAAAGAACATCATTGATGTCAAATGTGTTACCTTATTATAGGGTAAAGTTATTAAGCTGCCAGTGAGGGGTTAGATGCACGGTGTGTCATAGTGGATAAAATATTTTCATTATTTTAGGCAGACATGTGTTCTCCCATTTACTAAGAGTGTGACTTTACAAATCCTCATTTCCAGTGTGGATAATAACACTCATGTCTTGGATTGGCCGTGAAGAAAAAAAATAAAAGGCATGTGAAAAACAGCACACAGTCCACACTCAATTCATGATTATTTGAAACATTTTTTCCTAATTTTCACACTAAATTCATTAATTTTAAAAATCATGAAACTTTATGACTTGGAGTAAATACATTAGAAAGCACCTTGGGGACACTTTTAAACGCTAGGATATTAAGTTAAGTATGTTTCAGGAAGCAAGGGATGCTTGGGGTAGATACACATCTAACTTTCTAATGTGACATCAAAGAGAAAACCTTGCCCTTTCACAGGATGCCAAGAGGTCTCTGTGGCTGAGAGTGAGTGGCTGTCTTGCGCCATCAATATGTGCACTCCCATGCAATAGGGAGCCAAGACAATAACTTTACATCCACACCATCACCACCCTTTTCAAATTCCTGCTCCAGCTTCCTGTGAACACACCGCAGAGAGATAAGTGTCTTAATTTAATTTAATGTAACTTAATTTAGGAGAGCTAAGTAATTAAACATGAGGCCAAAGTACATAAGAAAGCGGCAGCCCTTTATTGCAAATATGCACACACTCTCCGGCGAGGTTCTCTGGTCCTCAGGTGTGGGGGGCCAGGGAAGTCGTGCCGGCGCTCTTGGGTAAGGTTCCCCGGTCCACGAATGCGGGGGGCCGAAGAAGTCACACTGGCGCTTACCGGCGGCGGACTTTTATGCCTGGGAGCTGGAAGGGGAGGAGTTTGGGGCATGTGTGTAGGAGTGGCTTCTTGAATTTCGGTGTCCCCGGCTTGACGTCTCTCTGCGCATGCTCAGTTGATTTGGTTCTTTTCCCGGGCATGGGAAAATCTGTGATGAAGAACCCGGAAACAACAGGGACTGCTCCATCTTGTTCACCTTCCTCCATCTTGTCCCTTCTCCCTCACCCAAACGATAAGTACAGTAGATGCCATTTTTATAGCATATCCAGGAGGTCAAGAACTCAAGAGGTTTGAAGATACTACCAGGCCCTAAAGTCCCAGATGAAACTGTTAGTCATGGTGTTATCTGTCAGCTCACTGGGGTGAATGCCTCCGGGTTTCTGCAGACATGAGGTGGAGTCACAGCACACCCTGGAAAAGGGGAGTCCAGAATGAGGCGAAGTGATCTGGAAGTGCTGTTCTTTCCATGCTCGGACTCTCCCATCCCCATCTTTCTGTGTAGGATCATGATAGCAACAAAAGACATAAAATAGAAGTCTCCCCCACCACACTGTGTAACTCTGAGACTCGCATGTATGAATGTCTCCACAAAGCCTGCTCCTAGTGACTCCAACCAGGAATCTTTCATCCTGCACACCTTCCTCCTTGTGACAGCTTTGTGATGTGTCAGTTAACTTAGCTAAACTGAACTACAGTCCCCACCATTTTCTTTCTATTTAATAGTATGTTTCTGGTTGGGAGGAGCTACAAGGGATAATCTCTCAGAAGAGATAAAGGAGAGAAGAAAGGCAGCAGCCAATTTGTAGCATTCACACACCTCACAAATATTTGATCAAACACTATTGTGTTCCTGTGAAGTGAAGGGATTTTTCAGATGTAATTAAAGTCCTTAATCAGTTGACTTTATCAAAATAAGCCTTTAACAGAGACATTAGATCTTCCGTGAGCCCAGAGACTCCAAACAGCAGCTGAGTCTGCCGTTGTTCCCCTTTTACCTTGTGTTTCCTTGCCTGTTCATGATCTTGCTTTCCTAACTGCCTGTCTTATTGTCTTCATGGCTGCTTAACCAACTGCACAATTGTGAAGGCAATTCCTCGTAATAAATCTGCATGTAAAAACCATATCTCCTACTGGTTCTGCTTCTCTGTTGAACCCTGGTATACTCCCTTTCAAAGCCCATTGTCCAGTCATTCTCCAAGTTCTGAGAATTCTCCCTTCTAAAGTAGTATCTTACTGTCACTAGAGATGACACTGCCACCTGGGGAATCCAATTCCAATTTTTACTTCTCCTGGTGCTAATATAGAGCAATTTATTTCTGCCTGTTCCCACTGTCAATAGCAAAGACCAGATGCCATCAGCTTTTACCAGAATGATTAGAAGGACCTTCTTTCCTGTACTCAGCAAGCCATTGATATCCAACCTATATTCCTTGTTGGCTAGAGGGTAAACTTCCATAAATACAAATCTGAACATGTGAGCCCCCACTTAAAACCAATCTGTGGTTTCCCACTGGGTGAAGTCTCAGATCTCAAACATGCCCTAAAAGCTTCTGCACTGCCTGGTCTTTTCCCACCACTCCAGTCTTCTTTCATCCTCACTCTGCCTTTCCACTCAGTACCCTAAAAGTTCTTCCAACATTCTCCACAGGGTAGGCAGAATAATAGTCTTCTGAAGATGTCCATGTCCTAATCTCTGGAAACTCCAAGTATGTTCTGTGATATGGCGAGGTAGAACCAAGGTTGCTGATGCTAATCAACTGATCTTTGCACAAGGAGATGATCCTGGACTATGTGGGTGGTCCCAATGCTGTTATAAGGGTACTTACTAGTGAATGAGGAAGCAGGAGAGTTAGAGTCAGAGTTCAAGAGAGATTTGAAGATATTACACTGCTGGCTTTGGAGATAGAGGAAGGGGCCATGATCCAAAGAATAAAGATGATCTCTAAATGCTGGAAAAGCCCAAAAACTAGATTCTTTTACTCAGCCTTCAAAAGGAAAACAATCCTGCAAACATTTTTATTTTAGCCCAGTGAGATCTATTTTAGACTTCCGACTTCTAAAATTTTAGGATAATAAATTTGAGCATTTTAAGCTACCAAAGTTTGTAGTAATTGTTAGAACAGCAAAAGGAAACTATTATATCTACAATTGGGAATTCCTGCCAACAGTAAAATTCCCAAACTGGCAAGATGCTATCTACTTTCTACTTTTTAAAATAAAAATAATTACCATTATATCCTGATTTTCATGAAAGAAAGAACTTTTCACTTTTTATTTTGAAATAATCAAATTTACAGAAGACTTACAAGAATAAAGAACTCCCATATACAATATATCCAGATTCACCTATATTTAACATTTTGCCACATTTCTTTATCCTTCTCTCTCTCTTAATATATATATGCAAAATTGATATATTTATTATTGAAATAAAAATTTTAACACAAAATTAGAAGGTGAACAAATCTCAGAATTAAGCAAATCCCATATTTTTAATAACTTCACAATATTGTTCTTACATTTTCTTATTTTATCATGGACTAGTAAAACACTTCATTATGGAACAGCACTAGTTCATGGACAAGCATGCATGTAGAAACCACTATCTGAGTAAATGCTTATATATTCTTATGCTTACTTTTACATGACTCATTTTCAGAGAAGTCTCATATTCCCACACTAGAGTTGATTCTCCAATTTTGAGTTTATCTTGAAACCTGAATTTCTTGGTGTTCTCCATAACATTTGCATACAGCCCACAGTCTGTGCTAGACTGTAAGCTCCTTGAGGTCAGGAACCACAGGTTTCTCTACCGTAGAGCACATTCGCTTCAAAGTTACATTGATCACGTTAAGGAATTGACAAAACAACTGAGTAGAGAATATAAAGTTCATTTTAAAACTCTCATTGTATGAATCTCAAATGCAGATGCCAAACTCAAAAAGCAACATACAAATAAAGTTGCTATAAACATGAATATATAAATCTTTGTGTATATATATAGAGAGAGAGTTCCTTTTCTCTTGGATAAATACCTAGGAGTGAATGACCGCATCATAAGGTAAGTGCATGATTAACTTGTTAAGAAACTGCCTAACAGTTTTTCAAAGTGGCTAGAGCATTTAGAATTCCTACCAGAAGTATATGAAAGTTCCAGATCCTCCATACTTCCGAAATGTAATAAAAGACATACATATAAGTGTATAAGAAGCTTGACAAACTCCAAAGAAGATGAACTCAAAGAGACCCACACTGAAACACATCATAAACTGCCAAAAGACAAAGAGAATCTTGAAAGTGGCAAAAGAGAGGATTCATCACATACAAAAGATCTTCAATAAGATTATCAGCATACTTCTGATTAAAAACTTTTGAGGCCAGAATGCAGCAGACTTTCTCTTTAGAACTCATAGAAGTTCTAAAAGAAAAAAAAAAATAGTCAAGCAAGAATCTTATATCCAGCAAAACTGTCCTTTCACAGTGAAGGAGAAATTAAGACATACATTTTCAGTAAGCAAAAACTGAAGAGGTTTATTACCAATAGACCTGCTCTGTAGGAATGCTCAAGGGAGTCCCGAAAGGAAAAAATGAAAGGACTAGACAGTAACTAGAAACTATATGAAGAAATAAAAAAACCTCAGTACAGGTAAATACACGAAAATGATAAAAACTTTTTATTGTAACTTCACTTTTTGTTTTCTACATGATTTGAGAGTAATACATTTTATAAAATTATCAGTTTAAAAGCCAGTGTTATTTTAACTTTGGTTTGTGATTCCGCACTTTGTTTTCTACATAACTGAAGTGACTAATGTATTAAAAATGATTAACTTACGCTTTTGGACACACAATGTATGATGATGCAATTCCGCGATATCAACCACCGACAGGTGAGGGCGAAGCTGTTAAGGAGCAGAGATTTTGTATGTTGTTAAACTGTTCTAAATTCAGATTGGAGTTTTATAACTTATTTATAGTTAGTATGTTTAATGTAATTCCATGGTAACCACAAAGAAAATAGCTATAGAATATACACAAAAGGAAATGAGAAAGAAATGTTATCATTTCACTACCAAAAATCAACTAAATATAAAAGAAGACAGTAATACAGGAAATGAGGGACAAAAAAAGCCATACGGATTATAGAAAACAGAGCAAAATGACAGAAGTCCCTTTTTATTAGTAATTACTTTAAATGTAACTGGACTAAACTCTGCAATCAAAAGACAGATATTGACACTATGAATTTCAAAACACACACACACACACACACACACACACACACACACACAATCTAACTACATGCTGTCTACAAGAAACTCACTTGGGATCCAAATACAAAAATAGGTTGAAAGCAAAAGCATGAAAGAAGGTATTTTAAGCAAATAGTTATAAAAGAGAGTAAGGGTGGATATACTAATTTCAGACAAAATAAATTTCAAATTTAAAAAGATTACAAGAGACAAAGAAGGATCCTATATACTAAATTATATACTAATACAACATACTATAGCAAGAATATATTGCTTTTTTAAACATTTTTCAGACCTAATAACAGACCCTTGACATACATGTAGCAAAAATTAACAAACTTAAATGGATAAATAGATAGTTCTACAATAATATTGGGGGACTTTAGTGCCTCACTCTCAGTAATAGATAGAATAACTAGGCAGAAAGAAGATAGGTAAAGAAATAGAGGACTTAAACAACACAATAAGCCAGCTAGCTTTAACAGACATATAAGGAACACTCTGTGAAACAGACACAGAATTCACATGTTTAAATGCACATGGAGCATTTTCCAGGAAATAAGAACATTTGTACACTGTGGGTGGGAATGTTAAATGGTATAGCTGCTGTGGAAGATGGTGTGGTGAGTCCTCAAAAAACTTAAAAGAGAATTACCATATGATCCAATAATTCTACTTATAGGTATGTACCCAAAAGAATTGAAAGTAGTGTCTCAAGGAGATATCGTTGCTTTGAATACCCATTTTCATGGCAGTATAATTTTTGTTTTTTTTTTTTTTTTTTTGTGATGGAGTATCACTCTGCCACCCAGGCTGGAGTGCAGTTGTGCGACCTTGGCTCACTGCAACCTCTGCCTCCCTGGTTCCAGTGATTCTCCTCCCTCAGCCTCCTGAGTAGCTGGGATTACAGGCACTCACCACCACACCTGGCTAAGTTTTGTATTTTTAGTAGAGACTGGTTTTCACCATGTTGGCCAGGCTGGTCTCGAACTCCTGACCTCTGGTGATCTGCCCATCTCGGCCTCCCAAATTGCTGGGACTACAGGCGTGAGCCAACATGCTCCGCCAGCAGTATTATTCTTAATAGCTAAAATGTAGGAGCAATTCAAGTGTCCATCAATGGTGGAGTGAATCAGTAAAATGTGATATATACCTACAATGAAATATTATTTAGCCTTTTGAAAGAATAAAATCCTTCTACCCATGCTCAAGCTATAACATGGATGAACTTTGAAGGGTAAACTAAGTGAAAAGTGAAATCAGCCAGTTGAAAAAAGCTAAATACTATATAATTCCACTTACATGAGGTGCTTAGAGTACTCAAAATTACAGAGGCAGAAAATAGAATGATGGCTACTTGGGCTGGGAGGAGACAGGAATGAGTAGTTATTGTTTTGTGGATATAGAATTTCAGTTTTGAAAGATGAAAAGAGTTTTGGAGATGGATGAAGGTATAGGGTAAGCAATATGGATGTACTTCATACCACTGATCTGTACACTTAAAATGCTTAAGATGGTAAGTTTTATATTAATTGTATTTTACCACAATGTTTTAAAAATTGAGAAAAAAACTTTATAAACTAATAGTAAAGTTCACTGTCAAAAAGCCATTTTCCTTCTAAATCTAATTCTATCTCTTTTATGTTCTAGCCCAGGGTAACCAGCAGCTGAAATCACAAAAACTTATCTACCACCCCACAACATAATTTACTTCATTAGAAAGTTTTCCACAAAGCTGGCATTGGAAACATGGGCTTCTAGAAGTGAAAGATATCAATTTATCCCCTGCTCTGGGCCATCCTGACTTACATGGCTGATTTCTAAACCACCACATAGGCCTCATTACATTCTCCCCACCGAGCATCCTTCCAACTTGTGCATAATAAGGAGATGAAGATGAAAGAAGATGTCAATGAACATATTATTTTTTAAATATCAAAAACAAAACAGGCTTTAAAAGACCATATGTAAGTCTTCTTTAGTTTCCAAACCACAATAGATGTACTAGGCATGATTATTCTGAGGTCCCTGCAATAAATGAAATCTGAGGTAGTTCCAACAAATGATGAATTCATGGTGGAAAAATAATTTCACTCATTTGCTGTCTTATCCTATGTTTTGTTTTCTCTCCAAAAAATACATAGTTGGGGCGAGGGGGCAATAAAAAAAAAAGAAGCAGGAGGGATGTTTGCAATGTTGACAAAGCAAAAAGGAAAATTTTTTTGGTTCTGTGAATGCAAAATGTTTTGACAATATTTCCGATTTTGCAGGACATCTGGTGTAGATGCTATCAAGGGCATGAGAAGTAAATAGCTAAATTCTGTTATGAGTTCTGTTACTATTCTACCATCCACATGGAAATATTTTTATTTTTCCCCTCAGTTTAATTCATTGTTGACTTGGGAGAGACAAAATCAAGTTAAAAATGACGTGTGAACTGCTTGTCACCCAACTCTTGGTTGCCTAACATTGTGGCCTATTTTGTGTATAGAGACCCAGTTCTTGAATTAGCCTCTATAAATATGTTTCCATGTATTGGCTTGAATTTTATAGAAATCAGAGTTGTAGCCGGGCGCGGTGACTCACGCCTGTAATCCCAGCACTTTGGGAGGCTGAGGCGGGCGAATCACAAGGTCAGGAGATCGAGACCATCCTGGCTGACACGGTGAAACCCCGTCTCTACTAAAAATACAACAAAATTAGCCGGGCGCGGTAGCGGGCGCCTGTGTTCCCAGCTACTCCGGAGGCTGAGGCAGGAGAATGGCGTGGGCCCGGGAGGCGGAGCTTGCAGTGAGCTGAGATCCGGCCACTGCACTCCAGCTTGGGTGACAGAGCAAGACTCTGCCTCAAAAACAAAGAAACAAAAAAAAGAAATCAGAGTTGTAAAATATTAAAGATCTGGAAGACTCAGTCTTGTTAAAATGTCAATTCACTCCAAATTAATTTATGTACACATTCAGTGCAAACTTAATAAAAATCTCCGTAAGTTTTTTTGTGGATAATGACAAGCTGATTCTAAAACTCATATTTAAATGCGAAGAAACCTCAATAGCCAAAGCAATTTTGATAAAATAATAAAGATAGAACCCTCACACTACCTAATTTCAAGACTTAATATAAAGCCACATTAATCAAGACAGCATGGTGTTGGTGAACGCATGAATCAAACTGATGGGTCTAGACTCAGTGACTTCCCAATAATAATGAACAAACCTACAGCCCAGGTATTTGTTTCTAAATGCCATTTTCCAATAGAAAAAACCAGACCTCCTTGTAGAATTAGTTGAATCCCAGGATAGGACAGGGAAAACTTAAGATAAGCCTAGAGCATCTTGTGGTGCTAGAAAGTAAGGAAGTGGTCAAAACAGAATGGGGGCATGTCAAAAGCTCACAGGAGCCAACATGAAAGAGCTGCCAACGTCCCAAGCTTGAGCAAGTTAATGATACATTATTTATTACCAAGAGAATAGAATAAGCATCCATGAGTCTATGACATAAAGAAATGAATGAATGAATGGGAGACAACAGTTCTCACAATGAATAAATGTAGAAAGAAGATGGAAATATGAATTCACCAGTAGAATACCACAGTAATAATTGTTGCAGGCAAGATGTACCAATGAAAACCAAAAGTGAAGGGTAAAACTTTGAGAAGAAAGATTATATTTGCCTAGTGCAAAATTATCACCCTCAAGATACCCATTAATTGCTAAAGGAAAAACAGTAATTTTAAAAATGGAAACACCTGGCAGATGCCATCTTAGCCAAGTGATCAAGATTAACATCATCAGTAATAAGACATATTGACACCCCACACTTCCTGATTTGATACACTAAGAAGGGCCTATCATTTCTGTGGTACTCTTGGCTAACAATGCACAATTAACATTTATTCATGAAAAAAAACATTAGGCAGATCCAAATTGCAGCACATTCTTCAAAATAGCTGTCCAATGCTCTTCAAAAGTGTCAGGTCCTGGAACACAAAGAGATACTGAGGAACCATCACAGAGTGGGAGAGGACATGGAGATGTAAAAACTAATTGTGATGTGGAATCCTACATTGGGTCATGGACCAGAAAGAGAACACTGGTGGGAAGACTGATGAATCTGAGTAAGTCTGTAGTTTGGTTTAAAGAATAATAATAATAACAATAATGGTTTGTGTGCTGGCTCCTTAATAAAATTCCCCTAGTTACTGTAATGTCTAAAAATGAAGCCCCCATGGTGGGCTACTGTGACTATTCACTGCGTTTAAGAATAAAGAATAATTAAGGATGTGTGAATAGATGGTAATAAATTAATAACTCAGATGGTGCTGGTAATGCATAACAACCCAAGGAGACAGCATCATGTAACGAAAGTATTTTCACACTTCATAATCTATGGAACTCCTCTCTGTTTCTCTCTGGTCTCCAAATCTGTTGTTCTCTCTCTCTTTCTTTCCATCTGTCTCTCTCTTTCTCTCCTCCTCTACTTTTACTCATACTTCAGAATTATGATCATATACAGTATAGAACTGAAGTATATTTTTAAGTAACTGATATTGCTATCAAGTCCCAGAGCTTCTCTACTGAAGCTTTTAAAAAGTTTCTGTCTTCCAAAATAAAAAGCTAAAGCTGCATTATGGTGATTGTTCTTCCATGTAAGTCTTAAACTGATATAGCATGTGTGAGATTACTGGCTCTTGGTAGGAAATGTTTTCTTTTCTCTGGCAAAAATCTTAGAAGTCCATTCAGAATGATGCTGTCAGAATGTATTTTCATGTGATGCTTTGAAACAGACAAAAAAAAAAAAAAAAAACTAACAGCACACAGCACACAGAGATTTTATTCTTTAACATTGTAAATCAACTCAGTTTTTACCTTCTTGTTCATAATCATGGTGCAAGGTAATACAATATATAGATGGCCAGTTAAAATAGGAGTAATTTCAAAATTTGATCATTCTTTTTCATAGAAGAGCACAATTTTTACTTGCAAAAAAAGAGTTAATCAAATTATGTTACATTTCCTTCTCCATCTCCACTACATTTTCAGAAAAAAATATATATATTGATTGCTAATATGGTACAGATTAGACAGACAAGAGGTGCTCCCTGAGTTAGCTGCCCCATAATTTATTTAAAAAATTAATTTCAAGTGGGGCTTGAGCACTTTCAAAATCTGGCTGTCATCCTAAATACCTTCGTTGGGGGATGCAAACTGTTACTTTTGTTTTATTTTGCTATTGATTTCCTTAGTTGAATTACCTCTAATTTAGCTCAGAGAGAGTCTGATCAACAAAGGTCATAAAGATGAAGAAGGATAGGAAAGGAACCTATGCTTAGAAAGTGAAATCAAATACTATATAGCATTTCTCAAATATATTAGTATTAGGTTTCCTAATCTATTTTTCATTCACTTCCCAATTCTTCTTATATCTAGCCCTGGACAGAAGTGAACACCAAATACAGGAAAAGAGAGTAAACTCCAGGTGTGTGTATGTAAGTATGGATGTGTTGCCTGCATGGGTTGGAGGAGTGAAACCTGGATTACAGAAATATTATTCTATATTTAGAATAGCAAGCTGATTGAAATACCTCAGCTTTGTGCAGAGCTCTCAACCACAGTTTGTTCTAAGAAACAACCAAAATAACCAGACACTGGAGGAAATCTGAAATGGGAAACAGAAAGCTCAAGATACAAACTTCTATCCCACAGCAAAGAAAGATAATTCCAGTAACTTAAGGACACTTCAACCCTCCGATTAGTCCCTCTGAAAAACACAAAAAGATTTTTTGCATTCATAAAGCAAGAATAGGTGAACTTTCACAAAATCAAGGTTGCTCAGATTCTAAAAGGTTCAAATGAAGAGTTGGAAAAATACATGTAAGGGAATCTATAAGAACAAAAACAACAACAACCAAAAAAAAACCTGAGACCATGATTATGGAAGATGCGATAAGAGGCAGAGATATGAAATCAGAAGGTCTCCAGCAAAAATGGGTGGCTGCCTACTCAACATCAACTCTCTGCCTCCTTCTTGTTAATATTTAGGGACCTCTGATGGTTTCTCCTTATCCCCTTCACCCTTCCCTCCACTCTCTGGGCCACAGGAAACACAGATAGAGAAAGAATAACCAGATTGGGATCTGAGGGTGAAAGCTACATGCTAAAGATGATGACTCCGGAAGAGGGACCGACCCTGGATTTTTATAACATCATGGAATCGCCACACCAGACCAAGACTTCTCCCCTATAGATTTCTAATTACATGAAAATTTAAGACCGTATTTTGTTGAATGAGCCACTTCAGTCATATTTCTGTTTGTCTGGAAGCAGAAATAATGGTATCTAGAATAATCAGATATTATCTTAAAATAATGCCATCTGATACAACATACAAGATCCAACTAAGAGAAAAGAAATGAATAAAGAGGGAAGAAAGGGGGAAAGGGAGGGAGAGAGGAAATAGAGATGAGGGACTCTCAAAAAACAATAAAAACGATTTCCAAAAGATAAAGGGATGCAAGTGTCTTATATTTGGAAAAGTGTCCCAAGTGCTGGCACAGTTCATCACATCTCCATATTTTGTACAACAAGAAAACAAGAGATCATCTTAAAAGGTCCCGGGAGAGGACAGGGGGAGGAAAAAAACACCAAGTAATACAGACAAATATAAAAATAAATTGAAGAAAAATTTTAAACTAGAAATTTTAGCCAGAATGTCCAATAAAACATTTTCAGACATACATGGATTTAGAAAGTTTATATTTCGTATAACCTTCCTTAGAAGTCGCATCAGAATATACTTTGGCAAAACGGTATAAACAAACAAACAAAAAAAAGCAATTCAAAAAATATTCAACAAATCCAGAAAAGTAGTGAAAAACAGTTTTGTGTTGATTGTTCTCTCATTCTGCTGCAGAGCCATCAGTCCCGATTGAAGCACAGAAATAAAAGGTAATTAGAAACTCTTGGATGGAAGAGAGTTACAAAATAGTTGTAGTACAGCTATGAGATAACAAGTAAAAACTAGAATAGAAGGTCAGTGGATTTTCAAAACAAATATAGTGGATTCTAAGTCATATTTTATGTAACAGAAAACGTAGTGGAAAGTTAGAACATTATTTGCAATATGCTGGGGTTTGCACATATCTTGCACTTCACATACAAAAAAAGACAACCAGAATGCCAGAGAAATAATTTTTTAAAAACCCATCAAAATGTGTACAAGAAAGGAATGAACAAAATATAAAGTAGATCAAAACATACATTATTTTGATCAATTGTGAAGAATAAAAATCAGAATTTGTTTTGGCATTCTTCTTTCATTGGCCAATAGATTGTGGCTTTAAAACTACAAAACTAAGGTCAGGCGCAGTGACATGATACTGAGTCTCAGCTACTCAGGAGACTGAGGTGAGAGAATTGCTTGAAGCCAGAGATTTTAATCCATCCTTGGCAACACAGCAAGACTATGGCTCTTAAAAACAAAAACTAAAACAACTCTACTACTACTATTTGAGGATTTTGTAAATAATATTAAATGTAGTCAAGTAATATAAATATTGATTTTCAATTTTTAGGAACAATGGTGAATCAATCATGAAATGCTTACTAATAAAAACAAAACAAAATGTAAATCTGATTAATCCTGACCATGTAAAAGTACAGCTGAGAGCAGGCGGCCGAGACAGTTATGCTGTTCACAGACTTGAAGCTGAAAGGTACTGGGCTAGTCTCCTTGGGCAGAAGATCACTTTGATGAGAGTTTTAAAATGTCTGTAGTGTTTGAGTTAGGAATCCTCTTTTAGGAATGGATCACTGGATGTTCAAAGGTTTACACATGGGAACCTGAGGGTGGTCATCACAGCATTATTTGTATTAGCAAGAAAAAAGGTAACAATGTCAATGTGCAAACAATAGAAAATGTTAAATGAGTGGACATATCTGTACAATAATATATAACATTAAAATGGTAAATCTTAATGATTTGTGAAATATAATAATTGCTCATATAAATGGGCTGAATGGGACTCTATTTCCTTAAATATGTGATAATATGGTCTTAGCTGGGCTGTTACAATAAAATACCATAGACTGGGTGGCTTACACAACAGATATTTACTTCCCATAATCCTAGAGAGTGGAAAGGCCAAAATGAAAGTGCTTTCAGATTCGGTTTCTGGTGAGGGCTCTCTCCCTGGCTTGTAGACAGCCACCTTCTCACTGTGTGCTCACATGGCAGATGTCAAGTGAGTGAGCTCTGCCTTCCTTTCCTAATAAGGACAATAATCCCATCATGGGGCCCTACCTTATGACTTTATCTAAACCTAATTACTTCCCCGAGAACCCAGGTCCAAATACCATCACATTGGGGGTTATAGTTTCAACATATAAATTTTGGGGGGACACAAACATTTAGTTCATAACAATTCTGAACATTTACTGAGTGTTTACTGCAAGTTAATTTTAAAAAATTTTACATGTATTAATCTATCTAAATCTCCAAACTGCCAAATGAAATAGATGCGATTAGTGAGCATGTATATACAGAATATATACATACTTATATACACACATACACATATATACACGTGTTTACATATTTATATACATGCCTCTGTATATACATACACATTCTATGTACTACATATGTGTACATATGTAGGTACAAATAAAATTATATAATTTATTCACAATTGTATATTTTACCCTATATAATTTACCCCTCACCTTGCTATGGTCCCCTCTTCATGAGAGAAGTATACTCCCTGCCCCATGGACTCTGATAGATCATGTAAGTAGCTTTAGTTTAATGAACCACTAGTAGATGTGATGTGAGCAGACACTATCAATGAGTTTGCATGGTTTACGCTTGCTTTCTTTGCTTCTGCCATCACCAAGCTAGAAATAGGCTTCAGGTATTCACAGAATGAGGCATGTGGTTTACATCCAAACCTACCTATGGCCTGGAGCCCGGTCAGGTGAAGTTGCTAAGCCCAGCAAGCCAATTCCAGCCAAATCATCAACCTGTACACTCGTGAGTGATAAAAATAAATGTTTATTTTCATAATGCACTGAAATTGTATGGCTTTTGTTACACAGCATTATTACAGTAACAACTGACTGATACAACATGTCTAAATAAAGACTTTAGTGGTAATCTCTAAGTAGTAGAATGAAGAATGATTTTTATTATCTTTTTTACAGTTATTGAATGATTTTAAAACTATTACCCACTACTTTTTCCATTTTTAACATGTCTTCAGTTAAAGCAAATAGTTGCTATTACATTAATGTTTTGAGCTTGTATTTATATACAGAATTATCTTAAAATCACCAGTAATTTGGAACCTTGAAATTATATATTATTCAACACTTACTCTAACTTAATTTTAAAATTCAACTTTTCCCATGACTTAAAATGTTGGAGATTAAATAATCTCTTGGTTCAAAGAACCACTAAGGCTTTTTTGGAAAAGCAAATTGAGGAATCTGTGATTTGGTAGTCTGTCTCCTTGGGCATACATGAAGTTTTTCAAAATGTCATGAGACTAGTATAACAAGTTGCTTTTGGAGATCCAATTGTACAGAGCCACAGACTTACCGAAAAGGAAATCTTAGTATTTTTTAATTTATCTGGAATCCTGACTGAACTTTAATTTATACAACTACTGGAGCATCATACTTGGACACATTTGTTGAGTTTTGATACATGGTGACTTTTGGGAACATTGGTGAAGCATTTTACGCATCAGCTGAGGGGAGAGAGTCCACCAAACAAGACTGAATTTAGGAACTGGACAGAATCCAAATTTATTTTTCATGGTACTTCTGAGTTACTGTCCCAAAGTCCTTTGAGCAAGGAAGGCCAAGGCCAATAACTTTAGCAAAGGGAGAAATTAACAATATGCTTCCCTCCTGCCATGTAGCCATTTCCTTTAGGCCCTTACTCTCCTGGCTGGCTTAGATCTAAGATGACATTAAGGCTGATTGCAAGAGGTAGACCAATAAAAAGATAAAATTTATTTTTATATTGTCATTTTTTATGTTAATGTCTCCAGCAAGACTAAAATAATCACTAAATGGTAACTGTTTCAGATGGAAAGAAAAGACCCTGAATCTTTTGAATAGTTCAAGTGCCAATGATAATGCCAAATCTTATTTGTCATATTTTCTAATATTTTCCTTTATTACAAATAACATTGGGCTAAAATAATGTTCATAAGTCAAGATTTGTTCATGTTTTGCCTGCTTTGGCCTTCCTTTGACTTAATTGTTAATATTCTCCCCTTAGAAGGCTGCTTGAAGCAGATGAGAATGGGAGTGACAGAAGACTTGGTAGGGTAGCAAGGGTGCCTTGTTGCCCATCAAGAGATCTTGTCAGTACCTGTTCCTGAAATTAGCTCCAACTGCATATTGTCTCCTAAATATTTGGGCACTGAAGGATCACAACTTTGAACAAAGCATCAAAATGTGTATTATACCTTATCGATTTTAGGAAGACAATTGGCAACTTAAAAATTACCAAAGGATCTATGGGCTTTAATTAATTTCCTCATTGGAAGCATTTCTTCTTTGGATATTACATTAATGTTTCTAACAGTTTTTTAATAATATTCTTTGCTTATTTTGCTTCCTCTTTGTGGCTCATCCCACTGCATTTCTAGTTCAATTTTTTTCTTCTACCTTTTCCTGACTTTCTAGAACAAGTTCTAACATCACATCCCTCTTAAAAATGCACATACTGCAAAAAAGAAGAAAGGAAGGAAGGAAAGAAACTTTTTTATTATTTACCAATGTTTGCCTCAGCATCTCAGACACTCCTAGTATCGTGAATGATGATTGATCCTCATGTTTGGATTTCTGAGGCAAAAAACTTGTTTTGTGGAAAAAGGAGAGTGATAAGCTGCTCCTTAGGCCTCATTTAAAGGATCACTTTCCTAGCGATGTATTTATAATTGGTATGAGAGTTGAATGTCCTGATGACTTCAGGTACCTTTTGGTAAATTATGCTTATTTTAACTGGAATTTAGCCAGATGCCCTTATCCCCCTTCCCCCTATCTTTACTGAGTTTTAATTGAAAAATTAGAATTGTATATACTTAAGATGTACAACTTAATGTTTTGATTTACATATACATTCTGAAATAATCTCCACAAGCTAATTAGCAAATTCATCACCTCACATAGTTATATTTTTATTTTCTTTTCAGTGGGTATCATGCTTAAGATCTATTCTCATAGTATATTTCAAGTATACAGTACAGTATTGTTAACTATATTCACATTGCTATACTTGGGGTCTCCAGAATTTATTCTTCTTGAATAGTTGAAGCTTTGTGCACCTTGAACACTGCCCTTTTTTCCCCCTACCCTCAGCCTGTTAACCACCATTCTACTCTCTGCTTCTGTGAGTTTGATAGGTTACATTCCACGTATAGATGAGATAATGCAGTATTTTTCTTTCTGCATCTGGCTATTTCACTTAGCATAATGTCCTTCAGGTTTATCCATGTTATTGTAAAAGGCAGGGTTTCCTTTTTTAAAGTTGAATAATATTCCATTTGTGTGTGTATGTGTGTGTGTTACTTTATCCATTCATCCATCACTGGTCATTTTGATTGTTTCTAGATCTTGGTTATTGTGAATAATACTACACCAAACACATCAGCATGAAGACCCAATAGTTGTTCAGGAATGTTTTATTTTGCTTACACATATTTATGAATTCTGTTTCTTTTTATCATTTTTAGTTTCATTCCATTGTGGTCAAAACTTCACAAATCAGTTAAGACCTAACATGTGATCCATCCTAGAGAATGTTCTGTGTGTGCTTGAGAAGAATATGTTATCTTATGCTGTCTGTGGAAAGTTCTGTATGTCTTTATTAGGTCCATTTGATAGTGTTGTTGAAGTCAGCTATTTCTTTTTCCATTTTCTGTCTGGATGTTCTTCTATCCATTACTATAAATGGCATATTAATGTCCCCTACTATTATTGTATCACTGTCAATTTCTCCCTTCAGATATATTAGTATTTGCTTTATATATTTTGATCTTCTGGTGCTAGGTGTGCATATATTTATAATTTTTACATCTTTCTGTTAAATTGGCCATTTTATTATTGCAGAGTGATCTTCCTTGTCTCAACAGATGCTGTTTGATTTAAAGTCTAGTTTGTCTAAGTATAGCCACCTCTGCTTTCTTTTGGTTACCATTTGCATGAAATATCTTTTTCCATCCCTTTCCTTTCAGCCTCTGTATAACTTTAAACATAAAGTGAATCACTTTAATTCAGCATGTCACTAGATCTTGTTTGTTTTTTTTTCATTCAGTCATGTTGTCTTTTGGTTAGAAATTTTAAGCCATTTACATTTAAAGCAATAATTGACAGGTGGAGACTTACTACTGCCATTTTGTTAATTGTTTTCTGTCTGATTTGCCATTGTTTTGGCCTTCTTTTCCTCTTTTGCTTTATTTTTAATTTGATAACTTTTGGAGTGCTTTGCTTTGATTCCTTTTTCTTTTTCCAGTGTGTATCTATTACAGACTTTTTTTTTTTGTGGCTAGCTCAAGGCTTGCGTAAAGTATCTTGTAGTTATAACCACCTATTTTAAGTTCATAATAACTTAACTTCATTTATGTACAAAACCTCTATACTTTTGCACCCCTCACCCCAACACATACTTTGCGTTCTTGTAGCCAGTTTGCTACTTTTTACATTGCATATCTATTAATAAATCTTTATTTTCTAACTTTTACATTAGAGTTAAAAGTAGTTTACATACCTCTATTACTGTGTTATATTATTCTGTATTTGTTTACATATTTACCATTACCAGTGAGAGTTATGCTACCATATGCTTTCACATTGCTATTTAGCATGTTTTCACTGCAATTTGAATAACTCTCTTAAGTATTTCTTGCAAGGCAGGTCTAGTGGTGATGAACTCCCTCAGTTTTTGTTTGTCTGACAAAAGCTTTATTTCACCTTCATTTTGAAAGGTCAATTTTGCTTGGTATAGTATTCTTTGTTGGCAGTTTTTTCTTGTTCAGTAATTTGAATATATCATGCCACTCTCTCCTGGCCTGCAAAGTTTCTGCTGAGCAATCCACTGATAGTGTCAGAAGGCTTCCCTTGTGTGTGATGAGTTGCTTTTTTCCTGATGCTTTCAAAATTCTCTTCTCTCTTTGACTTTGAGAGTTTGGTTATAATATGTCTTGGTGTAGTCTTCTTTGGATCGATCTGTTTCAGAGTTCTTTCAACTTCATGAATCTAGATGTCCATTTTCCACCTAAGATTTTAAAAGTTTTCAGCCACTTTTTCTTTAAATAAGCTTTCTGCCTCTTTCTCTCTCTGTTTCTCCTCTGGGACTTCAATCATGCTCCATCACTTAATGGTGTCCTATAAATCCTATAGGTTTTCTTCACTCTTTTCTTGTTTTTCCTCCACTGACTAGATACTTTCAAATGACCTGTCTTTGAGGTCACAGGGTCTTTATTCTGCTTAATCGCACCTGTCTTAGAAGTTCTCTATTGCATTTTCATTGTATCTACTGTATTTTTAACTCTAGATTTGTTTGCTTCCTTTACATAATTTCTATCTCTTCTAGTTTTGTTCACATATTGTTTTACTGATTTTGTTGAGTTGTCTATTTGTGTCCTATGGAACTAGCATTTTATGAACACAAAAAATTTAACGTAGGCAGTTGCCTTTGGAACCCCAAAGGGTAGTTCCTGCAGCATTGTTGTGCTGGTAAATATTTGACAACTATCTGTTTAAAAAGTCCTAACTGTAGTGTTTGCTATTTTCAAAGTATAAATTCTCCTCCATAGTCAATTTTATGATACTAACATTCCCCTCGTTCCCTAACTCCTTGGTTTTATGTGCAAACTGAGTCAAGTAATATTTTCCCTCTCCTTAGAAAGATACAATATTGCTATATATTTCTAAAAATGTTACCTTCACATGACACCTTGGATTCTGTTCAATTAAAAATATAGTTATTTGAAATTAGTTACTATTCACAAAGTTATAAAATTCTGGCCCTTTAACCTTACTAAACTTTCTACATTAACAAATCCCAGCAGAGTGAAGAACACTAATTCTTTTCTTACTGCAGGACCTCAGTTTTCTGGAGTTAGGGAACTAGAGGACATGCTCGTTGAATGCTCCCTTACAGAGGCAGATTCCAAGCAGATCAAGTAGCTCACAATTTCCAAAACATCTCATCAATTCCCACCAGGAAATACGCTTTCTGGATATTTTGCTTCCAACTGCACATCCTTGAAAGGGAAACAAAGTATCCTGTTCATTAACCAGCACCTCACCTCTAGAGAATTTCATGACTCATCAATGTCACTGAGAACTTCAGACGACAGTGTCCTCTGGGAAGAGGAAATATAAGTCAGAGTGAGTCATTTGGGAGCAGTGGAAGGTGGGTTCAGGAATATGCCTGTAGCAGGGGACATGGATGAACACAGGTGTATGATGTACAAGCAGTACGAAGCTGCTCCGAGGAAGAAGAATTATAGAAAAAAAAAGGAGGATACAGAAAATCAGCGTCACCAATCTAAATGAGATCATCAGCAGGTGACCAGCAGGGGCTCAGAAAGATATTAAACTTCCTTCAAGATCACACAAGTGACATATTTTGGAGACACGAGTTTAAATATAGGACTTTGCTCTCTCTATCTCTCCTCCCTCTCTACTAGGTCTGTCAAAAGGATATCTTCCTCTGAGATTGCAAGCTTCTGAATCATGCAAAAGGATTAAATCTTACTCATCTTATGTTTCCTGACAGCACATGGCATACAGGAAGTGTTAAGAGTTGTTTGTGGTGTAAGATTTACTGTTTCTTAATCATGAGCATCCTACTCCTACTTGCAGCTGTACAAAACCTGTCCTGCCAGTTTTCATAAACACACGCACACATACACACACTCCTCATGAGTTCCAGCAGAATGCCCAGTTCTTGACTCATGGTGCACAACGAACTACCCCAATTTGTATTTATATTTTTACTGACCCTTTCTGCATTTTTTATTGTTGGTATAGACTATTTTGATGTGAAAATCCTATAATTTTCATCAATAGGCCAAAATTAGCCTATGTACATACATTGAGGAACTTTAAAAATGCTACAATGACATTGCTCAAGCCCAGAGATTTATTTTTAATTGGTTTGAGATGAGTTTCAGGCATCAGGATACTTATATTGTCCCCAGGTGACATTAATGTGTAGCTAGGATTGAGAATTACTGATGTAAAATTTACTACTTTTCCATGGAGAAAACTCCACTCAGACTAATGAAATGAGAATCTCTAGGGATGAGGCCCAGGCAGCAGTATTTTTTTTTTTTTTTTTTGAGACGGAGTCTCGCTCTGTCACCCAAGCTGGAGTGCACTGGCCAGATCCCCCTGGTGACTACAATGTAGAGCCTGGATTGAGAATCTCTGTATCACAGCAGTGGTTCCAGGCCAGTTGCACATCCAAGAAACACCCAAGGAGATTTGTAAAAGTACAAATTCAGGTAGCACCCTGGGCTTAAATCAGGTTCTTTACTTTGCAAAACTCCCACTTCCATCTGCTACTGGCTTTAGAGGACAGCATTCATGGGAGCAGTCTACTAGGTTTGCTTTCTTGAAATCTTCACACCCCATTAAAGGTAGAGCATTCTGTCACATGGAGCTCCTGCTGCTGTGAAGAGAGGAAAAAAGATCCCCAGCAAGGTTCTGAGGAGACTCTGGAGTGTTGAAAAGCAGATGGTGTCCTGCACATGGGTTGATGTGCCCCAAGGTGGGCCTATGCGTAGCGCTCATGTCTGCGAGTGACATAATTGCCTAAGATGGGACAAAGTTCGCATCTACACATGGTAGACCCTCAGAAAGGACTTGTTGAATTAATTAATCTTAAAAAAAGTTTCCTACGGACCTGAACCTCTGGCTTCTGTTGCGTGTGTCTGAGCAACACAACTCCTTATGGAATTTATTAAAAAGAGTTTACGGGTCATAAACGGGCTAGGCCGGCAGTTTCCGGTTACAATGAATCTCAGTTTTGACACTGAGTACTCTGCTGTTAGTGACAAATTAAGAGAATGTCAGCCTGAGTGTTCACTCTATTGGGTACCTGTCAACTCATTCACTTAACAGGTAGAAGGGGGAAAGCATTAGGATTACGCTGTGTTTCAGCTTGGAAGAAGTATCACTGTTGCTTCTCAGTAGCATAACCTGCCCCCGAGCCAGTTCGTGAGAACTTCGACTTGTCTAATGCATAACCAGTCCCATGTAATCTCAACAAAATCTCAAAGAGATTTTTAAGCATTGCTTTGGGTGCTCAAAGAACATTCCTTATGTCTTTGGGAAATGGCACATTTTATTGGAAGTAGTTAGTTACCCCTTATCTCAGGTCTATTCAAAACTTTCACCTTGACCACTTAACTTAATGTTGACTCCTTGCCCTAAAAATACAGGGAAGTTCTGTTAAATGAGCTAACTGCTAGAAATACTATGGCTGCAAAGGGAAAGAAATGAGGTGTGTACCACAGACCACATGAAACAATAAAAACAATTTAAAGACAAAACTTACAGAGTAAGAGAAACAGTGTGGCAATATTGAAAGCATATGAGTGACTTGCTGCTTTGGGCAATGCTCTGTAAACTTTGGCGTCCACCCAGCCCCTCCTGGGAGCCCCTCTGGATGAGAGCAGGCTTAGATAGCAGCACCTTCCATCTTCAAAATCAGGTTTTCTGACGGCTCATAGAGGGGACAAGGCAGCCATTACAAACCAGAGCTCCCCAGTTCTGTCAATTTCCTGCTGATTCAGAAGGGGGCAAAACCTAGGGGTAATTTACAGTTGATTAAGTGGCTGATGAACTGTTGTTATTCCCTTTGTTTAAACTTGCCTTTACCCTTTTAAAAGAGCACTTTGTTGAACAAGAGCTCCATCTACGGGAGAAATCAATTATATGGACTTCTGCCCTTAATACATCAAAGATTGTGGTTCTCAACTGAGGGTGATTTTGCCGCCCAGGGGGCATTTGGCAATGTCCGGGAACATTTTTGGTTGTCATAACTAGATTAGGGATGCAGGTACGATCTGGTAGGTAGAGGGCAGTGATGCTGCTCAACATCCTACAATGCACATGAGAGGCCCTACAATAGAGAGTTTTCCAATGGTAAGGACAAGACTGAGAAACTCTGCTTGTGAACAAGAGAATTAGTAGGATTTATGCTTACAGATGTCTCTGATTCTGCCATCCAAGGCCAAAAAATTTTATTTAAATCATTCCATATTCCCTCACCACCACTTTAAGCTTCTCATCTCCCTAACTTTACCTATTGACCATAGATTTGGTGTTAATGATTTCACGTATTTATCTTTATTTTTGCTACTTGGGAAGGAGAATTAAAGAAAGAGGAGAATATTCAAGGCAAAGAGATGAATTTATACTGGTAGAGTGTTAGGTACCAGTCCCTAAATGGGACCAATACTTTGCCTTCCAAGAGGTTGGTCCTACCCTTGTGGCTGGTTATATAAATAAAACTGTATCACCTGGTGTTCAAGCCATTGTAGTTGATGTTATTGTTGTAAAGGTCCTTATAATACGTACACAACAGTGGGGAAAAAATACAGCTTCCTCAGACACTTCACTTAACACATACTGTTCAGCAAGTCTCCATTCAGTGCAATGGGCAGCAGTTTACTAAACAGCATTGTAGAAGACTAAAGACTAAAAGTCAGCTTCTAAGAGGTTTTATTTCTGTCCACTCAGAGGCAGGTATACCCCCTGGAGTTTATAATAGAGGAGACTTTAATTAAAAATACAGCCCTGAGCCAGGATTTTTTGTCAACTGTGGTCCCCTAATTGTGAACTATGAGTAAAACTTTGAAGACTCAAGATCCAAGATTATCACAACCTCAGGTGCTCTTTCTCAGGGACAAAGTCCAGTCCCCTGAAGAGGAATCTTTGTTTCAGCTGCATAGTCCATTGCAACCCCACTGCAGCCACACCAAGAAAAGCAAATGATCAGCACATGTGCCTGGAAATATGACCATCTTTCTTTACATGGGTTTGTGTCACAGCTGTCATTTCTAATGACTATGCATTAATTCATCTCATTAAACAATGAGCACCTTCAGTGTGATGTGCATAGCACCAACCTATGAGAATGCAGAGCTGAATGAGAGTCCCACTACATGGGATATCCAAGCAAGGGTGTTGTACCTGCACTTCCTGACTCCAGCCCTTTTTTCCATTGTAGTATGGCATAAGGCCTTGCACACTGCAGTTAAGGAAAGCAGACATCCTTGAACATTATCTCCTCATCTATTTTGTCATTAGCAACAGCGGACCAATTATTCAACCCTAAAAGTTGTTAAGATCTTGTCCAAGTTTTCTACACAACATCTAAATTTCTACACTACATAGTAAGCAAAGTGCATAGTGAGAAGTATTTCAGCATCCTAGAAATTTGTATTAAATGAGTAATGATTTAATAACTTTCCTCTTCAAGTGCCATCAGCAAGAAATTGTACAGTTTTATGGGAACCCTTGATTTATTGGTACTGAATATTGCCACAGCAAGCCACTTTGCCTCATAATTTGTAGGAAAGAAACAAGATTAAAAATAAATTTGAAGGGAAAAATGAGTTGAGAAAAATTGGCAACAGAGCTTGTGCAGTATTAATTGTAATTGAGAAGGGAACGTCTTTGCTGAATCCAAGGCATATTTATGCACCATAAGCACTAATGAAACTAGTACCCTTCAAACTACCAGATGCATGAGCATTGCTTTCAATCACATGGATCTGAGGAGTAGCAAATTCTAAAATGATAGTCTCAGTAATTGTAAGTGTAAAAATATAAAACAGAAAAAAATAACGCAATGCCTACTAACACCATAAACTGTGAAAGGTATTGACTCTCTTCCCAAGTAGGACTCGGTGAAATGGTTGAAGGAGGGTGAGATGATAGAGGAAAATTAATGTAAATGATATAGATATATAAAGAAAATGAAATATTGAAACATGTTATCATATTAGTTCCAAGGACAGGAACTTTCCAGCATATTGAAACACAAATTCTACTACCTAAACATAGTAAACAAAGATGAAGAACTAAGACAACTGGGTAGGGCTGTGTCTATTCCTAGAAGATCAGTTCACAACCATTTAATCAAAGATGATGGAGTTTGAAAAAGATAAAAAGTCTGGATGATACCCATAGTTGTTTGTAACAATATTATTTGCTCAAAATGGCTGGAAATTTTGGGTTGCTAGAAAAAAATAGTTCATTTGTTTTTTCTGTATGGAGAAAAATGTTTTAATAAATATTAATACTGCATCTAGATCATGCTTATATTACCAGGAATACGTAATTGCTTTTGTTACCAATAAATCAAGGTTAACAGTTATGCAGTTTGGGGCAATTGCTTAGATTTCTCATGTTCCATTTTAAAAAGTGAAATTTATTAAATCATAACCCATTTGTTATGAGTTTATAAAGTGCTACAGTTTCAGTGCCATACCTATATACTTCAAATATAAAAGGCCAGAATTTCTGCTTAGTCTCTTTCAAGAAAGACATAGTTCTAAGTTCTAAGAAATCATGAGTTTTATGATAGTTTTGCAGAATTTTAGAGGTAGAAGAAGTCAAAGATAATGTGACCAGCACAGACAAGGTCAAGGCAGCTATTACCAGATGGCAGTCCTCCATGCTGTGCATTTCCTACTTGTCCAACACCCATGCCGTTTCTTAATTGTCTCTGTTTTAATGTGCCCACTAATGGCTTATCTCATTGAAGATTTGGGGATTTCCTTAGGATGTTCATTCTATTTGGAGGGCAGATTTAAATACTAAAACCAATGTTTTTTACATTGAGCCCAACTGTTTATCTTCTAGCAATGATTATTATCAACTTTGGTCCTAGACCATCCCTTATGACTATATTAAAAAATGTGGCCGGGTGCGGTGGCTCACATCGTAATCCCAGCACTTTGGGAGGCTGAGGCGGGCGGATCACAAGGTCAGGAGATGGAGACCATCCTGGCTAACATAGTGAAACCCCGTCTCTACTAAAAATACAAAAAAAAAATTAGCCGGACTTGGTGGCAGGCGCCTGTAGTACCAGCTACTTAGGAGGCTGAGGCAGGAGAATGGCGTGAACCCAGGAGGCAGAGCTCGCAGTGAGCCAAGATTGTGCCATTGCATTCCAGCCTGGGCGACAGAGCGAGACTCCATCTCAAAAACAAACAAAAAATGTGTGTGTGTGTGAATACTGACTTCCTCACAGACAACCCTTGCAACACCTGTAGGCAGCTAGCCAGCAGTCATTGCCCACGGTTCCATTCCTCAGTTTGAGACTTTCTCAATGGGCTAAATGACTCCTTTTCTTCATATAACTGAGAATCAAATCTCCTCTGTAGCTCAGGATTAACTTTGGCAATGAGTTGCTTCCTCTCTTCTCTACAAACTCTTTGTGCAAAGTGTGACATCCAGAATGACAGCAATATCCCAGTAGTCTTCTGATCTAGTGAGCAGTGATGTTACCTCCTCTTTTATTCATATTTTTAATTCACTAAAATTTTATTGGGCAGCTACTGTGTGCTGAACTCCACGCGGGGTGTTGGAGGTTCAACATGAACCACAAGACACAGCCCCTGCTGTGGTGAACAGCTTTGAATGAACGTACGATGGTAGAAATAAATGACAACTCATGAAGGGAAGTGAAGACAAAAATGTAGATGCTTTAAATGAAAACAATGAGCAGAGATATGATTTAGATTTTGAGGTCACGGAAGGTTTCTCTAAGGAAGGAACATCGAATCTAAGACCAGAAAAATGAATGAGATTATTGTTGTAACTATGTTGATTAATATATCCTAAGACTAAATAAATTTTGAGGACAGCTATATCAATATTTGGATTCACTTTGATCTCATTCTCGTATTATTCTTGAAATAAATACATACAAACATACACAGATAAGTGTTTTAAATATACATGCTAAGCTTCATGTAAGACTCCCTCTACTGGGATAGATGTATAACATAACAAAATCCCCGCTCTTGACTTTATTAGTTCAGAAATTACCTTCGGACAAGTAGGGCAGTGGAAGACTGCATTACAAATCATTTCCTTAATGAGTCTTTCCAGGAATCTTGCCCAGGATGGAAGTCAATTGCACTGGCTGCTAGTTTTCAAAATCTACCTTATTCATCTTGTTGCAAATTGCATTAACATTTTCTCTCCTCTTTAATCTTCTCATATTCATTCATTGATTCATTTATTCTGCCTTTTGTCCAGGACCTCAAAAGACTTCTGCAAGAGTTAGAATGTTTCCACTTTCAGGTAGAAGACCTTCAAAATAGACCAGAGGATTCCTTTAATCTGGAATGTCACTGCAGGGCAGTGACAGAGTTGGTCGCGTGTCAACCCTCACTAGACACCCTCTGTCTACCACCCTTGTGCTCTGTGTCCCTCCTAAGGAGTGCAATTCCTTTTCTTTGCACGTCCTTGAAGATCATGGAAAATGATTTACCATTTTCTTTTGCAGTTTTTTTCTGTATAACAGTTGGAAACATTGGTTTTGTCTTAACTTTCATCTTTGCCCCTTGGAACAGGTCATATGACCTCTCTGAGCCTGACTTTTATCATATGTAAAATGAGGATATTAAAGAATACCAATTCCCAAAGCATTTCTGTAAAGATTACATGAGATAGTTCACATAAAACACTTAACACAATTCCTGGAACTTTGTAGGAATCTAACAAATCATAGTTATTATTACTTCTGGTCCCTGGAAGGCAGCAGTCCAAGCCAAGAAAGTAGAACAGCCAAAGTCTCATTTTCATTTCTTCATACATCCTATATTTCAATCCTCATCTACCAATGGGGGTTCCCTATGTTTAAAATGCAAATAAAACAACAAAAAATTGCCATTGATGGTCTTGATTTAACTGCCACCTAGTAATATAACACAATTATACTAGGTGTGCTCAAACAATGAATCAATGATCATTTTCTTCCAAAGAGAATTTAGAAAGCCAGTGTTACTGTCTTTAGGGTTTTAGTCTCATTGGCACAATTCTTAAAGCTTTTTTCTGTCTTGGGAATACAGCTTTGCTTCCTCTCGATTTCCCTCTGTGTTGGGGCTAAATGCTCAGAATTTGAGTTTTAAGAGTTCTCTAACTCCCTTGAGCCCTTTCCCCATTCAATTCTCATAGCATGCAATTATACATTTCTTTAAATATAGATCCCACATCTGCCAAGCCTTATCTTCCCAAGCAATCAAAAATTTTCCAAAGTGATATAGACACTTTATTCAAAGATTCCTCTAACTTCCTCCTCTGCAATTAAACTCCCCTTGTTCATCAGAATTGAGGCCATCGGAGCAATTCTATTTATTTCTTCTCTCTTGGGGAAAATCAACTTGGAAGAAAGGCTGATCCAGAGTGTATCAGACATCTTGCCCTCTTGCCCTTTTTTTTTTTTTTTTTTTTTTTTTTTTGACTTAAACTACAGAAATTTATTTTCTTACATTTCTGGAAACTGAAAAGTCCAAGTTCAAGGTTCTAGCAGGTGTGGTTCCTGGTAGTTTCTCTTCCAGGCTTGCAGACATTCTTGTTATGTTCTTACATGCTGGAGAGAAAAAGCATGCTCTCCAGTGTCTCTTAAAAAAAATCTTTTGGCTGGGCGCGATGGCTCATACCTGTAATCCCAGCACTTTGGGAGGGCAAGGTGGGCAGATCATGAGGTCAAGAGATCGAGACCATCCTGGTCAACATGGTGAAAATCCGTCTCTACTAAAAATGCAAAAGTTAATTGGGCATAGTGGTGCACGCCTGTAGTCCCAGCCACTCGGGAGGCTGAGGCAGGAGAATCACTTGAACCCAGAAGGCAGAAGTTGCAGTGAGCTGAGATCACGCCACTGTATTCTGGCCTGGTGACAGAGCGAGACTCCATCTCAAAAAAAAAAAAAAAAAAAAAAAAATCTTTTACAGTATTTTATGTATTTAAGGCACACAATATGATGTTTTGATACACATATACATAGTGAAATGGTCACTATTGTCAAGCAAATCAACATGTCTGTCATTTCACACAGTTACTCTGTGTTATTTTGTGGCAAGAGCACCTTAAATCTACTCTTTTGGCAAAAATAACAAATACAACACAATATTATTAACTAGAGTTTTCGTGTGGTAGATTAAATCTCTAGACTTGTTCACCCTACATATCTGCAACATCGTATGCTTTGACCTACATTTTCCCATTTCTTCTCTAGCCCTTCCACTCCTGGTAATAACCATTTTATTCTCAATTTCTGTGTTTTCATTTTCTTAAGTTTTATTGGTATACAATAATTGTGCATATTTAGGGAGCAAATGTGAAATTTTGATACATGTGTATAATGTGTAATGATAAAATCAGAGTAGTTACCTCCCATTTATCATTTCTTCGGGTTGGGAGCATTTCAAATCTCTTTCAGCGATTATGAAATGTACAATAAATTGTTGCTAACTATAGTCACCCTACTGCGTTGTTGAACACAAAAACCTACTTCTTCTACCTAACTACGTGTTTGTGCCCATTAACCTATCCCTCTTCATTCCCCTCCCCCAATCATTCCCTGGTAACTATCATTTTACTCTTTACTTCCATGAGATCAACTTTTTTAGCTCCCACATATAAATAAGAACATGCAATATTTTTCTCTCTGTGCCTGGCTTATTTTACTTCACATAATGTCTCCCAGTTCCATTTATGTTGCTGCAAATAACAGGATTTCATTCTATTTTATGGCTGAATAGTATATCATTGTGTATATATACCACATTTCCTTTATCTATTTATTCATTGATGGACAGTTAGGTTGAGTCCAGATCTTGGCTACTGTGAATGGTGCTGCAATAAACATGAGAGTGCAGCTATCTTTCTGATAGTGATTTCACTTCCTTTGGTTTATCCAAAAGAGGAATTGCTGGCTCGTGTGATAGTTCTATTTTTAATTTCTTTAGGAATCTCCATACTGTTTTCCACAGTGGTTGCACCAATCTATATTCCCACCAACAATGTTCAAGAGCTCCTTTTTCTCCATACCCTTGCCAATACTTGCTACTTTTTTAATAACAGCCATCCTCACAGGTGTGAGGTGATGTCTCATTGTGGTTTTAATTTGCATTTACTTAATGATTAGTGACATTGAGCATTTTTTCAGATACTTGCTAGGAAATTTTATGTCTTCTTTGGAGAAATCAGGCATTCTGCTTTAAGCCCAGTAATATTCCAGCAGACAGTCTTAGGTTGAATTCCCTCAAAGAATTCTCCTCTAATCCCTACTCAGCTACCCATGCCTGCAAAATACCTTCTATTTCTTTCACCTAGTAAAGCTATGTCTAGTATGCTAAAACACTAATAGTTTTATTATTCTCTCCCTTTATCTACTCCCATGTTTTTTTCTGATATGCTTCCATTTTATAGATTCCAAGCAAGTATATTAGACGTGATTCTTTTGGTAGAAGATGAGAAAAACCCAATTTGAACTAGGTTAGAGATAAAAAGGCCTAATTGGCTTTTGTAAGCAAACCACAGGAAGTACATGGGTATATAGAATCATGCTATCAGAACTCTTTTTGGGTTTCATTTCTTCCTTTATCAGTAGCACTGGGACTCTGTAATGACTTTTGTGACATGCCATCTCTAGGTCAAAAACACTTATTTCTCCAGATGCCCAACTGTCAGCCATCTTTAGGAATTTCTTTGACTAAATACAGTCACCTAGCCCAAGTCTATGCCCACCTTCCAGCACAACCCACAGTCAATCACTGGCCAGTGCAATGGTATAAAGATTAATTCTCTTAGCCTTCCTCATTCTGAGCCCCCTGTGTGGTTAGCCAAAGCCATCGCTGAGAAGACATTTCAGCCCAACATTGCTCACTTCCCAGTCCTGCTTTCATCCCTTTCTTCCACAACTCTTAATTGCAAAAGGATTCCAAAACAAAACAAAACAAACAAACAAACTTACAGCTAGTGTCTGTCTCAAAATCTACTTCCCAGGGTCTTCAACCTTCAATAGCTTCCATCTTCCCATCTTTGACAGCTGTGAAGAAAGGTGCATCTATTTGCCAGCTCTGTTTCAACAAATCCTGAAAAAAGACTCTCCTTGGACTGGAGCGCGGTTCAAGTTTGCGGCCTGAGGACCCCCTGTGTCAGGGCGGCCGTATTGGAAAGCACAACTGTGGGCCAATCATTGTGGCTTGGGGTCTGAGAAATTATGATTGGCTAACCCAGAGGTAGGTGTCCGCCTTTATCCCAGTATGTTTAGGCAGGAAGAGCAAACTGTACCTCCCATTTGTATTAGAGTTGGAGTTGGGAGAAACGGTTCTCTATAATAAGTAAGAAAAATGGCACAGAAATGGCCCTGGGAGGACCCATGGGAGCCTAACACTGTTCTGCCTCCCTTTCTATACCCCAGTTTCTGTTTAATACTGTTTAATAGGTGCCCCCTTCTATAACCACATTTAAATCTTGAGTCCTATTCTACCCAGAGTGTAGGTGACCATAGCTCTCTATTTTCAAGCTCATGCTGCTTGTTACCCATAGGCATACATTCCCTCCCATGCAGGTGCATATTTATTAGTCATTCCTCAAAAGGTATGGGAATTTCATTTTCATGGTATGGTACTAGTAAAATAATATATTTTTCCTTTCCTTTTGAAGATGTCCGAGGTCTCACCATAGACTTACTACACAGACCAACCTTGGGACAGGCCCATGAATGTTTATTTGTAAATATGTGCCCCTTGGTGGTGATGGGCAACCTGAATTAGGAATGACTGTCTTACTGCTTCCTGGTCCCATGTGTCTAATTATTATTGTAAATTTTCAACTACCCCTCAGAGTTTAGCTAGACTATGTCCCAAAATCTTTCCCAATAAATATGTCCAGGACCTAGGCACACAATCTCTTAACTATCACTAGACAAAAGACCAGGAAAATAGGCTTAAGAGACTCTTTGATATTGAAAGTGCGCTGTCCACACAAGAATGTCAACTGGGACTGAGGAGAGTTTTAGGACTAAGCCGGCCATCACGTTCTCCGGACATTCAGTCCTCAATGTACTGAGCATCGTTTCACTCAATGGATACATTCCTTCCGCCAACTGATCCTTACTCTCTCTGCCGGTTTGTCAAAGTCCGCACTTCTGAATCCCATGCAGTGTACGTTATTAATCGCTGCTAATTTATTTAAAAAGTAAATTTACTTTAACAGATCTCAAAAGCATAATAAAGGGGATATATCTCTTACCTTATTTGAAAGGAAATTTGGTCGTTTCCTCCTAAAATTACATAAAATGAGACCAGCTCTGAGGAAAGCAGGAGAAAGAAAAAGAAAATGCCACCACAAATTATAGAACTTCCCAACTGCCTCCGATAAGTTAACTTTTTCAACAATAAAAATAAAAATATTAAACACCTTACATTTACAGAGTCCTTATTATGTATCAAGGATTGTATAAAGCACTTCCCATGTATTATTGCATTGTTCCCTTAAAACAGCCCTCTGTGGTGGGTAGATCTTTTACTCAGCCTCATTTTGCATATGAGAAATTAACTAAGTGCCTAAGTCCCTGCCTCCCAACCTCAGTTAGTTAATAGCAGGAACAGGAATTAAACTTGACTCCAAACAGGAGCCCCTAGTCATCACAAGTTGGGCTTTCTTTTGCCTTCCCAGGGCACACGGTTTGTTTGCCAGCTTTTCTAAGGGATTGCATATTAAAAGGGCTTTTTTTTCTGTGTTTGGAAGGCTTTCAGCTCCATTAATTTAATAACATCTTCATTAGAGGGCTGAGAGTTACAGTCCGGGCTGTGTAAGGTAAGGAGGGCAAGTTTCCTTGAATAGGTTCACAATGTGGTTCATGTTTATGTTATGCTCATTGGACCATGACAGTGAAACCCAAACAGAGAGTAGGTCCTTGTCAGATTCTGTTGCCTTCTCTTTCGTGTTGATTGATTTTATGCTTGAACTACTACAGATACTTAGACCAGTCATTTTAACCTTTTTGGGGTTACTCATCCCTTGGAGACTAGTGAAACCTTTGAACTCTTTTTCTAGAAAAATCTTTATATCCACATGATCAGAAAAGCTATTAATATATGAATGTTGGAAGATTTACAGAAGAAGCCTGTCTGTGAAGTTTAAGAATCTGAGGAACCCGTATTAAATACTTCTACTTTGGTCAAATACATTCAGATTCCTCCCTTGTATTCAGCAAACACCAGAAATGAAAGGCTCAGAAACCAAAGAAACATCTTCTCCTGGCTCCATCTCCTTGACTTCTCAGAATGAATACCGGGAAGCCCCAGCCACATCACCAAAGCCACCACACTCAGGCATGCAATTGGAGCTCTGCGCAAATGTGGCTCACCAGGGAGACGAGAAGGAACTGGAGTCCAGCTCATGTCCTGCTTGCCAGCCCACTGCTAAGTTGGTCTACATTCACCAAGAGTGAGTGTGTTTTCTAATTTGCAGAAAGGAGTTTGTGTATGGATCAGTGTCCTCCATGACATCTATCCCCGTACCATGTTACGGGCAGAAATGACCTATGGAGGCCGGGCGCGGTGGCTCAAGCCTGTAATCCCAGCACTTTGGGAGGCCGAGACGGGCGGATCACGAGGTCAGGAGATCGAGACCATCCTGGCTAACACGGTGAAACCCCGTATCTACTAAAAATGCAAAAAACTAGCCGGGTGAGGTGGCGGGCGCCTGTAGTCCCAGCTACTCGGGAGGCTGAGGCAGGAGAATGGCCTAAACCCGGGAGGCGGAGCTTGCAGTGAGCTGAGTGAGATCCGGCCACTGCACTCCAGCCGGGGGGACAGAGCAAGACTCCGTCTCAAAAAAAAAAAAAAAAAAAAAAAGAAATGACCTATGGATAAAAGTCCCCCATTCCCCAAAGCAAAAAACCCCAGCTCAGCTTACTCCCAAATGGCTCCCTGCAGGTTCAAGGCGTGGCACTGGAATCTCAACTCAGTCCAGAAAGCCAGCTTCCTTGTGTCCAGTCTCCATTCTGCTTGTGAGCAGCATCGAGATGGTCATACAGTTTTTTTGTTGGGAATCCAATTTCATAGACACAATTTGCCAATTGTTATTCATCACAATGCGCGTGAGATTTAAACAATAAGTATTTCCTCTTTGCTTGCACACCTGCTTATCCACCACAGCTTATCTATGCAATGTTTTTTGAAATGTAAACCATATTCCCTTCTAATAAGAGCCAGACGGGTTTTCGTTTCCCAGTAGTGGAAACTTCACAGTGATGATTTTCATGCCTGGTTGGCCTAGTCTGATTATCTTTTTTGTTTTATTTTTAAAGAGGGAGTCTACCTCTGTCACCCAGGCTGGAGTGTGGTGGCATGATCCCAGCTCAATGCAACCTCCGCCTCCCAGATTCAAGTGATTCTTGTGCCTTAGCCTCCCCGGTAGCTGGGTTTACAGGCATATGCCACCACACCCAGCTAATTTTTGTATTTTTAGGAGAGATGGGCTTCTCCGTGTTGCCCAGGCTGACCTCAAACTCCTGGACTCAAGCAATCCACCCACCTTAGCCTCCCAAAGTTCTGGGAATACAGGCATGAGCCACTGTGCCCTGCTTTATAACCCTTCTTAATTGACCTTGTCAGCTATGTGGGAACCAAGGATCTGGACCTGAGGCTTTTATTCATGCCACAAATATTGCTGAAGTACCTACTATGTGCCAAGCACTGGAAAGCCCAATAGAAGATAGAGGTAAGAATAGGTGATGATAATCCATCTTGGAAATGCTACCAACTGGGGTTTATGCCATTAGATTAAACCTGACTGGTTAGACCTTCCTCAAGAAGACGTAAGGCCTTGACCACATATCTGTGAGGGCCATAACTTCTCTGGTTTGATTTGTGTACTAATAGCTTCATATTAATATGAAGAATATTCTTGGATGGCCAAGAGAAACCTGCCTGAAGGCACAAGATTAATCCACATGGCCTTTAAGGTCTCTTTTAAACGTAATGTTGTAAGGCATTGACAGACAAATCAATCCTCTGAAGTTTCATCATGCACTTGGGTGAGAAGGAAGCTGAAGGAGTCTGAAGGAGTCTTACTTTTACTGAACCCACTTGTTTGAGCTACAGAAGAACTAGGATGTGGGATTTGTTCAAAGTCTGCCAATTCAGGACCTCCTATCCTTGACTGATGAAGACACTGTACACCAAGCTTCAGGGGAAATGGGACAGCCAGAGTACAGTGCAGCCAAACTGCCTTATTATAAACTCACATTTTATTTCATCTTTGCTTTCTCTTTATCTCTGCAAGCTTCCCTTTGTATCCTGGTTTTCTTTGCTTACTTATCCCTTCAGATTCTGACCTTTCCTGTTCTTGTTGCCTTGCACAAAAAGTGTTTTCTTTTCTTGACTCAAGGTGTTTGAGACTCATTTGGGTGCTGTGCCTCTTTGACATGCCTCACAATGTCCCCCAGGACCATCAGCAGTAAACAGCATTTCCCATTCCCAAATACATCTTATCTTTTCTGGATCTTATGCCCAAAGGTTGGATGTTATATTCTGGTACAAGTGATGACCAGAATGACAAAAATACATTGCACTTCTCAGAGGACCCTACCTGAACAATGAGTGACCTCTCCCTTCACTGAGCATGGCTGCAAATTATACTCTCTTGACTGTCTCCTCTGAAAGCATGATGGTGCTGAGTGCCTGTTACCATCTAATCAATCATTCTGTATAGAAATATCTTCATAGTAAGAAAGTCTTTGAGAGCAGTGAGGGACATGAATGATTGACCATCCCAGTGGCTTTTGAGTGAACTTTGAGCCTAGACCAGAGGCCCCCCTGGAGACAGAGTTAAGAGGGCTCCATGGAAACACTGTCTAATTTTCATATTGGAGAGAAGAAGAATTTTATCACAGTGTAGCAGCCCTCCTGGCAGCTCTTAGGAGGGTGTTGATGTGTCCCTGAGGTGAATTTCAATGCCAATATTCTGTCAGTTGGGCTGTTGGTGAATTGTTCCAGAGCAGGTCAAGCTACGCACACTTAGCATTATTTTTTACTATTAGGAGTAACCCAACAAAAAGAAAATTTTCTCTCATCCGGGGACATAATACAAGGGGAAAAGAAGACAGAAAGAGGTAGAGAAGCAAACCAACAGCTCCAGTACCATGGCGAATGACAAGAACACAAATCTCCAAAAACACTCTCTTGGGTTATATACTTTAAATAATAACTGTGTCTGGGAGAGAGAACTATCAAGGGCCACATGTATTTATGGAAATGCTCCCATCCAGAGGAAAAGATGACTAGTTGGAATGGATTTTCGAAGATTAAAGGAACAAAGTCAGTTGGACCATTTCCATTATTATATTTTCTATGGAGTTCATGTAACTCATTTGTGTTATTGTTGGGTTTTGGTACAGAGGCATATATACCCTGAGGTACATTTTTTGAGTGAATAAAATAAAAAAGAGGATTTTGAATAGATTTAAGAATGATTAACACTTTTCAACTGAAAAGCCACTGTGCTTACCTAAAGGGATTAGTGAATTTGAGTCTTCCTGAAATCAAATGCTGTTTCTCCAATGCATAAAGATAATTATCTTTTATTTCATGTAAATAATGTGAAGGTAGGATTTTAGAGATGTTAATGTTTTTAATAAGTCAATGGTTGATTGAAAAGTTAGAAGAAAATGGGACAGGAGATATGGAAAAGTGGTTTATGACTGATGAGAAGGAAGAAAAGGAAGAGAAGAAGAAGAAGAAGAGGAGGAGGAAGGAGGAGGAGGAGAGAAAGGAGGAGGAGGAGGAGAAGGAGGAGGAGGAGGAGGAGAAGGAGAAGGAGAAGAAGAAGAAGAAGGTGGCAGACGAGGAAGAGGTATGGGGTGGGAAGAAAGAACTGCCACCACAATGATGCCCTGGGTTTGTAGGCTGCTTTAACATTTATAAAATGCTCTTATCACTAGAATATACACAAATTTGTCTTAATTATCTTTGGTTCCTCAATTCTTAACATAATGCCTGACTAATGGTAGTAAATCAACAAGTATTAGTTTCATGACTATACTAAAGAGTTGAGTGACTAAATTTACTATTTTATTTACTTTTTACTATAATTCTATGAGCTTGGATTTATTATCTTGGTTTAATATATGAAGATTTCAAGACATATAACTTATGCAAATAAGAGTAAATAACTTATGCAAAATCACATAAGCCAGAGTAGAGCCAGAATTTCAGTCCAAGTTTTCTGTCCTTAGCCAGGGCCTTTTTACGGTAACAAAGCTCAGATTCTTGGATAACTTAGGATTGGAACGGATCTTGAAATGAAACTTATATTGGGTGTAGAAAATAAAACAAAAAAAGAGATAATTTGCCTTACTTTTTAAGGTCAATTGTTGTATCAGTGAGCAATTGCCACAATAAATCTGAGTCCCTCAGATTCAGTGGCAGACAATAATAAGTGTTTCTTTTTAGGATAACAGGTCTGTAGGTCAACTCAGAGCAGATGGATTAATACAAACTGGGCTCAGCTGGGTGGCTCTGGTTCTAGCTGCTGATTGAGTTGCCTTTGCTTCCTTCTTACATGTTGGGCTCAGAATTCTTCCAAATGTATTTATTCTGGGACCCATAGAGAAGGGTCATCAGCTACCTGGGGAAGTTATTCTTATGGTGATGAGTGAGGAACCAGAGATCAAACCATCCTTGCACGCATATTTCAAGCCTCTGCCTGCATGTCCTGTGCTAATGCCCCATTGGCCAATGTGGTAGTCAGAATGACCTCCGAAGATGTCCATACCTTAATTCCCGAAACCTGTGAGTATGTCATATTTTATGGCAAATGGGACTTTACAGATGTAATTAATATTATGTATTTAATATTGTAAACCTTAAAATAGGGGAATTATCTAGGATTACCTGAGTGGACTCAATTTAATCACGTGTCCTTAAAAGCAGAGAACTTTTTCCAGCTTGAATGAGAAAGATGCAGCCATAGAGAAGTCAAAGAGATTTGAAGTGTGAAAGGAACACAACCCACCATTGTTGGAAGAGGCCACATGGAAAGCATGGGAAGAAATGCACATAGCCTATAGGACCAAAGACTGGCTTCCTGGTGACAGCTAGCAAGAAAGGGAGATCAGTCTTAACATTACAAAGAACTGAACTCAACCAGCAATTAGAGTGAGGTTGGAAGTGGATTCATATCCTTGAACCTACATAAAAGATCCAGCTCTGCTGATTTAGGCCTTATGAGATCCTAAGCAGAGGATGCAGTAGAGACCACTGAACTTCTGACCTACAGAAACTATGAGATAATAAATGGAAGTTGTTTTAAGCTAATATCTTTGTGATAATTTGTTATGACAGCAATAAAAAAAAATACAGACAATGAAAGTCACATAACCAATTCCAAAGACCAGGGTCAAGGAAGGGCTTTCCGCCTAATGTTTGGCCATGGCCAATGTTGATTGTCATACAGCAGGATAGTGAAAAATTTGGACCAACACTTCAAACTTCTCCATTAAACTGAATTGAAAGGAGAACACTCCTGTCCAGAGGAAGTTTAGTTAAAATGACTGGGATGTGGGGAGGCTGTTAGAAAAACCTTTCTCAAAATACAAAAGCCTAGAAACAAGAGATATTTTAATAAGCTATCAAACCAGAGAAGTTTCCAAGTGCTTTTTGGTTTTCATCTGAAACTGGGGCGGGCATGGAAAGGTAGGGTTGGAAAGTCAGGTTTGTATATTTCCCAAAAAATGAGAGAGTGTTTATGGTGCTGATAGGGAGTAGCTGTTAATGTTGTAAAATTGATAATGTTGGGTGAAATCCCAACCAATTAAGGCTCTGTCATTTATTGACCTTTGTAGTTTGTCCTTTGAGATTTTTCTCAGCAAATTATTAATGCAAGCTTGTTGTATTCCAGGGGCAGATTCTAAATATGCATGACAGAAAATCTAGACCCTACAGGCATACTTCAGAGATACTGTGAGTTCGGATTAAGAATATCACAATAAAGCAAATATAGCAATAAAGTGATTACACAAATTCTTTGGTTTCCCAGTGCCTATAAAAGTTACATTTACGCTATACTGTAGTTTATTAAGTGTGCAATAGCATTATGCATAAAATGTACAAATATTAATTTAAAATATTTTTAAATGAAAAATGTCAGTGATCACCTGAGCCTTCACCAAATGATCATCTTTTTGCTAGTAAAGGGTCTTACCTTGATGTTGATGGCTGCTGACTAATTAGTGTGGTGGTTGCTGGAAGCTGAGGTGGCTGTGGCAATTTCTTAAAATAAGGTTTAGCCACATTTGTTGACTTCTTCTTTCACAAAAGATTTCTCTGTAACAGGTGATGATATTTGATAGCATTTTACCCACAGTAGAACTTCCTTCAAAATTGAAGTCAGTCTTCTTCAACCCTGCCACTGCTTTATTAAATATGGTTATTGAATATTCTAAGTCCTTTGTTTTCATTTCAACAGTGTTCATAGCATCTTCATCAGGAGTAGTTTCCGTCTCAAGAAACCACTTTCTTTGCTTACCTAGAAGTAACTACTTACCTACTCAAATTTTACCATGAGATTGCAGCAATTCAGTCCCAGCTTCACAGTACACTTTTAACTTTAGTTATCTTGCTTTTTTCCACCACA
This sequence comes from Rhinopithecus roxellana, assembly GCF_007565055.1. Taxonomy (NCBI): domain Eukaryota; kingdom Metazoa; phylum Chordata; class Mammalia; order Primates; family Cercopithecidae; genus Rhinopithecus; species Rhinopithecus roxellana. Next base: position 98,034,279 of record NC_044551.1, read on the forward strand.
GCTGCAGTGACTTCCTCCACACTGAAGTCTTGAATCCCTCAAAGCCATCATGAGAGTTGGAATCAACTTCTTCCAAACTCTTATTCATGTTGTTATTTTAACCTAATCTCATGAATCATGCCTGTTCTTAAAATGGCATCTAGAATAGTAAATCTTTTCCAGAAGGTTTTCAATTTACTTTACCCAGATCCATCAGAGAAATCATTATTTATGGCAGCTGTAGCTTTACAAAAAGTATTTCTTAAATAATAAGACTAGATATTTGAAATTATTCCTTGATCCATGGGCTTTAGGATGGATGTTGTGTTAATAGGCATGAAAACAGCAATTAATCTCCTTTTATATCTCCATCAGAGCTCTTGAGTGACCAGGTGCATTGCTAATAAGGAATAGAATTTGGAAAATAATCTTCTTTTCTAAACAGTGGGTCTTACCAGTGGACTTAAAATATTCAAAAAAGCCATATCGTAAACAGATAAGCTGTCATCCAGGTTTTGTTGTTCCACTTATAGAGCAAAGGCAGAATACATTTAATATAACTCTTAAGAACCTTAGGATTTTGGGAATTATAAATGTGCATTAGCTTCAACTTAAAGTCCTCAGCTGCATTAGCCGCTAACAAGAGAGTTAGCCTGTCTTCTCAAGCTTTGAAGCCAGGCATTGACTGTTTTATCTACATGGAAAATCTGTTGTTTAATGTAGCCACCTTCACCAGTGATCTTAGCTAGATGTTCTCAGCAACGTGCTACACCTTCTACATTAGCACCTACAGCTTCACCTTGTACTTTCATGTTCTGGAAGTCACTTATTTCCTTAAACCTCATGATCCATCCACTGCTAGGTTCAAACTTTTCTACTGCAACTCCCTCATCTCTCCTCAGCCTTCAAAGAATTGAAGACAGTTAGGGCCATGCTCTGGATTGGGCTCTGACTTAAGGCAGTGTTGCCAGTTTGATCTTCTTTCTAGACCACTAAAACTTCCCCTGTATTAGCAGGAAAGCTGTTTTCCTTCATATCATTTGTGTGCTCACTGGAATGGGTCTTTTAATTTCCTTCAGGAACATTTTCTTTGCATTCACAACTCACCTAACTATTTGACTCAAGAGGCCTAGCTTTCAGCCTATCTTGGCTTTCAACATACTTTTCTCACTAAGCTTAGTCATTTCTAGCTTTTGATTTAAAGTGAGAGACATGCCACTCATCCTTTCACCTAAACATTTAGAGGCTATTGTAGCCTTATGGATTGGCATAATTTCAATATTTTGTGTCTCAGGGGATAGGGATGACTGAGAAGAGGGAGAGAGATGGGGAAACAGTTGGTCAGTGGAGCAGTCAGAACACACATTTATGGGTTAAATTTTCTGTTTCATATGGGTATGATTCATAATGCCCCAAAGCAACTACAATAGGAGCACTAAAGATCACTGGTCACAGATCATCACGACAAATATAGTAATAATGAAAAAGTTTGAAATTTTATGAGAATGACTAAAATGTGACACAGAGACGCGAAGTGAGTCCATGCTGTTGGAAAAATGGCATCAGTAGACTTGCTTGACACAGGGTTGTCCTAAACCTTCAATTATTAAAAAAAAAAAATAAAGCAAAGTGCAATCAAACGAGGTATGCCTGTATTCTGCCTTGCATCTATAATTCTGGCTGACTGATGCAGTGAGTCACCTAGCAACTGATGCCAAGGAACCAAATCCACCTATTTCCAAGGAGATGGAGTTAAGCTTCTCTAGGGAAGCCATGGTTAGAGATGACAGCTCACTCTGAATATGTGACACATATTCTATGTACAGCTCTGCCCTAGACCACTCACTTTTATAAGATTTGGAAGACCTGGTGGAATCTGAGACCATAGCAACCCAATCAAAAATGGGCTCAATTTATGTGTTGGAGAAATGTGTATCCATTTCACCTCCATGAAAAATGAGCTTTTGTGTCTGAGAAGTCATTTCTTGCCATGGGACTCTGAAGAACAATTGTTAAGGGGCTCAGTCAGGGGTGTGAATCTTCAGCTTTCTTCATTCCTAATTGTTTGACTTTGGGAAAAGTGCTTAATCTCACTAAACCTGATGCTGCTAATCTGTAAACAAGGCCTATAATAGTACCCACCTCATAGGTGGAGAGCCATTTTGAGATTCGAATGATAACTATTGTTATGATTCAGGGTCAAGCAGAATGTAATCAGCTGAATTGCAGGAGAATAGGTTTAAAGTTGACATAAAAAGGAATGTCCCTGCAGGAAGAGTTACAAATATTACTGTGAAAATTTATAGAAACTCCTTCCATGGAGGCTTTGACAATAATACTGACTATAAAATTATGTGATGGTTGTTTCTGGTCACTCAAGAATTTACACAGTCGAGTAAGTGGCTGTCATCTCCTCAAAGTCACCACCTTGGAGATTTATACCCTGATTCCAATGATATTGCTTTTGAGCAAACTTTCTTTGGTATCTCATAACTAAAATGGCCTTCAGAGCATGTAATGTTTTCCCTTCAACATCCCTTTATAGAGTAAAACCATCATCTTCTCAGAGCTGATGTGACTTTTAGAAACAAACAAAAGTCATTCAAAACCAGTAAAGAGAGGGGACTATACAATGAGAAAGAATCTTGTGTAGCTCAAATACTTGCACTGAGAGTTGCATTCATGCATTCTTTATATGAAGAGATTAGAAATGAGAAGAACTTTACATCTTATATATGATGCTTTACCTGCAAATGCCCTGGAACCTGTGTGTTTTTTTCTTGGATAGTTGACACACAATTGTTTATAATGTTCTCTATCCTTTGTGGCGAGCCTGAAATATAATAAAAAGTCTTTTTAAGCGACTAATTTTTGAAGCCAAAAACCACTGGGAATCTGGATTCCCCAAAAGCCACTCCTTCTTAACTGCTTCCAGAATCTCGTAATTTGCTTCCCTAACTCCCTCATGATTTGGTCACATCCAGAGCCTATTTATTGGGAAATATTTCTAATCTCCCTTAACAGATGGATTCCATCTATTTAAGACTCACACCTGATTAGCGGGGAGCCTTATCTAGTGAGGATTGCCAATGATTAAAGCTTCCACTGCCTTTGCTACCAGAATCTCACATTTCCAACCAACTGCCACAGGACACACTCACATTCCTGCTGGGTATTTAGATGAATACTAATGACTGATCCATGTGCCAAATCACAGGATGCTAGCTGTCCTCTTCATCATTGGTGTGCCTGCCATTCTGATGAACCAAGTTAGTTCATCCCAGAGGGACCAAACCCAAGAGTGAATTAGGCAGACGAATTGGAAGGGAATACAGAATTCACCAAGAGCAAAAAAAATTGTGTGGAGAGTCCCCAAAGTTTTCTAAGCCAAGAATTTTATCCTTTTTTTTTTTTTTTTTTTTTTTTTTTTGGATCTGCTTCTCCAGCCTCCCTCCACCCCAGCAGATTCACATTTTCTCTGAAATCCACCACGGAGCGGTATCACCTCAGGACTTGTGTTCTTGGTAAAGAACTCCCCAGTGCAAGCAAAGCTGGCCTTGATCATGATACCAAGGTCTTCTAAAATGTCTCTGCTGAGGTCGCTTAAGGTCACTTGTCTGGACAAGTGTCTACACTATGACTGACGGCCTGGAGGCTCTGTGTGACTGTGCTGGCTGCAGAACTGTGAGGCGATTGGTCTGGCTGAGCACTGGCCCTCTGTCCCTGTTGGGCAGAGTCCTGGCTACTTTCAACCTCAATCTGAAGCTCTCCTCAGGGACTGGTTCCCACTTGTAGCTCCCTCTTTGGTGAGAAAGAACAATGTGAGGAGAGGCTCTGGCCCTTAATATTTCTGAGTTTGGCTACAATTTGTAGATGGGTCACACAGGTGGTGCCCTCCCTCACTCTTACCCCTGCATGGAAGTCCCTGCTAATTGATCCACACTGTCTTTCCTGGTGAACATAGAGTCATTCTCTAAATTATTTTTGCATAATAGTTTTGGAAACTGCAATCAATCAATAGGTGTTAGTATGCAAAATGAAACCTACTTGCTATCAAGATTCTTGGCCAGATCCAAGGAGTTCAGAAAGCATAAGCTCTATGAGCTGCTTCCTCCCATATTTTTTTCTCCCACATTTTTAAAAATATGACAAGAAACATATTCACAATATGCATAAGCATCTAGGTGTTACTGCTATAGAATCAGAACGTCAGAAAAGTTAGAACAACTTTGGAGACCTGTTCATTTTGCAGAAGAGGAAGTTGACTCTTATGGTAAAGTTTCTCTCTCTCTCTCTCTCTGTAGCTATTGGGCATCTGAAGCCCCCTTACAAATGGGAGATTCCTCAGCTCGTGAGTCTCAGCAGGAAGCAAAGCTTGAGTTTCACTCTAGATGCTGAAAACCTCAAACTTTCACCTTCTCAGCCTCCCTTGCAGCTAAGTATGGGCACATGACCAAGGCAGCACTAATCAGAGGTACCTGTCCCAAACTCTGAATTGGGAGCTTGAGATATAAAGAGGCAGGGAGATTCCCTTCTGATGGTGGGTGGTGGCAGTTGTGATTTCAGGAGCTCCAGGCTTGATGCTGCAATGCAGTATTCCTGCTCAGTTCTGGCAGCAGCAATGGTGTCCTCCCTGACTGGTTTTGTTGCATGGTTTGGTTTCGGTCCTAGTTGTTGCCAGGACCTCATGTTCCTGAGCATTTTCCAAGCCTTGTTCTATGCCCTTCCTGGTTGTCCCGAGAGCTACCTCATGTCTTCTTAATAAAATATTTATCTGCTTAAGTCAGTCAAAGTTTTAGTTTTTTTGTTCTTATGCTTTTGTTTTGGTTTTTAGTTTCTTGCATCCCAGACCTCTAACTCATATGTGGCTCACTGGGTACAAATAATCAATAGGCTCTTGTAGCAGAGCTGGGGTTGGGGCTACTTAAACCTTAGCCCTGTGTGATTTACTCAGGGCACCAACCTTGCTCTTTTTATATTAATGTCTTTTCTCATCTTATTCTCTACTTTTTGCTGGGAAATGCTATAATATCTTTGCCTTTTCGCTACATTCAAAGTGAAGGAATAAACAAAGTAAGATAGAATATAGGATCAGTTTACATTTCTCACTAATATAGGCATTCACTGTACAGTAAGTAAAAATTTAGGGACCTGTATTAGTGAGAATAGATTAGACAAAGAGGGACCTTAAACTCAAAATATCCATGACCTAAGAAATTTAGAAGAGTGTTTCTCTTTCCCATAAACTAGAGTGGTGCAGAGTGCGGGGGGCTCCAGGCTGTTGGAGATCCAGGCTCTTTTCCTCTTATTTCTTCTTCACCCTCAGCGCTAAGTGTTGTGATCAACATACGGTTTCAGACACAAGGCCTGCAGAGCAGAATGTGTTTACCATCCAGCTTTTTAAAAAAAAAAAAAAAAAAAAAAAAAAAAAAGAAGCATGCAGACACTTGCTAAAATTCTTCCGCACTCCAATGTCAAAAATTTGAGTGGACGTTATTCTAGGTTTTTACAGAGGGTCTGGTGGGGGCTGGTCTCCAGCAGCACCTACTATGCAACTCTGACCCTGCCTGGCAACAACAGTGGGTGACGTCCTTTGGAGAGGCAAAGTCAGCTCTCAGTTAAAGTTATCAAGCTAAGGTGAAAACAAAGTCCTCCCTCAGAGTGATGTCCACATGGGCAGCATAGATACGCCTCTTCTGTGGCAAATGCTGGTCACAGATGCCACAGTGCCAGGAGATGGAAGCTTTCAGCTTGAACTTTTCCAGCTGAATTTAATATCTGATCAGATAAAATGATTGCATCATTTTTCTTAAGTAGAGGATGAATTCTGACTAGCCTGGCCTTTATTCCTCTTGAGAATCATCAAAATTTATTCCATAATCAATGTCACAAAAGTCCCCAGAGAAATAAAGGATCTTATCTATAAAAAGGAGGAACATTATTTAACATCTCGCAAAGCCAAGATTTCACCTACTAATCATCTTCAACTCTTTCTTCATTTGCTCATTGATCACCAATTCAAACAAGCAGGGAGACCCATGGTAGTAACCAGTATTTTGTAATAGGCTACATTCTCTCTCTCACTGCAATGCATACACATGGTAATTATAAAAAGCATTCTTTTGAATAGGTTTATTACTGATGCTATCCTGTATCCAGAACAGGCACTCTAACTTTTAATTATCTTTCCTCCTTCAGATTCTGAAAGCAATTCCTTTAAGCTATGAAATCTACACTGACATCTATCATCTTAAAAAGCAGGACTCCCACCTCTTTGAACACATAAAGAATGTTTTGTTTGATTTTTTTCCTTTGACATTGGCTGGTCAAGGTTGACATGTAAGTGTTAAAATCATGGCACATTTCAGTAATTGCAACTTCCCCAGTCTGTGGAAGGTCTGATAAATGGTCATGATGTGAACAACAGCAATAACAATTACTATTCGCAAAAACACTTGGACAATTTCAAAGTGTTTTTTTATGAACAACAACAAAAAAAAACTAAATCTTCCAGCCCACTTTTGAGTTGCTTCATCCAGCCCAAATGTCAACCTGGAGCAAATAATGATTATTACAATGATTATTACAATATTTTTCTTTAACAGAAAAATCAATTCTACAGCAGTCTCAGTAGAAGTTCAGCAATTGTTCTTAAAGAAAAAAGGGAAAATAGCTCCAGGTCTTCTTGACAGAAATCAAACTAACCCAAATTATAGACTGAGCAGACAAAATTACACAATGGGGATGCTATGAAAATTGAAAGCATTGATTTTTTTTTGTTTTTGAGGCAGAACACAGGCTCCCAATACTGAGATAACACGTGATGCTCTAGCTGGGAAACGTAAAGCAACCATGGCCACGGTCAGGAGTGCGTGTGGGTTGCAGCTGTGTGTCTAAGCAGGTGTTTGCAAGACCATGGGGGGCGATTCAGTTCCCATAGGAAAAACAAGGCCAGCTCCTCTCAGATACTGCTCTGTATGACATTGCAAAGCCTTTCTGCTGGCTTTTAGACCAGCAAAGTGCCCTTTACATCTTTGAGTTCCTAAGCTGGGGTTAGCTCGGGTCAATGAGCCATTTCCTGGAGTGCACTGTGCACTGTGCAACCCAGGAACTCACTGAAGAGAAATGGGGTTGGAGGACAGGTAAATCAGCACTAGCTGAAGTTTCCTTCTTTGCATGGTCGACAGGATGGATAGTTCTCTCCTGGCCCAGAACAGTCTCTCAGCCACAGAGGTGCTGCTAGATGGACAGGGCTGCTCCCTCGCACTCACATCAGGAGGTGGCGGGGAAGGGAAATGCTGTGGGAGGCTGGTCTTGCTCTTCCTTTCTTTTTTCAGTAACTTTTAGTTTGTTATGTTTAATTTAGAAATGCCAAAAACAAACCAGAAAGACAAATTGAGTCCACCAAATTTTCTGTGTATATCATTCGACATAACAGTTCTGAAGATACTGGTTTATCAATTATTGTTATTTTATTTAAAAAAAAATCAGTTTTCTGGTTTGTTGTAGCCTGTCTTGGTGACTGCGAATAGTATATATAAATACCATGTGGCTTTTACTCTACCTTTGGTCTTCACTTACCCTCTGGCTTCTTCTTGCCTTTTCCCCTTCCCTTCATGCTGCACCAGACACAATGAACTGGTTTTTCTTTCTACAACACTGCGCTCCTTCCTGTCTCAGAGATTTTGCATATTCTGTTTTATCTAGCTGTAGCCTTCCCTCCCTCTGATCTTCAGGTATCAGCTTGGAAGAAAATTTTCTGTGGGAGGCATTTTTCAACCCTAGATAAAATTATATTCTCTTGCTATGCAATTTTATAGCACCTTGAATGTTCTTTGTCTTCATCATAATAATGGTGAACACTCATACAACACAGGGTGCTAGACACTGCTCTAAGAATCTGCACACACTCATACACAACACACATATTCATATACCTACATGTCTATATATGTATCTAACTATCTAGGTTCAGTTGAGGATCAAATGAGTACATAGCAGCAATGGAATAGATAAACAGATAAATAGGTATGTAGGTAGGTAGGTAGATAGGTAGGGAGGTAGGTGGATGGATGGATAGATAGATAGATAGATAGATAGATAGATAGATAGATAGATAATAGATAGTCTTGCACTTTTTGCCATTTCCCTGTGGAATATGAAATGCCCCATAGTAAACATCCAACTGACAATTATAAAATGCCATAATGCTTCTTCAGACCATCAGCCTCCTCTGCGTGTATATTCTCAGGAGCAGTGCCAGCATAGGTAAAAATAACACAAAACACAATTTTGTGTGCATCCCTGGTAAGATCAGCTATCTCAAGAATTTTGCTCAGCGAGGGCCATGCCTGGCTTTGCCCAGGAAGGACGCAAATAAATCTATCAATCAGTAAAAGAGCGATACTGTGGGTTGAAGAAAGCATGCATCGGCTGTACTAGTTAGGGTCACACAAACCACTGTACCAAATCAAGCACAAAAGGAGTAATAGCTCACACGTAGTGGCAGTTTATTTCTTGCTGAGTAGTTCTAAGTCAAAAAGTCCTGTTCTTCTCCACACAGGAATTTCAGGGCTCAGGAAGCTCTGCCATCTTCAATGTGTGATTTCTACAGTCACTGGGGTTTCCTGCATCCAGTCAAAAAGGGTTTTAGAAGACCACTGGGGTAGTTTTTACAGATCTGACCTGAAAGTCTGCCCAATCTGGACACAATTCCTTCGCTAACACTCAGTCACATGGTATATCAATTTCATGTTGCTGCTGTTGGAAATTGCCACAAATACCATGGATTAAAACAATATGCATCTATTCTTTTACAATTTTGGAGGTCAGAAATCCGAAATCACTTTCTATGGGCTGAAATCAAGATGCTGGCAGAACCACGTTCACCCTAGAGGGACGGAGGAAAACTTGTGCTCAGCCTTCACCAGCTGCTAGAGCTGCATTGCTGACCCCTCCTTGTTCCTGCCCCCACCTCTGTCTTCAAAGCCAGTGATGTAAGCCTCTTTCTTTGGTGGTCACCATGCTTTCTTCTTCTTTGGCAAATCTTTTTTAACCTCTCTCTTATAAGACACTTGTGATTGCATTTAGTGTCTACTATGACAACACAGGATAAGATTCCACCTAAAGATTTTTAAATTTGTTGTATCTGCAGAGTTTCTGTTGCTACATAACAGTTACAGATTTCATAAATTAGGGCCTGGATATCTTTGGGAGCTATTATTCAGTCTACCATAGTCTGCTCTCTGGTCCCCAAAATTCACATATATCCCACATACAAAAACATTCACTCTACCCAAACACCTTGCAAAGTCTTAACCCATTACTGCATCAACTCAAAGCCCCAAATTCCCTAAATTTGCCACATGTGGACATACTGAACTGCAAGAGGACTGGAGAAAAGTGCTGTCTGCTCTGGTGACCAGCTGGCCGTCTCTGTTGCACCATTAATGTCTGAAGAGTAGCTCCAAATATCTTGTTTTTGACCTGGCTGTCAGGATTGAGGCTAAGCCTAAAGTGGTCCTTACTCACAATTACAATTTGGCAGTATGGTGGAGCCCAGGAGTGAGTTTCCCTGGAACTGTCCTCCCAAAATACTTCCCCTCTTCTAGCCCTTTTATCTAGTCTAGTTAGAAGTCACCACCACTAGCGTTGCTCCGTCATATTCTACAGAAAACAGTCATCAAATGAGTCCCAGAGAGAGAAGGCATTTTTCTAACCTTCTCATTTAGTGTGATAATGTGGATTATGTGTCCAGCCAGCCGTCTGTGGATGAGACCTGTCAAGTAATGGTGGGATGGGGAACAAGGACGATTGCTGGAGGAAGACAAGTTTTCCCTGTATTATTCTTTTATTCTGTGAATCCTCTTAGATGCCCCTGGTAGTCTTCAATGCAGAAAAAAAAACCAAAGAAATGTAGAAAAGGAAGAGAGATAAAGGAAAAGAGCTTGGACAGTAAGACCATGACCTCAATGACCTTCACTGGCATTCATGCCAAGGCTTGCTCATCCCCATTCCGATATTGATGAGAGTAGTACCAGAAGAGGCATTTTTATAACAGCAATGATGTACCAGACATAACCTGGTATTTGGAGCCAGACAGACCCCACTGAAATGTCATTTCCATCACTGTGGATGAGACATGTCAAGTAATGATGGGGTGGGGAACAAGGACGATTGATGGAGGAAGACAAGTTTTCCCTGCATTCCTATTTTACTCTGTGAATCCTCTTAAATGCCCCTGGTAGTCTTCAATGCAGAAAAAAAGAAAGAAATGTAGAAAAGGAAGAGAGATAAAGGAAAAGAGCTCAGACAGTAAGACCATGACCTCAGATGACCTTCACTGGCATTCATGCCAAGGCTTGCTCATCCCCATTCCGATATTGATGAGAGTAGTACCAGAAGAGACATTTTATTCAGTGAAGATAACAGCAATGATGTACCAGACATAATATGGTATTTGGAGCCAGACAGATCCCACTGAAATGTCATTTCCATCACTTACGAGCTATATCATCTTGGACAAGATTGCTTAAGTTTTTTAATCTTCAGTTTCTTTGTCTATAAAATGAGGATGCAAATGTCTACATCACAGGGTTTTTGAAAGTTAAATGAAATAAAATATGTCAAAATGCCTTTTATGTTGTAGACACTCAATTCACATTAACTTTTTTTCACACTCCCCTCACTACCATCCAAAGTTCCTAATTGGAGCTAATTGGCTGATGAGGAAGGATTTTCTCCCACAAAGCAGAGGTTTGCAAATGACCTGCTTTGAGGACCGATGTCATGGCGGCTTCTCTTTCCTGGCAACTCATGAAACATATTATGTATTCTTACATCAGAATAGAGTCCTTCCTGTTTCACCTTAAATAAGCCAAGTTCTTAGCAATCTTGTATTCGAATTTTTAACCTAAGAGAAACATGGATTTTATGAACATACAGAATTCCTCTTTCTAATTCACCAAGTTATTCCATCACCATAATGTTGCCTTAAAAATGAACTTGTTCCTTAATGACACCAAAATTGTTTAAATAAAATCATGCACATACATGTCTATTTATCAAGCACACTTTATGATATAGTTTTATAAATATGGAAACTGTACCAAAAGATGTACATCAGGTGGATACTGCAGTGGTTTGGCAGGCCGTGGAGGTGTTGTAGGTAGAGTGGAAAAGGAAGAAGGCAGACGTGAGGTGAACAAGAAAGAAGAAAATAGCACATACATGCAATCACATTTAGGTATTTACTTACATTTGTGTATGTAAACTCATAGAGATATTAGGGGAAAAAAGATAAAGTTAGAACTAAAGCTACCCATTTGGAGAGGTAACCATGAAATATTGCTAAATAACAGACTATTATTAACTGGCAAATTGCCAAGTCTGTATGTAGCATGACCCCACTTTAGTAGAAATCAATCAATCAGTAAAATCTGGGCATATGTGAAGTATTTGCAGAAGCAGATTGGAAAGGAATGCCATTTGTGTGGGTGGGTTACTGGGGAATAATTTGCTTTGCTTTTTGATATCTTTCTATTTGATTATACAGGCTTGTGTGGTTTTTGTAATTTTGAAAAAAATCGTTTTAAAAAATTAGGAAACAAATTAAGTTAAAAAAAGTATACTTTATATTCAGAACTGATACTATCCACCCAGTGACAGGCTGGATAGGACACTGTCTAAGGCTCACTACCGCTAAAACTGTGCTCGTTTTTGTATTTTAGCATTAAAAGGACCTAAAAGTAGCTTAAAATGTTGATATAGGCCTCGCTTTCTCCAATACTTCCCTAGCCCCACTGCATTACTCTGACTCCCAGAATTAGACTTTTTTTCTATCTCCAAAGAGAACATTAACCGGTATTATCAGTTTCCAGGACATTCGTGAATTCTCTTTCTGTTTCTAGAAGTGGCCCTTTTCAGGAGCTAAATTCAAATGTGTGGACATCCCCACTCCCACCTAGACAGGTAAGATAGTCCTGGATCTCAATATCTGCTTCAGGTTCTATGCCTCTTGGGCCTACTTCATGCACATTGGATAGTCCTTTTCCTATAAACATGGAATTGCAGATTTGGGTTGGGCTTTGAAGGTAAAGCGGCTTGTTAGGAGTTCTCCATATGGCTTAACTATATTATTAGCACTTCTCATGGGGTTTTGGTGACAAAGTCCCAGCTAACTACAGGGTTATTTCGCCTTCCATTTGCAAGCCACTGCACTGGGACTTTTTTCCCTTGATGCTCCTTAGGGAAAATAATGAGTCTAAGGCTAAATGTGGTCATCATTGGATACCCTGGTAAATGATAAACTTAATTATCTCGTGATAGCATCCAATAGTCATGAAAAGCTGATATAGTTAGGAGATTTGTCCGCACCCAAATCGCATGTGGAAATGTAATTCCCAGTGTTGGAGGTGGGTCCTGGTGGGAGGTGTTTGAATCATGGGGGTGGATCCCTCATGAATAGTTTGAACCATCTCTTTGGTAATAAGTGAGCTCTAGCTCTGAGTTCTTGTGACATCTGGTCATTTTAAAGTGTGCAGCACCTCCTACTCTCTCTCTCTCTCTCTCTCTCTCTCTCTCCCCATCTCTCCCTCCATCTCTCCCTCCCTCTCTCTCTCTCTTTCTCTTCCCTACCACCCTCGCTGCCTTGCTCCTGCTCTGGCCATGGCCATGTGATACGCCTGCTCCTGCTTTACCTTTTGCCATGAGTAAAAGCTCCCTGAGGCCTCCCCAGAAGCAGATGATGCTAGGATGCTCCCTGAACAACTAGTGGAACCATAAGCCAATTAAATAATCTCTTCTCTTATAAATTACCTAGTCTCAGGTATTTCTTTTTTCTTTTCTTTTCTTTTCTTTTCTTTTGAGACCGAGTCTTACTCTGTTGCCCACTCTGGAGTGCAGTGGCACAATCTCAGCTCACTGCAACCTCTGCCTCCCAGGTTCAAGTGATTCTCCTACCTCAGCCTCCTGAGTAGCTGGGATTACAGGTGAGCACCACCACACGCGGCTAAGTTTTGTATTTTTAGTAGAGATGGGGTTTCGCCATGTTGGACAGGCTGATTTTGAACTCCTGACCTCGTGATCTGCCCACCTCGGCCTCCCAAAGTGCTGGGATGACAGGCGTGAGCCACTGCACCCAGCCAGGTATTTCTTTATAGCAATGCAAGAGTGGCCTAATACAAAAGTATTTGACATTCTACCAGGGGTGAGGTTGGCATGAGGGTGGCCAGAATCTGTGGTTCTCTTTTTTCTTCTGATTCAAATTAATTAGGGTGTATAGTATTCTTTAAAAGGGAAAGAGAACATGGATAGTGTGGAACAAAATAAAAGTCTACAAGAAAAAAAGATGCCTTTAAAATAGGAACAGTTGTCAGATATAGCAACAGTCAAGCAGAGGAAATAAGGACATGCAAAGTATAATATATGCAGGTGAGATTTTAAAAGCTTAATAACATGAAGAAAGAGCTACAGACAGAGCACTAGCAAACAGGGCAGGCTTTTTTCAAACTAAGGTACCGTCAGGTTCAGATCTGAGAGTTTTAAAAATTGCTTTTCATCTGGTAACGTGAAAGTCAGTGTAAGGTTTTGAACTAGACGATCTCTCCTATTTCTTCCAAGTCTAAGATCCTCTGTGAATTTCAAACTAGCCATGTCATGATATATTATTTTAAACAGCAATAAAAAAGTTTCAGCAACATTTCACTCTTCGTTCTGGATTTAAATTGAGACATTTAAGCTAATAAAACAGGATCAGTACATTCACATGGACACACACACACACACACACTCACATGCCCATACTCATGCTCGTGCGTGTTTTTCCTGAAATAGCTAGTGAATACAAAGACATTTGGCAAGCATAAAATAGGCAGAAGTCGGTTGATCAGTTAGTTACTGAACACCGTCCTTGCATATGAACAGGGTAAAGTAAAACCTTACATTTGGAAAAACATGGATACACTGACGATATCACTTGGAGAAAAATTTTACAGCGTAAGAGTCAATTAGTGTTATACAGGGTGTTTGAGAATGGAAACATGTTTTCAATTATCCTTATCCCCAGAGTCAAATATTTAAAACATGATGTCACAGTTGACCAATGAGACACTAATGCTCTTCTGGTGCTCTGGCTCTTGTCTCCATAGACCCTTTGCCTTGGGCAAGACCCTGAGAGGTTCTTTATGCAGCCAAGAGAGCCAGAAATCAGGGGAAGTGAGCAGAGCTCAAGGCCAGATGTGAAAAGAGGAGAAATTTCATGATTTTCTAGTGTGTTTATGGAGCTTGTCAGATGCATAGTGTGTCTCTATTTTAAATGAACAGATTAAGCAAAATGTTCACTTAGTGAAAGCATTGCCCTTTGCATTAGTCAGAGTTCTCCAGAGAAACAGAACCAATAGGAGGTATATATAAATGAGATTTATTATAAGTAATTGCCTCACATGATTATGGAAGCTGAGAAGTGCCACGATCTGCTGTCTGCAAACTGGAGATCCAGGAAAGCAGCAACATAGTTTGAAAGCCTGAGAACAAGAAAGCTGATGGCATATATTCTAGTCAAAGTCTGAAGGCCCAAGAACGAGGGGGGTCAAGGGCAGAAGATTGATGTCCCAGCATGAGTGGTGAGGGAGAGAGCAAATTCAACCTTCCTAGCCTGCGTGTTCTATTCCAGGCCTCAGTTGTAGGATGGTGCTCACCCACATTGGGGAGGACCATCTGCTTTATTCAATCTATCCATTCAAATGCTAATCCCTTCCAGAAACCCCTCATAGACACACTCCAGAAATACAGTTTAACCAGCTATCTGGGCATCCCATGGTTCAGTCATGTTGACATGTAAAATTAATGATAACACCCTTATTAGCATGTTAGGATTTTTAATGTACTGAGCCTCCCGGAGTTCTCTGTATGGGAGTCTGTGTCTGGGTGCAGAAATCCAATAGTCAACTCAAAGCTTTTGGATGGATCAAGACATCATTGGTAGAAAAACTAGTGGGGAAGTCTTTAACATACAGATATTGAATCCAATTCAGACACACAGAAGCAGAACTCCAAGCTCCCTGGTACCTGCTTCTGGGCCAGGCTGGACCAGTTCACCCGACTTTGGCGTTAAAGGTTCTATACAGTTGAGGCAAAATTATTAGTTGAATATCACTGCCCTGAGATTTAGTTACCCTTCCTTTTCCTCCATCCAGAATATCTTTTCATGGAGGGCGAATATGGGCAGAGTCATGATTTACATGGACATACATGAAGGTTGCCTACTTTTGACACATGTGGCTCATTGGTCTCCAGAGCTGACTTGCTTGATCGTTGCTGAAGGTGTGGGCAAGGAGGGGTCCTTGCTCCACAGGAGTCATCCACAAATAGGTGGCACCTTCAAGGGAAGACAAAGAGGGTTGTATTTTTCTTACAGAATCCCCCAAATTTTAATTTGAAATAATGTTTTTTAATATGAAATAATGTGGGGTTTTTTGCCCTTGAGTATGGCACTTGGCATATTTATAGTACCAGAATATAGTCTCTCATCCCCAATATTGCCTTGTTTTTCCCCAACCACCTCTTACCTTAAGATGTGAATTTCATACAATAGAAAAGTCATTACTAGTTAAAGTATTTTCCAAATTTTACTTGATGATAACCCCTACTCATGATGTTATGATGGATATCTATTAAGTTATGACATGTAACATCGGATTAAAAGCATGGCCTCTGGATCCAGACAACCCAGGTTCAAATCCTGGCCCTAGCCCTTGCTAGTCTGCACTGTGACTTTGGACTTCATCACTCAGTACCTCAGTTTTTCTCATCTGTGATATCTGTTTCATGTAACTACTGTGGGAGTTAAGTGAGCAAATATTTGTAAAGTACTTACAACAGGAACTTCATGTGTGTCAGTTTTTGTTCTTCTTTTTTTTGCATATGTGTAGATGAACTATGTATGGCTTTAAAAATGTTTTCCTGGCCAGGCGCAGTGGCTCACACCTGTAATCCCAGCACTTTGGGAGGCCAAGTCAGGTGGATCACGAGACCAGGAGATAGAGACCATGCTGGCCAACATGATGAAACCCCGTCTCTACTAAAAATACCAAAAAAAAAAAAAAAAAAATAGCTGGGCATGGTGGTGCGTGCCTGTAGTCCCAACTACTTGGGAGGCTGAGTCAGGGGAATCTCTCGAACCTGGAAGGCAGAGGTTGTAGTGAACTGAGATTGCACCACTGCACTCCAGCCTGGGTGACAGAGCGAGACTCTGTCTCAGAAGAAAAAAAAAAAATGTTTTCCTTTTCCTTAACACAAAGTTATTAACAAAAAAGTGAACTCTTACATCTATAGACTGTGCAGGAGAGTTTAGCCAATTTTTAGGTTGAAACATGAGTGAATCTGGTGGCAGGTAAACCCCATTCACAAAAGCCTAGATCATTGCTTTGTTTTTTTTTTTTTTTTAATTTTTTTTTTTAATTATACTTGAAGTTCTGGGTACATGTGCATAACGTGCAGGTTTGTTACATATGTATACTTGTGCCATGTTGGTGTGCTGCACCCATCAACTCGTCAGCACCCATCAATTCGTCATTTATATCAGGTATAACTCCCAATGCAATCCCTCCCCCCTCCCCCCTCCCCATGATAGGCCCCGATGTGTAATGTTCCCTTCCCGAGTCCAAGTGATCTCATTGTTCAGTTCCCACCTATGAGTGAGAACACGCGGTGTTTGGTTTTCTGTTCTTGTGATAGTTTGCTAAGAATGATGGTTTCCAGCTGCATCCATGTCCCTACAAAGGATTCAAACTCATCCTTTTTTATGGCTGCATAATATTCCATGGTGTATATGTGCCACATTTTCTTAATCCAGTCTGTCACAGATGGACATTTGGGTTGATTCCAAGTCTTTGCTATTGTGAATAGTGCCACAATAAACATACGTGTGCATGTGTCTTTATAGCAGCATGATTTATAATCCTTTGGGTATATACCCAATAGTGGGATGGCTGGGTCAAATGGTACATCTAGTTCTAGATCCTTGAGGAATCGCCATACTGTTTTCCATAATGGTTGAACTAGTTTACAATCCCACCAACAGTGTAAAAGTGTTCCTATTTCTCCACATCCTCTCCAGCACCTGTTGTTTCCTGACTTTTTAATGATTGCCATTCTAACTGGTGTGAGACGGTATCTCATTGTGGTTTTGATTTGCATTTCTCTGATGGCCAGTGATGATGTTTCATTAGGGTACAGAGCAGAAAAGGACTTCACTCTACATGGACTTCTTCACCTGGAACATATTGGAATATTGGACATCAGTTACTCACTAGAGGTATCATAAAATAACTTCAGGAATTTATTCTGAATATCTATAAATTCTGAGAAAACTGCAGGGAAGACAGGTCAAGGAGAATGGTAGTTGAAGGAAAGAAGCCAACATACACTGAGTGCTTCGTATATGCCAAACACCAAAGCACATACTTGATGTGTACATCTCTTAACATGGCAAGGGATTACTACTGCATCTTTTAGATGAAGACAATATGTGTGGGAGAGCCTGGATTTGAACCCAGGACTGTCTGACTCTGGAGAATATGCTCTTTTCTCCTCTTGAATTTGCTTTGACAGGGCTGGGTGACACATATTGTATATGGTCACCATTCATAATTATGATTGCAAGTAATCGAAATAAGATTATTTTTCACTGTAGGTTTTTTCCAAGTCAGGTAAAGATACAGCATGTTTTCAATATTTTTTATTTGAAGCAGTTGTAACAAAATGAATTTTTATTCTTAAAGAAGTGACATGTATGTTTTGAAGAAAGGTCTCTGAGTTCTTTGGCAGTGCAGGATAAACTATAATGCAGCTAAAGCAAGCAGCTGGTGGGTTGTTTTGGGACCCATAGAACAGGAGGGAGCCTGTACAACTGTGCCCAGCTGTGAAGTTTCTAGAACACCCTCTTGGATTCCAATGCTTCTAGTGATAGCTGGTCCCCGGTGGAAAACACAGGTCCTCTGACCCTTCTCCCAATCACCCAGAGCAAAGATACCGAAGAGACCCAGCCTCCAGTCTCTGACTGCTGTCTCAGCATGGCCATTCTCTCCCCACATCTCCCTAGGATGGTGTGGCAGGTCCAGCACTCACTCACTTCCAACCCAGGGGCAGGCAAGAAAGGACAGAGTCCGTCAGAGACATCCCCAAGACTCGCCCCACCTCACACCTGCGCCCACTCTCATCCCCTCCTCCAGAGTGCATGGGTCACTTTCACCAAAGGGGTTGCTTTCTCCCCTCTCAAAGGGCTATCTACAGGGGTTTTGGGAAAATGCGTCAAAGAAGGGGTTGAGGATGAATAGGTTGAGAATGTTTATTTTCTTAATGAGGTGTTTTGGCACCATGAAATCCTCTGAGATAACACTCCTTTCTTGGATAAAGAAACATACTCTTGTTGTATATCCCAGCCTCTTGTTAGATGACTCTCAGGAGTTTACTTCTAAATTTTAGTAAATGTACTCTACCTAGCAGCAGTATTTGCTCAGGCTGAATGAAAGATGAACAAATCTTGGACTGGAATAAATGTAAGATGTGAAGGCACTCTGTGAAGAAAATGAACATTCTTTCCATTACAGAATATAAAAATGACAGAATTTCCTATCAACACTAGAGCTACCTTGGGTAACCTGTGTTCATAGACAGAGGTCAGTAGGAATACCTGGTGACCTGGTGGTCCAGAGTTGGTCGAAAGGTAGAGTGTTTTAAATTAGGGACTTTTTACCTAAATCCAATGCCTATACAACCTATCAGACCCCTGGAGATTGCCCTGAAAGATGGGGCAGAAGAGGATGCAACTGAGGATATTCATGCCCCACGAAATATTCAGGTTGTCTGTTGAAACATATATCACCAGATTCTCACTTTCAAACTAGATTCCTGGCAGGTGTGTGCACAGAGAAAACATCAGGGAAGTATAGCATTTTACAGGTAAAGAAGACTTTGACCCCAAACTTCCATCTTGTTTTCTATTTTAGTAGCCTAAGATTGTTCAGGTGTGAGCCTAGAGGTAGATGTTTGCCAACAAAGTGTTAAAAAAGACTAGATTCATAGAGTCAATATGCATAAAACTGCACAAAACAGTGCCAGGAACATAATGATATACCCTATATGTATTAGTTGCTCTTTTTATCATCACTATTATTTTAAGTGATAGCCACCTTCATCTCTTAAGCAATCAATATCAGTATCCTGGCCTAGACTTAATGGGTGCTATGCTTTGAACATGACCCCCAAAAAGCATGTGCTTGAAACTTAATTCCCAATGCAGCATTGTTGGGATGTGTGGCCTGATGGGAGGTATTTAGATCTTGAGGGCTCCACCTTCATGAATGGATGTATTAGTCTGTTCTCATGCTACTGACAAAGACATATGCAAGCCTGGGTAATTTATAAAGAAAAAGAAGTTTAATGGACTCATGGTTCCACGTGGCTAGGGAGGCCTCACAATTATGGCAGAAGGCAAAAGGCAAAAGGCACATCTTACATGGTGGCAGACAAGAGAGAAGTGCCGAGCAAAATGAGGAAAACCTCCGTATGAAACCATCAGATCTCATGAGGACTCACTGTCATGAGAACAACATGAGAAAGACCCACCGCCATGATTCAGTTACCTCCCACTGGGTCCCTCCCACCACATGTGGAATTATGGGAGCTACAATTCAAGAGGAGATTTAGGTGGTGACACAGCCAAACCGTTTCAATGGATTAATGTCAATTGGAAAAGGTTTGGAGGTTGCAAGTTTAATCTCTCGCATTCTCTCATTCTTTCTCACTTTCTGCCACAAGATGATGCAGCAATGAAGGCCCTTGTGTGGCGCCAGCACTTTGATATTGTACTTCCCAGCCTCCAGAACTATGAGGAATCAATTTCTGTTCTTTACAAATTACTCAGTCTTGGATATTCTATTACAGAAGCACAAAACAGACTGAGAAAATGGGGAAAAGCTTGGATTATCCAAAAGGGAAATACAATCATTTTACAAAGCATTACCCTGCTAACCTATGGTTTTCAGTATAATAGTTCTGTTGATTTGTTGGCTTCTCTAGATTTTTGAAAGACAAGAGAAACACAGTCACAACCAAAGACTGGGAAACTGACTCAGCCCTGCCTAGCAGTTAGATTTCTTAAAATGACATAGATGTATACAGAAGCCAGCTTTCAGAGTGGACTGTTCTACCCACTACCCTGAGAAATAATCTCATATTTAATTCTAAGCATACCAAGTCATAAAGGCATATGTGTTCTTAAGACAAATAGACTTGGGTTTTGGAACTACAAATAGATTTTGGAGCATAATGTAGGCACAGATAGAGCTATCTGTTTCTTCACAGTGGGATTAGACAAATGATGACTTCAAGGGAAATAACATTTGAAGAAACCATCCTTTCACATCAAAGCCAAATTAGGAACATAAATTGGGAATCAAAGGCCAGATAAAACTGCTGGTTTCATGGAGAAAAAGTCTAGAGGTTTATTGAAGACTACAAGTACAATATTTCTTTCCAAAACAAAATGTCATTATCACAAGGGTTTGCTTTTGCAAGCAGCCACAGCTGTAAATAATATGTAAATTTGTGTCACCAGCTCAAAAACCACATTAAAATAGAATTAAGAGCCTGGTTTGCATCCATCAAAGTTTGGGTAATATCAAGGTTACGCTAAGTCTCCCAGCCCTGGAACGCTCCACGTCCTGCCATTCATCTGGTTCTTTACACTGGGTTGTTTGGTCACTGATCATTTTGAGTACCAGAGCAGGAAATCTGGAAGGCAGAGGCTAGAGTTCAAGACTCAACTTTGGTTTCATTTTCTCATCCCTTGCAGTCAGTTCTAAGTCTAGGAGTGAACCAGCATTAATTTCTAATCCTTCATCTGTGGGGGACTTGCACTTCTAATGAGTCAGGACCAGGAGATGAAAATTGTGAATGAAAAAGAAGGGCGGTATTCATCACTGTGCCTCAGCTGGGATTAAGAGGAGGCCAGATCCGAGCAAGGAGTGTCCACAGAATGACATTATGGGGTCTCTGTCTAAGGACTGTGGATATGGAACAAAGGGATACCTTTGTGTTATATCTAAATAAAGTCTGTCTTTGAAATGGATGTAGAGGTTTTCCTGTGACTATGGTAAGGAAGAGAGAAAAACATTTTGCTGTGGGGTTGTGTGTGAATAGACAGAGCTGCTGATGGAGGCTTCAGCTTTGAGCACCTTATACCTTGTCTGAACAAGCAAAATAACAATTACATACTGATTATATAAGTATTCCATATCTAGATTTATCACATCCTTTTCCACTTAAATTATGTAGGTGCAGGTAACAGGAAACAATGTCTGCCCTGATTGATCTTTTGATTTCAGGAAAGTGACTGCATAAGAAATTGAGATATTAGGCCCTAAATCCCCCATGGTGAAAAATATTTAACATTTATCGACCTATCATGCTACGCTGGGTGTCAGCTCTAACCCCACCTCATTTCTGCTTTATGACCTTGGGGAAGTAATAACCTTTCTCCTGCACGTCACCTCTTCTGTTAATTGCATAGGGATAATTACCAGAGCAAATGATAAAAGTATGCCTATGTCTTCAGGGTCTTGGAGTATCACCAACACTACCAATCAACATTTTAAATCATAATAAGGAAAATATGGCTTCTCCGTATATCCACCAAACTTTCAAAAATAGATGTTGATCACAGTTTCAACATCCTGATATTCATGTAGCATCTTTATTACAGCACACTAAACCACCATCTAGTTAGTCCCCTCACCTGATCTCTTCCAAGTTTCTGTATTCTATTTCTGCCTTTGAGAAAGCTTCCCAAGCCAGGTGCAGTGGCTCATGCCTGTAATCCCAACACTTTGGGAGGCCGAGGTGGGCGGATCGTCTAAGGTCGAGAGTTTGAGACCAGTCTGGTCAACATAGTGAAACTCCGTCTCTACTAAAAATACAAAAACTTAGCTGGGCGTGGTGAGGGGGTACCTGTAATCCCAGATACTCAGGAGGCTGAGGCAGGAGAATCACTTGAACCCAGGAGGCGGAGGTTGCAGTGAGCCGAGATTGCACCATTGCATTCCAGCCTGGGCAACAAGAGCAAAACTCTATCTCAAATAAATAAATAAATAAATAAATAAATAAATAAATAAACAAATAAATAAAAATAAAAGCTTCACATCAAATTATTCAATATTGAGCATCTACTCCATGCACGATACTGAATGCCAAAAGGAAACCTGATGTAGACACCTGTGTTTTAAAAAAGACAATTTTGAAAGTTGACACATAGGTTCAAGATTTATTATGATGTTAGCAAATATAATGAAACATTCTTCAAAGAATTAAGGCTAGCAAATATAATGAAACATTCTTCAAAGAATTAAGGCATGACTCCCATCCAAGTACTTACCAGGCCTAACCCTGCTTAGCGTCTGAGATCAGATGAGGTCGAGCATGTTCAGG
Organism: Rhinopithecus roxellana; assembly: GCF_007565055.1. Classification (NCBI taxonomy): domain Eukaryota; kingdom Metazoa; phylum Chordata; class Mammalia; order Primates; family Cercopithecidae; genus Rhinopithecus; species Rhinopithecus roxellana. The sequence goes on from NC_044551.1 coordinate 98,056,743, forward strand.
GTGGTATGGCCGTAAATGAGACATGACTCTTTGTCAAATAAAATAACTGCATACATGTATGTTTCAGATCTTGGGTTGGCAAGATCTTCTCTCTGTATCTCTGTTTTCTTGCCAGTAATAGCACCTAACTTACTGTGAACTAGAGTTGCTGTGAGAATTAGATGAAATAATACGCATGAAGAATTTAGAAAGAGAACCTAAATCATAATGAGTGCTATTACAAGCTGAATTCTGTTACCCCAAAACTCATATATTAAAGCCTCAGTCTCTCAGAATGTGGATATATTTGCAGATAGGGCCCTTAAAGAGGTAATAAAATTAAAATGAGGCCATTAGGGTGGGCCCTAATCCAATTCGAATGGTGTCCTTATAAGAAAAGGAAATTAGGACACAGAGTGAGACACAGGATTGCCACGTGAAGGGGCAGCAAGAGAGTGGCCATCTGCAAGCTAAGGAGAAAGGCCTGGATCAGATCCTTCTTTCAGGGTCCTCAGAGGAACCAACTTTACAGGTGCCTTGCTGTTGGACTTGGAGCATCAAGAACTGTAAGAAAATTAATTCTGTTATTTTAAGCCACCGGTGTGTGGTATTTTGTTATGGCTGCACTAGCAGACTAATACAAGTGCTCATATGTGTTTGCTACACAGAGATGAGAAGTGCAGGGAGGGAAAAATGAAAATGTGCACAGGACACCACAGATGAATTACACACGGCTGCAGCTTTCTTCTTGGGCGGACCTCCCTGGTCTACCTTAGATGGCTCTATCTTTGCTGCACCAAAGCAGTGTCGTCAGATTGTCTTCTTAAGCCAGGGAGGAAATTCTGGAAAAAATCACAGCTACTTGCAGACAGAACAAAAGTAGAGCATCTCCATCTGGATTAATTTATGAATTTTGTGTGGAAGGACACTGAGTTTCAAACGATACCAAGAGGAACACACCAGCCAGAAGGGGCCCTGATTCCCCTTAAAGCTATTGTCCTTTTTTGCAGGTATAAATCAATAACGTGTTTTCAAAATGTGTTGTTTCTTTTGAATGTCTTGATTTCTCCAGGCAAAGAAATTTAGAGTCCAGAGTTAAATAGAGCAACCCAGGACAATATGTATCAGCATCTATTCATAGAGTCCTAATCAGTGCAATCATGAACAATATGCTTCCCGTAAATCACTCACACTGGGTAATGTATGCAAATATGCAATTCCTTGCTACGGACCCAGACTGCTAATGTGCCCTTCCCCAGTGAGGTCCAGGAGGCTAAAGGAGATCATGCTCAGAGCTGTATGTCTTTGCAGTGCCATCTCAACAACCATAACTTCAAAAATTCCACAGGGATCTAATAGTGCATTGCTGCCAATAGCTGGATCTTTTTATTGCTAAATGTTCTCTTTTTCCCTTGCTTGTGGCATAGTTTTAAAATCACGTAGTGCAGCTTATATTTAGGAGAAACCAGATGATATCTCTATATCCGGAGGTCGGACCCCAACAGCCCATCAGTTAGCTCTGGAATGCCAAGGGCTATGTGTGAGACGTTTTAAGTACTTCATTAGTCTGGTGCCCTGTTCCCCAGAGCTCTCATCTAACAAAAGGTATTATGAGTGCTTTCCAAATGTTCAGTCGTTTTAAATCATTGCCACTAAACATCGGCAGGCTGTGTAAGGAAGATAATCTTAGGATTTTGATGGTACCTTTTGAAATCTTCCAGACCAGGGGTGGCAAATAGATTTCATTTCAACTGTTAATTCTTACTGATTGATGGTGGTTACCTAGGGCATGACACTGACAAATGTGACAAGGTCAAGGGTGGGCTCAACGAGAAACAATGCTGGGACTGATGTTGATGTCTGAAGTGGGCACAAAATTACGGAATGGTAGGTAGTAAACTGTGCCGAGGATGTTCCATTGAAGTCCAACCCTTTCTTCTTACAGATGAGAAAACCGAGCTCAAAAAAACCTAAAAGATATTCACAGGATCACACAATTAGTTAACAAAAAAGCCAAAGTCAGAGTCAATACATCCGAACTCTCCTTTCCGCCACACTATTGAAAAAAAGAAAATCCTAGCAACACAAATAGAATATAATTTTGCCTTCCAGGTGGTAATTCTGGTCTTCATACTCTAATGAAACTGTAATCCAGAAAATAGCACTAAAATTCTTCCTTCCATAACACAAGTGTTCCCCTTCTTCCCTCAAGGGCATGTCTACTTTACAGTTACTTGGAGATGTTTTCTGCTGAGGCTTCTCTCATGTTAGAAAAGCCTCTTTTCATGAGGCCCTTTTCATGTTGGAAATTCTGAGATGTGTGGCTTCTTGCCACTATTTACTTACCTGTACGATTAGGAGAGTAAAACCCAAAGTCGGAATTCTGCACGTTGAATTTAAGTCTCTAAAGCCCTCGGAGTTCTTTAGAAAAAAAATTTTAAAAAATGAAAGTTTCTTTAGTTATCAATATGCCAAATATAGATAAAAATATGAACGTGTATAGGTAAATGTAATATGTTCTGCACGTAAATTGGGCAAAATGTAAGGGAAAAAAGTAAAAGCAATAGTGAACTTGTTGAAGGAGTAAGAGCAAGGAGTTAAATTCTAATTCCCTGTAGCAATTATTTTTCCCCCTTGGGGAAGGTCATTAAGAACTTTTGTGCTGCAATGCCATCTATTTTTTATTGCGCCAATGAACATTGCACCTTTCCAAACTGCCACTATTCATCCCTTTAAATAAAAATAGATGAGTTCGAAAAGTATGAAGATTCATTAGCTCCAGCTCTTAATATTGCAGGCAAAATTATTTCCATCCACTGCAGCATACTGCAGACTCAGAGAACAGTCAAATAACACACTTGAAAATTATATTTCCACATAATTTGTCCCTCTTTGGATAAATGCAGAGGCAGCAAGACATCAGCCCCCTGTTCACTAAATCAATCTATCATGCATTCTACCAGATAAAGAATAACTTCCGTCTCCATAAGAAGGGGTCTTTGCTATGTATTGAGAAAATCCAAAAAAGCCAGGGGAGGGGGGATTTGATATTGATATGGTTTTTAAAATGAAACCTATTCGGTAGGGAAGTATTATTAAGATCCATTTCCTTCCAATCACATTAACTTCCAGAGGACAATAACTGAGGGAGTAGCAACTCTTTGGAAAAAGCTGGCATGGGAGTTCGTTCATGAATTCTACTGAGTGCCTGATTGGTGATCTACATGTATTACCACATTAATTGTCGTAGCTCTCCCAAAGGGTAGATATCATGCTCTGTAATTTACAAATGGGGATGTAGAGACACTGAGGGCTTGAATGGATTAGTCAGTGAATTAGTGATCATGTATTCATAGGTCAGCACTCTGGAAGCAGAAATAGGAACTGAACTGTCCCATTGACTCCCACTAAACCAACTTGAAGGCTGTTCTGTGCCATATTTGGTGACCAAGTAGTATCCGTAGCTTCCTAATTCCACCTAAGGTCTTCTTTCAAAACAAACAAACCTCGACTCTGGCATTGCTGCCTGGTTTGCCTCTCCATTGCATGCCCAACTCCCAGATGGGACTATCTGACTCTCCCCTGCACGGTAAGGACCGGCCCTACTTCCTTTCTAAGGATGGTGTTTTGAGCATGCCTAAAATGTACACCCAGATTAATACATGACCAGGGAAACGTTACTCTACTTCATAAAGGGCACTCATTTCATCCTGCATTTCGCTAGACTTCGTTACTTACATGACCAAGGGCAAGAACTATGCCATGCAGCCAGAATCCCCCACAGCCTCCTGCCTGGTGCCTTGCGCATAGTAGGTGCCCAGTGCATATTAGAAGAGTGACTGTTGGAATGAAACCATAATTCTCACTGCTGGAGTGTCTTTAGCTGCCTATTTGTTCCTGCCTTTTCACTCACCTTCTACTGCATGAATCACTTCCTAGATAAAGTCCAACCCCCTCCCTCCCCTGCTGCTCACCTGACAGGCCCTTCGCTGTCACCCTCTGTTGACTCACCCCAATGAAAAGAGGGCCCAAGGAGAGTGACTCAGCTCAGGAGGACATCTAGTCAGCCATGACCTTTTGTCCTTCATCATTTACCTCCTTGCCAGTCTAAGTGACTCAGCTCATGGCTTAACGGAAGTGGTGTTTATTGTGTACTTAATATTTCTTACATAAAATATTTTTTCAGAAGCTCTCCTACAGCCACTATTTCACTTGACAGACACAGCACCTTTTGGGACCAGCAGGATCCACTTCCTGGGTCTCATCTTACAGAGAGGAAAGAAAGGCAGAAAGGTGTCTTCCCCAAGGTCACGTAGCTGGTTGAGATAGTTAATGGCAGATGCATGTTCAGGGCTCTTTTCACAGGGTGTCAGTTCCTTTAATTGCTGGTTGACCTGGTTTGCATACTAAAGGCAAAGACTTAACCTCAATGACTCAGTTCCAGTTTAGGGCAATGGATGCTGCTGAACTTGACTGTAGCTCTTAAAACTGCACTTGGTTCATATTTTAGTTCACACGGCTTAAGGAACTTATGGAAACAGTTTTGTTAGGAACAAAAAATTTACCTGAAATATTTAATATTTAAGTAATACTACCTCACTGAAATCTCATCCAAATGGATATTTCCCATTCATTCATTTGTGAGGATTTGAGGGGATAAAGGTGGCATAAGAAGCAAGTATTATGGGAGCTTCTGGCTTTTTCTGTCCCAATGAGGGGGCCTGAAAACAATCCCATAGTCACTGTGGGTGGGGCCTCCAGACTAGGTAAGCAGCTACTGGTGTTCTGTTTTGAAAGAGGAGGAAATTTGTCCAGGAAGAAGTGGTGGGTAAAAGGATTCTTAATGGGAGAAAGAGAAGGGGATGCCACAGAGACACGGGTTGAGTGATGTCAAACTCCTGGGCCCTGGGCACTAAACTGCTGTGTGCGTCTGTGGGTACCATGTAGATCACAAACACTTGCATTCATGCCTAGGTTTTTAAAATTTATTTAATTGTTCGAAAACTATTTTCTCCTGAATCTACTTCCTTGTGGAAATGAGGTTAATTAAATGAGGACAAATTTACTACTCCTTGGCTATGTGAAATAGAACATTTATCTGAGCCTCGTATTTCTGCTTTTGTGAAGCAGAAAGACTTCAACCTGCCTCACAGGATTGTGGTGAGGATAGATGAGATGACCTACGTGAGGTGTCTAGAACAGTGCTTGGCATCAAGTAGTTGTCTAGTAATTTCCTGAGTGGTTCTTCATGCACTCTTATGCCTGTCCCTTATGCCTGTAGTAAACATACACATATCCAAAAACTGTCTTGCTCCTCAAAGCCCATGTGTCTTGAAAACACTCTTATTGTCATTTTTTTTTCAGTCTGGAGGCACAATACATTAATTACACAAATAGATAGATGATAATAGATAGGGAAAGAGAGAGAGATAAATAGATGCAGATGCACAGACAGATAGATGTTAGATACATGCATACATACATATGTGGCTGGAGATTAGATAGACAGACAGACAAAAAGATAGGTAGATGGTCAAATAGACAGATATATAGAAAGAGAGAATTGAAGTATTATTCTTGACTCACCCAGACCTCTGTGAGACAGTAGCATTTAATCTTGCTGAAGCCAAAGCCTGAGTCATTGCAAATGACATTTGGACTTAGGAGGTCTCACTGCAGGTCCTGGTTATTTATATTTCTTGTTCCTGGGTAATGAAACATCACAGGAAAATGGAAGTCATGGATAAGAGAGAAAAATTGTAAACCCCTACTCAGATACTAAAAATAAGCTCAAATAAAAATTGGAGAGCAACGAACATAGATTTTCACCACTCTAATTGTGCAATTTCTTCCCCCTAACTCTGACATGACTTCAAGGAAGGCCTCCTCCCCTCACTTCCACGCCTCCTCTCCCCTGCCAAAAGTGCCCACGACCTCAGTTTTTACTGTGTAGCTGGGAGGAAACTGAAATTACTGTGGATGTGGAATCTAGGAATCTAGGAATGTGAAGGTTTAAACTTAGTGAATGGAGATAGGGGCGGCAGCAGGTAGGGTTATTGGAAGAAAGATCTTAGGAGAGAAGAGTCCCTCAGGACTGGATGTCCTGGAATAATCTGCCTGTGCTCATACAACTTTATCAGGGAAGAGTCTCAGGCAATGCATCCTCGCTGATTATTACCAATGTATAGGGAGCACCAGGTAAGGAATGAACATGACAGGATTGAAGAGTTGGCCCAGGCATTGCTGCCTCAGGACAGGGGAAAACAGCTTACAGGATTTATGCCCATTGATGTAATTGACTCAGTTCTTTCCAGCCAGACCCCTAGAAATAAAGTTTCATTTCCAAATTTTCTCAGTGTTTGAGCCTGTTTTTTGTTATTTATTTTTTAATTGATACATAATAATTGCACATATGTTTGGGATAGATGTGGTATTTTGATACATGCATACAATGTGTAAAGATCAAATTAGAATATTTAGGATATCCATCACTTTCAACATTTATCATTTCTTTGGGTTGGAAATATTTCAAATCTTTTCTTCTAGCTATTTTTGAATATACAATAAGGTATTTTTAACTATAGGCACTCCACTGTTCTATTGAACACTAGAACATATTCCTTCTAACTAACTACAGATTTGCACCCTTTAACCAACCTCTCTTCCTCCCTTCCCCCTTTCCCATTCTGGTAACGGTCATTCCATTCTCTATCTTCATGAGACCAACACCTTTAGCCCCACATATGAATAAGAATGTGTGTGTGTGTGTGAGAGTGAGAGAGAGAGAGAGAGACAGAGAGAGAGAGAGCTCTAGTTGCTGGTGATGAAGCCAAGACGAGCCACAGGGAGACTCTCCCTCTCAAGCTTCTTCTAGAAGAAATTTACTCATTGCTATTTAAACTGAATAAAAAGACACACTGAGAAATTTCAAGCATGTCATTGTGGATATGAAATTGGACATTCGGGCACAAAAAGAACCCAGGGCAATGGCCTTTTGAGAGTCTGGGGTTGCTTTTTGTTCACACATCTTGGGTCTACCAATCAGGGGTGTTGTGGACTTTTAGGCAGGCCCGTCTCATTCTAAGGAGTAGTTAAGAAATCCCAGAGGGCTCAGTCTGAGCCCAGTATGGGATAAATAAGAGCTCCCCAAAGGGAGCAGGTTCTGACTTATGTCTTAGGAAAATGACCCATGAGTATCAGATAGCAAATCATTAGTTTCGAGAGGTTCTTTGATCCTGAATTGGATTACGTGTGTGAAGATCATTTCTTCCTTTTCATAAAAGTCCTTGTGACCCTCAAGCATTAAGGTGGGGGGTGGGGAGTGCAGAGAGGAGGATACAGAGAACGTTCTCCAGTAGTTTGCCAATAAGGTAAACTTCTAGGAGAGAGAACTCCTAGCTCAGAAACGTCATCCTGAGGCGATAACTTGGAGAATGGACAACTTGCTTGTCTCTGTCTGGTTATTTGACACCCCTCCTGCTTCCGCACTGTCCTTTGTGACCTTGACCTTGGATAGCTTTTCTTTACAGAATGGATCCTGATGCCCACCCTGTGCAGTCAACTCAGCAGTAAAACAAACAATGAATTAGCCATCACATGTTAACACTGTAAACTTCTCAAAAATGAGAAATATACAAAAAGTGCAAGGTAATAGTGTGTCAGATATAGGCGTAGAATCAACTTTTCTTGCTGAGTAGAAATAAATCAAAAACAGACACTTCCCTTGATCATAGATGAGGCGGTATCTGGGGCTGGATAACAGCAGGTTGCTGAGTCTAAAATGCACATAAAATCCAATTGTAAATTGGCTGACTACAGAATGGGACTGGATTCACTTACTGCTAATTAGGATGAATAAAAGGAGACACTGGGAGATGTGAAGCTTAGGATTATGGGTAGGGGAAGCCATTTGATGGAGGAAATGTATTTTTCCTGATGTTTTGGAAAATCACTCCGTGTAATGTCTGGTTCATTACTTATACCCTGAAATATGCACGAAGTAAGAACCAAGGATATTTCTGATAAAACCACATTCCGTGAAACCCAGTCCAGAAGAGCCTTAAGGGTCCATGCTGGGAAGAGTGAGTGATTTTAGCTCCCTATTAAAAAATGACTTTTTTGGCCTGGGCTGTATGGATAGACATTTTTCCTTCTGCCCCAAGTGATAAAATGCACATCACTGAGCAATGCTCTGGATACTGTTAGCTGAGGTTGGTGTGAGGCCCAGATAGCCCATTTGATTATTCATTTTATTTGTACCTCCTGGTGCTAACTTCTCTCTCTTAGGGTGAACTCACTATTCCTTTACTCTATTTAGACAAGAAATGAACTGCCAGGCTCATGCAAGGTAGGGGAGACTAGGGAGGTGTAAGGACAGAAGAAATCAGCTAGATGTTGGGCATAACATAGCGGAATCTTCTATGGAAATTCTTACTCCATAATGTTGGAACACCCCTTTTCCCAAACTTTCTGGCCAGAGGTAAGCTAGGAGAGTTATTTTAATCTTAAATTTATTTAGGGGATTGGAGTGTTCCAAACAGAAGAAGATTTTTACTGAGCATTTTAAACAATTGATTCCAGATGGATTCCCTCTGCATCATTTTTGGAATTGTTTTCTCTAGACGTGTTCTAAAGATAGAATGTACATATTCACTAACGATTGAAGGATGCTGAAATATTAAGCAGTTAGAATGGCAAATGTTGTCACATTCTGGTTTCGCTTGGGCAAATGGCTTCAATGCTTGTGTTTTTCTTGGTGTTTCTATGAGGCATCTAAGACCGTAACTCTGGCAGAGTGTAGCCCACAGGAGGAATAATGAGGAAAAATTTTCTATGCCTTTGCTCACGTGCATACTTTGAGAATATTTTGTGATAGTAATACATGACTTTTATTTCAAGTTAGTTTTTGGAGAACTGGAATGAGAAATGTAGGGTGTGTGTGTGTGTGTGTGTGTGTGTGTGTATGTGAGAGACAGAGAGAAAGAGAGAGAGTTACTGATGATGAAGCCAAGATTAAAAACTACAGCCTGATTTTCACCCATGTTTTATTGTATAATGCCCCTTCTTCCAAGTGGTTATCTTCCAATGATCACTATGCAGAGGTGAATGTCAAGACAACTGGTAGAGCCCCAGCACTGATCAAACAGAGTGAACACCAGTATAAATGTCCACCATGACTGTAGCTAGATATCAGGCTGACCATCAGCCATCAATTGATGTTCCAGAGACTCTACACCCTTATTACACCTATGGTCAGAGGGGAAGTTCATGTGTTGTCTTGCTCCCTGTGTCATTAGACACAGATATCTTGGCCACAACAGATTGTACCAGATACTTGCTTCTCAAGTAAAGGCCACATGATGTATATGGTAGTCTGGTGATTGACAAGGTGGTCAAGTGCCAAATACACACGACCCTTTCTTTGGACAAAGAGCAGCCAACCCAATGACAGCCTCTCTCTGCACTAGTTGAATGAGTGACACAAGAAGTAGAGAGAAGAAACAGAGGTAGGGAAGTTGTAGTGAGACTCCAAGAGTAGAAAAAGAAGCAGCTAGAAAAGAGGTTGAAAATGACAAATTCACTAGAGTGGGTCCCAATAGTTGCTGTTGACAAAGAGGACAAGAGGACATAGAATTCCTAAGGATCTGCAATGCTGCTTCAGTTCTCCAAGACAATGACTATGGGAGGGTGGTCTTCTGAGCCTCCTCACCTCTCCAAGTCTTCATTGTTAACTTCCTATCACCTACAGTATCACAAGCCTGTCTCTCCTCCATGTAATGCAAAGTAATAATAACTACAATAATCAAATGCTTTCTATATGCCACATGTTTAAGTAGATTGTTTTAGCTAATTATTTCAAAAACTCTATGAAGTCAGTATCATAATTCTGATATCTATTTTACAGATGAGAAAATGGAAGAAAAAGGGAGTCAAGTACGATGGTAGCCTTCTTATTGAAAGCAAGAAGTATCCACAATAAACTAATTGAAAATGCCAATAGAAATTGGGAATTGTTAAAAGCTGATTTATGCAAATCTTAAACATTTTATTTTCTTTAAAACATGAATGTACATCAATTTGGCAAGGCGTTTTCTTTCAGTAGAGGGTCTGCTAATTGCAATTCAGCGCTGCTTTTCTGGAAGAAACCACACAGATAACATACGCTCACCATTATCTAGTTTTAGTTCCTTTAATATGAAATAAACCTGAAGATATGTGTAAAGAAATCTGATGCAGAATCCTTCTAGATTTCTCTTTCACTGTTCTCTAATCTTTTATAGTCATTTTTCCAGTGCCCACTTTGCATGGCTTGCTCAGGTCCTGTCCTTCCAATACGTTCAGCCTAGTTTTCACTGGGGGAAAAAAGCATTCTTTTCACATTCAGATTTTAATTATATGTTATCACATATAATTAAATTATGTGATGACAACTAGTATTAAGAGATCTCAGAACTAACTATTAGACAATTCACCTGGTAAGAACAGAAATGTGTGAGTCTACTATAGAGGATGTTTTCCTAACATAGTTGTAATTACCTGTAAGATCTCACATGCTCATCTGGAACTTTTTACTATCAAGGATGCATGCTATAGAGGATGTATTCCTAATGTAGTTGTAACTACTTGTATGATCTCATGTGTTCATCTAGAACTTTGCCACTCCTCCACCAGAGGTAGAGTCTATGTCCTCTCCCCTTGAATTTAGAGGGGCCTTGGTGACTAAGTTGACAAAGTATGGTGAAAATAATGCCATATTACCTCCAAGTTTCAATTATAAACATGCCATACCTGTGTGCCCTGTTCTTGTACAATGCTGCTTCTTGAAACCTTGCAATGTGCTGCCAGAAAGCCCAAACAAACTGTAGAGGTGCCTACATAGAGAGGAACCAAGACCTAGAGACCTTGGCTTGAGCTTTCAGCTGACATGAGAACCATCTTGCCAGTCATGTGAATGAACTAACTTGAAAGTAGCTCCTCTAGTCCCCAGTCAAGCCACTCTACCATGTACCATGTGAAGCAGAGGTGAGCCATCTTTGCTGAGCACTTCCTAATTAAAGATCAGTGAGCAAGATAAAAGGTAGCTATTTTAGGCCACTAAGTTTAGATGGTTTGTTGTGAAGCAGTAGGTAGCTGGAATGAGTGCTTGGGATATCACTGGATATGTTTTACCAAGAGAATAGAAAGCAGGTATCAATCAGTGGGTCTGACAAGTTAAACTTCTACTGTAACTTTCCCAAGATTACACAAATATTAAGAGATAAAGCCTGGTCTGCAGAATTATGTTATGATACCCCTGAAAAAATTTTAAAAGGCCCCTACAGAGACACGCATAGAAGTTGATGATACATAATTATTTATGCATAATTATATAATAATTCCATGCTCACAGACATGCTCCTAATATTTAAGGGGTTCAAGGCAAGAGTACACATTAATAAAAGTTATCTAATATTTACGTATCTAATATTTAAGAGTTAAAAGATCACGTTAAAACCTGTTAAAATAAATTTTATCCTGTTACCTTTACACGTATCTTACAAAATGTGAATGATCAGGTTTGAACTTAGAATTCTTGGACTCCATATCTGTTCTCTTTCTCTGTTCAACCCTGGGATCCTTTCCTCACTGCAAGGGCTTTAGTCACATGTGTGTAACCTCCAGCCTATACTTCAAAGCTTCACTCACACATCCTACCCAAATAGCATAAGTCAGCCTCCTGAGCCTACCTGGGCCTCTTCTCTGCATTTGTTCTCCTGGGGCTGACCATCCTGCAGCATGGACATCCCTAATACCTGGGGCTGGCCAAGAGGCAGTTGATGGCAAAACAGGGTATTTGTCTCTTCTCATGATGCTAATAAGGGCATACCTGAGACTGGGTAATTTTATAAAGGAAAGAGGTTTAATGGACTCACAATTTCACATGGCTGTGGAGGCCTCACAATCATGGCAGGAAGTGAAGGAAGAGCAAAGGCACATCTTACATGGCGGCAGGCAAGAAGGCATGTGCAGGAGAATTCCCCTTTATAAAACCATCAGATCTCATGAGACTTACTGATTATCACAAGAACAATAAGAAAAACCCAACCCCATGATTCAATTACCTCCCACCGGGTCTCTCCCGTGACACATGGGTACAAATTTCTGAGATCCTGCTGCCTGGAGCGTGGTCTAAAAGAAGAAATGGGCTCTGGCAGGACTCTGGGTGGAAACATGCCCTTGGCCCCCAGTCTCCTTGTGCTATGGAGAGAATGCAGCTAACAGGGACTGGAGCAGCAGCCTTTACTATAGGGCACCCATGACAGGGGCTCCTCTTCTCAGGTCTAAGGACACACTGGCCCTACCTCCCAGATGTGCTTCTCTCCAAATTCCCTCCCTCACCCTCTTCCAGGGTGTCTGGCACAAAATTGAGGATTGATGAATATTTTTCCAATAAAGTACCCTGGTTTCCAAAGGCAAGTTTTCCATTTTCAGTCTTGGGTGCTGCTGAGGTTTAAGGCTGTCAGCCCTGAGTGAGGTTGTGAAGCTGGGATGGGAGCCAGACATTCAGCACACCTCTGAGCACAGCTAGAATTGATTCTAAGTGTCTCTAAAGAGCACACACAATGGATGAGAATTAGATTTGACTCAATGGCTAGTGGCATAAAGCAAGCACCAGACATTTGAGAATGAAACCTTGAGCACTCTTCTAACCTTTTACCCTGATGATGATATTTCCACTGACACTGACAAACTGCTATAATCTCTCTCCACACTCATGCCCAGCTGAGACTTCTCATGTCCCTACCCAAGTACACATATTGTTGTGGTAATGACTACCAAGTAAAGTGGAAACGATTGGAGCTAATGTTTGCTCTGCTGTTTTGTAGAATGCTGCAACTACACATTTAGGAGATTTATTTTAAAAGAACCACCCATCTTGATTATATCTCCAGATCAGCCTCTGCTGAATCACAGAACCTTCAATGTCCAACACTAGTAATGATAGCAATGCACTATTATTTACCAGACCTGTAAGTCACAGGTCTTTCAAGCTTGTGTATGTTGCAGACACAAACTTTCTGACTTAGTTTTAGTGCTATATTTTCAAGTACACTCTCTGTTATGTCCAGAAAATTATTACTCATAAAAGCAGCTGTTTTAGTTAATTGAAGCTAGGTGTTTTAATACTATTTTAGTCCAAACATAAAGGACTTGAGTCATAAAGTCCTATTAAAAATTTTACCTGCCATTTTGATTGAACTTATTTCTTCCAGCAGCAACAGAAAAAGACTCTAAGTTATACTCCAGAGTGTGTTAAGTAAAGGTGAAAAGAAAAGTAAAAGAACAGGGTCATTCTGCATTTCTTTCAGTAGATTTAATTTACTTTTATTTGGAAGGGAGTTAGTGCAAATCATTCATAAACATGGCTCAGAAGATCTCTAATGGAACTGAGGCTATTGAGGCATAACTTTCTTGGGGTGTAACTCAAAAATGCAATCAGAATTGTGTTTTCTGGAAGGTTATTGGATCTAGGCAAGCAACAAAGATTAAATCTATGAGAAATGAGTGGTGCACTCTCTCTAGACCTCCTTCTGACAGTTAAAAATTCCCTTGGCTTCAGAAGAAATCCATCTCTGCCTAAACTCATCATTGGTTCTCTGGGAATAGATGTTGACAAAGAATTACATAAATTGATATTTTAAATCAAGCTTGTCCAACCCACAGCCCACAGGCTGCATGTGGCTCAGGATGGCTTTGAATGTGGCAAAACACAACATTACAAGGTTTTTTTTTGTGATTTTCTTTTTAGCTTATCAGCTATTGTTAGTGTTAGTGTATTTTATGTGTGGCCCAAGAAGATTCTTCTTCCAATGTGGCCCTGGGAAGCCAAAAGATTTGATACCCCTGTTTTAAGTGGTATTTTTATCTTTAGAGATTTTGAGAAAATTTGATAAATTTGGGGTTAAAAAAGCAAAATGTGGAGAGGTAATTTATTGAAATACTAATTAATGGGTTTTCCCCCCTGTATTTCCATGGGAGACTTAAAAGCTAGAAAAAAATTCTATTTCCTCCTCATGCCTAAGGCTGTGTTTGCATATTTAAAAACTGAGGTTTTGTTTTGTTTGGCACATTATTGTTATTATTTTACTTTCCCTGAAGGGAATTACACTGGCTCCTGGAAGGGGATGAGAACTGAGGAATGCAGGGAAGATATGTGTGAAGCAGAAGAATGGCCCCCCAGTTACATCCAAATTTCATTTCCTGGAACCAGGAAATATGTCACTTTACATGGCAAAAGGAAGTTATAAAAGAAAAATGTTCAGAGTGAAAAAAAAGTGGGACTCATCTCTATGCTATTTACAAGAGATAAACTTGGCCAGGTGCGGTAGCTCATGCCTATAATCCCAGCACTTTGGGAGGCTGAAGCAGGCAGATCTCTTGAGGTCAGGAGTTCGAGACCTGCCTGGCAAACATGGTGAAACCCTGTCTCTACTAAAAATACAAAAATTAGTCGGGCATGGTGATGGTTGCCTGTAATCACAGCTACTTGGGAGGCTGAGGCAGGAGAATCACTTGAACCCGGGAGGCAGAGGTTGCAGTGAGCTGAGATTGGGCCATGGCACTCCAGCCCAGGCAACAGAGTGAGACTCAGTCTCAAGAAAAAACAAACAAACAAAAAACAAAACGAGATAAACTTTAAATATAAAATATAAATAATTTCAAAGTAAAAGGATGAGATGATGTATACTGTTAAAAGACTTAGGCACATTTGAGTTGTAAAAAGTTTATTTGAGCATTCAGCAATTCATGAATTGGGCAGCGCTAGACCACAAGTGCTTCATGACTCCTCAGAGAAAGTCCCTAGTCAGAAGTTAATTGGTCGTTTTTGATTGGTTAAGTTTAGGTTTTGTTTTACTGCTTACCTTGAGTGAGATTTGGTTTGTTTACACAGAAACTCAAGGCACGAGAGGCATTTCAGCCCAGTGGTCTCCCGACTAGTTATTTTAACAGTATCAGGCAAAAAGTAACCTCTAAGGACTTTCCACTTTAAACAGTCAAATATTTTCTTTGGATTGCTTTCATGAACACCTTATAAAAGTTTTCCCCTCATGTCCACTCTGATGTTGGACTGGGGGATGGCTCAGTGGGAAGTCTCAGAGAAAACTCCTATGGAAAAATTAATACTGACAAAGTAAGTTTCCATACCAGAGACAGAGAAGAACATTCAATAATGAAGAAACTCAATGTATAAAGAAGACATAACATTTCCATATGTACACATATATATCTAAAATCAGAGCTTTAAAACACATGAAACAAAAACTTACAAGCAAAAAAGAAATAGACTAATCAAGGTGGAGTAAAAAAATAGATTACAAATCTGTAAGGATATAGATTTTAACACTGTTGACCAATTTGTGGTGATAAAAAATTATGAAACACCATACTCAAAAATTGCAAGAGCGTTTTTTCAAGACTCCAAATAGGAACCTTCATGGACCCTCCATTAAACAGGGCCACAAATTAATTAGTCCCTCCTCCCTTCAAGAGGTACAGTTTATTTTCCCACCTCTTTCATGTGAGCTGGTCTTGTGACTTGTATGGCAGAATTGGTGTTATGTCACTTATGAGTCAAGGCCACAAGAGGCCCTGACACTTTGTTTGTACCCTCTTGGAATGCTGCTGCCACTATGCAAAGAAGCTCAGACTGAGATGAAAAGAGCACATGGAAAGAGGCCCAGTCATGCCAGTGCTCCAACTGAGTCAGACCCAGCCAACCCTCCAGCCGAATGCAGCCTCATGAGTGTGATCAAGGGAAACTAGCAGAACATTCATCCAGACAGCCAACAGAATTATTAAAAAAAAAAAAACTATCGTATTTGGACCACTAAGTTTTGGAGTAGCTTGCTATGAAGCAATAGATTGCTGATACCTAAGAAATACCATATACTTGGCTATAAAAAGATCTTAATACATTTCCATGGATCTAAATCATATGAAGTATCTTTCTGACTACAATGAGTTAAATTCTAAATACCACAAATCAATAACAAAAAGATCTAGGAAGTCCACAAATGTTTGGAAATCAAACAACGTAGTTTTGAATAATTTATAGGTCAAAGAAGAAACTGCAGGGGAATTTACGAAGTATTTTGTACAGAATAAGGAAAATAACATATCAAAACTTGCAGGATGCAGTAAACACGGCATTTAGAAGGAAATGTATAGTTTAAAGTGTTTAAGTTAGGAGAAAATAAAGCTGGCAGTGGTGGCTCATGCCTGTAATCCCAGCAGTTTGGGAGGCCGAGGCAGATAGATTGCTTGAGTTCAGGAGTTCAAGATCAACCTGGGTAACAAGGCAAAACCCTCGTCTCTACAAAAAAATACAAAAATTAGCTGGGTGTGGTGGCGTGCACCTTTAGTCCCAGATGCTTGAGAGTCTGAGGCAAGAGGATCGCCGGAGCCTGGGAAGTCGAGGCTGCAATGAGCCGAGGTTGCACCACTGTACTCTAGCTTGGGTGACAGCGAGACCCCGTCTCAAAAAATGAAAACAAAATTAAAATTTAAAAAGGCTAAAAATCCATAAAGAAGCTAGACCAAGGGCCCGGTGTGATGGCTCACACCTGTAATCCCAGTACTTTGGGAGTCTGAGGCGGGTGGATCACCTGAGGTTAGGAGGTTGCGACCAGCCTGGCCAACCTGTTGAACCCCATCTCTACTAAATTTACAAAAAATTAGCCAGGCGTGGTGGTGGGCGCAGTGAGCCGAGGTTGCACGACTGTACTCTAGCCTGGGTGACGGCAAGACCCTGTCTTAAATAAATAAATAAATAAATAAATAAATAAATAAATAAAATAAAAATAAAAAATAAAGAAAGGCTAAAAAACCATAATCTAAGATCCTACCTTAAGAAGCTAGACCAAGGGCTGGGTGTGGTGGCTCATGCCTGTAATACCAGCACTTTGGGAGGCTGAGGTGGGTGGATCACCTGAGGTTAGGAGGTCGTGACCAGCCTGGCCAACCTGGTGAAACTCCATCTCTACTAAATTTACAAAAAATTAGCCAGGCCTGGTGGTGGGCGCCTATAATCCCAGCCACTCAGGAGGCTGAGGCAGGAGAATTGCTTGAACCTGGGAGGTGGAGGTTGCAGTGAGCCGAGATTGTGACATTGCACTCCAGCCTGGGCGGCAAGAGGGAAACTCCATCTCAAAAAAAAAAAAAGAAGAAGAAGCTAGACAAAGAAGGTAAAAATTAAATCCAAATTTCATAGAAAGAAGGAAATAAGTAGTCATTACGTACAGATGTAGACTTGACTGTGTGGGTAGAGAACATCAAGGAGTCAACAACAGCAACAATAAAAGCCTGTGAGAATCATTAGTGGAATTAGCAAGTTCAACATAAAAAAGTCAATTTTGTTTCTATGTACTAACAATAAACAACTTAAAAATAAATAAAAATACAACACCGTATACAAAAACATGAAAATATAAAACACTTAAAAATAATTTTAACAAAAGATACAAAAGACCTCTAAACTTGAAACTACAAGTGTGTACAAACACAATCTTCTAAATGAACACTGAACCTTTTAGATAAATAGCTTTTTGAAAAAAACAAAAAAGAATGTTTAACCCTCTTCCTTTTTCTTCCCTTTTACTTAGAAGGCAGAAGGAAAAAGTGAGGAAGGGTTACATGATATCACAGTGGTGGGAGAGGTGTGCAAGAAAGTTCATAGGCATTTTTTTTAATAGTCTCAAACTGGAAACAGTCCAAATGTCCATTAATGGGAAATTGATATTGTGATATATTCATATAATAGAATACTACTCAGCAATAAAAATGAACAAATAACTGATAAATACAACAACGTGGATGGATCCCAAAAACATTTTGAAAAGCAAATATTGTCAGATACAAAAAGTATGTACAGTAGTATATGGTATGCACATATTTCATTTACATGAAATTCAAGAGCAGCCAGAACTAAGCTATCTCAATAGACATCACAACAACTTTTACCTCTGAGAGGCACAAAAACTGACTGAAAAGGAGCAGAAAAAGCTTTCTGGGGTGGTAAGGATGTTCTACATTTTGACTGGGATATTTGTGGCACATGCATATACATTTGTCAACTGTAGTTTAACGTGTGCATTTGTAGTCTGTACATTAAAACTCAATAAAATTAGTTTATAAGAAAAAGAATGAATTTGCACATCAGTCATGGGAGTTTTCAAGGCCTGGGACAAGTAAATCCCATAGGGCAGACAGCCCAAAACCTGGGGCTTATTACAGGTGAGACTGGCAAGACTGGGTGAGACTCAGATGGTGGGTGGCCCACTGAGAGCCAAGATGGGGATGGCACAGTGGGGAGCAGATGGCCAAACTACTTTGGAGCAACCACCATGCAAGATGAGGTGACAGAGGAGGCCTTCGGGCTACTGGTGCAGCAGATACAGTGAGGCTCAAAGCCTACACCCAAAAACTGGGGGCAATTAGATCTACACCAGACAGAGGCCAGTGGGGCCTATAAGATAGAATCATGAGGTGACCACCAATGTCTCCTCTCCCATCACTGTAGGATTATATATAACCCTTCCTCCCTTTTTCCTTCTGCCTCCAGATTTAAAGAGGGGGAAAAAAAGGAGAGCGTTAAAGATTCTTTTTTGTTTTAAGAAAGAAATTTACCCTAAAGGCACAATTTTTTATTTAGAACATTGTTTTAGACCAGAAGAAACTGAGTCTTGACTGGAAAATTCAAATGCCTTGCCCCCACTCCAGGTAACACCTTCAATGAGGGTGGAGACTCCAGAACCACTTGAAGCCTAAGGCTACAAAAAGTAAAAGTTCCTTTTTGTTTTGTGTTTGAACTTTTGGGTTACAGTGTGTAATTTCCAACTCAGATCCATGCTGGTTTTCGGTCTCCATTCTGGCTGGAACGTTGTGTCCATGTGGGGTCATGGCAAGTAATGGAGCTGGGGAGATCGGAAGGGGCCAGGCCCTTGGGTACCACGTTAAGGAGCTTGGATTTTATCCTGAAGGCAAAGAGAAGGCTTAGAAAAATGTTAAGTCCGACAATAACATGATTAGATTTATGTCTTAGAAAAATGATTCACAGAAACACGGGAAATAATTTGAAGTGAGCAAAACTAGAAGCTGGGAGAGTACATAAGAGGCTATTAGAGAAAAGTAGGCAGGATATCTGGAGGGTCTTTATTAAGGTGGTGGCAGTGGGCATGGAGAAAATGGGATTGAATTATATTAAGGAAGTAAATACACAGGAAAGGTGGAAGATAACAATGATGCCTCTATCCTGGCTTGGACCACTGGGAGGATTATGATGCCATTTACCGACCAAAGGAACACAGACAGTGTGAATTTGAGGGCCTCAGGGAGGGAAGATGACAATATATTATTAGTCTCTTCTCACATTGCTATAAAGAACTACTAGAGACTGGGTAATTTATAAGAAAAAAGGTTTAATTGGCTCACAGTTCCACAGGCTGCACAGGAAACATAGCTGGGGAGTCCTCAGGAAACTCACAATCACGGTGGAAGGCAAAGAGGAAACTGGCACTTCCTACATGGCTGAAACAGGAGGACGAGAGAGCAAAGTGGGAAGCACTACACACTTTTAAACAACGATCTCATGAGAACTCACTAATGAGACAGCACTGAAGGGATGGTGCTAAACCATTAGAAACCACCCCCATGATCCAGTCACTCCCATCAGGCCCCACCTCCAACTATATATATCTATTTTATGTATATATATATAACAAATAAATATATATATGTATCTTCTCATCCATAATTTCCAAATTGTATGCTTAAATTTATTATAACATTTACTATCTATACCAAATTATTAAATAAAAATGAAAGCAAGTGAAATTCAACGAACAACATGATTCTACTTACAGGTCTCTCTGATCCCATTTCATTGCCAGTGAATTCCACTGGGCATCTTAATTCAAGAAATGATCCCTGGGAGCTCTCTGCCATAAAGAGATTACTATGAAACTGAAGCAGATTGCTTTGTGATGGGTCAAGCATAAGCAGGTATGCAATCTGCAATTTGAGTAGAACTGCTGAGAGCTGTGCTGTCAACTTTGTCCTGGTAGTTGCAATGGTGGCTCTCAGTCATGGGGATGAGGGCAGAGCAGGATTTTCCCATTTCCCACTCTTCTCTTGTTGGGCTAGTTGGTGACCTGGACTCTACATGCTTCTAAGATTTAACTGTAAATAATTTGATGACTCAAATATAATAAAATAAATTCTCTGGAAATTTATCTGGTCCATACAGAGAACTATGCTTGGCAGTATGCATGTCTAACTAGGACTCGAGCATTTGGTAGCCTTAACAAAAGTTTAGAGACTCAGAATAATGTGCTTGCACACAAGCTCAGACAAAACACATCTGTGATTGGCAGAATGATGGCCCCACAAAGATGTCCTGGTTATGCCTCCCTCAAACCTGTAAATATTTTACCTTATGAGGCAGAAAATACTTGTGATGAAGTGAATGATATTGTGATGGGAAGACTATCTTGAATTATTTGGGTGGGCCAATCATAATCAAAAGGATCTTATAAGACAGAGATGGGAGAGTCAAAGTCAGAGAGGAAGAGTGATGAGAAAGCAGAGGTTGAAGTGGTGTGCTTGGAAGATGGAGGAAGGGACCACAAGTCAAGGAGTGTGAGAAACCCCACAAGCTGGAAAGAAAGATAAGAAAACAAATTGAACCCTATTGCCCCCTGCAGAACCAGCCACATTGACACCTTAATTTTAGCCCCTTAAAATCTGTTTGGGATGTCTGCCCACTATAACTATAAGACAATAAGTCTGTATTGTTTTATTGAGTCACTAAGAAAGTGGTAATTTTTTACAATAGCAATAGGAAACTAATATGAGACATTATCTTCTGTTTGTTTCATGGTCATGTGTCTCAGCATCTTCCTTCTCATCAATCAGTCAGTCTTCCTTAGGAAGGAAGCCAGGTTGAATGATGCTTCATAAGTAACATTAAGCCATGAACTGCCACAGCTTCTCGTTCTTTCTGACGATATCCCCCTGCTCACTCTTTATACACACACACCATTGACTCTCTCCTTTAGGTGCTGGGTCCGGATGGTGGAGCATCTAGGTCACCAGACATAGGTTTACGGGGTTCTTCTTCCTCATGGTTATTTGAATACCAGGAAGTGGTGGCTGCTCAAAATCCAGCAAAACCCAGTCAAAAGTGGGTGGGGCCGTGGAAATCCAACTGAGTCGAGATTCATCCAAACGATAGTCTCGATAAGCTACAATTGTCAAATGCAAACTTCTGACCCATACACATTATGAGTTTGAGAGAACATTTAGGGAAAAGGTATTTAAACTATGTCTCTCATATGCACTCAGTGTCAGTACAGCTGACAGCCTGAGAAGTTACTACATGTTAAAAAACTCTGTTGTAAATGCCTTCTGTACCAAATGCTTCTGGGCTGACATGGAATCACTCAACCTGGCTCTTGCTAAACCCCTCATTTTTCCCCCAGCTGGGAAGAACTCTATGTAATTTAATTTGACTCTGTTGATCACCAATACGCCACAGAGGGTATTTAGAGATTAATTGCATAGGCATTTTTGCAGCCCATAGAGAAGCCTTCAGGAAACTGTTACAATGAGTAATTATCATTCAGTAGATGTTAGAGCAATTCTAGATATGCAGTGATGAAATTAATCATAGCCTAATACATTCAACCAGGAACTTGTAAACAGCCTATCTTAAAGTATTTCCAATAGTCAAATTATTTCATCCTTTCAGAAAACTTTATTCAAGTCACAAATGCCCGTAAGATATTTGTAGAGCCTTTCCAAGGATCTCAGCTGGCAGAATAACTATTGAAGAGATAACCTATTCAGGAAAGATAAAAATGTTTTCCAGCCTTCATATAAATTGTATTTCCTCATTGTTTCTGAAATGATGGCAGCCAGAAAGAGGTCAGAAGTCTGCTGTGATAAAGAAGAAGTTGAAGCTAATGTGGATTCTGATAATGGTGTGTTAGTGATGAAGTAGAAAAAGAAAGGGTAGAAGGGAAAGAATAAGATTATGAAGGAGGAGGAGAAGAAGGTTGGGGGAGGAAGGGAACTGGCAAGTGTGAGAGCTATAAGAAATCTTAGTGGTTTTATAATCTGACCAGCACATGCACTGCAATCTCCTAGCAGGTGAATAATGGTGATTTATTTGGCTTTCAACATTGTCACATGATTCTTTTTAATGCAAACTTTGTCCAACTAACACTACACAGTGTCGATCAGAGCATCCTTCTGCACAAGTTAACCCACTTTGTGCAAGACTTTATACTTAAACCCAAGTGTGGGGTGCTCACATGGATGACCCTGTAAAGTCATGGTTTCTGGCATCAACTGTCACCTTGCTGTTCCAGGCAGGCCTTCTCTTTCTCAGTTCCCTTCCTTTCTCATCTTCCACCATATTTAAACTTTCAACAATCTTCTCTGATCCAAACTTTCAAAAGTCTCCTCTGATCAATATTTCTAGCATATTCATTTATTGATTTAAAAGAATATTTGTTGAGAGTTTACTGTGTGCCAAACATGCTGTGTGCCAGTCATGCTAAGCACCAGGGGAGCAGCAATGAACAAAATATAGCCCCAATTTTCATCAAGTTTATGTTCTAGTGGAGGTAAAGAGTAGGAAATAAACATATACCATGTTGGGTGCTGGAAAGTTTTCCAGGGAACATAAAGCAGAGGGAGGGAGCAGAGAGCAGGAGTAAAGCACCATTTCAGAGTGGTCCAAGAGGACTTCATGACAGGAAGGAAGCAAAGTGGTCCATGAGGACATGCGGGCAAGTGTGTTCCAGGTAGAGGGAACAGTGAGCACAGAAAATGCTTTATATGTTTCAAAGCTTGCACAAGCCAGGCTGAGCAAGTAAAAGAGTAGTAGGAGCCTAGGTCAGAGAGGTAGAACACGTAGGACCTTGTGGGACATTGCAAAGACATTGACTTCATTCTCAGTGAGATGGGACCCCATTCGAGTGTGTTTAAGTAGAGGAATGACATGACTTGATTTACATTCCAAAATGATGACTCTGCTGCTCTGAGCTAGGACTACGGGGAGCAAGAGAAGTATATTAGTTTTCTGTGGCTGTCGTAGCAAAGTACCAATAGGTAGATGGCTCAAAAATAGACACATTGTTTCACCGTTATGGAGACCAGAAGTCCAAAATCTATGTGTCAGGAGGGCCATGGTCTCTCTGAAGGCTCTAGGGGAACATCCTTTCATGTTAGCTTTGGTGACCGCCAACAGTCTTGGCCCTCATGGCTTGCAGCTCCCTCCCTCCAATCTCTGCCTCCATCATCACATGTCGCCTTCTCTTTTGTGTCTGTGTCTGTCTGTGTCTTAACCTGGTTTTCTCATAAGAACACCAATCATTGGATTTGGAGCTTATCCTCATCCAGTTTGACTTCATCTTAACTAATTACATATGCAAAACTCTATTTCCAAATAAGGTCAAATTCTGAGATACCAGGAAGACATGAATTTTGGAGGAAACACCATTCAACTCAGTACAATTGACCTCAGGGACCTATTGAGATAGTCCCGCGAGAGATGATGGTGGCTTATACCAGCAGGGGAGGTAATGACTGGTGATTAGATTTGGAAAAAATGGTAAAGATTGAACTGATAGAATTCACTAGTGGATTGAAGATGGGATACAAAGGAATGAAGGATTTAGGGATGATGTCAAGGTTTTTTGGCTTAAGCAACTATAAGAATGCAATTTCTATTTCCAAAGATGACAGGGGAACAGGTTTTCGAGGAGAAACAAAGATTTCTGGTTTAGAGAGGTTGACTATGAAGTACCAGGTCTCCTATTTCAAAGAGAAAATGGAAGCTACTAAGCAGGGGTTCCCTAATTTCCTTCTAACCTTTCCCTAATTTCCTTCTAACCAAAGCTATGCACTTACCTGTGACCCTACCCTCGCTCTCCTCCTTCACTTCTGGTTGAAGTTGCAGCTCAAACACTGTGCAGGGCTCCAGATCCCACCCTCTCCGCCCTCCTCGGGGAGGCTTATCGTCCTCACTTATTTACAATTTCAACTCCCATTTAAACATGCTCAGGGAGTTCACATCTTGAAATGAAGGAAGGAGAAACAAATGAATAAAAAATTAAAAAGAAGGAAGAAAAGGAAATCCCACTTTGAGAAACACAGCCACCGCCTACTTGTCACTGTCATTCACAATTAGATTGCAGCTTCTCTCCCACCTGCAATTTCACTGAAACTGCTTCTGTCAAGAGCACCAAGGCCCTCCTTGCTGATAAATGCCACAGGCTTCACAGTCCTGATCTGACTTTTCAGGAACATTTGATACTCTTGACTTGTTTTTGAAGCAGTCTTTCCCCTTGTGGCTTCTAAACATTTAACTCCCTTGGTCTTTCTCCCCACTCTGCACACTCTCTCTCCCCCACTCCATCCCGCACTCCTCCCACAGGTGCTGGTCCCATCTATGTCTCTAACATATAAGATTCTAGCAGCGATCTTGCTCCTAAGCTTTGGACTCACACATCTGATTGCCTCTTGGTCATCTCCACGTTGCTGTCTTATGTGCGCACAAACTCAGCGAAGCCACCAAAGGACGTAGGATCATTCTGCCAACTCCTGCTGCCCTGAGCTCCCTGTACCTGGGTTAACACAGGGTTCCCCCATCCTGCAGACCCCAGGAGACATCTGGGCAGCTCTCCTTGTTTTCTCTCTCTCTGCACCTCTGTATTAGTCTGTTTTCACACTGCTGTTGAAGACATACCTGAGACTGGTAATTTACAAAAGAAAGAGGTTTATTGAACTTACAGTTCCATGTGGCTGGGGAGGCCTCACAATCATGGCAGAAG
The DNA here is from genome assembly GCF_007565055.1 of Rhinopithecus roxellana. NCBI lineage: Eukaryota > Metazoa > Chordata > Mammalia > Primates > Cercopithecidae > Rhinopithecus > Rhinopithecus roxellana. Next base: position 98,081,600 of record NC_044551.1, read on the forward strand.
GTGAAAGGCATATCTCATGTGTTGGCAGACAAGAGAAGAGAGCTTATGTAGGGAAACTCCCCTTTTTAAAACCATCAGATCTCGTACGACCTATTAACTATCATGACAACAGCACAGGAGAGACCAGCTCCCATGATTCAATTACCTCCCACCGGGTCCCTCACACACAGGTGGGAATTCAAGACAAGATTTGGGTGGGGACACAGTCAAACCATATCAGCCCCTTACATGTAAATTGCCAAGTGTTCTGCTCGTCTCTAAATGTGCCTGCTTCCTGTGCACACTCTGTCTGCCTCTTCAGTCAGCCCCTGCTTCTTCAGGTTCTCAGTTTAAAAGGTGACCTCCTTCAGGAGACCCTCCCTGAACCCTCAGTCTCAGTCACTTATCCTTCCCATGTGCTTTTCCTTGAGTTCTTATTTCTGCAAAACAGCACTTACACCACTCTGTTCTCAATGCCAGTTTACTTGACTCCATTCCCCACATGACCATAATCTTGAAACTAGCCTGTCTCTTATCCTGTGTTCCTAGCAGCTTCCCCTCCTTTTCACCTCACAGGGTGACTTTTGGGCTCTTGGTCACTGTGCCCCCACCCTTTCCTCATCCCCTCCATGGCTGTTGCTTCTCCTGGCTTGTTCCTCACCTTGTGAGGGGAAGCCTTTCCAGCTCATCTAGGGCACTGATCCTCATTAACACACCCAGCAGGAGCAAGTTGGGCCCCACTACGAACCTCAACAATGGCCCTGTGGGGAGAACGCCACCGTGTTTGCCCAAGCCAAGATTAATGAACGAGGATGAGGCTGTAGAGAAGGAAGCATCCTGAGAGCTGCAGCTCCCAGAAGCAGCCTCATTATAAAGGACTTAGCTGAAGAGTGCTTTTTTTTTCCTTCTGCTGGTCTCCTAATCCATGCTTTGGTTCTTCCTTTTTAGTAAATCCCGATATTCTCAAGATTATCATGGGAAGAGTGTCCTGGTGAGTTTCTACAGCCTCCACCTATTGTTCTCATTGCCACAGCAGCTTCTGCACAGATCTCCACAGTCCCAAAGCCCCCGTGCAGCAGTGATGAAGAGCTAACTACACTGCTGTAATAAGATGTTTCTCTCCATGGATCCCCTTGCCCACAGCTGATGCCCCTTCTGAGGTCCAGCAGTTGCCATGAATATCCCTGCTTGATGGGTCCAGAGGCAAGATTTTTAAATGCCCAGCTCACCATGACAGATGCATTAAGCTCCCTTCTCTGTACGTATTAGAGCAAACATTTTTCCCCTATTTGTAATATCAGAAAAAGATAATTTCTCCCCTAAAAGCCATGTTGCATGTAGAAAAATCAACAATATGAAAAGTTGCAAGAAAATTTAGTGACTGCTCACTTATTTTGGAAAAGAAATAGAAAACACTTAATCACACCACTTTGGGAGGCTGAGGTGGGTGGATCACTTGAGGTCAGGAGTTCGAGACCAGCCTGGCAAACATGGTGAAACTCTGTCTTTACAAAAATTAACTGGGCATGGTAGTGGGTGCCTGTAATCCCAGCTACTAGGGAGGCTGAGAATGGAGAATGGCGTGAACCCGGAAGGTGGAGGTTGCAATGAGCCAAGATTGTGCCATTGCATTCCAGCCTGGGCAACAAGAGTGAAACTCTGTATCAAAAACAAAAACAAAAACAAAAAACAAACAAACAAAATGATTAAAAAATGCACCACCGAAACTTTATAGGAAACTGTGTATTATTTTCATTCTCCCATTGGCTCCTAGTGTCCTATATTTCCTAGGGAGAAAATGTCTTAAAACAACTTTATTATTTTTTTAAATTTTTTTCTAGATGGAGTCTGGCTCTATCGCCCAGGTTGGAGTGCCGTAGCGCAATCTTGGCTCACTGCAACCTCCACCTCCCAGGTTTAAGCGATTCTCCTGCCTCAGCCTCTCAAGTAGCTGGGATTACAGGCACCCACCACCACGTCTGGCTAATTTTTGTATTTTTAGTAGAGTTGGAGTTTCACCATGTTGGCCAGGTTGGTCTTGAACTCCTGACCTCGTGATCCGCCCATCTTGGCCTCCCAAAGTGCTGGGATTACAGTCCTGAGCCACTGCGCCTCACCAAAACAACTTTAAACTCCTTAATGAATTAACCATATAAATCTGTGGTCTGTAAAATGGCACCATTATGACGGAAGTGAATTAATCTCTAGGTACCACTGGGGATCAGAACTTTTGAGCTTTGCTACAAATTATAGCATCTGCTGAAATTCTGTATCACCCACACATGATGGAAACATTTTTTCTGAACTGACAAACTGGCACTAAGCTAATTGCCTAAAGTACCTTTTTAAGGTCTTTAACCTATTATTTTTTAATATGTAGAACACCAAATGATTTTTGTATAAATTATGTGATTTATATAAATAATATATATGCACATAATGAAATAATTATATATTACGTTATTATATAACATTTTATTATGTATTATATAGTATTTATTTTATACATAATTTAAAACAAACTTTGCCACATCTTAGTTTATAAAAGGTTGAACTTGGAAAGAGAAGTTTAAAATATCAGATATTGGTAACTTACTGCTATTAAAAGATGCAAGTTAAAACCTAAGCTATACAGAGACATATAGGCAAAGCAATACCCCTGTTTAAAAGTGACATATCACACCAGGCATGGTGCTCACACCTGTAATCCCAGCGTTTTGAGAGGCCCAGTGGGCACATCACTTGAGGCCAGGAGTTCAAGACCAGTCTGGCCAACATGGTGAAACCCTGTCTTTACCAAAAATACAAAACACACACACACACACACACAAAAATACAAAACACACACACACACACACACACACAAACTAGTTGGGCACGGTAGCACAAGCCTGTAATTCCAGCTACTCAGGAGGCTGAGGCACAAGAATTGCTTGAACCCGGGAGGTGGAGGTTGCAGTGAGTTGAGATCGCTACACTGCACTCCAGCCTGGGTGACAAAATGAGGCTCTGTCTCAGAAAATAATGAATGATGAATGAATGAATGAATGAATGAATGAATGAATGAATGAATTTTTGAAAGTGACACATCAGTTGCTAGATGACAAATCCTCCTCCCATACATAGACAAGGGAGGAGGGAGCATTTGTCCATCATCAAAAATAATAGGCCAGGCTAACATTGTTAACTTATGGGGAAAAAGCAGAAAAGAGAAGCAGTCCCAGGCTGAAACAAAAACAACAGAGAGAGCTTGCTTTATTTTGGTTTTAGTTATTGAGATGTATAGAATAAAAAACAAAAACAAAATAATTGGGTCAGTGATGTGGCTCATGTGTGTCATCTCAACACTTTGGGAGGCCGAGGCAGGCGGACGACCTGAGGTCAGGAGTTCAAGACCAGTCTGGCCAACATGGTGAAACCCCCATCTCTACTAAAAAATACAAAAATTAGCCAGATGTGGTGGTGGCCACCTGTAATCCCAGCTACTCAGGAAGCTGAGGCATGAGAATCGCTTGAACCTGGGAGGCAGAGGGTACAGTGAGCTGAGATCACACCACTCCACTCCAGCCTGGGTGACAGAGCAAGACCCAGCCTCAAAAAAATATATATATATATATGAAAAATCAGATGATCACATGTATTAAGTGTTTGGGGTTAATAATGGAGAAACTGTCCTCTACTCCACAAGACCTATGATGTGCTTTCCTCTTCAGAATGATGCACGTTGCCATCCCCTGGGAGAATGAAAGAAAGCAGCATAGCCCTTCTGATGCCCAATATTTCTATTGCCTCATTGAATTTGCAGCAACTGGTGGAGAGAGAACATCCATCTCCCACAAATCACTGTGCTCAATCTTACCACCCACTGCTTGAACACCAGCTTCTATATGAGATTCAGTCCCAGATACCTAAGATGGGGTCATGTCTTCACCTGTAGCCCACAGTCCCCTACAGGAAGCCTCGCCATTACTGGAACATGCCTGTCTTTTACTCCGCAGCTGTTCCAGAGTGTTCTCTCCTTGTCTGATTGGCAAGTTTTCATTCATGCTTCCAGACCCATGTCCTGTCAGCTCGTCAGAGACACCTTCTCCAGCTGCTTTAGGGCAACTGACAACTCCTCTAGACTGTCACCTCTCTCAGTTCATCTGTATGTTGATACGTATGATGCAGTGCAGCCTATCCCCACACCCGGAGTCTTCCTGACAACCTGGCTTATCCATGCCCTGCCACTAACAATGCCCAGCACAGAAAGTGCTCCGTGTTTCTACTACAGATTATTGAAAAGAGACAGGCTGCACACAGCTTCTAAATCTGTATCATATTGAAAACGATTTTGAAAATAATAATTTAAAATATTTCCAACGCATTTCCTTACCATAAATGTTTTTGACACGTATGGCAGCCTGAGTTTGAATTATGGCATTAACTCATATAGCATGATATTAAGCATTTTAATTATTTTAAAGCTCTATTATTTCAATTATCTAAATGCACTCCCCACCCTTGGAGTGTTTCTTCTGAGTTTCTTTTTCTTTGAGAGAGGGTCTCACTCTGTTGCCTAGACTGGAGTGTAGTGGTGCAATCTTAGCTCACTGCAAACTCTGCCTCCCAGGCTCAAGCCATTCTTGTACCTCAGCCTCCTGAGTAGCTAGGATTACAGGCACGCACTACCACACCCAGCTAATTTTTGCATTTTTAGTAGAGATGAATTTCCCCATGTTGGCCAGGCTGGTCTCGAACTCATGACCTCAAATTATCCACCTGCCTCAGCCTAGGAAAGTGCTGGGATTACAAACATGAGCCACCATGCTCCACCTCTTTTGTGTTTCTGTGCAATCATTTTCATGGATGGTACATTTTGTTGAGTGGAAAAATTCTGCTAATTTTTTATTCCAACATTGATTCAGTGTGTGTGTGTGTGTGTGTGTGTGTGTGTGTTTGGTGGGAGCTGTGAAGACAAGATGTAGACAAAAGGTACACTCAAAGGGCAAGGTCTTGGGAAACAGGGAGACTGTGCGTGTTTTTTTTTTTCTGATGGATATTTCCATCATTCACTTTCCATCATACAATCTTGTCTCCAGCCAGCTCCACCTCATGCACCCCATACAGTCATTAGAGAAAGCGGGGTTCTCATCCTCTGCCCCTTTTTGTTTTCGAGTCAGTTGATATGCATACAAAGGTGTGCATTAATTCAAAGGGCAGTGGAGCAGTGATAGTCCAATTTGTGTCTAAAGTCTCTTAGTCCAGTATTTTTAACACAATGCTCTCAATTGTAATGTCAACAGTAACCACAATTATCCACTATTAAACGTTATGCTGTTGATGATCTGCCTTAGTGATGAAACTGTTCAAGAATCTCACCCAGGACTGTGCTCATGGAACATCGGATTAAAACAAGCAATCAATCAAAGTTTGAAACACTGTTTAACATTCTCACCACCTAAATCTGCCCTTAAATAGTGGCTGAATTTTCCTTCTTTTATGATTCATTCTTCACATTTCTGCAAATTGTCACATCCTTATCATTTGTGACATAGCTTGTGATTGGAAAAATATTATTTCAAGTTTTGGGAGAATTTGCTATGGAGGAATCACAATTCTATTCTGTGAGGTATTCCATTATGTAAACATGAACTATTCTATTATTAATCACCCAAAAGTTATTTTTAGAAAATGAAATGTAAAGCATTTTATTTCATGATTTAAAATCTAGTCATTAATTACTTCAAACAACCAGCATGTTCAGTTCATGTTTCTAGGGAAAACATCCTTCCTGTCTTCTCATCTGCTCTGTGGTTGTTCGTTAAAATGTGCCAATTACCTCCATTAGGTAGATAAGAAGGTAGAAAATCCCCAGGTACCCCTAGTTAGCAACCTGTTCCTGGGGAGTCAATAGCCTCATTTTTCGTTTCCTCTTTTCATTAAAAAAAAAAACTCATCTAGTGAAAGAAAAAGACTTCTCACTGCTGGCAAACATATTTCATAGAACTTCATTAAACCAAGTTAAAGGATTAGCGTTTAAATGATTTAAGAAGGTATGTAAGGTTTTACCAAAAGAAAATCTAATTAAGATGGTGCTCAAAGAATTCAAGACACTAATAATTAACCGAATTAATTGTGATAGGTCTATCAGAGGGCTATGTAAATGTTAGTCATTATCATTATTGCAGGTACCATGACACGACATTTAGGTGAGCTTTTGGGGTTATAAGTATGCAAGACGCTCTGCTTATGTAACATGTACTGGAGTAAAACTATTTTTATTTCACTCATTTTTATCTTTCTACAAGCTCTCTGTTTCAGAAATTAGATAACAAGACATAAGTCCTAGACCATGCATTCCTGATGACTGGTTACTTCAACACAGCAAAAAGTCATGCTTCAGTTTGCCAAGCAGCACGAGGCACAAGAGTGTCACCTCAGAGCTCTCTGTGTTGCAGAACTGACAGGCACTTTGGAATCTGCCCACAGCATCCTGAACTCTTACCCATTTGTAACGGGTCTGAAAAATCACACACAGAGCGAAAGCTTTCATAAAAATATATTTAAAACAAGCAAGAAAAAATAGTTTTGGCCTTAAGGATAACTTTCATTATTCTTTTAACCAAGTATAGTTAAATTATATGTATAATGATTTCAAGTACCAACTTATAAAAGATGTGACAAACCAGACAACGAAGAACAAGAGGACTCTTTTTCTCAGAAAAAATGTATTTGCAATTCAAATGTTCATATAAAAAGCATAAATCTTAAAAAGTTCATAGATGTGTTTTTAGAAGTGCTATGGTTTTGCCATTCATTGCAATTACATTCCAAAATGTGCAGGGCGGTCCACACTGCATCACCTTATGCTTTTGTCACACTGAAGTCACTCTCATCACGACCTCCCCCGAGCTGTTATCTTCTGATAAGTCTTCATGAGGCCTCATCCGATTGAACAGGTGCAATAACACGTAGCCACACTGAAACCTCGGGGAGGTTAACTGAGTTGGGTGGACCAAGTTTCTGTTCCGCAGAGCTGTCAATGGCAACCACAAAGTCCTGCTTGTGGAAGACTCTCCCCGGCTGCTTTCTTCGATGTCTGTGGCTTTGTCATAATTTAACACATCCCAGTGCAAATTCACGGCTCGCCAGCGCTTAAACACTCTGTAAACTGCAGCTCCTTCATGAACGATGAGACCTAAAATTTGAGGAAATAAAAATACCAAAAAGACTGGTGATAATCCAAGGTTGAGAGTGTTATTTTGTATACTAGTAAGGGATCCAAAAATAGTTATGTTATTCATCATCAGGAAAATATGGTATTCTGTCTACTCAAATATTATGGCTAATGGCAAGTTACTGCCCATATGACACAGAAATAATCCATTTTTGAAGAATAAGCAGAAGATACATTAATATGTAGAGAATCAAGCTATCGCAGATATAATTTCCTTGCTCCATCATGGCTCAGATTTTGCCTTGGGCACTTATATTGCCTTAGGAGAATCACTAGGTTCATTTATGGATTTAACACATAGTTTTGAGTGCCTATTGCGTGGCCAAGCAATGTGTTAGGGGCTTGAACCCAGCTGGCAATTTAATTTGAGAAAGAGACAGATGTTAAGGTCGTTACAGATACTAAGGTTACTGTTTCCCCAGTTCCTAAAATAATGTCTGACCCACCGTTTTTTAAAAACCATATAAATTTTGTTATTTGTATTCTCCTCAACAATTCAACAAAATGTATTGAACAGTTACTTTAGAGCTTTATGAATATTATCCCATGTAGTACTCATCATAGCCATATAAAGTAAGTACTAGCACTTTCTCTGTTTGATAAACAAGGAAACCAAGCCTTGGGGATGCTCAGAAACTTGCTCAAAATCATACAACCAGTAGCAGTGGAGAGCAGAGATTCAAAAACAGGCAGGCTGGCTCCGGGGTCCTTGTTCTTTGTTGCTATAAAGTGAATCAGCTCTTTCCACGTTTCTGAGACAGACTCTTAGGAAAATAAAGTAATACAGCAAACTTGGAAACCGTTAAGTCAGACAGCATGCACTAGTACATGTGCCACCTCCACTATCCACTCCAGATCTGTCACGCACCCTGCATTTCACACATCTACATTTCAGTGTGTAGTCCAAAGGCTTTTGAATTTGTGATCCCTCACAAAAAAGTAGTCCCTGGGGAAGTTCTCTCAGATAGAGAAGTGAGGAAGAGCTCTTCTCTTTGAGGAGGCTGAAAGTCCACTGCAGTTGGTGGAGAGATCAAAGAATAGTCTTTGGTAGATGAAGTACGGCATGTGAGCAGAGCATGTCAGCTGGTACAACCACGTTTTAATGATAAATTTAAAAATGAGCAGATCCCACCTTTTAGCAGTTAGACCTTTGGGTATATGCCCTAGAGAAACTCTCACAAATGTGAACAAGGAAGCAAGTTAAAAAATGTTTACTACCTAATTGCCTGTATTTGAAGGAAAAACCTGCAAGGCATCCCAACAGTCTATCCTCAGAAGAATGGACAAATTGTACGTAGAACCAATGGATAAGAGTAAAGAGATAAAAGGAAATATAGTCATATGCATTAATGTGGATACCTCTGAAACCATAATGACAATTCCAAAGTCACAATGAAAAAATTAAAGTTTCAGAAAGAAACAATGGCAGTTAATAAATACTATCCATTTTAATGAAGATACATATATAGATGGTAGACATATAAAAGCATGGATGAGAATAATAACCACTAAATTCATGGTAGTGAGGAAGGAAGGAAAGAAACAAAATTGGGAAGTGGCTTCAAAGAGGGTTTCAACATGTGGGTGTCCCAAATGTTGCATTTTTAAAAGTGGGTGGTGGAGATATTAATGCTCAACATATTATTCTGTGTATTTATGGTGACTGAACAATTCACAATTTCAAAAATAACAGAGAATTTATTAGAAAAGTTCATCTAAAGTGGATTTGGGGAGTTGGGGAGACAGTAAGGAGGTCACTGCATTTACATGAAGAGCAGAGTGATAGCAGTAAGGATACGACAGAGAAATAAAGTAATAAATTCCCAGGGAAAATTGACAGGAACTGTAACAGGAACTGTAATGGAAGAAAGGGGGAAAAACTCAGTCCCATGTTTTCAAGGCTGGAGGAATGGGTAATTGAAAGATTGGTAGTCACCTTCCCATAGGAACAACGAGGTAAGTGTTTTGAGCATGTTTTTCTTGGAGAGACTATTACATTTTTTTGACAGATAAAACAATGCCAGGTGGGTGACAGAGATACCCAGTCCTTGAAAAATGACACCTACCTAATGTCAGAACTTAAGTTTTGCATTAGTCTCTCACCAGGAGATAAATCTCTGATACATGTGACTTACAGGCATTCTGAAGATATTAATATAGGTTACAAAAAAAATGCATGTGGTCTAACAAGCAAACACATCTTAAGTTCAGTTATTATATATGACCAAAATAATAAGGAGAAATGTAAACTTCTATTTGTCATAACAATTTCAAATAATTGTTTTTATCAACTTCTTTTTTCCAAAGGAATAATCAAAGTTGACCTAACTGACCAGATATTTTCAGGAAACAGCCAGAATGAAAAGTCAATACTATCAGATTTTAATTGGTGGTTCTATTGTTAGCTTTCTGAATTCTCCATGGTCAATAATTTAACATTTCAGCTTCAATTTTTCCTCCTTAAAATAAAATCGGTATACCTAATCTTTACATTCAGCCAGGCAACATAAAGACAAATTGGAATTCATCAGCTACAAAGCCCTCACATTTCTTCTGGGATGGTAACTCTATAAATACAAGACACTATTATTAATTAAAAATCAATAGTGAATCTATGTGGTGGGGAACACATATTCGCACTAATCACAAAACAATTACAGCCTGAGACAGGTTCATTCTGGGTAAGTGCAGCGATGGAGGGTGCAGGGGCACAGCTTCACCAGAGGAAACCACTGACTTTGCGAGAGCCTATTCTTTTTTTTATTGATTTCCTTTGCAAGGCCAGAAATCAGATCACTTACTAGAGCTTAAAGTCACTTTCCGGGAATATATTCCTGGTAGCTCTTTTCTAAATACATGAATCTAACCAATATGCAGAACTAAATCCCACAGGTCTTTATAGTACATTTTGAACCAAATTTAAAGAGAGAGAACTACTTGAAGTTTTCATGAAGACGCAGTCCTTTTGAATTTCCAGTTCCCTGGGCTGCTTTTTAATTGCCGCAGGTTCTGAATGATGTTTAGATTTTGTTTTATTCCCCATGAGCATTCAGAATTACTCCTTGGCCTCTGCAAGCTCAGATTTTACTGAAATGCAATGAATTCCATTCCCATCCCCAAGGCTGTTCTCTGTAACGTGCATTTTTTCCCCTTTTTCTTCAAATGCTGTGGAGTTACAGGAAATGCCTTTTGTGCTAGTGGTTACCAGGTGTGACTACTACGATCGGCAAAGCCAGGGTAAGGATTCATTCAACTCTGGCTCATTCTGTTGAAAATCCAGCTTTTAAAAACTCTATTAGCATGCTTTCTTACTGATGATCAAATGAATTGTCACCTTGACATTTCAGGTCATATGCGAACAGACTGACGCACTTTTTCATCTGAGTCACTAAGCCTACATGAAGCGAAAAGTGATGATCACTTCTATAAAATGTAAATACTAAATACTTGAGGATACTTGCTACATTATTAACAGCATGGATATAAAAAATATGATTCATGGGACTTTAAGGTTTGTAGAGTTGAGGAGTACGTGCATGTGTGTGTGTGGTTGGTTGGTTGGTTGGTTTTTGTCATTTTCTTACTGGTAATGTTTAACTGGAGCACCGCCTTACTGAAGTGCAAAGAAACATTTTTGTTAGAGATTAATCTTGAAAAAGCAGGCTTAAATAATTTCTGGTTTCATTGAATAAACAGTTTTTAATATGAGCAAAATAAAATCTAAATTTTGAAGTGGTGTGTTATTGAAATTCCTTCTGGTATTAGGTTATTTACCCAAATAAGTGATGGGGAAGGCTACCAAGGTACATATGCTCACATGCTCCATGCTCGTGCACACACACACACACACACACACACACCATTTGTCTATGTTTACTTTAACATATGAAATGTTATAATTAATAGAGACTTACAAAATTTATGATCAAATACAAACAAATTTTACCTTATATTAATTACCAAACCACTGGTCAAAAAATTTCATATTGTGTTACCAGTCTCAGTTTTTGTTTGGATAAGTTTGGTTGTTTTTCACAATTCATAACATAAATTTGTATCAAGAACCTATTCTGTGCCAAATACTGTGCTAAGAGCTTTACATGCACAATTTTCATCTAATCTTGACTGCACCTATACAAATAGGTACTTGTTTGTTTGTTTGTTTGTTTGTTGAGACGGAGTCTCGCTCTGTCGCCCAGGCTGGAGTGCAGTGGTGCGATCTCAGCTCACTGCAAGCTCCGCCTCCCGGGTTCACGCCATTCTCCTGTCTCAGCCTCCTGAGTAGCTGGGAGTAACAAATACAAACAGGTACTAGTTTTAAACAATGTTACAGTTGAGAAAATTCAGACCCAGAGAGCTGTCCAACATCATGAAGACAGAAGAATCAGAGCTGAGATTGGAACCCAAATTTGTTTAAAATGTAAACCTTGAGTGCTACAGTCCCATCCATCCTAAATCTCCAAAGTATAGAAGTCTCTTCTAATCACAGAATAACCAAATAAAAGAGGTTACTATGGACTAAACATTTGTGTCCCCAGATGAATTCATATGTTGAAGCACTAATTCCCAGTGTGATGGTATTTGGAAGTGAGGCCTCTGGGAGGTAATCAGGGTTAGATGAGATTGTGAGCGTGGGGCCTGCATGATGGGATTAATGTCCTTACAACAAACAGAAGAGACATCAGTGCTCTCTCGCTCTCTCTCTTTCTCTCTCTCTCTCTCTCTGTGTGTGTGTGTGTGTGTATACATATACCAAGGAAAGGCCATGTGAGAGCATAACAGGGAGATGGTGGTCTGCAAATCAGAAAGAGAGCCTTCAGCAGACATCAGATACGCTGCTGGCCAAATATCTGCCACAAGTTGTGTTATTTAGCTTTCTCAAGGGTCATTTTGATTGAACAGCACACAGAGTTTTGCCTTGCACTCCTTTGTGGTTTCATCAGGGGCTTGCATTTCCTGGGAGGACTGGGGGTGAGTGTGGCTTCCCAGGCAAAGCTCTCATCATCTACAGTGTTGTTTTCAAATAAGCCTTGCCAACTCTTTTCTCTCTGTGCGTGGGAAGGGAGGGGAGGGGAGGGAGTGGCTGCTTCACCGGCACTCCTAGAGGTATAATAATGTCAGTGACACACAAGGATGGTAAAGATGGAAACTAACTGTATAAACTTTGCTTACCTCACAAACTCCAGAACTTAATTTACTCAAGTTTTAAATGAGAGTGATGCAGTTTACCTACAGTCTCAATATATCTCATATATGTATACACCCAAACTCTATAATACATAGATACAACCCCATGTCATTCTGAGAAGTCAGTGTGCACAGGAAGCAAATTGGGACTTCAGGCTCTGTTTAATCCATGTGCTAGAAGAGCATTTTAGAAACCATCTAATAAACTGGTGCCACTTCTGACTCCTTAATTTCTGCTGTTACTTGGTGAAAGCCTGAGCGTGGTTGCTTCAAAGAGGATTAATCAAACGAGGCTGTGGCCCAAGACACCCTTTGTTGTGATGATCTTTGCTAGAATATAATACAATGCATGAATCCTCCTGACACAGTTTCTTAATCTGCCCCAAACTTAAATGTCCAGGAGTTGTGGAAATTTAGATGTGACTGTAGAGGTAATCACTTTAAAAGTCACTAATCTATTGCTGGGTCTTGTTAACACACATCAAACAATAACTATAAGTCATGGTTACTTCCGTATGTACAGAATGTTTTTTTGTTGGACTGAACTATATATGAAGCTATAGACAGATAACTGTATATGAACTATAAATAAATACAATGTGAAGTAATATATATAATAATATATATAGAACTGTATCTGAATATATTTTCAAAACATGCAAAAGATAAAATGTAAAGATGTAAAGACTGAAAGATATACACATGTCATCACAAAAATCACTAAGCTCACAAAACAAAGCTGTCATAAATTGATATCCTAAAACCCAGATATCTGGAAACTACAATGTCTTAATTATATATAAGCATTTTGTGAATATGCATCTCCACTGTTGTCCATATAAAAACAAATAATGTAAAAGAGTAGCCCAGATAAAATGTACTTACAAACTGTACCCTAGAACAGATGGACTTAATAGATATTTCTAAAACATTCTACCCAACAACTGCAGAACATACATTTCGTTCATCAGCACATGGAACATTCTCCAAGATAGACCATATGATAGACCACAGAACAAGTCTCAACAAATTTAAGAAAGAAAATGAAATCATATCAAGTACTGTCTCAGACCACAGTGGAATAAAATTGGAAGTCAATTCTAAAAGGAATACTCAAAACCATGCAAATACATAGAGATTAAATAACCTGCTCCTGAATGATCGTTGAGTCACAATGAAATACAGACAGAAATTTAAAAATTCTTTGACCTGAACAATAATATTGACACAACCTATCAAAACCTCTGGGACACAGCCAAAGTGGTCCTAAGAGGAAAGTTCATAGCATTAAATGCCTACATCAAAAAGTCTGAAAGAGAATAAATAGGCAATCTAAGGTCACACCTTAACGAACTAGAGAAAAAAGAACAAACAAAAACCCAAACCCAGCAGAAGAAAAGAAATAACCAAGATGAGAGCAGAAGTAAATGAAACTGAAACAAAAATACAAAAGATAAATGAAACAAAAAGCTGGTTCTTTGAAAAGATAAATAACATTGATAGACCATTAGCGAGATGAACCAAGATATGTTGGTTTTTCTATTGTTGACTATAAATGGTATGGAGCTTTGCTCTTCTCAGAATGACCTAGAACCATGTAAAATTCATAGAACCAGGTTGAGAACAGCATGTTGATCATCACAGCTCAAGGGCTCAAATACAGATGCATCATTACCATTGATAAAATAAAAGCCTCTGTGCAAGAAACATGATAGGGACAATGAATTATTGTGAAACTTACCATGACAAAAAACCCTTGACACAAAGGGGCTGGCTGATTTCTAAATATTGATGATCCAACTCACCCCACCCCCAAGTAGATAAAAGCACACATGAAGAAATGATCAATGCAATAATGAAGATCCTAATGATGTCAGAGTTTCTCCAAGAGCACACACAAGAAAACCAGTGTTCATTCTATGACACTGCCACTGTCTATGTCCTCCTGTATGCTTCATGAAGTCTGCAGCTATCGGCCTGGATGCAAAAAACACATCTGTGCTGGATCTCCAAAGCTGATGACACCACTGCTTGAAAAAACAAGATGGCAAAGTCTAATTGTCAGATGGAGTCTCATCTTTTACTAATTGGCAGCGAATGAAGCACACCCTTTTCTGAAAGGTTCTGACACAGGTTAAATTTGTCCTTGTCTTGCCATCCCTGTTTTAGTTAATGACCATCTCCCATGTCAATTAAACCAGAATCCTAGGAGACACCATGACTCCTCTCTCCTCTTGCACAAACTTCTGTTGATTCTGTCTTCTTGGCAAACCTGAGCTGAAGCATAAGACGGATAATTTCCTGGAATGCCGGCTCTTACGTTTGCACAATGAAGTATTAATTATGCTTCAAGATCCCGATTCTCTCATAATTTCTTCTCTGATGTACTCAAATAAAATAAATCTTTCCCTCCTTCTACTGCCCATCACTCTACACAGGAAATATCCCCACTGATTTCCTTACTACCTATACTATAACAATTTGCTTCTATGCCTGAAATTCCTAATCATCTGTGTGCTCCCTGACAACAGAACCATGTCTTATTTGCCTTTGGGAACCTGTTCCTATCTTAATATCCAGGTCAAAACTCAGTCTTTGCTGAAAGAGAGGGAGAGAGAGAGAGAGGAGAGTAGCCATCACTGGGATCTAAGGGGTCACGAGGAATGACTTAATCTAGCTGTGACTGCTCTATGAAAATAGAAAAGGATCTAGGAAAATAGAAAGGAAAATAGAAAAGGATCTAGGAAAATAGAAAAGGACTGTTCTTTGAAAGGTTAAAGTAATATTTGCAGATGCCAAAGAAACAGAGACAGGCAGTTCAGGATGAGATTGGAAAAGAGTTTAGGGATTGGGGCCCATAGTTCATGAGTGGGTTTTGGTCTTGGGGGTAAAGGTGGTGAGGGGAAAATATGGGCAGAGGACATGGCCAGGGCAGAAGAACTAAAATTCTTTAAAAGGATCTGTGTTCAGCCGCAGCAAACGGTAGCTGCCTCTCCCACTGTCTTGCTGGCCAGGTCATCAAATGTTGGCCTATATCAATCACAAACTGAGATATTGGGCTGTGCCCAGGCCTAAAGCCTGGGCGACAGGTATGGATTCCTCCCTGCTATTTCAGGCAAAATAGAGAGAGTAAAAGGAAACTGTCCATTCCTCTGACCTCTTGTTTTCCTAAGAACCCAATGAATCAATCACTCACTGAACTGATTTTTAAAATTCCTTGTAGATGGGAGTATCTCCTGATCTTTTGATTAGTAACCCTGGAGCCCAAACCCACTATTGGCACATTTAAAGAATATTTCTCAAAAGCTGTGAAGGCTCTATATTATAAAAAATATGGTGTATCTTTTTATCAATTTTTTAAAAAATTGATTAACAGAACTCATAGGAGAGAAAAATTGTTATATTATCTAAGTTTCTTCCCTACGGTGCTCAAGAAAAAAACATAATGGATGTATTTGTTTTCAATAAAAGAAAGGAACAGTCCAATACTTCTATAGATAATAAATTTCATAAAGATATCCCAGAATTCTCCTATAATTGGTGGAATGGACTGGAATCAGTTAAATTTTAGTTGAATGAAGTTTCAATTCTGTCTCTCAGTTCTTGGACAGATGAAACACCTTGCAGCAAAGGGGGAGCATCATGTATCACAGGAGTAAGAACGTCAAGAGCCTGGCGGACAAGCACAGTCACCGAATTTCCAAATTAAAAAGTAGTGGATGTAATTTAATCCAACTCTCTCACTTTGGGGAATGAGAACTCTGAGACCCAGATAAGTGATGCAGTGTGGCTTGCTCAGGGGTCTGTACCTAGGAAGTGTCTGAGCCCAGAATCACAGCCAGACACAGGACGCCCGTGTGCTTGCGCTGCGACAACTCAGACCTTAGGAGCCATCCTCGGCCAAAGCCAGTCAACACCGGTGTCTCCTCAGCCTGTGAAATGGCCAGTGGCCAGAGTGACATTACACTGACTATGAAGGAGATGATAGAATTAAAATCTCTTTTCTGTAACAGCAAAGGCTGAGATGGGTAAAGTTTTCTCTGGCCTTTATCCTAAAGGGTACATTGCAGTATTTGGATAGGGCGTAGAAGGATTACGGCAACCTTCACAATTTATGAATATAAATAACTCTGCAACCTGATTCAATGAAAACTGTATTTGACTTAAAAAGCCTATCAGTGTCTATCTTCTGTGTTAATTTAAGGTTTTAGCATGGGGAATTGCTTTGGTAGATTTCTATTTGTTTACCACACTCTAGTATATGGACTAAAGCCAGTTCTTAGAAAGAGACTTTCTAAGAACTTTCTAAGAGACTTGGTGGGCTTTTCCTAGTGGCAAGTGAAAATAAATACAACTAATTTTCTATTTTTTCTCCAATGGATAAACTGTCTACTGCAAACTCACAAAAAGATTTTAATAATTTTCACAGTAAACCATACATATATTTGTTGTTCTATTTTGGGGGGTGAAAATAATATTTTTAAAGATCTAAATTGAAATGTCGAATTAAAACCTGTTTATCTTTATGACTAATAGGCTATTTCACTTTTGTTGGCTTCATTTTTCACTTCTCTTAAATCCTACAGGAAGAAGGCAAAAATTCCAAACAGAAACTACCTAAGTATAATCATAAGTATAATAATAAATAAGAAGTATAAAGTAAATCTAAGTATAATTAAAATCTGTAACTCTTCTATTTCATCGCATGACATCAGTAAGGTGCTTATAATTAAAAATATTAATGAAATTTTTAACCTGAATATATAAATGCTCAGACAGTAGTTTCCTTAATATTCTATTCTATGTCCTAGTAAGAAAATTCAAGATTGGGATGTGATTCTTTACATAGATAATTCTTATTAAGAAATTGTTTCACTCAGAATGGTGGGAAGAGAGAAAAAGGCTTTTGGTATAGTGTATTCCATGTTTTCCATTGCCCTTACTAATGTTTCCATTTGTTTTGGACTCTATTAATTTAAAATAAATGAATACTTTGGGCTTTCAAGGAAAATTTTTCTCCATTTCTGATCTAAAAACAGTTCATCTATTATTTAAAAAGGTATTTACTCCCTATACCACGTCTTAGGTGTTTGAGACAGTAATTTAAATAGCTTCACTTTATTATTTATATAGAAAACATTTTGTAAGCTCTTCAAGTTATTCAAGCTCAGCATATAAAGAGGGGTTTTTACCAAACAATAAACAGAATTACGTGGGTCACCTGACTCATTACACAGGCTCTGGAGCGACAGGGTCTGGGTTCTTATTTTGGGTCCTGCTCGCCATCTGTTTGATCTTGGGGAAATTGCTTCATCGTTTTCTCATCTCTCAGATGAGAATAACAGTATCTATGCCTCCTGAGATGGTTGTGAAAATTAAGTGGGAAAATCGAGGTAAAGTGCTTAGAATGTTGCCCGGATCACAGTAAATACAATCTTAGACATCACTGGAGATGCATTTTTAAAAACCCTAAGTCAAATTGTTTCCTTGGAAGCGGCTGAAAACATCTACGGGCTTCATTTCTATGTTCAGCTGTGTGGTTCCCGATGGCCCAGAGTTTGTCTCCCCTGCCCTGCCGGCACCCACAGTTCCACATCCTTAAGCATCATTTAGAAGAATGATCGTGTTCACATTCCTTTGAGACAAAGTTCGTTGGTGCAAAATAGTACAAATCCAACAGCTCCCCAGAGGGGCAGGGTTCATTCTGAAGAACAATCCCCAGGTTTTCAGGTTAATGGAGCGGCCTCCTCTGGACCTTCCCCAGTGAGGGATGGGGACAGGTGGCTCTTCTTGTAATGGTGTGACCTCACTGCTGCACAGTCTACTTTCTGCTTTCTCTTCCAAGGAAGGCTTCCTATTCCCATGTTGATTTGGCCTCTTACATAAGCTCACTTTAGACTTCCTGCAGATACACTCAGAGCTCTCTGAGGCTATGCAGTTGCTCCTGAGCCTCATGTGTTTGGAATTCCCACAGACTGTCTTCTGGAAAGCCATGGAGTGACAGGGTAAAGCCTCACAAAACACACACATGTGTACACTCACATATGGAATAAAGCCACGGGAGATGTGCCCTGGTGGCCTCTCAGCTACCCTCCATGGTCATGGATGGTTTGACCCCTGGCTCCTGGACACCCTCCATCCCCCTAGACCCACGTGATTCAGGGTCCATGTGGATGGCTTGGCCTAACACACACAACCCATTGCCCTCTACTATTCCTCTCTTGCCCCAGCCTGGGCCTTGCTCTTCCAGAAACCATTCCAATTTCCAAGCTCTGAAGCTCTCCCATCCCATTGCTGACAACAACCTCCAAGGCCTCCCACTCACCCACCTTCTTAAACTCAATGCACCCCCTTCCACCTCCTAAAGACTTTGAGGCCCTAGACTGCATGATCTTTTCCCAATACACCAGCTTCTTTCTGGCTTTGGCTCCTTCCCTAGCAGCCTAGAAAGCTCAGCCCATCCTGTAGCCATTCTCTCCTCACTTGAGGGGAAAGGCAAGGTTAATCTTGTTGCTGCCTTCCAGAAATTCTGGAGAACAAGACCATATCTTAACCCACTCTCACCACTTCACCTCTCTGCACTTACTTTTCATCCCTATTGGGGCAACAGACCATAGCCACATGGCCTTGTGGATCTGGTGGCCTTGCTCCAGCCTCAGGGAGGTGCTCAGTCATGCTGTGATTCTGCAGGGGGCTTAGCCTCCTCTCCCCAGGGCCCTCAGCAGCTGAGCATCACATTCATTGCTCTCCTCCGAGTCTTTTCCCACATTGTGCCTCTGTTGTCTAAGCGGATGGCCACACTACTTACTTACTGAGAAACAAGGAGTCTTTTGAAAGGAGGCCTCTCAATGTCTCATTCTCTCAGGCAGAATATACAGCTGCCTCCAGCTGTGCCCATCTAACCTCAGGACACAGGGTCCCTCCTGTGCAAGGCAAAGCCCTTCCTGGGCGCTGGGCTCTCATCTCTTCAGGCCCAGGGACATCAAGCTGCCCCTTCCCATCTCTGGATTTTCACTCTTTCTTCTGATTTCTTCTGGGTGTGTCTTTGCAGCACCCCCCATGCCTAACACTACTATTAAAGCAAACAAATAAAACCCTTTCTTGATTCCACACCTCGCTCTGGCTTCTACCCTCATTTAACTGTGTCCTTTGCCAGCTAAGATTTGTGAACTCACCTCTGGACCCCCTTCTGCCCATCCCAGCCCTTCTCAACCCACTGCCAAGTCCAGTGAGTCATTGTTGGCTTGATTTCCCCTAACCCTTCACAGGACATCTGGCACCCTTGGCCACTTGCTCCTCCTCCTAGAAGTTACCTCCTCCTGGTGTGCCTGACCCCACTCTCTTCTTTTTCCCGCCACGATCGTCTCCCTCCCCTTCATGTTTCTCCACCGCATTCCCCAAACTGCTGCTCCTCTCACCAAGAAATTTCCCTGCAGACACTGGCTTCAGCTACCAGATACAAATCTCCAGCTCCAACCTCTAGCCTGAGTTCCAGATCCTTAAATCTGCCTGCATACTGGCCATATCCACTTGGATTCCCCAGACACTCTGCAAAAAAGAAAACATTCAGAAGGAGCCTATGACCTTTCTCTCCCTTAGCCCTCTTCTGATAGCCAGTGTTTTAGCAACTGATGGCCCATCTCCCAATCAGCCTCTGTGAATAACACTTGAGGGCCTCTTGCTCTTAGCCCTCCAACCCCTTCCATCCTACCGCCATACAGCTGATCACCGTAACTTGTGATTAATCCCTTTCAATTCTAGCAGCTTCCCAGCAGTCTTAATGCAGGCCTAATCACTTGCCTGGGTTATTATAGTATTTCTCACTTTTTCATCCCCACTCTCCTTTGTGCGTCCATGCTACCAAACACCTCTTTTTAATACTAAGCTTGATCAGCCACATTCAGGGATCCTTCTGGGTCTCCCTGAGCATTCAGTTTGGCCTCCCTCCCGAGCTCCACCCACAGGCTCCTTTTCCTTACTGCTACGCCTCAACAATCGTCTTTTGTTCTTGCCATTCCAGATTTCACACGATTTCTTTAAAAATGACAGGACTTCATATGTTACTAGGTCTAGGCATTTGCCTCTCTCGGGGCCCCATCCTAATTCCTGCTCTTCCTTAAAATTTTTCTCCCCCATAGACTTTGCTGGTCCTAAGTGTAATTAACCTCCCCCCATTAGCTCTCATACACATTTCTCTCCTGGCACTTCCAGGCTATAATTGCTTATTTCCCTGGCTGTCTCCTCCTCCTCAGGTGGAAAGTAGGGAATTGTTATATTCCAGGGCTCCACAAACCTTTTCAGAAAAGGGCCAGAGAGTAAATATTTCAGGCCGCACTAACCTTTCATTCACTGCCACAACTTCTCATCAACAGCACGTAAATACACGGACATGGCTGCATCCAGGTACAACTTTATCCAAGGGCACCAAAGTTTAAATTCGCCACAATTTCTACATGTCATGAAATAATATTTTTAAAAATGTATTCAACCATTTAAAAATGTAAAAGCTATTCTTAGATCCCGGGCTGTACAAACACAGGGAGTGGGCTGGATTTGGCCCTCGGGCTGCAATTTGCCAAGCCTTGTTCTATTTATACCTCTATCCCACACGCCAGGCTCAGCACACGGTAAATACGCAATGAATGCTGGCTCAACAGATTACTAATGCTGCTTTGGCTAGACTGCCCCCAATGAAAGAGACAGCTGACAGTGTCACACTGTCTTCTATGGAGGAGACGAAACTCAACAATAACATATTCAGTCTGCTGTCCTGCTAATTATATTAATGTTTCTCCATAAGAACTTTAATTTTACAGAGTCAGATAAGAGCAGAGTGTTAGGTTGGGGTGTTTTCCCCCCTTGAGGGGGCCTTAAAGGGTTAACTAGCCTTGAGAGACTATTCCATGCACAGCACTAAGGGGCAAGTAGCAAAAATAAGTTCCCTTCTGTGTTATTTCCCAGGATTTTAAAGGCAATAGTATCACTCATAACCAACTATGATAATAATCTTTAGAGACATCGGTAAACATCAGTATGATTAAGGCATAGAAAAGCCCATAATTTGTACCTCCAGAGAAGAGAAAAAATAATGGCCTACTTCTCAAAGCATATGAAGGATAAAGCGTTGTTTCTCCTCTGACAATTTCTCATTAAAAAGGGCTGCTCTGCCTCCGCTTTCCAGGGCCTTTCCCAGTATGTGCTCAAAGCATGAAGAATCCGAGGCAAGGACTCCTGTTGGAGGATCAACTACTGCTTGTGTTTCAGGCTCATCACGTTGAATCAGACTCTCTCTAAATGAAGCTGAGGCATTTCCTGGGGCGCGAAGCACGCTAAGATAGTCTGAAGCCAGGAAATAACGATCTGTGCTTGTAAAGGAATTCTATTCAATTTAAGAAATGATTCCTAATGACCTACCAGAACATGCCAACCTGCAACAGTCAAGTCTGCGTGAGTAACAGACACCCGGCACGGCCAACCTCACAGTCCAGGGCTCCTCCACTTGGGATGAAAGTTGAAGGAAAACCCACAGGGGTTTGGGCAAGAGGAGAAGAATGTTCCTGTCCTTTCTGGAGAAGCAGTTGTGCAAAGGTCTCCTTAGTAGTCAAATTGTGGTGCTTGGGAAGATGTAGTTCCCAGATCAAATTATAAATCAGGAAATGGAAGCATTTCCTGCAGCAGAGGTGGGTGATATACTTCTTCTGTCTGGAGGGAAAACTGCAGTTATATGAAGACTCCAAAAGGAAA
Source organism: Rhinopithecus roxellana (assembly GCF_007565055.1). NCBI lineage: Eukaryota > Metazoa > Chordata > Mammalia > Primates > Cercopithecidae > Rhinopithecus > Rhinopithecus roxellana. The sequence goes on from NC_044551.1 coordinate 98,103,729, forward strand.
TACTAGGCTAATCAACTCTCCTGGTTATTAAGCTAAATAGTGTTTAAGGTGAGCTTCATTCTTCACATGCCCTATAATTTATGCAGACACATTCACGTTAATACTTCCCATGAAACTTGAAATGAGATAGACACAGCAACACCACCTCCTACAACTCGCCTGCCATGTAACCCAAACTGTCAGCCTCAGTAGTAAGCAGCCTCTGCACCCCCACTCCATGGGTGAATGCTGACCTGTCGACTTCCAAAGCTCGGTTATCCTCAGTGACCACAGGAGCTCAGATTCCAGGCTTGGTAGTGGTGGCGGTGATTGGGTGGTAATCGAATGGGTGGATTTGCGCTCCAAAAGTCTTGTGATGAAAGTCTGTTGATCAAAATTGATGACACTTTTGAATGGTGTGCAGCTGCTCTGCTTGTACAGCACGGGGGTGTTGGTGGTTGGCAGCTGTGGTCTCCACTTCCTGTAGAGAAAGTATCTTCACTGTGCAAGTGGCCCCGAATCAGACCACACTGGATTCTGGTGGTCTTGGCTCTCCACAGGGAGACCAGGAAAGAACTTAGTCTACTCAGACATCCCCAAACCACACAGGCCCTAAAGTCTTCAGCGGACATTTTGATTGTTCTCTTGGTAGTTTTACATTCTTCACTTGAAACTACTTGATGAATTTCACATTTATTCATAAATATTTTACAGTTTAAGAAATTGCTACCTATCAACAATGATCCAAAGGCTGCACATTTTGCAGGTCTTACCCACAGTTACACTTTCAAGCACACTCGTCTATGGTTGATGAACCTGTGTGGCAACGAACTTAAGGCTCTCCTGCCATCTTTGGCAAACTCATTTTTTTCTGCTGTAAATCATGGTATATTTCAACTTCCAATGCTAATTTCTTTCTCTTTCCTTTCAGTAAGTAAGTTTTTAACCTAAAATAATTTAAGAAATCATTGTCAACTCCTGAATCATGCTGAGAGATATGAGAGGGTGTGAAAAACTTTTTAAAGGAGATAGTCCAAAAGTCATGTATATTTTGTTTGAAATGGATTATAATATTTTTCTTTAGCAGTAGATTTATTTTCTTAGTTATGCTTTCCTTATTCTAGTTGGTTTATATTCACAGAAAGCAAGCTACAAGCTGGATGATGATGACCTAAAGGCATCATTTTAGGGGGAAACAATACTGGTTTTAAACAGACAAGTTACTAGTCCATCTGCCATGTGGGAAACTTATCTGTGATCACAGAGTTTGATTATCCTGAATTTCGTTTTCAAAATTCTTCACCTTTATACATACAGCACAGAGTTAGTAAACGTATATTTTAAGCTTCATGTCAATAAAATGTTAGATTATGTGATACTTTTAGCTGCTCTATCTGGAAAAAAAAAAGGAGCAAAGTGAAGCAAGAGAAAAATATTACCTTCACTTTAAAACATGTAAATATATGTCCAATATAATCAATCTAAGACCATAGTAATACATGGTATTTATCATTCTTAAATTCTATAATGAGACGTGAATGTATTACCAACTGGTAACTCTAAGTAGTTTTCTTGTGTGTGCCAAAGTAGCTCTGGCTAGATGTATTATCGAACAGGACAGACAGATTTTTAAAAAAGGTTATAACAATAACTGTGAGAATTTACATAGGCCAGACAAGATGGCTCATGCTTGTAATCCCAGCACTTTGGGAGGCCAAGGCAGGCGGATCACTTGAGGTCAGGAGTTCAAGGCCAGCCTGGCCAACATGGTGAAACCCAGTCTCTACTAAAAATACAAAAATTAGCCAGGTGTGGTGATGTGTGCCTGTAATCCCAGCTACTCAGGAGGCTGAGGAAGGAGAATCTCTCGAACCCGGGAGATGGAGGTTGCAGTGGGCCAAGATCACACCACTGCACTCCAGCCTGGGTGATGGAGCAAGACTGTGTCAAAAAAAAAAAAAAAAAAAAGAATTTACATGGATTTAAAGAAAAATTATTTCATTTCAAAGTACAGGAAAATAAAAGTTTGTTGGAGAGCATGAACTTTCTGTAGAAGCAGCATTTTTTTTTAGTATTAAATATAACTGGTACAAGAAGAAGATATTTTGATCTGATCCTCATTCTGGTATATCTCAGGTTATTTTTTAAAATTCCCTAATCTCTGTAGCTTTCAAAAGAAAGACAACATAAACAACTACATTATACTTCCATTCATTACTTCAAAAGAGCCACAAGAGAGGTATGTTTGGTTCCTCGTGGGTGTGTATCAGGGATCAATCTGGGATCAGAGTGAAAGTGTGTGTGTGTGTGTGTGTGTGTGTGTGTGCGGGCGCATATGCCTATATCTCCTCCATTGTGCATGCTTGTGCTTTAATTTGAAAAATAAAATAATATGAAGAACAGGCGCCAGGCGTGGTGACTCACACCTGTAATCCCAGCACTTTGGGAGGCCGAGGCGGGTGGATCACAAGGTCAGGAGATCAAGACCATCCTGATTAACATGGTGAAACCCCATCTCTACTAAAAATACAAAAAATGAGCTGGGCGTGGTGGCAGATGCCTGTAGTCCCAGCTACTTAGGCAGGAGAATGGCGTGAACCCGGGAGGCGGAGCTTGGAGATCGCGCCACTGCACTCCAGCCTGGGCGATAAATGGAGACTCCATCTCAAAAAAAAAAAAAAAAAAGAACAGGCAATAATAACAGGATCAATACTTTAGCCACAGAGAGGGCTATTTTTCTTGTAGCAACTTCAGGGAGCACTTTCTATACTAAAAAGAGACAGACTAAGAACTAAAATCCCTTCAGTGTTAAAAGTATAATAGATTTTTTAAAAAACGTGGCCCAAAGACTCCTAAAGTGTGCTGGAGAACGCAGGGTTTTTGAGAGGCAAAGGTCTCTGATCTTGATCAGTTCTTAGTGTTTACAGATTAGAGCTCGTCGATGTCCCTGCATATCACATCCTTAGATCCCAAAAAACATCAGGCAGGAAGTGCTGCACATTGGCATGACCTAGTAGAGCCATTTTTATTTTTTTTAGATAAAATTGTCCCACAAACTAAATAGCTATGGAATTAATTTTAAGAAAACTACTCGAATGATGTTAAACGTTAAAACCACTGATGAAAATGTCAAACAAGTGGCATGGTATGAGGAAACAGGACCTCATATGTATTGGGGAGGGAGATAAATTGATAAAGCCTTTTTAGGTGGCAATATAAAAGGACTTACCAAAATTTATATAAGCTTATTACTCAACCCAGACTTTCCACTTCTCAGAATTGCGCTAACAGAAATATTCATATAAAATGATGTCCTTTACAGCATGGTCCCTAATGGCAAAAATTGGTAGTAACCTAAAAATTCATCAGTAGAAAAAAGTTTAAATACATTGTTGTGCATCTGTTATAACAGGGAAAGATCTCTAGATTATATCGTTGAGTGAAAAAGACTATTTTCTCAGCACCTTGAACAGTATGATCTCACTTATAAATAAAATGCAGAAGTATCCATGTACCTAAACTCATGTAAACCTAATGAAAAAATCTGGAAGATAAACCTCAAAATGCAGAGAGGGGACATTTCTGCAAAGGGAGTAGCATAGCAGAATTGAGGATGTGAGTTAAGTGGTCTTTTTTAACTTTATGGATTTCACAATTATGAGCACAAATTTTATGTGTGTGTATATTATATGGACAATTAGGAAAAATTTTAAGAGGCCAAAGCAATCCATGTTTTTAAGCGTTATAAACGTAATCAATTTCTTCCCATAGTGTTTGAGGGAAGATCAAAACATTTCCAGACTTGGATTTGCCACTAACTTACAGTGTTGATTACAGGTACAAGCACTACTATCTCTATTTTACAAATATCACTGATGATAACAGAGTTTTGGTTTGCTGCTTCTATTCACAAGAACTTGAACTCACCTCATCTGGTTCTATCAGACGCTAAAATGACTTGGTGACTGCCCTCACTTTTTAGATGCAAGTTAATCTAATAACTCCTGTAATCACATGGCCCTCTTCTGGTCCCTCAAACTTTTAGTGATGAATAAACATATTCTTCTTGTGGCACTAGCTTCCCTTCAATCAAAGGGTCAGTGGAAATGATGGTCTTCTATTTTTTCTCAAAGTGTCCAGGGTGGAGTGAAGAAGCAAATTCCCTGTCCAAGGCCTTCTGCCGGGCAGGTAGGCTTCATTTCTGGGTTCGCTCATCTTCCTTGGTCCACTGTGAAAATCTTTTTTAGCGGGGAGCCAACATGAGCTTCCCTGGCTGTTACTTCTCCCTAAATTACTGCCACTAGCTTAAATCCTAAAGTGACTTAAATCCTTTCTATTAGTTTTCCTGGTGTACAATCATGCCATCTATTTAAACATGCAGAAACGCTCCCCAAATATAATCTCTTTACATTCTAATCTCCTTAAAACAGATGTGAATTTTATAATAAGTACAGATTGAAACTTAAATTCACACTTGATCCATAGAAGTATTCTTAAAAAGTCCAGTAACAAAAAGAGTCATTTGTCAAACATGTCTCTCCTTTATCACTGTCGAACTCTTGGCAATCACACATACTTTAACACTCTTCTCTTAATTCTCAAGCTCATTTTCACTTTATTCATCTCTCTTGGAAAAGAATTCCTTTATCACTTAGCAAGTGCAACCCATTTATACAGACAAAGGGAAACCTGTTATTCAAGTTCTCACACACTTGCCATTCCACCGTGCAGAATCTGTGTCTAAAGTAATAGCCACTAGCCACATGTGGCTATTTAAATTAAATTGAAAATTAACTTCCCAGTCTCACTAGCCACATTTCAAGTGCTCACTAGCCAAATTTAGCTAGTGTTAATAGAATTGGATGCCACAGATACAGAATATTTTCATCCTTGCAGAAAGTTATTTCAAACAACTCCGATCTAGATGCTTCAACTATAATAGTGGCTAGACCCTTGAGCGAACTCAAAACGTTAATAGCAAGAAAAACAAAACTAAATATTTGGAAAGAGGAAAATGTATTAATTACGAATGAAAGCAACAAACAAATTCACTGTGCCTAGGAATAAGTACATAAATTTCCCCAAGTAAACAAATGTTCTCCAAATCTTAACTTCTGTTTAACAATCCAACTCTCCTAAGCATTACATAGACTGGCTGGATGATAACATTTTTGGATTCTGGAACAATCTTCTATGGATTTTCAGAATAATTTTTTCAAATGATATTTATGAAGCTGCCAACCTGTTTCTTCTACTTAGGTAGAATCAAGTTTGGAAAGCTTGGACAGACAGGAAAGAGGGATGTCTCCAATTACGTTAAAACTCTTTGAATGGGGAGCCAATCTCACATCTTCCCATGGCAAGAAGGAGGCCAGCTCTCTATTTGCCAAGTATCTGTTCATCTCTTGGCTATCACTTCCCCACGAAATCAGCCTGAAACCTTCCCCTCCCTACACACAGCACCGCAAGGTTCATTCCTCCTGGTGTTGTCCAACTACCCCTTCTTGTGCATACTTCCGCAACTGTGCACATCCCAGTGTATTCGAATCACCTACTCACCTGCCTGTCCTCCTCATGAGCTCCTTGGGGGGAGGAAAGTGGGCAACTCTTATTTTTATTCGCAGAACCTAGCACTATTCAACACATAGAAAGTTCCTAGGAAATATTTATTAAACTGAGCTGAGGAAATGGGATGCAAAGTTGTAAACCTGCTTTTCACACTAACTCTAACTCTAAGTCTTCCAGTCAGGAGTATTTAAGGTACAATCAATATAATCTTTGTTACTGTCTGCATTTAATTTGCAGACATTTGAATTAATTTGAAATATTAGCAGGAGCTCTTCCTGGCTGCAATCCAATTGGCTATTGGTAGACTACGAGTATTTTGCTGTCTTACTATAATAGTTTCTTAATTTCTTGGGGAAAAAAATTAAGATATTCTCCAGGCCAGAACAGACTAATTAGTGAAACTGCCAAGTAACATAAACAATGTTCAATCAGAATTCTTTAATTTTTTTCAAAGTATACAAATAGATCATGGAATGATAAAATTAGGATTTGATGAGTCAAAACACAATGAAACGTACTGTCAATATTTAAGACTCAGATAAAATACTCATTTTCGGTGTGTGATGTTCCCCGGGGCCTACTGTGGGGAGGGGGGAGTGGGGAGGGATAGCATTAGGAGATATACTTAATGTAAATGACAAGTTAATGGGTGCAGCACGCCAACATGGCACATGTATACATATGTAACAAACCTGCATGTTTTGCACATGTACCCTAGTATAATTTTAAAAAAAATTTAAAAAAACTTATTCTCCAAAATATCTCCAGAGAAATGGCAACTGTTTTTGTTTCTGAGAAATTTGATTTTATAAAATGGGCAAATGCTCAAATTTTAAAAGAGAAGCTTCAAATTGTCATATATTACTGAAAGATTATTTGTTCCTATGTCTTTGCTCTTGAAAGCAGAATTGCAATAATCTTGACTAAAATACTAACATTAGTCATCAGAATTTAAGATATAATAACTCAGCACTAAATGCAAGTTGTGAAATTAAAAAAAAATCATTTCCTAACCAGGAAATGCATGGTCTCTTTATACTGAGGGCAAGAAAGTCAACTGGACTTTTTTCCTTTCCAGGTTGGCTTGGGAACTAACTGGCTCTTTTATTTTGCATCTCCCCTTTTAATATCAATGGAACACTTCATTTTATATCATTCATGCTGAAAGACAGAATAAACCCTGTCTTTGAATGTGTTAAGGGATTCAATTTGTGGATCAATTGTGTGATTCTTCTTTATTAGAGCAATGCCTTAGAGATTATATTTGAATAAAGATTTCGAACTTCCAAATGCTTTCATATGCATTATCACATTTCATGCAAATTGTTCATATACATGATTAGCTCAATTATTCAGGCAACATCTAGTCAGTTTATATATTATTCAAAACATTCGCTCTTTTATTTTTTTTCTTTCTGGCCTGAAATTTGATCATTTTCTTTCTTATTAGACTTGTACTAGTGAGAAAGGAGGAAAGAAAAAAGTAAAAACAAAAAATCATGCTGATCATATTTTAAACATTTATAGAGTTCTTTTAGAAAAAAATGACTGAAGATACTAAAATTGCTAGTCAAATTAAAGCTCTAGTAAGTAGAGGCATTAAATTTAAGTGATCTCAAAGTTATTCAACGTTTCCAATTTAATCAAATATACTTAATCTATAACTTCTAATTAATAACATAATTATTTTATAATCATTAGTTCCTTTATTTAGACTTGCATGGTTGGAATTATCCTTTCGCATTTTTATAGGTGAGAAAACAGAAGTATGGAGGGATGAAGGTGACCTGCCCAAGCAGAGGCCAGGATTGGAAACCAAGTCTCTTGATCCCAAGCTTAGCATCCATCCCCTGAAGCTGGTAGTCCTCAAGCTTCAGCGTGCATCAGAACCTCGGAGGGACTGTAAAACTCAGATGGCTGGGCCCCACCCCTAAAGTACCTAATTCAGTAGATCTGGGTGGAGCCTGTGCATTTCTGCCACGTCAGAGCAGGAAAATGCTCCGGATGCCGTGGTATCTCCCAACAGCCACCCACACCGCTCTACCCCTCACCAACTGGTCACCATCGCGATGCCTGTGCACCTCACACATGCCACATAAATGCTGCATGATCGGCTTCCGTTTTCTCACAGTACTAGGGAACAACAGATGGGTCAAATGAAGCACAGAAGTAACCTTTTCCTAGGGTTTATTTTAGCTAAAATGTTTGATTCTTTTTATCTTCTAAGTCACTGAGTTTATTAAGTAAAACAAAGAGACACAGGCCAGCAAGGAAAACTGTCCCTAAGTCCCTAACCTTCCAAGCGGCCCCTTTCTGCCCTCAGAGAATCTGCACAGTCATCATGACGTAAGACATGGAGATGTCTGTCCTCTCCCCAAATGCACAATACAGTAACGCCATTTGCATTGGCCAGGACCCCCAGCTTTGTAAAGGACAACTGGTTTGCTCTTATTCCTTAGAAATAAACGACTATCCTTAGATCATTCACTCCAAATAATTTCTTCAACCCTTCCTCCTTTCTTTCAGTTGCACAGTATCTCACTTTAAGTGGGCATTATCCTGTTAACTTTTTTTTTCAAACTACACAGGAATATAGAATCTGTGCTTTCTTAGAAAAGCAGCCCAATTGTGACCCGCAGCTAATTCATTAACTGGAGAACTGAGATAACTCAATCCGCAACATTCTCTATTAGATCCAAATGGTGAAAACGTAATCGCTGAAAGAAATGGATTACTGACAGTGTGTTAACGTTGAAGGTCATGGTCTTACCTATGCACACTAGATCCATAAAACCATACATTCCATAGCAGATCTGAAAAAGGATGTCCTTCCTCTGCCACACTGCATAGGGGCTGAAGGCTGACCAGAGGAGCCAAGTCACACTGGCTATTAAGAACAGGGATCCTAGGATTACAGCAATCATCTGAACTTTCTCAACCAGTGTTATAGAAATGCTCTGCCACTAAAAGAAAAACAGAGGCATGTAAGAAAGGTGCTGTGTGTAATTAAAAAATAAAAAAAAAACATTTTCAGTTCAGTGTTTCTTTTCATAATGTTAGACCCTTTGAAATCTGATCAGTCCCCCAAATGAATTTTTCATTTCATCCAGGCTATAAAAAAGACAAGCAGATAAAGATTAATGAATTGCCTTAACTTCATTATTTTCAGTAATTCACCATTCTGTAAGTTTAATCTAGTTTGATTCCAGATAATAGTACTGAGAGTGAATGGCTAATGAATATTTAGTACCTGGAAATCACATTATTATCTTTCACGCATGCATGAAATTAAATACACTCTGACCATATATGGTGAGAACTTCTCTATCTGGTAATTTAGTTTGCTCTTAATACATTTGGCTACTGCAAAAGAGGGAACTGTCTCTTGATTTTGTAGGAAAAAAATGTAAAAAGCAAGTAAGTTATATAAGAACATCAGTGAAAAAGTCATTTAGGATAACACACTAGGATAATCATAAGGGAAGTATAAAATTGTACATTATCTGTTATTGGTACATTCCATATACTCAGATATTACTGATTTTTTATTATCTAATGGGTAAGCCATGAAGCATTTTTGTCAAGATTTAGAATTTGTACCTACACGAAGTATCTTTGAAACTCACAAACATTTTCAGCATGTACTCTTCAGTGGGGCAAATAATTTGGTGCCTTAAGTATCAATATTCAAAAGAAATTTACAGTACAAATGATCAAGAATCCTTCAAGGCTGCTATTGACTGGAGAGGATTAATTAGTCATGTTCCTACTTTTGCATAATTGAAGCAGAAATGAAACCAGAATTGTTATTAAGGTTTGTCAGTAAACCATGAAACTCCAAACAACCTGTATAATCTCATCCTGTATGGAAGATCTCTGGCTATGGCAATATATGGCTTCTCAGAAGAATTCTTAAACAATTTTTTTTTTCTTTTTTTTTTTTTTTTTTTTTTTTTTTTTTTTGAGACGGAGTCTCGCTCTGTCGCCCAAGCTGGAGTGCAGTGGCCGGATCTCAGCTCACTGCAAGCTCCGCCTCCCGGGTTCACGCCATTCTCCTGCCTCAGCCTCCCGAGTAGCTGGGACTACAGGTGCCCGCCACCTCGCCCGGCTAGTTTTTTGTACTTTTTAGTAGAGACGGCGTTTCACCGTGTTAGCCAGGATGGTCTCGATCTCCTGACCTTGTGATCCGCCCGCCTCGGCCTCCCAAAGTGCTGGGATTACAGGCTTGAGCCACCGCGCCCGGCCTCAACAATTTTTTAAATCTTTTTAAAAATGAGCTTAAGCAATCAGTAGTCCATCAGATGAATCTGAAATTTCATCAAATGCTTTACTTACCTTCAATCTGAACTTATGTATCCCCAAACGGTAAGTTGATGACACTGATCCTCTCTCTCTCATTGTCTCTCTGTCACACTCTCTCTCGTACACATACCACAAATAAATAATTTACATTTTTAAGCATGTATGTGACCTTGCATATTCATGACGCTATTCAATTCTACATTTGTTAAAGATGAAATACCAATGTACATTTGAAATATTTCATTCTCTAAAGTCATTTGCCTTATTTTTCTTTTAAAAAACAGAACCAAACAGCAAAGTTTGGTGAAATACCGTGAGAAAGAGATTTCCATTCATTTTAATGTAAAGATTAATTTAGTGAGAAATGGTTTGTGCTTTTACAATTCTGAATGAGTAAAAATTAAACTATTTCATAAGTGGGAGTTGAACAATGAGAACACATGGACACAGGGAGGGGGACATCACACCGGGGCCTGTCAGGGGATGGGGAAAAAGGGGAGGGAGAGCATTAGGACAAATACCAAATGCCTGTGGGGCTTAAAACCTGGATGACAGGTTGATGGGTGCAGCAAACCACCATGGCACATGTATACCTATGTAATAATCCTGCACGTTGTGCATCTGTATCGCAGAACTTAAAATAAAAAATAATTAAACTAGTTGGTGTTATTTTGTGATTACAAAGGAATCAAGGCTGTATTCCAAGATGTGTCTGAAGTTGTTTTATTCCAGTTTCCTGTCATAATTTTAAGTACATTTATACCAAACTGCCAGGCCTTCATATCTTTAACCATTTTAAATCTGGTATCACCAAACAGAGGTGACGTGTCAATATCTCTTGCTCTTGTTCAGTTTTGATGCTCATTAAAATTTGTTTTGAATGCAACATGGTGAGCAACGAAGAAAACAGTTATCATCCATCCTAAATGGGTGCTACCACATCTATACACGTTACCTTACCCTTTAGCAATTTATTAATCACATCAGATAGATGAAAACAAAGCATCCTTTAAGTCCATGAGGCGTGTGTGTGTGTGTGTGTGTGTGTGTTTGACTTTCATATAATGGGCTGCATGTTCAAAATGTGTATGCCTGAATTGGAGGAGTCCTAGGTAACCAAAGGTGAGTAACAAGGATTCACCAAGAAGAGACTTTACTGATATCTATTTTCTGTTTGCCAATAATTCTATGATGTAATCTTAGGGGAGTTAAATTTGAATAGCTCGAAACTGCGTAATGAATTATATTTGGCTTCAATAAGACCTACTAATTAATTGATCCAAGCCTCCCTGCATGATAATTCACCATGGTGTCTGTAGATGTAGTGTGGCCAGGCCCTACTGAATGCTTGGATTTGGGAGGATGGAAGTGACAGTTGGATGCATTGGTTGTAGTATTTCCTGGGACCCTGGAAATCGAATGGCCAAGTACTGACCCTGAGGTGCCAGCCTCTCCATTTTCTGTATGGCACACTTCTGACACACGAGGTGTGGCTGCTCCTAGGTGAGGAGGGTGAATGAATGAAGGGAGAGACTCACCAGAAACAAGAAACAGGAACGCTTCACATTTGTTTTGGTGACAGCAAATTTAAATTTGTGTACAATTCAAATGCCTAGTAGTTTGGAATGAACGTGTTTAAGATTATGTCCAGAGGCAAGAAAAAAAAAGAACAACCCTTGATTACGGTACACTGGGAAGCTTAACTATTCACTATCATCATAGAAATTATTTTTGTTGTAAACATAAGAAGTAATTTGGGATTTTTGAAGATTATTTTTTAAAGAAGGGTAAATTGTACAAAATCTATAGTGAGCTCCCTGAAATTTTTTTTTGGTTTTATAACACCCTGCTAATAATGCAAATATGCAAATGTGTTTAAAAGTAAACAGACGTTCCTCATATACTGATGAACCTTAAAATTAATATCATTTCTGAATAGTTAATGAGGACACACCGTTACTGAAACCAAAATTACTAACCTTGATTATAAACACAGGAATTTGCCTTTGAAGACAGCTATCATCTTGGTAATTTCTCTGCCCAGTATATTTGGTGCTTTCTTATATCTATCGTTATGTGCAAAAAGGAGGGTTGTTCTCATTCTTCCACTAGAAGCAATAATTTTGCCCTTGACCACTAGAAAACACTCTCCCAGTGTCCTTGCCCTTGGAAGGCATGCATCATCTAATGGGCTCGGCCTGAAGGAGCTGTGTTAATGGGCCATTTGCTTCGATGATAAAAGTAGAAAATAAGTCTCATGGGACTTCTCTCTCTACCCCAATGTTATATCCAAAAGTTTTGGAAATAATTCAAAGGCCAGGATTTAAGTTTGTGAGATTATTTCCAAAACTTGTCAGTGAAATATTTCAATGGATAAACACACTGTCTCCTCTAAGGAGATACACAGGAGTGTGTGTGCCTGTGTGTACGTGTGTATGTGGTACAAGTGCGTGTGCATGTGTGTTGCATTTAACTTTCTTCCCACATTTGGAAAGAAAAGTAATATAACAATAGCCAGATTGGTTCTAAATAGTTGCTACTCCTTCCTTCCTTCCTTCCTTCCTTCCTTCTTTCCTTCCTTCCTTCCTTCCTTCCTTCCTTCCTTCCTTCCTTCCTTCCTTCCTTCCTTCCTTTTTCTTTCCGTAATAGTTGAATATGTGATTCTTTCATATTCCTGAAAAGCTGTTTACTTGTACAAGCAAACAATTTCATCTACTGTTTCCAGCAAAAGTGGGAACAACTGGCACCTCTTTTGAAAGTTCACCCTCATTTAGTGCACTAGAAGAAGTAATTTAATAATTTACTAAATTTAATAATTTAATAATTATAGCTTATATTTGTACAGGACTGATACATGCCAGGCACTTTTCTAAGAGGTTATTTATTTATATTAAGTCATTTAATTCCCACAACTTCTCTGTGAGGGAATTACTATTGTTATCTCCATTTTACAGGTAAGTAAACTGAGGCAGAGAGAAGTTAAACAATGTGCCCAAGGTTACACATCTAGTGAGGACTGGAGCTGAGGTACAAACCCAGGTAGTCTGGCTTCCAGGTTCATGCTTTTACCACTTATACTAGACTACGTAATAATTCCACCGAGAGCTTTGATAACAATTAATGGCATACACCCCACCTCTGCAGTGCCATGACAATTCTCCTGACGAAGCTTCCCAATCTGTCTTCTCTAGGCTACTGAAAGAACTTTCTAGCTGAACTTGAAGCTGTGAGTCATTCCCTGCTCCTCAGAGTAATTCCCCGGGGTTCATTCCTAACGCAAGGGGAGCTGCCCCTCTAAGCTTCAGCGAGGAGGGCTAAATGTTTGCAGAGGAGGGCTAAATGTTTGCAAGGCGAGCTGCCCCTCTAAGCTTCAGCGAGGAGGGCTAAATGTTTGGTTCAGCACATATCCTCAGTGTCTGGCAGAAGGATCAAAAAGGGATGGAGGGCGATTAAGAGGAAGAGAGGAAAGGAGCAGGGAAGGAGGGAAGGAAGGAAGGAAGGGAGGGAGGGAGGGAGGGAGGGAGGGAGGGAGGGAGGAAGGAAGAAAGGAAGGAAGGAAAGAAGGAAGGAAGGGGAGGGAGGAAGGAAGGAAGGAAGGAAGGAAAGAAGGAAGGAAGGGGAGGGAGGGAGGAAGGGAAGAAGGGAGACAGGGAGGGAGGCAATTCAACTTCATATGACTTCTTTTTATTCTATCAAACGCACTCTTCACTTTGGTTCCTCCGTGCCTCTGAGCACGCTCTTTCCTCGTCATGCAACGTGTCTCCTCTTTTTTCAACTGATCCATCCGTCCATAGCTGGCACTAATGCCACCTCTTCTAAAAACCCATCCTCTCATGCACTTCCTCTCCTAAACAGGATCATTCTATCTGGGCCCTCACAGTCCACTATTTATACTTCTGGGGAAAGCTGGCTTCCTTCCTTCACACTCAAATCCCAGATAGCCACGTCCGTCCCCGTTGTCCCCAGACTGTGCACCACAGAGCTGAGCACACCCAGCAAATGCTGGAAATACACGGAATTCGGACTTTAGTTTCCACCACTCATCCAACTGCCAGATTTGCATTCTCTCTACATCCATCCCATCAGTGCCTATGGGATAAAGACCCACTCTGACCAAGCCACCAGTTAGTCAGGAAAGGAGAACTCAGATCTGTCTCCAAAGCTTCAGTTCTTTCTAAAATGCCCTTCTCTCTGCCTACTTCTCTGTTCTCACCCCTAATTCCCTACTTAAACTGACACATCCTATATCTGAAAGGAAAAACAACATGGGCACAGTCATACCTGTTTAAAAGGTGGCTGTGGGAATAGAAAAAATTCAACACCTGCGAAAACAATCCAACAAAGTTCCAAAATCTGACTCATACCTTTCTAAATGGCATCTCCAAATACTTCTTGAATCTGAAAGCTGCAGTTGGTTAATTTTAACACGAAGAAGACAAGCTCAAGGAGTTATATCTCTTTAATTTTAGTGAAATTTTGGGAGAAATTAAATAATTCACATTGGATATTATGCAATATTCTCCTTACATGAAACTGTCCAGAGATGTACCAATAGGGTCCACCAGTCCTACAACGATTCTGAAAGTGTACATGGCCCAGAGTTGAGTATCTTTGTGTGGGAGGTTCTGTGTTAGTGGAGCATTCTCCACGAGAAATTAGAAAAGCACTCCAATAATTTCCACAGATTGCCGTGAAACCAGGCAAATACTGTGTTCTTATCAATGAAGTATGACTAATTAATAGAGGTTTATTACTGCCTTCAGAGAATAAAGGAGGGAAGAAAAAGCTGTGAATTTTCTTTAAGGAAATGACAGGATACTCCAAGTCTCTTCCTGTACAAATCCCTTCCAGCCAGTAAGCTAAGCACTTGAGAAAGACAGACACTCCATCAGGTCTCTGAGAAGCTATTTAGAAGAAGGTGGACCTGTCTTTCTGTTGTCTGAAAGAGTTAATAAACCTTCTCAATCTAGGAACCAATTTCGTCTCAGAAAGTAGCACATGCTCAGAGGGAACGAGGCTGAACTCCTAGTGAGAGAAGATCTGTTCAGGGTGCCTTAAATCATTCCGTCTCGGGTACTGTTTCATCTTTGTTTTTACAAGGCAGGCCAGAATGAATCATAAGTTAATAGATTTGTAGTATGATGATTTATAATGTGTGCTATATGACAGGTGGGATTACTCAACAGTGTCACAGGAGAGAACACCTGCTCTTAAGAGGTGTCCTCTTCAGAAAACGAATTTAGCTAAAACTTACATTCAATCATCTTTAGATGGTGTGCAAATTGCAACACTAAAGTTGGGATTTGAAATGCTGGCAGAAAACATCTCAATGTGTAATCAAGTTGACATGTAGATACAAAATTCAGTTAATTATATGCCCATTCTTTGTAGAGCTGTATTTATAGGCCGCATATTAAAAGTGATTTTCATGATTTGGTATGAGTCTTTTCTGCCAGAAAAGCATTTTCACAAATTTATCAGGGCTGAGCTAAAGATTAGACAAAAGGAATTTGCTTTGCCTAAGAAAGAGGAAATCTAAACAACCTAGAGGAAATCGTTAGAAAACATAGAACCATTTCTCTGAAAAAACTGTTAACAATTACTTAAATGAAAGAGGGATACAATAACTGATGCTAAAGATGGAGAGCAGTAAGGAGATATTATAAATAACTGTATGCCCATTAATCCCAGAGCATGAAGGAAACAGGTAACTTCCTTGGAAAACTTAATTACCAAAACTGACTCAAGAAGAAATGGAATGTATGAATAACTCTACATAGAAACTGAAGTTGTCATCAAAAGCTTTCCACAAACAAGACAACAAATGCCTCCAGGACCAGTTTCACCAGATGTGATAAAGCATTTAAAGACAACATCTTATCAATCTGATATATTCTCTCTCAGAAAATAGAGGTGGACAGAACATTTTCCAACTCATTTTACAAGGCCAACACAACGCTGATACCAAAACCTGACAAAAACATTATAAGAAAAGACAAATTTCAGGCCAATATTCTTTAAGAGCATGGATGAGAAGAAATCCTCTACTAGATATTAGCAAATTGAATCCAGCAATATATAAAAACAACAGTGCAGCAAGAGTGAATGAGGTTCACCCTAGAAATGCAAGGTCAATATAACATCCAAATAGCAATCAATGCAACAGACTATATTAGAAATAAAAATATCCTCTCAATAGATGTGGGAAAGTCATTTGGTATACCCCATTCATGATGAAAACTAGGAAGAGAAAGAAAAGGGCATCTAATAAACACTTACAGATAGGATCATAACTAATTGTGTGGAGGGGAAACGCTATCTTTTCTCTGATCAGGAACGAGGCAAAGATTTTCACCCATTTTACTTCTATTCGACCTTGCACTGGGTGTCCTACTCAATGCAATGAACTAAATAACAAAAAGAGAAAAGCATAAAAATTATGAAGGAAAAACTATGAAACTGTCTCTCTTTTTAGATAGCATGATTATCTGCATAGAAATCCTAGGGAATTTATAAGAAAACCTAATAGAAGTAGTAAATTAATTTAGCAAAGCCTCAAAATACAAGATAACAGGCAGGGTGTGGTGACTCACACCTGTAATCCCAGCACTTTGGGGAGGCAGAGGCAGGTGGATCACCTGAGGTCAGGAGTTCAAGACCAACCTGGCCAACATGGTGAAACCCTGTTTCTACTAAAAATACAAAAATTAGCCGGGTGTGGTGGCAGTACCCTGTAATCCCAGCTACTCCGGAGGCTGAGGCAGGAGAATCGCTTGAACCCAGGATGCAGAGGTTGCAGTGAGTTGAGATCACACCACGACACTCCAGCCTGAGAGGCAGGGTGAGACTCCATCTCAAAAAAAAGCAAAAAGAAAAGAGATAACAATTATCAATTATATTTAAATATAAACAGCAAAAAGTTGAAAAGTGAAATTACAAAAACAATACTACATAAACAACAAAAATAAATGACTTAGGACTAATTTTTTAAAAGATAATCTACAAATTGTTGTTAGATACAATTCAAAAAGAACTATATAAGATTTATTTTTTAAAAAGTTGGAGTGTTCTTGTTAAATGATCCTCCAAACCTCTTCTTCCTTGTTTCTACACTTTTGATGTACACGCTTTTTAGCTTAATAAAAGCCATTTTCTTTGCAAAAAGAGGAAAAGAAAAATATAGATGTGAACATTAAACAAGGAATGCACACCTATTAGAAATGGGTTTACAAACGAAGATTTTTCAAGAAGGATGATTAAATTTTCAAGAAATATGACCCACTTATTTCTAATTTCTAAGAGATATGAACTTGGGCTATGACAACTATGAATCAGCTCCTGTCATATCAGCCACATGGTAGAAATTTGATACTGTGTGGAGGTACATTTAGTGTTTCAAATATTTATAGAATTAATATAACCCAAAAAAGAGAGGGAAAAAAAGGGTTCCTCAACTGCTTACATATTATAATGCAAACTATCACTTCGTTGATTTTTCACTGGTGTAATTTCATTAAAAACATTTTTAAATGCCAAAAATAAATAAGACTCATATAAATTACAGTTGTGGCTAAAAAGACTCACCATTGTTCAAATTGTCATTCTCCTCCATTTTAACTTCAAAAGTTAAAATAGAAGCAAAATAGTGTCAGAAAAACAAAAGCTTCCTGTTTTGTTTGGTTTTTTAAAAAGTTTTTTTAAAAGAGACCACTCATTTGAAGTTAATCAGTGTAATTTTAATTCATAGAAATCAAAAAAGAAAATTGTTCGTTGCTATTTCCAAAAGAATTAGGCACGACAAAATGCTCCAGACTCACTTTCTTGTGTGAAAAGATCTTTCCTCCACTTCTTCAGCTATTGGTAACACACGTCCTTTGAGGGATGGTGTCTTGACCATAGATCATCATTTTGTTCATTAAAATACCTTGAACTCAATCATGCAACCAACAAAAAAGCAGAGAGATGGGTGGGGAACTCCCCATGGGTACCCGGGAATGCTGTCAGGATTTCATGTTATTGTACAGAATTTAGAAAGTCAATAAATACTTTCTTCCAGAAACCTGGAAATCCCAGCGGGTTTAAAGGGCCACAACCCAGGACTATGGCAATGTGCTCAGTATGATTTGCTGCTCAGGAGGAAGAAATTAAGCACCCTGAGGGATGCGTTATACCGGGGGTTCCTGGGATAAGTGTCCAAGACCATGTGTCTGGGTCCCAGAATTGCAAAGGAGGAGAGAAATTTTCTTTCCCCACAAAAGAAGCCCTGGGAGGAGACAGTACCTAGGAAGACTTTACTCTGATAAGGAGATTCTTCCCCACCTTCCTTGGGGTACTGGATTCAAGTGGAGTGGACACAGGAGTAGCCGAGGCTGCCCTTTAACTCCAGGACCAGGAGAATAAAGTCCTGGACGAATCAGAACAAAGGTAAAACTGGCTCAAGGCCATGGAGGCAGCAAAAGGAATACTAGGCCAGGGCCAGAGTGACCAGATAAGCCTGGAAAGTTCCAAAATTCAATTCCAGGAGGAGGAAAATTAATACAATGTGAAGGTTTGGTTATCAAATGAGAATCAGGGCCAGTAGAGCCCAATGACATGGAGTGGAGAGTAACTCTAAATGGCAGAGGGAGCTGTAGGTGGCCAGTGAGCAGGAAACTAACAACACGAGTGAGATAGGCCTTACAAAGCAGTGTCTACCCAAGAAAACCCTTCCATCAAAGGCTGCCCTTTACCCAGGTGCCAAGTCTTTGGAAACAGGAGTTGAATCCTGTTTCCAGAATCTCCTATCCGTCTGTCTCCATTCACAGGAGGAGGGTATATCAGAGCAGCAGAAGGTGTAAAAAGTTTTCTTAGAAGGAATAAAGATGCTTAGAGGGAAGGTTGTGTCTAACTGAGAAGTTAACAGGAGCAACAATTATTTGGACTGACAAGCATTAATTTGCCAACTACAGGGCAACTACAGAGTCCACAGAAGAAATACCAAAGATTCTGGATCTCACCAAAAAAAAAAAAAAAAAAAAAAAAAAAAAAAAAAAGCATATTTATTCCTTTATTTGCATTCTCTAATTCTTCCAGAACCATCCATATCTCATCTCTCCATGTTATCTCTTATTTGATTGCTGTAGATTTGCATATGTCAGAGGCTTATTAGTCCAGCTTTAACAGTCTAAAAGTTGAAATAAAAATGCATTTTAGGCGCCTGTAGTCCCAGCTACTCGGGAGGCTGAGGCAGGAGAATGGTGTGAATCCAGGAGGCGGGGCTTGCAGTGAGCTGAGATCGCACCACTGCACTCCAGGCAACAGAGAGAGACTCTATCTCAGAAAAAAAATGCATTTCAGCTCTTCAGTTTTCAACTGATGCTGCCTTCTCCTTCTGAGTTTTAATTGTGTCGCATAACAAAAGCAGGTGCTAGCTATTATTTCAAATCAGGGAAATCTTCCCCAAGTGTCAACTGTCTAATACGATTAGGCTTAGTAACTAGATTTTGCCCCATATGAGTTAAAAGTGTGTGTCTGCATATGATGCATTTTTATTTCATTACTCCTCTCAATATTCAGTATTAATTATGTTTAAACACACACTCCCCAGGGGAGCCCTATCTAACTAATTAGTAGGTGGTCACAACTAGATTTACTTGTTCTCTCCATGAGGAGTTGAAAGCTACCTTTGCTAAAGGAGCTTATTTAAACTCTCAACAGGCTATTGCTGTTTTCAACCTTGCTTTTGGAGCAGAATTTTCATTGAAAGCAATGACCTGCCCACTTGAAATATTTCAGTTCGTGTAGGCCAGTGCAATTTGTCCTGGTAGTCAGAACAACACTGTTAGTAATTAGGGACCATAGTGTGAGGCAGATTAGCCCTTGCATGAAATTTATGCAGAATCCTTTACAAAGTGGCTTCTCTTGGCTACAGGGAGGCAGCATACTATGTTGGGACCAACAGAGAGCTGTGAATTGGCACTGCTACCGAGCAGGTAATTCTTCTCATAAGGACCTCAACGTTCTTCTTTATAAAATAACATTTGGTATATCTTAGAATAATTGTGTGTTGATGCCTCCATGCATTGGTCTTCTTCCTTAATTGCGGTTCTGAGGAATGAAACAATGGCTATAAGATCATAAGGTGGCTGAGTCAGTAACAGAAAAAACACAGCCCATTATTAAGCTGAGTTGAACGTGCAGTGTCTGCTACTACGTGGAACTGGGCTTTGCCTCAGTTCTTGGTTAAAGTCACACTGTAAGATGATACTGATGCGTAAAGGAGGCAGGGAAATACTGGGTAGAAGAGGGTGGGGTGCCTGGAGAGGGCTTCACCCTCAAGCCTGGACCTGCGGTCCTAAATGAGAACTTCACATCCCTGTTTTCCTGCCTGAATGTTGCCTTCTGGTCTACCATGCCCTCTGTCCTCTGCCCATAAGAACCCCAGATCCCAGACTCAGCACACACACAGAGAAGAGAGAAGTGTCTGAATGTCTAGAGAAGCAGCAACTGGACATCAGAGACTATGGCCAGGAAGAGTTCAGCCACGGACAGCCAAGCTACAAGACTGTCTTCCCACTCCAACCCATTTCCAGCTCCCCGTCCTGCTGAGAACCACTTCCACTGCTCAATAAAATCTCCACATTCACCATGTTTCAAGTCCGTGTGACCTCATTCCTCTTGGGCACTGGACAAGGACCTGGGTGCGGGTCAAGAGGCTGTCACACTGACTTTCCACTGAGCTGTTTAACGGGTGCTGTGGGCCAGTACAGAGTTTGTTCCTGCCACGACCCAAAGGCACTTGCCCTGGCTCCTGTACCCACTCACCTGCATGCTCCCCGTCTTGCAAGGGATTTGAGCATTGCTGGCTGAGTAAGTGAGCCACCCTTTTCTAAGTCCCACGAAGGGGTCAAGGGAACTATCTTGTCTCAACACCACCGATACAAAAACACATACGGAATCCTGACCCCTTTAAGCATCTAATATGTATAAATGTATTCATTCAAAATGCACTTATCAGATGTCTGGTACATGCCAGAACCTACAAAAGTCACCATGAGATCACTGCCCAAGCAGGGTGGGGTGGAAAAAAGAAAACCTCCACAAAAGTCTAAAAATCACAATACAGCTTGGTATGCACTCATACAGAAAAGTAAATATGGTGCTTGATGAATGGAGAAACTGCATCTGCTCTGGTCATCGGGGGAGGTTTCCAGAACAAGGAAGCACTTGAGCTGAGTTTGACAGGATGAGTCAGAAGAGTTGGCTAGGTGGAGAGACAGCCGAGGACCTGGGGAGACGGACAGACAAAGAGAAGTACATGCACAAGAGCTGGTGTGTTTGGGAAATAGTGAAGTTTTATTACTGCCAGAGAGTAGAATCCATGTGGGCAAGCTTGAAGGGGGTTTCTAGGATTAACTATGGTGTTTCAATTTTATCCTACAAGGCAATGACGATTATAAAATCACAAGAAAGAACCAGGTTTGAATATGGAAGGATGTGGCAGAGATGTTCACCTGCCTAGTCATGTTCTTGCTTCCTGTATTTTCCAAAGTCGGTTAAAATAATACATCCTGTCCATGTGCTTTTTTGCTATGTGGCTCTTGTCATTCCCCATCAAGAAGCTGTGCCCATTTCTCCACCCCCTAGAATATAGGGGATGCTTTGACCAATAGCATATGTCAATTCCAAACACAGATTTTAACTGACCTGGCAGCTTCTGTTTCCCCTCTTTTAAAAGTCATGCCACATAAGAAGTACTGAAATCACCATGCCATGAGAAGTTCAAGACACATGGGAGAGGCCCTGGCAGATGAGATGACATGTGGAAAGGGAGACCAAGGGGCACGGAGGCACTAGGCACGTAAGCAAAGTTCTCATGGAAGTGCATCCTCCTGCCCAAGAATCCTAGGCAGATGCCACATTGATCACAGACAAATCACCCAGCAGAACCCTTTCGGACCATAAAATTGTGAGCAAAAGGAAAATAGTTGTTTGAAACCACTAAATATCTTTGCGCCATGGTAACCACAGGAGAAACAGGCTAAAATTCAGAAAACCAGACTTCGTGTATCACCAACTCAGCTGAGCTGCCCAACTTCTTGACCCTTTCTCTTCCTCGTCTTTAAAATGAAGATTTTGATTAAGTCATCTTTAAGGCCCCTTTCTGCTCTATAATTCCCTAGAGTAGTCACTTCGCTTTAGTATTCAACCTTGTATTTCCTTCCCACCTTTTCCCCTTACCCCTCCTCCTCCATCTCCTTTTCCCCACAGCTACCGTAGGAATTCTATAACAAAAAGCCCTTTAAAGGATGAGAAATGTTTTGGGGGTGGTAAAATATCCTAAAACTATATGGTTATAAAAGTTGAACAAGTCTATAAATTTACTAAAAATTATTGAATTGTATACTTAAAATGGGGGAATTTTATAGCATATAAATTACATCTCAATAAAACTATTTTTAAGGCCCTGGGGAAAAAAATCCTTAAAATAGCAAAATGAATAAAATCTTTTTGGCAATTATTTGTCTGGTTGGTGTGTGTTATCTTCAATTGTGAAATACTTGAAGTACACTTAATTTTTAAAAGTAAATCTAGCTCCTGGCACAAGCCAACAGAGACGGAACCCCAAAGAAGGTCATTTACCTAAAAAAAAAAATAAATAAATAAAAAAGGCTCAGTTTTTGTTTTTGTTTTCCGTCCTGGAAGGTTGTAGGCTGACTAATGAGTTTGGACTCTGAGGTCAGATTTGAATCCAGGGTCTGTTACTCCATCTCTTTGCTGTATGGCTTTGAGCAAAAATAAGCTATTTTCCTCACCTTTAAAATTGTATAATAGTTATTATTATATAAGGTTATGGTAAGGACTAAAGGAAACACACACACACACACACACACACACACACACACACACATCTCACAGTGCCTAGGCACATAGTGGGTGTTCACATGGCTGTAATTTTTCTTCAAAGGTAACAGAGCACTAACTGATAACTTCTCTGAGTAAAGCAAATCCCCTAGCCCTTCACTTCTGGAGGCTTCTGGATGAAGTCTGATGGAAGAATAATCACCAATGTGTCTGGGCACTGCTGCCCGGCCCATCTCCCAGTTAAACTCCAAATCATGTCTCCTTTCCTGACATCCTGCTGTGGCTTGCATATCACATTGCTTAAAGTGCAAAGAAATTCTTTCCACTGACATAAAGAACTGTAAATCTCTTATGTGAGATTTGGCAGCTCATTAATCCTCAGTAAGGAATGGGGAAAGAGAGGGATAGCTATGATACCTTCTCATATTTTATCCTTTACTTTGAACAACATTTTAACATAACAAATAAACAAATGCCTTTCTGTGAGTTCCTAGAATTCCTCGCAGTCCTTCAGTTTTCCCTTCAGTAAGGGTTTTACTACGGTATTAATAAAGAACAAGCTTTTCCTCACTCAAGAGATCTTCCCCTTGCTTAAACTTTAGGGCAGTCATTCATATTTTGATTGAGAACTCACTATTTGCCAAGCCAGGTAGAAATGTACCGAGATACCCCAGCCTCTGGCCAGAACCCCTGACAGTCCAGGAAGGGAGGAGACACTTGACCAATGGCTGCAGGGCATCCCCCAGTCACCCCAAGACACAGAAAGCACAGAGAAGGTAACATGGGCTCTGGGGTTTTGAAGCATCTGTAGGAGTTCATTAGGCAGAAAGGAACGTGCCCATCAGAAGGCCAAGCACCTCTCGATCTCTGGCTTCCTGTTTTTTTAAATTTCATTTTATCTTTCACTTGCATTCCCCATACTTTTGAGTTCCCATCCCATGTCTGGTTTTGCAAGTCAACGACAAACAGTCAAAGAGTGACTTGCTTCACCCTTTTATGTGAATAATCCAGTATAACATCCGTTTTTTATCTTCAAAGAGCTCACAATCTACTTGATAAGATCAAGGCATGGGAAATGAGGGGACCAAACAACACTGCATGCCATTGAGCCATAAACTATGTAGAAGAGACCATGAGTTTCAAAATGGGAGCTGGGTAGATAGATATCAAAAAAGTCTGAGACGAGACCTTCCAGGCAGGAGCAACCTGAACGAGGCTCCACGAAGAGGGAATAAGCAAGGGGTGCCCAGAGGGGTCATTTGAAAAGTAGAAAGTGTGGTCAGCAATCTGATAGCTCTATCTACATAACATCCAACAATATGACCAATTTTCTCCCTGTAAATCCTGTTAAAATATGATTATCCCTTGACACGTCTGCTTCCCTGACCACACTGTGAGCTCTCTACAGGCAGAATGTCTGAGTTCTGTGATTTGGCCCAATGCTATGGTAGCATCAGAACACAAGACACATTGGGCCCATGCATGAAGTGTGGTTTTGTTTTCTTTCTTTACATGAGTGACTTGTTGTGACGGCATGAAAAGATCCCAAAAGCCACTGTAGCTTCTAATTCTAGTCCTGTCATTCTCAACCAAGGGTGATTTTGCCCTACCCTACCTTACCCTATCACCAGGAGACATTTGACAATATCTGAGGATATTTTTTGTTGACATTACTGGAGATGGTGCCATTGACATCTGGGGGTAGAAGCTAGGGATGCTGCTAAACATCCTATGATGGACAGGACAGACCTCGCAACTTTAAAAACCCTTCTGACCCAAACTGTCAATAGTGCTGAGGTTGAGAAACCCTGTTCCAGTCTATCAGACATAAAGACTAAAACAGGTGCTGTGTTTGGACTGTGGGTGTTCTGGTTCTCTCTGGGGTCATATATTCTCAATCCTACTCGTTCTTAATCTTTCTTGCCCATTCGAGGGAGGTGGTCTATTACTCATGGAAATGGAAGAAACCACCAGCCTCATGAACGTTAGATGTGGCCGGGCCCTGGCTGCAGGTGAGGTGTGTTACGAAGCTGCACCCGTACTACCTGTACTTCTTACAACATTTCCAATTGTCCCTACAAACATTCCAAAATAACAAACATTGCAGAAGAAATGAAGATGACAGTATCCACATAACAGCTAAACCACCTTATAAGCAACTTTACTTAGAACCAGGGCTTATCTGATACAAGATATGCAGGCAAATTTTCTAGTTTCTCCCTCCCAAGAGTTGCTTAGAGTGAAAAATAAACTAAGTAGTTTGGAAAAGAGAGGAGGGCTTGATGGAAGCACTACTGATTTTTTTTTTTTTTTGAAAATCAGATTACCATATTATTGCTTTTTAGGCAGTTATGTCCTACTAAAGAATAATTTATTCTTCAAAAAATTTCTTTGACAAAAGTTGTGATTGGGAGTACTGGAGTTAAGCATGTTTTGCAAATAGTAAATTAAGGTGGCTTATGTCTCCCAAGTAATTAATAAATTATTAAAGAGCTACAATAATATTAAATGTGATACAGACAGGAGACTGGGAAATACTGGGTAGAAGAGGAAGGTTCCCCGGCAAAGGCCCCAGCCTCAAGCCTGGATACCCTCAGCCCTAAATGACAACAGGCATTCCTGTTTTTGTGCCCAAAAAGTTGCCTTTTGGCCCTCACGCCCCACTATCCTGTACCTATATAAATACCGAACCCCAGGCTCCAGGAGCAAATGAGGAGATGAGGAAACAAGCAGACAAACGGCAGAATGGCATGGCAGAGAAAGAGAGAAGGGAAAGAGTGCCTGAGTGCCTAGAGGAGTTTGGCTGGGGGTGGTCAGAGAGGAGTTCGGCTGCTGGATGGCCACACTCCAGGGGAAGATCATCTTCCCACTCCATCCCCCTTCCGGCTCCCCATCTATCCTGTGGAGAACCATCTCTACCACTCAGTAAAACCTCCACATTCATCCTTCAAGTTCATGTGTGACCTGAATCTTCCAGGACGCTGGACAGAGCTCAGGATACAGAAAGCTGTCATACTGGTCTTCTGCCCTTGTGAAAAGGCAGAGGGTTCACTGAGCTGGTTAAACACTCAAGCCATCCGCGGATGGCAAAGCTGAAAGAGCACACCGTAACATGCCTCCTTGGGCTTTGAGAGTCACAGGCACCCACCCCTAGACACAATCAGAGCTGGAATGGGGCTGGGGCCCAAAGTGCTCGCCCACCAGATCTGGGCAGGGCTGGAGCCCAAAGCACTCACCCAGGCTCTAACACCTGACTGTCTGCATGCTCCCCCTCCCATAAAGGATTTGAGCTCAAGGCAGCCAAATAGAGAGCCACACCCCTGTCACATGTCCTGCGATGGGGGGGCCAGGGAACTCTCCCATTTCAAAGATGCCCTTTATTAAAAGAAATAAGCCTATATCTGGACATTTTTAAGCTAAGAAAGAGGAAAGGGAGGGCAGGCATGGGTCGCAGGGGTGGGTACAGAACTTGGAAGGTCGTGTCTTGACATCTGCCAGGGAGAGGAAGGGATTGTGGGAGGCAGAACTGCTCCTAGGCTCACATAGAGAAAAGATGAGGCCCAGAGGACCAGACATGTTTGCTTCCAGACGCCCTAGCTGGACTGGGGCAGGGGAGAGAGAGGAAACAGGAAGCTGCAAAGCCACACACCAGGATCTTTGGAAGCTGCTCTGGCCTTAGATTATAAGGCCAGGAGGGTGGGAGAGTGGATAACACAGAACAAGGCCAGTTTATCTCTAAGTAGCTGAGTTACCTGAGGATGTTGTGCTCTAGGGTATTTTTCTCCTGCAGCTACAGAAGCAGAGCTCTGCTTGGAGTGCTTTATGGAGACAATATTTGTAAATTGCATGCATGCATGACTCTGCCTATGTTCTCCACTGCTGGTGATGATGGCCAGGGTCATAACCCTGAGATGGAAAAACCTCGATGAGGGTTCTAACTGCCATTTCCTATATAGCCTTGGAAATTCACTTGACTTTCAGATCCTCAGTTTCCTTATCTGCAACATAGGGATAATAATACCTACTTCAGGAATTATGAATTGCTTGGAGCACCTGTGACATAAGAAATACACACACAGACACACACACACACACACACACACACACAGGTTTGGTCTTTGCCCTATGTCCTGGAACACAACTCATAGAACCCTTGGAATCTTCAAAGTGCTAAATGTCTTTTGTACACTAATAAGATGACTGACGGCTCCTGGATGGCCTCAGGATGGCGGCTGGTTGCCTGGAGAACCAACCTCATGATTAGAGGGCTAATGTTTTTAGTCCCACTTCCTGAACTCCAGGGAGAAAAGAGAGGCTAAAGGTTGAGTCCATCACCAATGACCAATGATGTAATCAATCATGCCTATGTAATGAAACCTCCATAAAGTCCCCAAAGAACAGAGTTCACAGAACTTCTAGGTGGGTGAACACATGGAACACCACAGGATGGTGCCCGGACAGGGCATGCAAGCTCTGTGTGCTCCTCACATTCCTTGCCTTACGGCTTTTCCATTTGGCTGTTCCTGAGTCCTGTCCTCTATAACAAATGGGAAAACATAAGTAAAGTGTTTCTCTGAGTTCTGGGAACCATTCTAGCAAATGACTGGACCCAAGGCAGGTGGGGCGAGACATGGAAACCAACAACTTACAGCCAGTCATTGGAAGCTGAGGTGACAACCTGGACTTGGGACTGGTGTCTGAAGTGGGGACAGTCTTGGTGGACTGAGCTCTCAACCTGTAGAATCTGATGCTGACTCCAGGTCAACTGTGTCAGAATTGAGTTGTGCACACAGAATTGAAGAACTGCTTGTGGAAAATCCCCCACATGCCTAGTGCCAGAAGTGAAGCATCGTTGAGTATGGAGAAGAAACAGCACTAGCTTTTCTAATTCAGCATCACAGGAGGTAACTTTCATAACACAGGCAGCACCATCTCTGGAACATATGTGCTCAAAGAATGGCTTCTAGTTATTAATTGTTAAGAGGGCCAAGTTCCCAGAAATTCATCCACTGTGCTCTGACAGAAAACAATCCCAGTGATGTTTTATCAAATAGGCAACTACTGTAACTGCTACATTTTTCTCCAGGCCCATTAGCGTAACACGTAAGTGAAGTCTTATTTAAGGAATATGTTTTCTCTTGGTTCTCTAGAAAAACTGGGCAAATTATATTCAGATTTTTAAAAATTTAGAAAATTTTATAATATATACAATTATAAAGGTCCCCTTTAAATCACAAAAATCATAATGCAAAGAGTTTTGGGTTAGGGCACTGAGACATCATGCAGTGTCTATATTCATAAAATTGTTTTGCACAAATAAATCATTAAAGGAGACCGGATACAATGCTGGAGACTGACCAGTCCATGTATTTTGCATTTTTGCACTGCTGACTTACAGGCTGCTAGTCATGAGCAAACAGCAGCATCTTCATATATGAAGGGCATGATCACAATACAACACAACAAAAACATGAAAAAATGGACATTTATTTGAACTACAGGGTATTACAGGTTTCTTTTAAATATGTTTTTTAGAAATAATCTGGTCTAAACTCCTATTTTAGAGAAACTGAGGACAAAGGGAAGATGATTTACCCAAGGTCACAAACCTAATGGCCAACATAATAAAATTTATAGGTCTTTATATTATCATTACCAACAGCAGATTCAGACAATATTGTGGATTTATATTTCTAATATCCAGCCTATGAAGTATTTCTAATATCCAGCCTCCAAGTCTAACAAGATAATTTGTACCATATCGAAAACTACCAAATTAAAAAATGACACTACCTGATATGGTTTGGCTGTGTCCCCACCCAAATCTCACTTTAAATTGCAGCTCCCATAATCCCCATGTGTTGTGGGAGGGACCTGGTGAGAGAGAACTGAATCATGGGTGTGGTTCCCCCATACTGTTCTTGTGGTAGTAAATAAGTCTCATGAGATTTAATGGTTTTATAAGGGGAAATTACTTTCACTTGGTTCTCATTCTGTCTCCTGCCTGCTGCCAATGTAAGACTTGCCTTTCACCTTCTGCCGTGATTGGAACCATGAGTCCATTAAACCTCTTTTTCTTTATAAATTACCCAGTCTTGCGTTTGTCTTTATCAGCAGTGTGAAAACAGACTAATACAGTACATTGGTACCAGTAGAGTGGGTTGCTGCTGTAAAGATACCCCAAAATGTGGAAGCGACTTTGGAACTGGGTAACAGGCAGAGGTTGGAACAATTTGGAGGGCTCAGAAGAAAACAGGAAAAGGCAGGAAAATTTGGAACTTCCTACAGACTTGTTGAATGGCTTTGACTAAAATGCCAATAATGATATAGACAATGAAATCCAGGCTGAGGCGGTTTCAGATGGACACGAGGAACTTGTTGGCAACTAGGGTAAAGGTGACTCTTGCTATGTTTTAGCAAAGAGACTGGTGGCATTTTGCTGCTGCCCTAGAGATTTATGGAACTTTGAACTTGAGGGAGATGATTTAGGGCACCTGGAGGAAGAAATTTCTAAGCAGCAAAGCATGCAAGAGGTGACTTGGGTGCTGTTAAAAGCATTCCGTTTTAAAAGGGAAACAGAGCATAAAAGTTCAGAAAATTTGCCTCCTGACAATGCAATAGAAAATAAAAACCCATTTTCTGAGGAGAAATTCAAGCCAGCTGCAGAAAGTTGCATAAGCAATGAGAAGCCAAATGTTAATCAGCAAGACAATAGGGAAAATGTCTCCAGGGCATGTCAGAAACTTCAGAGCAGACCCTCCCATCATAGGCCTAGAAGCCTAGAAGGAAAAAATGGTTTCCTGGGCCTGGTCCAAGGCCCCCATGATGTGTGCAGTCTAGGGACTTGGTGTCCTGTGTCCCAGCCACTCTAGCTATGGCTAAAAGAAGCCAAGGTACAGCTTGGGCCATGGCTTCAGAGGGTGCAAGCCCCAAGCTTTGGAAGCTTCCACATGGCATTGGGCCTGCAGGTGCTTGGAAATCAAGAATTGAGGTTTGGGAACCTCCACATAGACTTCAGAAGATGTATGGAAATGCCTAGATGTTCAGGCAGAAATTTGCTGCAGGAGTGGGGCCCTCATGGAAAACTCTGCTAGGGCTGTGCAGAAGGGAAATGTGGGGTGTGAGCTCCCACATGGAATCCCCAATGAGGCACTGTCTAGTGGAGCTATGAGAAGAGGGCCAACATCCTCCAGACCCCAGAATGGTAAATCCACTGACAGCTTGCACTGTGTACCTGAAAAAGCTGCAGACACTCAACACCAGTCCATGAAAGCAGCCAAGAGTGGGTCTATACCCTGTAAAGCCGCAGGGGCAGAGCTGACCAAGGCCATCAGAACCCACCTCTTGCCTCAGTGTGACCTGGATGTGAGACATGGAGTCAAAGGACATCATTTTGGAGATTCAAGATTTGACTGCCCCATTGGATTCTGGACTTGCATGGGGCCTGTCGCCCCTTTGTTTTGGCCAATTTCTCCCTTTTGGAATGGCTGTATTTATCCAATGCCTGTACCCTCATTGTATCTAGGACGTAACTAACTAGTTTTTTATTTTAAGACTCATAGGTGGAATGAACTTGCCTTGTCTCAGATGAGACTTTGAACTGTGGACTTTTGATTTAATGCTGAAATCAGTTAAGACTTTGGGGGACTGTTGGGAAGGCCCGATTGGTTTTGAAATGTGAGGGCATGAGATTTGGGAGGGGCCAGTGGTGGAATCATCTGATTTAGCTGTGTCTCCACCTAAATCTCATCTTGAATTATAGCTCCCATAATCCTCACATGTTGTGGGAGGGACTTGGTGGGAGATAATTGAATCATGGAGGTGGTTTCCCCCATACTGTTCTTGTGGTAGTGACTAAGTCTCATGGGATCTGATGGTTTGATAAGGGAAAACCTCTTTTGCTTGGTTCTCATTTTGTCTCTTGCCTCCCCAGCCACAGGGAACTGTGAGTCCATTAAACCTCTTTTTCTTTATAAATTACCCAATCTCAGGTATGTCTTTATCAGGAGTGTGAAAACAGACTAATACATAACCAGAAAGCATGAATTTTATGGTACTTATGATAGGAAATTGCTAATACATCACCAACACCACTAGTAAACTGAAGACTAAGAAATGCATGATACATTAAAAATAAACTTGGCTCCAGCAGACCTACTATTTTTCCTCAAAATCATTAGTAGATGCCATGATCTACAGAAAGCTCTGTATACATTGGATTGACAATATTCCGCGTATCTTATGATTTTTTTTCAGCATGGGAAAGCAGAGGATATTTCCATTCTAAAGGATGCAATCTATATCTGATTTGTTTACTATTTCAATAGTGTCCAATAACAACCGTAATTAATATTGACTAGTGATCACATGAAAAGTATGACCAAAATCTGGCGGAATACTCCTGAACATACTGAAGAGGCTCAATGTTATTATTTCTTGACTTTAAAAACTAGGATTTTACATAGTCTTATTCGATCAAAGGCGACCTTCCCTAAATGAAACATGCATACATAGCAAAAACCACAATGACTTTTGCACCAAGCTAATATTTGAATAAGGCTATTAAAGGAGCATAATTGAAAAATGACACTTCTTAGAATCTCAACACTATAGTGCCTTTTAAAAAAATGTAATACAGTATTTTTATTGAAAGATACTATTTATAGATATATATGGGGCATATACTTTTGATACATGCATACAATGTGTAATGAAGAAATCATGGTATTTAGGATATCCATTACCTCCAATATTTGTCACTTCTTTGTTTTGGGAACTTCTCTAATCTTCTATTTTGAAATATACAATATACTGCTGTTAACTACAGTCTCCCTACTGCACTATTGAACACTACGTCTTATTTCTTCTATCTAACTGTATGTTTGTACCCAAACCTATCTCTCTGGGAGGAAACTCACCTCTTTTCAATCCCCTCCCCACCTTTCTGAGCCTCTGGCATCTACCATTCCACTCTCTACCTCTGTGAGATCAACTTTTTTTTAGCTCCCACATATGAGTATGAAAATGTGGTATTTGTCTTTCTGTGCCTGGCTTATTTCACTTAACATAATAACCTTCAGTTCCTTCCATGTTGCTGCAAATGACAAGATTTCATTGTTTTCACGGCTGAACAATATTCTGCATTGTCTTTATTCATCTGTTTACAGACACTTAGGGTGATTACATATCTTGGCTACTGTCAACACCAGGATATCTTTGGGAAATGGTCAATACAATCCTCCTTCTTAATTCTAATATTTTATATTCAGAGTATTTTATTGTCAAAAGAAGGCAATGGTCTTACTTTTCACAGAGCTAGTTTATAATGTAACAATTTAAAGTAACAGAAATCTTGGCTTTAAGATGAAAACGGAGATTACAAAACTACAGAAAACATACAGAAGTCTAAAATCGGAAATTTTGAGTTTCATTTTTGCACAGATTATGTTTGCAGGTAAATTGCCAACATGTCCTAAATGTTTTTGTTTTATTTTTTTCTTACTTCCAGCTTGTTTATCTCCCAGAAAGCAGCATTACCCTTGGTACAGTGGTAATCTTCCCTTTTTGTCTAGAATCACTCTATAGTCCAACCAGCAGGATCAAAGGATCCACTGCCTGTGTCTAACAAGGGTTGATATTCTTAGATGCTTTACTTTTTTTGAAGAGATGAGGTCTCACTATGTTGCCCAGGCTGGTCTCAAACTCCTGAGCTCAAATGATCCTCCCACTTTGGCCTCCCAAAGCGCTGCAATTACAGGCAGGAACCATCATGCCTGGTCAGAAGTTTTACTTTTATAATCAAGAAGAAATGTCTACCATAATTATTAATATAGAATGAAATATAACATAGTTTCTTGTATTTTTCCATGGATTAAATTTACTTTGATTATTTGGATGGTTGTTTAAGAATTACAAACTTGTGATGTGGAATCAAAAACCATTTACCTAAGTTCTTCTACTTGACGGTATTTACTTATAGCATTTAACTGCACATCGTGTGTCAGGCTGCTATGATTATTTCATCTTTTTGCGGTGAAAAAAATGTCTTGCCTTCAGTGAGGTTCAGGAATTAAATCATGAATCTTGACTGCAGTATCATTTGTAATGGAAGCTGAGGGACTTTGTAAAGGGCATTTTGCAAGAAGAATAACTTAAAATGAAGTATCGAGCCAATTTACGTAAGACAAAATTTGTGAGTCTAATTTAAACCATTATTTTGTAATAAGTGCCCTCTTGGTCCTTAATCCATCAATTTCCTTTATAACCCTTGCCCTAGATATGCACTAAGCACCACTTCTGTACATCAGTGAATCTCATATTTTGGGTGCTGGCTTCCTTCTCGGCTGAGGATGACTGTCAAGTGAGCTTGATATCACAGCCTCATCAGTTTATGAGAAAAGAATGAACTCATCAATAAATCTCAATCAAGAGCCCTGGAAGGTGGAAGAAAGAATAGAAGCAACAGTGCACAAGGAGAATTTTTATTTTAGGGTAGCATATTCAGAAAGCCTCCATGGTAGCAAGCATCTAGTCTTTTTAATACATTGAGTAAGAGGGAAGGAATAAAAAGATGTACAAAAATAGAAACTTGGAGCTTGTTTACTTTTTTTTTTTTTTTTTTTTGAGATGGAATTTCACTCTTGTTGCCAAGGCTGGAGTGCAGTGGCACGATCTTGGCTCATTGCAACCTCCACCTCCCAGGTTCAAGAGATTCTCCTGCCTCAGCCTCCCAAGTAGCTGGGATTACAGGCACACGCCACCATGCCTGGCTAATTTTGTATTTTTAGTAGAGATGGGGTTCCACCATGTTGGCCAGGCTCGTCTCAAACTCCTGACCTCAGGTGATGCCCCTGCCTTGGCCTCCCAAAGTGCTAGGATTACAGGAGTGAGCCACCGCGCCTGGTTGCTTGTTTGATTTTTCCCATTCATATCTTTCTCTGGGAACGTTTCAGTGAAAGCGACTTTTGGGTTGGTATGCATTTTGTGAGGCAGAGAATCATTAGGAGTGAGATGGCAAACGTTTAGTTGCATGATTCTAGCTTTTGGAACATGAATGTACTTATTTATGACCACCAGAAGATACACACTGCCGGCAACAAAGAAAATCATGCTCTTTTTGTTTACCAAATCACCAAGTCAATGAATAGTATTCTTGAACTTATTAATAGCATCCTCAAATGAAGTGTTTCAATCACACAAGGCTTTCTGTCTGTCTGTCTAACTCTGTACAGCCACAAAGTTGAATCAATTTCTGTGAAATCAAACTGACCACACTTCAGTGCCAGGGCCCAAGGGATTCTCCCTCCCCAGGAAATAGACAGCATCCACTATACTACCTCCAATCCCATGCTCTATCTAACAAGGAGTTGAGATGGCACAGTTTTCCATACCTACAATTTCTTCAAACAACTCTGAATATCTCAAATAGCTTAGTTCAGTGTTACCCCCACCCCTTAATTGCAGAGAATTGTTATTACAAGTGATTTAGAAAATAGTTTCTGCTACTACATGAACTTCTAAAAAAAGAAATGCTGTGCTACTGGTTTCACTCTGTCTACTTTGACAGAGTAAAAAGATGCCACAGTGACTTTAGAAAAATTAATCTTAGGCTACTGGGATTACAAAAAAAAAAAAGCAAAAGCTGCTATCTGCCTACCAAGCATGATGGCACTACATTTTGGAATATTTGGAAAGAATGCAAAGATATGTCATGCAATGATGAACAGCTGCACAAAAATATCTAAACCTACAAATGAATGTGTAAGAAATGGAATTTGGGGAAAATGCATGAACAGCTTCTTTATAATAGAAGTTGCTTTCTCTGAAACAGTCCCTCCATCCCTTGTATGGTCAGAGAGTGGGAGGTGCTAAGACTTATTTCAAGTAGAGGGAATAAAAACTCAAAGAGAAGAGGGAATGCTGGCCAGATGAGACATTTCAGAAGGACAGGAGATAATGGGAGGGAATTTAACACTAACATAAATCACGCTGGAGATTATAATTTTAGATGAATTATTTAAGTGAGAAGTTAGAAACACACTGGGAAAGACAAATACACCAATACTGCAGTAGTAACTGCAGCAGAAATTTTACCAATTAGTAAGAAGAGCAAGAGAATAGATGAGTTTTGCAGTAGCTCTATCTGAGAAAAACAACCTAACTCCACAGACAGAGGAGGGGGTCTAGCCAAGTACCAGGACTGCTCTGGAAATTTTTCAAATTGATTTTCTTCGATACAGAGATAAATAAAATATGACTGAACTGGCTGTGCTATAATAGGGTTCATTTGGGATGCTGTGAATTATTCATTCTTATCTATCCATTCGGCATGTTTTCACTAACCTTTTACAGCCATCTGATAAAATGGTGCAAACTTCTTAAATTGATTCATTTGGGTAGATATGTTTAAGGACCAGCTTCCTTCTTTGCACTCCTGAACTAACGTTCATTTACATCTCTGGAGAAAAACAGCATACATGTAGGTAACGATTTGCAAAGCAACATTTGGTCTTGAGCCTACAGGAAGGCCTCACAGGAAGGCAACAGGTTCAGCAGAAGTTGGTGACTGCTTTTAAACTCACCTGTCATCTGGGTGTGGTGGCACACACCTGTAATCTCAGCTACCCAGGAGGCCAAGGTGGGAGGATGCCTTGAGTCCAGGAGATTGAGACCAGCCTGGGCAACATAGCAAGACCCAGTCTCAAAAAAAGGCAAAAACACTTCAACTGTCTTCCAAAATAACCTACGACATAAAGTTTACTCCCTCATCCTACAGTAACTTAGTGTTCAATTTGTTCTTGATGCTGCTCAGACGCTGCTGAAAAGACAGGCAAGTTCCTGCTCATGTGGTACTTGGAAGATGCAGGTGTGAAACCACAAGTGGCAAACAGGGAGTACGCATGCTACTCTACATAGTGACAAGTTTTATGAGAAAGCACAGGCTGCTCTCAAAGGGGGAAAAAAGAAGAACTTGTCTAGGTTTGGGAATTGAGAGAGGCTTCTTCGATCAAAAGGCATTTTATTCTGACAGCTAAAAGATGGGTAAGAATTCACCTGAAGAACAGGGGACAGGTGTGCCCGGCAGACGGGAGAGTGCCGAGCACCTGTGGCAATCCTGGGGAACATGCAGAACCACAGATGGGATGTGCGGGGAAAAAGGATGAGCTATATGAAAGGAGTTCGAAGTAGTAAGCATGGCTGAGTCAGGCAGAGCCTGTGAGTCCATCCAAAGGGATTTGAAGTTTTCTTCCAAGCTAATTGGGGAACCAACCATGAATGGGTTTTAAGGCAAGAAGTGATGTCTCCTTCACTGCTGAATGCAGACTGGATGTGAGCAAGCGGGAAGTAGAGGATCCATTTAGAAGGCCATTCAACTGGTCCCAATAAGAGGCAGGGGGGAGGGGGATGACTTGAACCACATGGTGGCTTGCAAAGGCAAGTGAACAGGGGTGCTATGCGTTGAGACGAAGAGATCAGAGAATGAGAAGGTTTCGAGAAAAAGACCAAGAATTCTATTATGGACATATTCAGTTTGAAATTCTCATTTAAAAAGCAAGAGACAATGTCAGCTAGGGAGTGGTATATATGAGCATGAAATAATTGCCACGTATGATAGAGGAGGGATCAGGATTTAAGAAATCCAAACTACACTAAGCCATCAGGGAGATAAAGGGAACTCAAGAGAGAAGAATCAGGAAAGTAAGTGGACAAAGGAGGATGCCACGTACCATGTTCAGAGGCATCTTAGGATCTCTCTCTCCCAGGTCATGATTGGCTTTGGCAAGGGAAGTTTTGAGAAAGCACTGGAGTAATACATTGGCTTGGAGTAGACTGAAGAAGGACAGGGCAGTGAAGAGGTGGAAGGAGTGAAGTGTATATAACACTTTTAAGGAGAGTGGCTAGGAAAGGAGACTAAAGCAGTGGCTGGGTCAAGGGAAGGTTTGTCTGTTAGGTTCTTGCTTTTTCTGCTCTATTTCTTAGAGTGAGGGGGTGAGAGGCTACATAACTCTATATAATGAGTCTTGGAAATAATCCAATAGCGAGAGACACTTAAGAGTCAAGGAACAGTGACAGGGCATGGTGGCTCACGCCTGTAATCCCAGCACTTTGGGAAGCCGAGGTGGGTGGATCACTTGAGGTCAGGAGTTTGAGACCAGCCTGGCCAACATGGTGAAAACCCATCTCCACTAAAAATACAAAAATTAGCCAGGTGTGGTGGCTCATGCCTGTAATTGCAACTACTCGGGAGGCTGAGGCAAGAGAGTCACTCGAACCCAGGAGGCCGAGGTTACAGTGAGCCGAGATCGCACCACTGCACTCCAGCCTGGGCAACAGAG
Organism: Rhinopithecus roxellana; assembly: GCF_007565055.1. Taxonomy (NCBI): domain Eukaryota; kingdom Metazoa; phylum Chordata; class Mammalia; order Primates; family Cercopithecidae; genus Rhinopithecus; species Rhinopithecus roxellana. The sequence goes on from NC_044551.1 coordinate 98,140,757, forward strand.
TGAGACTCCATCTCAATTAAAAAAAAAAAAAAACAGTCAAGGAAGGGAAGAAACAACTGAGGAACAAAAGCTCTGAGCTTCCAATAGGGCTGAGCTCTGGAGCAGGAATAGAAGGATGTACCCTGAGGAGGCTGGCATTTCCTCTCTGGTACCTCATCTGGTACCTCCACATGCCTCTCTGGGAGAGACATCAACCAGGGACCACAGCCCTGACATGCTCCACAAGGGGTCTTTCAGGAAGAAAAAACATTATTTTAATTTTTCCAAATCTCCAGAGCCATGATAATTGGAAGCCTTATGGGTTTTAAAATGTTAAACCAAAAAATGCCTATTCATGAACACTATATGTTTTGGGATGCTGAGGTCCTATCAGCTAACAAAACAATTATGTTTACTGATTTGCTGACAATACCATTTAAGAGCCCTCAAATTCTGAGTTTATTCTACCAATTATTCCTCTAAGGCAAAAACCCCCAAAGCTCTATGTTTTATTATTTCTATTTATAGTAGTAAAAACTCAATCCACAGATTCAAATAAACAATGCAGAATGCAATGAAGTCAAATGAATACGCTTAAAGTGCATTACTAAATAACCCTTCACAAATGAATTCCTGTAGGCTTTATGTCTGTACATATGCCGCTAAGTGCTTAACTCAAGGACACTCCCACCCAGCAGACGGTCCAAGGACATGAGCAGAGGCCTGCATCTGTGCAGCAGGCCAGGAACAACCCGGAGCCAGAGGGGTTTCCTAAAGAGTTTCTGAGAATGAGGCTCTATTGGGTTTCTGGAAGTTAATCTTGGAAATGCAAAGCTTCACAAATCATTTGCTCCTTCTTTAACAAATATGTATTGGATATCTACCATGTGCCAGCCGTGGCTCTAAATGCTGAGAACACTGCATAATAAAACAATCCTTGCCCAGAATGAGCTTCTACTCAAGATGACTGAAAGAGTGAATCAACAGAAAAGGGCAGTCAATGCATGCCTGCCAAGTGTTAACTTCTCACCACCTTCATGGCTACCTCCCCTGTACAAGTCTCACTCAGATTGCTACCATAGCCCCCTCTACCTGTTCATTCAACTTCCACTTGGTTCCTCCAGGGTCTCTTCTCCACAGAGCAGCCAGAGTTGCTCTTCAATTATTAAGTCATATCCTGCTAAAGCTCTGCTTCAAATGCTCAGATGGCTTTCCAACTTACATTTACAATGGACATTATGAACAAAATGCAAACTTACATTCACACCTTACAAGGCTCCACTACTCTCTGACTTCACATCCTGTCGCTTTCCCTGGGGTAGACCGCAAAACTGGCCACACGAGAGGCAGCTCCTCCTGTCAAGAGCTGGAATCTATTTCCCCACCCCTTGAATCTAGGGTTGGCTCTGAGACTGGCTTTGACCAATATAATGTGGCAGAGGCTACCTGCCATGTCAACAAGCATGAAATAACCTCTTGGAGGATGAGAGACCAGTGTGGACCAGAGATAAGCCACCCTACTTGAGATCTCAAAGATCAATCAGCACTCAGTGTCCTGGCAGCTGCTAGAGATATGCATGAGCCCAGTCAAGACCAAAAGAAGAACTCCCCAGCTGAGCCCAGTCAACTTGCTAACAGGTTAGTGAGCTAAATAAATGGTGGTTTTTCTAAACCATTAACTTTGGGATGGTTTGTTATGTGGAAAAGCTAACTGATAGATCCCTCTTTATTCATTTTGTTCCCCCCACACTGACTTCCTTACTGTTAAAGAAATATAACAAGTATATTTTGCACTTTGTGCTTGCTATTCCCGATACTTAATAGCATCCCTCATACAGACAGCCAACATGTATCTCTCCCTTCAGATTTCTGCCCAACTGTAATCCATCAGTGAGGCCCTCCCTCAATGCATTCATTATATAGAAGTATAAACCCCACTCCAGCCAAGCCTTTGTTTTTTTTGCCTGAGGTTTATCACCATGTGACATACTGTATTTACTATTAACTTATTTATTCATTTTTAATATGCCTTGCTGTTAGAATGTAAGTCTCATGAGAGCCAGGACTTTCTCTCGTTTTATTCATCCCTATGTCTCCAGTAACTAACACAGTGATTGGTACAAGGTAGGAACACAGTCTATATTCGTTACATGAACAAGTAAATAATGAAACAAATCAGAAAATATAAAATAGCAGTAACTATTATAGAGAGATTTAAAATAAGGTGAATGGGTAGTAGGAAGCCAGAGCCTAGTCGAGATTTGTTAGTGACAGAAGGCATCACTGAAGAGGTGACATTTGAATGAATATCTGAATAAATTCAAGTTCTTCTAATTACAGAAGGTCCAAGGTACAACTAAGTCTCACACTAGCAGTGTTGCTGTTCTCAATGGCAGGTATCTGTGCTGCAATGGCCCAGTGAACAGTCTCCATTTATAGATCCAAAAAGCAAAGCTAATGTGTTTATGCTCAATAAAATACGCTTACCTCTCCTGAAGCGGGCAGACTTTATCTTCACCACTCCATCAATCCTACTATCAATATTATTGTAGCAGTACTATCACAGCTGTCCATAATAACAATGCTAACATTTGAGCAACTGCAGTCTGCCAGGTACTAGTCTATGCACAAAACAGACTTCAGCTCATTGGTGCTATTACGATGCTCTTTTGAGTACTCACCGGTACTCTTTTTAATTCTCCTAGAAACTAAAAGACAGAGAATTTAGGTACTCTGTCCAAAGGCACATGGCTAAAAAGCAGTAGGGGTGGATTTATACATAGGCAATTTGTCTCTGACACCCTTACCCTTTCTCACCCACTGTACATGACTTCACATCAATCACCCACACATCAGTCACCCACACCAATCACCCAATGCCTTATTCAGAACTTTGACAGAAGGAAACTTCTGGACCTTGGTCCCTAAGCATCACACTTTCCCTGGGAAAGCATGCACATATATAAGCATGCACCGGGCCTGAGTCTGGACAGAAAAAGGAGTTCCTCCAAGGAGAGAAATGAAATGCTTCTCCACAGTCTTCATTATGAGAGCCAGGCTTGCCATGCCACCTACTGTGCAAGTTCCAGGATTCTCCTTTGGTCAGCAATCTGGAACACCAGTGCTCATCACATGCGTGGTCTTTGTGTTTCCTCATTTAAAGCCGAGCAGAAATAAGTAATATTTATATTTTTAGGACAAGAAGAATTCAACAAATGTTAACAGTTCACAATATGGCTTTTGTCTCCGTGCCCAATGACCACCTTGCCTTTCTATCTCAAAATAATGCCCATAACAGTTCTGCTCCACACCATCTGGATCTCTTGTGCAATCCTGTGGTTTTCCCTTCCTCTTCTCTAGCCTCCTGTCCCAACACCACACGTGCTGCAGTGGCCCTCAGCCTCGCTACCCACTCCTTCCTTGTTACAGATTAAACCTCCCTGGCAGGAAGGTGAGGAGCAGTCAGGTGAGATGAAGGTTTGCTGGCCTCATTTCAGAGTGAAAGGCACATCATCAAAGGAGAGGGCCACAGAGATGTTTAAAAACCATCAGACCCTACACTTGTGCCCATGTTCCCTTGAAAGATACCTCCCCAGGAGCCACACTTTGCTAAGCCAGAAAGGCTGGATCATACCATGTTAGTTTCACATGTATTGCCCAGACAAGTCTTTCTTTCAATGTTGATGCTGTGAGGCTGTAAATGCAGTGGGATTTCCTCACGAGCTGGCCCTTGTCCCTCCCACTGAAAAACTACTTACTCTTCGAAGTCAATTCCTCCAGCGCAAGCCCATTCCCTCTTCCGAACCCTTTGCTTCTTGTCTTTTCGATTTATTTCTTGCTTACAATATGTTATGGGCTGAAATGTGACCTCTCAGATACTTATATGTTGAAATCCTAAGCCCCAATACTTTAGAATGTGACTGCATTTGGAGATAGGGTGTTTGCAAAACTGATTAACGTGAAATGAGGTCATTCCGGTGGGTCCTAATCTCAAATGATGGGCCTCATTATAAGAAGAGGAGATTAGGATGTGGGTACAGAGGGAAGACCTCCTGAAAACCCAGGAGGACAGCCATGTGCAAGCCAAGGAGAGACGCCCTGAACAGACCTTCACAGCCCTCAGAAGGAAACAATCTTGCTGATACCTTGATCTCTGATTTCTAGCCTCTACAAGTGTGAAACACTAAACTTCTGTTGTTTAAGCTGCTCAGTCTACTTTGTTACAGTAGCCCACACAAACTAATACATCATACATGGTTTTGAGATAGTCCCATGTGGCCTTGTCACTGAACTCTTAAGAGTTTTATTTTTTAGCTTGATTTGGTTGCATAGTGGTGTTGCAGTGAATTGTGTTATCATTTAAACTGTGTGGGCTCATTTCTGTGACAAGCTATAAGGCCAGAAGCCACGTATTCATATATCCCCTCATAGACCTACCTGCTGCAGCATCTCCGACCATCATCATAATGTCAGTGTTCAGCAGAATTTGAAGAATGAAAGATGGATTTGCAAGAGACTATTTTTAACATGTGCTGCCTTGCTATATTAAATATAAGTCACAGCCTTCTTTAATTAATAGGTGTAGAGACCTACCTTTTACAAGTCAATACGTGGCATGAGAAATGCACAGATACATATGGGTCAATGGAATAGAACATTTAAATCAGGACTGTGTGGGGAAAGTTCAGCATAGTACCTTCCTCCAAAAAACAACAACAACAACAACAACAACAACAAAACAGGAATTGCAACATATCAGGTTTTATATGTTTACAAAGTTATCAGGCTGAAATTTTTAAAATGGGCTAATGTTTCAATTCAGGAGATGAGAGTGATGCTGCGGGCCTGGGAAGTTCATTTTAAGAGCTTCTGAGCATGGAATGACCAGGATAGGAAGCAGTATGGCCTGGGAACAATGGAGAGAATTTATGAGAAGTTGTAAGGCAAAAAAGACGGAAGAAGAAAATAAGGAACTGCTATCTAGAACCTGAGGGTTCTGAACACCAGAAAGTATCTATGTAAAGTGACTCACAGGCGGGACTATTAGAATGAAGGATGAGGCAGGACTGGATGACCGGGGTTGTTGGATAAATTTTTGGAATTGATTTCTGTTACAGAAAAGGAAGAAAAGTTCACACAGTTCCAGACAATGGTTCAAGGGTATCACTTGTTAGAATGTAGTGGGGACAGGATTTCAGGGAGTTTAGTTCATCCTGAACTCAAAAGTAAGACACAGGAATCCACATAAAATTGGCCTTTCTTCATTACCCCAGGAGAAGACAGAACCATCAGTCAGGATGCAGACAGCTGCCAATGAAGTTCTACATGGGTTTGGGAAAGGGATTGCTCAATAGACCTGCAGAGAATACAATAGTATGTTTTCTAGAAATGGAGTCAAAACTACAGGCATGTTCTATTTTCCACAGAGAAGGGTAAAAGATGCTATCTCAAGGAACATTACTTCCATTCATGTCAGTGATACCTACAGAAAGAATTCTTCGACATTCAATCACCAATTCACAACAATTAAAATCTCAAGATAAAATCTGAGTTTGTATCATTAGTTTATATCTTGAACACAACACACTTAGGGGCAAGATTCATAATTAACAACAGAATATGTAAATCCATAATTTTAATAACCTCTTAATCGCTTCTAAGTTTTTGGCTGACATTCTGTGAATCTGATTAGACTGTCATTATTTTCTTTAGAAACACGGCTGCACTGGTGTCAGGAATGTTGGCTTGACCAAGTTCTTATTGTTTGACTAGATTTGCATTATTATAATTGCCTTCAATCTGAGGTTTCTTTGCAAGAATATTTTTCGGACTCTTGACAGTTGTGTGACAGCAAAGTGGTGTTTAAGCCATCTATTGCAATTTGCAATTCCAAGCTCAATAACTCCCTGATAACTGTGACATGTCACGCTAGGCTGAAATGTAACACATGAGGGTGACACTGCTGATAGCTTATTGATGGCCATCTGATGTTTGAACTGAATACTGGGCCCCAAAGCCAATCTGTACATTAAACATTGGTAAACCTGCTGTGGTATGAATTGAGGATAACACATGTCACTATCCAGAACCGGGATATCTCACAGTTCATATTCAATACATCCTTATTATCATCATTATCCTGGAGCTCTCTGCGCTATAGAATCCCCAAAATGACCTCCTGCCATGTGGGTTTTAAAGCATAGAATTAACTTCCAGTAATGCTTGGGGCTGCCATGAGGGAATTCAGTCTCAAGCCTAGTCCCCAGGAATGGACTTGAAACTTTTAAAGGCAGTCAAGACCTTAGGACTGGTTCCTTCATAGTCACCTCTCAGCTGGTGCAACCTGGTGCTCTCTCTTACTCTCTCTCTCTGTGTGCGTGTATATAGATACACATATATATACACACACATATATTTGTATATATGTATGTATATATATGCGTGTATGTATATATATATGTGTGGGTGTGTATGTGTCTTCATATTGACCACTGCTTTATTACAATATCAAAGGGGCCCATGTCAACAAGCCAAGAAAAAGTGGCCCAGTTATGAGGAAGTCCAACTACTTTTGTTCTATGAAGGAAAGAAAAGCTACATAAGAAAGGCAGAGGAAATGTAATACAAATCCTTTATGGGTTAACCTGACAAACACCAGTAGGTGTGTCAAAGTAAGCTGCACGTTTACTTATATCCATAAGAAAGGCACAGCAAAGAAGTGTTTCGCCTGAAATCTGTAGATACTAAGTCAATGTAATGAGAATTTCCTCATTCTGATTTGTGAATATAACTTCTTGCTTGCAAGCTTTAAGAGACTAATTCGAATAAGTGTTCACAGTAAGGGATTCTGACGAATCCCTTAACTGTTAGAGCTGTTAGTGTTTTTCTTAAATAACATCACTCTGGCCAACGGTTACTGCCCACAATTAAGTATTGTAACTTAGCACAGTCAAGCAGTCACTGTTAATGAAGGGATAAAGAATCCATCATTGCAACATAAACTACAAATGGTTCTAAGCTGGGGTAGTGAGTGAAAGAGGGCAGGGATCATCTGATGTAGAAAGAAAGGAAAGAGAATTGAGAATTAAGATAAATCACTTTCTGATTAGCATGGTGCTCTCCAATTCCAGAGGCAACATGCCAAGAATGTATCATATAAATGCCACTAATTAAAAACAAAATAATTTACTAGAAAATGTTGGCAGATAAACTAATTTTTAATTTTTAACACATGAATTATTTTGTACTTTATTCCAAGTTATAATACTTTGCATCTGGAATTAAGCTTAAGGTCTTAACTGCAAAGCCCCTATTTAATACTTCTCATTGTTATAACAGCTACTTCTTCACACACTGAATAGACATTTTATAAAAGAAGAACTGACTGCTTATAATAGTAGGGAAAAATTATGAGTATATATGGTGGTTCTAAATTCCCTAGGGCAAAAAAGCTAAAAGATACTATATTCTTTCTCCAGTCTTTGGTCCTGTGTACAGCATTTCAAATATTTCAAAGTTTCTCATGCAATAGGACACACAGGGTTAAGATTCTAATGAGTACTGACATGAAATCAGCTCACCCTATGAACTACTCACCGTAATAAAATTCACTGTTTGTTCCAAGCTTAAGGAATGGTATTTTCAAAAGCTCTGCTTTTGTTAGCATCTACCTTTACTAGGTATTAACATTTTAGGAGAAGTCAAATTAACAACTTGATTTCAAGCATTAAAATTTGGGGGAATATTTTTAAGGGGTCATAAATTTGTAATAACAACATAAATCTACCTGCTTACATCACCTTAGCTCAGTCGGAAAAAAAAGGCATCTCCCCAATGGCTCGTACAAATAATGAGTTCTGGTGATAATTAAAGTAGCATATTTAGAGTAATATAAAATATTCAAGTTTCACGGGGTAAGGTGGAGATTCCTAGGACGACAGGACTTAAGGGATATGTGCAGTCACAGAGCTTGAATACTCAATTAGCATGAGTTAAGGAGGCCAGGCTCACTAGATGTTATAGTCATTGCTGAGTTTCAGGCACAGAACAGAGACTGCCAATGCTCATCAAACATCCTGCCTCTTCCTGCAATCAGGTTGGTGCAATGTGACTAAGTGGTCAGTCACATGTAAGTGACCAGATGTCGGTCACACAAGGGCAGGCCATAAGAAAACATCTTATGTGATCCTCTCCCACATGGTGACCTTGGAGGTCCCAAGTCCCAGGGGGGAGATCTACAAGACGGAGGAAGACCTTGACTCATATGGAGCTTGAATGTGAGCAAACAGAACTTTTTATTGGATTAAGCCAATGAGACTTCGAGATTTGCCCCAGATGACACCTAACAAGGCATATCTCAACAGATCTGGTGAACCGCCTGGGTCAACACAGCAGAAGTTTATTTGCAGCTTCAAATAACCTCTGGATAAGGAATCAAGGACCACAATGACAATCTGCCATTGTTCCCCAGCAGGGAGGGACTGTCCCGACTGTAGTGAGGCATCTGCTTTGCAGGTTTCTACTCCAATCCAGCTCCTAAGGCACAAGCCTAGTGTGTTGTAGGAGAGAAGCGGGGAGAAGAGATGTGCCAAACACTCTTGATTTGGCCCTGCAGACCTCCTGTCTGTCTTTCTCTGCTTTGTTCTCAATCACAGGAGCTGCCCTCCCCTCTGGCTTCTGGTTGAACGGGGTCAATGGAGAAGATTTTAGATGGTCACAGGGAGGAAGTGCAGTGAAGTCAGGGTAGCTGCTCCACTTGCTTCTTCCCTTTCTGGACATGAAATTGGCAGTGGCTACATTCCCCTACACACCGCTCATCCCCTCTTTCACAGCTACAGCCTCCAGGAACTCTGTGCCTGCCCCTGCCAGGCGCTAGTGCAGTCCCTGGAGCCTGCCATCTCTTGCGGCTGCTTCTAACCCTACTCATACCACCCAGAAAACCTGCTGCAGGCTCCATCTGCTTCCTAACAGGACTGATGCAGGCTACCTGTATTTTTATTGAAATTTCACAACACAAAGTAGCACTATTTATCAGGTGAAGCACTACCAGACAAGAAAAGGCGGATGTCCTCCCTACCCTGACTCAAGACTCAGTGCAGCTTGGCTATTTGAAGGCTCCTAGACACACACTGGCACTTATGAGTGACTGAATAACACTCATATCTCTGGAGGCAAAAGGACCCAGCAGGGATCACGTTTGTCTGCAAGCCGTTCGAATGCAGGCACACAAATGTGGCTGAGTACTTCTGCACAGCTTTGCAAATTGCTGAGGAGCTATCACCTGCCAAGGCATGCCCAAAGCCACTGAGATAACCCCAGAAATAGATGGGAAAGGGTTTAAAGTTGATCAGGGTCCCACTAAAAGAAGGAGGGGCAAGAACCAGGGCAATAGAATTTAACGTTCTTCATTACCACTTATGTGATTGTAAGCTGGTGTGACCTGAGAAATAATCCTTTTTAGAAGAAGCTGGTATGGGAAAAATCATTGAACATAGAAGGTGTCTTAACAAAAGAAATAACCTCTTTGGAGTGGATTTTAGTTCACTGTTCATATGCCAAACTTGCGTGTTTGTGTGTGTGTATGCATGTGTGTGTGAAAACATCATTTCAAATGTGTCATTCAAAGTCCATAATAAAACGTATTCAATATTCAAAAATTTAGAAGAAAAATGTGAGCAAGCTTGGCCATCTGTTCATGCCAGTAATTCATAAACCATCAATTGCAGATGGATATTTAAGCCTTAGACATTTACTTATTCTGCCCTGTTGTACTTATTTCCATGTTCAAAGCTGTCTTTTCTTTTGTACATATGGCCACACCCTTTTCAACATTTACATTTTTATGCAAAGAAGTACCACTAACCCTTCATTAGTGAGGGTTAATCAGAAGACAAGCTTACTGCTTGAGTGGCTCTAATTTTAACAGCATTGTTCAGTTCTTCTACATGGCAATCAGAACTTACTGCATCATTCACCATAGTTCATGCCATTGGCATGAAACTGACATAAGCTGGCACTCTGCTATATACCTTAGCACAATATTGCTTTCATCTCTGGAGTCGGGTGTCTTACAAATTTAACAGTGTAAGTTAGGACTGTCCAAAGATATTTACAGGTATGTAAGATTGTAGGATGGCTGGAAATGTTTTCTGTCATCTTCTCATGATTATCAGTGTGTGTTTGGTTATATTGGCATTGCTCAGGAAAGCTTTTTCCAGAATAAAGTGTGTCTTTCATTTCTTTCTATCAAGCAGTATATTAAAATAAACCATTTTTTAAAATCATCATTACGGTTGGAACAAATTCTTTATTGTTAAGTCAATTGTTTTATATTGAACTAGCTATGCCAAATTTAATTTAACTTAAAGATGTTCACATAAAAATACTTATTTTAGAGTTATTTTATATTCCCATTATGCCTTAAGTAAATTATATTCCAAACAACTTGTTGGTTCAGCAATATTTTATTTCTACATTGAGTTTTAGCAACTCTAAAAAGGCTTTGCAAAAATTAACTGTAGAATGGAATACGATATTTGCAATGCCCTTCTCGAGTCTGTTTTCAGGTATTTCAATAAGACATAGTGATTTCCAATTGACATTTATTCCAGTAAGTTACAAAATTCTTTTGTTTGAAACCATTTTATGACATCTGGACCAATTACTTTTATCTTCAGTGGCACTAGAGATATGTTACCAGAGCGGGGAAAGCCTATTGATGAGATCAGGGTCAAAAAACATAAATAAAAAATTTTAAAAAGAGGAAGGAGTCAAATTTATGCTATGAAATCTGAAATGGATAAAGTTACCATCTCTTCCATTTTTAACATTTCAAGATAACATTTTCAAGAAAAACAATAGAGGCAAATTATTTTAACAATTACAGAGAAATGAGAGATAATTATTTATTGCCCACTAACCTTCTGTCTAACTTCATTGGGTAAATACAAGTAAAATCTCATTTTAACAAATTTAATAATTATATCCAGATTCATTTTGGAAATCTGGTCCACTTCTCAGCTAACAATTCATAGTAACTCTTGTGCTGATTAAAAGACCATAAATTCCAGGTACACACACACACACACACACACACACACACACACACACACACACAACAGATGTGTTCATCTTTTTTGTTAACTTTTAGTCTGTCTTACTAGCTAATAAAGATTATGAGCACTTCAATAAGATTCAGATCCTGAACCTGAACACATTTGCTATGCTAAATAATTAGGAAATTGTGATTTAAAATGTGCTGGTGATATGTGGGCATTATGAATATAGTTTTGTTGTTTTGTATACTTCTGTAAAGATTCTGGCTGGGCAGTTACAGAATATAATTACTGCAGGGTGCCACTGAATAGAGAGGATAAACTGTTCTTGGAAAAGAAAACTTCTTGGTTCTGGTAAAAATTCTCTTGATGATGGCTTACATGAAAGGAGCAGACATTAAAGGACAAATGAAAATAGCAATTTTATCGGTGTAAACAACCCAGAAGTGTCATTGAATGGAGTCAAAAATGCTCACGGCACACTTCTAGTTTGTATTGTCGTTTTGGAGGTAGAAGACAAATGCCATCACAGGTTAATCTTACCACTACTGCCAGAGATCAAACCACGAACTGACGGTCTAAGCCCAAATATGTTTATGTCATTTTTACTAGGCATTACATTTTCCAATCTCATTGAAATTAGTTCACCTTCTAACTCTTTTTCCATCTGACACAAATTATTTTAATGCATATGCCTGAAGGCTCCTGTTAATTTACCAGGCAAATATGATCTGCTATCTTCTTCACTTTAATTTGATAATGTTGAATATTTACACATGCCTTTAAATATACATGTGAAAGCCAGCAGTACCTTGAATATTTCAATTAGTAGAGGATAGCCTGAATAATAGATAGAAGGGAAAGGTAAATTAACACAAATCAACATGTAATATCAAGGAAAGTGCTATATAACAGTTCAAAGTAACTCCTCAAACAAGTTCAAAATTCTGATTCTGATGGCAGTGACTCCTAATTAATGTTTAAGGAAGAAAGCAAATAACCATCATGAAGAAGTAACATGCAGCAATGCAGTTTGGTTCAGTAAGCAGTCACATAATCCCCTTTGAATTACCTTATATGGAGAAATGGGAGTAGAAAACAATTACCTAATAAACTAGCTTGTAATGCCAACAAGAAATCAGTTATGGAAATCTATTCAATCCATTTGAACTAGAATAAATATACAAATGTGTAATTATACTAAAAAGAAGGGTGAAAAACATGTGGACCCTGGTACTAGAAAGGAAAGAAAAAATACAATCTAAAACAAAATGTAATATTATCAGCAAAGCATTGAGAAGAACTGGTTGGGGGTGGGGGTGGTGAAGAAAAAGGCAGAGGTTTTAGGAGACCTGGGTATGAGATCTGTCTTTCAGTGACCCATTCTGGAATCATGAATGAGTCGCTCAACCCCTCTGGGGCTCTGTTTCCTCTGATATAATGACGAAGTTGAACTTGGTGGTCTCCTAGATCCATTTCAGCTCAAACATTCTGGGAACATTCCCATTTCATGATGGACAGCTTAAATGGAAAGATCACTACTTTGTGCTTAAGAACTGGACTACATGTCCTTCTGTTTTTCTAAATACCTACCCAGTTCTAACTTTTGCTGGTGTCTGATGTCAGATATTAAGTAGTGGTGATGTGGCATCATTTAAAGGGAAACACAGTAATTAAGTAGCAGGTGCTCTGTGGTAAGGTAAAGTTCACCAACATAGAAAGAACGAAAAAGGAAAGCAGCGAACAAGCCACTGACTCCAATCCATGAGTTTCGGTCAGAGACTGGCTATGGGGGATTCATTTCATCCCTGATCCAGAGTCCTGTGGCAAGGGCTCAGAGCATCTACTAATTGTGACTGTGGAGCCTGTCCAGATGGTACAGGCGGATACAGGATGTGTACAAGCCTACAAACAGGTTTACTGCCATATTCAGAGCCAAGTACCAAATTAGTTATTCTCCAGGTGTGTAAATGGCCTAAGAGCAACAATAAGAGGAAATAAGTATACAGCTGAGGAGAAGGGACACGGTGTGATGAGGGGACAGCTGGCTATGTTCCTTTTCATCTGATCTCATCAACCTTCAGGACAGCCAGGTGAGTCCTGACAGTCCAACTTAGTACCTGTGTCAGGGTTCCATCCTTTTTGGTCTAGAAGTTTTCACTTCACTTTTGTCTTTAGCTTCTTCCTCCTTAACATGGACCTCATGACCTTTCTACAGTGTCTGACTTGGCACGGTCAATGATGCACAGTTTGTACATGGAACTCTACTTGTGGAAGAAATGTTTTTTAAAAAGCAAACTACTAGGATAGTGCAAAAACATTTGACTGACAAGCAAACAAGGGGTTGTATTTGGATATGGATGATTTACATACAAAGTGCTGCGGGAAGAAAATAGGGTGAAGTGTTGGCCTGGACACCAAGAATAAGAGAGCTAATGTTTTATTAAAGAAAACGCAAGGACATTGTGGAAAACTTCTTAGAAATATAAGAAAGTATGAAAGAAGCTATGCTTTATAAGAAACAAGAACAGAAAATAACAAGGAGAGAAAACTCTTCAGATGAAAAGTTAATAGGAACAGAGGAAAACACAATTGGCTGCAATAGAAATAAAGACAAATAATTGTAAGAAAATATGAAAACATAATAGGCAAATCAAAATTCACACTGCAGTAAGCAACTGACATAACATGGACAATAGGAATAGATGCAAAAAATAAAGACGTAATGAAGGAAATCTTCATGTACTTAATCAAAGAGTAAAATTAATTTTAAAAAAGTTTATTTTACATATCCTAGAAAAAATAATCAAAAGGATGAAGAGATATCCTAAAACGATTTTTTTAAGTTGCCTACTATGGAAGATTGAAAAAAGAGTGGCCCCAATTATTCATTCTTCCTTGCATCCATGCCCTTTGTAACATATAAAATTTGCAGTTCCTCCCACTGAGAAGTAGAGTATATTTCCCCATCCCTAGAATTTGGTCTTCATCTCTGATTTGTTTTTCCCCAAAGAATGTGTCAGAAGTAGTTATGCACAAGTTCCAAACCTTTCTTGAAACCCCATCATTTGAACAAGCTAAGCTTACTTGCTGAAGGAGAGAGAGCCCAGATGCCCTAGTCTAGGCCATCAGAGATCAGTCAGTCTGCCAATACCCAAAATGCAAGAGATCTCAGCTAAGATCAGCAGAAACATCTCTTCACCCCACATCTGACCACAGAGGCATGAGAGAATCCAACAAGACCAAAAGACCACATAGATACATAAGAACTGACAAACAATAACAAAGAATTATTGTTGTAAGCCACTGAGTTTTGGATCTTTTCTTACATAGCACTAGCTAACTAATTTACCTAAATAGAAACAAAAAATGTTACATGCACATGCTCATGCATAAACACACGTACAGATGCACACATACAAACACATTTGCAAAAATATGAAAAAACTTTAAATATTTAAAACCGAGTGTCTAATCTTTTGGCTTCCCTGAGCGACAATGGAAGAAGAATTGTCTTGGACCACACATTAAATACACTAACACTAATGACAGCTGATGAGCTTAAAAAAATCTCATAGAATGTTTTAAGAAAGTTTATATATTTGTTTTGGGCTGTATTCAAAGCTGTGCTGGGCCACATGTGGCCTGTGGGCCATGGGTTGTACAAGGTTAATTTAAAACGTCCTTAAGGGAAATAATCAAAACTCTAATACCCACAAAGAAAATTAGCCAAAGGACCTGTTCAGAAAATTTTCAGAAGAAATACAAATGACTCATAAACATCATAAACTAGTCAACTCTACTGATAAAAAGAAACAATCATTAAAGCAATGGAGTGCCATTGTTCCTATATTAAATCGAAACAAATTTAAAAACTCATGAGGCTCAATGTTGAGACTGACATGGAAAGGCAGTCACCCATAATACTGGTGGGAATGTAAAATGGCACAGGTGCTCTCATAAGCCATCTCCCATTGTAATTGTGACCTTCAAAAGCATGTGCTGGAAATGGGGCGTGGGGCCTAATGGGGAATGGATTATTGCCAATTATAAAGGGCTTGAGGTTGCAAGTCTGACCTCTCGTTGCCTGCTCTTTGCATGCTGTCATGCAATGACACAGCAAGAAAGGCCCTGCTAGATCAGCTCCTCAATCTTGAAATTCCCAGCCTCCAGAACCATAAGCCAATAACTTTCTAATCTTTATAAATTACCCAGTCTGTAGTATTCTGTTACAGAGGCAAAAAATGTGTATTATATAGTGTATTATAATATATATATTATATACACAAAATGTGTATTATATATAGCTATATAATGCTTGTATTATATAGCTATACATACAGTATTTTGAAATAAAACAACAAAAGAAATTATCACCAAAAAAATTCTCATGCTCTTTCACCTATTAACTGTACTTGTCAAACCCTATCTTAATGAAATCATTATTAAAAAGGACAAAATTTGATACTATGAGAATTTCAACAATAAGAAAATGACTAAATAAATTCTGACATATCCTTATATTTAAAAGTTATGCGGCCATTACAAAGTCCATATGTAAAGAATATTTACCAACATGAGAAAGCATAATACAAAGAGAAAAAATTGATAAAAAATTTTAGGTGTATAAAACGTGAGTACAATTCAATAAAATTATATGTGTGCATGTATATTTAAATCTAGAAGGAAACACAAAATCATGCCAACTAGTCTCTATATCTGCAGGATTATGAGTGATTTCTCTCTCTCTCTCTCTCTCACACACACACACACGCGCGCGCACACACACACACACACACATAGTTTTGAGTGAACTTAGAGGTCAGTTCCTGCCCAGGTCATTTCAGAATATTTTTCATCAATGACTGCATAATGGCAGAACATGTAAGCTCAACAGCTTTGGGCCTGTTACCAAACCAGGAGGCTTTATGAATTCAGATTGACACTGTTAAGTGCTGAGGTGAACAGAAATAAACAGGATGAGATTCAAAAGGGGCCCCTGCTGGGTCATTTGCAGAGGCTAAACCAATTACACAAGACAATGTAGAGAATGAGTTGCAGGTGTGTCTGACACAGATCTAGGAGTCAGTGGGCCAAAACTGGACATGAATTGGAAAGCTGGTGCACAAAATTAAGTACATTATTGAAACCAAAATTGAAGAATTAAAGAATTTAAAAAACCAAAAAAACAAAATTGAATAATTAAACATGAGATTAATTCCCTCCACCCTACTGGCTATCTACAGTCTCTTCTGAATATTGCCTACAGTTTTGGGGTCTATAATTGAAAAAGAAAGGCTCAAAGAAAAACATT
This sequence comes from Rhinopithecus roxellana, assembly GCF_007565055.1. NCBI lineage: Eukaryota > Metazoa > Chordata > Mammalia > Primates > Cercopithecidae > Rhinopithecus > Rhinopithecus roxellana. The sequence goes on from NC_044551.1 coordinate 98,157,104, forward strand.
ATAAACAATAGTATCTATTAAGAAATGAGATCATGTCTTTCAAGAAGAAAACAATGTTGCAAAAATTTTCAAGTGTTGATACAGATGAAAAGCAATCATTACATAGATGGCAACGCCAGATGGTCGCCAGGTCTACTGAGCAAATACCAAAAAGTATGAGTAAATCATACTACATAATATATACATAGTTTTATTTGGAACACTTATTTGGAACAGCCACCCTTTTGTTTGGAACACTCTCCTCAATGCAAAGATGTGGAAAAATACATCAAAGACCACAGGAAAGAAAGGAAGGAGGGAAGTGAGTAAGTGAAAGAGATTAAAAAAAAAAAGGAAGGGAGGGAAAGAGAAAGAAAGAAAAAGAAGAAGGAAGCACAGAGGGCAAGAAAGAGCAAAGCAACATGGGAAGATCTTCAACAGGAACAAAGGCATTCTGAAAAGAGGGAAGGCAGACAAGGGCTTTAATCCTAGCCATCCCTGTCTATTGCTGTGCCTCAGTTTCTCATCTACAAATTAAGGAAGATAATAAATTAAATATGCTCTTACAAATTCAGGAAGAAAATGATAGTAGTTAGACAAGGAGATTCTATATATGCATAAATGGTGTCCCAGAAAAAGAAAACAGAGCAAATAGGACTAAATAAATAAACACATAAAGTGTAATTCAAGAAAATGTTTGAGTAATAAAAGATTCAAGGGCACACTGGGTACCAGAAAAAAAAAAACTGATATGTAACAATAAACATGAAGTAAGTGGACTTCAGTGATAAAGAAAGACCTTTCTGGCATCCAGACAGGATAGAAAGATAAATCTATCTTGAAGGGAAACACATAAGCAACTGTGGGCTTCTCAGCAGCAACATCCAGTATCAGGATATAACAGAAGGTGTACCAGGTCCACAGGCAAAGAAAGTCAGGACACAAATGAGAAACTATAGCAAAATGACTAGCAGTGATTACAGAATGCATTCAAATAAAAAATGAAAAGTAAAGCAACTGTGAGAACTATGGTTATAGAATGGAAATGGGCTATGCTATGACAAATGTAGAAATGGGGTAACTAACAAAACCTGGGGGTACACAGGAAGATAAGTGGAGAATGAAGTACATTAATTGACTCATCTTTTATAGCCAATGTAAAACATAAAATTTAAATCTGGTAAAGGAAAAGAAATTTAAGTTTATTAAAAACATAAAAGTAAATAAGCTAGCTAAAAATATATACTATAATCAACTAAAATTAGAAAGAAAGGATGGAAGGTGGAAATATGTGCAAAAATGCTTATTTCTTTATGGGTCTTAAGAGGTATAAGCAGCATTTAAAGAAACATAATGAACTAAATAGAACTGTGAAGCTCTAATTACAAAAGTAATCAAATCTAAAAGAGTTACAACATTACATGACCTTTCTAAATAATAAGAAAAAATGTAAAATCAAATCTAGACCATGTAATAAAAATTAAGTAATAAAACAAAGAATAACATAAAATATGGTTATGGTATAAAACTAAACACATCTATTATGTAAATAAGCCCCCATTATGTTCAAAACTCAGAATAAAAGGTCCCTAGATTGGCTCCCCCAGGGCGAAAAATTGGTATACTGATATGCTTTGGCTGTGTCCCCAACCAAATTTCATCTTGAATTGTAGCTCCCATCATCCCCATGTGTCATGGCAGGGACCCAGTGGGAGGTAACTGAATCTTAAGGACAGGTTTTTCCCATGTTGTTCCCATGGTAGTTCCCTCATGACATCTGATGGTTTTATAAAGGGCAGTTCTCCTGCACATGCTCTCTTGCCTGCTGCCAAGTATAATATGCCTTTGCTCCTCCTTTGCCTTCTGCCATGATTATGCAGCCTCCCCTGCCATGTGGAACTGTGAGGCCATTAAACCTCTTTTTCTTTATAAATTACTCAGTCAGGTTGTTCTTCATAGCAGTATTAAAATTGACTAATACAGAAATTGGGACAGGTAAAGTGGGATATTGCTATTAAGATACCCAAAAATGTGGAAGCAACTTTGGAACTGGGTAACAGGCAGAGGTTGAAATGGTTTGGAGGGCTCAGAAGAAGACAGGAAGATGTGGAAAAGTTTGGCACTTTCTAGAGACTTATTGAATTGTTTTGACCAAAAAGTCCAGGCTGAGGTGGTCTCAGAGGGACATGAGGAACTTATTGGGAACTGGAGCAAAGGTGATTCTTGCTATGCTTTAGCAAAGAGACTGGTGGCATTCTGCCCCTGCCCTAGAGATCTGTGGAACTTTGAACTTGAAAGAGATGATTTAGGGTATCTGGCAGAAGAAATTTCTAAGCAGCAAAGCATTCATGATGTGACTTGGGTGCTCTTAAAATCTGTCAGTTTTCTTCATTCATGGAGATATGGCTTGGAATTGGAACTTATGTTTAAGAGGGTAGTAGAGCATAAAAATTCAGGAAATTTGCAGCCTGACAATGCAGTAGAAAAGAAAAACCCATTTCTGAGGAGCAATTCAAGCCAGCTGCAGAAATTTACATAAGTAACAAGGAGCCAAATGTTAATCACCAAGACAATGGGGAAAATGTCTCCAGGGTATGTCAGAGGTCTCCACAGTAGCCCCTCCCATCACAAGCCAGGAGGCCTAGGATGGAAAAACTGTTATATCAGCCGAACTCAGGGCCCCCTGCTGTGTGCAGTTTTGGGACTTGGTGCCCTGCATCCCACCCGTGGCTAAAAGGGGCCAAGAAACAGCTCAGTCCATTGCTTCAGAGGGTGCAAGCCCCAAGCTTTGGTGGCTTACAAGTGGTGGTGTGCCCACAAGTGAATAGAAGTAAAGAATTGAGGTTTGGGAACTTCTCCCGAGATTTCAGAGTAGGTATGGAAATGCCTGGATGTCCAAGCAAAACTTTGTTGCAGGGGTGGAGCCCTCATGGAGAACCTCAGCCAGGGCAATGCAGAAGGAAAATATGGGGTCAGAGCCCCCACACAGACTCCCCACTGTGGCACCACCTGGTGGAGATGTGAGAAGTGGGACACCATCCTCCAGAACCCTGGATGGTAGATCCATTGACAGCTTGCACCACATGCCTAGAAAAGCTGCAGAAAATGCCAACTTGTGAAAACAGCCAGGATAGGGGCTGTACCCTGTAAAGCCACAGGGGTGGAGCTGCCCAAGGCCGTGGAAGCCAACCTCTTGCATCAGGGTAACCTGGATGTGAGACATGGAGTCAAATGAGATCATTTTGGAGCTTTAAGATTTGACTGCCCTGCTGGATTTGGGGCTTCCATGGGGCCTGTAACCTCTTTGTTTTGGCCAGTTTCTCCCATTTGGAACAGGTGTATTTGCCCAATGCCTGTACCCCCATTGTATCTAGGAAGTAACTAACTTGCTTTTGATTTTACAGGCTCATAGGCAGAATGGACTTGCCTTGTCAGAGATGAGACTTTGAACTGTAGACTTTTGAGTTAATGCTGAAATGAGTTAAGACTTTGGTGGGGGGCTGTTGGGAAGGAATGATTGGTTTTGAAACATGAGGACATGAGATTTGGGAAGGGCCAGAGGCAGAATGATATGATTTGTCTATGTCCCCACCCAAATCTTGTCTTGAATTGTAGCTTCCATAATCCCCTCATGTTGTGGCAGGGACCTTGTGGAAGGTAATTGAATCATAGGGGTGGATTTTTCCCATGCTGTTCTCATGACAGTGAATAAGTCTCATGAGATCTGATGATTTTATAAATGTGAGTTCCCCTGCTCAAGCTCTTTCTTGCTGGCCACCATGTAAGATGTGACTTTGCTCTTCATTTGCCTTCAGCCATGATTGTGAGACCTCCTCAGTCATGTGAAACTGTGAGTCCATTAAACCTCTTTTTCTTTATAAATTACCCAGTCTCGGGTATTTCTTTGTAGCACTATTAAAATGGACTAATACATATGCTATATGTAAGAAACATCTAAAATAGTGTGACTCAGAAAAACTGAAAATAAGAGCCTGGGCAAAAACATACCAGACCAGTACCAACAAAAAAATCAAGAATCTTAGTATTATTATCAGGCACTTTAAATTCAAAGCAAATACCATCTAATTAAAAAAAGTTACTTTAAAATTCTAGAGAGTATAATTCACAATGAACATCTAACAACTATAAATATGGTACTGACATTTACATAGCAAAACCTATCTGAACTACAAAAGTATAAAAAAAACAGTAATGTTAGGCCGGGCGCGGTGGCTCAAGCCTGTAATCCCAGCACTTTGGGAGGCCGAGACGGGTGGATCATGAGGTCAGGAGATCGAGACCATCCTGGCTAACACAGTGAAATCCCGTCTCTACTAAAAAAAAAAATACAAAAAAAAAAAAAAAAAAAAAAAAAAAAAAAAAAAAAAAAAAAAACAGTAATGTTGAAATTAATCTCTTTCCTGACAAAGAATGATCAAGTGAGTAAGAAATAAGAATAAAATTATCAAGCCATTCTAACTGACATATAAATGGAATTCCATGTCTTAAAATAGGGAACGTAACTTCTCTACAAATTTTTATGGAATGTTTTCACTATCAATCGAAAAACAAAGCCTCAATAAATTACAAAAGTAGAAATTAAATAGACAATAATTTCTGTTCACAATGTAACAAAAATCTATAACAAATCAGAAAACCAAAAGACCCCGCCATCTGTAAAATTTTAGTTCCCCAAAATAAACACTGTGTCAAAAATGAAATCAAAACCAAGAATGCAGTATTTGCAGAAAATAGTGAAAATAGAATGTCCTCCATTGGAGTCTCTGTATACAGTCATAATGGGCTGAGAGGAAAATTCACAGCCTAAACTACTTATACTATTAAATAAGAAAAAATGCATATTTTTTTTAGAAACCAAACATTCAATTCAAGAAACGTAAGGCCAATAAATGAGATAAACCCTTAAATGACCAAAATAAAGAAAAAAAATAAAAGTCAGAATATAGAAATAACCACAGATTATTCACAGACTATATAAATCATAAAAGTTCCTTGGCTTAAAAATATTATAATAAATGTAAAAACCTGAATGATGGATAATTGTATATATAGCTAATTACCACAAATGAAACGTAATCAGTTGTCAAAGAATACCCCTCCCAAAATGCACCAGAAAAAATCAACTCCATACAAGTGAATTCTATGAATTCTTAAAGAAACAGCTCATTCCAGTGCTATTTACAATACATATAGAAAAGGAAGGAATGGTTTTGATCCTTTCTGCAAAATCAATACAACCTCTACACCAGCCCCCTACAAAGACAGCACATGCACACAAGGAAACCACAAACTTCCCTTAGGTTCTCACCACAAAAAATCTTAAACTAAATCTATGCAAACCAAATTGTGTAACACTGTTCAACATTTTAAAATATGTCCATATAATTCTTCATATTAGTAAATACAAAGAGAGAAATATTTTCTCCATTAATGCTGGGGAGGAATTTGACAAAATTTATTAAAATGTAAAGTTTATACATTCTTGATTTTTCAGACTTCTTAATAAAATAGAAAAACATGGAGACATCACTAATATCATAATACTAACATTTATATAGTGCTTATTATGTTCCTGGCATCCTAAGCGGATGTGTTCCTATTCCAAAATTGTTATTCTTTTTTCCTAAAGTAATGCTGAGGTCAAGCAATGGCAGTGGAACTGTAGAGGGTGTGGGGGCTGGGCCAGAGCTGTGGGACTCCGGATTTATTCTGTGAGTTGGAGAATTGTCTAGTCATCAGACCAACAGAGGTGCAAACCTCTAACAGCATATCCCTGTTTCTTTCCACCCTCTTGACAGGAGGCATTGGAGAGGGTTTATCTAATGACTGACGTCTGATGCATAAGGTGCAGGCACACTCACTTAGGGTGCGAATATTTACTGAGAGTCTCCCTGGGGCCATACACTACTCTAGGTGCTGGATATACACCAGTAGTGAGAAGCTGACCTCATCTGTCTTACTTTCTGGTCTTAAATCTAAAGGCAAGAGGCATTTAGCATCACAAATCCTAGTGTTGGCAGTCAACACTCCCGAAGTTTCAGGCACTGAATAAAAACAAAACTGTGGCCCTTTCCCAAGGAGTGCACAGTGTCCACAAGGATGTGAAAGCCATCTGGAAACTGATAAACTGCAAAAAGCTCAGCCATCGTCTGTGGGCAAAATAAAAGAAGGATGTCCTTGGAAACTCATCAAATAAAAATGTGACAGAAACACAGCCATTAGAAGCTAAACAGCTTGGGACACCCTTGTCTACACAGCACGATCACTGTAATATTTTGAAGAAAATTGATGTTTTTAAAATTCAATAAAATCTACCTTCCATTCACCTTGAAAATGTGAATTGAAACTCAAGAGCAAAAAAACAAGACAAAACAAAACAAAACCATGAGAACACTACATGCTCACCCTGAGTCTCCAAAACATCTATTTTGTGCAAAGCACTTTCCAGTATCCAACCAAGTATGTCCTCATGGCATGAGGACCCCCTCAAGGCCTTTAATCATCAGGACATTGCTGCATTGGTGGGGAGATTTCCTTCCCATTTTTCTAGAAAATCACTTTTCAAACAAAGATTTTAAAGGGCAGAACAGAGCCAACCCATGGTTTCCACATGAGTCCCCGCCAAAAATATAGAAGACAGCCTTGTGATCATTTTTAAGAGGAAAACTAGCAGATTCTATCTTAGTCACATGGAGTATCAACTCAGGCCAAAATGACAAAACACTTGAAGTGTTGGCTTCACTATTTCCAAAACCGAAATAGTTATCAACAAGTGGTTAAAATTGGGGGAAGATGGCACCGTATCATGTTTTAGAGGCAAGTCATTTCCAAGTTAAGATTTTAAGAGGCACAAGCATCCAAGAACTCACAATCATGATATGGTTTTCTCTTCCACCCAGGACCTATGTCCTCACCTCTTCCACTCATGTTCATCTTTATTGTAAAAATAGCAACACTGGAAGTAATGGCACCCTAGGACCATCGAGGCAGATTTCAAAAATCCTTCTTCTCAGACCAATAGTGTCTTAAGCCAAGTATACAGCTCATAGGGTAAACACATAACAAAGTATATTCTAGAGCACTACCATGCAGGCTGGTTCTTCCCTAAGGAATCAAACTGCCTGCATGTTCTGGACGCAGGTTTCGAAGGAGTATGGTGAGCTGTGCAGTCTGGTGAACCAGGGGATGCCCACAGTTCTGGCTTCCACTACCCCGGCCTCCCTCTTTTTTGTTAGCTCCACTTAAAGGGAAAGCCCTGTGTACGCTTTTAATATTTTACTTTCTTTTTTTCTTTTTCTTCTCTTTTTTTGAGATGGAATTTCACTCTTGTTGCCCAGGCTAGAGTACAATCGCATGACCTCAGCTCACCGCAACCTCTGCCTCCCAGGTTCAAGTGATTCTCCTGCGTCAGCCTCCCGAGTAGCTGAGATTACAGACATGGGTGCCACCACGACTGGCTATTTTTTTTTTTTTTTTTTTTTTGTATTTTTAGTAGAGACAGGGTTTCTCCATGTTGGTCACGCTGGTCTCGAACTCCCAACCTCAGGTGATCTGCCTGCCTCAGTCTCCCAAAGTGTTGGGATTACAGGCGTGAGCCACTGTGCCCGGCCATATTTTACTTTTTAGTGGATAAAAGCAAATAGTATCAGACCTTAAACGGGGCACAATGCCCTAGGTCCATTTCTCCTCCCCTCTCCTTTTTCTGTTCCTTCATTTCCTTACTGGCCCTTGGCTCTTCATTCTGTTTGAAGCCCTTGTACATGACCCCTTTGCTCTGACTCTAGTTCTGACTCCTAAAATAACCTCGTATAGAGTCAGAGACCCACACAGATATGTTGGAGTCAGGGAGGCAGAGTCTTGTGGGAAAGGACAGTTGACAGGCAGACAAGTCTTGACCTGGCCTCATTTCCTATTTGCCAGTCATTCTTGGTTCCTCTAACAGTGCTAGGTCTGGCCCGTTGGGCCAAGGCAATTCAGCTGCCCTGGCCCACTCTGGCTGGCCCGTTCCTCCTCACTGTGTCCCAGGAGCTGGTTCACCAGGCCACTGGATGTCAATATTCTCCCCATCCAACAGGAACTCCTTTCAACCTATTTCTTTCGAGTTCCATTAGTGTAACAGCTAATCTGATACACTGTTCAGCCGGAATGTGCCTTTGGAGGAGACCTGTCCTAAGCAAGGGCTAGACCCTGGCCTGCATTCCAACGAACAAAGGCATTTTTTCCTCAACTCTGATTCCATCTTTCTGTCTAAACTAGAGAGACTAACTGAAAAACTATGCAAGGTCAAAGAGCAAAAGGCAGATATTTGAAAAATTTTTGTCTGGGTCCTGGGGAGTGTGGCATGGAGCAGTGGTACAGCCAGAATCCTGGCCTGGGCTTGGGTGACACCCCCAGAGAGAGACTCTGCTTGGACAGCCCTGTAGCAAAACCTCTTTCAAATACTGGCAGGACTTCAGAAGTAGTTTCATTTAAGTGGATTATGCTTAAGAGTCTAAGGCCTGTAGTCAGTAGATCCCACAGGTCCAGCAGTCCCTAGCAGTGACTATGCTCACTCCATCTGTGTTAAAATCAACTGAATTTCATTGAAGCCAGCTGAATTTCTTAGTTTTTTATCTCTGATCAAGTAATCCAGAATAAACTGCTTACCCTTCCTAAGCCTTAATGGACCCATCTTTGAAATAGGACTAATAATAAAACTAACAGCACAGCTTTTGGAAATAAGGAGTTATTGAGTTAACACATATGAAAGCACTTTATAAACAGAAAAACAGTAAGAAAATCTTTATGATTATTTATCAGAGAAACTCAGAATGAATGCTGTGAAGCATTAGAAAACATAAAAGTCAAGAATATGTCCTTGAATAGCCTATAAATATTAATTAAGATAACTGTTAGTACCCTTGAAAATAGACTTTCTAACAAATTGCTCCTTGATGCCCAGACCATGCACACTCTCCCGGAGTGTTATTCATCGCAATGTTCAGCCATCAGCAGGTCCTCGCCGCCCTCCTCTCTTTCTAACAGCATCGCTCTGCAGAACTTCTATTCTTCCTTTTCTTTAATCTCTAGGAATAACCATTCAACATGTGCTCATTGATGCTGTCTCCTATCCCATCATCCTCCCTCTTCATCAGCTGGTTTGATGGATCTGCGGGTTTTACCTTTTCATTAAGGTGTGCATTCTGATTCTTAATCAAGGAATGAAATCTGTGTATAAAACACACAGAGGAATGTATAGATATGAGTCACATGGCTCCGCACCCAGTGAAATTACGCCAAAATGTATTAGCCAAATGAGGAAGTCATAGTGCCAAGGTAAGTATATCACTTCATGATGCAAACACTGTGATTAAAAGATAACTTTCAGTTCATTATCTGAATTTTTAGGCTGTTAAGCAAACATTTAAATTAAGTAGAAACACGGGGATAGCTAACTCGATTTCTCAGTCTTAATCTGGGTTTTAAATGCCATGTGCATGCCATAGAACACCAGCAAAATGAAAAGTGACAGATGATAGAAATGAGAAAAAGAGGCCGGGCGCGGTGGCTCAAGCCTGTAATCCCAGCACTTTGGGAGGCCGAGACGGGCGGATCACGAGGTCAGGAGATCGAGACCATCCTGGCTAATACGGTGAAACCCTGTCTCTACTTAAAAATACAAAAAACTAGCCGGGCGACGAGGCGGGCGCCTGTAGTCCCAGCTACTTGGGAGGCTGAGGCAGGAGAATGGCGTAAACCCGGGAGGCGGAGCTTGCAGTGAGCTGAGATCCGGCCACTGCACTCCAGCCTGGGTGGCAGAGCAAGACTCCGTCTCAAAAAAAAAAAAAAAAAAAAAAAAAAAAAAAAAAAAAAGAGAAAAAGAGGTTGCAGGTGGAGCTTGTGGGAAAATCATTAGACAAAATCTTCTCATTAGGATTAGGATAATGGATAGAATTGGGGCTCACTTAGATATTACAGGTTAGTAGAACAGCTGAATACATTCATTTTGAAAGTCCAAGATCCTCCACCCTTTGGGTGTGGGCTGCACTTACTGTATAATTTCAAAAAGCAGATTATGGAAAGAGGTGGGAGGGAAGGAATAATTTTACAGTGGAGAAATCTGCCAAGCACTACCTCGGCCAAGATGCTATGGTTTGAATGTGTCCCCCAAAATTCATGTGTTAGAAACTGAATTCCCAACACAGCAGGGTCAGTAGGCACAGCCTGGTGAAAGGGAGAGTGCTCATGAACTGGTTAATACTGCTACAGAATGGGCATTCAGGAGGGGAGCTGCTCTCTCATTTATCCTTCTACCATATGGGGACCTTTCTCCCCTCTGGAGGACACAACATCCAAGTCACCATTTTAGAATCAGAGAAACTGGGCTCCAACCTGACAGTGCCTTGATCTTGGACTTCCCAGCCTCTAGAACTGTGAGAAATACATTTCTATTGTTTAAACCTCCAGTTTACAGTATTTTATTATAGCAATCCAAGCAGACTAATAACAGTTCTTTATGGAAGAAAAAGTCCTTTTAGAATAAGGGACAAAACATATGTATGCTATATAATATGACACATGTGTTGAATAGACCAGTCTCAATAATGATAGAAGTGGATTCTGGAAAATATAAACAATGTTCCTTTTTTCTCATTCCAGTGCAAGATTTTATGGAAAAAAAATACAAAAAGATGTGCTACTTTTCACAGAATCACCATCTCCATATCTCAACATAGATATGACACGTGGCCCTCAAATAGGTGTCCTGGTAGTAAACTTCCTTATGTTTCTAGGTGAGATTTATCTACATTTGTACAAAGCAAAGAATTAGATACAACTTCACCTTTTTTATGAACTGAACCTCTGAGAGGGTTTTATGTGAAAGCATTTCAAATCCCTTATGGCCAATGTAAACACTGCTCCCAACACTCACAAATTCCATAAATGGAGTGTACCATTCAGTGTCATTGATTTAGGGAACACCTTAAACCAAAGCTCATGATAATTTTCAAGAACAGAAGAAAATTTCTTGACTTTGTAAATAATCTAAATAATTGAGACATAATGTCAACCTCTTCAATCATGGGTGGGTGATAATCTTGTGAATCTCCCTGTCCAAATGTCAGGAACCATTTTGTTTCTATTCTATTAAAATAAAGGCAGTGTCCCTACAATATCTTTCAGTGGCCTTCTTTATATTATGCCAAATCATTCAAACACATGGAAGTCAACACCTGTTATTCATCAGTTAGCTCCCACTAAAACCAAAAATTAGCAAAGCAAGGTGCAGTCAAGCAAAGCCTTTCTCCTTTGCTGAAAGCATTCTATTTCTTCTCTTTCCACGGATGGTTTTGGAAAGAGTATTCATGCTGAGGATGATCTCAACTCAAAAGTGTAGAGTTCTCTCTGATTCATCACCACTTGGAGAACAGTAGAAAGACCCTGGGACTCAGCGACCAGGACTCTAGGGCTCACTGACTCCTCCAATTCTATGACCTTGGGAGTTTGAAGTACATGAGGTCTAAGGTACTTGCAGCTCCAAGGACTGAAGACCTGAAAGTAATTCAAAGTTTTGATTTGAAAGGCTGTGAGAAGCCACATAATCTGTTTGGAGTAGGTTGTTTCCAAATTTTTAAGTCTGTGGCACAGTAGTTAAACTGGGAGGACAATCAACAATCTCAATTTAGCTTTCAACAATGACACACTTTGAAGGCAGGCCAGCTAGTGCAGAAGTAGACATACAGGATGTAGCAGCCACATTTCTTAAGAAAGAACAACTCTTGTCTTCTATAATGGTACTTTGTGGGAGATCAGATAGCAAGAGGCATAACCAGAGGTCTTAGATTAGCTATCCTGTGCTAAAAATCTTAAAGAGACTGAGATAGAGACAGAGAGAGATAGAGAAACATGCTCAACTAACTGCATTTAAGTTTACCAGGATAAAAATACTGGAAGTATTTTGATAGTTCTCAGATAAATTTATCAAAATAAAGGAATATTTCAAAAAACTATCATTTATTTGATATTACAGTAGATGCCATATTTGAGGTGACTGCATTTAGAGGTGGGCACAGCCACAATAGAACAGGTTTTGACTGGTGTATCTGTAGAGAGTTCCAAGAACACCTTGAGAATGAGTGCTTAGTCTCTATGCTCAAACTATACAGCCCTTTATTTAAAAATCACTGCTAAAGCCAGCTGACATTTACTCAGTGCTTTTTCCATGTGTCACTCTGCTAAATGCATTATGTGCATTATTTCATTTAATCTCCCCCAAACCCTATGACGCAGTTACTACTATTATTATCTCCATTTAATAGCTGAAAAAACTGGGACACTGAGAGGTTAAAATACTGGCCCAAGGTTACCAATCAAGTAAATGCAAAGAGACTCGAAACCTGATCTGCGGGCTTATTAAATCATGCCCTCTACTATGAAATCACTTGTAAGAAATAGTAGGTCCCAGTTCTAGACACGGCCTGGGCACTAGCTATCTCTAGGAGCTTGGCTACCTCATCTTCTCTTTGAATAAAGAGACTTGTTCTAGATGATCTTGAATGTGTGACAGAAATCTTAAATTGGGATTTCTCAGATATATTGAATGACCATGAATCTGTCCTCAGTTATTCCACAGGAGTCATTCTTGGACAGTGGGATCTACTGGACCTGTTTAGGCAACTAAATACTATATAGCATATATAGCAATCCTAATACATTGCACACTGGTTTGCAGTTATTTGGGTCCATTGCCTATGTACTACTAGAAATTCCTCAAGACAGAAAACATAATTCATCATTGTACTCCTCCACACTGCCTAGCCACTGCCTTACCTATTATATGCATTCAACGAGTGTACTTCCAATGAAATGAATGAAGGAGAGACTGCTGGTTCATGGTTCATACAATTGTATATTCCAGAAAATATCTATGCCACCAAGTAGGCTACGTGACACCAACACATCATGGGGGAATTTCCATAATGCATGTTTTTCTTCATCTTCTGCCTCATGTTTATATTACGTACTTCAGGAAATTAAAAAAAAAATAAGTAGAATACAATCTATAACTTTCAACAGTATATCCATTTAATAAATGATCACAGGAGGAGTTAAGTATGCAAACTGCTAGGAAACAGAGGGCTTGAATTTACTTTTTGTTAAAAGAAAACTAGTTGGTAAGATTAAATTTATGAATGAAAGTACCTATAATGGGCAAAACCATATAGACATCATAAATGGAACATCTTTCATAATCCTACTTTTAGATACCCCTTACAAAAGAATGGCTACTTAGAAATTAACCAAATTCAGTGGCTACATGGGATTTTCCTCTTCTCTTTCCTTCTTTCCTCACCGGCCTACAGAGACCCACTAACATTTGGCAATCTTTCCCTGGTACCGACTTCCAAACCTAATCAGTATTGATCCTTGTCCAAAAGCAAGTGCAGAATGACAGGTTTGGTGATGAAGACAGAGGAAGAGGGAATAAGCATCTGACCCTTTCCTTGCCTGTCCCCACCCCACCTATGGATCTTTCTCCAGCCAACTGTTAGCCACCTGTTAGCAGTTTGCAGGCAAGCCAGCTAGTGCAGAAGCAGACATACAGGTTGTAGCAGCCACACTTCTTAAGCAAGAACAACTCTTGCCCTCCATGATAATGCTTTGTAGGAGACTAGCTAGCAAGAGGCATAACCAGAAGTCCCAGCTTAGCTATTTTGCACTAAAAATCTTAAAGAGACCGAGATAGAGACTAACAGAAAGAGAAAGACAGAGAGAGAGAGAGGGACAGACAGGCATGCTCAGCTAACTGCATTTAAGTTTACCAGGATGGAAATACTGAAAGTATCTCAATAGTTCTCAGATACAGTTCCTCAAAAGAAAGGAACATTTTGAAAAACTATCTTTCATTTGATATTGTAGTAGATGCCTTCTTTGAGGTGACTGCATTTAGAGGTGGACACAGCCACATTAGAACAGGTTTTGACTGGTCAATCTGTAGAGAGTTCCAAGAACATCTTGAGAATCAGTACGTAGTACTTTATGCTCAAACTATAAAGCCCTTTATTTAAACATCACTGCTAAATCCCCTTTCTTTTCCTTGCCCAGTGTCCTCCTTACCTGGTGTGGCACTACTCCCCACTGAAGCCCTAACTTCAACTTCCAAGGCCTTCCTTTGATATGTGAGGTCTTCTCAGAAAATCACCACTGCATTTTGTTTTAAAGACCTAGGGCCTGAATTAAATGAAGAGGAAGGGTAATGGAAAGTTGAGATGAAGAGGGAATCCTTTACATTATGGATGTTTCCTGGCTGCTATGGTTAGAATGAAAAATCGTAAGAATTCAATACCCGGTGTTGGTGAGAATGTAGAGCTACTAAAGCTCACTTACATTGCTGGTGGGAATATGAACTGGTAGAGGCATTTGGGAAGCTCTTTGGTAATATCTGCTAAAGCCATACATACATATACCCTAAGACCCATTGTCATTCATTGCTTAATGGCCCAAATTCTTCACTTCACCCTGTATTCATGCCCTTGGCCATGAAACCCTGCAGTTTCTCCCACCTCCACTGAAGAAATGCTTTTCCCTGCCCCTTGACTTTGGACCCAGCCACGGAAATTGCTTTGACCAGTGAAATGTTAGCAGATGTGTACTTGCTTGCTTTGTTATGTTCTCTTGTGCTTCAACCATCTCCTTATGAACAGCATGTCCTGAGAAGTCCACTGGTCCCAGGAGAAAGAGCTGCATAGCTGATCAGTGCGACCTGCCCCTGTGGTACATCCATACAATGGAATACTACACAGCAATAAAAAAGAGCAAACTACTGCTGCACTGAATCATGCAGATGAATCTCCCAAACATAATGTTAAGCCAAAGAAGTCCAAGACAAGATGATAAACACCATGAGATTCCATTTAGACAAAGTCCATAAACAGATAAAACTAACCCATTTTGATAGGTGTTACCTCTGTGGGGCTGTCTATTGGGAGGGAATACAAGGAAGCCTGCTGGGAACCGAAACTTCGTCTGTCTTGATCTGGGTGGTAGTGACACAGGTGTACATGTGTAAAAGATTTATCAAGTTATATACTTGAGATTTATGCACTTTATCCTCTGTGGGTCATTTCTCAATGAAAAAGTACATCACTACAAATAGATTATATCATTCTTAAGAGTTTAGAAGGGACAGCAGGGAACTATGAGAGCCAATTCCTGCTGCAGTCTGTGCTGCTCAAAACTAGTATGTAGTGGGAGAGTCTTGCCTTTCCAGGCCCTCGTAGCCAGTCACAAAGCTGGAGAGCAGAGTTGAGGATAAATGTGCTCCTGCCTACGTAAATCCAAAAATCAATCCACCTTAGAAACGTAGTATGTGGTTCTACAGAACAGGCAGGCTAAATGGCCTCCATGGGCAAGCCTGAGAGCCCTGCATTGCCTCTGTGAGTGGGAAAAGTATTGGGATCTACAAACAGGTTTAACTCATTACCCAGTAGTGAGTTGGAGGTGGCCTTTTGTATCAGTGAAATGGTCAGGTCTGCGGTACATTCATGGTTTTTTCCCAGTATTATTTACTCTCCCATAGCTAGCTCATCCTCTGAATTTCCTCTCATGCTCACCTCTTTCCATACAGCCCCATGCCCTCCACCTCTATTCCCTATACCCAAGGCTTAGGTAAGTTCCCATTTTCAGGACTCCCACAGTACCCTGGGCACATCTTTCATGGTGCATTTTCCACACTGGATTATAATTTATGAACTTTTATTCTATAAACTTCTTGAGTCCATAACTAATATTAATTCTGAGGACCAGCTTCAAAAGAACATTGTGGAAAAAAATGCTGTTTCCCGTACTTAAAATGCTGTTCCTGCCTCTACAGACTCATTCAGATCCTAACTATGATAAATGAATCAACTCAAGTGCTTCCCACTGCATGAGACCCTCCTTTGATCTTCCCAGTTAAATTTTAATTGCTAACGTCAACATTCTAGTAAATGTCTTTTTCTAGCTATTGCTCTATATTCACAGAAATGCTTAGATATATAGAGATAGATAAACAGCTATCTATCTATCTATTCAGCTACTAAGAGAAGTTAGAGCATATAAGTGTTCCGTAACCTGATTTTTGTCCCTGAACAATAGGATGTGAAAAATCCAAGTCAGTAAGTTTGATTGGCTTCACAGTAACCCATTGTATTTGGCTGCCATAATTAAGATAGTCATTCACCAGCCTTTATGGATGAACATTCAGGTCTTTTCCAATATTTCTCTATCACAAACAAAACTAAAATCAATATCTTCATGCATACTTTATCTCAAACTTGCATAATTACATCCTTAGCATAAGTCCCCTGAGGTGTCATTGTCAAGTCAAAAAGTTGCACATTTTATACTCACACAAACATTCCTAGACCATCTCCAAAAACACATAGTATCAGCTCATAGGCCCCAAATCCTTTTCCCAGAAACCATTCCTTTGCCACATCCCACACTTTCAGGCTGATCCTTTTTTCTTTTTGTCTCCTAGCAGGACAAAAACCTGACAGCTTATAGTCTTGTATCTTGGCATTAGGAGCATGTCTGTGTGTGTGTGCATGCATGAGTGTGTGTGTGTGCGTGAGTGCGTGTGTGTGCGTGTGTGTGTGTGCATGAGTGTGTCTGGAACTATTGAAAGCTGATGTCAATCAGAATTCTTCCTTCCCTATTTCCAGTTATTGCTGCAAGTAAACATTTCATATCTTACTCTTAACATTGGCAAAAAATCTTCGAAAAGAAATCCAAGCTCCCAATAAGCAAAGGAATGCAAATAAAATAATGAGTTTTTTAGTTTTGTTTTGTTGTTGTTTTGTTGTTGTTGTCATTTGGGGATGAAGACAAAAGGTAATATTCTTTGTCAATGCAAGTGTGTGGAAAAAGAACTACCCATTTTTTTTTGTTGTTCTCTTTCCTAATTCCGTGAGCTAGCACTTTCAGAACAATTTCGGATCACAGTGAGGAGAGCAGAAACTCATGTTTTGATCCTAATATTAATAGTTATATTTCCAGTATCTCACTCATTAAGAATGAAAAGATTTTTCAGTTGAGCTTTACATTTTATTTCTATTTTACTCACAGTTATGAATAAATGACTTTTCCCAAATGCATTTTTTTGTATCTCTCAAGACAAATATGCAGTAACTGGTATACTCCTGATGTGTATCATATAAACCAGACAGTTTCTACCTGCTCACCCATCTGCCTATTAAAGAACTGTTCCCATTTCTAAAGCTGAGATTTGTTCCATGTTTCTGGGACAAGGCTCAAAAATATAGTTACAACACATGTTCTAAGTATATCTATAATATGAAAGTAATAACTCTTATCAATATCCATGTTACAAACCATATCAAATCCTGTTAATTAATTCATCTTAAAGAATCTAAGCCAAATTTTGTCAGGATCCAGTCTGATGCAAAGAAAGCCTAAGACAAGAAGAACAGGTGTAAGAGCACAGGATAAGATTATCTCCAAATGGTTTTCACAGCAAAATCAGACATCCATTTCTTACCCTGATTTAGAGACACAAATGGAGCCCAAGACGTTTCACCACTCCCTCCCCAAAGTTTACAAAATAAAATCCCCCTGATGAATCCAATTGCAGGAATTGGCATTGTTTCTAAATTCTGCTTCCTCTATTTGGCTAAGAATAAATCTATTAAAATATTAAGATATGCCAGTAAGTGGTATCACGTGTTCTCTCACCACCTGCAGCTAGTTATGCTGTCTTTGAACTAAATGTATCTCTCTACTTATTACTGTGATTAAGCATCAATAATGTCAACCGGACCACATACAGTATAAATTACATTAATGTAATATGATAATTTAAATTGTATAAAGTAAATATTATGGCACTAAACACACACTTTTTAAGAGCAATAAATCATTCATTTCAACTTCCCTTATTGATGCCTTGTCCAATGTTCCACGCATAGCAAGGCACCGCAGAGGATGGAAACAGACGTCAGGCACCGATCCTGCCCTCTGCTTCACAAGGTGGCAGAGAGATAAAAGGTGTCCACAATGGCAGAAGCACAGAAAAGATAAGGGCCATGGATGTTCCAAGAGGGAGAAGACTACAGACAGGTAATGTGACGTGATCAGAAATGGCTTGGAGGACAAGTGGTTTTGGATTAGTCATGAAAAGCAAGAGGAGATTTATCCACGTAGAAAATAGAGAAAAGGCTTTCCTAGATGAGAAAAAAGTGCTTCCAGCACAGGAATTAAAATGGGAGTCTGGTTTGTGCTGTGAAAACAAGGACAACTGGTTTGGCAGGATCACAGTTACAGGAAGCACAGCAAGTGGGCTTATGTCTAGTAACTTCAGATGTGGCTAACTGAAGACCCTGACTACCATGCTAGGAAACATGACTGTCACCGTGGGTAACTGGGAGCTGCCAAAGAAGCTCTTAAGAAGAAATAGCATGCTCAGTGCTGTGTTTTAGAATGTAGACAAGGTGGAATTCTAATTATTTTAACAAAGATCACATGCAGTTAAGTGCAGTATTCTTTACACGGCGAGACATCTGTATTCAATCAACTATTTATTGATGGATGTACATTTTGATAGAGTTGGTTACAGCAGAGTATGCTAATTGTGACTCGATGTCTATTTGTCCTTTTCTTAGTGAAAACAAACGACAAAATCCTAAAAGTAAACAGTTCACAGGCTAACTAGAATAAATATGACATTTTCTAGCTTGCCTTACAGTTTGATGTGATCGTATGACTAGACTGTGGTCCATGCGATGTAATCTAAAGTGCTGTGTGCAACTTCTGAGAAATGACCTGTAGACTTTTCTAGACATCTCTAAAAAGATGTGTCTTCCCCTCTTTTTCCTCACTCCATGGGGAATGTGGATGTGATGCCTGGAGCTAAAGCAGCCATCTTGGGCAGACAGATACACTTAGGAATGGAGGCCACATGTATCAGGACAATGAGATAGGAGAGCCTGGACTTGACAGCACAGAGCAATTCACAGCCATGGGGCACCTTACCTGATACTGTTATGAAAGAAATTCTGACCTTTTCTGAGCTTCAGATATTTTGGATTTCCACCACTAGCATCTAAACCAAATCCCATCTGCTATTTTTGAGGAAATGACGCCAGGGGTTTTCTGTAGCTACATGTCTAGCAAATCTGTAGGTTCACCTTGGGAACTCACAGATTTCTGCAAGGAGTAATGTGAGCCATACTGGACAATGCAATTAAACTCGAAAAACTGTATCCAACCACTGAAGGGAACACATTCTTTCCAAGCACACAGGCCACATTTGCATAAAATTATCCATATATTTGGCCAATATTCAAGTCTCAGAAAATACTGAAAGACTAAATTCATGCCAAATATATTTTCCATTTTCTAATCACAAGGCAATTAAGCTAGAAATTAGTAATACAAAGGTAATCCTCAGATGTTCAAAAAGTAACTGTGTGATGATCTGTTCATGTCTATCTCCCAATCACATTGTAAGTTATGTAGCAGCAACTGACAGACCAAGCTGCCACCTCCCAAAAAGATGGGGGGAAACTTTGCAATGATGTGAATATACATTTAAAAATTAATGTTTGACTTCAATCAAAACCAGGCAAATAACATAAACATATAATTCACACATACACAGATCTGCAAATGGTCAGTAAACAGAAAACAATGTTCAACCTCACTAGTAATCAGGGAAATGCAAGTTTAAAATAATAACATATAATTTTACATCACATTCATAATTTATTAACAACGATTCATAATTTCTGTATTCCTGAGGATGGGGAATGAGCGCTGTCCTACAGTACTGATGGAGTTTCATACCAGCACACTGCTGATGGCAGACAATTTGGAAGTTTAATGGCTCATATTCAAAACCCAACATTCCCACCACATCTGACCCAACCCTACAGTGATACACCTGATGTGTGTGTAGAGTTTGGCATGTCATTTTTATTACAGAGGAAAATGAGAAACTATCTGATGTTCCTAACTAGCAAAACTGTTAGATAAACTGTTAAACTCACTCTAAAGAATATAATGCATTGGTTAAAAAAAGTAGAGAGTCATACGTACTTACTACTAGACTATTAAGTGAAAGACGCTATAGAACAATGCAGGTAGAATTTTCTCATTTGGTGGAAAAGAAATACTATAAACACAGAAACATATTTATATACATGTAAATGTATTTTTCAAACCTCTTAGCAGGCCATAGACTGTTCTGTTTTTCATGGCGATTACCACCAGGAGGCAAAGTGAATTGGGGTGGGGCCTGAGGGGTAAATAAATGAAGGGATTTTCCATTTTTACCCTATTGGTATCTATATTACCTGAATTATTTAAATTTTAAATACATATTAACAATATTATGCTTTCCTAAGTTATTTATGTAGTTAAAACAGTTGAGTAAATGATTATATTTACCCCCAACTCCCACAGCGTTACACACTGGTGCATGAAAGAAGATTCAGGCTCCCTAACCTATTGGACAGAATTCTTTCCATTTTCCTAAACTGATTTAAACTTTTCTGAATTTCAGAGGTCTGACTGATCTTATAAATCTTGGTACAACTGAAGCACCTAAAAGTAAAATACAGTTTTCCTAAACTGATTGCTCTTGCCCGATTTTTGCAAATTAAGTCAGGCATTCCTACTAAGCACTTTGCAAGGAGCCTGATGTGTAAGAGCTCAATAAATGGCAACTATTATTCTCAGTAAGTATTTCTAGAAGTAGTCATTGTATTGTAACACAAACGATAATAAATGTGCTTCTTTTCTGAGCTCACCAAAAGTTCCGCCATAGTCAGCCTGTGAAACTGCACTTCGAGGGAGAAATGCCCGAGCATACTCCTAACTTCCTACTCCAGACAGCTCTCAAACATACCTAATAAATGTTTCAGTCCTGAAAATAACATGTTGAGATTAGCTTAAAGTAAATGCTTGTCTAATCTACATCATCTTCCACTGCAGTTTGCTATCCTATCAAGTTAGTTTTAATCCATGAATATCTATAAGTCTGTAAAGAAATAAATTCTTTGTACTGAGTTCTGAATATATTTACTGTAAACTTAATAACTATATAATTTAATCACTGTAAGATCACTTTGTTGACGTTGCTTGGTTTTGATCAGACATCTGAGAGAAATTCCACTATTAGACTCTGATGTGATATGAGAAATGAGCTCTCTTACTTCTAACGTACTGGCCAAATTCTGACTCACAATTGATAAGAAATTCTGTGCTACTTTTCATATCATAGAACTGTCACCCATACATAGTTAGCACTTTATTTTAAGTTAGGACTGTGTCTTCAAAATATAAACTGAAACTGCCTTTAATAGTGCCAATATTCACATAATTCTTTATAACTGTCCCAATCCTTTGTCAGTGAGGAACTACTAGGAAATGATTCAATGAATGTATTTTAATACAAACATGCAATTCAGATATGTTAATGACAGCATTTCTTTCCTCACTCTCAATGACACTTTATGCTGTTTCACTGAATATTGTCCCAGTTTTGTGCCAATCCTTGGCTGCAATATTTAATAAAAAAATGGTCATTAATTGCTTAATGATGAGGATATCTTCTGAAAAATGTGTCATTAAGTGATTTCGCCCTTGTATGAACATCAGAGTGTACTTATACAAACCTAAATGGTATAGCCTACTACATACCTAGGTTATACGGTATAGCCTATTGTTCCTAAACTACAAGCCTATACAAAAATTACTGTACTGAATACTGTAGGCAATGGGAACAAAATGGTATTTGTGTATCTAAAATAGAAAAGCTGCAGTAAAAATACAGTATTATGATGTTATGGAACCACCATAGTCTATGTGGTCCATCATTGATAGAAATCTTGTTGAGTAGTGCATACTATAATTATTTTATTGCCATAGAAATTAATATGCTCTACATTTTGTTAAATGTTTAACTGCTAAAAACGTGTTACTGACCATGCAAAACGCAGTGAACTATCTGAAAAGAAATCAGTAAAAAATCCTATTTACAATAGTTACAAAAAAAAAACTTAGAAATAAATTTGACCAGGGAGGTAATGTGTACTGAAAACTACAAAACATTGATAAAAGACATTGAAGAAGACACAAGTAAATGAAAAGATATCCTGTGTTTGTGGATTGGAAAAATTAATCCTGTTGAAATGTCCATAATGTCCATACTAGACAAAGTAATCTACAAATTCAATGCAAACCCTATCAAAAGTCCAATGTCATTCTTCATTTAAATAGAAAAAAAATCCTAAAATTTGTATGGAACCATGAAAGACCCTGAATAGCTAAAGCAATTCTGAGAAAAAAGGACAAAGCTAGAGGCATCACACTACCTTATGTCAAAATATAATACAAAGCTACAGTAATCAAAACAGCATGGTGCTAGCATATAAACAGACACATAGATCAATGGGACAGAACAGAGAGACCAGAAATAATATATCCATGATCAATTGGTTTTTTTTTTTTTTTTTTTTTTGAGACGGAGTCTCGCTCTGTCGCCCGGGCTGGAGTGCAGTGGCCGGATCTCAGCTCACTGCAAGCTCCACCTCCCGGGTTTACGCCATTCTCCTGCCTCAGCCTCCCGAGTAGCTGGGACTACAGGTGCCCGCCACCTCACCCAGCTAGTTTTTTGTATTTTTTAGTAGAGACGGGGTTTCACCATGTTAGCCAGGATGGTCTCGATCTTCTGACCTCGTGATCCGCCCGTCTCGGCCTCCCAAAGCGCTGGGATTACAGGCTTGAGCCACCGCGCCCGGCCGATCAATTGGTTTTTGACAAAGGTGCAAGAACACACAATGGGGAAAGGATGGTCTCTTCAATAAATGATTTTGGGGAAAGTGAATATCTGCGTGCAAAAAAGTGATGTCAGATTCTTAGATCACACTGTATACAAAAATCAACTCAAAATGGTTTACAAGTTAAACATAAGAACTCAATCTATAAACCTGCTAGAAGAAAACACAGAGGAAAAGCTCCATGAGATTGATCTGGGCAATGATTTCTTGGATACGATACCAAAAGCACAAGCAACAAAGCAAAAATAGACAGGAATTACATCAAACTAAAAAGCTCTGCAAAGTAAAGTAAACAAACAACAGAGTGAAGAGATAACCTATAGAATGAGAGAAAATATTTCCAAACCATCTACCTGATAAGGAGTTAATATCCAAAACATGTAAGGCATTCAAACAACTCAATACTAAGAAAACAACTAATCCAATTAAAAAGTGGGCACAGGGCTTAAAGAGACATTTCTCAAAAGAAGACATATGAAACAGGCATAGGCATATAAAAAATGCCCAGCATTTCTAATCATTAGGAAAATGCAAATTAAAACCAGAATGACATATCACCTCACACCTGTTAGAATGGCTATTATCAAAGAGATGAAAGACAAGTGTTGGCAAAGATGTAGAAAAAAGAGAGCGCTCACACACTGTTAGTGGGAATGTAAATTAGTACAGACATTATGGAAAACAGTATGATGGTTACCCCAAAAATTAAAAGTAGAACTACTGTATGATCCATAGATATCTGCACTCCCATAGTCATTGCAGCAATATTCACAATAGCAAAATATAGAATCAACCTGTGTTCATCAACAGATGAATAAATAAAGAAAATGTGGCATCTATACATAATGGAATACTATTCATTCGCAACAACATGTATGAACCTGAGGGACACTATGTTAAATGAAATAAGCCAGGCACAAAAAAAGACAAATACCACATGATCTCACCTGTGTATGGAATCTATAAGTCAAACACATGAAGCAGAGGGTAGAATGATGGTTACCAAGGGCCGAAGGTGACAAGATGTTTGTCACAGAATATAAAATAAGGGTTAGATAGAAGAAATAAGCTCAGGAGATCTATTGTGCAACATGTTGACTATAGTTAATAACAATGTATTGCATTCTTTTCTTAAATTGTCTTTTAAGTTTCGGGTTACATGTGCAGGTTTGTTACATAGGTAACAGTGTGCCACGGTGGTTTGCTGCACCTATGAACCCATCACCTAGGTATTAAGCCCAGCATGCATTAGTTATTTTTCCTGATGCTCTTCCTCCTCGCACCCCTCAACCGGCCCCAGTGTGTGTTTTTCCCTCCCTGTGTCAATGTGTTCTCAACAATGTATTGCATTCTTGAAAACTGCTGAGAGTAGATTTTAAGTGTTCTCACTCCCAACAAATGATAAGTATGCGAGGTAATGGATATGCCAACTAGCCCAATTTAGCCGTTCCACAATGTATGCATATTTCAAAATATCATGTTGTACATAACAAATAAATACAACTTCTATTCATCAATTTAAAGTAACTAAGAAAATAAAACCATATTGACAAACTTCTCATACTCAGTAACATTAAAATTTGATGATCTATCTTGAAAAATTATATAAATGAATAAAATAAGTTTAGTAAGTTTTATGGACACACCATCATACAACGGAAGCTTCCCGCTCCTAAAGTCAGTTCCAGAAGCCCCAGCTCCACCTGAAAGACCCTTGAAACCGACAGTTAAAATGGTTTTCCCTGAAACAGAATAGCATTCCTTCTATCTTTTGCCACACTTTCAAATAGTTCTTGGTATATGAGTTAGACAATAAGGCAGAGACAGTACAACAAACCAAGTTCTTTAGAGCTGCTTCCACACCATTCATTTTCAGTAACTAATAGGTCATATTCTCTGTGCATCAAACCAAGAGCAATTTTGTCCTCATTGATCTGAAAGAATATGCATGTGCTTCCAAACAAATAATGTTTGTCTAATACCCATTATTAATGTTCTTGAATTGCTTTATAACTCTGAAATAAAGTTATATTTCCCATTTAGAAAAAGAAAATTATTTGTCTCTTCTTTTTTCTTCATTTCTTTTTTTATTTTCAGTTATTTCCAGGGTACAGAGCCATTTTCAGGGATTCACAACTTGCCAGAGAGGCTCATTCTCCCTACATCCTCCCATCAACGATTGATCCTCAGGAGATGGTCGGTGCCTCAATAGTTACTGCTTAATTAATGTTTCTCTGGTTGTTAACTAAGAACTTAAACTGCTTGGAAAAAAATGTCTCCCTCCAGCAAGATGGCTTGCCATTAGTAAAATAATCCTTAGTAATTAAAAGTCTCATTTTCAAATATAGTTCATAAGTTTTACATCATGAAAATGGTTTCTCATCTAATTCTCTTTAAAAATGTTGCCCTAAGCAAAATAAAATGCCATCTTTGAAAATCTAAAGCCAAACAAAAGAAGCCAAAACACAACCACTGTTTCTCTTTCAAATAACAAAACTTCCCCTACAACCGGTCAATGGTTGCTTTTAGGTACATTAATCCAAATAAGTGATACCCTCTAAATAATTTTTTCTTAGTTGAGAAAAATATCTAAAATATTTGATCATCAATATATTACAAATATTTTGCCAGAGACCACTAGATGTTATAATTATCTTTTACTTAAACTTGTTGTACCCAGCTACACAATGAACAATCAAAATTTGAATGTACTCACTGTGTCAGCTTTAAATGGGTTTAATATTATGCCTGAGATCACATGCTTTATATTCTTAAAATAGTTAAGAAGATTTAAATGCCCAGATTACAAAGTGGAATAAAGAAAATGGAAAATGATTGATTAAATCAAAATCTCATCAAATAGAGAAATAGACACCTTGGTTTTAAACAAATTAGGTGAGCAATAACAAATGGCAAAGCTTTTTAAGTAAATGGAAGCTTGGTCAAATTTATTTTCCAAAAAGGTGAAAAAAAATACATGGAAATGTCTCTAACCTAATGGAGCTCTGTGCACTCTGAGTCAAATTCCAAGAACACAACTGTAGTTTATGTGAAACACTAGAGGGCAGAGTTGCACAGTGAAGCCCTTCTGACGTCTAACTGAGGAAATGGATACCAACACCTAGGATGCTTGCTCCTGTAAACCCTCAGAACACACTGGCTTATTTTGAAAGGGTTTAAACTTTTAACAGATGATCTAAACCAGTCCACTATGAAAGCAATCAGTCAAATTCAGGAAACCCAGACAAGGGCTGCATGGAGAGTATTTATCCTAAAAATGATCTGTCTTCCTTCCTGCATGTGTTCATAAATAGCACATCTTATTCCTCATGAAATGACCATTGCTTTTCTCCTGGATAAAAGATTCCTAATAATCCACTTATGCTTATGGATTCTGAGAGTTAAAGGTTTTAAGTTATGGATGACATTTCCCATCTTATTTGGGAAATGGATTATTCCATTTTGGTTGACTAAGTACCATAAGCTCAAACAAAATGTCTCCATATTGTTAAAAGTTTTGCAGAGGAAGGAATCTTCACCCTTCAAAACTCCTTTATATTCATATTCACTATCAATGGCAAAGATTCAAAAAATAATGGGCTTCCCAGCATCTTACCACACTGATAAATGGAAGCCATTTATTTCAAATGGAGTCTGGAAGCCCAGATATCAATTTGTGTAGCTCCAGGAGCAACATAAAAAGTTATTTCCCCTCTTTAAGCCATTGTGTGTCTTTTCCAGTGGCCAAGTCGTGTACAAGCCACTTCAATATCTCCCTATTATCTTGAAAATTACAGCCTCAAATATTCATTCTCCAAATAGCCAAGTTCCTAGAGGGCATTCAATGATGTGATGAAGCTTCTCTTTAAAATAATCCATCTCAGAAACTGTGGGCTTTTAACAGAAAAACTGTACTTGTCCAAGGAGAAAACAGGTCTAAAATTATTTTTCATTGTTGTATTATCACTGTATTTATAAAAATGGATATTAAAAATAATTATAATCCCAGGTAGACCCAATTTATCATATACAGAGGTTTTTGAAATCCTAACGCTTTGATAATTCTATAAATTAAATGCTTAAAATGGCAACATACATATTTTAAATAACTCAGGAGGAGCAAATTGACCACCTGTTTCTCAGAATCCAGAATCCATTTTCACTATTCTTTTTCTCTTAATGTCTGTCTGATTGTACTCATTTTTTCCATGCCCATAACACCAATGTCTCACTATAACATACTAGATATAAAATAGATTGAGAAAACTGAGCCTTTATCAAGGTTTTTTACATACTGATATAAACTATAAAACTATAACCTACAAATATTGACCTCTCCAGTTAACTCATGGAAAACTAAAACACAGAGTAAAATATACTTCAGAAGGAAAACAAACCATGGTAAATATTCACTAGCATACCCTATTTCTAGAAGGCAATATATTTTTTAAAATCTGTCAATGAATTCAAAGATCATGGATTGGTAGCCTTCACTGCCCATTCTATGTAAAATTTTAACAATTATCTCTCAACAATTCATATCCCCCTTCATTGCCCAATTTTTTTCCTTATGATTAGTTCTTTCACAAGGAATTTCTACTTATATATTATCAGTCTGTTTGCAAGGTATGAGTCTGATATTTTGTCTTTTTTGTTTACTTTTTTTTTTTTTTTTTTTTTTGAGACAGAGTCTTGCTCTGTTGTCCAGGCTGGAGTGCAGTGGCGCAATCTCGGCTCACTGCAGTCTCCGCCTCCCGGGTCCACGCCATTCTCCTGCCTCAGCCTCCCGAGTAGCTGGGACTACAGGCACCTGCCACCATGCCCGGCTAATTTTTTGTATTTTTAGTAGAGACAGGGTTTCACCGTGTTTGCCAGGATGGTCTCAATCTCATGACCTTGTGATCCGCCCGCCTCGGCCTCTCAAAGTGCTGGGATTATAGGCGTGAGACACCGCACCCGGCTTGTTTACTTTTATTCATCCCCAGTTCCTAGAATACTGGCATCTAGTAGGTAATTAATAAATATTTGTTGAAATATTAAATGGATGAATAAATGAATACACAGCAAACCCAAAATATAACACAATTTTATGTATTGCAAGTCTTGTTCTAATAAGACTAGGAGTCAAGAATCAATAAGAGACCATCAAATGCTAGGCATTTTGAAAATGTTACTTGATTTCATTCTTCCAACATTAAGAAATTAAACATAGAGGCTGGGCGCGGTGGCTCACGCCTGTAATCCCAGCACTTTGGCAGGCTGAGATGGGCGGATCACGAGGTCAGGAGATAGAGACTAACTCCTGAGTTAGACAGAGATAGAGCTGGCTAACACGGTGAAACCCCATCTCTATTAAAAATACAAAAAAAAAAAAATTAGCTGGCCGTGGTGGTGGGCGCCTGTAGTCCCAGCTACTCAAGAGGCTGAGGCAAGAGAATGGCGTGAACCCGGGAGGCGGAGCTTGCTGTGAGCCACGATGGTGCCACTGCACTCCAGCTTGGACCACAGAGCAAGACTCTGTCTCAAAAAAAAAAAAAAAAAGAAATTCAACATAAAGTAGCATTGTTGCTTTTATACAGCTGAGTAAGTGGCTGAGCTGAAATCTGGATTTGGTCTGCATATGGCCAAAGTCCATGCTTTTTTTATTATATTACACTGATCCTCATACTGTCTCAACTCTTCTAAAAGATGTATAACAAATTTTTAACAGTAGGGTGCTTAAGTTACAAAAGCTAATTGTGTCAACAGAACTTCGTAATCAAGACACTCTGGAGGTGCAGAAGAAGCAACTGACTATGAATGGCAATAAGAATTTCCTGTTTACTAGAAAAGAACAGGTTTCCACAACTCCTCGGTTGCTCACAACAGGTCTCAGGTGGTGGCGGAAGGGGAAAACGGAAAAACAAAATTGTTCCTTCACAAGTTATGGAAGAGGACAATTGCATAAATCCATAGTGAACAGAATATTCACAGCAATTTCATCTAGGGATTAAAAAAACATAATCTCAGATAGCACATATTCACCATGATTAGGCAATCTTAGACTGTGCTAAACTGATACCATCACAATCAGAAAGCAATCCCTACAATATTTGATTTTCATAAGGCTGTATTTCAGGAATAACATCATACAGGTCCAAAATCCATTACCCTATAATCCAACTATATGCTTTTTGTAAGAGGCACACTTTATATGCAAAAACCAAATAGGTTTACAGTAAAAGGATGAAACAATAAATCATACAAAGAGTAAATAAAAGAGAACTTGAGTAGCTATATTAACATCAGGAAAAACAGACACGAAGACAAAGCTTGTTATTAGAGTGTTATGATTTGAATGATGATGTTCCTCTAAAATTTGTAGGTTAAAACTTAGTCATCAATGTATTAATATTAAGAGGTGGAGCTTTAAGAGGTAATTAAGTGATGAGGGCAAAGCTCTCATAGATGGGATTAGGGCCTTTATAAGAGGGCTAGAGGGAGTAGGATTGCTTTCTTCTGTTCTTTGCCATGTGATAACATGACATTTATCCCCCTTTTGACATTGGGTCCCTTCCATTGAGGACCCAGTGTCTGTCCCCTCCAGAGGATGCAGCAACAAAATGCCACTTGGAAGTGAAAGCTGGGCCCTTACCAGACACCAAACCTGTTAGTGGCTTGATCCTGGCCTGCCAGCCTCCAGAACTGTGAAAATGAATGTCTGCTATTTATTAAATTATCCAGCCTGGTACAGTTTGTTGTAACAGCACAAACAAACTATGACATAGAGACAAAGGACATTCTGCAATAATATAATGGTCAATCCATCAGGAAGATATAACACTTAAATATATTTGCAGCCAACAACCCAGTCCCAAAATATGTGAAGAAAAAATGGACATAATTGAATGGAGAAATAGACAATTCAACAGTAATAGTTGTAAACTTCGATACCCCACTTTCAATAGACAGAAGATTAACAAGGAAATAGAAGTCTTGAACAACACTATCAGCCACCACACCTAACGCTATAAATCAACTACACCATACAGGCATCTATAGAACACTTCACTCTCTAGGATAGGTCATATGTTAGGCTAAAGTCTCTTACCCAAAACACTTTGGGCCATATGTGTTTCAGGATTCCAAACTATCTGGGTTTTTAAAATATAATATGGTGCATTTTCAGTATATTATAAAACATCCACACCACCATCAGGATTTAGGTGAGCACCCTGTAGCCAATCACAATATTTCTACAGCAAAATATATAATAACTGTTGACCATAAATGAAATAAAGACTATAAATAACTTGAAGTTAAAGTCCACATGTTTTTGCCAAAAATAAATTGTAAAACAAAATTAAAAACCTATTGCTTCTACTTTAAGGGCATCTTTCAAACATATCCATTTTTCTTCATCCCTGCCATCATCCTAGCATAGGTCACCATTTTGTCCACGAAAGGAACATTTTAACAGCATCCATGCTTCTAGCCCTGCCTCTCTCCAGTCCAGTCTCCACAAAGCAACTGAAGACATCTATTATATTATTATTATGTTATTTCTCTGCCTGAGACACTCCAACAACTTCCCACCGCTCTTGAGTGAAACTCCAATTCCTCATGACAGCTCCTACGCCTCCTCACTCAAAGCTGTCCAGCCACATGGTCCTTTTATTCCCTCAAACACCCATTCCTTCCCTGCTTAGAATCTTTGGTGTCACTCTTCCCTTCTAGAATGCTCTTCAAATAATAATATTTCAAAGGTAGGATCGTCATCAACATTTAGGTCTAATCTCAGACATCACCTCCTCAGACTTTCCCTACCCCTTCTATCTAGTCTTGGCCTTCCCTGCCTTTTTATTATTATTATTATTTATTTTTTAATATTTTTATTATACTTTATGTTCTAGGGTACATGTGTACAACATGCAGGTTTGTTACATATGTATACATGTGCCATGTTGGTGTGCTGCACCCATTAACTCGTCAATTACATTAGATATATCTCCTAATGCTATCCCTCCCCCCTCCCCCTGCCCCACAATAGGCCCCAGTGTGTGATGTTCCCCTTCCTGTGTCCAAGTGTTCTCATTGTTCAGTTCTCACCTATGAGTGAGAACATGCGGTGTTTGGTTTTCTGTTCTTGTGATAGTTTTCTGGGAATGATGATTTCCAGCTGCATCCATGTCCCTACATAGGACGTGAACTCATCCTTTTTTATGGCTGCATAGTATTCCATGGTGTATATGTGCCACATTTTCTTAATCCAGTCTGTCACTGATGGACATTTGGGTTGGTTCCAAGTCCAAGTCTTTGCTATTGTGAATAGTGTCGCAATAAACATACGTATGCATGTGTCTTTATAATGGTCATCATCACTAGCCATCAGAGAAATGTAAACCAAAACCACAATGAGATACCATCTCACACCCGTTAGAATGGCCATGATTAAAAGTCAGGAAACGACAGGTGCTGGAGAGGATGTGGAGAAATAGGAACACTTTTACACTGTTGGTGGGACTATAAACTAGTTCAACCATTGTGGAAGACAGTGTGACAATTCTTCAAGGATCTAGAACTAGATACCATTTGACCTAGCCATCCCATTACTGGGTATATACCCAAAGGATTATAAATCGCCCTGCATTATTTTTGTTTGTTCGTTTTAACAAACTTCATTTTAGAGTAATTTTTTATTTATATAAAAGTTACAAAAGTTGTACAAACAACTGCCACACACCCTGAACCCAATTCCCCTACTGTTAATATCTTACATTGCTACAGTCTTATTTGTCACAACTAATAAACCAACGCTGGTACATTACTATTGACTAAGCTCCATACTTAGTTTTGTCTCATGACCTTTTTCTTTCCAAGATCCTATATCCAGAAGACCACATTACATTTAGTCATCATATCTCCTTAGTCTCTGGTTCGTGACAGTTTCTGAGACTTACCCTGTTTATTCTTCAGCTTTGAGAAGTACTCCTCAAGTTATTTTGTAGATTGCCCCCAATTTGGTTTTGTCTGATGTTTTTCTCATGGTTAGACTATAGTTATGGGTTTTAGAGAGGAAGACCACAGGTGAAATAATCTCATCACATCATACCAGAGGCACATGCGATCAACATGACTTACCAGTGATAATGCTATCAGTTATCGCTGATAATATTAAACTTGACCACCTTGGCTACGTAGAATTTGCTAGCCTTCTCGATTGTAAAGGTATTTCCACATCCTTTCCACTCTATTATCAACCCACTCTTTGGAAACAAGTCACTAAGTACAAAGGATAGGGGGAATGGAGCTGTACCTCCTGGAGAGGAGATTATATACATAAATTATTTGGGAGGCAAGAATTTTACCACTGAAGCACCAGTGCAATTATTTGGAATTCTGTAAGGGAGACTTGTCTTTTCTCTCCCATTTATTTATTTGTTTGATGATTTATTTGTATTGGTGTTCACCTACAGATTTTTATATTATAGTTCAAGTTACAATCCAAGCCAAATTGTTGCTCAAATATTTCCAGTTTTAGTCACTGGGGGTTCTTCCAGGTTGGCTCTTGTGTCCCTTTGATGACTTATCCCCATTTCTTTTGTTTTTTGAGCACTTCTTTACAATCTGGCACTACAAGGAGCTCCAGTCTCATATTGCATGTGACTATTTTTTTAATTAGAGAATGATGTTAGAAACTGACATCTGGTGCCAGGTGAGCTTATTCTCACTCAGGTGCCACTAATACTGAACCCCCTCAACAGATAAGAGCTAGAAAACATATATATGTATACTAATCAAAGTATAAGCACATATGTGTAAATATTTCTGTATTTAACCATGTCTATCAAGAGAGACAAAATGGATCATGTGATACTTGATTGGAGTGGAATACATCGATATAAACTCATGATTTGCTTAAGCCTGAGTTTATATAAACTATAAAAATCACTTCTATCAACATAGAAATGGTTACATATAGAAACATTTACAAATACATATAGAAATTTATATATGTAACATTTATATATATTTCACAGATATGTAAATTTCTATATGGTTACATATATTTCTATATGTAATCATTTGTATAGAAATTGTTACATATGTATGAAATATAGAAATGATTACAATGCATAGTCAATATAGAAACAGCTACAAATGTATAGTTTAAATAAACTCATGCTTAAGCGGAGCATGAGTTTATAAGAATGTACCCCACTCTAATCAAGTATCACATGATCCATTTTAGCATACTCTTTTTAATCATCCAGTATATTCATCAGGTTTCACCAGAGAAGCAAAACCAATAGGATGTGTGTGTGTGTGTGTGTGTGTACATATGTGTGTATGTATACATATGAGTGTGAGGAACATACAACAATGTTCGTTTTACTTATGAAGGTTTATGTCCTAACATGACTCCATTGTAAGCTGAGGAGCATACTGAATGCATATCAGTTTCACCCCATCATGAAACTGAAAAACTGTAAGTCAAACCATTGTAAGTTGGGAACTGTCTGTATATACACGTGTGTGTGTGCGTGTGTGTGTGCATGCATGTGTGTAAAGAGAGTAATTGTAAGGAACTGGCTCACACAACTATGGAAGCTGACAAGTCTCAAGATCTGCAATCAGAAGTTGGACACTCAAAAGAGCCAAGATTGTGGTTCCAGTGCAAGTCCAAAGGCATGAGAATCAAGAGGGCTGAAAGCACAGATCTGAAAGCCTACTAGTCCAAAGGCTGATACATTCGTGACCCAGAAAGATCCAGTGTTTCGGCTGAAGTCCAAAGAAAATAATGACGTTCCAGCTTGAAAACAGGTAAGCTGAGTTCTCTCTCTCAGTCAAGGGAAGGTCAGCCTTTTTGTTCTAGTCGGGCTTTGAACTGACTGGCTGCAGCTCTCCCACACGAGTGTGCTTTGTCTGTCTACCAATTCCAGTGTTCATCTGCCCACAAACACCTTCGCAGACATACCCAGAATACTGTCTGACCAAATACCTGGGCTCCCCATGACACATAAAATTAACTCTCACACCCAGTTTATTTCCATTAGCATCATTAACACAATCTATAATTAGCTAATTTTTGTATTTATTTGTTCCCTTGTTTTTCTTCTGCTCCTTACCATCGATAATTTAAGTTCTAGAAGCAGAGGCCCTGCTTGTTTTAACCAACTCTGTAACTCTACGGCCTAGAACAGTGTGTGTTATGTAGTAGTGGTTTATGTGTTGAATAAATGAAAAAAGAATAAAAAAGTACCAATTATCAATTTAAAAGTACCAATTTCTACTATCAGTAACGTAGTAGAAAACAACAAAAAATACTTTGAGGCTACCTCTAGAACATGAGTAAAATCATCTTCCAGACCAAAACATAAACACACACCGATCCATCACTGTGTCATGTTATATGAATAATCATGGATCCATCATCACTTCAGACTGGAATTCTCCCCATAGGCAATTCAAGGTATGGCTGGTGTTTTTCCCTGAAGCTTACTGTAGTAGAGTTTAATCATGTCCAAAATAAAGAAGCATATTTCTTTTTCAAGTTTCATTTTCTGTAACAGATATTACTTTCAGTCTTAGTGGTATTCAGCTTGAGGGGAGTAAGTAGACAGGAGGCAGAGAGATTCATCACCCATCCTTATATGTTTCACCAAATCACTCAACATCTTTCCAATATCAAAGCATCTTTCATTCCATAGCCTAGGAACCATGTCACCCACAGCTACCCAAAAAATTCTGGCACAGTTAGTTGTAATCTTGTTGGCTTAGCATGTTTTAATGTCTTTCAACTACTTCTCAAATTGCTGAAAACCTTGTCTAGATTTGAAAATGAATTTAACAGAAGCTATGATAGTATGAGTGAGAGAGACCACTGTGAAAGCAAAGACTGTTTAGGAGGAGACAGAAAGGTGGTTTTGCATTCAAAATTTCTTTCTGCTTCCAGGGGAAGAAAGCGTGGCATGGTTGGCCCTAGAGAATGCCACGGAGGCAAAGACTTCCCCCTATTCACTGTGTCCTTCTCTCCACGGGGCTGGAGGTCTCACTGGAAACCTCCCACCTACTCATTCCCACACAAAAGATGAGAGTCAGATGATGTTAGGAAAAGGAAGAAAGAGATGGAAGAAGGATAAGACAGATATTTACTGAATGCTCAATACAGGCCTGGCAAATCCTATGCTCTTCACTACTCTAAGATTTTTATTTCTTTTATTTAAAAAAAAATAGAGCGGGCCCTTGTATACATATTTACGTTTGTTTTTTTTTTTTTTAAATCTACAAATACAACATAGGAAACAATACTAGGGAGAGAGTTGGGGGAAAGAGAACAGGGCAAAAGTATTTCCTGCAGGTTCTGGAAAACTGGTTAATAAGAATATAAGAAAAATCCCCTCACATTGCGTGAAAGAGGCTTCCTTCTTAAAGTCTCTTCTAACAGATTGAACAAACGAAGGCAAGCCTATGTAAGTGTTCTGAAACAATCCCTTATTCATTTGAACGATTCTGTAGCTCAGAGCCCTGACACAAATGGAGTACGAAGATGAAATCTTATACAACCACAAGACCATATCAAACAACGGAGTGCCTGGGGGGGTTCCTGGAATAAGAGCTGGATACTTATGGGTGGCATCCCCCCCACCCCCAACACCCCAGGTCCAAATTAAGCACTTGGCCACCCACACCAAATCAGTATACCGAAAAGCGAAGTAAAACTAAAAGGCACATGAAGGCAACAATGGAACTCTATCGTTGTAATGAAGGGACATCCACTGTCCAGGTGTCATCGGTCAAAATGAACCAACTCAAAGAGGTAAAAACTAGAGAGAAAGCATCTTTTTAGACAGTAGTTTTCAAAGCATTCCACTCCTAATGGAAGGATGGAATAAGAAATGTGTCCTCAATAAGTTCCCTTATTGACTTTGCCGATATAGAAACGTTTCCGGGTTTTTGTCACGTCTTCCCAAATAACAGGTTCCAGTCCACCTCTTCTTGCATCGACTTCATTTGGCTAAATCATGTGGAACAGCTTTTGAATTATGAGTTACACTCATAGGGAAGATGTTGTCAGATATCCAAGGATACAGAAAGCACAAACCACAGTGCAGTTTTTCTTGGCCAACTCCTCTGTCTGCCATCCATTTACTTGTAATTGTAGATAATTATCTACTCATCAGTCCATTCCCTGCTATTCTGAAGGGTCGGAAGTACTCTCATTCTGCCCTCAGAGTCATCCCTTTCTACTCTTAGAAGGTCCCAAAATAGAAGGAAGCCGAGTTTCCTTTATACCAATCCCTTTAGCAAAACATCAGTCACATCACAGCACAGCTACATGCCAAGGCAAAGCAGGAAATTAGTGAGGAGGAAATAGCCTGTTCTCTGGCTACATCTCCCCGGGTTTGAGTATTGTACTCACCGGTGGAAAATCATTTTTGAAGTTATGCTGCAACTGTGCAAACTGCTCATCAAAACAAGTCACCTTGTTTTCAGCCAGGTGGCAGATTTCACACCAAAAATTTATATCCAGTAGATGCTCTTAGCAGCTCATCTATATCCATGATCATATGGTAAAATTTCCAACAAATTATTCAAATTCCCTGAACAAATGCTAGAAGAAACCCTTCAACCAGTGACAATCTCAAGAAAGCGAGGGTGTCACACATGGGTAATTCCACATTCACAGTCTTTTTCCATGACATTTTATTTTTTGAAAAGAGCAGATATGTCTTACTGGAAGCTTGTATAAAAAAAAAAAAATCTAGGTTTAAAAAAACAGATCCCTGTGTTACTCTCAAGGCTTTTTTCCTATGGTCTGAAGAACTGAACATACTTGCCCAGGCAACTTGAGAATAGCATTATTAGAAGATCAACTTGAGATACCAGTTGAAAATTAACAATTATTAGATGGCTCATGTATGAGTAATGAAAGCAATTTGATTTCCCTAAGTCATATTCTCGCTGCAGAAATAATATAACCTCCATGGTTCTGGCCACCTTACAAAAACACTCAGGTATGCATCTATTCATTCATTTATTCATTCATACCATAAATATTCATTGAAGGCCCACAAAGTGGCCAAGAAAATGAATGTCAGCAATATTGAGCTGTGTTATATAATGTGCTCTAAAACCTGTCCCACTCATTGCTATGCTTGTCCCTCAGAATGAAAGATGAGAAACCTAAACAAATTAAAATAATCTCATTTCAAGACATTCAGAAGGGAATATTCCAAGGATATTTACTGGACTGAAGACAGCCTGGGGCGGGGTAAGAGCATTGTCTAAAATGTCTTCCAGGACTCACAGAGAGGAGGACAGTGGCCTGTTCCAAGGACACTTATTCTGAGATGCCCCGCTTTCCACTCCTGACTTAACCAAAGTGACTCCTCAGAATTCAGGATTTGAGTCTGATATGACCAAGAAACTGTTTCAAAGAAGCAATGGTTTTAATATTTAATACTGAGAAGTTAATAGCATTTCATTATGGAGCTAAAATGCCACCATTTTCTACATAATGTAAGTTTAGAATAAGTTCATTCAAAATTACAAAGAAACATAGAAATTTAGAAACATCCCATATATTGCATTTTCTAAGAGGCCATAAAAACGTTAAGTCCAAATCAATACTCCATATGCTTAAATTACTACCAAATGCAGCTGGGTGAACCCAGCTCGCCGCCTGTTTTTGTGTGGCCCATGAGTTTTTATATTTTTACATGGCAGGGGAAACATTTTTTCTAAAAAGAATACTCTTTCTTGACACATTAAGATGATATGAAATTCAAATTTCAGTCTCTATAAGTAAAGTTTTACTGGAACACAGCCATGCTCATTTATTTATACAGTGTCTATGGCAGTTTTCATACTAGGACAGTAGCTTATAATGGCCCTCCTGGCCTAAAATATTTCCTGTCTGACCCTGCAGAGGAAAAGTCTTCCAACCACTAATTTAAACAGTAATACAAATGTTATCAAGTGAAGACAGTTTGGAGCCAATGACAAGGCTCCTCTACCCAACCACTGCCAAATCTTCTTGCCATCCTGACTTGCTTTAACCCATGAGTCGATCTCCTTCTGCCTAGGATGTTCTTTCTTCTACAGGAAGCTGGATGAGGGGGCAAACAAAGCACAGAAGAGGAAGGTGTCCAAAGGGAAATGCACTTCACAGGGCTGGAAAACGTAGAAAAGTAGAAGGAAGTCCTGAAGGGTATCATCTATGGGGTCCACATTGTCCCCAAGCCTCATTCTAAATAGCTTAGAAGCAAATACCAGGGCACAATGCCCTAAATGACCTTTGGCTCCTTTTACCACCGTCTCAGAACCATCTGGCTTAGGAGAAATTGTAAAATCACTGTACATGTAGTCTGTACAGTAGATAAGATGGCCATAGTAATACACAAAGTAAAATTTACGTATTTTATTCAGCAGAAAATCATTCATCTCTTCTAGGGAGTAAAATACAGATTCTTATGTTTTGAAAATTAGTAAGCAAATGAAACAAAAATAACTCCTAAGGTGAGAAAATTGCCTCGTGATGTGCTGTTCGTTTTGACATTTTTAGTTACCTACAAAATATGCCAGGATAGACATTTAAATCTTACATCTCAGCATTGTTTTTTAGTTATTCAGGCATGGTAATAAAAAAAATCTCCCCTCAGCTTGTTGTTTGCTATTAAATCTGCAGAGAATGGAAGTAAGAGCAGCACTTAGAGAAAAAGTCAAAGGGGTGGCTCACTGTGTCACAGGCTGCACATATGCAGACATTTTTAAGCCATGAAATGCAAATGTCTTGAATGATTTCAAATGACAGCATGCAATGCAAATACAGTTCATGCTCTGATGTTTTCTGGATACATTTTCAAAACCAAAGTCAGTTTTCAATGATAATTTGTCAGCTCCTCCTAGCACATCAGCTACACCCTACTAGCAATCAGTTCTGAAGGTGGAAATGCCCCTTTCATGATGGAGTCTCATTTAGAAAAATAATGACCACGGGTTCCTCAGAAAGTTAATTAAAGTTCTGTATATGTTTTACAAGAAGGAAGGTCTGGAAGCTGTACCTGAAAAGGATAGCCAAATAAACCCACCTGCTAGCTAATTCCCCTCTGATTCAAATCCATTATGAGGAATCCCAGGGTTTTAAGAACATGTATAAAATGAAAAATTATCTCAAGTCCTTCTCTTTGCTAAGAGATT
The DNA here is from genome assembly GCF_007565055.1 of Rhinopithecus roxellana. NCBI lineage: Eukaryota > Metazoa > Chordata > Mammalia > Primates > Cercopithecidae > Rhinopithecus > Rhinopithecus roxellana. Next base: position 98,196,106 of record NC_044551.1, read on the forward strand.
TCCCAGTCATTCTTACTGCTACAAGAAGATCTGCTTCTGACAGTACATTAGAAGAGTTTTAAAGGAAAAGGAGTAAGGAAAAGGCTAATAAAAAATAGTATAGGCCAGTAACAATGGCCAAAGCCTAATCCCTGAAAAGGTCTATGGACCACATGCAAGTCTCTAACCCTTCCCAAGTAGGCAAGACAGGCAGATAACACTGGTCCTTTCCTCTGGTGCTCCAAGCAATGAAGGAGGAGGAAGAAGGAAAGTTGGTGACCACCACGATTCCCTGTGACTGATGCTCAGCCATTACCTCTTCTGTGATTGTCCCCCAGAAATCTCAGAGTTCTCTGACCTTCTACCTACTCACAGGTTATATGCACCCCACCTGACAGGGGCCGTTCTAAAGCATAAACAAAGTATGGCTGCCTGACCTTGAATAGTGCTGCCCTGTGCTTGGCCACATTTAAGAGCATCTCATTGCTCCAATTATGAGTAGACTCCAATAAGGACATAAATAAGACCCACAGTGAGGGACATCTGGAGAGTAAATATGCTCACCGCATTGAGATCATTATATCTCATTACACCTGCTTTTAAAAATGCTGATTCATTCATCACGGATGTCAATGATTTGGTCAGAAACTGAGGTGGGATCCCAGAAAAAGCAGGGAATAAAAATCCAAGGGTAAAGAAGGATATGGAAAGAGGAGCCATTAACTTCACTTTGAGACACAATGAGAAGTAAACAAGAAGGACCTGTGGAAGTAAGCAAGTGAAGGTCCCCATCTCTAAGCTGACTGAACGGATCATAATATCCAGAGTCAGCATTTAAATGGCATCTGCTATGGGCCAGGTGTCATTCTAAGCATTTCACACATATTTATGTGTCTAATTCTCAAAATAAGGTATAAGACAGGTACCATTGTCATCTCCTTTTTGAAGATGAGTCAATGGAGATACAAAGAGTTTAAGTAGCTTTTCTAAAATAACATAGATATTACCTTCCATTTACATAGCTTTTTCTTCGTTTAGGCAGTACAGTCTGTCTTTTATAGAAAGTTTAAAATTTCACATACAATACTTTATCCCATAAATGTTATCTCTTCAAAGATCCATCATGCCTCTGGAAAAAATACTGAAGCCATTCATAAACTGGAATATGGCTTAATTAATGTATAATGCTCCCAACATCTCAAAATAAAGTTGATCTTATAAGTCCACACATTTCACTAATTTTGGGCCAGATTCAAAACAGAACTAGCCTTTACTCTCAAATTGTCCTTAATGCATCATCTTGGATATGTTAATAAATAAAATAGATTCTGCCAGTAGATAGGAAGGTAAATGCATTTTTATTACCTCAAATGTCTTAATTAACTCCTACTGCTAATGATATGGCAATTAAGGTTTAACTATGTTGCAAAGGATACATCTGCTAGATTTCTATTGGGTCATACTGCCAAGCATCACTGAAATCCAATAAAATCGGGAGGTTAGACTCCAATTCTCAAAGAATTCAAATCTCAATGAGAAAAACAAGTGAAACTAAGGTGTTAGGTTCACTGCAGCACGTTTTCCTCACACACACCTGTTTCCTGATAACTGCTCTTTGCCTTTCTCTGTCCTCATCTTCCTCTGAGCACAAGGAAATACAACACGGTAATACTCGCTCATGAAAGTGTTTGAGGATATACATCAAGCACCACTGGTAAGTTCTTGCATACACTGTTTTAACCTCCTTTGGTTCAGAGCCCTGGAAGGGAAGTTATGGTGATATGTGCTGATCTAGATGGACTTCATGAGGACCAAACGCAGAGACCAGGTCAGAAAGGCAGGGCCATTTTAGAAGCTAATTCCTATGGTGGATAAAGATGGCCACTCCCTTTAAAAGAAGGGCCAGACTCCAGAAGTGGAGTCTATTTTCCCTTTTCTTGAATCTGAGTTGGGCCTCTGTCTAGCTTTACACAAAAGAATGCAGCAGATTGGGAACCATGTCATTTCCAAGGCCACGACTTAAGAGATTTGTAATTTTCACTTTCATGCTCTTGGAACCCAGTTATCACAGGGAAAAGCAGCAGTCACATGGAAGGAGAACTGAGACACCAGGTGGCAGCCCCAACTGAGCTTCCAGCCAACAGCCGGCACCAAAACCAGGTCAAATGGGCAAGCCTTGTTGGATGTTCCAATCCGGTTAAGCCTCTGGATGATGATAGCTTCAGGTGATGTTGCATGCAGAGAAAGACATCTCAGCTGACCTCCATCAACCCATAGACTCTGAATAGATCATAAATGACAGTTGTTGTTTAAAGCACTAAGTATTGAGGTGGCTTATTATGCAACAGTAGACAGTCAAAACCTTCCCAAAGCATCTTAGAGATCCAGGTTGAAACTAGTTCCTGCTTGCTACAGCCTTTTCCAGAACAAGTCATGACAGATTCAGAAACATGAAAGTGGCTAGGATGGGACTGAGATGCACACTTTCCAACAGGGCGGCCCTGAGCCAGACGGACTAAGTCTGAATCCTGGCTTTGCCTTTTACTAGATAGGTACCTAGTAGAAGTTACTTAACTTTACTGTGCCTCAGTTTCCCTTTGAGTAAAATAGAAATATTCCTCACCTCTTTGATTTGTCATGAAGATTAAATATCTGTATCCATATACGTAAAACGGTTAGAACAGTGCGTGGCAAAGTATTTGTGAATATTATTATTTGTTCTCTGTTCTGGTCTACATCCAAGAAATCACCTGCTCACAAGGGATTGGCCTCACACAGATACAAGCATATCTGATGTAGTCCTGGAAAGTTATTTCATCTCCAGCATGTTCTGAGCTATCATCATCACATTCATATCAACTTTGTTTCTACATATGATTTTGTAGGTCACTACAACAATCAGATCAGGTTACAGATAATAGTAGTATATACAGATGTCATAATAAAATTAATCCTAAATATGCTACTAGTACTGGATTAGTTTTTGGGTTTTAGTTCTTTTTGGGGAAAAGGAAAATCATATGCACAGTTTGGGGAGTTACTTCTTAAAAATAACTATGGAATCTTTTTTAAATGAAGCAAGAGACAGTAGTAACCAATTCCTTTTGCTATAGGATTAAAATTAGTAAATACTATTTTTCCCCAGCTCTTTATCTCTTCTCTATTTTAAAATGTCCACCAAGTACTTATCTCTATTTACTTCAAAATTAATCATCCCAAATGAATTAACATACAGTTGCCATAAGTTCAAGCTTTTGAAATAGTCTTCTGTTTCAGCCAATGAGTGTCTGACCATAGCTCTTCTCATGGAACTTTTCTCTAGAGCCCAAAACTCTCTCATTTCTTATTTTCCCCACATCCTTCTATAGATAAAACTGTTGTAGATCCAGTTATACTACCTATATACTGTCTTTGAAAATGGTTTCATCTATTTTTCAAGACAACTATGATGGATTCATAAATTGATACCCAAGAAGTTCAATCAGAGGTTCTGTGAAAAGGTGTCAGGTTTGTGCCTGTCTTCAGCATGATAATATCACTTATACATATTATTCATGCTTTCTCTTTCCAAATTATTCATAAGCCCTAGGTCAGCTTGAGAAATACATATTTTCATTTTGTGTTTGCTAATCATGCATTAAATGGAGACTATCAGAGATGCAAATTAATTGCAAACTATATAAAGGATGCAAAAATTTTAAACTATGAAATTTAAATTATTAATACACTAGTAATTCAGCTTCCAGGTTCCTTCCGCAAACACTAATAGTTCCACCTATATTACATTGCTGAATAAAAACCAAACTGGGTGATTTAGATAGCAACAAGGAACACGAGAGTTTATTACATTTTCCCCTCCCAACTTCGCAATTCCCTATTCTTTTTCCTTCCATTATTCCTTTGCCTCTGTTTTGAACCCTATTCTTTTATTTCTACTTAACTTCAGCCACCAGATAACATTAATTACACATTATTCTGCTTTTCCTTAAGATGGCATTCCTAATATTGTATATTCTACCTGTTTGTTCAAAGAACCTGAATCTGTTTCACAACAAATTTTAGGCCTATTTTCCAGGGCATTTGTAGATTTATGTGTATTGTGTTAGTATGTGATTAACACAAAAAGTTTAAGAATATGTAAGAATACGATTTCAGTAGTATTATTGAGAGTAACTGTTGAGATTATTTCTGCATCCACTATGTAGCTGAACACAGCAAAGAAGAAAATCAGCAAAAATTTAACTGCGAAAGAACATCATATGAAAAAGAAAGCCTGGTTAAGTGGAAAGAGCATTCAGATTAGAACTAATAGGTTCAACCAAAATTTTCACACCAGTAAAGTTTTGATTTACTTGTATCTGTTCTCCATAAATGGAGCCCACTAGAGCTTAAAGGCTTAAGTTAACAAAATATTAATAAAATCAATTGTGTAACATTTCTAATGAATAAAATTGATGTAAGTGGGGGTATAAGTCATTTTACCAACTTGCCTTTTTAGAAAAAAGATGGGTATCATTTTATCAATAAGTAAAAAATTAATGAAGGAAACCATTTAATCAAAATGTCTTTTGAGTTTCTCAGATAAAACGTCATGGTTTTCTCAAAACACGTTTACAAATTCTAAATCTTGGTTTTACTGTAAGTTGCACAAAATGTTTTTAAGTAGCATAAGTAAATATCCTTAGCAATAACTAAGCTTAAGTGCATTCATGTTAACAAAATTATTTCAGGAAAAATAAATGTTGAAACTGCTTACCTGGCAAGGTTGTTTCATTTTAATGGCTATAACATGGTATCTATAGCAGCAGAGTTCACAGGTCCAGGAACCTCTCTCACTGATCCACTTTAGCAGGCACAGCTGATGTGTATACCGAACTGACCCATCACATCGGCAGGGATTCAACAGCTCACCCTAAAAAGAAAACAGCTCAGTGTGAATATTTATGTCTGTGGCTCTATTTTAAAAACCTAATGCTTCCTTTCTTTTCTTTCAAAGCCATTTACTCAGGATACAGCATCAGGCTCTATCCTAGGAAATGAAATTAAAATTTTATACCTCTGATGGGAATGAAACTAAAGTCTTAAAACTATTTCAAAGATATTACTTACAGTTATGACATAAATGTTCTACCAACATACAAAATGTCTGCAAGATATAGCTCCCAATACCCGTGGGGGAAGGCTGTACTATTAAATCTCTCTAATAACTTTTAAGTGGATGGTCAGATGCATTTCCTCTGCAGTTATTCTTAATCATTGCTAAAGAAGAAACGCACGGCATCCCAGAAAGCGGCATTATGCTTTTATTTTTCTAAATGTAGCATCATAAATATTGACTTAGAGCACTATATTCCTGAAAGCCTGTATATTCTTTTTTTTTTTTTTTTTTGAAATCCTGTATATTCTTATGCAATTTCCTTACTTTTAAAAACGTTACACCTAATGTTTTCTCAGACCACACATTTGTAAGGGACATATGCTATCCTTTCCTCTGCATGATTACTCTCACATAAGTTTGCATGCACCTACAATGGTGTTTATAATTTTAGAATTGTGTTGCTGACAAAATATAACGTACATTGTTGGCATAATTGCCTTTCTTTCAAAGTCCATTCCTATTTCTCTTGTAAAAACTATCACATGCTTTTCATATCCATGAGATTAAGTCACCCAAATTTGCAATAAGGAAAGACTCTGCCCTTTCTGGTTGTGATATGACATCCGTCTCAAGATACATCTGTAGAAAACGGACTTCATCTTACATCTGATAGGTTTGCTTCTAAGCATAAACCAAAATTCATCGAATAATTCACAAAAGGTACTTTTGGCATTATCACTAAAGCACCTGAGGAACATGTACCTGCTAAGCCATGAAGGAAAAAAAAGTGTAGATGAAATTAAACCCAGTATTCGCCACTGGGACATTTTTATTTGCCTTCACAGGAAGGGAAAGGGGAACGCACACTGGAGCTAGCGCTCACAGCGCAGAACCAGAGGAGTCTGTCTGGAGGCAAACTGGGAGGAAGGCGTGCGCTGTCCGTGGTGCTGAAAGCTTGACCGTTGCGAGCTGGAGCCGCCGCCGGCTGCCTGGGGATCCCGCCGGGCCTTACCTGCTCCGCGCCCTGGAAGCAGATCTTGCAGATGGGCAGGTGGTGCTGGTGCTGGTGCCCAGAGCGCTGGTCGCCGCCGCCACTGCTGCTGCTGCGGCTGCTGCACACCGAGCGCGTCTCGGGCTGGTCTCCGGCGCCCCGCCGCTCGCCCTCGCCGCCCGCGCTGGCCTCAGACTCCCCGGGGCCGCCTTTCGCTGCCGCCACCTCCGGGAGGCGCCTCGGACCTTCCCCGGAGTCGCCGGCCGCCGCCACTTCCTGGCCGGCGGGCTGCAGGGGCAGGGGCGGGGGCGGCAGCTCGTCCGCACCCCTGCGCCGCTGGGCCACCTCCCCTGGCGGCTCGCTCGGCCCCGCGGCGCGCTCGGGGGGCGCGGGGGGCGCGGGGGGCACAGGCAGCGGCGGCAGGTAGCGCGGGGCCGCGGGGACCGGGGCCGGCTCTCCTGGCGGCGGCGGCGGCGGCGGCGGCGGCTGGGGAGGTTGCGGGGGCGGCTCTGCGTCCCGGCTCTCCGCCCCGCGACACCGACTGCCGCCGTGGCCGCCCTCAAAGCTCATGGTTGTGCCGCCGCCGCCCTCCTGCCGGCCCGGCTGGCGGGCCGGGCTCTGGCTGCGGGGAGAGAGAGCGCGGAGGGGGTGGGAGGGAGCGGGGGAAAAGGAGGGAGGAGACCCGGGCACCTGGGGCTGGGGGGGCGGGACGGGAAAGGGGTGCGGAAGGCCCGGCAGCGGCGGCAGGCGCGGCTGTTCGGTGGAGCCGCCGGCTCGGCTCTGATGGAGGCGGCGCCGAATTCGGCTGCGCGTGAGAGCCGCGCCGCGGAGCGGGGGGGGGGGGGGGGGGGGCCGGGGAAGCGAGGGGGCGGGAGGGAGGAGCGGCGCGGCGGGGGTGGCGGGGCGCGGGCGCGGGGTGGGTGGGGGGCGCGGATCGGCGGGACGCGCGTTCAGCTCCAAGGGGGCGGGCTGGAAGTGGGGGATCCCTCCGCCGCCTCCACTGGCTGGACCCGCTGCCGCTCCCGTCGGTTCCGGGGCGGATGACCCCTCTCCAAACGGCGCAGCACTGCGGCTCTCGTGAGCGGCGAAGGAGGGGGCAAGGGAGAGGCCGCGGGTCCAGAAACCGTTACTGGATGGGCCGGTGGGATGTGGCGCGGACCGGGTGGGGGCGCGACAGTCTGAGCCGAGACCCGCGTGGGCTTGGGGGCGCGCCGGAACCGGCTGAGCAGTGGCGCGGAAAGGGCGCGGGACTCAGGACTGTAACCGCCACTTCCCGGCGCTCGCTTCCCGCGCTTGGAGCCCTCAAGGGCACTCGCAGGGATCCCCGAGAGCCTTAAAACAGAAGTCTCTGGAACCTGTGTCCTCTCCCTGTCTGTCCCGCCCTGGAATCCCTGTGTCCTCCTCACCCGCTCCCTCCTGCACTGAGCATCCCGGGTTGTTGGTAAAAATCTTGGTGCCTGGGAGGTCAGAGCTTCGTCTCCTGAAATGGTTTATAGTATAGTGAACCCTGGCGCCACGTTCTCTGGCTTATAATCACTTTCGTCCTCGCCGCATGAGGAAGCAAATGACACCGCCCCTTACCCTGGAAAAGTGGCTGCAGCCTTCCCCGGATCTTAGTTTTACTCACCCCGAAGTCAATTTCTCGATAACTCCACCCTGCAAAACCTCTGTGGGACTCATCTTCAGGGCAGAGCTACAGTTTTCTTTCCGGGGGAAAAAAAAAAAAAAATCCCCACCTGCAGGGAACTAGGCGGAGAATCGTGCACATGCAGTAGTTTCCAAATCCGTGCAGTGTGAGATCATAAAGCATCGGATTTGTATGCGGCAATGTGTCTATCCGAATTTTCACTGATCTGACGTTTTCAGTCTTTGACACAAACGACACAGAGCAGTCATTTTTGGCTGTGTTTCATAGCCGAAGACCCAGGATCAGAAAGGCAAAATAACTTGTTCAAGGTTATAGAACTATTAACAAAGAACTTCTGTGTTCCCTGACTCCAGATTTTCTGGTTCAAATGCCAATAATGTTTTCTTCCAATCCTTTCTTCTGCCTCCTAAAATAGTATTGTAGTACATTGTGTGTTTGGCGCCATTGACTCCCATTAATAGTTAGATACTCTGTAATGGCTGAGATAAACTACTAGCTTAAGTTCATTTTTCTATTTCACATTTTGGCAGTAAAAAGTATATTTGATTCTTAAAGAAGACCTACCTGTTTTGATAGAAATTAGTTTCATTTGCTAGAGAGAGAAGGTTGTGAAAAATAATTCAAGAATGTTTTGTCACAAATGGCCTCTGATGAACTAGTTTCCAGGAATGTCCTCTAACACTTAGCCCCTTCAGACTGGCTATTTTTGGTAGCAGAATGACAGGCAGCAAGCACATTTTAAAAACAATAATCTCCAGGAACTTATCACGTTGAAGAAATGTGGTTGTAGATATGCTTTCATTTTTGGTCTTCACCTGTCAGAATGACGACACAAGTTTGTGTATTGCCACAGTCAAGATAATCATAAGCCTTATGATCATTATAAACCTTCATAAGTTCTCAAGTTACAGGGTGTCTAGATTTGCACAGAATCCCCCAAAAAATTCCATTTATGACTAGTAAATTTCTACCAGGTGTGACAAAGTGCATCATTACTCGAAGGACAGCATAAAAGCTATGGGTTTTGTATAAACGGTGTAGAATAATTCAGACAGCAAAGCGGCATGGATAAAGGGGGGAAAAGCCACAAGGCTAGATGTGTCCTCTCAGTTAATTGTTTCTGAAAAATAAAAAAAAATTAAGTTTCCTTGCTAAGTTGGGTAGCCACATGAGATTCTTTCCTAGTTTCAGTGACCTTCAATGCTGACCGGTCCCTAAAGAAGGGAAACTTGTTCATGATCTTCAGTTAACCCAATGAATTTTCAATGGATCCAGGCAAAACACCTCCTTTCTAACTTTGACTACATCCTCTGTCATAAAAATATAAAATAATGGAACACAGAAAGGATGAATTCCTCTCAGCTGCTGGCACCCAAGTGGAAGAGAGATGGAGACACAGACATCAGATAGAGCAGTGCACTGGCAGCCACTGACAGCCATCAGTAGCAAGGTGCATCTGCCAACCGAAAATGAATGAGGGGAAACACAGGTTTATTAAATTTGAGCAGATACTGAAAGGATGATCAAATCTTCAAGATGCCAGTAAATGAGCTGTTCATTCATTTAGTTGTTTAAGCCAAAATCCTAGGTGTCATCCTTGACTTTACATCATATGTTCAGTGTACCAAAATTTCTTTCAAATGTACTTTCAAAATATTCACCAAATTTCACTACACCTTTTCACCTCCATCCCCACCATCCCAATTAAAACCACCATTATAATGCATGAAACTGTCAAAACAACTTCCTGTCTCCCTGCTTCTCATTCTTGAGCTTACACCCTGCACGAGCCAGGATGATCAGATTCAGGTGTTAAGTCTAGTCATGTCATCTGTCTACTCAGTACCTGCCAATGGCTTCTCATCACACTTAGTGTAATACCAAAAATTTTAGCATCCCCTGCAAGTCCCCAGTGTAGCCTCTGGCTGTCTCTCTAAAGACCTCTCCATACCCTCCCCACCACCCTACCCTACCCTCCCTGCTACTCATTTCTGCTACACTGGCATCCTTGCTATATCCCAAGTACACCCCCTCTACCCATCTTCAGTTATTATGGCTCACTCCCTCACTTCATGCAGATCTCTGTATTTCATAAAAACCACCTTCTGACCTGGTGCAGTGGCTCATGCCTGTAATCCCAGCACATTGGGAGGCTGAGGCAGGTGGATCATCTGAGGTCAGGAGTTCGAGACCATCCTGGCCAACATGGGCCAACATTGTGAAACCCCATCTCTACTGAAAATACAAAAAATTAGCCGGGCGTGGTGGTGGGCACCTGTAGTCCCAGCTACTAGGGAGGCTGAGGTGGGAGAATCACTTGAACCTGGGAGATGGACGTTGCAGTGAGCAGAGATCACGCCTTTGCACTCCAGCCTGGGTGATAAGAGCAAGACTTTATCTCAAAAAAAAAAAAAAAAAAAAAGCCTTCCATAACCTTTCCATCTGATAGAGAATTTTCCACTCTCATTTTCCCAGTTTTTTCATCTCACCTTACTACTCGACATTATATATGGATATATTGTGTGTATTTTGCTTGCCTAATGGTGTTAATTAGTCATTTGTTGCCATGTCTAAGTGAGGTCAATGTCTCAGATCACCTTGATTTCATGTTCACCAAAGACATCAGAAATTCCAGCATTTGTCAGTTCTACCCTTAAGTTTGGTACCATTCTTTCTGCCAATCTTTCTAGCTTTGCCTCCTGCTTCTCTCATTGTTTTCTGTCCCTGCTGGTTCTTCCACTCATATGGGCTTCCAAATCTAAGTCAGCCGGCCAGTCCCCTCTCTTCCCTTACTGGGAAGAGACGTAGACATAAACATGTCACTTAGCTTGAGTTCTAGTCAGAGGATTAAAAGTGTTATACAAGTACAGAGATATAAGAGTTCTGCAGAAGAAGTATGATTTATTTTAAGTTCCTCAGAGTGGGTCATTTGAGCTGGGATTTGAAGGCTACATAGGAGTATGTCAGGTGTGCTTCATATCAGCAATAACAAAATCAAAGGAACAGAGAAACTGCTGTCGTTGTTAAAGTGACCCTATCTCTACAAAAACTACAAAATTTAACCATGGGTGGTGACACACCCCTGTGGTCCCAGATACTTAGGGGTGCTGAGGTGGGAGGATGACTTGAGCCCAGGAGGTTGAGTGTGCAGTGAGCTGTGATTGTACCACTGCACTCCAGCCTGAGTGACAGAGCGAGACCCTGTCTCAAAAAAAAAAAAAAAAAAGGAGATAGTGACATAAAAGTATAAGTAATAAGTAGGACAAACCTACCACGTATTGAAATAATAGAAGACAAGCACCTTTTGCTGGAAAAGCATCACTGCAAGAAGAATTTCGTCCGTATAATTACCGAGAAGTCACTGTTCCATGAAATGCAACCTAGAGCCACCGAAATACCAAGAAATAAGCAAACTGGCCTCTAAAAGACCACCACAGCCCACCCCACACAATCACATAAAAATCCACTTACTAATGCTTCCACTTTCCAGTGAAATCGCTAGATATGCTGTATCTGACTTTAAATATAATCCTAATAAATACACTCACCTAATTTTCCTGTCCACAGCAAATTACAAATAACAAATCTGCAAATGTAAGCAGAGTAGCAGCATTATGAAATAACAGCTAACATTCCTGCCCTTGCCCCAAAGAAAGCAGACCCAATAATTTTAAAACCTCAGCAGGAAGCATTCATTTAAGAACAAACAGCTCTATACACAGCTGAGTAGCCACTGGAGGCATTATTTTGCCTTATATCCTGTACAATCACTGATGCTCATCACGCATTTGAGTCTCCAAGAAAAGTTTAGAGCTGGTTGATTGAATAGTAAAGGATGATGAGAGGCTTGTTCAGGAGATTCCCTTTCAGTATGGTTAATTACACATTTTCCCCATGTAAAATAGCCAGATTAAAAAGTTTTCTCGTACCTCCCCTCCTTCCACCTCCAAGCTTTGGTGGGTGCTCCTGTTAGACCTTACAGTGCCCCTGTGAGTATGCACCCTCACCACCCTCCTCCAGCTGACTGTAAGTCACTTGAGGGCAAGTCATTTATATTCATGTAACATTTATAGTTTGTCCCCAGTGCTTAGTACAAATGCCTTGGCACATAATGGGTATTCAAAAAGGATTTATATAATGGACAAAGGAAAATGAAGTGATTGTAACACTTTTAAAGAAGATTTATATTAAAAATGAATGAGCTTCCCACTACACAAACAATTCTTTTGCACTTACCAATGAAAACAAAAATTGATTGATCATTTACTAGGTCAGGCAGTGTTCCAAGCGTTTCACACATGTGGATTTAATCCTCACCACAGTGCTATGAAGCAGGCACTATTATGTTCCCTATACCAAAGAGGACAGTGAGGCCCAGACAATGTGCTGTGCCCAGTCAGGCAGCCGGCAAATGACAGAGGCTGCCTTCACACTCCGGCAGGCTGGCTCCCAAGCCCATGCCCTATCCACTCTGTCATATACCTCCATGTTGTATTATTCATAGAAGACCAAAAAAGAAACCTATGCAACTCACTGCTGCTAAAAGGGATTGAGAACGTCAATGCAGCTTCGCCAGTTTACAAAAAAACTTAGTGGTTGCACAATGTTGTGAATGTATGTAATGCCACTAAGTTGTACACTTAAAATAGTTACAACAGTCATTTTAATGTTATGTATATTTTACCACAATAAAAAAGTTTCTTTATAAATCCTGGGGTGTATTTCTGTAATGCTATATCCAGGCCCTCCCTGCGTGAGTGACTGGCATATGAGGAGCACCCAGAGCCTAGGTTCCTAGGCACCTCCTAAAGCTTCCTTGTATTTGCCTTAGATGAGAACTAAGTTCCCAGCATTAGAGCCAGTTTTTAAGTTGAAAGTGTTACAGTGGGGCTCACCCTCCCTCATTTTCCACCTGAGTACCAATATGATCGCCTGAATTCTGGAGTGTGTGTGAAGCCAATGACCACTCCCATATGCAGAATTTACCTAAAAGCACCCCTAGACTTGATGCTGCAACCCTGGAACTCACTTCCCCATCATTAGAAAGGCAGGATCAGAGGAAAGGTTTCTTTATACAGAGATGTTGGCACTAGAAACGAAGCCACCATGAGGCAGGGGTTTGTATTCCCAGCACCTGCAAACTGGGTCTAGACACAGCAGATGCTGAATAAATGTGTGTGGAGGGAATCATGGAAGTGCGTCTGCTCTACTCCCTGCTTTGGAGGAAAGCTGCTTTTCTCGCCCCAAACCTTATCCGTGGAGCTTTGTGGGGACCCCCTCCATTCAGTGAGCCTCTTGGCAATTTGTACACACCAAGGGCTAGTTGGTGACTGACTGACACTTGACAGATGTGAGGTAGATGGTGAACTGGGTCTACTCCTGCCCAGGAAATCCTGAGGGCCACAGGCATTGGTGCTAGAGGCAAGAACCCCCTGCTGTCTTGTATCTGCCTGCCCTTTCGGTTTGCACATCAAAGGATCCTGACTATTGATCACCACTCAAACATGAGCCACACAGGAGAGTGAGTCAGCAAGGTGTCCTCTTGGCTGCTGCCCAGCTGGGTCCTTTGTTGCAGCAAGTAAACTCCAACAGTTAGAATGAAGACATGGGCGGGGCGTGGTAGCTCACACCTGCAATCCCAGCACTTTGGGAGGCTGAGGTGGGTGGATCACTTGAGGACAGGCGTTCGAGACCAGCCTGGCCAACATGGTGAAACCCTGTCTCTACTTTAAAAAAAAAAATACAAAAATTAGCTGGCGTTGTGGCGCACGCCTGTAGTCCCAGCTACTCGGGAGGCTGAGGCAGAAGAATCGCTTGAACCCAGGAGTTGGAGGTTGCAGTGAGCTAAGATCATACCACAGCACCCCAGCCTGGGCAACAGAGTGAGAATTTGTCTCAAAAAAAAAACAAAAGAATGTGGACATGGAATACCCAGTGGCCACAGGCTAAGAAGGAACTGTCCAACCTAAAATTCAAGGGAGCAATCAGCCAATCAGAGAACCTCCAGAGAACTCAAAAAAGTAGGAAGGAGTCAGCTTAGATGAGTCACACTGGGTACCCCCAGCTTGAAGCACACATCAGGCCTAGAAGGACAAACCCATTCAGCAAGTGAGAGCTTGCTCCTCACCTCTTCTCTCTTCTCTCCCACTTTGACCCAGGGCAACGTCTGGGTCATGAGAGCGCTGGGTCATGGATGAAGAGGGGAGCAGAGAGAGAGCTGAATGCAGCGGACCCCACATCCCCTTCCACATGCAAAATTCCTTCTGGAAGTATACCCATTCAAGAGGGTAGAGGACAGCTTGGGTTAAATGGGTTTGAATTTTCTATATACTTATTTGAATTTGAATTCTATATACTATATACTCTTTTAAATTCTGTATACTCATTTGAATTTTCCTGAACTAAGACTGTGCAAATAAAAATGACTGTAGGGCAATTACCTGAAAACAAGCAGAGAAACCGTGAGGCCTGTCCATGTCTTCATCCAGGGTGGAAACAACTCGCCAGCCCTGCCCTAGTGTTCAGGGGGAGTGAAACATGGATGTGTTAATCACAATCCATACCTAGAACTCTGCAGGCATTTTTTTGCCTTGCATGCCAGCTACATTTACAAAAAATAAATAAATAATTTTTTGGAAGATAGACAAGTTGATATGGGGTCTTATAGGGGAAAATAGGGTTCCTTTCTCACTCATGACTAAGTTCATGGCCAAGACCCCTATAACAAAAGACAGGTTAACAAGAGAAAAACATACAAATGTATTTAACATAAGTTTTACGTGGCATGGGAATCTTAGAATAAAGTAAAGAAACATGGGGAACTGTGTTTTATGCCTAGGTTGGATGAAGAGGTAGAAAGTTGTGGAGAGGTATGATTGGACAAAGTGCATAAATCTAATGGTAATAGACTCAGGGAATTTAGCAAGGCCTGTTTATTCAGATTCTCCTCTGCTTTCCAGGGTCTTCAGAAATAAGGATGCTCCTTTCATCTGGGTATAGGGAGAGCACCTCTCACATGAGAGTCTTATGACTTTCTTTAGAGAAAACTTAAGAATTATGGGCTGCTTCTGCGGAGAAGGTTGGGAGAAGGGCAGAGACCTTCCTGCTTCTGCTTTTTCTGAATTGCCAAGGTGGGGTATCCTGAACCCCGTCAGTCTGTATTATCACCTGCACATGCTCACCCAGGAGGGAAGCTGTGGTTCGAGCACTGAGACACAGGACCCTGTAATTGGATGCCAGTACCTAAGGGGCAATGACAATAGTGTACTAAAACCTCTAAACCAGAATACGCTAAATTTTAAAAGACTTGGGGAAGGGGATGAAACAACAAAAAAAGAATATGTAGCAGAGACGGTATGTGGCCTCCAAAGCATAAAATACTTACTATCTGGCTTTTTACAGAAAAGGTTTGCTGGCCCCTGTTTTAAACAGCCCTGCAAGATGTATATTAGTGTCCCTAGGTTACAAAGGAGGACTCTGAGACTCAGGAGGATTAACATGCCTCAAAGAGGAAAATATTCCATTTCTGAGCCAACCTTGCAAAAGGAGATACAATTAAGACCCAAGAGAGCTAAGCAGTAGGAGAAGGACCAGAACCAAAGGGGAAGGAAAGTCAAGGAGGCTTCAGAGGTCGACTTGGCTTTCATCTACATTTTCCCCTTTCTACCCCTGAATAACAGGAAGAGCTAGGATGGAAGGGGGTGGCAGTGGGGAGAAGGGGTTCCATACCTGACCGTTTGAGATTGATAGCGTGAAGGATCATAGCTATGCCTTTTCAGCATTGCCTTTGGATGGCACTGGCAGAGAGAAATAACAGGAGAGGAGAGCCACTGACTTGAGAAAGTGTAACACTTCCTAGGCTTTTACCTGTGTAGTGTCTGAAAACAATATCCTACTGTAAAAGGCCTGTTCACCTTCATGTTTAAGGCAATAATTTTTTATAAGTAATGATGGTAAATGATAATATAACCTAAAACTCATCCAAACTCTGTGCTTCTTATATGGTAGTGGCTTTGCTCACTTTTACCCCATCACTCCCAGGGGACATTTCACCATGTCTAGAGACATTTTTGGTTGTCATAACCAGTGGGACGGTTCTTCTGACATTGAGATGGGTGAGGCCAGGCATGCTATTAAACATCCTGAAATGCACAGAAAACAGCCCAAGCTAGAGAAACTCCACCCCAAATAATAGCAAAACTCTTACCAAGATATGAGTATAGGAGAAATAGTTAAATTTTTAAAAAATACCACTAAAAGGGTAAACTACACAAAGAAGATTATTCTGAAAAAGAAAAGTTTCAGAGGAAGTGAAAAAAAATGTAGCAATGAGAATTTGAATATTTTTTAACTTGATGAAAGTAGAAACAATTAAGAAGGAAGGACAGCACCCAAAACTAATTGGACAGGCTATGCATAAATACAAGAACATAATAACAAAAGCTAACTAATATGAAATAGGCTAAAAGTAATGCATATGCAAGAGGTAAGCCATCACAAACTGGTGACAGTCACTTTCTTTCAGCTTATTTTTCATTTTCTTTAATGCTCTGTGAACAGACTTCCCACTGATTTAAAGGACATTTTGGTTTTGAAACTAGCTTTATGGAAGCTAAAAATTAGACTTTAAACATTATGAACCCCTAGTCATTTAGACTTAGTAACTCCTAGGATATAGGGACAGGCATATATAATTAATGCTGAAATTCGTGTATTAAAAAAGTGAAACTTTCCATGATAGCGATGGGAATGGTGCCTGCATTTTTAGGAGAGGTGATGGTGAAAAGAACAAATTTGAGTTATATAGGAAAATGTGATCCGAATCAAGAAAGTTTAAAACCAAAAACACATGCAGAAGAAATTCCCAATAGTCAAAAAGATCATGGATAGTAATTCTTGACAAAGATTCTTTGCTTGACCAAACTTTAATCAGGCTTCTGAACATTCTCCTATGCCCGTCTGTGCACTTCCTTGTAAAATCTGTTTTTAACAAAAAACCCCTGCTAAGTCAGTTTAGTGAGAACCTGCTTTGAATATCTGATCACTTCCATGTCTGATGAGGTTCCTCAGCTTCCACCCTCTCCCAAGGCCAAGCAGTAGTAAACTGCCAAGAAGTTATAGCTGTATTAACAAATAGAAACAGTCAAATTTCAAAACAAGCTGCAATTACTCTTTTGAAACACCAAAATGAATAAATAAATAAAAGAGAGTCCTCCTTTTCAGACGGTTCCCTTTTTAATTCTATTATAGCGTTTACAATGTCATTACTATTGTTTCTCAGGACTTGGACTGTCCTTCCTCTTCACCCCTTTGTTTGCGACATAACGAATTCTATGCCCTTAACTTCCGCATTTGTTTCATGACACTCCACCACTTCATCTCCTCTTGCACGGTTGGAGTCTGTGCTTTTTAATGTGCCACAGTTGGCTTCACCCTGACCTTCGAATTTCTCAGCATCTGGTAGCTGTACTTGCTGAGATGGATCCTTGTTCTTGGCTTCCCCCAAAACTGGAGGTATCTGCAGCTGGGATCTTATAGACATCTGGCCTTGGGATGGCTGGGATCTTATAGACATCTGGCCTTGGGATGGCAAAGAGGGTATTTTTAGGCTTCCTAATGGTGACTGTAGTAACCTCTATAGCGGCTCAATGACCTAATTTGGACATGGTCTACCACTCCATCTTGCTTCGCTCTCTCAGCTGATTCTTCATCTGCTTCCGTTGCTGCTGCCAGCGGGGCTCACTGTGTGGAGTCCTGTGCCTTCCACTCTGCTACTGATTCATCGATACCAGATTCTGTCTCCCACCTTGTCTTGGCCTGGGCTGTAGCAACTCCTGCTCTGTGGCAGGGGCAGTTTCTATGGCTTCACAGGGCATTTTGTGAGAGGGAACGTAGAATCAAGATGTCTTCAAAATACCTTGGGTATCATCCTGTTTTTTGGTTCTGGTTTTTGTTTTTTGAGAAAGGGTTTCATTCTGCTGGCTGGAATGCAGTGATGTGATCATAATTCCATGCAGTCTCAAACTTCTGGCCTCAAGTAATTCTCCTGCCTTCACTTCCCAAAGTGCTGGGATTATAGACATGAGCCACTTCTTCGAGCTGAGTATCATCTTTTTTAAAGCTGCAAAGTTGTCCCTATTATGAGTGTATCTTAATTTAGGTACATCCAAAATAATTTAGGTTGTGTCCATTGTTTCTTACAGGATGTTTCTACTTATATATCTGAGTGTGGCTGTTTTCATACAAAAGGTTTCTAGAAGTAGAAATCTAAAGCAAAAGATGGGTGATATGGTTTAAATTGTGATAGATGCTGGTCAATTACATTGCAAACATTTTTATTAATTTGTCTTTCACCTAGAATTTTTTTTTCCTCTACTTTCAATAGAACAGGGTATAGTCAATCTTTTGAATTTTTGAAAATCTAATGTGGGCAGGGAAAGCATTCGAATAGGGTCTTCTTGTTTTAATTTGCGCCATTCTGATGACCAGTAAGGTTTTCTACTTTCTGTAGGGGAGATAAAGTTGTATATTCTCCTAACCATTTTGAGGCTTATGGCTGAAACCTCTGTAACGAAAGACAGATAAACAAGAGGAAAGCATAGCAAATTTATTTGATAAAAGTTTTATGTGATGAGAGCTTTCAGAAATGAAGGCCTAAAGTCCCAGGGGAAGTGTATTTTTCTGGACGATTGTGCAGAAGTATGATTGGAAGTCGAATGGAAATAAATGGGAAACTTAGCAAGGCCTATTTGTTCAGATTCTATTTGGCCTCTCCACTTGCCTACAGTATAGGGCAGAAAACCCCCTCAAGAATCAGAGTCTTATGACTTATTTTCAGTGGAAGAAGGTCAGAGAATTCTTTTTTGGCCAGCTTTCAGGGGAGAAAGGTGGGAGAAAGTCAGAGGGTGACTGTCTTAGTTTATTTGTGCTGCTATAACAAAATATCTAGGTAATTTATAAAGAACAGAAATGTATTTTCTTACAGTTCTGGAGGCTGGTAAGTCCCAGGTTAAGACTCCAGCAGGTTCAGTGTCTGGTGAAGGCCTATAACTCATAGATGGCCCTGTCCAGGTGCCCTCACATGGCAGAAGAAATGGAAAGGGAATGCATGATGGAAGAGAAGAAGAGAGTGACCTCATTTCTTCAAGCCCTTTTATAAGAACCCTAATTCCACCCACAACTTAATCACTTCCTAAAGGCTCCATCTCTTAATACTATCACAGTGGCTATTAAATCTCAACATGTGAATTTGGGAGGACACATTCAGACCATAGCAGTTATCTTCCTGCCTCTGCTGTTTTCTTAATTTCCAAGGTGCCATATTTGGAGCAGCACTTCCTGCACCCCATCATTTCCATCTGTTTGTTACTTATTTTTTTCCCTTTTCTATGAATAGCCTATTTACATTTTTTCAGGGCGCTTTGTCTAGGTTGGATTCTAATCTTTAATGCTACTTATATAGTAAGTATTGCTTTGCTCTCTCTCTTTGTGAAATAATTTCAGTTATTTCAGTTTTCATCTCATCTTGATTTAATGCTGATTATTTGTATTTCATTAGAAAGTTGGCTTTTTGTTTGCTTTTCTTTTTTTGAGATAGGGTCTCACTCTGTTGCTCAGACTAGATTGCAGTGGCATGATCAAGGTTCACTGAAGCCTTTACCTCCCAGGCTCAATCGATCCTCCTGCCTCAGCCTCTCAAGTAGCTGGGACTACAGGCAAGCACCACCATGCTCGTGCTTTTGTCACACACAAAGTAACTATGTGAGGTGATAGATATGGTCACTCACTTTACTAAAGTAACCCTTTTACTATCTATATGTATCACATGACGTCATATTGCAAAGTTCAAATATGCACAATAAAATTTATTTTTTAAAAAGTTGTACATTTTGTGTTAGACCTAATACCATAAAAACCCTAGAAGAAAACCTAGGTAGTACATTCAGGACATAGGCATGGGCAAGGACTTCATGTCTAAAACACCAAAAGCAACGGCAGCAAAAGCCAAAATTGACAAATGGGATCTAATTAAACTAAAGAGCTTTGCACAGCAAAAGAAACTACCATCAGAGTGAACAGGCAACCTACAGAATGGGAGAAAATTTTTCCAATCTACTCATCTGACAAAGGGCTAATATCCACAACTCAAACAAATTTACAAGAAAAAAACAAACAACCCCATCAAAAAGTGGGCAAAGGATATGAACAGACATTTCTCAAAAGAAGACATTCATACAGCCAACAGACACATGAAAAAATGCTCATCATCACTGGCCATCAGAGAAATGCAAATCAAAACCAGAATGAGATACCATCTCACACCAGTTAGAATGGCAATCATTAAAAAGTCAGGAAACAACAGGTGCTGGAGAGGATGTGGAAAAATAGGAACACTTTTACACTGTTGGTGGGATTGTAAACTAGTTCAACCATTATGGAAAACAGTATGGCGATTCCTCAAGGATCTAGAACTAGATGTACCATATGACCCAGCCATCCCACTACTGGGTATATACCCAAAGGATTATAAATCATGCTGCTATAAAGACACATGCACACGTATGTTTATTGTGGCACTATTCACAATAGCAAAGACTTGGAATCAACCCAAATGTCCATCAGTGACAGACTGGATTAAGAAAATGTGGCACATATACACCATGGAATATTATGCAGCCATAAAAAAGGATGAGTTTGCATCCTTTGTAGGGACATGGATGCAGCTGGAAACCATCATTCTTAGCAAACTATCACAAGAACAGAAAACCAAACACCGCATGTTCTCACTCATAGGTGGGAACTGAACAATGACATCACTTGGACTCGGGAAGGGGAACATCACACATCGGGGCCTATCATGGGGAGGGGGGAGTGGGGAGGGATTGCATTGGGAGTTATACCTGATATAAATGACGAATTGATGGGTGCTGACGAGTTGATGGGTGCAGCACACCAACATGGCATAAGTATACATATGTAACAAACCTGCACGTTATGCACATGTACCCTAGAACTTAAAGTATAATAATAATAAAAAAAGGTTGTACATTTTATTTTTAAAATATTTATACTAGGGGGCCAAGAGGACTGATTAGAAGCAGTTGAGGTGTGTGGCACTCATGAGAAGTATAAAAGAGGTGAGTAAATACAGCATCTTCAACTGAAATATCCAAGTACACGCATTGGGACTGATCAGGAAAACAACTCCACCCATGAAGAATTAAGAAAAGCAGGGTGGGGCAACGGCCCACTCAGAAGCAACATAGAGCCAAGGGGACCCCCACCCACAGCCAAGGGAAGTGGTGAGTGAACGTGCAGCCCTGGGAAACCACGCCTCTCCCACAGATCTTTGCAATGGTCTGATCAGGAGACTCCCCGTGAGCCCATGCCACCAGGGCCTGGGGTCTAACACATAGAGTTGTGTGGAGTCTCAGCAGAGCAGCTGCTTAGGCATGCACAGAGACGCAGGAGCTTTACGTACTTCAACCCTGGGAGCCCTAACAAAGGTGACTGCAACTCAGGCAAGGTGGAAGGTCCGTACATACCCTTAGGAAGGGGGCTAAATCCAGGGGGCCAAGCAGCATCAGTCTATGAGCTCCACTTCCATGGCACCTCATAAGATAAGGCCTATTGGCTTAGAATCCCAGTCAGCCACTAGCAACAGGGTGGAGCCTTCCTGAGATGGAACAGAGCCCCTGGGCAGAGGGGTGGACCACCATCTTTGTTGTTTGGACAACTTAGCCATTCCAGCCTGTAGGCTTTAGAAAGTGCAAATGGTCCAGATGAGGAAGGGTCCCGCCAGCACAGCACAGTGACTTTGTCAGAACCTGGCCAGACTGTTTTCTTTAAGTGGGATCCCTATCCATTCTTCCTCACTGGGCGAGACCTCCCAGCAGGGGCCTCTAGCCACCCCCACCTGCCCACATACTTTGGAGAGATCTCTGATTGTTCCCTGGGATGGAGTGTGGGCACAGGTGGGGGAGGGTTGGGCTACCATCTTTGTTGTTTGGACGAATCACTTGTTCCAGCTCACGGGGTTTGGAGAGTCCAAGCAGACTGGGGCAAATGTGGTTTCCCAGCATGGCATGGCTGTTTTGTCAAGGTGTGGCCAGATGGCTTCTTTAAATGGGACCCTCATCCATTCCTCCTTACTGGGTGGGTCCTCCCAGCTAGGGCCTCCAGCCACCCTTACCTGTATTCTACAGACAGAGTTCTGATATCTCCCTGGGACAGAGTGCCCAGGGGGACGGATGGGCCACCATCTTTGCATTTGGATGACTCAGCCATTCCAGACTGCAGGCCTTGGAGGGTCCAAGCTGACTGGAACAGGGGCAGTTTCCAAGCATGGCACAGCTGTTTTGGCACAGTTTCCTAGTATGGCACAGCATGGCACAGTCAAGGTGTGGCCAGATTGCTTCTTTAAATGGGATCCTGATCAATTCCTCCTCACTTGACAGATCCTAATTTCTCCCTGGACAGAGTGCCCGGGGGCTGGGGCAGGCTGCCACCTTGCTGTTTGGGCATCTCAGGTAGTCCAGCCCATGGGCCTTGGAGAGCCCAAACTGATCAGGGCTGAAAGGATTTCCAACAGAGCACAGCTGCTCCACCAAAATGCAGCCAGACTGCTTTTTAAAGAAGGACTCTGATTCCATTCCTCCTGACTGGGTGAGACCCCCCACAACTAGGGTCTCCAGCCACCTACAGGTGCATTCAGGCCAGCAACAGGTGAGTACTCCCTTGGGACAGAGCTCCAAGAGGTAGGGGCAGGCTGCCATCTTTCTGTTCCACAGCCTTCACTGGTGATGCTTCCAGGTAACTGGAAAACCAAGGCAACTAAGGTGTGGAGTTTACCCACAGCAAACCATAGTAGACCTAGGGAAGACTGGCCAAACTGAAAAACAAACAAAAAACAAGAACCCCATCCAAAGGTCAGCAACCTCACAGATCAAAGGTAGATAAACCCACAAAGATGAGAAAGAATCAGCACAAAAATGCTGAAAACTCAAAAACTCAGAGTGTTCCCTTTCCTACACATGACCGCAACACCTCTCCAGCAAGGGTTCAAAACTGAGATAAGACAGAGATGGCTGAAATGACAGAAGGAAGCTTCAGAATGTGAAGAAAACAAACTTGGCTAAGCTAAAGGAGCATGGTGTAACCCAATGCAAGGAAGCTAAGAATTGTAATAAAACAACATAGGAATTGTGTATTAGTCTGTTTTCATGCTACTGATAGACATACCAGAGACTGGGAAGAAGAAGTTTAATGAACTTACAGTTCCACGTGGCTGGGGAGACCTCATAATCATGGTGGAAGGCAAGGAGGAGCAAATCACATCTTACATGGATGGTGGCAAGCAAAGAGAGTTCAGGGAAACTCCCATGTTAAAACCATCAGATCTTATGAGACTCATTCATTATCCTGAGAACAGCACAGGAAAGACCACCCCCATAATTCAATTACCTCCCACAAGTCCCCTCCCACATCAAGTGGGAATTCAAGATGAGATTTGGATGGAGACATAATCAAACCATATCATTCCACTCCTGGCCCCTCCAAATCTCATGCCCTCACATTTCAAAACCAACCGTGTCTCCCCAACAGTCCCCCAAGTCTTAACTCATTTCAGCATTAACTCAGAAGTCTACAGTTCAAAGTCTCATCCAAGACAAGACAAGTTCCTTCTACCTATGAGCCTGTAAAATCAAAAGCAAGCTAGTTACTTCCTAGATACAATGGGGGTACAGGCATTGGGTAAATACATCTACTCCAAATGGGAGAAATTGGCCAAAACAAAAGGGCTACAGGCCCCATGCAAGTCCAAAATCCAGCAGGGCAGTCAAATCTTAAAGCTCCAAAATGATCTCCTTTGACTCCATGTCTCACATCCAGGTCACACTGATGCAAGAGGTGGGATCCCATGGCCTTGGGTGGCTCCACCTCTATGGATTTGCAAGGTATAGTCCCCCTTCTGGCTGCTTTCATGGCCTGGCATTGAGTGTCTGTGGCTTTTCCAGGTGCATGGTGCCAGATGTCAGTGGATCTACCATTCTGGGGTCTGGAGGACAGTGGCCCTCTTCTTACAGCTTCACTAGGCTGTGACCCAGTAGAGACTTTGTGTGGGGGCTCCAGCCCCACATGTCCCTTCTGCACTGCCCTGGCAGAGATTCTCCTGGAGGGCCCCAGCCCTGCAGCAAACTTCTTTCTGGGTATCCAGGCATTTCCATACATCTTCTGATATCTAGGTGGAGATTTCCAAACCTTAATTCTTAACTTCTGTGCACCCACAGGCTCAACACCATGTGGAAGCTGCCAAGGCTTGGGGCTTCCACCCTCTGAAGCAACAGCCAGAGCTGTACCTTGGTTCCTTTTAGCCATGACTGGAGTGGCTGGGACTCAGGGAACCAAGTCCCTAGGCTACACACAGCATGAGGACCCTGGGCCTGGCCTATGAAACCATTTTTTCCTCCTAGGCTTCCAGACCTGTGATGGAAGTGGCTTCCCTGAAGGTAACTGACATGCCCTGGAGACATCTTCCCCATTGTCTTGGGGATTAACATTCGGCTCCCTGTTACTTATGCAAATTTCTGCAGCCGGCTTGAATTTCTCCTCAGAAAATTGGATTTTCTTTTCTATCACATTGTCAGTCTGCAAATTTTCTGAATTTTTACGCTCTGCTTCTCTTACGAAATGGAATGCCTTTAACAGCACCCAAGTCACCTCTTGAATGCTTTGCTGCTTAGAAATTTCTTCTGCAAGATACCCTAAACCATTTCTTTCAAATTCAAAGTTCCACAAATCTCTATGGCAGGGGCAAAATGCAGCCAGTCTCTTTGCTAAAACATAGCAAGAGTCACCTTTGCTCCTGATCCCAGCAAGTTCCTCATCTCCATCTGAGACCACCTCAGCCTGCATTTCATTGTCCATATCATTATCAGCATTTTGGTCAAAGCCATTCAACAAGTCTGTAGGGAGTTCCAAACTTTTTATATTTTCCTGTCTTCTTTTGAGCCCTCCAAACTGTTCCAACCTCTGCCTGTTACCCAGTTCCAAAGTCACTTCCACATTTGCAGGTATCTTTTCAGCAACACCCCATTCTGCTGGCACCAATTTACTGTATTAGTCCATTTTCATGCTCCTGATAAAGACATACCAGAGACTGGGAAGAAGATAGGTTTAATGGACTTACAGTTCCACATGGCTGGAGAGGCCTTACAATCTTGGTGGAAGGCAAGGAGGAGCAAGTTACGTTTTACATGGATGGTGGCAGGCAAAGAGAGAGCTTGTGCAGGGAAACTCCCATTTGAAAACCATCAGATCTCTTGAGGCTTATTCACTATCATGAGAACAGAACAGGAAATATCCAATCCCACAATTCAATTACCTCCCATGTGGTCCCTCCCACAACGTGTGGGAATTCAACATGAGGTTTTGGTGGGGACACAGCCCAACCATATCAAGCTGACAGCCAAAATAGCCAGTATAGAAAGGAACATAGCTGCCGTAATAGACCTGAAAAACACACTGCAAGAATTTCACAATGCAATCACAAGTGCTGATAGAATAGATGAAGCAGAGGAAAGAATCACAGAGCTTGGAGACTGTCTTTCTGAAATAAGACAGGCAGACAAGAATAGAGAAAAAAGAATGAAAAGGAATAACAAAACCTCCTAGAAACATGGTATTTTATAAAGAGATCAAACCTACAACTGATTGGGGTACCTGAAAGAAATGGGAAAAATGGAACCAATTTGGGAAACATATTTCAGGATATCATTCAGGAGATTTTTCCCAACCTAGCTAGACAGGCCAACATTCAAATTCAGGAAATACAGAGAACCCCAGGAAGATACTGCATGAGAAGATTATCCCCAAGACACATAATAAATTATCCAAGGTTGAAATGAAAGAAAAAATGTGAAGAACAGGCAGCAAGAAAGGTCAGGTCACCAGCAAAGGAAAGGCCATCAGACTAACAGCAGATATCTCAGTGGAAACTCTACAAGCCAGAAGAGATTGGGGGTCAATATTAAACATTCTTAAATAAAAGAAATTCTGACCCAGAATTTCACATCCAGTCAAACTAAGCTTCAAAAGCAAAAGAAAAATAAGATCCTTTTCAGACAAGCAAGTGCTGAGGGAACTTGTTACCATCAGACCTGCCTTACAAGAACTCCTGAGGGAAGCACTTCAGGAAATGGAAGTGAATATGGAAAGGAAAAACTGATACCAGCCACTACAAAAACACACTGAGGTACACAGACCAGGGATACTATGAAGCAACCACATAACTCTGTGAAATAACCAGCTTGAATCATGATGATAGGATCAAATCCACACACAACAATGCTAACTTTAAATATAAATAGGCTAAATGCCCTGATTAAAAGACAGAGTGGCAAGCTGGATGAAGAACCGAGACCCTTCAGTATGTTATCTTCAAGACACCCATCTCACATGCAAAGACACACATGAACTCAAATAAAGGGATGGAGGAAAATTTACCAAGCAAATGAAAAACAGGAAAAAGCAAGGGTCATAATTCTAGTTTCTGAGTAAACAAGAGTTTAACAAAGATGAAAAAAGACAAACGAGGGCATTACTTAATGGTAAAGGGTTCAATTCAACAAGGAGAGGCAACTATCCTGAATATATGTACACCTAACACAGGAGCACCCAGATTCATAAAGCAAGTTCTTAGTGACCTTCAAAGAGGCCTAGACTCCCACACAGTAATAGTGGGAAATTTTAACACTCCATTGAAAATATTAGACAGATCATTGAAACAGAATATTAAAAAAAACATTTAGGACTTGAACTCAGCTCTGGATCAAGTGGACCTGATAGATATCTACAGAACTCTTCACCCAAAAACAACAGAATATACAGTATTCTCATTGCCACATGGCACTTGCTCAAAAACTGATCACATAGTCAAAAGTAAAACACTCCTCAGCAAATTTATAAGAACTGAAATCATAAAAAAAAAAAAAAAAAAAAAGTCTCTTGGACCAGAGCACACTCAAATTAGAATTCGAGATTAAGAAATTCACTCAAAACCATACAACTACATGAAAATTGAACAACCTGCTCCTGACAGACTTTTGGGTACATAATAAAATTAAGGCAGAAATCATTAAGTTCTTTGAAACCAATGAGAAGAAACATACAAGGTACCAGAGTCTCTGGGACACAACTGATAAAAGGAAAATTTATGGCACTAAATGCCCATATCAAAAAGCTAGAAAGATGTAAAGTTAGCAACCTAAAATCACAAATATAAGAACTAGAGAACCAAGATCAAACAAACCCCAAAGCTAGCAGAAGACAAGAAATAACTTATGTCAGAGCTGAATTGAAGGAGATAGAGACATGAAAAACCCTTCCAAAAATCAACAAATCCAGGAGTTGGATTTTTGAAAAAATTAATAAAATAGAACATTAGCTAGACTAATAAAGAGGAAAAGAGAGAAGATTTAAATAAACACATTTGGAAATGATAAGGGGGATATTACCATTGACCCCACAGAAATACAAACAACCATCAGAGAATATTATAAACACCTCTATGCACAAAAACTAGAAGATCTAAAAGAAATGGATAAATTCCTGGATACTTACACTCTCCCAAGGCTGAACCAGGAAGAAACTGAATCCCTGAATGACCAATAATGAATTCTTAAATTGAGGCAATAATAAATAGCCTACTAACCAAAAAAAGCCCAGGACCAGATGCATTCACAGCTGAATTCTTCCAAAGGTACAAAGAGGAGCTGGTATCATTCCTACTGAAACTATTCCAAAAAATTGAAGAGGAGGGACTCCTCCCTAACTCATTCTATGAGGCTAGCATCATCATGATACTAAAACCTGACAGAGATACAACAACAAAAAAAGAAAACTTCAGACCAATATTTTTGGTGAACATCTATGCAAAAGTTCTTAACAAAATACTGGCAAACTGAATCCACCAGCACAACAAAAAGCTTATCCACCACGATCAAATAGGCTTTATCCTTGACATGTAAGTTTGGTTCAACACATGCAAATCAATAAGCATGATTCATCATATAAACAGAGCTAAAGACAAAAACCACATGACTATCTCAATAGATGCAAAAAGGCCTTCAATAATATTGAACATCCCTTCATATTAAAAACTCTCAATAAGCAAGGTTTGAAGGAACATACCTCAAAATAATAAGAGCTATATATGACAAACCCACAGCCAATATCATACTGAATAGGCAAAAGCTGGAAGCATTCCCCTTGAAAACCAGCACAAGACAAGGTTGCCCTTTCTTACCACTCCTATTCAACATAGTATTGGAAGTTCTGGCCAAGACAATCAGGCAAGAGAAAAAAATAAAATGTATTCCAATATGAAGAGAGGAATTCAAACTATCTGTTTGCAGATGAGATGATCTTATATCTAGAAAACTCCATCATCTTAGCCCAAAAGCTTCTTAAGCTGATAAGCGACTTTGGCAAAGTCTCAGGATACAAAATCAATGTGCAAAAGTCTCTAGTATTCCTATACATCAACAACAGGCCAGTGGAGAGCTAAATCACAAACTCCCAGTCATAATTGCCACAAAAGGCATAAAATATGTAGGAATACAGCTAACAAGGGAAGTGAAGGAGCTCTTCAGGGAGAACTACAAATCACTGCTCAAAGAAGTCAGAGATGACACAAACAAATAGAAAAACATTCCATGCTCATGAATAGGAAAAATCAATACTGTGAAAATGGCCACCCTGCCCAAAGCAATTTATAGATTCAATGCTATTCCCATTAAACTACCATTGACATTCTTCACAGAATTAGAAAATACTAATTTAAAATTCATATGAACCAAAAAAGAGCCTGAATAGCCAAGGCAATCCTAAGCAAAAAGAAAAAAGCTAGAGGCATCACGCTATCTGACTTCAAACTATAAAACAGGCCTACAATAACCAAAACAGCATGGTACTGGTAGAAGAACAGACACATAGACCAATGGAATAGAGTATAGGACTCAAAAATAAGACTGCACACCTACAACCATCGGATCTTAGACAAACCTGACAAAAACAAGCAATGGGGAAAATATTCCCTATGTAGTAAATGGGGCTAGGAGAACAGGCAAGCCATATGCAGAAAATTGAAATTGGACCCCTCCTTACACCATATACAGAAATCAATTCAAGATGGATTAAAGTCTTAAATGTGAAACCCAAAACTGTAAAAACCCTGGAAGGAAACCTAGGCAATATCACTCAGGACATAGGCATGGACAAAGATTTTATGATGAAGATACAAAAAGTAATTGCAACAAAAGCAAAAATTGACAAACGGGATTTAATTAAACTAAAGAACTTCTGCACAGCAAAAGAAACTATCAACAGAGTAAACAGACAACCTAAAGAATGGGAGAAAATTTTTGAAATCTATGCATCTGACAAAGGTCTAGTATCCAGCATCTATAAGGAACTTAAATAAATTTACAAGAAAAAAAAACCCCAATAAAAAGTGGGCAAAGGACATGAACAAACACTTCTCAAAAGAAGACATACATATGGCCAATAAACATATGAAAAAAAGCTCTACAACACTGAACATTAGAGAAATGGAAATCAAAACCACAATGAGATACCATCTCGCACCAGGCAGCATGACTGTTACTAAAAAGTCAAAAAGCAACAGATGCTGGCAAGGTTGTGGAGAAAAAGGAACGCTTCTACTCTGTTGGTGGAAGTGTAAATTTGTTCAACCGTTGTGGATGACAGTATGGCAATTCCTCAAAGATCTAGAGGCAGAAATACCATTCAACCCACCAATCCCATTACTTGGCATATATCCAAAGGAATATAAATCGTTCAAGTACAAAGACATATGCATGCATATGTTCAGTGCAGCACTATTTACAATAGCAAAGACATGCAATCAACTTAAATGCCCATCAATTGTAGACTGGGATAAAGAAAATGTGGTATATATACAACATGGAATACTATGTATAGCCCTAAAAGGGGATGAGATTGTGTCCTTTGCAGGGACATAGATGGAGCTGGAGGCCATCCATGGATAACTTAGCAAACTAATGCAGGAACAGAAAGCCAAATACTGCATATTCTCACTTGTATGTGGAAGCTAAATGATGAGAACACATGGATACCTTGGGGGAAACAGCACACACTGGGTCCTGTCTGAGGGTGAGGGGTTGGAGAAGGGAGAGGATAAGGAAGAATAGCTAATGGATGTTGGGCTTAATACCTGGGTAACGGAATGAGCTGTGCAGCAAACCACCATAGCACATGTTTACCTATGTAACAAACCTGCACTTACTATACATGTAGCCCTGAACTTAAAATAAAGTCAGAAATTAAAAAATAAAGTAAAATATTTATAAAAATATTCTTCTCAAGCCTAATGTCTTTTATTTGTGTTATCTTACTTGCCACTTTTCAAAGATTGAAGTTTTGATTTAATTGCTCTTATTTTAATTTGCATATATTTAGTTCTATTTTTTTAAAGTGTAAATCATTTCTGGAGTACTACTTTGGATGCACCTCAATGAGTATTTTCATTGAATTCTAACTAGAATGTAATTTTATGGTTTTTTCTTTCACTCAAACAGTATTTTTTAATGATTCAAAAATTTCCAAGGATGAAATGTTTAAGAAAATACCCTATATTTTGTTGCTTGTTTTTTAAAATGTAAATACACATAGAGAATGCAACCAGCATAGTT
Organism: Rhinopithecus roxellana; assembly: GCF_007565055.1. NCBI lineage: Eukaryota > Metazoa > Chordata > Mammalia > Primates > Cercopithecidae > Rhinopithecus > Rhinopithecus roxellana. The sequence continues at coordinate 98,226,555 of NC_044551.1, forward strand.
TCTATATTTCAAAATATGAAAGATTTTTTAGACAACCTGGTATTTTCTTAAACATTTCATTCTTGGAAATTTTTGAATCATTAAAAAATACTGTTTTGACATGCTGATATTTAAGTAGCTATTAAAATCTCCCCATAAGTCTGTTGGATTTCTATTCATTTAGCTATAGATTGAATCTCACTGAACAGACTAATTCTTATTATTAAGCTCATTTTATCAGTACTATTATATCTATATTTTAGATTTTATTTAACATATTGTATGTTATTAATTTAAAATAATATTAATTATCAGTTATATAATTATATGTGGAATACATATGTTTATATGTGCATTTTATTAATAGTAACTAGATGAAAATAACAATAATGTGATATAAATTATTTATGTATAATATATCATTTAATATAAATTGTATTATTATTATTAAGCTAATTCTGGTGCGTGAAGGAATTTGGGTTGGGATGGCTTTTGTTTGTTTAGTTAATTTTTTCTTTCCATGTTGTCACTCTGATATAGTTTGGCTATGTGTCCCCACCCAAATCTCATCTTGAATTGTAATCTAAATGTAATCCCCACATGTTGAGGGAGGGTTCTGGAGGGAGGTGAATGGATCTTGGGGGCAGTTTCCCCATGTGAGTGAGTTCTCATGAGATCTGATGAGTGAAAAGTGTGTGGCTTCCTTCCCTATCTCTCTCTCCTGCCACCAGTAAGGATGTGCTTTGCTTCCCCTTTGCCTTCTGCCATGATTGTAAGTTCCCTGAGACTTCCCCAGTCATGTGGAAATGTGACTCAATTAAACCTCTTTCTTCAGAAATTACCCAGTCTCAGGTAATTCTTTACAGCAGTGTGAGAACAGAATAATACATACTGTTACTCAAATATTTGGTGTTCTTAGCTGTCTGTTCACCCTCTGAGATGAAGATTTGGATGGATAGCTTTGGCAACACTGCTTTGCAGCCCAGGGAAGAAGCGCTACCTGCACACAGATCACACAGGGCCAGGCTTTGGTAGCTGTATTGGATGGGTGTGGGAGAGGGAAGAGGGCAGAGCCTGGCATCTGGGAACTTGTGAGCCTTGCATCATGGGATCTTCAGGAGCCTTGCATCTCCAGCCCAGGACCCATTCTCAGGGCCTCCTGGGTCAGAACTGGCACTTTTCACCAGCCTGAAAATTAACTCTAGAGCCAGCTTTCTCTAAGGGTGAGGTTGGAGAAAAAACAGCTCTTCCTCAGCCATTTCCTCTTCAGTACCTGGCAGGCTCCATAGTCCATGCTTTCTCCCAGTGCCACTGGTTCCAGAATTTCTCAGGAAGAAACCATTTTTTTTGGAGCTGAAGTTACAATGTGGTGAGGTTGTAGGTTCTCAGCTCTGTTAGCATTTGCTATCAATCCAACTGCTTTCTATGTTCCAGAATCGCTGTTTTATTACACCACTGGCACCCCACTGACTTCCAATGTCTTGTAGATTTACTTAGATAGTTCTTATTTTATTTAAATAGGACTTGAAAAAAGAAAGTGATGACCATGCTTTTCATTATTTAAACTGACCAGAATTTAAAAGCTCTTAATGTAGTAAGATTGCCTAGGTCCAAAATGAGGCTCCATCACTTTCCAAATGTGTGATCTGGACAAATTAATCTGCCTGAGTTTCTTCATTTGTAAAATGTAGACAGTAGTACATAGTCCTGAGAATTGTCATACAGAGGACATGTATAGGATACTCCATAAATGCCAGCTGTTTTTATTTTGTGTCGTGTTTTGTTAAACCTTAATATTTTGAAAGTTGTCCTTCACTTGCGATACCATATGCGTATGAGTGTGGAGATACAGAAGTATGTGTGTGTGTGTATGTGTGTGTGTGCATATTTATTTTTGTGCTTTTCAATAACAAAAGCTAGCACTTACATAGTGCTCACTATTTACCTGTTAAGCATCTCACCTATATTAACACATCCTTCAGATGGAGAAATCACAATGGAAATTAGAAAATATTTTGAACTGATAATGAAAACGCAACATGATAAAACTTATGAGGCACTTTTTTCATTATGTTTCCTAATTAGCTATTGCTGAGGTCTTAAAAATGTTTTAGTTTCTGTTCATTTATTTTGAATTTAGTTTAATACTGAGAAAAGCCTCAGGCAGAGGGCTTATGAGCTATTTCTTTATTAGGAATTACCATCCCAGGGAGCAGGAATGAGGCACAGGGGGAGTGAGGGAGACAGAGGAGATGGGGGAGCGGAGAAGGCAGAGCCTCACTGAACACGTGTGGGCGTGGGCTATGGGGATAGCTGCCTCCATCAGGTTTGCTCAGTGCATGGGACCCACTCCGAGGTGCTGTATGAACTGCACTTTTAAGGGTGGTCTTGTAACAGAGTGGGTGTACATGGCAAAGAAAGAAGGGAGGAAAAGGAAGGAGAATATTTTACCAGCTTCCATCGTCTTCCTTTGCTCTGGGATGTCATCCCCTCAATTCCCAGCCTTGCAGAAATCCAGCTCAGTAAGCTCATTTCTCTCTAGGAACTTAGCCCCTCAAGTGTAAGCTGCCTCAGAAGTTTCTGGATTTTCCAGTGTATGCAACTTTTCTGGTTGTTCACGTTGAGGCATTGATCAGCTATAAAGTACTCCATTGAGATCAAAAGTGAAAGCTCACCTCTAGGTTTTAATATATGATTTTTTTCATTGCTTTTTTTTTTTTTGCTAAATAATCAATATTTTTAGTTTAGCTTAAATCTTGACCTAAGAATCATTGAAGTATGTTGGCTTTAAAAAAAAATTAGCTTTCTATTGCTGTTTAGAAAATTCCCTAAAACTTAGTGGAATAAAACAGTATTTTTTATCACACTGTTTTTGTGAGTTAGGAATTTAGACACAGCTCGGAAGGGAACCTCTGGCTCAGGGTCTCTCAGGCTGCAGTTAAAGGTGATAGTCGGCATTGTAGTCACCTCAAGGTTAGAATGGGAATGGATTTACTTCCAAGTTCACTCATGTGGTTGCTGACAAGATTCAGTTTTTCCTCAGAATCCTGGGCTGAGGGCCTCAGCTCCTCCCTGGGTATTGGCCTGAGGCTGCCTTCAGTTCCTTGCCACATGCTTCATCAGCACAGCAACTCACTTCATACACCCAGCAAGCGAGAAAAGCCAGAGAGACAGTGCAGCAGGAAGGAGCCAGTCTTCAGTGACCTCACCTTGGAAGTGGTGCCCCATCCCTTTTACTGCATTCAGTTTGTTAGAAGTGAGTCCTCGGGTCTAGCCCACACTCAAGGCTTTTTCTATGACAGACGACTTCCCCTTTGAACCAGGAAGAGTTCTTATCCTCTAGAGAAAATGGAAATGACAGGTGCACCCTTCCGTTGCCTGCCTAGCAGCTGGGATGCAGTCATGTAATCTACACTTGCCCACTTGAAGATACCACTGCAGACCGAAATGAAAGCCACTGATGAAGGAAGCATGGTGCAGCCACATCCAAGCCCCAGAATGTAGTGGAGATGTTCCAGATTCTGCATTCGTTGTTCCTGTGGTCCTAATTGAATACCTCTGCCCGATTATCTGCCTGGTTCTTGCCAACCTAGACTCCACACCATGATTCTGGGATCTTCTTGGAGATGCTGTGAGCTAACCAATGGTTTCAAGTAAATTCCTTTTCTGGTTAAATTAGCCAGAGTTGTTTTCTGTAGCTTGCAGCTAAGAAATTTGAATGTTGTAATGTTCTCATTATTGTGTTAACTCCATTTTTCCCCTAGTGTCTTTTTAAAGATCAGCAGCTCTCCATCTCTGCACCCTGTTCTCTGTTTTCATTTTCTTTTTCTCATCCTTATCATATTTATTTTTTCCTGTGCATTTGAAGACATTTGTGATAGTCTTTCACCTAACGTTTTAGTTTTTTGCAGTATCGACTGGTCTTTCTTTTTTTTTTTTTTTTTTTTTTTTTTTTTTTTTTTTTTGATATGGAGTCTCGCTCTGTCACCCAGGCTGGAGTGCAGTGGCCAGATCTCAGCTCACTGCAAGCTCCGCCTCCCGGGCTCACGCCATTCTCCTGCCTCAGCCTCCCGAGTAGCTGGGACTACAGGCGCCGCCACCTCGCCCGGCTAGTTTTTTGTATTTTTAGTAGAGACAGGGTTTCACCGTGTTAGCCAGGATGGTCTCCATCTCCTGACCTCGTGATCCGCCCGTCTCGGCCTCCCAAAGTGCTGGGATTACAGGCTTGAGCCACCGCGCCCGGCCTCGACTGGTCTTTCAATGGCTACCTGACTTCTGTAACTTTATCTTCATATGGTTTTTAATCTTTCTTATTTCATCTAGTTATCATTTTATTTCTTACCCCTCAGATGTATGCCTATTCGTGTAATCTTCACCACATCATTAATCTATAATTTCATAGAATTCACTTACTCTTGAATTTTATTGAGCATGAAAGCAAATGTTTCCCCCAATTTTCCTGTTTTCCAATATAAATATTTTTAAATGTAGACTCTTCTTATATCTTTAGTTCTATGCTCTTTCTCATATAAGATGCAGAATTGTTTCAAAGATCAACTGTTTTGAGGCTCAATTCTACTTGAGAATACTTACTGTCTATCTGATTGCTGCTAGAATCTTCTGAGATGTAACCTAGAAAACATGTTGGTATGTGTGGCCCCTAGCAAACATTTTTTAAAATGTGTATTAATTCTAATTTCTCAGAACAAATATAATATATCCTTTATAGTTTTGACTCCCAGACAGGTAACTTAAAGGTAGAATAGGTTGTTTATAAAATAGGTGAACCATATTTTAAGAACTCTACAGTGACATGAATAAAGTCAACTGACAAAGAGCAAACTGCCAAAACCAAACCAACCAACCAACCAAACAAAAAACTGGTAGTGTTCACGTGAAGCTTAATGTCCTCGATTACATGAATATACAGTGCTTATGGTAGGGGTCTGGACTCACTAGTATGGCATCTTGGCCTAGGGGATATTTTAAGAGGAACAAATTTAAGAAATGGCACGTACAAGGAAGGACTCTCTGACCATCCCCTGAAGCAGGTTATAAGACCCTCATGTGGGAGGAGGTCTCCCCAGGCCCATGGGAAAGGAACATCCTTATCTCTGAAGACAGAGCCATGATGAGAGGAATCTGAAAGATCAGGCCTTGCTAAGTTTCCCCGGGTTTACCACCCTCACCTCAAAATGTTTTGTCTTGTCATATTTTTCAACGACTTTCCACTCCTCATCAAACCTAGTATGAAAACACCCAGGTTTAACCATTTCTTCAGATCTTTATTTCCTTATGAAGGCTCCTGTGTCACATAAAACTTATGTTAAATAAATTGGTATGTTTTTCTCTTGCTAATCTGTCTTTTGTTAGTGTAATTCACAGGACCTCAACCAATGCATCTAAGACAGATACAAGGAAAACATTTTTTCCTTCCCTACACTTATGATAAACATTATTGATTTATTATAAATCATCAATAAGGAATAAATCAATAATCTTACAGACGAGGGCAAAGGTCATGAATAGGTAGTTCATAGAAAAGTAAATATAAGTATTTGTTATAGGCCAAACATGTTGGTTCACACCTGTAGTCTCAGCTACTATGCAGACTGAGGTGGCAGGAATCAGTTAGGTCTGAAGTGAGCCATGATTTCACCACTGCACTCCAGCCCGGGCAACGGAGAAAGATCTTGCCTCAAAAAAATACAGATAGATAGATAAATAGATAGATAGATAGATAGATAGATAGATAGATAGATAGATAGATAGATATTATATATATAGACATATAACATAAATATATTTAAAAGATATCTATACATAGATATATGTATAGATATAAAAGATATCTATTATGAAAAATATTAACCTCAAAATAAGAGAACTGCAAACTAAAACTATAATAAAATACTAATCCTTACCTATCTTATTGGCAAAATTGTGTAACACACTGGGAGGGCAAGAGTTTGGAGAAATGGGACATCACACATTGATATTGGTGGTGCAGTTTTTACACAACCTCTATCAGGGTTGTCACTATTAAAATTTAAAATGCGTATACTATTTGCCTCAGCAATTCCACTTGAGGACTTTTATCCTATAGATATCCTTACATGTACCCTTAAAGACAATGTACCAGACTATTAACTCTAGCACTTTCTATAATAGTGAAAGATTAAAAACAGCCTAAATATCTATCAGCAGGGGAAAGATAAAATAAATTGCCAGGCGCGGTGGCTCACACCTGTAATCCCAGCACTTTGGGAGGCTGAGGCGGGTGGATCACGAGGTCAGGAGATAGAGACCATCCTGGCTAACACGGTGAAACCCCATCTCTACTAAAAATACAAAAAATGAGCCGGGTGTGGTGGCAGGCACCTGTAGTCCCAGCTACTTGGGAGGCTGAGGCAGGAGAATGGCGTGAACCCGGGAGGTGGAGCTTGCAGTGAGCCGAGATCGCGCCACTGCACTTCAGCCTGGGCGACAGCGAGACTCTGTCTCAATAAATAAATAAATAAAAGATAAAATAAATTAGTACCTCATACAACAGAACACTACACAACATTTAAGATGAGATAACTCTAGTTGTTCTCATGCAGAGTGATTGCCAAGTCATATTAGAAAGAATGGGAAAAGAGGCCAGGCATGGCCGCTCACACATGTAATCCCAGGACTTTGTGAGGCCAACATGGGCGGATCACTTGAGGTCAGGTGTTCAAAACCAGCCTGGCCAACATGGTGAAACCCTGTCTCTATTAAAAATACAAAAAGTAGCCAGGAGTGGTGGTACACACCTGTAATCCCAGCTACTCGGGAGACTGAGGCAGTAGAATTACTTGAACCTGGGAGGTAGAGGTTTCAGGGAGCTGAAATCGTGCACTGCACTGCAGGCTGGGTGAGAGAGAGAGAGAGAGAAAGAAAGAGAGATTGACACCACTTTCAGAGGTGTCAATCTGTTTTTGGTCTATATCCCCCATTGTTGATACAGCAAATGGTGCCACTACTGTGCCAACTCCAGAAGCACAGGAACCACACTTAAACATATTACATAAATTTCGTGTGTTTACCTAGAGCCCAGAGAGCCTTTCTGCTGCTGACTGGGTAAGAAATTAGACTGCACCAGCCTGAACAACATGGTGAAACCCCATCTCTACTAAAAATACAAAAATTAGCCAGGGGTGGAGGTGTGCGCCTGTAATCTCAGCTACTCAGGAGGCTGAGGCAGGAGAATTGCTTGAACCCAGGAGGCAGAGGTTGCAGTGAGCTGAGATGGCACCACTGCACTCCAGCCTGGGCGACAGAGTGAGACTCTGTGTCAAAGAAAGAGAGAGAGAGAGAGGGAGGGAGGGAGGGAGGGAGGGAGGGAGGGAAGGAAGGAAGGAAGGAAGGAAGGTAGGTAGGTAGGTAGGTCTTGGTGCCTCAAGGGACCAGCAGGAGGAGAAGTCTCAACTTTTCCCAATGGGTCTACCCATCACTGATCTGTTGTTTGTCACTTGGACCAGAGATGAGAGAGAGGCAGTTTTAGGTTTCCCTCTCAGTTTTCCTATAAGAAGGAGGATTTTCTATGATGCATGTTGACTGGACCCATCTCTTTTCCCCATCTGCATGTTATGTATATTCATGATTCTGGCCTTCCTGCCATTAAATGTTTTCCGCTTCTTTCCCCAAGACATTTATTTTATGCTTCCATCCCTGTTGTGGTAACTGATGTTTTCCAAAACTATGCCATCCACATGCTCTAGTACAATGTGACCTTGCAAGTCACCCATCAGGAGGTGAATTTCAATTCCCTTCCTGCTGACTGTAGACCAGCTTTGTGAATATCTTGTAACCAATACAATTATGATCTCCTGTAACCAATACAATTTGGTGGAAGTGACTCCACATGACTTTGAGAAGGCCTTGCAGCTGCTGCCTGTTTCTTTTGGGCCACTTGATCTACCCCAGAGTTTCTCATTAACATTTTTTGTTGGCAGTTAAGCTGGGCTTGTCCTGCACATTGTAGGGTGTCTAGCAGCATCCCAGGCCTCCACCCATTCATTGAGAGTAGCACTCTCCCCCTGGGTTGTAACAACCAAAACTACTTTTAGGTATTGCCGTTGTTGTCTCCTGGGTGGGCAAAATCACTCCTTGTTGAGAACCACCACTCCACAGGAAGCCAGCCAACATTTAAGAATCCCGAGTACTCAAGACCACCATGCTGGAGAATCACATGTAGGTGCTCCATCAAAAGTCCCAGCTGGAGCCCAGCCTTCCAGCCACCATCTCCAAGGTGCGAGATTTGTGAGTGGAGCCACGTTGGATCCTCCAGACCAGCACTTTTGCAGCTGAATATCATGGAGCAATAGTCAATGCCACCAAAAGCAGAAGAATTTCCCAGCTGAGCCCTGCCTAAATTCCTCACCAACAGAATCTGTGAAATTTTATATTTAAAAGGCTGATGTTTAACCCCGTTAAGTTTTGGGATGATTCATTATATAACAATAAGAACTGGGACACCTATTCAGATGAACAGTGAACTAATGATATTTTAATAATATTTTTCTACAAAAAAATAGTATTTGTTGCTTACCCTTTGAGGCTTATTTTAATTCATAACTTGTCATAGAGCAAATGACTTTATAAATGCTTTCATCTTCTCATTCATTTAACCAATATTTGCTGAGGACCCATCTTTGTGCCAAGAACCATGTTGGATCCTAGATACACATAGCTAAATATGACATTTTAAAAATCATTATATCTGTGAAGTTTTCTTTATGTACTCTATGATCTAATCAACATTTCTCATTTTTGTGAGTTACTGACTTTAACATGATCTCACTTTTCTGTTTTTTGCTTCTGCTTATGATAATCTTCCTCCTGAAACTTATTCTTTACTCTTTATTTTCCTGAATTCTGCCTACATTAGCAGTAAATACCACCTCCTCCACAAACCTTTGATACATTAGTCAGAATAGCTTTTATCCCTTCTTTGACATTACACTTTTTTCTCCCCTCTTCCTAATTCTTAATTTGACATAGTATCATCCTTACTCAGAATCTGGTGTTTCCTCCTACTTTCTAGAGAAAATAGAACCCATGAGCATTGACTACCCAATTCACAGATATGTTCATCCACACCCATGATGCAAGCAACCCTGCCTTACCTTCTTAACTCCATTTACATTGAACAAGATATTCCTTCTTTAATTGAAAACCACTCTGTATTAGTCCATTTTCATGCTGCTGATAAAGATGTACATGAGACATGGCAACTTACAAAATAAAGAGGTTTATTGGACTTACAGTTCCACATGGCTGGGGGCACCTCACAATCATGGTGGAAGTCAAGGAAGAGCAAGTCACATCTTACGTGGATGGCAGCAGGCAAAGAGAGAGCTAGTGCAGGGAAACTCACATTTTTAAAACCATCAGATCTCCTGAGACTTACTCACTATCGCAAGGACAGCATGTGAAGATCTGCCCACATGATTCAATTATCTCCCACCGGGTGCCTCCCACAACATGTGGGAATTATGGGAGCTACAAGATGAGATTTGGGTGGGGACACAGAGCCAAATCATATCATTCTGCCCCCGCGCCTTACAAATCTCATGTCCTCACATTTCAAAACCAATCATGCCTTTCCAACAGCTCCCCAAAGTATTAACTCATTTCAGTATTAACTCAAAAGACCACAATCCAAAGTCTCATCTGAGACAAGGCAAGTCCCTTCTGCCTATGAGTCTGTGACATCAAAAGCAAGTTAGTTACTTCCTAGATACAATGTGGTCACAGACATTAGGTAAATACAGCCATTCCAAATGGGAGAAATTGGCTGAAACAAAGGGGCTACAGGCCCCATGAAAGTCCAGAATCTAGCAGGGCAGTCAAATGTTAAAGCTCCAAAATGATCTCCTTTGGCTCCATGCCTCACATCCAGGTTATGCTGATGCAAGAGGTGGGTTCCCATAGTCTTGAGCAGCTCCACCCCTGTGGTTTTGCACTGTACAGCCTCCCTCCTGGTTGTTTTCACCAGCTGATGCTGAATGTCTGCGGCTTTTCCAGGAGCATAGTTGGTGGATTTAGCATTCTGGGATCTGGAGGATAGTGACCCTCTTCTCACAGGTCCACAGGTGGTGCCACAGTAGGGACTCTGTGTGGTGGCTCTGACCCCACATTTCCCTTCCGCACTGCCCTAGCAGAGGTTCTCCATGAGGGCCCTGCCCCAGCAGCAAACTTCTGCCTGGGTATGCAGGCATTTCCATACATCCCCTGAAATCTAGGCAGAGATTCCCAAACCTCGATTCCTGACTTCTACGCAACCACAGGCTCAACACCAAGTGGAAGCTGCCAAGGCTTGGGGCTTGCAGCCTCTGAAGCCATGGCCTAAGCTGTACCTTGGCCCCCTTTAGTCATGGCTGGAGCAGCTGGGACATAAGGCACTAAGTTCCTGGGGGGCATGGTGCCTGGAAAAGGCATGGGAGTTCTGTGCCCATTCCCACATCCCTTGACCTGTGTATCACTTCCATATGACTGTTCTTCTGTATCCTTTATTATGTTCTTTATTAAGAAGTCAGTAAACATAAGCAAAGTGTTTCCCTGAGATATGTGGGCCACTCTAGCAAATTAATCCAACTCAAGGAAGGGGTTGTGGGAAACCTTGTTGTTGTTCTTGTTGTTGTTGTTGTTTTTAAGATGGACTCTCTCTGTCACCCAGGCTGGAGTGCAGTGGTACAATCTCATTTCAACCTTTGCCTCCCAGGCTCAAGCAATCCTCCCACCTCAGCCTCCCAAGTAGCTGGGACTACAGGTGCATGCTACCACATCCAACTAATTTTTGTATTTTTTGTAGAGCTGGGGTTTCACCGTATTGTCCAAACTGGTCTCAAACTCCTGGCCTCAAGCTATCTGCCTGCCCAGGCCTCCCAAAATGCTGGGATTACAGGCATGAGCCACTGTGCCTGGCCAGAGCCAAATAATAGCCAACTGGGCAGAAGTGTAGGTGATGACATACTACTTGGGACTGGCATCTGAAGTTGGAGGAAGTCTTGTGGGACTGAGTTATCAACCCATGGTGTGTCTGGTGCTATCTCCAGGTAGATAGTATCCAGAATTGAGTTAAATTAGAGGACACTCAGTTGATGTCTGCTGGAGAATTGCTTGGTGTGTGAAAGAAAACCCCTAAACATCTGCTCACAGAAGTGTTCTGTAGGTTGAATGACTGTGTGAGAGTAAAGAAAAAAAAATCTGTTTTGTTTTTTTCTCACTAGTTCGACTCACTCTCCTTGTTTTCAGAGTCCACTTTCTTGAAAGGATTGTCTCCAAACACTGTCTCCACCTTTTTTTTTTTTTTTTTTTTTTTTTTTTTTTTTTTTTTTTTTTTGAGATCAAGTCTTACTCTGTCACCCAGGCTGGAGTGCAGTGGCACGATCTCGGCTCACTGCAACCTCTGCCTCCTGAGTTCAAGTGATTCTCCTGCCTCAACCTCCCAAGTAGCTGGGATTACAGGCAAGTGCCACCACATCTGGCTAGTTTTTGTATTTTTTGTAGAGATGGGGTTTCACCATGTTGGCCAGGCTTGTCTCGCACTCCTGACCCCAGGTAATCTGCCCACCTAAGCTTCCCAAAGTGCTGGGATTAAAGGTGTAAGCCATTGCACCTGGCCCACTTTTTGATTCCCTCATTTATTCTCTAACCTCATGTTGTTGTCTCCTCCTTTCTCATCTCTAAACACAGGTCTCCGCCTCATCCCATCTTTCATGCATTCTACTGCAGCCTCGCTGGTGAAGGTGACCACGCACGTCACAATTGGTAGCTAGCAGACAATTTTCAGTTTCCATTTCCCTTGCCTCTGTTATAATCGACACAGTTGCCTGCGTCCTCCTGCTTGCAACTCCTGTGGCTTCCCAAGATAGCTTTCCCCTGCAGCTAGGTCCTCTTCAGTCTCTTTTGGGGGTTCTTCTCTCCTTCTGCACATAAATGTTAAGATTCTCTTCTCCCTAGTTCCTGTTTCTCTCATTAGGGAGAAAAGTGCTTTCAAAAACTCCCACAGCTTCAGTCACCCCAGGTACCTCCTGACTCAGTGCTTCTCAGTCCCAACCACTCTGGGGAGCTCTGAACCACAGATGCCACTCCCGCCTGGGTATTGGCAGTCAGACACAGCAAACGCTCCGTGTGCAGGACCGGACTCATCCTCTGTGTGATTAAGTAAATCTCTCCTGTGGTCTGTATCTTGGAGGAAGGCACCACCCCCACGGAGCCACCCCAAAAGAGCCACCAAGTCTATGGACGCAGCCTCCAGTTAATTTGGTTCATGCCCTTCAACACTAGCACTGCCTTAGCTCAGGCCCTCAGCATTTGTCCCCTGTCCCTGGCAGCAGCCTTCTAACCCACTGCCATCTCCAATTTGGCCCTCCCTCCTGAACTTTATCCACTCTGCTGCCAAATTCACCTTCATAACATACACATTTGATCAAGACTAAGTCCCACTGGAGAGCAAAGTCCAAGTTCCTTGAGTTGGCAGCCCGGGCCTCTTGCTTACCTTTTTCATCCCATGTCTGGCTGTATCAATCCCAACACACTGGCCACACTAAATACATTGGCAGATCCTTGAGCACATTATACTCTCTCACACCTACAATTAGACCATGAAATATTTTGTTCTATTATTTTCTTTTTCTTCCTTCTGGCTTATCTTTCTTCCTTACAATTCCTTTTTTAGTTGGCTAATTGTGCTCAATCTTAAAACACTCAGCCCAGGCCGGGCGTGGTGGCTCACGCCTGTAATCCCAGCACTTAGGGAGGCCGAGGCAGGCAGACCACAAGTTCAGGAGATCGAGACCATCCTGGCTAACACAGTGAAACCCCAACTCTACTAAAAACACAAAAAATTAGCTGGGTGTGGTGGCACGCACCTGTAGTCCCAGCTACTTGGGAGGCTGAGGCAGGAGAATCACTTGAACTTGGGAGGCAGAGGTTGCAGTGAGCCGAGATCATGCCACTGCATTTCGGCCTGGGCAACAGAGAGAGACTCTGTCTCAAAAACAAAAACAAGAAAACCTCAGCCCAGTTGTTAAGTCTTGGTGTCACTTTCCCCAATGCTCCCAGTGGATGATAGAGTAAGACCCCTCCCCCTTATCACTCAGCATTCCCTGTGGTTTTTCTCTATTACAGCACTTAGAAAAGTGTATTATTGCTCTCTGTAGGCCTGCCTGTGCATAAGCTCCTTAAGAGCAGGGATTGCACCTCTTCCGTCTGTATTTGCAGCTGTACTGTAGCACAGTGCCAGGCATATAGTAGTTGTTCAATAAATGTCTTAAGTAAATAATCCCCTTGAACTTTCTATGAAAACAATTTGCATGTATTCTTTGCCTCCTTTGCTGGCCTGAAAACACTTTGAGAGTAAGAATTCCTTTTAAAAAAATCTACATCCCACTGTCTACTACCATGCTGTTCACATTCTAGACATACAATAAATGTTGAATTATATCACCATTTGTGTTTCGTATGTCCAGATAAACCTAAATGGTGTTCATCAAAAATAACAAAATGTTCATTTTTACAATGCTGACCAACGACATAATGCCATGATATTGAAACAGATGGTTAGTTGTGACTTTTACAATTATACGGAATACGTCGTTTCAAACAGCAAATTGCTGCAGAGCCTTTTGGCATCTCGTCCATACTTAATAGTTTGCATTGTTTCTGTTAGGATTTTGTACAAAGTACCTGCTATCTTCAATCAGGGCCTCCTAGGAGGATAATTTTTCATAGTCAGAGTGTCCAATCTACCACAACTTTGACAAAATAGCTTACAGAATGATTCAACTCTTTGCTACAATTGTTTGCTCAGTAAACTTCTGCATTATTTATCTGTTGGGTGATAGAAAGTAAAAAATTTCCTTGCTGTGCGTCCTGGATACTGTTTACTTAGCCCCGAAAAGTTCTGATTCTGAATTTTTCCTGAGATTTCACATACCTTTTACGACATTATCCATGAACTTCTACAATTAGATGCATTAACATTTATTTCATAGTAGTTATAACTTTATCATTTCAATATTTGATGAAAGCCCTAGATTGAGACTTGGGAAACAAAAAGTGTTTTCATATGATTTTGGGGGCAGATGGCTTCAGCTGTTGGATAATTTCATCTAATTTATGTCTAGTCTTTTATAGTTTCTAGTAGATATGAAAACATGTTTGCTTTTACTAGTCAAAGTGATATACTGATTTTGTGTGAAGAATATAAATTTCAATCACAATACAGTTGTATTGTACCCCAGTTGGGTTCTAAAGTCAGCCTTTTTGGCAAAAAAACACGTGTGAAAAAAATGATCCTTGAGAGTCACCCAAACAAAAGCAGACCTTCCTTCTCTCCCAAGTGCAACACAGCCAAATTTCTTCTCATGTTACCACAGATTGCTGTTTTGTTAGTTTGATACCAAACGAAGTTGCTGGCTTGCATTTAAGGGCTGCTTGATATGAATAGCATATATCTATAAAGCAAGACATTTTCAGTAGCCTGAGATATTCGCACAACCAAAGACACACAGGATCACTGGAGTTGACAACAAATTCCCCTCCCAGTTCATTGTCACTTAAGAGTACATGGTCTTTGTTGGAAGAGCATGTAGAATCACCACAGTATTGCCCCTCTCTCTCTCTTTCTTTCTCTCTCCTCTCCACTTGCTGCCCACATTGGATAATCCATAGAACTCAAATGTGCATGTTCTGTGACTACACTGGAGCTTTTCTTTATTGTTCTCAATAGCTTATCACAAACACAGCTGAAACCAAGAGCATTTCTATCAACTCATCCCATTACAACAGTTCTCCATTTCTAACCCCCACAAGTCTGATTTTGGTTCTGGAGTTCTGGAGTTCTGAACTTCCAAATTTAATTAAAACTCCATCTGCATCCAGGTGTGTCTAGTTCTTATTGACAGATCCCCTGCACAAAGAAAAGAAGGACAAGATTTTTTTAATGAAAAAAATAAAAGAAAGAAAAAAATGGATAAATGGATTTTGGGAGCCCTGACAACTGAAGCAGAAAGGAAAGGGAGCTAAGTAACATATGCTATCTCTTTAATCCTCCCTTGACAGGTGTTATTTTTGCTCCATTTTACAGAGAAAGAAACTGAGGTTTAAAGATATCCCGTAACCTCCCCAAGGTCACAGAGATGTTAAGTGGCACAGTGGGGATTCAAACACAAATGTACCTGCCTCCCACACTCTCATGTTTACTGGCATAATTTGGATCTGTGTCCCCGCCCATATCTCATGTTGAATTGCAATCCCCAGTATTGGAAGTAGGGCCTGGTGGGAGATAATTTGATCATGGGAGTGGATTTCTCATGAATGGTTTGGCACCATCAGCTTGGAGCTGTCTTCATGATAGTGAGTGAGTTCTTGTGAGATCTGGTCATTTAAAAGTGTGGCACCTCGTTCCCTGTCTTTCAATCTCTCTCTCTTGCTCGTTGCTTGCCATGTGATGTACCTGTTCCCCCTTCACCTTCTGCCATGAGTTTAAAAAAAAAGGTTTCCTGAGGCCTCCCCAGAAGCCGATGCTCCTGTGTTTCCTGTACAGCCTGCAGAACCATGAGGCAATTAAACCTCTTTCCTTGTGAATTATTCAGTCTCAGATATTTCATCATAGCAATGCAAGAATAGCCCAATACATTTGCACTATACCATGTGATATGGTTTGGCCTTGTCCCCACCCAAAGCTCACCTTGAATTGTAATAACCCCCATGTGTCAAGGGTGGGGCCAGGTGGAGATCATTGAATTATGGGGGCAGATTTTCCTATACTGTTCTTGTGATAGTGAATAAGGCAGATTTTCCTATACTGTTCTTGTGATAGTGAATAAGTCTCATGAGATCTGGTGGTTTTATAAATGGGCATTCCCCTGTACAAGCTCTCTTGCCTGGTGCCACCATGTAAGACGTGACTTTGCTCCTCATTCACCTTCTACCATGGTTGTGACTCCTCCCTAGCCATGTGGACCTGTGAGTCCATTAAACCTTTCCTTTATAAAATACCCAGTCTCAGTTATGTCTTTATCACCAGCATAAGAACAGACTAACATATTATGCTATTAGCATTATTCTCAAATTCTATGTTTTCTCCTTCCCTTTATTATAAAGCTACTATGACATATTTTACAACCATTTTTTTCCTAATCATGCTAGAAAATTTGTGACTGCTGATTTCTTTAAAAGATCTGTATAGAGTTAGATTGCTGTCTTGCTCCAGCTTTTGAAAATAACTAGAAATCTTGGATAAAATATGAAAAACAAGACATCAATTCTTAAGACAGGAGCAGAGGTCAGAAGAGCACTAGATCCAGCTTTGCAGTGGGGTCTGTTGCTAAGCCAGATGTACTTGAATTTTAATTTTCACAGACTCAAGGGATATGGGAAGCAGAATGCCCCAGGGTCAGCCCCAGGTTGGATGTCACAGGTGATGGTTCAGATGAAGATGGGATCCCAAAGGGTTACAACCTAATACAGGATAGGGAAAAACAATAAATAAGTACTCCATCCTCAGCCTCACACTACGGCAGGGAAGATCAACTGTGTCAACCCTTGGCTCTGGGCAGATTGCATAGGAAAAATGCCCTGGAGAATTTGAAGCCCACCGGTAGATTCCTGTATATAAAGCCCTCATTCAAACTCCTCATGAGGTCCAGTATGCCTCAAGCCAAAAATTTAATTTAGAAGAGGGTTTTCATCCAACGAGGATACCACCTGACACAGGAGGTGTTTGGAAATATTTTGGGATGTTTGGGAGTTCTCACAGTTACTGGGTGTACTACAAACATTTTGCAGATGGTAAAGAGAGACAGGAAACTTCCATAATAAAGAAATGTCTCACCCAAAAATGCTAACATCATACTCCTTGAGAGACACTTATTTGACATAAATGGGCCGCACTCCTAGGCACCTGAGAAAACACAACTAAATTTGCCCAGAGAAACCGACTTTTATCTCGGATTTAAAACATTTTGACAATTCTCAAAGGAAAGTAAGAAAATCATAGTCAAAAATAAACAATATGGAGTTTTTTCTCAAATAACTAAAAATACAACTACCAATCCATCTAGCAACCCCACTACTGGATATCTACCCAAAGAAAAAGAAATCAATATACCAAAAAGATACCTGACTCATGTATTTATTGCAGCACTATTCACAAGAGCCAAAATATAGAATCAAGCTAAATGTCCATCAACAAATGATTAGATTTTTAAAATGTGGCATATATACACAATGGAATACTACTGGGCCATAAAAAGAATGAAATCATATCATGTATTTTGCAGCAGCATGGATGGAACTAGAGGTCGTTAACCTAAGTGAAAGAAGCAGGCACAGAAAAGCAAACATCACATGTTCTCACTCATCCATGAGTGCTAAAAAATGTGTCCACATGGATGTGGAGAGTGGAGTTCAGAGACAGTGGAGACTAGGAATGGTGAAGGGTTAGGAGAGTGAAGAATAATAAATATTTATATTATTGAGAGATGGATACTCTGAAGCCCTGACTTGACTGTTATACAATCTATGCACATGAGAAAATTGCACTTGTACCCCGTAAATAGATACAAATGAAAAAAAATCTAATAAAATAAGGAAATAAGGCGCAACCCACAGTAGACATGAGACTGAGAGATGACAATTTCTGCGCTGGTACCTGAAGGGTTGGTTAGCTGACAGGTTCCGCAGAGTCACCACTCCCTCCAACATGACACAGCACTGCCAGGACAGGCATCCTACCCTGCCCGCACCCTCTTAACACCTGCATCCAGGTCCCTGCTCAAGCTGGAGGGTGGCCTATCCCAGTCGATGCCATGCAACTCAGTCTCTAGTGAGGACAGCAGCAGGTGTGGGGTATAGACATGGTAGGGAGGCTGAATGGGGCAAAGAGGCTCAGAGAACCTATTCTGAGCCTGGGTCCACACCTGAGTGGAGGCTCCAAGCCTACGGTGCATGCTGCATTGTCCCATTGGCTCCACTTGCAAAACACAAATTCACATTAACTAAGAATAAAGAATTTCAAGATGGCAACTGCATAGCTCTAAACCCCTAGCAAGGGGCCTTTTTGTGCCTGGAGTCCTATGTGACCATCCTAGTCACACACCACCCAGCTGGCCCTGGCTGTTGGAAACACCGACAACCCACTGATGTGGCCAGGCCAGCTCTCAGCTGCCAGGAACTGCTTTTCTCTTTCTTAGGGAAATAAACCTATCTGTAGGAATTCTAGAGCTAGGTGTGGAAAGCGGGTGAGGAGGTCCCATTGTCTACATAAAGTTTGCATAATGTTTCATTTAATGCCCTTGTTTTCGGTACCCAGTTTCTCAGCTAGGAATTCTCAAGCCTGGATTTCTTCTGCTTCCGATTCTTCATAGCATAAGCCTCTAGTCTTCTGCCAGGGAAAGAGAATCCAATCTGGATTCAATCTGGAATCCAGATTAAAATGGAATGAGGGAGGTGTCTGGGGTAGTTGCTTCTCATAAAACTTTCAGACAACCTTTCTGTGTCTAGTCCCACACCCCATTTTCAGAAGTGGATGATACTTTCCATTTTCAGAAACTTCCATTTCAGGAGTGATGGGTGCACCAAAATCTCACAAATCACCACTAAAGAACTTACTAGTGTAATCAAACACCACCTATTCCCCAATAATCTATGGAAATAAAAAAAATTAAAATTAAAATAAACTTCCATTTCAGAACTTCCTGTGATGTAAGTTGACTTGGCTTCCTCTCCTCAGCTTATATTTCCATTTCCTCTGCATTGCTAATTAATTGCTAATTGTGTTACTGTTCTCCTCTTCACTCTTATGCTCTTTCTCCTATGGGATTTTGGCTTTTCAAATCTCTACAGTTGTCATCTTAATGGGGTTTGGGAAAAGTCAGTATGGTACGTATGTAATCAATTCTGCATGTGTAATTGTAAGTCTCTCTTTTTATTTCCTTCTCCATTTGAAAACAGAAGTTCTCTTTCTCTTTTCCCCTCTTCCCCAGTGGTTGCATATAGGGAGTACTGGTCATGGTTAGATTTACAATTTCAGCCTAAAATGGGAGATCCTGAAAGCCTGGCCTCAAATGGGGTGGATGCATTGACATTGTGTCTACTGGAAGAGGGTGCATGGGGGCTGGACGACTAAGGAACAAAGCATATTAGATACCTAACACCTAATTTAACAGGAGCTCCAAAAGCACTGTGATTCCTTCCTCTCTGGAAACTGCAACTGTCACATGAGGATGAGGCTCCAACATCCAGCATCTCTGCCATGGATGCCCTTGGTCCTAAACAACGAATGCAACTGGGCCAATCAGATTTTCTCCCCTTGGAGTTTCAACTTTGAACCAAGATGACAGAACTAGGAGTTATCATTAACACTGGCAAGTAAATGGCAGCACTCTGGTGGGGAGACCCTCAAATTCTGTTGCAGAGGCCCCAAGAACCACCAAAGTCTCCGCACATCACAAACCCTATAGGTGAACTTTTCTTTGTGTGCCATGAGATACCATCATACACCATAGCTGCCCAGGGAATCCTTCTCTTTTCACTCAAGGTGCTGCACTCGATTGCCAGGATGCAGCAGGGTGCTGAGCTGAAGTTGCAAGAACCAATCATGCACACACCTTCCCCACTTTATGTTCAGTGACTTCACATTGACAAGTTGAAATTGACCATAGTGAGAGTATTTACATCACAGGAATTGGCAAATACCACAGATCAGAGTTCAGGGGTCGACTCCCTCCCCTCACCCAGAGACCTGGTTCTTAAACATTTCGTAGCACAGCACTGATTGTAATCCTAGTTTACTTTTCTCTGGCCCTCAGTCTGCCCATACCTAAATGGGCAGGATACTTCTGCTTTCCGTTCTTGTCACGGATGTTGAGATTTAACTGAAATAAACAGAAAACAAAATGAAAATTTTAAACTAGTCAAGTGTTCAATATTTTTAGCATTATGTCAATTGACTTCAATTAAACAATGATTATTAAGGACATATTATTTAATGTATTAATAATTTTATGAGAATAGAACATAGATTAGACATAGACTTGACTGGTTTATGCATAACTTGAGGAAACAAAGATAATACAGCAATATTTAAAATATATTATGGATATAAGTAAATTTTCCATCTATTTTCTTTAGCAAGTTGCAACAACCCCCAATGAGAATCAGAGAGAGGAGAAAACTAAGTTATCTTTTAATGCCCTCCTCCCATTCCACTTGGTAGAAAATTTGAAGCATTTTTCTCTAAAAGATTAAAACCATCAGTTAGTCTGAAGATGACAAAATCAGCCATCAGTATAATACATTATTGCTTTATATTTGTATAAAAATATTCTTTATAAAGTGAATCTGTACTCCTAATCTTCTTCGAGTCTATTAACACCTATTTTTATTTTACTTTAGAGTCTCAATACAACTCTCACCTTGCCTTTTTTCTTTTACTTACATATAAAAATAGAGGCCCTCAGATAAAATATGGATTGAATTTCAATTTCAGGTGCAGAGTAAGGATGTGCAACTACTACATTTAGATCCATATCTTGAGTTTTGTGTTCTGTGCTCTAAACAATTGAATTGCCATTAACAGATATTGAATCAGAAAAGTGTGGATATTTATCATTGTGAAAAAAAAACATGTAAGGTAAGCAATTCAGATAACATTAGAAAACTATAACAAAACAGACATGCTTATTATTTATAGGGTGCTTTTGAGAACATAAAGAAGGGACAGCCCTTGTCCACTGGGACCGTGGATGAAGGACAAACGAGGAAACAGGCTAAGTAAGCAAATCAGAAACATGAGTCTGAAGGAAGACGAGCTTCCCAGATGAGATATTACTGACATTCAGTTTCATTTTTCTTCTTCCTTGAGCCATCTCTCATGCCTTCTCCTGGGGGGAGAATTTTATTAGGGGACTGCATTGAAAACATTTGGTGAAACATAATTCTGAAAACAAATTTGCAAGAGAGGGATTTTGCTGAGAAAAGCCTAAGAGAAATATGTTTTTCACACATAGGGAGCGGCCTATGAAAATTTATAGGGAGAAAGGGAATATCAAGTCCTAGAGAAAATGAAGAAAAGAAAATATATAAGCAAAAGAGAAAAACACTAAGACAAGGAAAGGAAGGGACTCAAAGACAGTTATGATGCATAACATAGTGTTATATCTTTACTTACAAACAATTCTGAATTATACAGCTCTCAGGACACAAGTTTTTACTCCTTCACTGGAATAAAGTTGTAAAGGAGGCTTGATGCAGAAGCGATTTTACTTCTTGTCCTCGTAGATGGCCTCTCCCTTCCCCCTCTTTAGGTGCCAATTATATGCTTGCCCACCAAGACCTCTCCCAGGTCTTTTATCTTTAAATTTTATCTCTGATTTGGAATGAAAAGCCTTGCCCAGCGAAAGCAATTTCAGGCATCAGTGAACAGGAAAGTTTTTTCCCCAAGCCTATGGAATCTATCATATACTATCACTTGTGTATCTTGTACACATTTTTAATTATCTTGTAGCCTTAGAGGCAGGCAAAAATGATAACTTCACAGTGCTGATAACTTATCCATATTAGAATTCAATAAATGAAATGTTCAGGATGATAAGAGTATAAGCATATTCCAAAACTGAATAACATCATGGCCATGAACAAGTGGAGGGCTACAGGAAATCTTCTCAGCGAAAGAAAGGAAGGTGGTCTGCGCCTTGGTGATCTTTGGAAACCTCCATAAATACAACATGGTAACAATTCCTTCCGCTCTTTATGTATTCACACCTTGAACAAATACTCACTGAGCAACTACTCTGTGTCGGGCCATGATTTTAGCATTTGTTCTCTGAACTGAGCAAGACCCAAAAAAGGTACCTGTTTCCATGGGCCTTCCATTGCAGGTGAGAAAGGAAAACAAAAAACCAAATACACAGGAAACATGTCAGCTGGTGATAAAATGCTATACAGAGATCTGATGTGATAGATCAAAACTAGGTGGTAATTTTAAGTCATCTAGTCAAATAAGGTCTCTCCAAAGAGGTAATATTTCAATTAAGCAAGCATGCATGGCAGTAAGACGCAGCCAAGTGAAGATCTGGGGGGGAGAACATTCCAAGCAGAGGAAATAGGTGTCCTAAGCAGGGAAGGAGGCCCATATGGTTGGAATGCAGTGGGTCAGGAGTGAGGGCATGAGGTGAAATTGAAAATGTAGGCAGAGGTCAGATCATAGAAAGTGGGTAGTGTGAGAGGAAAAATGATTGGATTTTATCCCAATTGCTATAGAAAGCTCTTGCAGGCTTTTAAGAAGTGAAGTGATTGGATCATATTTAAATTTTAAAAGATCATACTGGCCGCTGTGCACAGGATGGGTCATAAGGTGTCAAGGGAAAAGCAGAGAGACAAGTTCAGAAGCTAACACAGCCTGCGAAATGAAAGCTGACAACAGCTTGGATTAGGTCAATAGAAATAGAGATATCCAGAAGAGGTCAGGCTCAGGACACACCTTAGAGTGCCCTCAACAGATGTTGTTTGTGAATTGGATAGAAAGGTACCGAGCAGGTGGGGGAACAAAATCATAAATTTTTGCTCAAGGAACTGGGTGGATAATGGTGCATTAACTGAAACAGAGATACCAGGAAGGAACAAGTTTGTTGAGGGGATGTAGAGAGATATGCGTTCTCTTTGGCCACGTTAAGTTTGAGATGTTTATGATATATCCAAAAGGAGATTAGATAGTTAGATATGCCAGCCCAGAGTTTAGGAAGATGTCAGAGGTAATTATGTGAGAGAGTGTCGCTGATTTACAGATAGTATTAAATTTCACGGAATAAATGAGATCTGTAGTAGTGTCTGTGGTAAAGCAGATGGGAGAGATCCCTGGGCCCCTCTGAGAACTTGTTGTCTGAGAAGGAAAAGCTTATGAAAAGAATTCAGACCAAGAGAGAATGGTATCATAGAAGCCAAGAGAAGAATGTGTTTTAGAAAGAAGTAGTCAGTTCAAAGATAAAGGAAGTTAAAAGATAAATGTAACTATTGGACATGGCAATATGGTAGTCGTTATTGACCTTGACAAAATGAGTATCAGTGGAGTGGTATTGATGAAAGTGCAGTTAGCATGGGTTGAATGATGTGGAAGGGAAAGAAATGAGTAGGAAACTAGAGAGGGATGTGAGGTCCAAGCATTTTTTAAGATAGATGATATTGGAACATTGTTTCAGTAGGGAGAGAGAAATTGATGAAGGAGTTGGATGTGGATAACAGCAGTACAGACTGCCTGAGAACTCAAAAAGTGTTGGGATCCAGGGTTTAAGCAGAGAAAGTGGTATTAGAAAGCGACAAGAGCCCTTAATCTACAGAAAAAGAGGGAAGTCAGGAAATACAAGAGAGATGGAAATAAATTGACAGATTTGATGGTGGGAAGAGCAGAATTCCCATCTGATTGCTTCTGTTAATAACTTATAAGATAAGGCCATCTGCTGAGAGGCAGAGAAGAACATGTAAAAAGATTAAGGAGTGTAAAATAGACATTTTGGACAATGAGAAATTAAACACGCTAGGGAAATGCAGTAAGATCATGGGACAACGTTGACCATTCATTGAAGATTTGTTGATAATTAGTTTAATCATTTACAGTATGCCAAATTGGCATCACTGTGTAATTTTCTCCAGTAATGTTTAGCTGTTTAAATTTCAGCATGGAGAAAGTAAACAGCTGAATTGGAACTACAGGGGAGATTTGTAGATAAGAGCAACATACAGAAGTAAAAGTTTTTGATGGAGTAATTAAAATGAAAGGTCTGAAAGCAAGGGTGGTTAAGAAGGAAAGTGATGGCATGAGGCTTGTAGTATGGTTTGGCTCTATGTCCCCAGCCAAATCTCACCTTGAATTGTAATAATCCCCATGTGTCAAAAGCAGGACGAGGTGGAGATAATTGAATCACGGGGGCAGTTTCCCCCATGCTGTTCTCCTGATAGTGCGTGAATTCTCATGAGATCTGATGGTTTTATAAAGCACTATCCCCTTCGTTAGTCACTCATTCTCTCTCCTGCTGCCCTGTGAAGAGGTGCCTTCTACCATGATTGTATATTTCCTGAAGCCCCCTAGCCATGCAGAACTGTGAGTCAACTAAACCCCTTTTCTTTATAAACTACCCAGTCTTGGGTATTTCTTCATAGCAGCATGAAAACAGACTAATAGTTTGTAACAGGTCATGAGAATTTTTTGGAATTATACTTGGAAGAATTGAGATAGAAAAATAGTTCAAGTGGAAGGAATAGAGAAGGTTGCCTGGAAGGTAGGAGTTAGAAGTCAGTGCTTGATGTCAAGGTTATTAAGTAATCTCCTTATTGACGATGCCTATGTCAAGAGTGAAACCATAAGAGTGAATTGCTGGAGTGGATGGAGAAAAAGTAATTGAGGTGAATGGCTAAGGAACTAAGAAAACAAAATGTGGGGATAGGTCCTAGATATGGATGTTGAAGTCATCAAGAATGGTGAGGGGTTGAAATGAAGAGACAGTCTAGTAAAGTCATCAACAGTTCAACAAAATGAGATGTCACCGAATACTGGTTGAAGGTAGCAATTAAGAGGAAATGCAGGCAGTACAGTCTAATGGCAGGGACACAAGGGAGCTGAAGGTTTAGAAGAAAGGGAAGGCGAAATTGTGTAGAAGCAACAATCAAGGAAATGCAAGATATTCCTAATGCCAAGTCCAAAGTTTTTTTAGGACGTGGATGATTAAAAACCTTCTGTTCAACATGTTTACCAGAGAAACAGTGTTATGGAGCAAGAAGAAGATGAAGAAAAGAGGTTAAGATGGAATACCAAAGAAGTTTTGATGATAGATGTAGATCATTTTCCATATCATCCAAAAAATACTCTTTGGTCTGGGCAGAGTTCTGGGTACTGTGTGTGGGTACAATGATGAACAAGACTGTCATGGTCTCTGCTCACAGGGAACTTGCATTCTGGATGGAGGAGGGGAAAAATGAACAAATAATAAAGAAAACAAATCAGGTGCAGTTTCAGGCAATGAAGGGAATTTAAGCAGTGTGACTGTGATCTGACCCAATAGCTTCTATAGATTAGGGACTGATGAGGGACACTTAAAACAGGGCCCAATGCTAATGCTAGGAGATATACCTGATGTAAATGACGAGTTAATGGATGCAGCACACCAACATGGCACATGTATACATATGTAACAAACCTGCATGTTGGGCACATACCCTAGAACTTAAAGTATAATAAAAAATAAATAAATGTAAAAATAAAATAAAATAAAACAAATATTAAAAAAAAAAAATCAGGACCCAGTAGAAGGGTTGGGACAGGCAGGGATAAAACGCATTCTGATTAGTGGCTATACAGGGAAGTGTAGGGTGCATAAGCCACGGGATGCTGAATCACTTCAGGTGGACTAGGGCATGAGATGTGTTAGGAAGGATTGCAGCTCCAGGTGGCATAGCAACTGTGTTAATGTCCTAGGACTGTTGGAACAGAAATCCCATAAACCAGGTAGCTTGAAATAACAGAAACTTATTCTCACAGTTCTGGAGGCCAGGAGTCCAAAATCAAGGTATCAGCAGGATTAGTTCCATCTGGAGGCTCTGGAGGACAATCTGTCCCATGCCTCTCTCCTCACTGCTGGTGCCTGCTGGCCATCCTTGGCTTTCCTTGGCTTGTGGCTGAATTGTTCTACTTCTGCCTGCATCTTCACATGGCTGCCTTTCCTCTGTATGTGTCTGTGTCTTCGTGTCCCTGTGTCTCTATCTCCCTCTCCTTATAATGACACTAGTCATGGGTTTTAGGGCTCACCTTACCCCAGTATGACCTTATCTTAACTTGGTTACTTCAGCAAAAAAAAAAAAAACTCATTTCCAAATAAAGTAACAGGTTCCCAGGTTCTGGGTGGGCAAGAATTTCAGGGGGCACTATTCAACCCAGGACAGCTGCCAAGGGTTGTTGCCCCAGACTCATGAGGCTAAGGACTACCTCACATCTTCCAAAGCAGGGCATTGCGGTATAGTGACAAGGAGGGCTAAGTACATAGACACTCTGACTCCTAGCCCTAGGGGAGGGGGTGTGTGGCTTGAGCAATAGCAAGAGGTGAAAAGAGGGGAAATAGAGCACATCTAAATTGAGATTCCAGCTCAACTGTGGAGGAGACAGGCAGCATCAGCAAGTATGATAGATTGATTATGCTGTGGACTAGGTTAAATGCATATGTTGAACCCCTAATCTCCAATGTGACTGTATTTGGAGATAGGGCTCTTAGGAAGGTAATTAACGTTAAATGAGGTCATAAGGGTGGGGCCCTAATCCCATAGAAATGGCGTCCTTACAAGGAAAGGAAGAGACACCAAAGAGCTCTATGTCTCCTGCAGGCACAGAGAAAAGGCCATGTGAGAACAGGCAGAGGCTACTATCTACAAGCCAGGAATGGAGGCTTCACTGGAGTCCATCTCTGACAGTGCCTTAACTTGAATTTTCAGCTTCCAGAACTGTAAGAAAATAAATTCCTGTCATTTAAGCACCCAGTTTGTGTTGCTTTGTTATGGCAGCCCTAGCAGCCTAGGACAGCAAGTCTTCACTTTAGGTATAATAAATAGAAGTCTAATGTCCCACAGAGATAAAGGTGAAAAGGGAGATAAAGGAAGGAACAAGGGAGTAGTATGTCCTGTAGGAACACCTCTTTAATATGGCAGAGTTTCTGATTTGATTATAAAGGACTTTTTATTAAACAAATATTTATTTTGCACTTATATATACAAGCCACTTAGTTGCATTGTTAAATTTCAGACACCTGACAAACTCCAGTGGAAATTAATAGACTTTGATCTGATGCCAAAGAGAGAATGACTGTGTAGGGCCATTGTGTGCTTCACCATTTCTAGGCATCAAATGGAAATAATGTTCACCTTATGGTATTGTATTCTCAAAGAGATGAAAAATAAACCTGTACTGTGAAAGTCATATGATATTAATCATTTCTTAACATTGGGGAAAACGTTATTTAAAAAAAAAACAATATCCTGGCATTACAGACATTGTTCTTCATGTCATCTCTAGCAGCAAGAGCTGAAATTGTTTCATCCACTTCCCTGTGTCTTACATTTCTAACCTCATGTTTTATTCCCCCTATCCCAAGCCATTTCCATTTGATTGTCACATGGGGAATTATTTTGACCCTTGATAACAAGTTTAGAAGCTTCTTGCAATCCAGTTTCACAATTTGCATTCACTTTCAGCTATTCCCGAAAGAGCATACAAATAGCAACCAAAGGGTCACTCCGAAGGTCTGGTCTGGTTTAACATCTTTATTAGCAATCTGGAAGAATAAGAAAACACCACCGTAATAAAATCTGATTCTAAGTTGGGAGTTGCTGCAATGACAGAGGAATAAATTGAGGAGAAAACCACAGAGTAACTGAAATTCAATGTGGCAAGTTACAATCTAATATATCTTGGAACTAAAAAAGAATTCAAAACATGGACTGTCAATAGATGAGTGAAATCAGTCAAATATTAATGACCTAGAAGGCCTAAGGGTGATGGCAAAGTTAATTGTGCATGTTAGCAGAACTGAGATGGGTTAGACAATGATCAATGCTATTTTGTACAGCAAGTAAGGAAATAAAGTGAAGAAGCAAAATGTAAAAGATTGGTGAGATGGCATCTAGAATTCGATATTGTACTGGATGTGTTATTATTTGAAAACTTGCTCAATTCTAGAGAGGTTAAAATCATATATCAAAGGAAGAGAGGAAAGAGAGGACTCACATTGGCAAAACCATGTTGATGGAGGATTAAAGTAGATAAATATGATCTGGCTGCTTCAGCAATTATTAAAGATTGCAGAAAGCAGTGTAGCATAGTAACTAAGAACTTCAAAGTCAGATTGGCTTTGAGTCTCCCATTCTGCCACTTATTGGTTGTTTGACCTTGAGCAAGTTATGTAACTCTTGAAGTCTCAGTTTCTTCCTCTCAAAATCAGAAATAGGAGTCTCATTCTTAGTGTTATTTGACAAGTGAAAGAGACAGAGCATGCTGAAATTAATTAAATTCTCAATAAATGTTGACTAAAACAAACAACCACAATGATGGTCCACGCATAATTGGAAAAGTTTTTATGTTAATATATATACATTTTGGTCAAAATTTTATTTACTTTTAATTAGGGATAATTTTTGTAGAGGAATTTTTCTAGGTGTGACATTCAACTTAGAGTTTCTGCGCAACTATTCGACAGCTTTTCTGGAAGCAGAGTGTTAATGATAAGTAGTTCACTGTCCCATCAGTTTCTCCACTACCTAATTCTACCATCTGTCCTCCCATCTCTTCCTAATCAGAATAGCCCTAATAGGCAGTCCTAGATCTAGTGTTTTTTTTTTAAAACCAAGAGAATACGGAATGAGAACCAGATGGTAAATTTGAGCATATCTAGGACAATCACTTTATTTAGCTACAAAAGCAAACAAACAAAATTAAACAGTGGTTTCTCCTTTTTATATGTTGGTTTCCCTGGCCAGATATCTCCTTGAACTTTTCCAGATGACAGAAAAAAACAAAATTCCACCCACTTCATGTAGCCCTATAATCTCAAACCAAAGCATATCAAAATTAGAACGTATTTTGGTTGTGTCATTTTTAAAAGTCTCAGTCATGTGTAGTTGCTTCCTGTTGCTTATGTCAAGTCTTCTGTTCTGTGATTCAGGCTGAAGGGCAAATTGAGATATTCTTTTCTTAAAGGGAAATATTTCTCATGAACTAAAGGCTACAAGGATGGACAAAATGTGAGAATTCCAGCAGGAAGATGTTGTAAATCACCTGGTTAGAGAGAGTTTCTCTTCCTGAAGTTCGCTTGCAGATTTACATGCTTCCAGAGACAGGGAAGGTAATGAAGTGTGTTCCTGTAAAGGTCATTTTCTGATGCTAGAAGCCTGGCTTGCCCATGGTAATCGACTCTGCTGTGTTAATTAACAACACTGGACGCATTCCTTTTTCAATTGAAAATTTGTGCTCCAATGGCTTGATCAATCTGATAACACAAAATAAAAAACATTCTGCTCCCAAAGACTTTTTTTTTGAGAAAATAGGTGAATGACATAATACTTCCAGACATAGTGCAGACATATCAAATTTTTTTCCCAAACTGAATGTTTTTGAAGAGTTAGTAAGAACTATCAAGTAGATTCTGGCAGAGATATTACTTTGAGATAACAGATCAATCATTTCAGCCCTTTCTATATCATCTTGATTTTAATGCCATTGAAATAACTTACTGTACTTTAGGATATTTCCAACGAGGCATAAAACCATATTTTATAAATAAGTATTAAGAAGATTTGGAGTTTTAAAAAAAATTTAATTCACTTGACAAATACCTCACTTCTTCCCTTAACTTTGTGACTCCACACTGTGACAGAAACAACAATATTTCAACGTTTATAGTTCCTTTTATCAAACATTCCATTTGCCCAAAGGAAGGATCAAGAGTCTTCCTCAGGAAACAGGAAAAGTGGTGCTCTACTTTTGTGTAAACCTGAACACCAAAAAGTTATAATGTTCTACTTTAGAATTCAATGACATTAAAGACATCTTATTATTTGGAAAAGTATTTTTCCAAAAACAAAAGTGCTAATATAGTCCAGACATGTATCAAGTAACCACCCAGCTCTTGATCTGCAACTGAAAGTATCTTATCTTAGTTTTGTTTGACAGTGATGTTTTTCTAGCTTATTGAAACAACAGTGTGCCTATTTACTTTTCACTTGTATGCTATTATGAGAATTGAACAATTAGGAGACACACTGAATTTTTTTCAGCTTGGGGTGTCCATTTCGTGTGTTTTCCTGTCTGAGATAAAGCTGTGTAAAACACAAAGTTGAATCAAGTGGTTTTTATGACAGTTTCCCACCTGCCCTCCTGCTATGGCAAATAAACCCACACTTTGGTGAGCTGTTTTATGTTGATTTGGCCTCAGTTTTGGGTAAATAAGTGTTCTTTGATAATTTGATGATCAAATTGTCTATATCTGACTAGCAGTAAACACGCACTTTCGATTAGTTGTTAGCTTTGACTAGATATAACTAATCTTGATTTTTCCTAGATAAATTTTGTTAGAAAAATATTTTGTTGCTAAAGTGTCCTTTAGACTTCCTTTGGTAAAAAATTAAAATTAAAAAGCTGATTACTTGGAAGAAAAGAATAGACTTCTTGCAACACCTGCCTTGTGTTTCTGTCTCCATAATGACTTGGATGATTTCATCTCTTCAGGAGCGTCAAAAAGATAATGTCTATCCAATCTGCCTCTAGATGATCTTGTCTGAGACAGTTTAGAACATTTAACAACTTTGCCTTGTACCAATCCGAGTAATTATGCCCCATGTGATTGAATCACATATTTCCTGCTGCACCAAGGTTATCCAGATATCTGGAGCAAATTCCATTTTGTTGTAGGTAAAAGCAAGCTGTCCTGCATTAGGCCCGATAGCACAGCATTATACGTCTGCTACCTTAGGCGTGTTCTTCACTTTTCAGATTAAAATGTCTGATAAAGACATTTGTATATTTTCATTTGCCATTTATTGCCTATGACTTGGAAGTCTATTCTCCCAAAATGTCCTTGGTTATGAAAGGGAGAGAATGGAGACAGTTCTCTGTTATATACTACAGAAAATGAGTTCTTTATTTATTCCACTAAGCCCCTTCCTCTGTCTCTCTCTAAATTGCTCAGCTTGTAATTGATACATTATCTTTTAAATGCTTTTACATCAAGAAGCCTGTGTTGCTTTCAAAACAGTTAAAATATTGAATCTTGAAGTCAGATGATAATGTAAAAAAAAAAAAAAAAAAAAAAAACAACAACAACAAAAAAAACAGTTAAAAAGTCCTTATGCACCTAGAATTCTGTTCCATAAGAAGGGAAATTAAAACAAAAAAGAAGGAGGAAAGAGAAAAAAAGCTGGTCCTCAAACCATTTAATGCTCGAGGGTTAAAAAAAAATGAGATGAAGAAAAAGAAACCAATGTAAGACAATTAAATGTTGAAATTCAGAGTGCAGAGTTAACTGGACATCTGAGAAAGCAAAAATCACAAGGAACTGGAAAGTATTTCAGAGCAATGATTCTGGGTTTTTCAGAGTCCCTGAAGCTTACCTGGGTGCTTTTAACAGTGCATGCTCCAGGGCTTCACGCCATTCCTAGTGAATCAGAAGCGCTGAGGAGGAGACCCAGGAATTTGCATGTTAACCAAGTCCCAGAGGATTCATATGTGCAATGAAATCTGAGAGCCGCTCATATATTAAGTCCTACGCATTGAAAAACAGCACTGGCCCGACCCCTAATGGTCTTGATGGCCTTTAATTTGTCCAATAACATTACCAAATATTTCTCTTACTTATCTCATTCAGTTATCAAAATACTTGACTAACCCCCTCTGTCTGGTAGCATTCTCTTCAATATCTCCCATCTCTCCCCACAATTACAGTAACAGTTGCCTCGCAGATCTGTGCTTCCACTCTTACGCACTACCGCCCGTTCCCCAGAGTAGCCAGAGGTTTTTAAAAAATGAAAATAAGATTCTATTATTTTTCTTCCTAAAATTCTCCAGTGGTTTCCTAGAACACTCAGAGTAAAATTCAAAATGCTTCTCCTGGGCAGCAAAGCAACTTGACTTCACCCCTGCCCTGCCCTGCCCTCCCCTCCAGCCTCATCTCCCCTTTCTCTCCCTTGCTTTCTGCTCATTCTTTTTCTGCTACAGTTGCCTTCCTTCAGATCCTCAAATATAATAAACCTGCTCCTCCCATAGGGCTTTCGAACTTGTAACTGGTCTATTGAATGGGCGAAATTTGGGAGGGTTCCATCAGGAGAGAGTTTGATTCTTCACCCACCACTGTTCTAAAAGATTCTCTGTTGAACCTCTCTTCCCTTCCCTTTCAAGCTGCGTCAGACAGTACCCTTAGCTCTCCGCTCACTTTCTAAATAAAAAATGTGGTCTCACCCCCCAGTGTAAAGAGTGTCAGCTCCCCCCAAGCTCAGGTCTGCTCCTTTGCTCAGGAACCAGCAGGAGGGGGGCAGCTCGGGTCCCCTTCTTTCCCTCTCCTTGCTTTATCTACCCCTTTCTAGCATCTGGCTTCTCTTGGATGGGGAGAATGAGGAGGGATTAGCAATAATAGATGCCACAACTGGTTACGTACCTGGAGCTACTTGAGTTATCGCTTGCTTTCAAATGTACTCTGCCATGTCTGACATCTAAATGCTAGCTCTGTCCTGTGTGGTTACCATGAATTCTTCAGAGACACCCTCCACCCCACTGCCACTACTGCAGAGGCCCCTGCTCCACACCATTCCCCAGTGTGAGCAATGCATTCTCTGGCCATCTCTTCAGCCCCACCTCCACCAGCTCATCCATCTCATGGCACCTGCTTGGGATCCTCCCCCTCAGCAGGCAGCCTTTGGGTGGGGTCCTTTCAGGAAGCCTCCATAAATCCTGTAAGACTGTTGGGCACATTCCCACATGTGTGTCCTTTCCTCTCTTATAGATGCAGAATCTTTCACTGCTGCATACTCTCCTCACCCTACCATTGCCAGCCTCTAGCCAGGCTCTGTCTTCAGACTTTTCCAACCAAAAGGTGGGCAACAGCCTCTCAGCCAACCAAATCTCAGATTCTCCAAGGATTGCCTTTTAGTTTGTGCTGACAGCAGTAGAGTCGGGCCTCTGAGTTTCTGTAAGCAAGCTCTGTGAGTGGAAACAAGAGTCCACTCTCCCTTGGGCCCCTGGAAGTTACTCAATTGCTGTCTTCTGCATACGACTTAAAAAAAGGAACCAGGATTTGTTCCTTTCTCCCCAACAGAGAAAGGGAAGCGAAACCACTACACTTTTTTCCCTACAAATACACTTCAAAGCGTGCTGTACTCGGTGACAATCTGGCAATTTCTTGTCTACCTCCTGGCAAGTTATATAGGGAGTGTTTCCAGAACCTCTCTTCAGAACTTGAGGAGGCTCCATTAACTCACTGCTTTCCATCCTGAGGATTTAGTCAACCTAAAAGGAAAGTCCCATTTCTTTGGCCCTTCTGTTCTGATTGCTTCAGTTAGTCATTGCTGTATGAAAAACCAACCCCCAAAGTAGTGACTTAACAAGTTATTTCTCACAATTCTGTGAGCTGACTGGGCTCAGTGGGGTGGTTCTTCACTTCAATAATGATTATGTTCACTCACCTGGTTGCTTTCAGGTGGGATAAGCTAGAATGTTTGTGAAGCCTTCACCCACATGTCTGGCACTTACATGTTGCTCCACATAGCCCTCCCTGTAGCTTGGGCTTCCTGACAGCATGGCAGTTTCAGAGTGGTTAAACTTTTTCAAAGGCAGCTGGCCTCAAAGAGGGAAAACAGAAACTGGCAGGCTTCTAAACATATAGGCCTGGAACTGGTACAGCTACATATCTGCCAAAACAACTCATAACACCAGTTCAGATTCAGGTGAAGGGTGAAAAAGACTCCACCTCCTGATATGCAGAATAACATGTCCATATAGGAAGGGAAGGACTTGATGCAAGCCATCTTTGGAGACTTTACTACACTGATTCCTCTGCCTGAAAGGTTGTTAATATTTCCAAAGATCTTGACATGGTCCCTGGCCTTATTCTCACTATTCAGCACTCAGCACTCAGATAAACGTCATCACCAAGGCCATCACCAATCCCACCTATCTCAAATAAACCTACTTGTCACTTTGACTTTACTTTCTTTATCGCATTTCCTGATTTTTGTTTATTGCATATTGCAATTACTGCAATTGCATATTGTTTATTTTTTGTTTATTGTCTATCCTTAACTCTGCCTATTCCCCATTGCTCCCTGATAGCAAGCAACTTGGCTTTCTTATTCTCTACACACTCTTCATAATCTAGAAAAGAGAGAGGACTCAATATTCTTTCTGAATGAATAAACACCTAGCTCAGTTCAAGCCAGCACTAGTAAACGTGGTTGGTGAAAACAAATGTCTTTTTCGATCCTAGGTGAGAACAGTATTTTTAGAACATTTTATTTACTTATTTTTCTCTCTAGAATGACAGATTTCTTGATGAACATATAATACAAAATTAGTATTTCTGCTTCCTTATAGCATTTTGTATTTCTTCTGGATAAAATAATCTCAAGTTTCACAAAACTTCTTAATTTCAACAAATGATTGAACAGAATTTTATTTTCCCAGGGCGAAGTCCAGGGATAATATTCACATGACACCCTTGATTTTCTTTCTGTCAGTAGTGTAATGTTAGAGTAAATGAACATCCTTAAAGAAGTCATATCTTAAGGTGGTAATAGGCAACCCAGAGATTTATGCCATTACTTTTATTGGGTTAATAATGATAATAGCTAAATGCTTTAAGCAGGTGGTTTGTGCTGGGTCTTGGGCTATGTACTTCACATGGACCAGCTCAGGGGTTGTCCTAAGTCTTATGACCAGTAGAGTCTTCTGTTGCCTTTGGGCAAGTGTTTCTGACCCTTGGGAATATGCTTTAACAAATATCACCATTTAAACAACTTCCCTCCTAATCCTCTTGAATCTCTAAAAGAAGAGAGAGAGGTACTTGGATACATTACTTTTCAAGGGTGGCTGATCCCCTCCCTGGGACAGCCATGTTATAATGTACTACCTTATCAATTTAAACATGAAATTCACAGCATTTCTTTTTAACTTTGAGATGTTGGTCAACTCTGTTCCCCAAAATAGGATACTGCTGACTTCATTAAAAAAAAAAATCAGTTATGTGAGTTTTAGTGGTCTCTTTTAAATTGCATTTGTATTTAATGACATCTTTCCTTAAGGGAATAAAGATACCTGCAAGCCTGATACTTTATACTTATTATTATGTACATCTGCCTATACCTTAAATAAATAACAATTTTTGCATACAAATATGTAATCATATAATGTGATAAATGCTATTCTAAAAATTAATGTTTTGTTGAAATTTTTCCAAGATAATGTGAATGTATTTTGGTTTCTTTTCTTTCAAAATTGACAGATTTGCTTGGGTTTTCTTCTTACAAATACTTTCCATAAAGTATCCAACTAAAATGCTTGGAAATGTGTCCACCCAGTGGCTATTCCTCAGTCCCCACAACCTAACTGACTATTCCCTGTTGAAAACTCTGGTCTCAAAATCACTATTCATTTAATTGATGGCCACTGTCTTCATCATGCAGCTGTTAGCCTATCAAGAAGATAGTTAATGAACTCGGCAATATACCTTGCATTAACTTTTTTGCCGTAAGATTAATCATGGGAAATATTTTTAAATGCACTTCTGATGTGCTAACCTTCTCTAATAAATGATTAAGTAAAATAAGTTGAGAGGAAGAATATCAATTCAACGAAGATTGCTTAACATTAGGCAGTGGATTTATATTTGAGTAAAGAGAAATTTAGTGTCTGTACGTTCATGGCTAATAGAGATAATTTGGCTGAGATCCAAACACTGAGCTCTGCCTTCATTGAGCTAAGCCAGGAAAACACTGATTGTATGTCAAGATGATGGTTTTCAGTAGAGTCTTATTTAGGGATTTAGTTTTGCATATAGTATGCTTTTTTTCTATTCTTCATATTAAAATAAACATTACAATTCCTTGCTAGAATAAGAATAGAGCATATTCTATGACTAACTCTATGAGGACAGTAAACAATGTTGAAATAGTAGACTCCTAGGAACAAAATGTGTTTCCAAAAAAAATTCTTCTAAAACATATAAGTAAATTTTATATTAAATATTAATTCTTTCTAAACAAAATCTATTTACTCACTTTTTAGAAAAAAAGATGTAAAAGGCCCTTGCTGCTACTGTTACTGCAACTACCTTGACTATAACTATCCCTCTAATATCCATCCTTCTGAGTGCCATCAGTTCAGCCTTTATTGGCTCATTTGATATTAGACTAAACTCTAGGAATAACAAATCAGCTATATGATACTTAGAACAACAAAGATTATACCGGTCAGTAGAAACACTTTTTACAGTATAATTCTTATTTTAGTTTCTAAGCTTTTGCACAACAAAGGAAACAACGAAGTGAAAAGACAACCCACAGAATGGGAGAAAATAATTGCAAACTATCCATCTGACAAGAGATTAATAACCAAAATATATAAGGAGCTCAAACAACTCATAGTAAAGAAAAAACAAAAAACAATAACATAATTCAATTAAAAATGGGCTAAAGATTCGAATGGATACTTTTCAAAGGAAGACACCCAAATGGCCAACAGCTATATAAAAGAATGCTGGACATCACTAATCATCAGGGAAATGCAAACTAGAACAATGAGGTATTATCTCACGGCAGTTAGAATGACTGTTATCAAAAAGACAAAAAATAATAAATGCTGGCAAGAATGTGGAGAAAGGTGAACCCTCAAACAATGTTGATGGGAATGTAAATTGGTATTGTCATTATGGAAAACAGTATGAAGGACCCTTAAAAAACTAGTAATAGAACTACCATATGATCCAGCAATCTCACTGTTGTCTGTATGTCCAAAAGAAAGGAAATCAGTCTATGGGAGAGATAACTACACTCTCATGTTCATTGCAGCATTATTCACAATAGCCAAAATATAGAATCAACCTAAGTGTTCAACAGATAAAATGGATTTTTAAAATGTGACATATATGTACAATAAAATATTATTTACCCATAAAAATAATGAAATTCTGTTATGTGCAGCAACATGGATGGAACTGGAGGTCATTACATTAAGTGAAATACATTAAGTGCCTGGAAATAGCCAGGCATGAAAAGATAAATATCATGTGTTCTCACTCATATGTGAGAGCTACAAAAGTTATCTCATGGAGGTAGACAGTACAATGGTGGTTACCAGAGCTGGGAAGGGAAGAGGGAAGAGGAGGTTGAAGAGGAGTTGGTTAACGGGTACAAAGACACAGTTAGATTGAAGGATAAATTCTACTGTTTGGGAGTGCAGTAGGGAAATTATAGCTAATAATAATGTATTGCGTATTTCAAAATATCCAGGAGAATTGCAATGTTCCCAACACAAGGAAAATAAAAATGTTTGAGGTGAGGGATATTTCAGTTACCCAAATTTGATCGTTTCAGGTTGTAAACAGGCATCAAAACATCACGTCTATCCCCAGAATAGGTACAATTATGACACATCAATAAAAAAATTTATAAAATACAAATAAAATAAATAAATAAAGTAAATAATTACTTTGGATTTAAACTTTTCATCATTCAGGTCTAAAATATTGCTTTTTTGAACATTTTGATATAATTGAGTTAGTCATTTTCTCTTATGCCATTTAAAAACTCAAAATGACAATAATGATGACATCAATTTGGGGATAATGGCAACCACCATTGAAGAGAGGAAATTAATTTATATTCCAATGGGATCCATTTTGTTTCAGGCACAAAATTAGTACTCTCTTCCCTCTTAGCTCAAAATGTACATACTGGGATAGAAAAATCCCATTCAGGCTTCCTGTGCTCAGCCTTCCATCTGGTTTAATCTTAACTGAAGGTGGGAATCACAGAGTAGATGTGAGTGAAGGAGGAGCAGCTGATCTCTCCACTGAGCAGATGGGTGGTAGCTGCTGCCGTAAGTGGTCTTCTGCTCCAGTCATAATATCCATTTAACCCCCTGCTTTCAGGACATGGCATCACTCGCACAGAGGTTTCATTTCTCCATTGGATGACAGATTTTAAGCTTCTAAAAATTATTCTCTGAATAATTTTTACTTTTACTTTTCAAAACAGCTGCACAAAAAAACTCTTGAGCCAAAATACTCTTTCTTTAGGTTTCTACAAGAAAAAGACATGGAACTAAGATGATTTTATTTTCAAAACTCTCATTTCAAGCTAATAAATATTTACTAAATATTTATAGTCTATAAGGCACTGCATTAATTGGAAAAGACAGGGATTAGATCCAGTTGCTGATGATCTGATAGGGGAGAGAGAAACATGCACTAATAATCTGGTATACACTGAATTGTGCCAAGTGGTACCAAAGAAGCTCAAATCCCCTGGGGGTGGTAGGGAAGTGGAGCTTTCTGGAGAGGTGGTGATTCAGTTGAAGTTGCAAAGTCTTCCACAAAGAGAAAAAGCACTACGGACCCAGGAAGAAACTTGAACAAAGTCCCAGCAACCTGGAGGCTCAGGTCTCATGCTGGGAAGAAGACTACAGTGAAGGATGGATAGAGGAAGTGATGTGATGAAGTGAGAGATGAAACTGTCAAGGATGAAAGATCTCATCTTCGTGTAACCCCTTTTGTCGTCACTATTTGGAAGTGCATAAACGTCTAGTCCATCTCCAGAAGGTGTCTTGCTACTGTACCACCGTGCAGAATTCAGAAGTTGATGCCCAACAGTTTGTGCATTTCCTCTTAATGGCCCGCCACTTGTAATGAGACCATTCAGGGAGTCCCATGGCAGTCTCCTTTTTGTCGCTTCTGATACCCTTTCTCTTTACCATGGTTTTATAGATCAGGGGCCAGTAAACATTTTCTTCAAAGAGTCAGAGAGTAAACATGTTAAGTTTCACAGGCCAAATAGTCTGTGTCACAACTACTTAACGGTGCTGTTGTAGCACAGAAGCAGTCACAGACAACACATAAGAGAATGGTGTGGCTGTGCTCCAATAAAACTTTATTTAAAAAACAGATGGCAGCAACAAAGCAAAAATAAACAAGTGAGACTACGTTACACTAAATAGCTTCTGCACATCAAAGGAAACAACAAAATACAAAGACAACCTAGATATATATTGGGAGAGAATATCTGCAAATTGTATATCTGATAAGGCATGAATATACTAAACATACAAGGAATTCACGCAACTCAACAAAAGTTGAGCACCAAGATAACTCTAGCCCCAAATAACACGATTTTAAAAATGGCAGAGAACCTGAAAAAACATTTTTCCAAAAAATATATACACATGGTCAACAGATATATGAAAATGTGTTCAACATCACTAATTATCAGAGAAATGCAAATCAAAACCACAATGAGGTATCACCTCAAACCTATAAGGATGGCTATTATCCAAAAAAAAAAAAAAAAAAAAAAAAAAAAAAAAAAAAAACAAGATATAAGTGTTGATGAGGGTGTGGAGAAAGGGGAACCCTTGTACCCCATTGGTGGGAATATAGATTGATACAGATATTACGGAAAACAGTACAGAGTGGCCTCCAAAAATGAAAAATGGAACTACCATACCCTCCAGCAATTCTACTTCTGTGTACACGTTCAGAGGAAATGAAATCAGCACCCCAAATAGATATCTGCACCCCCATGTTTACTGCAGCACTATTCACAATACCCGACATATGAAAAACTAGCCTAAGTGTCCATCAGTGGATGAATGGATTTTTAAAATGTGACATATATCCACCATGGAATATTATTCAGCCTTAAAAGAAGGAAATTCTGCCATTTGTGACAGCATGGATGCACCTGGAGGTCATTACACTAAATGAAAGTAGACAGCCACAGAAAGACAAATACTG
This sequence comes from Rhinopithecus roxellana, assembly GCF_007565055.1. Classification (NCBI taxonomy): domain Eukaryota; kingdom Metazoa; phylum Chordata; class Mammalia; order Primates; family Cercopithecidae; genus Rhinopithecus; species Rhinopithecus roxellana. The sequence continues at coordinate 98,266,094 of NC_044551.1, forward strand.
TATTGGTTTAGTTTGAATATTTGCCCCGCTCAAATCTCAGGTTGAATTTTAATCCTCAGTGTTAGAGGTGGGGCCTGGTGGAAGGTGATGGTATCATGAGGGCAGATTTCTCATGAATGGTTTAGCATTATCCTTTTTGGGCTTTCTTCACAATAGTGTGAGTTCTCATGAGATCTGATTGTCCTAAAGTGAAGCACCTTCCCGCTACACTCCCTCTCTTGCTCCTGCTCTGGCCATGTGACATGCCTACTCCTGCTTCACCTTCCACCATGAGTAAAAGCTCCCTGAAGTCTCCCCAGAAGCTGAGCAGATGGCAGCACTATGCTTTCTGTACAACCTACAGAATCACAGGACAATTAAACTTATTTTCTTTATAAATTACCCAATCTCAGATATTTCTTCACAGCAATGCAAGAATGCCCTAATACATATATGATCGCACTTAATGTGAAATCTAAAAATGTTGAATTCATAGAAGTAGAGTAAAAAGATTGTTTCGAGGGCTGTTTGTGGGGGCCAGTTGGGATGAGGAAATGTTGGTCAAAGGGCACAAACTTTCAGTTATAGGATGAATAAGTTTTAGGGATCTAATGAATGGTATGGTGACTATAGATAATAACACTGTATTGCTGACTTGGAATTTCATAAGAGAGCAGATTTTAAGTGCCCTTCCCTGCTCCCCCACCACACACACACACAAATGGTAACTATGGCTGGCAGTGGATGTGTCAATTAATTAGACTGTGGTAATTAGTACACAATGTATATCAAGTCATCACATGGTATACCTTGAAAATATATATATATATATATAGTTTACTTGTCACCCAAATATTGTAAAATTTAAGAAAATAAAACAGATGGCACACTGGATTTGGACCATCGGTTGTAGTGTGTGAACTCCTGTTCTAGGTGTATGGACTTCTCTGTCTTCTTCAAAGAATCCCAGTTGCTCCTACTCTCTGACTTCACTCCAGTCTGTTAGTTACTTAAAAGTATCAGATCCCTCCCCTGCTCTCCACTAATGAATCTGGGACAGGACCTGATTTTGAAGGCAAGGATGAAAAAAAGTCGATCTTTTCTAATGTGACCCCAAAGATGAAGCATCTAGCAGACAGAGCTTTTATCTGTCTCTAACTCTAGGGTGTTACTGTGCTTGAAGTATGGCTCTTTATTTCTGGTTTTATGAAATACATCTTTCTGCTAACTTAGCTTCATTCAGGCTGAGGATTGAGAATGGAGCTAGGTGAGTCCCATGTCCCAGAAAGGAGCACAGTTAGGAGTGGAGGAATAGAAGATGAAGAAAAAATACCATTTCGCTATATTCGTAATCCTCAAACCACATTATTGCATGCCAACTATTTATCAATACACTGACTTTAATTTAATTATTGTACCATAAGGACAAATAATGAAACTTTGCTACTTAATTTCTATGCAATGAAAAATCATTGACATTTTGATCAGGAGATAAATCTGTTTTTTTTTTTTTCTTGGGAAATATAATTCTAACAACAAAGTACAATACAGATTAAAGAAGATAAAAAAAGAAGGACTGGATGCAGGAAGAAGAGTCAGCATGTCTTAATTAAAAAGTCTCAGTGGTTGTTAGGACTTGTAAGAAAGGAAAGGATGAAGAAGTCGAGCACAAAGGATTTTTTCCAGCAGGAAAGCCTCCTCTGTATAATACTATAATGTGGACACATGTCATTATATGTTTGTCAGAACCCAAAGAATACGTCACCAAGAGTGAATCCTAATGTAAACTCTGGACTTTGGGTGATAATGATGTGTCATTGCTGGTTCATCAATTGTAGCAAATGTACCTCTCTGGTGGGGGATGTTGATAATGGGGGAGACTGTGCATGTACAGCAGGGAAGGGTACATGAGAACTCTCTATGCTTTCTGTTCAATTTTGCTATTTACTTCAATCCACTGCAGAAAAACAAATTCTACTTTTTACAAAATATCTCTGGCAAGGAATAACTTCAGCCTTAACTTGTCAGATGGCATATATAGGTGCCATTTATGGCCTGAGCAGACATAGGTTCACAAAGACAAAATCTCGCAAGAAGGCTTATGGGATAGTGGAGTTGGAAGAGATGTAAAGCACTTGCCTTAAGATTGTAGTCCAGACAGAGAGCCACTCTGTCTGTGGGGCAGTATGCAAATGTTGTTTTCCAAAACGGCTGCAAAAAGAGCTCCCTTCCCACGTTTTTTCTCCCTGTGGATGCTGACACACCTCCTATAAAGAGGTGGGGTTTTTGTCCCTCCCCTTGAATCTTGGAGGGTCTATGATGACAGCAGAATTGATGCTCTGGAACTTCTGAGAGTGGAACATAATAAGCAATACAGATTTCACCTGATCCTCTCGGGACACTTGTTTCTGGAACCCAGCCACCATGCTACGAGGATGTGGCAAGACCACAGAGAGGCCAGGTTTCTGGCCTAACACTTCAGTTGGGATCCCAGCCAATAGCCATACAATAGTCCCAACATGTGAGTAAATGAGCCCCAAGATACCTCTAGCCCCAGACACCATTTGCTGCAACATCATTGGAGGTCCCCAAGCAAAAGTTGCCTAATGGAGCCCAGCCAACACCCAGAACTGTGAGAGGAAACACTGAAGTAATTTTTTGTTTTGTTGTTGTTGTTGGTTTGGTGCAATTAATTACATAGCAATAGATTTCCAAATAAGTACCATGAGTACAAAAAGAAAAGCCCAAGTGGGTGGTTGTTAATGTTTAATAATCAAATAGAAAGGAACAGTTAATAATATCATACCATATCTTATGTTAATGTTTTAACATTTTGCACAAGTGGCCCTAGATCTCATTTAGGGACCACACTATTGCCCACCTTTCCTAAGTGTGCTATCAGATGGACAGGATCCTGCTTTCTTCAAGGCAAATGGCCTAAATGAGCCAGATGGGTGAAGAAAATACCGCTTATGCTCAAATTGCTATCCATGTGTTTAATTTTAAAATAAAAGAAAAAACACCGTTTATCATTCCATGTGTCTAGGTACTAGGCTAATAGAATTGGGTCACAGGATATTAAATCTAGAGATACTATTCATTTTTAGGAGTAATCTTACAAAACTACCTTCTTATCTTTAACACATTAATTCATCTTTTGCTTTTTTATAGATGCGGCCACTTATCTCCTGGGACTCATACAAATCTTGATAAGGCCCTGTGGTATGTACTTTAATCTAATAATAGCAACAAATCCACTGACCTGTCATTCATTTGGATACAATGAAATGCATTATTTAACCGGGCCACATTCTTGGGCTAATTCCATTCTTCAGTCAGCCAAGAGGCAGCTGCTTGAGCACATTCAAGGATGCAGAATGTGGCCACTCCTGCTTCCACCCCAGCACTCACCCCTTCCATTCTCCAAAACCAAAATTCTCTCCCACTTTAGGGCAAAGGATAATATCATCAGCTCTCTGGCTTTCACTGTCCATTCCATCCTCTCATTTGTATAAGTCCACTTCTGACCTTGTCTTCTCCAGGATCTGAGAATGCTATGTCCTTGCTCTTCAATGTCACCACCTTCCTCTTTCTTCTTAAGCCTGTCCCTTCCTACTTTCCAGAGACTTTCCCCATAAATCATTCTCTCTCTTCTGCTACTCCCTCTTCCCTAATTCTTGACCCTACCTACAAACATTAGGAAAAATGTTCTCATTCTAAAAATTAATTATTTCTTCTCCTTGCATCTCTTTAGATGTCTCCCTATCTTCCCTTTACAACCAACCTCTGGAAAATGTTGTCAATATTTATTTTCTCTTGCTCAATGCCCACTTGTTCCTTGTTCTACCACCATCTGGATATTGCCCAAATGGTTTCAGCTGCTAGAGTTACGAAGGATCCTCTGCAATTATTTCCATCCCTTGTAAATAATACTCCCTCATGTTCATATCTCTCCTAATTTGACTCATTTCCTCCCTTCTTTCCTTCCTTCCATTCCTTTTTCTTTCCTCCTCTTCTCTCTCTCTCTCTCTCTCAACAATGTACAGGGTATAATTTGTTACACAAAAGTAGGTGAAGACCAAGTTTCAGGTGTGTTCAACAAAACCCCTCAGGTGCTTCCCCCTTCCTCTTCCGATTTCCTCAGTGAGTTGTTGGCTTTTATTTCCAGGCCTGCTACTTCAGAATCTCAAGAGGGATGCCACAGTCATAATAATCTCATCAGACATATTCCTTGAGAGACTGAAACAGGAAAATCATGTCCTTGGTCTATTTTCTAAGAGCAAGAAAAATAATGGTAGCCCTTGGATTTCCCCTTATTTCTTCCTGACCAGGAATGCATCACATGCTCCTGGATTATCAATCCTAAGAAGGTGGAATGTCTGTGATTGGTTTAGTCGATGATTAGACTAAGATATTGATTATCCACCTCCCCAGGGATGATGGAAAGGTGCTATTCCACAGCACACAGGGTTTTGTCAGCCATGCAGGCAGGCATAGAAGACAACATCCACTTCTATCTTTCTGGATGTCCTTTCTCAGCCTTCTTCCTAATGTCCACTTACTTCAATTAGCCCTTAAATTTTGGTCTTTTCCAGGATTTCTTTCTCGGACTAATATTGTCTCTGTCCCCTTTTCTTAGACAACCTCACTCATGTCCACTGTTTGCATTATGCCTTAAACATTATAAATGTCCAAATTATTTTCTTGAGTCCACCTCTTTTTTCTTGGCTATGGTGATATATATCTCCAAAGGTCTTCCTGGCATTTCTACCAGGATTTTCCACAGTACATTCAAAGTCAGCATGTTAGAAAATGGAGCTCATTGTTTCTGTCCCCAAAGCCACTCATTTTTAAAACTCTTAGCATCTTGTCTGCTGATTGGTGACACCATTTCATAACCGTCTACCTAAAAATACAAGCAAATCACTGCCATCTTAGACACCTCCTTCTCCCTTACCTACCACATCCACTTAGTTACCAATTACTGTTGTCTACTTCCTAAATACCTCACAGATCTGTAGCCTTTGCATCTCCATGGCCACTGGCTTCTCCTCTACCTTTATTGCCTATTGCCTCTCTTTAATCTTATTACAATGTTTAATCTTGAACCTGTTTGTATTAACGCATGCAGTGCGTTAGATTTTATGTCTTTGTTTGCATATCTTTCATCACTACCGGACTTTAAGGTACGAGAGGGTAAGGACCTTCTCTCTTTTATTTTTTGAACCCACTACGACTACATCAACCTGGCACGTGGTAAGGCTTGTGAAACTAAGTTTAATTCATCTGGCCAAACTCATATATATAGAAATGACAATAACACCTTCCTGCACTAGGCTTTCTTTCTCGTCTCAGGGCAAGATATTTGAGGGAAAAACCTCTGTTGTTCACTTCCTTTGTTACTTCCCAAGATACTGAGTACAATGCTCTCTACTAATGATGACAAAAGTATTCAAAAATGTTAAGAGGCCAAATAACCTGTGATATGTTCTATAGTCATGAGTGAACATGGCATTGATTTATTTTCCCATTTTGTATTGAGCCCCCATCCATCTGTATTGCATATGGACCCAGTGGGTCACCATCAGTGCTTAATTCTATAAAATGCAATCATGGCTCCGATTATATCCATAATCTCTTCTGGATCTTGTGTCTTATGATTCTGTGACTTTGAGATAAATAAACCCATTAAGTAGGGGAAGGAAAAGTTCTATCCCTGATGATATCCTGCTTGGCTTAAAAATGTAAATAGCTTATTTTTAACATGAGGTTAAATCTCAATCTTTGAAGGTTTCAAGCCCTTTTGGAAAGGGCTACTTGAGAGCAGGAAAATATTCTTTTGAATTTTGGTGAAAAGTTGAAGGCATAGCGTTTATGATTTATTAGAACTACTGGAATAAATTATAACTATTGAGATATTCCTTTCTTCTATGAAATTTTTAGTATAATAACTATTTCTAGGATACACTCCCGTAATTAAAACTAAGATAAGATTAAAGTACTTTAAAAGAGTTGATCACACCAAATTTAAACATTTTTACTGGACTGAGGGAAGTTTTCTTGCTCTAAGAACACACAGTGGTTTTCAATTAATTTACAAACAAAAAAATAAATGTTATCCCCTCTAAATAAGTTTTTATTTCCATTCCATTATTGATCTTTTCACCTTGAATGTTTTGCACTTTAAATGTTTTATACTTAGAAAAATTGTCATCTTTTCTCATAAATTTGGCTCATATTTCTCAAGGTATAAGGAACCATATATTTCATATTTATATAATGTTTCATGGTCTACAATGTTCTTTTCAATCTATTTAACTATATCTAAGCTACGTATTAATCTCATGAGGTAGATAAACCAGATATAATTTCACAGATGAGGAAACTGTCACATTTATCCAAGATCAGATGATTAGTAAGCAATAGAACCAGGACAAGACTCAAATCTTCTGATATTTAGTCCAGTGCTCTTCAAAACTCATCAACCATTCCAAGCTCCAAAAGTAAATATCCCTTTGCTTTTTATAAATCAGCACTTGGATTGCACTGGGATGTCCAGAGTATAAAATTGCTTATAGATTCTTGGTTACTCCTTCCTTTTTGCCATTTCAGTTTTGAAAGGGCAAACCTTGGGAAGGTGTCCAAGTTTTATGCAGTGAAAACTGTAGTTCCTGGGATTTGAGAGAGTCTAGTCAATTTTATCAAAATAGAGAAAACTGTTCTTCATGTAACATTCATAAGACAAATGAATATTTAAAACTTGCAAAGACGGCTGTTATTTCCAAAACATATTAGAGGTCTTCTGCTTGTGGCCATCACTGAGTAACTTGTACCAGACCAGCCCTCTCACCATAAACAACAATAAAACTGGACAAAATATATGAATTTTTTTTAAATGTTGGAAAACAGGGAGCACAGATCTGTGATCCCTAAGAAAAGTAAATGTAAGATGACTGCCACAGTTACCCCAGCTTCCTTCCTGGAGGCACTGACAAATACAGTGGGGTGGAGGGCAAGAAAGGGCAGAGGTCTCTGCCCTGAGGATGCAGATATCACACCTTTGGTGTCCTGAGGTAGATAGATACTGTGGAACAGAAATGGAGACCTGTGCAGAAAAATAACTCCAGGATTCCTAATGTAGTTTTCCTTAGTCTTGGATCCAATACAAAACTCTCCATGCATGGGGCAAGAATCCATAAGGTGGGGCCAAAAAAAGAAAAGCAACTGCTGATGAAAGAACTACTGAGAAACATTGAGTTGAACAACTACTAGAAGACACCTAGGCTGGGATATATTTGAGTAATAACTAGTCAGAGTGGAGACATCTTATTAAATAACTCTAACATTCAGTAGAGACCCAGGAGAGGTCATGCTAATCTAGTCCTATGTAAAAACTACTCTGAAATTTCCCTAGCATAGCTTAAACACAAGGTTTGAATTAATTAAGCTTAAGTAAATTAACTATCTGCTGGAACAAAACTCAACATTCTATTAAGGAAGAATACAAAAGCCAAGTATTCAGCAACATGGCATTCATAATATCCAGCAGATAATAAAAAATTATTGGACATGGTGAAGAAGCAGTAAAATGTGATACATAACAGAAAGAAAATTCAGTACATAGTAAATATAAATAGTTGATTTTTAGTAACATGGGATAAATCTCAGTCTTTAAGGATTTCAAATAGTATGACTGCTTTTTTGGAAAATACTATACTCCAAAATAGATAAAGTGATAAACAAAAACTTCTTTTAAAATGACTTAGAAAAAAAAAGACACATTATTTACAAGGAAGCAATAATAACTCTAATATCATTAGATAGACTGCCAACCTCACTAGAAACAGTGTAAATCAGATTACATTAGAATGATGTTTTTAAAGTACTGAAAGGGAAAATCCAAATCTCAGAAAACTATCCTTCAGAAATGAGGGACAAATAAAGTCATATTCAGACAAACAAATGCTAACATAATCTGTTACCAACAGATAAGCACTACAGGATATATTAAGATATGGAATCCTCAGACTAATGGAAAATGATATCAGGTGAAAATTTAGTCCACATAAAGGAATGGAAATTTCCAGAAAAAATAATGTGTAAATAAGTATAAATAATTTATTTCATTGCTTAATTCCAGAGGAAAATGAAAGTATACTATTGTATACTTGTATTTCATATTTATTTATTGTATTTTATTATGTTCTTATTATTTATCTTTAATTGTATACTTTCCTTTCTCAGTAATAGACAGAATAAGTACAAAAACACTCTGTAGGGATATAGAAGGCTTGAACATCACTATCAACTGACTTTACTAATACAATTCACCTTTTTTTCCAAGTAATCATAGAGCACTCACCAATACCAACCGTATGCTGTCCCATAAAACAAGCTACAATAAATTTTAGCAATTAACATCATATGGGGTATGTCCTTTGACAACAAAGTTAACCTTTTTGATTTGATTTTAAAACAGAAAATCTCCAAATATTTTGAAATCAAGGAATCTATGTCTTAATAACCTCTGGGTTAAATAAGAAATTAGAAAATATTCTTAATTGAATGATAATTAAAACAATACATATCCAAATTTTTGGAATGCAGTGTTTAAGGAGAATTTTATATCTTGACTTGCTTATATAAGAAAGAGCAAAGGATTAAAATAAATGGTCATTGCTTTCACCTTAAGAATCTAGGGAGAAAAGTAAAAACCCAAAATAAGCAGAAGAAAAGAAGTAATAGTGGAAACAGTAGATGTCAATGAAATAGAAAACAGATTAATAATATAGAAAACTATGAAACAGAATTTTGATTGTTTTGAAAATATTAGCAAAATCAGTAACACCCTACCTAGACTGATCAAGATAAAAACAGAAAAAAATACACAAATTATCAATATCAAGAATGAAAGAGAGGATATCACTAACAATTTATAGACATTAAAACAATAATAAAGTTTATAAACATTTTATATCAAGACTTAAAGGGTTAATTACTTGAATAATATGAATTACTAAAACTGATAGAAGAGGAAATAGAAAATTAGAATAGTCCTATAATAAATACGTATATTTTTATTTAAAACCTTCCCGAGAAAACTCCAGGCACAGATGGCTTCATATATGAATTCTATCAAACAATTAAGGAAGTAATAATATCAATTTTACAAAATGAATTACAGTTCAAAATATGTTTTTTGTCTTTACGCTTTGATTTTTTTTTTCTTTTTTCTTTTTTTTTCTTTTTTTTTTAGGCAGAGTCTCACTCTGTCACCAGGCTGGAGTGCAGTGGTACAATCTCGGCTTACTGTAGACTGTGCCTCCTGGGTTCAAGCAATTCTCCTGCCTCAGCCTCCTGAGTAACTGGGAGTACAGGCACACACCCACCACACCCAGCTCATTATTTTAGTAAAGACTGGGTTTCACCTTGTTGGCCAGGATGGTCTCGATCTCCTGACATCATGATCCGCCCTCCTTGGCCTCCCAAAGTGCTGGGATTACAGGCGTAAGACACCGTGCCCGGCCTTTACTCTTTGATTTTAAAAGCAGCCCTAGGTTTAGAGACCAGTTCAATCTCTAAATGATATGACTACTATAAAAAAATCTTTAAAATTAGCTTGAGGAAGCAGAACTAAATCAAAACAAGAACTCTAATCCAAACACCAATGTTTGTGATTCTTTCCTGAGCTGACAGACAAGGGGCTGAGGGTACCACTGCCTCCCAGCTCAGCAGGTCAGAGTTGAGACATGTTTTACTGTGCTTTGTCACAAAGTTATATTATGCTGAGTTGAAGTTACATAATGCTAGTTGCTGCCTCATTTTTCGGCTCTTTCACATGACTTAACTTGCTGTTTCTACTTCCTCTTCTCTTATTTTTCTTGATCTCACTCTAATCAAGCTTTCACCCCACTTCTTCACTGAAACTACCCTTGATAAAGTTACCAATGATGTCCTGTTACCAAATCCAATTGTTATATCTTTACACTGAATATTTCCTTCCCCTTGAAACACTTTATTCTACTGGATTTGGGGACATACACTCTCTTGGTTTTCCTCTTACTTCAATTGCTATTCTCTCTTTGTCTCTTTTGCTAGCTTTTCTACCTGTTCCTACCTCAAAACACCAGGACAGAAATTTTTTAAAGGACCCTAGTATACAAACCAGAAACAGAAAAATCTCATAAAATGATATTTATACTTACTACATGAGATATATGTTGACAATTGTCTATTCTAGTCTAGATCTGTCTAATCTGTTTTAGTCTTGTTGATAGAAAAGAGTCAAACTCTGTAAAATATCTAAAGAAATTTATTCTGAGCTAAATGTGGGAGACCATGACACAGCCCCAGGAGGTCCTGAGAACATGTGCCCAAAGTGGTCAGGCTGCAACTTGGTTTTATACATTTTAGAGAGACATAAGGCATCAATCAATACATATGGGTTATGCATTGATTTGGTCCAGAAAGGCAGGACAACTTGAACCAGGGTGAGGGTTGTGGGGTTGTGGGGGCAATTTACAGGTCATAGTTGGATTCAAAAAATTTTCTGAATGGCAATTGGTTGAAAAAGTTAAATTATCCAAGGACCTAGAATCAATAGAAAGGAGACTTTGGGTTAAGATAAGGAATTATGGGAACCACGGTTCTAATTATGCAGATGAAACCTCCAGATAGTAAACTTAAGAGAGACTAGATGGTGAATGTCTCTAATCAGACCTAAAAAAATGTCAGACTCTTAGTTAATCTCTCCTGGATCAAGAAAAGACCTGGAAAGGGAAGGGAATTCTCTACAGAATATAGATTTTCCCCACAAGAGACAGCTTTGCAGAGTCATTTCAAAGTATGTCAAAGAAATATATTTTGGGGTAAAATACTTTGATGTCTTTTAGGGCCTGCTGTCTGTCATGTGATGTCACTAGAATCAGGTTGGGATTTGGTACCTTATTGCTACACAGAGTTTGTTTTGTCAGTCTTAAGATCTCTGTTTTAATGTTAATGCTGATGAATTGTGCCTGAATTCCAAAAGAAAGAGTGCGTAATGAGGCTTGTCCAACTCCTCCTTCCCATCATGGCCTGAACTAGTTTTTCAGGTTTACTTTGGAATGTCCTTGGCCAGAGAGGATGGTTCCATTCAGTCAACTGGGGGGCTCAGAATTTTAATTTTTGGTTTGTAAGGTATTGACTACTTTTTAATGCTTGTTGCCAGCATTAAATTGATTTCAGGACCTCTACTGGTTCACAACCTGCCTTTTGAAAAATACTACTCTGATGGTTGTAGTGCCCCAGTGCTCAGGTTTTGAAACTTTTTTCTACCCTCACATTGTTTTCTTAGGCTAAGCCATCCAATTTCCCAATTTTACAAAGCATTTACACATTGGAATTTTTCATAGCTATATCCCCAGCTCTGAAACTTCTAGGAACACTAGCTTTTTATAGCTGACAACATATTCTAAATTTATATGGAGATGTCCACAAGAAAATTCAAATGTAATTTCACTAATACAGAACTTATGATATGCTCTCCCAACCCTGCTTTTCAGCCAATCTACCTTGTGTTAATTGCTGAGGGTAAAAATCTTGGCATTATTCTTGATACCTCTCTTTTTCAAATCCACAAATCATACCAGCAAAAACATCCTGCCAGCTCTATCTTTAAAATATATTCTAAGTCTGACTATCTTTTGTTATCATCTCTCACCTGAAGTATGACAATAACCTCTGTATTGGTCTCCCTGCTTCCACTCATGTCCCATTAAAATCCATTCTTCATATAGTAGCCAGGATGATCCTTTTAAAATGTAAATCACATATCCCTGCTCAGAAGGCCACAATGGCTTCAGATCACACTGGAATAAAATCTCAAATACCTTTCAGGGCCCATAGAGCCTTGTGATCTGGCCTCTGTCTACTCTCTGAATACACTTCCATTTCAGCCAGGCTGGGCTCTTCATTGTTTCTCAAAGCCTCAGGCCTTCTCTCGTCGGGAAGACTTTGGACTTTCTAATTCTTATGTCTACACCTCATTTCCACAGAGAGCACAGTTCTCTGTCCCTTCTGTCACTCAGATTTTGATAGAAGTTCAGAATTAAAGAGGTCATTGCTGATCATCCCACAAAAAAGAGCAAAACTTTGCCCTTGTCACTTTATCTGCTTTATATTTATTCATAGCATTTATCATTACTCGACTTTATATTATATATTTGTTTGCTTATGGTTGGGTTCCTTCTAGACTGTGTCACAAGAACATGAGCTCTGACTATTATGTTTGCTGCTGCACCTGTAGTCTCTGGCACAAAAGAAGCATTCAATATATATTTGTTGAGTGAGTGATTGACCATTTGCGCTCATGCCCAAGGCCTTGGAAGCCCACCTCTTGCATCAGCATGCCCTGGATGTGGAACATGGAGTCAAAGGAGATTATTTCAGAGCTTTAAGATTTAACGACTGCCCTGCTGGGTTTCAGACTTGCATGGGGCCCGTAGTCCCCTTTTTTTTTGGCCAATTTCTTCCTTTTGGAACAGGAGCATTTACCCAATACCCGTACCTGCATTGTATCTTGGAAGTAACTAACTTGCTTTTATTTTGCAGGCTCATAGATGGAAGAGACTTGCCTTATCTCAGATGAGACTTTGGACTTGGACTTTTGAGTTAATGCTGAAATGAGTTAAGACTTTGGGGGACTGTGGAAAAGGCATAATGGTTTTTGAAATGTGAGGAGGGCATGAGATTTTGGAGGGGCCAGGGGCAGAATGATATGGTTTGGCTCTGTGTCCCCACCCAAATCTCATCTCGAATTGTTATCTTGAGTGTTGGGGGAGGGACCTTGTGGGAGGTGATGGATCATGGGGGTGGATTTCCCGCTTGCTGTTCTCATGATAGTAAGTGAGTTCTCACAAGATCTGGTAAGATAGAGCAGGAGAGAGAGCAAAGGAAGAAGGGCTACACACTTACCCCCATCCTCTTCATCTTCTGTCATGATTGTGAGTTTCCTGAGGCCTCCCAGCCATGCTTCCTGTACAGCCTGTGGAACTGTGAGTCAATTAAACCACTTTTCTTCATAAACTGCCCAGTCTCAGGTAGTTTTTTATAGCAGTGTGAGAATGGACTAGTATAGCTCATGTAAATATTAACTTCACGTTTAATTTTATTATCTTTGGGACCCAAAGGTGATGTATTTAGCAAGCATAAGGATATGAGCAGGTGGAACCAAAAGTCCCTTAGAGGAAAAGAAAAGATGCCAACGGGAAGGCGGTAATACAGAAATGGACGAGAGGAGCTTGGAAGGCAACATCTTCATCTTTGCTCTATTGCCTAGAGTCAATGCCCTCAAGCACCTTGGAGTATTCAGAATGAACTTGCATTTTGCAAATGCCACAGGGCTTTCTAACAGGGCCTTTGAATGTCCAAAGAAGGTTGCATGGTGGCATCAACACAGGCTCATGTCAAGTCACTTCTCCAATACAGTTTCTGGTACATAACAATACTCATTCTTCCTTTCATGCATTCAACGAAAATGTGTTGACTTGCCTATGTGGCACTCATCAGAGATTTTGAGGTTAAGGACAGGAGCTGATAGCCTAGTGAGAGAAGCAGACACTAGAATAGGTATAACAGAGATTGATTATTGCTGAAGTACTGGTGCACACAGATTGCTAAGGAAGTTCAGCAGTAAGGCACTGAACTCAACCCAGATGTGGGGAGAATCAGGGAAGCTTCTATCCAGACGCAATGCCTATGCTGGGCCCTAGAGACATGCTTGTGTGGTATGCAGGAGAAGTAGGCAAAGAAACCAGGAAAGGCAGCCATGGCCAAAGGCACAGAAATGAGAAAGCTGGCATATTAAAAACTGCAGAAAGCACTTTCATATTGAACCAAAGAGCAACAGAAGGAGTAAATCATATGCCATCATAAATGTGGCATGCTCTTGAGAATTTTATATTTAAAATGGTGAACTGTTGAAAAATTGAAAACATGATCAAATTTACACTACTGAAAGAATACTCTAATAGTGCATTGGAAGGATGGTAGACCTGTTCACAGAATTATGCAACGGTTCAGTGCAAGACGCTGAGGGCCTGATACAAATTAGAGGCAATGGAGAGAGAGAGAGAAGGGGATAAATTATGGATACATGGGCAGAATCCATGGGTCTTAGTTGTTCATCAAATGTCAGGGGTGAGGAGGAGGAACGATTCTGGCCGATTCCAAGGCTTCCTTCTTAGGTGGCTGTGTGGATAGCATGTCCTTCACTAAGAGAGGGATCCCAGTCAGGGAGGGGTTAGTTACCATGCTGACTGTTGTGAATAGTGAGGTTTGCGTGGAATGTGGAGGTATAGAAGACATCTGTATGTATCTGGAACTCAGGAGGGAAGACTGGAGACTGAGACCTAATCTTCCTCAGCACATGAATTGAATGTGCAACCACGGCATATGTACAATGAGATAAAAGATCTATATGTGATTGAAGAATGTGAATAGATGAGATCTATAGGAGATATAAAATGATATCACATAAAAGTGGCAAAGGCAGTTTCATGTAAAATATGTATACATAATTTTCATGTAAGCAAGCAACTTTTCTTGCTTCAGGCCCAAGTTATACACATCTAACTTCTCACAGTAATATTAAGAATGTCTTCATTTAGTCATAAGGGAAGCTATTTTGAACAACAATTAAAAAAGAGTAAATGATTATCTCTTGATTGTGAAATTCTAGAGGGAAAAAAATCATTCAGTGTACACGTACTAATGAGGGTAGCACCGTATGTTCAGCAAGAATCAATTCAACTTCAGTCTAGGAATTTCACAATAGTGTCTCTCTCCTCTGACAATGACATTCTCAAAACTTTATTCTTCTGTTCTTTCATTGTTATAATAATACTGTACTAAGTCCTTTAGCGCTGTAATGCAATCTGATATCTACTCTTTGACAAGACACCTTCACTCATCTGATGCTAAAGCCAGAGTGGGATTTACTGTGAAGCTGTCAACACTTAACCTTGTGTTCATTTTGATTGTACAGTTTGCCAATAGTTGCAATGATGAGATTTTTTTACATTATTTTCTTAAAGATTTCCCTAAATTACATGAGCTGCAGGCTGTACACACCTGGATTTGCCTCTGAATGAGAACTATAGTTCAAATGTTACAGACAACAGATTAATAAAATCAATTTGATATTTTTAACCCATTAAATTATATAAATAAATCAGAAAATTGGTTCTGACATCCAGGCTATCTGACATCAGGGTCCTGGGCCTTTTCTATTACAGCAGAGGTTCTCCATGCTGGTGTAATGTTTGAATGACCAAATGGGCATTTGGGGTTAAGAACCACTGAATTATACTACCTCTGTTAACATTTCTTATTACATGCAGAGTTAACAAATCCTTACATTCTCAAGGAAATTTTGTCAAATGGCAAAATAGTGGGACAAAGAGGTGGAGTTCTTTGCATTTATTTTTAAATAATCATTCACTGATGATTGAATTGTGCCAAATTCTGAGAACAGTTACTCATACAAAGATAAGTTGTTTTTCCTTTTCTGAAGATATTTTAATATAGCAAACAGACTATATTTGTTCTGCAGTCAGTCATTGATCATTTTTTTGACTTGGAATACATTATTATATATCTGGCAACTCTCTATTTTTTTATTTTAATTTTTTGAGGAGTCTTGCTGTGTCGCCCTGGTTGGAGTGCAATGGCACAATCTCAGCTCACTGCAACCTCCACCTCCCAGGTGCAAGTAATTATCCTGCTTCAGCCTCCCGAGTAGCTGGGATTACAGGCACTCGTCCATGATGCCCAGCTAATTTTCGTATTTTTAGTAGACACAGGGTTTCACCATGTTGGTCAGGCTGGTCTCAAACTCCTGACCTCAGGTGATTCACCTGCCTCGGCCTCCCAAAGTTTTGGGATTACAGGAGTGAGCCAAACTCTCTGAATTTTAATCTACATATGTGTAAATCAAGTTATTTTTGTTCAAGTTTTGTTCATTGCCCTGGGAACCTTTTCTGTGAAGAACCAACCATCCCTATCAACATCTTCACTCCATTACTATGTTGCCCCTTTCCCTACGTCCTAGAAATGAAAGAGAGAAGTATTTCCTCCATTAGTTGAGCTTTTTAAGCTGCTACTGCCTAATTTAAGCCTTAACATTCCTTATGAAGACTATTTTTGTTGCCTCGTGCTGTGGCTCACACCACTGCACTCCAGCCTGGGTGACAGAGTGAGACTCCATCTCAAAAAGAAAAAAACAACAACTACTTTTGCAAGCTAGCCTTTCAACAATTAAATTCTATCTCTATTAAGGGCCAGAGAAGCAAGATAAATTATATATGAGAGAAATCATTTGACTACTTTCAAATTCCCTGGGATTCATTGGGCAAACCATCCATCTTTGCTTTGTTGCTGTCTTTATCCATTTATATAATATGGTATTTCTTACCTTCAACATCTACCTTTTCTTCTCATTTTAGGCAACTCATAAGAACCTGTTGTGTAGGGGACAGAGAAATGAGTGAAAGGCCTACATTCTGGTCTCAGCTCAATAGTCATGTAATATTGGCCAAGGTACTCAAATTCTCGAAAACTCAGTTTCTTCTGTAAAATTAGGATACAAATATGGATCCTGTGTAATTCACAGTTGTTCAATAACCAAATGTGATATTTCTACCATGTTTTATTTGACAGAAAGAGATTTTACTCATGATTATCTTTGACCCCCAAGATCTTTGGCTGAATCCATGAAAACTTGGAAAGCTGTATCATGAAGCGTATTCCAAATAAACAATTAAGCCAACTAAATCTTTCACTCGAGCGTGGTAAATCATAAGAGACCTGATGGGTTCTTCATGAATTGCAAATGACTGCAGACATTCAATATTTTCTTTCATTTAGAAAATATCCCCCGGAAGACATTTTGCTATAATTTGAGAATATGATGTTTCTGAAGAGTTTAGAATTTGATTGACATTGAACAATTCCAAGGGCCATTATTGGTTACAAAATATGAGTATGTGTAAAATGATTTTCTTGTGTAACATTATTTCTCAACGTTACTTCAGTCAGTATAAGCTACCCAAACAAGTAATGATAAAAATAACAGCAAGAGCTAAATGTGTATTTAAATATGAGAGCAAAGACTGATATTCATTTTGATTCATTGAACTGAATAGGGTGCACAGATATTATCTGGTAGACTAAAGCTCTCATTTTGCAGATAATGAAACAGAGATTATGTGGATTTGTCAAGAAGCTGTTTTGTTGCAGAGTTGGGACTAGAACCTAAGTTCCCTAAATCAAAATCTATGGTTCTTTTAACTACACACTGACATGAATATATTCACTCAACTTTTCATACTAAAATAGTACTAAAAATTGCAGAGGGTGAGGGTTTAGAATGTAAGAGGGTAAAGTATTTAGATTTCTATCAAAACTTTAACAAAGTTTTCCATGTTGTGGTTTGATGTCATATAAAAGATGTTCAATTTGCATAATATCTGAGTTCTTTGATAAGCTGAATTTTTAGACTCTTAGCGCCTGGTTAAAATGTATTTAATTTGGTTGCTCACTCAATTTGCAGTACTAATCTTAAGTTGAGATTTAATTATAGAAAACATCATACTAAATTAATCTCATTGAGTTCATTTCATTATTCTTATACAGCAAATTTCAAAAAATTAGCTTAAAGGAGACAGACAAACAACCATTTTATATAAACTCTTAAGTGGTAGATCGAACCACTTTTAAAATCCACTAAATGTTCTTATGAGGCAAACATTTTCCCTAATTTAGACCAGGCAGTTAAGTGTATACTGTCAAAGTAATGATTACCAAGATGCTATCATCATTAAATATTGTCAGTTCTTCAAAATTATATGTAGGGTGTTCTGGACACATTTAATCTGGACAAAATGTAAAGCCAGGGAAATACCTAGAAAATGTAGCGAAGATAGTCTTGGCTTTGCCATTAGAGTGAGGGAAGAGGCATGATATGCTCTGGTCTTATGCTACAGCTGTTCCCAAATTCTTATATAACAGTTGCAAATAGGAATGCTTTCCTCATAAATGTTTAAGCCCAAGGTTATGGCCCTTTCTTTAAGAAGTAGACTTCATTCCAGTTGCTCGCTTTTAAGAAAGGATTGTAGTAGGTGGATAAATACTTAAATATCAAAATAGAAAATTTTTTCCTGATCAAGAAAATAGTTCCCAATCATCACCATAGAAAGAGAGCCTGAGTAGGCTGTAGTCCTGGTTCTACTACTAACTAATATTGAAAAATCCTGTTAGCCTCCCTGGAACTTAGTTTCCCCCTGTGTAAAATGTTGATCCTTATTCTATGCCAGCTTCAAATTATCCCAAATGTCCAAATCCTTTGTGCAAAGCAGGCTGCTAATTCCTCACCAAAGGCTGAGATGACTTCAGAAGTCAATAGTTCATTTTATTAAATTCGGTGCCACCGCCTTTTCTCAGTTACTGAACGAATAAATAAGTGAACAAACAAATCAAGAGCAAATAACGACACTTAGGTGGGAGACAAGAAATGAAGAGCCTGATATGTACTCATTCATTGTTAGAATGACTTCTAACCTACATTACCATAAGGCTTCTCAGATATATCAATAGAGTGAAGGAAAAGCATGTCTTCTAGGGAAAGAAGAATCTCCCCATTTGAGGTGAATTATTTTTGTGGGGTATATTGTTTGCTGCTCTCTTTCTGTTTTATATTTACACAGAAAGAGAAAGCTATACTTTCACATCCATTCTACTGGGAAAACAAAATTTATGAATTCTGAAAAGTGTGAAGGGAGGAATTTAACTTTTGCCAGTAGGATCCATCTAGTGAAAGTTTCCATTCCATCCAGTTTTCAGAAAAAGTTGTCCACTTCAATCACTATAATATAGTCTAGAAAGCACAGGATCAGGAGACGAGAAAACCCGGATTTGTGTCCCCTGAAAAAAAGAGATCATCTTTTTGTTGTTTTGCTGTGCATTCCTAGAGCTTAGCTCCGTGCATGGCATATAGTGCGTGCTCAAAAATGAAGACTTGCTTCTACTGCTGGCTCTGCTGCCTCCCAGAAAAGTGTCCTAGCCCAGGCTTTCTTGGAAACAAAAGTCGAGGCAGAGCTGTGTGGTAAGGCTTCCTTGAGAGGCACAATCCCAAAGCATCAGGAATGGAGGAGAAAGGGTAGAAAGCAAATTGAAGGTGGTGTGCTCCTGAGACAGCCAGAGCTTCTAAGAAAGACACAGCTGGTTCTCAGCACAGGATGCTCCCCAGACGCACCATGGAGAAGCCTGAGCCTCAGAACCACCCATCAGGGGCAAGGAATCTGCTTACCAGTTCTTACCTGTGTCTCTTCTCTCAATCCACTCGGTGGGCGGTGGCTCCCACTATCCCTTTAGTAGGCAGTGACCTCTCAATGCAATAGAGCTTCCCAACAGCTTCCAACAGGACCAGGGAACACCACTTAAGTGGTGTTAGGAAGCCCTATTGCATTGCCCACAGCACAGTGCCTCGCAGGAGCCTAGAGGTGGTTGAAGGATGTGGAACTTACTGCTAAGCCAGGTGGAGCATCAGAAGGGAGCAGCTCTTCCCTCAGAGGGACGATGGAGGCCATGCCAAAGACCAGCACCCTCTGCCCCTAAGGGCTCACAGGAGAGCAGTCTCTCCACTGAATGAGACGTGACCTCCCTGGAGGCAGGCAAGGCTAGGTGAATCTGCACAGGTGATAAACTGGGTCAGGGACAGTGTGGTATTTTAAAAAATCATTTGACCCAAGTCTCAGTTTCTTCAGCTGTAAAATGGTAGTTATCTGGGGATAAAATGAGAGGCACAACTTTAATTTTCTCATCCCTCTTCTACCTCTCTTGCATCTACCCAGTAAAACTCTTAGGCAGGAAGGATGCACCCGCCCACCTTCCTCTTGCCTGCCTCCGGTTCTTGCTTTAAAGAAAAGAAAACCCCACAGCCATATTGGTGTCACCAACCTCAAGTCAGCAGTCACCACTCTCAATCTTGGTGCACTTCCTGCTAAGCTTCCTCTCCATCTGGGCCTCTCCTCAACTTCCCCTGCCCCTCAACTTGCGTCACACAGCCTTAGCCAGCAACAGCAGCAGGTTTTGTAAGCCCTGGAGGCTAGACGACATGGGGAGTCCCCTTTAAGAAAAAAATTTACAAGTATAAAATTTGGTATGAAAGTAAATACGCACTTAGAATGAGCAAAGAAAACACCAAATACTAGTGTTTTGGGAATCCAGGGCCTTTCTTTTGAGATATCTTTGGGCAATTTACTAGAAATGTTTATGGACTACAACCTGGTGTTTCTTCCTAATCCAGAATACTCAACAGCAGTGCTTCCCAAACCTTAATATACATATGAATATCAGGGAACTTATTAAAACGTAGATCCTGATTTAGTTTGTCTGAGTGGCACCTGAGATTGTATATATTTGATAACACCCAGGGCAAGCCTGGGTGATACTGGTGTTGCCCAGCCACAATCCACACTTCAAGTGGCAAAGCTCTCAGCTCCTGGCACTCTCTGGGGCAGGTTCAAGTGAGCAATGGTGAGGCTTAAACCTCATTAGCTTCACTGCCTTCAGGCATAATACTCCTCTCCCCCCATACCAGACAAAGGGACAATTCCAAATGGTATAGGTGTGGAGAAAGGTAATAACTGCCGTGCACTGGATAACAGATCCTTTTCCAATTATTACTTTTGCCACAACTAAAGGAGAACCTCATTCTTTTGTCAGTCAGTGGTCACTTAGTGATTCTTTATAATATCCACTCTGATTTGTGCCATATACTCAAAGGCATTTAAAGAATCGAATGGGCTGGATGAGGTGGCTCATACCTAAAATCTCAGTGCTTTAGGAGACCAAGGTGGGAGGACTGCTGGAGCCCAGGAGTTTGAGACCAGTCTGAGCAACATAGTGAGATTTTGTCTCTCCAAAAATAAAAATAAAAAAATTAGCCAGCTATGGTGGCATGTGCCTATAGTTCCAGCTACTCAGGCGGCTGAGGTGGGAGGATCACTTGAGCCCGGGAGTTCCAGGCTGCAATGAACTATGATCATGCCACCTCAAGCCTGGGTGACTGAGTAAGAATCTGTGTCTAAAAAAATGTTTTAAAAAAATGTTTGAATGGCATTACTAGAAGTCCTTCTGTTCTTATCCACTTATTTATGTGAAAAAGTTTCTCAGACAACATTTTTTTAATTTTTAATTTTTATTTTAAGTTTGGGGGTACGTATACAGGATGTACAGGTTTGTTACATAGGTAAATGTGTGCCATGGTGGTTTGCTACACAGACCATCCCATCACCTAGGTATTAAGCCCAGAATCCATTAGCTATTCTTCCTGATGATCTCCCTCCCCCATCCCACACTCCAACAGGCTCCAATGTGAGTCGTTCTCTGCCATATGTCCATGTGTTCTCATCATTCAACTTCCACTTATAAGTGAGAACATCAGACAGCATACTAATAAAAAGAAAAACTAGGAAAAGTATTGATACGAAACTATCTCATCCTTGCAAAAAGTAATATTGATCCATGAATACTTAAACTACTTTAAAAACTCTATCTCATTAACAGATGTATCTCCAATAACTTTTATATGTTTAATAATTATTTATCATTTTATAATGTACTATACTGTTTTGACCAGCTGAATGCAAATATTAATAATAACAAATCCAGTCCAGAAAAAAATACTGAATACTTAAAATTTGTGGTCAGAAGACTTTTTAAAATTTAATTTTAATTTCTATATTTCATTGCATAGATTGCTCAAAAAAAGATTTCCAAACATAGACATATATTACAATGAAATTCTACAGAAGAAATCAGATGAAAATAAGACTACAAGGAGAAAAAGTGACATAGAATTTCCAACTGTTTAAGAACTTGTTCATGAATATTTTAAGTGAATTATTGGATATCAAATGGTGATTTCTTTTATTGATTCCACTAGGTATAGTTTAAAGAAGCACATAATAGTTTTACCTTAAAATTTCAGTGGTTATGCCAAAAAGCATATCTTTTGAAATTACTTAAAATTATGATGAAAAAAGCTGTCAACTTACAACTGTGTTGGGGCACACAGCTCCCAGGTCTTCTTAGAGCTGATGTGAACACACAAAGTTTGGGGACCTCTGCTCTACAGAGGCAGCCTCCACTTGCTCACCTGTCTTTGTTCACTGTTCCACACACTTCATCCTGGCTCAACCTCATCTTCAGCGAAGCCACTCTTGCTCAAGTCCCTAATGCTCAGTGTAATATTACTCTAATGGGCATTTGCCTTCCTTATCTTGCTGGATTTGAAGCCGGAAGCAACTTTATTGGCTTCCTAGGGCTGCTGTAACCACCCACTGAGTGAGTTAAAACCACAGAAATGCACTCTTGCAGATGCGGGGCTCTGGGTGGAATCCGTCATGCCTCATCCTAGTCCATGATGGTGGGCATCCAAACGGCATTCCTTGGCTTGCAGTTGCATTGTTCCAGTCCCTGCCTTTGATGTCATGTAGCATTCTCCCTGTGTCTGTGTTTTCATGTGCAATGTCCTCTTCTTATAAGGACGCCTGTCATATTGGATTAAGGGCCCACCCTTCCAGTATGACCTCATCATAACTAATCACATTGGTAACAACCTTATGTCCAAATAAGCTCGTAGTCCAAGGTACCAGGAGTTAGGATTTCAACATAACATTTGGGAGAACACAATTCGACCCATAACAGTGACTGAGTTTCAGTTTCCTTTGATAAACCCTCAAAACCCATTCTCTCCTCTAGGTTCTCTTCCTAACTCAATAGCTTCTTGCTCTCTCTCTCCTGTGTTGACTGTTCCTCCTTGACCTGATTTCCCAGTATTGGAGCACCAAGTTCTCCACTCTGAGCACACACCTCACTCTGCAGTCCCTCCTTATTGAGGTCAGCCAGGCCCAAAACATTTCCAGTTGGTCTGCCAATTATCCCTTATTCTGCCATCTCCTTCAAGCCCCAGACCCAAATTTCCAACTGTCTACTTAAAATAACCTCTTGATTGTCTCATAGACATCTTTAACCTGCTATCTCCTAAATTCCACCCTTCACCCCCTCTCCATCTGCTCTCCCTCCAGTTCTCTCTATCTCAGTAACTGACACCCACATACCCCAGTCACTCATGCCAGTAACATGACAATCATCCTGGATATATCTTGAATGCGCAGAGGATTCTCAGTTTCCCTTGCCAATTCCCTAATCTAAGCTACCATCATTGCTGTCTTGAAAACATTGCACTTTGGGTAAAACCCAAAGTCTATACAAGGTCTTTGAGGCCCACATGTCATTCTTTGACAAGCCTACCCAAGAATTAATTATTTAGGGAAATGCCCCTGTGTGAGAGTTCACTGTTCACTATTTGATTAAAGCATACACATTATGAAATTAGAATTTTATTTGTAGATTTCAGTCCAGTGGAAAACATAACTCCAATTATTATACTTGTCTTACAGGACACTAACAAATTTTGTGTCTTTTAGAAAATAATTTATCCTTTTTTTTGACTTTCTGATTATATAACTCTTTGTTCCATGAATCCTTCTTTGAGTCAGACTTATGATCCTGCCAGTAGTCTCATTCATGAACAATATTGCAATTTTTGGTGTGTGCTTATTCTATATTTGAATGAAAATAATGTTTTGACTTTTCAAAAAGAATAGAATTTGTTTTGAAGATAGTTCAAGCTGCCCAAGTGGAATCCCATGCCAGAACCAATGAAACTGTGTTGTCCAAAAAGTGTTCCCCCGGGCTTGTCCTCTCTAGGACCCAGAGTGACTCTCAAGCAGTGCTAGAACCTTACTTTTGCTGTTTCTTCTCTCTCTCTCTTTTTTTTTCTTTGTTTGTTTGTTTGTTTGTTTGTTTGTTTGTTGAGATGGAGTCTTGCTCTGTGGCCCAGCCTGGAATGCAGTGGCACAATCTCAGCTCATTCACTGCAACCTCCACCTCCTGGGTTCAAGTGATTTGCCTGCCTCACCTTCCCAAATAGCTGGGATTACAAGCATGCACGACCACACCCGCCTAATTTTTTTTGTATTTGTAGTAGAGATGGGGTTTCACCATGTTGGCCAGGCTAGTTCTCAAACTCCTGAGCTCAGGTGATCTGCCCACCTCGGCCTCCCAAAGAGCTGGGATTACAGGTGTGAGCCACCGTGCACGGCCTCTGTCTCTCTTTTTCAACCTGAAGCTGTCTGTATATTTCCTTTTGTTTCCAGTTCTTGGCCAAATTTGGTACTGCTTCTGGTTTGTGCAGAAAGCTGCACGCTTTCACTGTGTCTATGTGGCTGTGTGTTTGCACATAGCTGATAAATTACTCTCTTTAGGAGAATAAATATTGGGAATCTGGTTTGAGGCTTGACCATTTGATGAGCTGTAGCTGGTGAAAGATGACAGAGTTTCCAGTTCATTGGTCTTTTCTGTTTTCTTGTCTATATATATCTCAAATCCAGAAAAAAATTGCTCTGTGAGACCCAGACAGGTGAGTCTTCACATTTCTGTGCTCACCCTGACCAGTAAGCCCTGTGGTTTTATGACGGCAGCCACAAGCTCTTCAGATACCTGAGTGTCTGTAACTGAGAAAGACCTTCACCTCTTCTTAACTACCCTCCTACTCCCAGAGGTTATTATTAATTTAGATTTTAACACCTCTTAAATTAAAGGACTTCTGATTGGTTTATAAAAATAGGTACTCATATAAATTAATTATTTGCTACAATTCCCAGAAAATAAAGAAATTGAGTTTCTAATATTTTGATTACTTAACTATTGAAAACAAAAGAAGTAACTCATGTCAGAAACTGCTGGCTTAGAAGCTATTTTGAAACAAGAATTCAGGTTCACATATTTAAGGTGAATCTTTGGACAAGCCACACTGATGTAATAATTTTGGTTTGAGAAAACAAAGAAGGATACAAAATTTCAGTTCCTTGGTCTAGGTAATAGAAATAAGTTCAGGAGCTCTACTGTACAACTTGGTGACTATACTCAATAACAATGTATTGTATCCTTGAAAATCGCCAGGACAGTAGATTTTTAAGTGTTCTCACCACAAAAAAATTAAGTATATGAGATAATAGATATGTTAGTTAGCTTGATTTAACTATGCCACAATATAAACATATTTCAAAACCTCATGTTGTACATGATAAATATATACAATTTTTATTTGTCAATATAAAACATTAATTTTAAAAATAACAACTCTATGTCTTTTCTTTGGGGTTATCAGTGTGACATGTAATTCAAGTATATGTTTTATTTTATCTGATTTTGTTTTCTCGTGCAGAGACTAGTTAATTTTATTTTCTAAACTATTAATATTAGTCTATTGATTACATAGCTAACATTAGTTCTGAATAATACTTAAGGTGAAAAAACAAAGTCATGTATTCAAATAAATTCTAACAAACATTCTTATAGCAGTAATGATGTTTTGTGCTATGTCAGCTTGAACCTAATTTCCAAGGTCCCTAGATAGCTTTACACCTTAGACTACAATGAAACTGAATTAATTAATGGGGAGCCTCTGTGTGTATATAAATGCTTTTGCTCTTTATTTTATTTATATATGGATGAGTCAGGAAATATATAGAGAGACACTGGGACAGTCAAGATATCCAGGGATCTCTTTAGTGCAGAAGAAGCAAAAAAAACTTCCTGAAAGCAAATTACTGATCCAAGATTCTAGAGAATAAGAATTGATTACAAAGGGCTGAATGAATTCATGAGTAAACAGGGTTAGTATTGATTTTAGTGTTTTGGTTTTTTTCATGGATATATAATAGGGTCTGATCTATTTCTTCTTATGCTGTCCAAGTTCAGGAAAAAAAACAATTATTCTGCCAAGACTCTCCCTCCCCACAGCCAATTTTCTTCCTGTCTCTAAAAGATCCCCCGTTTCCTGCCTTGCCTATTCATAACGCCAACGGCCAATAGGTATTGACCAAGCCACAGTCAAGCTTGAAGAGAACCCATGTGTGGGAAATTCCACTGTTGAGGCTCTGATCCTCGTGCTGATGTCTGTTAAGGAAAATTGTCTGAAACTTTGCCAATTCCTAGAAGCATTGACCTTAACCTTCTACTCTGCATATAATCAATCATTCACTGCACTTTTGTTCAGCTTGATGTCAGGGGATTCTTTTGAAACAATAATGTCTCAACATAAATTGTTAAACTCTAATTCTTTTTTTTTTTTTTTTGACAGAGTCTCGCTGTGTCTGCCAGGCTGGAGTGGTGCATCGGTACAATCTCGGCTCACTGCAATATATTCCTTCCAGGTTCAAACGATTCTTACGCCTCAGGTCCGCAAGTAGCTGGGATTACAGGCATGCACCACCACGCCCTGCTAATTTTTGTATTTTTAGTAGAGACAGCGTTTCACCATCTTGACCAGACTGGTATCAAACTCCTGGTCTCAAGTGATTCATCTGCCTCAGCCTCCCAGAGTGTTGGGATTACAGGCGTGAGCCTTCGTGCTCGCCAAGCTCTAATTCCTATAGAACAATTATAATACTTTTCCCTGTTTCCATTATCTTGGTTGTTTTGGGGGGAATTCAGGATTTAGAATAACATTTCCAAGAAATGTTGTTTAGGAATTCCCACATGAAAATACTACTTTCAATGTCACATATAATTGGCTCATAAAAAAGATTATTTAATTATCTCTGGGGAGTGCCTACATTTGACTTTAGTCTTTGCTATTAATTAAGGGCTTAGACTCTGTGAAATTACATGTGTACTTGTTGATTTTATTCTAGTAGAAAAGATCATCCTCAAGGTTATGACTTTGCTGCCCTGTAGGACATTAACCAATTTTGTATCTAACCTGCCCATTATATTCTAACATTCTTTTCTCAGAATGCCTCTATAACCCAGTTCTTCAAAATGCTCTTAGGACCACCTTATGCATCTGAGTGGTTCCGTCATTAATGTGTTAGCAACCTCTGATTCATGCTATTCTATATTTGCATAAGAACCCTGAATTTTTTTTAATTTTTGAAAATTGCATAAATACCATCCTTTGGAAGTACTTTGTATTATTCCCGCTAATTACATAACGCCCACTTCATTCATAATTTTCTGTGCCACACATTTTGTTAACCTATCAGCTCTTGAAGGGCAGGGCCCTGGAAAAATTCCCTTTTGTATTCTCTAGAGACTCTATACAGTGCCATGCAAATGGTAGATACCCAATAAATATCTGTTAAATGTGATAGAAAGTGTGAAGGGAAAACTGCTTCTTTTTTGTAGAAAGTATATTAAGAAGTAGTTTTAGTTGGCAAAATTGTTTTAGAATATTTCTTCAAAAACAGATTTCATCTTCATATTTTACTAGAAACAACACTTCAGAAGCCTTCGATGAGCATGTTAGTTTTGTTATATTCTTTTAATTTAAAAAAGGTTGGAATCGCATCAAGATAAAGAGCTTCTGCACAGCAAAGGATACAATCATCAAAGTGAAGAGAAAACCCATAGAATGGAAGAAAATATTTGCAAACTGCCCCTCTGACAAGGGATTAATAACTAGAATATATTAATTATAATTAATATAGAATAGACATTCAAATCTTTTTCAGATGGCAAACAGGCATATGAAAAGCTGTTCGACATCATTGATAATCAGAGAAGTGCAAATAAAAACTACAATGAGATATCATCTCACCCCAACTAAAATGGCTTATATCCAAAAGACAGGCAGTAACAAATGCTGGCAGGGATGTGGAGAAAAGGGAACCCTTGTACACTGTTGGTGGGAATGTAAATTAGTCCAGCCACTATGGAGAACAGTTTGGAGGCTCCTCAAAAAGCTAAAAATTGAGCTACCATATGATCCAGCAATCCTACTGCTGGGTATATAACCCAAAGAAAGGAAATCAGTATATCAAAGAGATATCTGCACTTCCATGTTTCATACAGCACTGTTTACAATAGCTAAGATTTGGAAGCAACCTAAGTGTTCATCAACAGATGACTGGATAAAGGCAATGTGGTACATATATGCAATGGAGTACTATGCAGCCATAAAAAGAATGAGATCCAGTCATTTGCAACAACATGGATGGAACCAGATTATTATGTGAGATGAAATAAGCCAGGCACAGAAAGACAAACATCACATATTCTCACACATTTGTGAGGTCTAAAAACAAAACAGTTGAACTCATGGACATAGAGAGGAGAGAGATGGTTAGCAGAGGCTGGGAAGGGTAGTTGGGAGGTTCGAGGGGAATGGGGATGGCTAACAGGTACCAAAAAATGTGAAGAATCAATAAGACCTATGATTTGAGAGCACAATAAAAGGACCACAGTCAATAATATCATTTTAAAATCACTTAAAGTGTGTAATTTGATTGTTTGTAACTTCAACGATAAATACTTGAGAGGATGGATACCCCGTTCTCCATGATGTGATTATTTCACATTGCATGCCTGCATCAACATCTCATGTACCCATAAACATATATACCTACTCTGTACCCACAAAGATTAAAAATAAAAATTAAAAAGTCTAAGGAGGCTATGCTTTTTACTAAAGAAAAAGATCCAGTATCTTCATACCTTAATATTTGTTTTTATAAATAACAAATCAGGTCACTCAAAATAAAATAGTTATAGAGAGAGTAAATTGGAAAATTTACAACATAATTTTGGTAAACGCAAAACAAATAACTCTGATAAGTGTGTAGAAACAACTAAGGCAATAATTTAACATCATAGTTTTTTTAAATTTCAATTTTTATGAAGTGCTTGAGATGTAAGACCACCTGAGTCAACAAAACTCAACCACTGGGACTGAAAACAGGGACTGCCTATGTCAATATGACCTGAATGTTTCAGGTAATTCATACCCAGGAAGATAAGACTGTAGACCAATAATTAACTGCTCCATTTGCTTCAGGAAATCTTTCCAAGCCAATTTATCAAGACAAACAGTTGGCTCATCTGGGCAAACAGCTCTCCTAGCAGAACAACAATGTGCTCACCTATGCAGACAGCTCATCCTCAGGACCTGACTTTGTTAGTTCACCAAACTCAAATTTTTATGCCATTGACATTGCGCAGTTAAACCACTTGGCTCAGACCTCCAAACCCTGTTTTTAAAAAATTCTTCCCTGACTTCCTCCTTTTAAGATAAAGCGAAGATGTCCCTTGCTGCAGGAAGTTTAATAAACTCAGCTTTGGGCAGAAGTCAGTCAACATGCTATAATCCAAGATCACAAAATAATTATCTAGTATTTGAAAAACTAGTGTCATAGCACACTCTATAATACTTTTCAAATTATTTATTGAATACAGCATGTTATGAGTTTAAGAAAAAAGACTGTTAAAAGATACTTGGAGTTTATAGATATCAGGATTATAAAAATCTAATCACAATTTTACCAGGCAAGTAATACAGCTTCCTTATTTCTCTATATGACTATTCAGTGCCACCTACAGAGAAAATTGAAACATGCATGAAATGTCTGGACAATCATCTTACCTGCTCAATAGTTAATGCTGAGAATTGGCCCCTGGGAAAATTTTGTAATAGGCAAGTTTGTCTTTGAATTCCCATTTTCTCTTCCTTATAGTTGTTCTTCTTTCTACTCTTTCGGGAAACCAAAAGTAGGCTGCTGGCTTCTATTGCTCATAGAGGGGTTTTATCAGTCATTCACACCTTAGTATGATTGAGTTTCCAACATTGCTTTATCTTTTCCATCACCCACCATCCCTGCTTTAAAATCAAGCCATTTACTCATGCTATCTCCTCCATTACACTTTCTCCCAAGGCATTTTCATATTAAAACTTTTGTTGTTGTAAATAAATTGAAAAGACTTATCACCAGTTAAAGAAATCTCAGAAAAAAACTTAAAAAAAAAAATTGGCAGGACCAGAGAACTGCCTATATTCATTCTATTCAATGTCTGTTCAATGCGTCCTTTTGGTCTATAAGAAAGGTATTGAGATTTTTGTAGCAGAATGAGCAAAAATATTCAGTAAAAAGAATATGCTAAGATACTGCAAGAAACAGCCAAATAAATCCACAAGGTGGGTCATTTTGAAGGACAGCTGGCCCAGACACATCAACAATTCAGTGTCATGAAAAAGGAAGACTGCTCTAGATCAGAGGTCAGCAAATTTTTTCTGTAAAGGGCCAAGATGTAAATATTTATGACTTTGTGGGCTGTACAGCCCCTGTAACAAGTACTCAACTCTGCCTTTGTAGAGAGAAAGCAACCATGGACAATATTTAAACAAATAAGAGTGCCTGTGTTTTCAGAAAACTTTATTTACAAAAACAGGCAGCCTGATGGATTGGGCCTGTAGTCCTTGTTCTAGATTGCAGACAATTAACGTGATGACAAGAAACAATGTATGGTCTTGAAGTAGATTCATCTTGGAACAAACCAGCTGTAAAGACATTTTGGTTATAATTGGGGCAAATGTGATACAGTTTGTGTACCAGATGGGACACAATTTTATTTATATGAAAAAGTAGAAAATATTAATCAAAAAGCAGATTACTGTACATTATAAAACATACTATTTCATTTGCTAAAAAATGTTTATGTAAAAAATTTTAAGCTACATTTACTAAAATGCTATTCATGTTGGAAATGTTTTAATTTTCTAATTTTTGATTTTTGAAGTTTTTTATAATGTACATTCACTGATTTTATAGTATGCAAATTTCATTTTTAATTTTTAAAAATACAGAAGGACGTTATTTACCCAAAACCTTAAAAAAAGATGATAAACTTCAGGTGATTAAAATGAGGAAGGTCTTAAAATTATACCTTTCATTTTAGTAAACTCTTTATGATAGGAATGTAAACATAAATTTTATTTTAAAATATATTTTGTAGAACTAAAACAAAGATGATTCAACAAATAAATAAATCTTCAATTCTTTTTAATTTTTTTTCTAATTTTGGGTGATTTCTGAGACTGTTCTCAATAGAATAAGAAATAGACTTTACACTAATTTGCAACTTATAAATCACATTTATTATTGCCTGCAAGAAACTTCATGCTCAATGTATGCAATGAATTATGTGTAGCAATAAATGTGTGTCATTAAAACATATATAGCTATTAATTTTGAATTTTACATCTTATTAAAAGAATTCTGTAATGCATTTCTAAGTGGTTGTCATTTAACATATCTGAGACTAAATTTACAGGAGGTAAGTATTTTTTAGAATAGTATGGTATATGACTCAGCTAGCATTTGATTTTTTCCTACTTTATTTTGATTTTTTTCCTACAGTAAAATTTGAGACTGTAAATGAAATATTTGCATAGATATATTTGCTTGGGGCCAGGTATTCTTTATAAATATCTAATAAAGAGTTAAGGGAAATCTCCAAGTCAGATGGTGACAATATACTGAACAAGCACTGAAAGTTTATTTCCAGCATCGTGGAATATTGGGTTCCATACCAATGCAATGAGCCTTCCTGGGTAACACTTTTGACCTCTGTGGACTTCCCACTTCCACTTTAAAATTGAAGGATTGTAGATGATTTCTTCATTAAAGGCCCATTTGTCACTGATATGTTGTATCTTACTAATTGTCTATGTCGTCCATTGTTCTTTCATCTTCATCTTTCTCGTCATAGGTGAAAAATACTACAATAAGCAAAGGTAGCCAGCTCCTTCCTTCCTCACCCCAATGTCCTCATATCTTCTATTTTTTCATGACCACTTTTCTCAACCCTAGTGTTCCTCTGCCCTCAGCAGTCAGGATTGGTTTTGTTGTTGCCAGGACTCCAGAGCCCACACAGTTCCTACATTTGTAGACCTACTCTCATGATTAATTTTTATGTGTCAACTTAACTAAGCCAAGAAAAGCCCAGATAACTGGCATGATATCATTTCTGGATCTATCTGTGAAGGTGTTTCTGGAAGAGGCTGCCAGTTGAACCAGTAGATTGAGTAAAAAAGAAGCTGGAGTGTACCTGTAGTCTCAGCTACTCAGGCAGCTGAGGCAAGAGAATCACTTAAGCCCAAAAGGTTGAATCCAGCCAGAACAATATAGTGAGACCCCATTTTTTTTTTTTTAGAAAAGATGACCCTAATGTGGTGGGCCTCATCCAATCCATCGAGTGCTCAAATAGAAAATGTGGAGAAAAGGCAAATTTGCCCTCTGTGCTTGAGCTGGATATGCATGTTCTTCTGCCCTCAGACATCGGCACCCCTGCATCTCAGCTCTTCATGTCTGGACTAGAGCCACACTAGCAGCTTTCCTGGTTTCCCAGCTCACAGATGAAAAACCATGGGATTTCTCAGCCTCCACAATCATGTGAAATCACGCCTCATAATAAATCGTTTTTTTTATATACAGTCACATGCTGCACAACAATCTTTCAGTCAATGAAAGTTTGCATGTATAATTCCATAAGATTATAATGCTATATTTTTGCTGTGCCTTTTCTAGGTTTAAATATCTTTTGATACACAAATACTTACCATTCTGGTACAGTTGCCTGGAGTGTTCAGCACAGTCACATGCTGTATAGGTTTTAGCCTAGAAGCGAAAGGCTGTCCCCACATAGCCTAGGGTGTGTTGTAAGCTATGCAATCTAGGTTCACGTAAGTACACTCTGTGATGTTTACACAATGATGAAATTGCCTAATGATGCATTTCTCAGAACTTGTTCCTGTTGATAAGTGATACATGATTGTGTGTGCATATATATTTTATATATATACATATATATTGGTTCTGTTTCCCTAGAGAATTCTGACTAATATACCTACATACACAAGAGAAAGATGATTATGAATTTCCTACACTGTACCCTCTTCTGAAAAGTCTCTGTGCTTGGTTGAACTCAGAGGCATTTAAATTTTTGTCACAGTTGTTAAGGTCAGATCTTATTGTAAGGACAGCATGTTGGGGTTAGGAATCAGGTTGGCCGACTCTAAAGCCTGCCTGTGAGGTCTACACACAGCGAGACCTTACACAGGTTTCACACACTGCTGAATTCTTCGATGTTTCTCTCAACTCTCCATTTTACAGCTTATGCTCCTCTTTCTGTTTCGTTCTTTTGACTTTGCAGCCTATAAGCAATTCACATCCAGCTATTTGACATACAGACCAGACACTTTTATAACGCCCCTGTCCTCTATATATCATAATTATCTTTCATATTTGTTTAATAATTACAAACTAAAATTGTAACCATGGCTCAAAATGAAAAAGACAGTCAAATTTTTCTTTTATGGAATTTGTATTTAAAAATCATGCTAATAAAAATTAAAATTATAAAATATAAAATAAGTATTACAGTAAAAAATAGAAAAACAGTCATTGTATTGGGTTGAGTGGTGGCCTTTCAAAAGATATGTCCCATTTCTCACCCTAATAACACAGTCTTTGTAGATGTGATTAAGTGAAGGATCATGAGATAAGATCATCCTGGATTAACTGGTTGAGCCCTAAAGCTAATGATTTGTCCTTAAAAGAAGAGGAGAAAGATTCACAGAGGAGAATGCATGTGAGGATGGAAGCATAGATTTCATACAAACAGAAGACAGGAAAATGCTGGGTAGAAGAGCGCCGGTCCCTGGCAAAGGCCCCACCCTAAGCTGGACACCCGTGGCCCTAAATGGAAAGAGGCATTCCTGTTTTCGTGCCCAAATGTTGCCTCTTGGCCCACCATGCCCCCCTATCCTGTACCTATATAAATCCCAAACCTCAGGCTCTATAAGCAGAAGAGCAACAAAGTGGCAGAGTGGCAGAGTGGCAGAATGACAGAGTGGTGCAGCAGAGAAGGAGAGAAGAGAACAAGTGTCTGAACATTGAGAGGAGTTTAGCTGGGGACATCTGGACAGGAGATCAGCTGTGGGACAGCCGGACTCCAGGGAAGATCATCTTCCCACTCCATCCCCTTTCCCATTCCCCGTCCATCCCACTGATAGCCACCTCCATCACTCAATAACATCCCTGCATTCACCATCCTTCAAGTCCATGTGACCTGATTCTTCCTGGATGCCAGACAAAGACCTAGGTACCAAGAGGGCAGGGTGTTAACGGCTGTCACCCTGACTCTCCACTGAGCTGATTTAACACTTAACTACTCACAGATGGCAACTGCTAAAAGAGCATTAATTGTAACACATCCCTAGATGCTACTGTGGGGCTGGGGCCCAAAAATCTGCACCTGGCTGTCTGTGTGCTCCCCCTTCCACAAGGGGTTTGAGCACGCAGTGGCCGAGCAAACGAGCCACATCCCTGTCTCAAGTCCTACTAGGGCATCAGGGAACTCTCCTGTTTCAGACTGATGTGTCTACAAGACAAAGAATGCCAAGGACTACAGGGTACCAACAGAGTCTGAGAGGAGCATGAGAGGAATCCTCTGTTAACACCTTCAAAAGGACCCAACCCTGCCAACACCTTGATTTTGAGCTGTCGGTTTCCAGAAATGTAAGAGAAAATAATTCTATTGTTTTAAGCCACTCAGTTTGTTATAGTTTGTTATAGCAGCCCTAGAAAACTAATACAGTAATGGATTGGTACTTTTAAATTACAAAGAAAGTATTTTTTTTGAAAAGGAGAAAAAATTATCTATATAGTGGTCTGTCACTGTAATGAATAATAACATAACAGTTTCTACTTTTCCAGCCTTAACTTTGTAAATCTGTCAATTACTTAGTCAACATTGATCTTCACATATTCATGTTCAATACACAATATAATCAAATTTGTTCATCTATTCACAATCATAGTTGATGGAATCATACTTTATTTTATTTTAGAAAAGCTTCTTTCACGTTAAGCCACAGACCTACAAATAGTTGTTTTTTAAAAATCTAAAATGCAAGAATAAGTTTGGTGGAGACACATAAAAATCCTATTTCACAATAAATTCCTGAAATCATGGTAGTATTGAAACAGGAAATTTTACCTGACCCCTTCGTGTGACTTGCAAACAGTGTAGCTCGTTTACTCAGCCTGCAGCTCTCAACCCCTTGCAGGAGCACACAGGTGAGCAGGTACAAGGGCCCAGATGAGTGCTTCTGGATGCCAGCAGAAGCAGAACTCTGTATGGCCCCACAGCAGCAGCTGGGGGTTACCCATGACCCCTGGAGACACAGAGGGCATGTGTGCTCTTTGAGCTTTGCTGTCTGCAGACAGCTAAAATTTTTTTTTTTTTTTTTTTTTTTTTTTGAGACAGAGTCTTGCTCTGTCGCCCGGGCTGGAGTGCAGTGGCCGGATCTTAGCTCACTGCAAGCTCCGCCTCCCGGGTTCACGCCATTCTCCTGCCTCAGCCTCCCGAGTAGCTGGGACTACAGGCGCCCGCCACCTCGCCCGGCTAGTTTTTTGTATTTTTAGTAGAGACGGGGTTTCACCGTGTTAGCCAGGATGGTCTCGATCTCCTGACCTCGTGATCCGCCCGTCTCGGCCTCCCAAAGTGCTGGGATTACAGGCTTGAGCCACCGCGCCCGGCCTAAAATTTTTAACAGCTCAGTGTGACAGCACTCTGTATCCCAAGCTCTTGTTCAGCATCCAGGAAGAATCAGGTCACATGAACCAATTGAAGATAGTAAATGTGGGGATTTTATTGCCAATGAAAATGGCTCTCAGCAGGAAGGAGAACTGGAAAGGGGATGGAGTGGGAAGGTATCCTTCTCCTGGAGTTTGGCCATCCCCAGCCAAACTCATCCTGAGGTCCCACCATCAAGCAGTCCTTCTGAAGTCAAGCTGCTTCTCTCCGATGTCTGCTTCTTCTCTTCTCTCCGTCTCTGCCACTCCACTGTCAGTGGAGCCTGGGGTTTTTATAGGTACAGGGTGCAGGGTAAGGCAGGCCAGGGTGGTTTTGGAAAAGGCAACATTTGAGAGGGAAAATGGGGATGTAAAATTCTCACTTTGGGCTGCAGGTCCAGGCTTGAGAGTGGGGCCCTCACCAGGGGCTGCCCTCTTCTGTCCAGTATTTCCCTGCCTCCTGATGCTATCAGTATTCATGTCTTTTCTAACCTTTCTAGCAGCTTTCACATTTTTCCCTCTCCTCCTCCCCCAACACTGAACACTTTTAAATACCAATAAAAATTCCAAGGTTACATAAGAGATAGAATTAAAATAGCTCAAGTTTCATCCTAACAATTACAGCACTATGCCTGGTCAGGGTAAATCTAGTGTTTAAACACAGGAATATGTAGCATCAGAGGGGTGGAAGACACATGCTGGCCCTGATGAGCACTCAAGCAATTCTGAAGCTCTAGAAATGTACTCCAGGATGGCCAAATAGGAACAGCTCCAGTCTCCAACTTCCAGCGCGAGCGACACAGAAGACCGGTGATTTCTGCATTTTCAACTGAGGTACTGGGGTCATCTCACTAGGGAGTGCCGGACAATCGGTGCTGGTCAGCTGCTGCAGCCCGACCAGCAAGAGCTGAAGCAGGGCGAGGCATCACCTCACCTGGGAAGCGCAAGGGGGAAGGGAATCCCTTTTTCTAGCCAGGGGAACTGAGACACACAACACCTGGAAAATCGGGTAACTCCCACCCCAATACTGCGCTTTAAACAAACGGGCAAACCAGGAGAATATATCCCACACCTGGCCGGGAGGGTCCCACGCCCACGGAGCCTCCCTCATTGCTAACACAGCAGTCTGTGATCTAACCGCAAGGCAGCAGCGAGGCTGGGGGAGGGGCGCCTGCCATTGCTGAGGCTTAAGTAGGTAAACAAAGCCGCTGGGAAGCTCGAACTGGGTGGAGCTCACAGCAGCTCAAGGAAACCTGCCTGTCTCTGTAGACTTCACCTCTGGGGGCAGGGCACAGCTAAAAAACAACAGGGGAAGCAGCAGAGACCTGTGCAGACGCGAACGACTCTGTCTGACAGCTTTGAAGAGAGCAGTGGATCTCTCAACACGGAAGCTGAGATCTGAGAACGGACAGACTGCCTGCTCAAGTGGGTCCCTGACCCCTGAGTAGCCTAACTGGGAGACATCCCCCACTAGGGGCAGTC
The DNA here is from genome assembly GCF_007565055.1 of Rhinopithecus roxellana. Classification (NCBI taxonomy): domain Eukaryota; kingdom Metazoa; phylum Chordata; class Mammalia; order Primates; family Cercopithecidae; genus Rhinopithecus; species Rhinopithecus roxellana. The sequence goes on from NC_044551.1 coordinate 98,303,077, forward strand.
TGACACCCCACACCTCACAGGGTGGAGTACACCCCTGAGAGGAAGCTTCCAAAGTAAGAATCAGACAGGTACACTCGCTGTTCAGCAATATTCTATCTTCTGCAACCTCTACTGCTGATACCCAGGAAAACAGGGTCTGGAGTGGACCTCAAGCAATCTCCAACAGACCTACAGCTGAGGGTCCTGACTGTCAGAAGGAAAACTATCAAACAGGAAGGACGCCTATACCAAAACCCCATCAGTACATCACCATCATCAAAGACCAGAGACAGATAAAACCACAAAGATGGGGAAAAAGCAGGGCAGAAAATCTGGAAATTCAAAAAATAAGAGTGCATCTCCCCCTGCAAAGGAGCACAGCCCATCGCCAGCAACGGATCGAAGCTGGTCAGAGAATGACTTTGACGAGATGAGAGAAGAAGGCTTCAGTCCACCAAACTTCTCAGAGCTAAAGGAGGAATTACGTACCCAGCGCAAAGAAACTAAAAATCTTGAAAAAAGAGTGGAAGAATTGACAGCTAGACTAATTAATGCAGAGAAGGTCATAAACAAAATGACAGAGATGAAAACCATGACACGAGAAATACGTGACAAATGCACAAGCTTCAGTAACCGACTCGATCAACTGGAAGAAAGAGTATCAGCGATTGAGGATCAAATGAATGAAATGAAGCAAGAAGAGAAACCAAAAGAAAAAAGAAGAAAAAGAAATGAACAAAGCCTGCAAGAAGTATGGGATTATGTAAAGAGACCAAATCTATGTCTGATTGGGGTGCCTGAAAGTGAGGGCGAAAATGGAACCAAGTTGGAAAACACTCTTCAGGATATCATCCAGGAGAACTTCCCCAACCTAGTAGGGCAGGCCAACATTCAAATTCAGGAAATATAGAGAACGCCACAAAGATACTCCTCGAGAAGAGCAACTCCAAGACACATAATTGCCAGATTCACCAAAGTTGAAATGAAGGAAAAAATCTTAAGGGCAGCCAGAGAGAAAGGTCAGGTTACCCACAAAGGGAAACCCATCAGACTAACAGCAAATCTCTCGGCAGAAACTCTACAAGCCAGAAGAGAGTGGGGGCCAATATTCAATGTTCTTAAAGAAAAGAATTTTCAACCCAGAATTTCATATCCAGCCAAACTAAGTTTCATAAGTGAAAGAGAAATAAAATCCTTTACAGATAAGCAAATGCTTAGAGATTTTATCACCACCAGGCCTGCCTTACAAAATACCCTGAAGGAAGCACTAAACATGGAAAGGAACAACCAGTACCAGCCTTTGCAAAAACATGCCAAAATGTAAAGACCATGGAGGCTAGGAAGAAACTGCATCAACTAACGAGCAAAATAACCAGTTAATATCATAATGGCAGGATCAAGTTCACACATAACAATATTAACCTTAAATGTTAATGGACTAAATGCTCCAATTAAAAGACACAGACTGGCAAACTGGATAAAGAGTCAAGACCCATCAGTCTGCTGTATTCAGGAGACCCATCTCACATGCAGAGACACACATAGGCTCAAAATAAAGGGATGGAGGAAGATCTACCAAGCAAATGGAGAACAAAAAAAAGCAGGGGTTACAATCCCAGTCTCTGATAAAACAGACTTTAAACCATCAAAGATCAAAAGAGACAAAGAAGGCCATTACATAATGGTAAAGGGATCAATTCAACAGGAAGAGCTAACTATCCTAAATATATATCCCCAATACAGGAGCACCCAGATTCATAAAGCAAGTCCTTAGAGACTTACAAAGAGACTTAGACTCCCATACAATAATAAGGGGAGACTTCAACACTCCACTGTCAACATTAGACAGATCAACGAGACAGAAAGTTAACAAGGATATCCAGGAATTGAACTCAGCTCTGTACCAAGCAGACCTAATAGACATCTATAGAACTCTCCAACCCAAATCAACAGAATATACATTCTTCTCAGCACCACATCACACTTATTCCAAAATTGACCACATAATTGGAAGTAAAGCACTCCTCAGCAAATGTAAAAGAACAGAAATTATAACAAACTGTCTCTCAGACCACAGTGCAATCAAACTAGAACTCAGGACTAAGAAACTCAATCAAAACCGCTCAACTACATGGAAACTGAACAACCTGCTCCTGAATGACTACTGGGTACATAACGAAATGAAAGCAGAAATAAAGATGTTCTTTGAAACCAATGAGAACAAAGATACAACATACCAGAATCTCTGGGACACATTTAAAGCAGTGTGTAGAGGGAAATTTATAGCACTAAATGCCCACAAGAGAAAGCTGGAAAGATCTAAAATTGACACCGTAACATCACAATTGAAAGAACTATAGAAGCAAGAGCAAACACATTCAAAAGCTAGCAGAAGGCAAGAAATAACTAAGATCAGAGAAGAACTGAAGGAGATAGAGACACAAAAAACCCTCCAAAAAATCAATGAATCCAGGAGTTGGTTTTCTGAAAAGATCAACGAAATTGACAGACCGCTAGCAAGACTAATAAAGAAGAAAAGAGAGGAATCAAATAGATGCAATAAAAAATGATAAGGGGGATATCACCACCGACCCCACAGAAATACAAACTACCATCAGAGAATACTATAAACACCTCTATGCAAATCAACTAGAAAATCTAGAAGAAATGGATAATTTCCTGGACACTTACACTCTCCCAGGACTAACCCAGGAAGAAGCTGAATCCCTGAATAGACCAATAGCAGGCTCTGAAATTGAGGCAATAATTAATAGCCTACCCACCAAAAAAAGTCCAGGACCAGATGGATTCACAGCTGAATTCTACCAGAGGTACAAGGAGGAGCTGGTACCATTATTCTGAAACTATTCCGATCAATAGAAAAAGAGGGAATCCTCCCTAACTCACTTTATGAGGCCAACATCATCCTGATACCAAAGCCTGGCAGAGACACAACAAAAAAAGAGAATTTTAGACCAATATCCCTGATGAACATCGATGCAAAAATCCTCAATAAAATACTGGTAAACCGGATTCAGCAGCACATCAAAAACCTTATCCACCATGATCAAGTGGGCTTCATCCCTGGGATGCAAGGCTGGTTCAACATTCGCAAATCAATAAACGTAATCCAGTATATAAACAGAACCAAAGTCGAGAACCACATGATTATCTCAATAGATGCAGAAAAGGCTTTTGACAAAATTCAACAGCCCTTCATGCTAAAAACGCTCAAGAAATTCGGTATTGATGGAATGTACCTCAAAATAATAAGAGCTATTTATGACAAACCCACAGCCAATATCATACTGAATGGGCAAAAACTGGAAAAATTCCCTTTGAAAACTGGCACAAGACAGGGATGCCCTCTCTCACCACTCCTATTCAACATAGTGTTGGAAGTTCTGGCTAGGGCAATCAGGCAAGAGAAAGAAATCAAAGGTATCCAGTTAGGAAAAGAAGAAGTCAAATTGTCCCTGTTTGCAGATGACATGATTGTATATTTAGAAAACCCCATTGTCTCAGCCCAAAATCTCCTTAAGCTGATAAGCAACTTCAGCAAAGTCTCAGGATACAAAATTAATGTGCAAAAATCACAAGCATTCTTATACACCAGTAACAGACAAACAGAGAGCCAAATCAGGAATGAACTTCCATTCACAATTGCTTCAAAGAGAATCAAATACCTAGGAATCCAACTTACAAGGGATGTCAAGGACCTCTTCAAGGAGAACTACAAACCACTGCTCAGTGAAATAAAAAAGGACACTAACAAATGGAAGAACATACCATGCTCATGGATAGGAAGAATCAATATCGTGAAAATGGCCATACTGCCCAAGGTTATTTATAGATTCAATGCCATCCCCATCAAGCTACCAATGAGTTTCTTCACAGAATTGGAAAAAACTGCTTTAAAGTTCATATGGAACCAAAAAAGAGCCCGCATTGCCAAGACAATCCTAAGTCAAAAGGACAAAGCTGGAGGCGTCACGCTACCTGACTTCAAACTATACTACAAGGCTACAGTAACCAAAACAGCATGGTACTGGTACCAAAACAGAGATAGAGACCAATGGAACAGAACAGAGTCCTCAGAAATCATACCACACATCTACAGCCATCTGATCTTTGACAAACCTGAGAGAAACAAGAAATGGGGAAAGGATTCCCTATTTAATAAATGGTGCTGGGAAAATTGGCTAGCCATAAGTAGAAAGCTGAACCTGGATCCTTTCCTTACTCCTTATACGAAGATTAATTCAAGATGGATTAGAGACTTAAATGTTAGACCTAATACCATAAAAACCCTAGAAGAAAATCTAGGTAGTACCATTCAGGACATAGGCATGGACAAGGACTTCATGTCTAAAACACCAAAAGCAACGGCAGCAAAAGCCAAAATTGACAAATGGGATCTAATTAAACTAAAGAGCTTCTGCACAGCAAAAGAAACTACCATCAGAGTGAACAGGCAACCTACAGAATGGGAGAAAATTTTTCCAATCTACTCATCTGACAAAGGGCTAATATCCAGAATCTACCAAGAACTCAAACAAATATACAAGAAAAAAACAAACAACCCCATCAAAAAGTGGGCAAAGGATATGAACAGACATTTAGCAAAAGAAGACATCCATACAGCCGACAGACACATGAAAAAATGTTCATCATAACTCGCCATCAGAGAAATGCAAATCAAAACCACAATGAGATACCATCTCACACCAGTTAGAATGGCAATCATTAAAAAGTCAGGAAACAACAGATGTTGGAGAGGATGTGGAGAAATAGGAACACTTTTACACTGTTGGTGGGATTGTAAACTAGTTCAACCATTATGGAAAACAGTATGGCAATTCCTCAAGGATCTAGAACTAGATGTACCATATGACCCAGCCATCCCACTACTGGGTATATACCCAAAGAATTATAAATTATTCTACTACAAAGACACATGCACACGTATGTTTATTGCGGCACTATTCACAATAGTAAAGACTTGGAATCAACCCCAATGTCCATGAGTGACAGACTGGATTAAGAAAATGTGGCACATAGACACCATGGAATACTACGCAGCCATAAAAAGGGATGAGTTTGCATCATTTGTAGGGACATGGATGCAGCTGGAAACCATCATTCTTAGCAAACTATCACAAGAATAGAAAACCAGGCCGGGCGCGGTGGCTCAAGCCTGTAATCCCAGCACTTTGGGAGGCCGAGACGGGCGGATCACGAGGTCAGGAGATCGAGACCATCCTGGCTAACATGGTGAAACCCCGTCTCTACTAAAAAAATACAAAAATCTAGCCGGGCGAGGTGGTGGGCGCCTGTAGTCCCAGCTACTCGGGAGGCTGAGGCAGGAGAATGGCGTAAACCCGGGAGGCGGAGCTTGCAGTGAGCTGAGATCCGGCCACTGCACTCCAGCCCGGGCGACAGAGCGAGACTCCGTCTCAAAAAAAAAAAAAAAAAAAAAAAAAAAAAAAAAAAAAAAAAAAAAAAAGAATAGAAAACCAAACACCTGCATGTTCTCACTCATAGGTGGGAACTGAACAATGAGATCACCTGGACTCGGGAAGGGGAACATCACACACCGGGGCCTATGATGGGGATGGGGGAGGGGGGAGGGATTGCACTGGGAGTTATAAATGATATAAATGATGAATTGATGGGTGCTGACGAGTTGATGGGTGCAACACACCAACATGGCACAAGTATACATATGTAACAAACCTGGACGTTATGCACATGTACCCCAGAACTTAAAGTATAATAAAAAAAAGAAAAAAATAAAAAAGAAAGTAACTATAAAAAAAAAAAAAAAAGAAATGTACTCCAAAAGCAATGAAAGTGGCCAAGTCTGTATGGGTTGCAGGTCAACTGAGTATCTGGGAATTCAAATTAACTTCTGAGTAGAATGGATTTTGTATTAAAGGACATGGAATATAAATGTGCCAATTTAAGGCTTACATATGTATTTTAAAAATTCAACATTTGCAGCAAATGTTTAGATCTGACACCAGCAACACTGTTGAGGGGAGAAGTAATCAACAATCACTGACGTGGTTTGGAATTGCTGACACATAGTGATAATGAAGAGCAGACCACCTCTTAGTCCAATTTTACTACCGTTTACAAATTCTCTTTAACAATGCACCCTTCATTGCCTGCACCCAGAATAGAGCACACTTACCACTCACTGCCCTGCCTTCAGGACTCCACTGTCATGAAAGACAAGAAAAAGGAAAAGGAAGTTATATGAGTTTGCTAGGGCTTCAGGAACAAAGAACCACAAACTGGGCACCTTAAGCAGCCAAAATGTATTCTCTCACAGTTCTGAGGCTCTGGAAGTAATCCTTTCTTGTCTTCTACTGGTTTGCGATGGTGGCCATCAGTCCCTGGGGTTCCTGGGCTTGCAGCTACATCACTCTAGTCCCTGACTCTATTGCCACATGGTGTTCTGCACGTGGGTGTCTGTCTCTGTCCAAATTTTCCTTTTCTTATAAGGACACCAGTAATATTGGATTAGGGCCCACCCTAATGACCTCATCTTAACTTGATTATATCTGCAAATCTCTAGGTCCAAATAAGGTCATATTCACAGATACTGGAGTTAGGACTTCTACCTAATTTTGGGGGAGGATACAATTCAACCCACTACAGAAGCTGACAATTTCTCAGTGCTTATTAACTGTGAAATATTTTGCATTTTTTTTTTTTTTTTTTTTAGTAGCAGGATCCGTTGGGTAGCTCTGTGTCGATTTTACAGATGATTCATTTGAGATACTAATTCCTTTTCAGTGGCAATTTACTTTTTATATCAAACATATTTTTGTAACAAACCAACAATAAAAACCTTGAATATCGATTTCGCCAAGCCATTTGAAAAAGGGTTATGGAATTATGTCTCACTTATTAACATATTTGCTTTTTTCTGAAGGTTCTTCTTTTTTTAACTTCTATATTACTGGAAGTGCTTTCAAGTTGTTGAAACCACTTTGCTTTATGTTAGTGTTCTGATTTTTTAACCACATATATTTACCCTTTTCCCTTTAAACTTTAATTTATTGGCTAATTTCTAGTTGTTTTTTTTTTAAAAAGAAAACTACCAATATTTGTCTTTTTTTCTTAATGAAACGTTTTCATCTATTTTTAACTTCTCCTTGAAGCCTTGGGTAATTTTTAATTTTTTTCTCATTCAATTTTTCAAAGGTTGGGAGGCCACTTAGCATAAATTATGAGATCTTGTAAAAACTCTGAGCATCTATATTATCCTTTTCTTTCTTCCTCCTGTTTTTTAAATATAAAAACATTTTTTCATTCTGTGATGAGTCTAATATTATATAGATATTCATTCCCCTCAATTTTTTAAAACTATCCATTTTAGTTCTTATTTTCTTACCATTTCCACCAAACTCACAAAAGTGTTGGAAGGTTAGTAGGGCAAGGAAGCAGAAGAGAAATGTAAACCTCTGAAAGGAGGACGGCCCTTCAAAGGCCTCTCTTCCTACATTGTGTCCACATCCCTGAGAGGAGGAAAACTACTCCACGTCACACAGCTAGTCACAGGCAAAACTGAAATTAGAGCCTAAGTCTGCCTGAGCCCAAGATTCTTTCCATTACACTACACCCATTTTAAAGATGAGTCAGTGAGCTCAGAGATGCCATCTATCACATCAAAATTGGCATAAGAAGAGATGGAGCCCAGAGCAGAAGCCTTCACCAGTGCAGTCTCTACCACACCACATCCAGAGAAAACTGCCAGGGGTACAGGTACATGCTAGAGATACAGGAAGAAGAAGGCCAGCCTGGAAGAATAGTGAGAAGGCTCTCAACAGGAGAAGCAACTTTCCTCTTCATTACTGGCCACAACATCCTTGGGTACCATATGCAATGGGGCCAGTGCAGTCACCTCTGGCCTGAGAAACCAGTTGCTCCCTCTTTTGGGGAAGGCCATCTAGTTCACTCTGCTGTAATGGTCCAAATGGAAATCAAACAGGAGAAAGAGAAATTATAGCCACAAATTATATTCCTCTGGTATACTGTAGGGTAAATTTTGGTTGCAATGAAGGTGTGACATCGTATGCTAATGTCCAAAATTTTAAAAAAAGAAGGAAAAACAATGAGATTTTCAATGCCAATGAAAAGTTAGCATAAGGATATGCAAAACTGGAGAAAAAAATAACGTTTATATAAAGACCTAAAAATAAATAAAAACCAGAGGCCCTGAAGAATACTTGCTATCGTGTAAATTTCATGCCCTTTAATACCGCTGTCAATGTCAAAATATATTGCTATTGAAATGCCAGTGTGTGAACAATTGTATTTTCTGCTTTACATGTTCCATACGGCAGTGAGAGGGGATGTTAGTCACTGTAACTAAGAGATCTGATTAGATTGGCGGACATGGCTCATGAGATGGGGCTTTAAAATGAGACTATATTATAATGAGACACTCATATGTGATTTCAAATAAGTGATCTGTTTCTAGTATATGTTTATTTCAAACACTATATAATCAGTCAAGAAACTTTGGCAATTTTAACCAGAAAAGAACTGTTATGAAACACATTAGTAAGGATCTGATTCCACTTTTCTTCCCAATGGGAATCAATGTTTTTAAACTCAGGGCTCCTTTATTTTTTATGTCACTAGTGCCTTATAGGAAGAGAAAACGTAGCTGAACTTTACAAACATAGCAATTTCACACATAATGCATTTTTAGAAGTGGGGATTGCTTTATACTCACAGAATAAAAGCAGAACTAAAAGCCTAGAAATCTGTCTGGTTTCCTATTAAATACAACTGGAAGGGGGAACTTAAACAGTAAATATTTCCACTAGGAAATGGCAAGGGAATCTTGGAAGTTGAGGGTGTAACTTTTGACCCTCTGTGAGCTAACTGGGTCCATTGCAACAGCTGGAGGAGGAGAGTCAAGCTGAATGTTTGCACATGCAAAGGAAGCATCACAGACCCATAGAACACTCATTTTCCTCAGTGGGTCTCCATGTGGTGTGTGTGTGTGTAGACAATTGATCACTATCGTCACTATATATAATTCCAGTCAGTCTGAGCTAGTAAAGAACAGCTGTCTCCTACGAAACAATGTGCCTCTGAGGAGTCCCTAAGCAAGTCTCAGTGCAAGGCAAAGCAATCAAGACTGATTAAAAGGATAGCATTTAACAGCAGCAGAGGCAAAGCTGATGAGGGAGAAGGAGGGAGAAATCACTACACCCCAAATCATCCCAGCATCATCCATAGGTATTACTAAACCCTGCAATCATACCAGTGTCTGTTTACAGTCATCATCACTTATTTCAATTAGAAAATTAAAAAGGTATTTGTTATACCACATATCTGATTATGCAGGTACGAAATCATGCTATGTTCCTAGTACATAAAGTGTGATGTTCATCATCATGCATTTGTATGAAGTGCAACATGGCAAGTATTAAGAATTCAGATTGTTGATGTCCTCCTTAAAGGCATTCCTCTGAGAAGTTATGGACTTACCTCAGTGATGCTCTCCATACCTTTTTGAACCCTTCTTTGGGGGGAATTTGCCAGTCATTCAAGAGTTTTTTTCTCTCTCTCTGTGTCTCTGTCTCTCACACACACACCAACACACCCCTACCTGTATATGAGAGCCAGTTGATTTTGATATGATTATTCTAGATATTTTTGTATAATTATTTTTCACCAAATGTATATTATCCAAGTTTATAATACACAACAGGATGATGCAAGCCTGTTGTCATCATCCAATTGTAGTTCACCCTTTTTTCCTGTGATAATAAACCTCCTGATATTTAGCTGGTATACACTACATGACCACAGACAATAAGAATAAATTTATTTGCCTTCCATAGAGCTAGTTAGGACTGGTCTGCATTAGTCAATTTCCACACTGCTATAAAGATACTACCTGAGACTGGGTAATTTATGAACAAAAGAGGTTTAATTGACTCACAGTTCCACATGACTGAGGAGGCCTCAGGAAACTTACAGTCATGGCAGAAGGCAAAGGAGAAGCAAGCACGTTCTACACAAGGTGGCAGGAGAGAGCGGGCACAAAGGGGAAGTGCCACACTTTTAAACCATCAGATCTAGTGAGAACTCACTCACTATCACAAGAACAGCATGGGGGAAACAGCCCCCGTGATCCAATCACCTCCCACCAGGTCTCTCCTTCAACATGTGGGAATTCGAATTTGAGATGAGATTTCGGTGAAGACACAGAGCCAAATCATGTCAGGTCACATGATCAGATTCAGTTAAGGCCAAACCAAAATCGTAATAGGGTTGTTCAAAATAATTGAATCTATCTTCATGGTAAATCAGCCTGACAGGATGATCACAAATATTCCAAAGAAAGTATGGGAAACCATTCCCAAAAAAGAGCTGCAGGAAATGTCCTGAGCTCTTGAATTGTGTTGCCTGTCATCCATGTGAAAAGAACAGTAGACATGTGAAGATATGCATGTCAGCACCTGTTTAAAAAGAATGAGTTGCACTCCTTTTTAACTATATAGGTAGTGACACCTCTCAGCCAGTGTAGACCAACAGTTTATTACATGTCTGATCACACCTGTATTAGAATGCCTGTTATGAACAGGTGAGGTAGGTAGGAATTCAGGTCACCTCCATTAGATTGGTAAGGAGATTGAGGCCCCAAAATGTCAGAACATTCTTCATAATCATATAAAATCTATTGAAAGTTCCATTTAGAATATATCAACCCCTGAGACACTGCTAAACCTACTCAAAGGTAAATTGCTACCTTCCCATATGTGATTATGACTGTTTATATCTTCTTCAGGTCCTCTGTTGAATGAATTGAAAGGGGAAGTTCAGTTTCCAGTAGGGGTTTACATTTGAAAATCTAGGGCATCCCAGCAGTAGGGCTGATATGGGGGGGTCCCCGGTGGATGGGCCTGGTCAGGTGTTGGCAGTGGGCATCTGTTCCAGAGGTGTCCTTTGGCACTGGTTGCTTAGTATTTTGGGAAACCTCTTTTATGTAGATTTTTCCATAAGGCTTTTTCCCTGTCCTAGCTGCTGGAAATATGGAATGAATGACAACGAGCCTGCAAATGTATACTCCCCTCCCACCCAAGCAACAGAGGGAGGTGAGAAGTTGGCTGCCTAAGATGACATCAGGCAAAGTCGTGGAGGAATAGTGTATTAGTCCGTGTTCACACTGCTGATAAAGACATACCTGAAAATGGGAACAAAAACAGGTTTAATTGGACTTACAGTTTCACATGGCTTGGAGGCCTCAGAATCATGGCAGGAGGCAAAAGGCACTTCTTTTTTTTTGGTTTTGTTTTGTTTGTTTTTTTTGAGACGGAGTCTCACTGTGTCACCCAGGCTGGAATGCAGTGGCGCAATCTTAGCTCACTGTAACCTCTGCCTCTCAGGTTCAAGTGATTCTCCTGCCTCAGCCTCCAGACTAGCTAGGATTACAGGAGCCCACCACCACGCCAGGCTAATTTTTGTATTTTTAGTAGAGATGGGGTTTTACCATATTGGCCAAGCTGGTCTCGAACTCCTGACCTTGTGATCTGCCCATCTCAGCCTCCCAAAGTGCTGGAATTACAGGCATAAGCCACCATGCCCAGTCCCAAAAGGCATTTCTTACATGGTGGTGGCAAGAGAAAAATGAGAAAGAAGCAAAAGTAGAAACTCCTGATAAACCCATCAGATCTCATGAGACTTATCATGAGAATAGCATGAGAAAGACCAGCCCCCATGATTCAATTACTTCCCCATGAGTCCCTCCCACAACACATGGGAATTCTGGGAGATACAATTCAAGTTGAGATTTGGGTGGGGACACAGCCAAACCATAGCAAATAGTCTGTCAAACCAGGAGTTTATCAGGGACACAACTGAAAGAAAATGGCCTTTCTGAGGTAGAAACAACCTTGGAATGGAAAGGTATAAGTTTGCACTAGAGAAAACGACTTGATGAGGAAGAGAGACAGCTGATCAGAAGCCAGAACACACAGATGTGAGGGCAGTGGCTTGCACATGTAATCCCAGCTACTCAGGAGGCTGAAGTGGGAAGATGGCTAGAGCCCAGGAGTTCAAGGCTGCAGTGAGCTATGATGGCACCACTGCTCTCCAGCCTGGGCAATAGAGCAAGACCCTGTCTCAAAAAACAAACAAACAAACCATCACTACCAACAACAACAAACGCAGAGACAGACTCAGAAAGTTGGCTGCAAACACCTCCAGGTCAGACTTTTCAGGATCCAGTGGGGATCACTTCCGAGGCCACACAGTGATGGTGCCAAAATTATGTCTAAGCAGAGGGACAGTTAGACCTCAAACAGGGTCTAAGGCCCTTTCTGGAAAATAGTGCATACAAGGTAAGAGAAGTTTGTTTTTTGTTATTTTGGAGTTTTTTGTTTTTTTTTTTTAAACTTGGTTGGACTCCTAGATATTTTTGTTGTTGCTATTTACACATTTTTAGTGTGGAAACTTCCAAATATACACAAAAGTAGGGAAAATAATTTGATACATGTTTTGTTTCAGCAATTTTGTTTCATCCATAACCACTACCATCACCCCAGAGCTCCAGATTTTTTAAAGCAAATGTTAGGCAATCATGTAACTTCACACTGAAATATTTCAGTGTGTCTGTCTCAAATATAAAAACTAGAAAGTGACCAACATGGAGAAACCCTGTCTCTACTAAAAACACACAAAAAATTTAGGGGGTGTGGTGGCACATGCCTGTAATCCCAGCTACTCAGGAGGCTAAGGTAGGAGAATCACTTGAACCCGGGAGGAGGAGGTTGCTGTGAACCAATATCGTGCAGGTTATACTCCAGCCTGGGCAACAAGAGTGAAACTCCATCTCAAAAACAAAACAAAACAAAAACTAGAAACAGCAACACAGTTTGCCATTCCTTTGCCATTGAACAATTTTTCCTGCAACTAAATTTTCCCCGTTGGTGTAATTTTTCCTTGTGGATGAGGTCAAATAACACAACCAAGAATGTAACTTTACTGTCTAAAAAATAGGGAATATCACTGGTCCATTGTTCTTTCAGGTCAGAAACTAAAACATGGGCACTGTCACATTAAAAGCATTAACGAGTAGAATACAGAATTTTAGATTGAATTGAAGCAGAGTGATGCCTATCTTACTTGCTAACCTTATGATTACAAGCTTCTGAATTATAGAATTGTAATTCTGTCAAATATGATTTGACATATAAATTGTGTGAAACTTTACAGTGATAATTTATGGTATAAAGGACTGTTATGAGAAAAATATGTCTTAGAGTCATTCATTTATTCTGTAATTACTTACTGAGCATCCATTATTTTCCAAGCATTGAGGTCTCATTCTAGTTCCTAAGGATATATCAATAAACAAAATAGATTAAGTCCATACGTGTATCTAACTAAAATTTTAGAAGAGGATACTGAACATAAACAAGCAAACAAATAAATATAGAATGTAACCTTGGGTGCCAATAAGTGCTACAAGTCAAAATAAATCAAGACTAAAAGAAAAACATCAATGTTTATTTGTTAGCTAAGATGGTCAGGAAGGTAACACTGGAGAGGAGACCTAAAAAACTCTTTGAGAACAAGTGAGAAGGACAAGAAAGTATAAATCCCTGATCCAGAAATAACCTTGGTACATGCAAATATCAGCAAGAAAATCAGTGTGGATGGACTGGAATAAGCAAAGGAGAAAAATAGTAAGTGATGAGGTCAGTGACATGGGTGGGCTGTAAATACAGCCAGTATTATAGTGTGGGGATTTCATTTTATGTGTGATAGAAAGACATGGGTTGGAAGAAATCTAACTTACATTTCAAAGGTTCACCCTGTGGGAGTTACGAGAATAAAGCAGGAAGACCATGGTGACTTAGGCCAGAGAGCTAAAGGGAGAAATGATAGGAATTGGACTGGACTTACACATATTTTAGAGGTAGACACACATGCTTTGCTGAAGGATTAGAAATTAAATCTGAGGGAAAATAAAGAATCAGGAGTCAAATTATAGGGGGTTCTCTTTTTTTCCATGAAACATTGAAGGAAGAATGGTTTGGGGAAGATGGAATCAAAAGTTTGAGCTGAAAAGGTTACGTTTGAGATATGTTTCAGACCTCAAGGAGAAGACGTTGATGGGGGATTGGACTCAGGAGTCTGGAGCTCGAGAGAGAGAGCTCAGAGAGAGCAACAAGTTTTAGGAATATCACCAAGTACAGGTATTCAAGAGATTTAATGGGGTCAGCTACAGAGAAGAGTTTTGAGAACTAAGCCATAGGGCACTATAAAATTAAGAGGGATAAAAAGAAATAATGGATCCATTAAAAGAGTGAAAAGGAAGCAGTCAATGAAGAGATAAGGAGAAAACAAGGGGAAGGTTGAATCATAGAAGGCGAATAAAGAAAGTGTCTCAAGAAGGGGTACAGTGGCAATGTCAAAGGTGCTAAATGTTTGAGTAAAATGAGGATCTGGAATTTTGCATTGGCTCTGGCAAGATGAAAATCATTTGGTGACTTTAACAAGTGAATTTCCAGTGGGTATGGTGAGTGAATATGACACAAAAGCCTAAATAGAGGAGATTAAAAAGGAAATTAGAAGCAAAGAATGAGTGGTGGCAAATGCAGACAACTCCCTAAAGGAATTTTGCTTAAAAGGTAAGCAGAGAAGTGAGACAGTTGCTGGAGGAGATTCTGAGGTCTATGAAGAATTTTTGCTTTAACTTGTGATTCACTGTAGCCTTTCTGTACGTGGCTGAGATGGATCCAATGGAGAGGTAGCAATTGTTGTAATGCAGGAAAGAGAGGGGCAATAGTTGCAGAGGCAAAGTCCTTGAGTCAGTGAGACAGAACAGGATCCAAGCACAGGAAGAGAGGCTGGCCTGAGATAGGAGCAGGCTGTCTCCATCCTGTCAACAGGACAACCAGCAGAGCAGCAGGATTTAGATGCCATTAGACTGATAGACTTGCTGTAGCAAAATGAGGCTGTTCTCCTCTGATTGCTTCTATTTTCTAACTAAAATGAAGAGTTAGATATAATCAGTTTGAGAAGAGAGGAGAACATGTCAACAGCTGTCTCAGAGAATGGGAGAAGTCATTGAATGGGTAAATGCAGTATATTTCAAGGCAATTCTGAGTTCCCACTTGAGATTCTTGTGGTCATATGTTTTCTATAGCCACAGTCAGCTGTTCTGGTGCAGGCATACAGCAAATAGGTCAAGAGTTGAGTCTAACTAGAGATAGCGTTTTACTGGTCAAGTGCAAAGGAGAGGGGCAAGGGACAGGCTATTTGTAAAAGAGTTATTAGAATAGACAGAATATAGATAAAAAAGGAAGAGCTAGAATGGTGTATATATAGCTGTATATATCTATAGAATGCTCTATAGATTAAGTAGATAGAGTGGAAAGAATAGAAAAAGTATGGACATTAGAAAGATAAGGGAGGTCTTCATTGAGTATAAAAATTCTTCAGCTGGGAGTTGTAGGGTTAACAAGTGAGAAAGTCAGGAGGTAAGTCCAGGTACAACCCCTTCAAGTCAGGATGATGATGGTGTTCACTTAACAGTTATAATAAGACTTAGTATATGACCACTCTCTAGAGCTGAGCTACACTTATATTGTGTAGCTCATATTGTGACTACTAGCTTCATGTGGCTCTTGAGAACTGAAATATGGCTAGTTCAAACTGAGATATGCTGCAAATGTAAGATACACATTAAGTTTCAAAAACTTGCTACAAAAATCTAAAGTGTATCGTTAACACTCATATTTATTACATGTCTAAATAATATTTTGGATATATTGAGTCAAATAAAATATTCCACTAAAAGTAGGTTTTACCTGTTTCTCTTAACTTTTTACATGCAGCTACTATAATATTGAAAATTACACACATGGCTTGTATTTGTGGCTCACATTTCATTTCCACTGTACTGCACTCAGAAGAGTAGCTGTGGTGAGGCTGGGGGGAAGATCTCTGGAAGTAAGGTGAAGGTAATGAGATGCTAGGATGTTAGGTGGATGATGTATATGAATGTTGAGATCACCAGGAACAGAGTTACACAAAAAGACTAGGAACCAGGGAATAAAAACCTCAGTGAGGATGTAAATATCTACATGCTGGTGGATGACCACAACTAGGAAAGGTAGCAGGTGATGGATTCTGATGAGGGGTTTAGGGATTTTGAAGAAGAGAGGAGACATTGTGTTCAAGCAGTAATCAAACCCATCCTCAGGCCACATGGCACATGGCGTGTACAAGGAAAAAAAGAAAAGCACCATATAAGTAGTTTATAGGTGAATAAGAATCCTTAGGCAATGAGTTTCCATTGAATCAAGAAGGTGAAGGGTCTTACAGAGAAAAGGCTGAGATATAGGATATTGCTAATGGCTGACCATTAATACCAGTGGGTTGCAGATTCAGAGAACTGTGTGATTCATTGGGTTTGGAGATGTGTGGGAATCAGTGTCCTGGAACACTTAGATCTCTGCTGGCTTGTAGGGCATCATAATTAGACCTGATGCTCTCATTAAGCGTATGGATGATCCAGTCTCCTTCTCAGTTCCCCTGGGCTTGAGCTTGGCATTGGTACAGATGACAGAGGTGATATCATTATGTGTTCTTCCCATGAACACAAGCAGCTCACACAACAGTGAAGGGCAAATGCACAGAACATTTTTATGAACTACCACTGGCCCCTAGGCTGTATTTTAGGAAGTGTTGTTGAGGTTGTTTCTTGCATATTTAGTTGTTGTAGTGGGTTGATTAGCATCCGCTCAAAATTCCTATCTACCTGGAACATCAGAAATGGGACCTTATTTGGAAATAGGATATTTGCTACTATAATTAGTTAAAGATCCCAAGTTGATTTCATCCTGGATTTAGGGTGGGCCCAAATGACTGGTGTCCTTATAAGAGGAGAGGACACAAAGACACAAAGAGAAGAAGGCAACGTGAAGATAGAGGCAGAGACTGGAGTGATGCATCTGCAACCCAGAGAACACCAAGGACTGCCAGCAGACACCAGAAGCTAAGAGAGAGGCATGGACAGCTTCTTCCTCAGAGCCTCCTGAAGGAACCAATCCTGCTACACCTTAATCTAGGACTTCTGAACTTCTGAGCACTGAACAAATACATTTCTGTTTTTTTAAGCCTTCCAGTTTGTGCTGATTGTTACTTCCATTCTAGGAAAGTAATGCACTTGGTAAAACACTTACTAGGTAAAAGGACTAGGATTTCAGAGTTGCTTTTTGTCTGAGAGTCACCCATGATGCGGGACATGAGGTCAGCAATTAATAAATGTATTTTGATTAACCCAGCCACTTCTCAAGTCTATGGAGGCAAAGACCCTTATATGCTTCATATCCAGAAAAAGTCAGGGAGCCATTTTAAGCGATTTCCCTACTCATTATGTGAGTGACATAAAATTGAGCAACATCGTTTCAGTCATTTGAACACACCAAGATAAATCCCTTAATTTACCCCATTTCTTCCCATTACTGTTTGCAGAGCCGGGGAGCCTGCATATATTTTTCTAAATGGCTAGTCCATTGAGGTCAAGTGCTCTTATTACTTTGAGAAAAGTAAGTTCAGGAATTCCATTAAAGTCCTGAAAAATGTGAACCTCCATCCGCCTGAGCATGTTTACAAAGTCCATTTGTACTTTAGAATAAGAGTCGAACTCAGCCATGATGGTGGTATTAAGCATGATATTGACGAAGTCATTTTCTACCAAATGACCTCCTGAATCTCACTTTCTGGATGTGAGAAATGGCAGCAGCTGTAGGTTGACAGCTGGACTCTGTTCTTTCAAATTAAAGTGATGCTTCTTACCGTAGTACTTTGTTCACTAATAGGCCTTTTGTACTGAGGACGAATTATTTCAGAGACTTTTTCCTAGCAGCTGTCTAAGCAGGCTGTCTCCCACTAAAGAAAGGCACAGAAAGAAACGTAACACACTCTTGTAGGTGTAAAGAGAAGACTCGGAGGGCAATAATCATTGCTTAACCCAAAAAGACACTGGGTGAAATAAGGCTGAATGATTTAAAAGGAGTGACACAAAGGATGTTGCAGCCTCCAGAGGAGCAAACACTGGGGTGGAGGAAAAGACTGTGTCCTTCTCCCAGCCTCATTCAAGCATGGTCATGGATATAATCTCTCCATCCTCTTGTGCCTCCACCTGCTTGTCCTGTGCCTGTCATTTTTCACTTTGAGGACAGAGGGGAAAGTGAAAAGGGAAAGATGATAGAATCAGAGAACAGTGGGAGAAAAAAATGGCATGGGGTGGGACTAAAAAGAGGAATCAGAAAGTTTACTTTTGTTTGAAATGAAGAAATATAATAAAAGTTGCCCCCCAAAAGCAGTGCAGAGTTGGTTATTATTATTATTATTATTTTCTTTCTACCTGTCTCCACCTCAAGCATCAGTGGATGAGCAGCTGGAGGGGGATGTGGGGAAGGTTGCCAGAGGCAAAGAAGACTGACCAAATGATGAACTTCTTGCTTTGCCAATTCTCCCAAGAATGCTCCCAATAAACTTGGCTTTAATTGGATCACCAAGAATCATTTTCTTCCCTTTCTCAGGTCTATAACCCTTCAGGTAAAAAGAAGGATCTGCAGGTGATGCTGATTAAATCAGTTTTAAGGTTAATTTATTTGTCTTCTATTCCAAGCTTTTTCTATACCTTTCTCTACTAATATGTCTGTTAAGTGATGACTTTAAAAACAAGCAATACATTTGCACCTTAACATGAGACACAGTCTATCAGAGTTATAAGCGATGGAAAATACATACTTATTCAAGTGATAATACAATTACTTAAAATATTTGTTGAGCTTCTCTGATGAAATTCTTTTCAGAACCTATGTCAAATTCTTTAGAAACTGTTTAGTGGTAATAAAACTTTAACTTTTGAGTATGTTGAGCTTTCCAGATAGAGTCAGAAGTCACTGAGAAAAAAACAGTGAAGTATGAGGTGAGTAATCAGATTGGATGATATCATATTTGTACAAAAAGCAAATTGATAGAAACTGTGTCATCATCTAATGGAAAACGCCAACTATTGACATAACTGCTTTGGAGAACAATCAGTCAATTTATTGTAAAGTGGAGGATACACAGGCCTACCCCTGGGAAGCAATCTTAGATAACTCTCGTTTGTGAACACAAGCAGATATGTGTAAGGAACAATGCATACGGCATTGCTTATGATGGTGAAAAGGTATATTCATACAATAGAAACTGACAGTAGCCAAAACCACATGTATCAACATGATGACTCTAAAAAAGCCACAGTTTTTAACAACAGAAAAATGTTTCTGATGAACATATACAGAAGGATGTAATTAATATAAAGTTTTAAAATCTGCAAAGCAACTATAAATTATTTATGGATACATACATAGTAATAAAAGTATAATAATATATGGGGTATGATTAAAAGCAAATTTAGGAAAGAAAACTGGACAGTGAGTAAGGATCAGGAAAATGAGGAGAAGTACAGGATCTACCACATCCATTAGGGTCTATTTCTTAGGGGAAAACGAACACGAAGGAAAACGTCAGCTAATAAGGAAAAATAGTATGATTTGACATACTGATTGGGAAGAGTCTGAATGTTTATTATATTACAATTTATACTTTTCTAATTGTTTGAAATATGTTATTGTTGGGGGTTGGGAGAAGATAATCAGTGAGACTTTTTTTGAATCAACAGAATCAGATACTTTCACTTTTCTAGCAACTTTTTTCCTTGCTGGATAAATGCTGTAAAATCAATGGCACCAATAAAAATAAAATGAGTCAATATGTTCCTCACATGCTAGTAGTTAAGTGTATTTTCAGATTTCAGATACATTGGAATTCTACAGTACAGATTTTGACATCTTCTTTTAAGGTTATTTTGGGAGCGTCCTGGTCAGATACTGTTTTCTTCCAGAAGGTCATTACCAATAAAGATATTCAATATTTAAAAAAAAATTAATGATGACAACCAACATCAATCTGCAGAAACTTTCCTTAACTTCAATTAGTCTTTCAAACTGAGTCTATTCTACTAAATTCTTAAACGTTTTACATTTCATGACTATCTGAGTCAAATGTGACCCCTTCAAGGCTTTCGGTGGAAACACTGGTGGTTAAACTACTTACTTATTCATTCAGTATTCAACAAATATTTGCTGAGAAACTACTATGCATCAGGCAGGAAACAGAATAGAGAAAAATAGTAAACAAACAAAACTTCCGCCTTCACTAAGATTACAATCTAGTAGATGCCAGACAATAAATTTTTAAAAGTAAGTAAAATATAAAGTAGTTTACACTTTGATTAGTCCATGGAGATTAAAAGAGAAAGACAGCAAAAAAAAAAAAAAGGAAAAACTGGGAACTATGAAAGAGAGACTATATTTGAGTAGAGTGGCCACAGGAGACATTTCAGATAAAGTGCTATTCGAGCAATAAACCGTGAAGAGCTGAGGAACCAAGCTATATGTTTTTCAGAAAGAAATGCATTTCAGACAGAGAGGATTCCAGGCAACCCCCCTAATGAAGGAGCACGCCTAGGATGTTCCATGGAGAGCAAAGGAACCATTGCGGCTGGAGCAGAAGGGGATGAAATCTAAGCATGGCAGACACTTAAGACTGAGTGAGGCACTCATCTGAGCACAAACTCTAAGCAAAAAGTCAGGAATCAACACAAGTCATACCTTATGGCAATATTTTTACAAATCAAACAATTGTAAAACATCCAGGATAGACAAAATATCAAAATTTCAGATGAAAACACATTAGGATCCGACCCACATGACAAATTTCTTCCTTTTGCTTCAGGATCCACTGGGGGTCCACTTGCCACTGATTCTGATCTGTCTTCATTTACATTTTTGACACTTGGTTCATCATAACTTTTTCGCATTCATTTTGTTTTTTAAAATATCACAGTGAAATATTTATGCTGATTCATGGGGGTTTGGTGCTGACTTTAATTTTACACTGGAAGCCAGTGCTTCTCTTGTCTCACCCTAGTCCCAATCTTTCTGTCATTTTGCAATTTAGCAAACACCTGTCCTGCATTTTATAAAAATGGACCTTATTTTTAGAACTGTTTTAGATGTATAGAAAAATGAAAAAGAGTAGACGACTTTTGCACATAACACACTCAGTTTCTTTTTATTATTAATGTCTTACATTAGTATGGTATGTTTGTTACAATTAATGGTTCAATGTTGATCCATTCTTATTAATTAAAGTTCATACTTTATTCAGATTTCCTCAGTTTTAACCTCTTGTTCCTCTCCTGTTCAAGAATACATCATCACCTGTAGCCATCACATCTTCGTTTTTTTATTTATTTATTTTTATTTTTATTATACTTTAAGTTCTAGGGTACATGTGCATAACGTGCAGGTTTGTTACATATGTATACTTGTGCCATGTGGGTGTGCTGCACCCATCAACTCGTCAGCACCCATCAATTCGTCATTTATATCAGGTATAACTCCCAATGCAATCCCTCCCCCCACCCCGCTCCCCATGATAGGTCCCAATGTGTGGTGTTCCCCTTCCCGAGTCCAAGTGATCTCATTGTTCAGTTCCCACCTATGAGTGAGAACATGCGGTGTTTAGTTTTCTGTTCTTGTGATAGTTTGCTAAGAATGATGGTTTCCAGCTGCATCCATGTCCCTACAAAGGACAAAAACTCATCCTTTTTTATGGCTGCATAATATTCCATGGTATATATGTGCCACATTTTCTTTTTTTTTTTTTTTTTGAGACGGAGTCTCGCTCTGTCGCCCAGGCTGGAGTGCAGTGGCCGGATCTCAGCTCACTGAAAGCTCCGCCTCCCGGGTTCCTGCCATTCTCCTGCCTCAGCCTCCGGAGTAGCTGGGACTACAGGCGCCCGCTACCGCGCCCGGCTAGTTTTTTTTTTTTTTTTTGTATTTTTTTAGTAGAGACGGGGTTTCACCATATTAGCCAGGATGGTCTCGATCTCCTGACCTCGTGATCCGCCCGTCTCGGCCTCCCAAAGTGCTGGGATTACAGGCTTGAGCCACCGCGCCCGGCCGTGCCACATTTTCTTAATCCAGTCTGTCACTGATGGACATTTGGGTTGATTCCAAGTCTTTGCTATTGTGAATAGTGCTGCAATAAACATACGTGTGCATGTGTCTTTATAGCAGCATGATTTATAATCCTTTGGGTATATACCCAGTAGTGGGATGGCTGGGTCATATGGTACATCTAGTTCTAGATGCTTGAGGAATCGCCATACTGTTTTCCATAATGGTTGAACTAGTTTACAATCCCACCAACAGTGTAAAAGTGTTCCTATTTCTCCACATCCTCTCCAGCACCTGTTGTTTCCTGACTTTTTAATGATTGCCATTCTAACTGGTGTGAGATGGTATCTCATTGTGGTTTTGATTTGCATTTCTCTGATGGCCAGCGATGATGAGCATTTTTTCATGTGTCTGTTGGCTGTATGAATGTCTTCTTTTGAGAAATGTCTGTTCATATCCTTTGCCCACTTTTTGATGGGGTTGTTTGTTTTTTTCTTGTATATTTGTTTGAGTTCTTGGTAGGTTCTGGATATTAGCCTTTTGTCAGATGAGTAGATTGGAAAAATTTTCTCCCATTCTGTAGGTTGCCTGTTCACTCTGATGGTAGTTTCTTTTGCTGTGCAGAAGCTCTTTAGTTTAATTAGATCCCATTTGTCAATTTTGGCTTTTGCTGCCGTTGCTTTTGGTGTTTTAGACATGAAGTCCTTGCCCATGCCTATGTCCTGAATGGTACTACCTAGGTTTTCTTCTAGGGTTTTTATGGGTATTAGGCCTAACATTTAATCTCTAATCCATCTTGAATTAATCTTCGTATAAGGAGTAAGGAAAGGATCCAGGTTCAGCTTTCTACTTATGGCTAGCCAATTTTCCCAGCACCATTTATTAAATAGGGAATCCTTTCCCCATTTCTTGTTTCTCTCAGGTTTGTCAAAGATCAGATGGCTGTAGATGTGTGGTATGATTTCTGAGGACTCTGTTCTGTTCCATTGGTCTCTATCTCTGTTTTGGTACCAGTACCATGCTGTTTTGGTTACTGTAGCCTTGTAGTATAGTTTGAAGTCAGGTAGCGTGACGCCTCCAGCTTTGTCCTTTTGACTTAGGATTGTCTTGGCAATGCGGGCTCTTTTTTGGTTCCATATGAACTTTAAAGCAGTTTTTTCCAATTCTGTGAAGAAACTCATTGGTAGCTTGATGGGGATGGCATTGAATCTATAAATAACCTTGGGCAGTATGGCCATTTTCACGATATTGATTCTTCCTATCCATGAGCATGGTATGTTCTTCCATTTGTTAGTGTCCTCTTTGATTTCACTGAGCAGTGGTTTGTAGTTCTCCTTGAAGAGGTCCTTGACATCCCTTGTAAGTTGGAGTCCTAGGTATTTGATTCTCTTTGAAGCAATTGTGAATGGAAGTTCATTCATGATTTGGCTCTCTGTTTGTCTGTTACTGGTGTATAAGAATGCTTGTGATTTTTGCACATTAATTTTGTATCCTAAGATTTTGCTGAAGTTGCTTATCAGCTTAAGGAGATTTTGGGCTGAGACAATGGGGTTTTCTAAATATACAATCATGTCATCTGCAAACAGGGACAATTTGACTTCTTTTCCTAACTGGATACCCTTGATTTCTTTCTCTTGCCTGATTGCCCTAGCCAGAACTTCCAACACTATGTTGAATAGGAGTGGTGAGAGAGGGCATCCCTGTCTTGTGCCAGTTTTCAAAGGGAATTTTTCCAGTTTTTGCCCATTCAGTATGATATTGGCTGTGGGTTTGTCATAAATAGCTCTTATTATTTTGAGGTACGTTCCATCAATACCGAATTTATTGAGCGTTTTTAGCATGAAGGGCTGTTGAGTTTTGTCAAAAGCCTTTTCTGCATCTATTGAGATAATCAGGTGGTTCTTGTCTTTGGTTCTGTTTATATGCTGGATTACGTTTATTGATTTGCGAATGTTGAACCAGCCTTGCATCCCAGGGATGAAGCCCACTTGATCATGGTGGATAAGCTTTTTGATGTGCTGCTGAATCCGGTTTACCAGTATTTTATTGAGGATTTTTGCATCGATGTTCATCAGGGATATTGGTCTAAAATTCTCTTTTTTTGTTGTGTCTCTGCCAGGCTTTGGTATCAGGATGATGTTGGCCTCATAAAATGAGTTAGGGAGGATTCCCTCTTTTTCTATTGATTGGAATAGTTTCAGAAGGAATGGTACCAGCTCCTCCTTGTACCTCTGGTAGAATTCAGCTGTGAATCCATCTGGTCCTGGACTTTTTTTGGTGGGTAGGCTATTAATTGTTGCCTCAATTTCAGAGCCTGCTATAGGTCTATTCAGGGATTCAACTTCTTCCTGGTTTAGTCTTGGAAGAGTGTAAGTGTCCAGGAAATTATCCATTTCTTCTAGATTTTCTAGTTTATTTGCATAGAGGTGTTTATAGTATTCTCTGATGGTAGTTTGTATTTCTGTGGGGTCGGTGGTGATGTCCCCTTTATCATTTTTTATTGCGTCTATTTGATTCTTCTCTCTTTTCTTCTCTATTAGTCTTGCTAGCGGTCTGTCAATTTTGTTGATTTTTTCAAAAAACAACTCCTGGATTCATTGATTTTTTGGAGGGTTTTTTGTGTCTCTATCTCCTTCAGTTCTTCTCTGATCTTAGTTATTTCTTGCCTTCTGCTAGCTTTTGAATGTGTTTGCTCTTGCTTCTCCAGTTCTTTTAATTGTGACCATCACATGTTCTTAAATGCCCCTTGGCTGTGGCTATTTGTCAGACTTTCCTCATTTTTAATGACCTTGACAGTTTTGAGAACTGATCAGATATTTTGTAGACTGCTCCGTTATTGGGATTTGTCTGATATCTTTGTCATAATAAGACTAGGATTCTGGGTTTGGGAGAGGACACCACAGAGATAAGTGTCATTTTTGCCACATCACATACCATCAACATGATTTTCTACTATTGATATTGACCTTGATCACCAGATCTGTCCATAGTAAATTTACTCTTTTACCCCATTCCATACTAGCAGGAAGTCACTATTTGCAGCCTACACCTGAGGAATGGGAAGCTATGTTCTCGCTCCTTGAAGGTGAAATATCCGTGTAAATTATTTGGAATTCTTCTACACAGATTTGTCTCTTCTCCCCCATTTGTTAATTTAGTTCGTCATTTTATTTATAACAGTATGGATTCACAGACACTTATTTTATACTTTGAATTACAATCAAATATTGTTTATTTATTTTGTTGCTCAAAATGTCCCAGTTTTGGCCATTAGGAACTCTTTCAGTTGGTTCTTGTGCATCATTGACATATCCTATTATTGTGGGGTCTTGGTGGAGAAGGGAGGAAAGTTCCTTGCTTTCTAATGCTGCCAGATGCTCTATCTTCATCTTGTAGATTTCTTGCAACAGTCCTAGAATCAGTCAGTTCTCCAAAGCCTTGGTTCCTTTTGTTTGAGAATGTTATTAAAAACCAAGTTCTGGCTGCTAACTGTGCTCGCTGTCACTGGGATGCCCCTTGCTTTTTGAAAATCAAAGGTGACAGCAAAAAATAAAAAATAAAGGAATAAGTTCTGATTATAACATTACTTTATCCCTGCAGACTTTAACTGATATGTCCAATTTTTATCCTTAGTTTACTAAAATTTTTATGTAATTTAATATTGAGTATTTGCTGTTTGAGTAGTTACTTTCATGAGGACAAAGAAAAACATTCTCTTAAATTCAGTAGACTGACCAGCCACTGGGCTAAGTGCTGCACTCTCGAATGTAAGTTGTGGTGACTTTGACAATTACTCTGCCTTGTGTCTTTAAACGACAAGGAAAATTCAGGGTCATTATTCTTAAGAAATACTACATTCAACAAAACGAAGGCATGCCATAGAGACAGGTCCTTATATGACCTGCTGATTATATAAGGGGCCTATTTTCTCTTTCTCCTTTCCTTCCTTCCTTAGTTTCCCCCTTCCTTTCTTCCTGTTGAAAAATGGCATGGAGACAAAAGTTTTCACCTCCTCCGAACCAAACCCAATTGCAGCCAGTTTCCCTCAGTCTCTCTATAATCCCTTAACTTTTAGAGGTTTTAAAATCTGAGATTCCTATGTGGCCAATTGCTATTCTTGCTCCGTTTATGCAAATAATCAGGCCCAACTTCAATGAAACTAAACTTATTGTATAAACAAATGGTCTCATTTTGATTATCTTTGGTAAAAAGTGGGTAACTGTAGAGAAAATTTATGTCTCAAAAGAACTATAGTATCCCTGTTATTAGACTGTAATCCTTCATTGGTTTGGGGATTTTATCATTAACTTAGAATCTGGACTGAATTCTGAATTCCTCCAGGTTCTTCCGATTCAATTACCCCATTGTGATCTTTTAGTTTAAGTGATCTTCAGGCCAGATTTATGGCTCAGCACCATTATCCAAAGTAGGGTTTTGTGTAATCCTACTGCTGTTATTTTTACTCTGCACGATCCTTTTTAAACTTTGCACCCTTTGCCTGTCAAAGTTCTGCAGAAGTACAACATTGAATAGGATAATGCTGGCACAACATTTCAAAATGATAACCAACACCCTTGAAGCTGACAAAATTGAACTAACAATATACTCCAGGCAGAACTAGCCTGTGAGACACTCTGTCTAATCCTCCTTCTTGTCTTGGCTAAAAAGGTTTTGACACTGGTTCCTAGTCACCAATCACTTTCCTCCAACATAGGACCAAACCAACCGGGACAGGTCCATCCCAGCACCAAGGGAAAATCAAAACCTAACTGCAGGTTGATTGATCAGCAGTGTGTTCAGAGAACAATTTTGATCAAAAGGGGAAAATGTGAGAGTTGTCAGTACCAAAATGAAACCATTTGTGTTAATACCAAACTAAATGGAGCCAGAAAGTGTTGAAAAGAGAGTCTTCACACATATTTGCCTGATTACAAGAACTATCACAAGACTTTTTGAAAACTACAACCTTGCACAAAGAATACTTCTGTGAGGACATCTGCCTGGCAACTGCCTGTTCAACCTTATAATGACACCACCTTCATTATTAATCCTTGCAGCCAAAGACAACTGTTTTAAAACAACTTGTGTAGCCTTTTGCATTTTGCCTTTAAAAAGTTCCCTTTGCCTCAGTCTCTCCAGATATGCTATGATCTGTTATAGCATGTGTATCCTGGATTATAATCCCTTGTTCATGTCCAATTAAACTCACGTCTTTGGAAAGCCATTCTCTCTATTGTTATTTTAGTTTGGAAGTTGCCTGTGAAATATGGGGAAGAAGACCTAAGTTCATGTCATGTCTCTGTTTTGAACCATTCAAAATTTGTATCACACTCAGAAGAAAATCTAAACTCCTTATCATGGCCTGCCTGTAAGATCGACCATAACATAGCTTTTCCCTACCTTTCTAATTCATCTCCTACCACTATGCCCTAGTAAGCCAGCATCACCAGGTTTCCCATTCTCCCTCAAACACAGCATGTTTGTTCCAAACTCTCCCCTTGACATTTGCTATCTTCTCTCAGTGAAATACTCTCACTTCAGATATTCACAAGACTGACTCAAATCATCAGGGTTTGCCCCAGTGAGGTCTTCCTTGGCCACCCTATGCCAATTGCCTTTCCCTTTGATTCTGATGTCCTTACCTCGCCTTTTTGTCTTACTGCCACTTGGTACAATATGAAATGATATTTATCTGTTCATTTGTAGCTTGTCTGTTTTTGTTGCTAGAATGTAAGTTCAATGAGGACAAGGATTTAGTCTGTCTTCTTTTTTTATTCTGTGGTGTTTAGAACAGTGACTAGCACCTTGGAGGTATTTGGAAAATGTCTATTCATTGAACAACATAATGAGGCTAAACAGGTAGACTGGTCCTGCTTTCTTAGGGAAACTGGATAAATGTGTTCACAATTTTTGAAATGGCTTGTATTATCAGATTTAATTCAGCCTCCATCCCAGGCTTAATACACACACACACACACACACACACACACACACACACGCCCCA
Organism: Rhinopithecus roxellana; assembly: GCF_007565055.1. NCBI lineage: Eukaryota > Metazoa > Chordata > Mammalia > Primates > Cercopithecidae > Rhinopithecus > Rhinopithecus roxellana. Next base: position 98,331,130 of record NC_044551.1, read on the forward strand.
CATATACATATATATGTGTGTGTCTATACACATATAATACAGATACACACATACATATATCCCATTTCTCTTCTCACTTTCTTTTGTAAGGACCATTCTCACATGACACATATTTTGGGAAAATTCTTCAAGTATGGTAGGAATAGAGAGGAGGTGGAGTCCTCTGGGCACTTTTGTCAAAAATCTGCTCCTTTCTTGTGTTCCCTTTCCATGTATTTCTTTAAGGGATGCATGTTGGAATCTATGTGTCCAAGAGTTAGATATTGTCATAAGTTTTCTGCATTTGTCAATAGTCACAGGGTTCCCCCTTTCCTTGTTAAAGACATCCATCATCATTGACAATCAACTCTGCACATGAGTTATCATATCTATAGTTCAGGGGGATTTAGAGTGTCCTACAGACAAAGTTTTGTAGCCCTTGAAAAGAAGAATTTAATTTAATTTTATGAAATGGCCTTATTTGTACATCTGGTAGAATTGGGCTGTGAATCCATCTGGTCCTGGGCTTTTATTGGTTGGTAGGCTATTTATTACTGATTCAATTTCAGAGCTTGTTACTGGTCTATTCAGCGATTCAGTTTTTCTCTGGTTCAGTCTTAGGATGGTGTATATGCCCAGGAATTTATTCATTTCTTCTAGATTTTCTAATTTGTGTGCATAGAGGTGTTCATAATATTCTCTGATTGTTATTTATATTTCTGTAGAGTCAATGGTTATATCCCCTTTGTTGTTTCTAGTTGTGTCTATTTGAATTTTCTCTCTTTTCTTCTTTATTACTCTAGTTAGAGTTTTATCTATTTTATTAATTTTTTGAAAACAAAAAACTCCTGGATGCATTGATCTTTTTAACAGTTTTTCATTTCTCAGTCTCCTTCAGTTCAGCTATGATTTGGGTTATTCCTTATCTTCTGCTAGCTTTGAGGTTGGTTTGCTCTTGATTTCTCTAGTTCATTTAGTTGTGATGTTAGATGGTCAAATTGAGATCTTTCTAACCCTTTGATGTGGGTGTTTAGTGCTATAAATTTCCCTCTTAACACTGCCTAAGCTGTGTTCCAGATATTCTGGTATGTTATATTCTTGTTCTCATTAGTTTCAAAGAACTTTGCGATTTCTGCCTTAATTTCATTATTTATCCAAAAGTCACACAGGAGCAGATTATTTCATGTAATTGTATGGTTGGAGGGATTTTCTTAGTCTTGATTTCTAATTTTATTGTGCTGTGTGCTGTGGTCTGAGAGAGTGGTTGGTATGATTTCAGTTCTTTTACATTTGCTGAGGATTGTTTTACGTTAATTGTGTGGTCAATTTTAGAGTATGTGCTGTGTGGCAATGAGAAGAATGTATATTCCATTAGTGTTGGGTGGAAAGTTCTGTAGATGTCTATCAGGTTTATTTGATCCAGTGCTGAGTTCAGTTCCTGAATATCTTTGTTAATTTTCTACCTTGCTAATCTGTCTAACACTATCAGTGGAGTGTTGAAGTTTCCCACTATTATTGCATGGGAGTCTAAGTCTCTTTGCAGGTCTTGAAGAACTTATTTTATGAATCTGGATGTTCCTGTGTTTCATGCATGTATATTTAGAATAGTTAGATCTTCTTGTTGAATTGAACCCTTTACCATCATGTAATGCCCTTGTTTGTTTTTTTTTCTCATCTTTGTTAATCTAAAGTCTATTTTGCCTGAAATTGGGATTGCAACCCCACTTTTTTCTGTTTTTTATTTGCTAGGTAGATTTCTTTCTATCCATTTATTTTGGGTGTCATTGCATGTGAAATGGGACTCTTGAAAACAGCATATCATTGGGTCTTGGTCCTTTATCCACCTTGTCACTCTGTGCCTTTTATTTGGGGCATTTGGCACAGTTATATTCAAGGTTAGTATTGGTATGCATGGATTTTATTCTGTCATCATGATGTTAACTGGTTATTATTCAGACTTGTTTGTGCAGTTGCCTTATAGTGTCACTGGTCTGTGTACTTAAGCATGTTTTTGCAGTGGCCAGCATCATCTTCATACCAAAACCTGGCAGAGACACAACATAAAAAAGAAAACTTCAGGCCAATATGACTGATGAACACTGATGCAAAAAATCCTCAAAAAAATACTTGTAAACCAAATCCAGCATCATATGAAAGAGCTAACCCACCGTGATCAAGTAGGCTTCATCTCCAGGATTCAAATTTGGTTAAACACACACAAATCAATAAATGTGATTCATCACATAAACAGAATTAAAGACAAAAACTACATGATTATCTCAATAGATGCAGAAAAGGCTTTCAACAAAATTCAACACCCCATCATGCTAAAAACTCTCAATAAACTAGGAAATGAAGGGACACATCTCAAAACAATAAAAGCCATCTATGACAAACCCACAGTCAACATCATACTGAAGGGGCAAAAGCTGGAAGTATTTTCCTTGAAAACCAGCACAAGACAAGGATGCCCTTTCTCAACACTTCTATTCAACATAGTATTAGAAATCCTGGCTGGAGCAATTAGGCAACAGAAAGAAATGAATGCCATCCCAATAAGAAAGGAGGAAGTCAAACTACCCATTTGCAGATGACATATATCTAGAAAACCCCATAGCTCCTTAAAATGATAAACAACTTCAGCAACATCTGAGGATACAAAGTCAATGTACAAAACTCACTAGCACTCTTATACACCAACAACAGTCAAGCCAGGAATGCAATCCTATTCACATTTGCCATAAAATAATAAAGTACCTACGAATATAGCTAACCATGGAGGTGAAAGATCTCTGCACTGAGAGCAACAGAACACTTCTCCAAGAAATCAGAGATGATAGAAACAAATAGAAAAGCATTCCATGCTCATGGATACGAAGAATCAATATCATTAAATGGCCATACCACCCAAAGCAATTTATAGATTCAATGCTCTTCCTATCAAACTACCAATGATATTATTCACAGAACTACCAAAAAAAAAAACTATCTTAAGATTCATATGGAACCAAAAAAAAAAGAGCCTGAATAGCCAAGGAAATTTTAAGCAAAAAGAAAAAAGCTGGAGGCATCATGCTACCTGACTTCAAACTATATACTACTGAGCTACAGTAACCAAAACAGCATGGCACTGGGATGAAAACAGACACATAGACCAATGAAACAGAATAGTCAGCCCAGAAATAAGACCACACATCTACAACCATCTGATCTTCCACAAAGCTGACAAAAACAAGCAATGGGGAAGGACTCCCTATTCAACAGTGGTGTGATAACTGGGTAGCTATATGCAGAAAACTGAAGCTGGACTCCTTCCTCACACCTTATACAAAAATCTACTCAAGATGGATTAAAAACTTAAATGTAAAATCCCAAACCACAAAATCCTTGGAAGACAATCTAGGCAATACCATTCTGGACATAGGAACAGCAAGGATTTCATGTCAAAGACACCAAAAGCAATTGCAACAAAAGCAAAAATGGGATCTAATTAAACTAAAGGGCTTCTAAACAATAGAAGAAACTACCAATGGAGTAAACAGACAACCTACAGAATGGGAGAAAATTCTGAAAACTATACACATGACAGAGGTCTACTATCCAGCATGTATAAGAAATTTAAACAACTTTAAAAGAAAAAAACAAACAACCCTATTAAAAAGTAGGCAAAAGACATGAACAGACATTTTGCAAAAGAAGACATACACGCGACAAACAAGCATATGAAGAAAGCTCAACATCACTGATCATTGGAGAAATGCAAATCCAAACCACAATGAGATACTATGTCACACCAGTCAGAATGCCAGAGTCAAAAAATAACAGATACTGGCATGGAGGTAGAGAAAAAGAAGCACTTCTACACTGTAAATTATTCCAACCATTGTGGAAAGCAGTGTGGTGATTCCTCCAAGTACTAAAAACAGAACTACCATTTGGCCCAGCAATCCCATTACTGGGTACATATCCAAAGGAATATAAATCATTATATCATAAAGACACCTAAATGTATATGTTTATTGCAGCACTAGTCACAATAGCAAAAACATTGAATCAACCTAAAGGTCCATCAATGGTAGGCTGGATGAAGAAAATGTGGTACATATACACTATGGAATACTATGCAGCCATAAAAAGAACAAGATCATGTCTTTTGCAGGAACAAGGATGGAGCTGGAGGCCATTTTATTTAGCAAATGAACACAGGAACAGATAATCAGATATGGAACAGACAACCAGGTATTGCATGTTCTCACTTATAAGTGGGAGCTAAATGATGAGAATACATGGACACATAGAGGGAAACAACAGACACTCAGGCATACCTGAGGGTGGAGGTTGGGAGGAGGGAGAAGATCAGAAAAAATAACTAATAGCTACTAGGCTTAACAACTGGGTGATGAAATAATATGTACAACAAACCCTCATGACACAAATTTAGCTATGTAACAAACCTGCACATACACCCCTGAACTTAAATAAAAGTCATAAAAATAGAAAAAAAAACTATTTTTATTCTTTCTCTTTCCTTTCCTTTCCTTCTTTCTTTCCTTCCTTCCTTCCTTCTCTTCTTCCTAATGAAAAATGGCATAAAAAGTCTCCAGAATACTGGAATCTTACCCTGGAAAACCCAATAAAAGTTAAGAAATGTCATTAAAATGACTAGATTTGGTTCCTAAAACAGGGAAATTTGCTTTCAAATAATCACCTTTGGGGAATGGTTTTTGTTTTGTTCAAAATCTACAAACTACAAATGCAAAATCTTACAGAGTAAACATGTTGACCAATAGAATTCCTGATGCTTCATAAATATTCAAAGAGTATCGCATTTGATGACATGTCAGAGTTGAACAATACACTACCTAATCTGATATTCTGTTGATTAGAAGAAATATTTTGCCTGCTTCTTGTGGGAAGGTGAAAACCTCTGTGTTTGCACTTGGCCAATTATATACATCTACATGGGGAAAACATAAATACTAAGTCATTTCCCCCAGACAATTCTATTACATGGTTGAAAGCATGTGGTTGCTTTTCCCTATCATCAATTTTACCTCTACTAAAGCCTGGTTCTTTTCCTATCTTCAAAGTGAGAAGGAAAAATGTGCTCCATTTCATTCACATGCAAATTAAGAATCAAAGAATAAAAAATCTTTTTTCCCAAGTTCAGAGTGATCAACTCTCTTTGGTAATTACACAGGTTACCACAATGAGAAATGCAAAAATCTTGGGACCCACTGAAGCTTAATTACTCCCCATACTTACTCTGATCCCTTCTTAGCAGCCTACATCTCTGCGTTAATTCATAGCTAATAGAGGTCAGAGTCAGGGTTAATAGCCTGCAGCTCAACATTCATTAAGTCATTCACTGATCATTATAACATCCTGAAAAAGCTTTGTGTTGAAGTTTTAATAGCAGCAATATATGGAGACTTGCTGTTCTCAAATACTAATAATGTTCTTTTATGACAGTAAAGAAGTGTGCACATCCAACAACTTATGTTAATCTTGATTACCAATTCTGCCCTCTCCGAGTGAATTCAAAAATAAATTTTTAAGGAAACTTTCAGAAAGATGATTTTATCTATCAGAACTCTCATAATCATCAGAATGCAAGAGCAAAAGTCGCAATCTTTGGGATCAATAAGTCCCCTGGCTGCTGATAGAGCCCTGTATAGGGTGCTTGGCCTGGAAGATTCCTCTGATCAAAGCACTTTATTCCAGTCCATTCAGCAGACATTAACTGAGCACCTATGATGGAATGACCATCATATCTATTTTGTTTAGTAATATTTTGTTTATTACTAAACAAAATAGATATGATTTTGTGGAATCTACATTCTAGCCACCTGGAAAAATTCCCTGGCCCACATGAAAGTACAATTTGGAGGTTGGTCAAAGGAAACACATGAGGTATATATGCATTGTCAAGGATGGGCCTCAGACACATGCAGACATTTTGTATGTATAGCTACTTGTATAAATTTAGGAGTATAGAATAATACTATAGATTGTCTCTTAATACATACATAGGTTTGTAAATATATTTTTAAAGGACTAGAGGCTTCATATTTAACAATGGTTATCTCCAAGTTGGGATGGGAAGTAGAAAGGATGTAGGAGTCAGGGACAGGAATCAGGGTGGTCAAAGGAGCCTTATGTGCTGGGTTCCAAACTATTTGTTGCAATGTTCTGGGACATAATCAATACATTAGTCATGTTCCTGCCAAAAATAAATAACTTGAATTTAATCATAAGGAAACAACAACAAAAACAAATTGAGTAATAATCTACAAAATAACTGACGTGCACTCTTGAAAACTGCCAAGGTCATAAAAGACAAAGTGTTGCTGATGAACTGACTAAAGATTCATGACAGCTAAAAAGCAATACACCACCCTTGATTGGATTCTGAGTCAGAAACAAAAATAGTTAGAAATGACATTATTGGAACTATTAGAAAATGTTACATGGACCGTGACTTAAACAACAGGATTGCATCAGTGATTTTGGGAGTTTGAGTATCCTTGCTCATAGGGAACATACAGGAAGTACCTAGTAGTAAAGTAAAACTTTAACTTACCCTCCAATGGTTCAATGGTTCAGAAAATAATTGAACAGAAAGAGAGACAGAGGGAAAGATTTTGAGTAGCTCAGACTGCAAGTTAGAAATTCATGTAAGAGTTGATGCTAGTCAGAAATCCATTAGGCTGGCCAGGTAAGCTAAAACCCATGCAGGATTTTTATGTTATAGCCTTGAAGAAGAATTTCCTCTTCTCTGGGAATTACCAATTTTTACTCTTAAGGTCTTCAACTGTTTTGGTGAGACCACTCACACTATGGAGAGTAATCTACTTTACTTAAATTAAAATGATCGTAAATGTTCACCACATCTACAAAATACCTTTCTAGCAACATCCAGACTAACGTTTGACTAAACAAGTGGGCATCATAGCCTAGCCAGGCTGACCATAACATTAACCAACACAGGCAACTAAGGTGATGATGGCACTGAGCATTAAGCTCAAGAACACAGGAAGGAAAACACTTGGGAAGAACATGAGTTCAGGTTCAGACATGCTGAGTTGGAAATGTCTATGAAACAGCCAAACCAGCTGTGAAGGAAGCAACTGATATATGGCTGTTGCAGACCACAGAGGTGTTGTTGGATTGTGCCAGCAGGAGGGAAAAGTTCTTCAAAGAAAGCTGACCTAGCAATTTCAAACAGTAGAGAAAAAGAGAATGTTCTCATCAAATTTGCCAATCTGAAGGTCAATTATGAAACTCCTAAAGATGTTGACATGAAAGCTGAATAGGAGTTGAGAAACTCTACTCTTTAACCATCCCTGACAGTTCACTTGTCTCCTGGAATACCTGATGCAGCATAACAGTGACACAATAATTCAGACAGCTTTTTGGAGTCGTTATCTAGAGTCCAAGAAACACTCAGAGGAAGGGGCTAAGCTACAAAAAGGACATTATACTCCACTACTACAACATCCTGTGTGCCCTAGGGCAAGCCACTTAACCATTCTAATCTTTAGTCTCTTTTTCTATAAAATTGAAATAGGCTGGGCGCGGTGGCTCATGTCTGTAATCCCAGCACTTTAGGAGGCCAAAGTGGGCGGGTCACCTGAGGTCAGGAGCTCAACACCCACCTGGCCAACATGCTGAAACCCTGTCTCTGCTAAAAATACAAAAATTAGCTGGGTGTGCTGGTGGATACCTGTAATCACAGCTACTCGGGAGGCTGAGGCAGAAGAATCGCTTGAACCTAGAAGGCAGCAGGTTACAGTGAACTGAGACGGCACCATTGCACTCCAGCCTGGGTGACAAGAGCGAAACTCTGTCTCAAAAGAAATAAATAAATAAAATAAAATAACAATTACACTTGGCTTAAAAATAGCTTAAGGGTTAAATTATATTTATATATGTAAAAGTAACAGTAAATTGGAAACAGAGATGCAAGTATTAGTAGTTGGTATAAGCTGTTATTACTATTAAACACTTACACAATAAGGACCTTAACTTCTAAAAATGTGGACAACTTTTATTGAAAGTCTAGTTACAGCCTATTATGGAAAAATATTTAGATATGTATTTCCTAGTTTTATAAATCATAGACATAGATATCAGAAAACTGAGCCTTGGAAAACATTTTTAAACATCTAAGTGTTATTTCTCATTTGTAATGCACTAAAAGCCATGTGGGAAGCCGTTCTTCTTTTCATAGTTACGAATTCAGAACTACGGTAGAAAAATTTAAGCATGAAGCTGTACTGGTATTCTTAGCTAATTAGGGTCAGCTGTCTTTTCAATAATTTGAACCTTTTGTTATCTAGGCAAAAATGCAGCCAAGTTTTCATGAGGCAAAGTTAAAGACTATCCATTTTTGTTGATAATTGTCATCCATTATTTTTTTTCCTCTGAAGCAAGTTACTGTGAATTTATTAAAAAAGAAAAAAAAGTTCAAAAATTTGGTGGCTGACAAGCGTGGCTTCCACTTTCTGAGGACAAACCACAGATAGGTTGTAAGGATAGACCAGAGAAATGGTGGGCTGGTCCCTTCCTGTGTCAATGTTTACAATGGGATGACATTTGTACTCTGATTCCTGACACGAATAATGTACATTTATAGTACTTACCAAAAATCTCAGTGGTGTCATTTGTGTCCCATTATGTAGGTGAGATTTATTCATAAAATGTTTATTGAGCATTTACTATGTGCCAGGCATTGTCATGGGTGCTGGGGAATACAACAGTGAACTACACAAAGTCCCTGCCCCCATGCAGCTCCTATGGAACCAACACACGTTCAATGCCTGTGAGATGCTTCACTCTCTGCTAGACTTCGGGAATACCAGAATGAGCAAGGATGTCAAGAGCTTGCAAATTAAATGGGGAAAACACGAACCATCTGTAAGAACCAGCCAGCATAGGGTGTTAGGTAAGGCAATTCCAAAAGTTGAGTGAGAGGCATGTGATAATAGCACTTATCTTTTAAAAAATTTGGAAAGGAGAGCTTTATTTCTCATAAAGGGTTGCATCCAGCAGGGTGACCATTCTGACAGGCTGGGAAGTGTAGTTCCTGGCCAGAAGCTGGAAACAGACACTTGGAGGGAGGGCAAAAGGAAATGGTAATTTCTGCTGAGTCCAGTGACTGAAAGTACATACTCCATCAGCTATAGGAGAAGCCACGGATACTTATGAAAGTAGAAAGACACACATGCCCAATTGAGTTTCATGCCTCTCCCTGGGACCCATGTTTAAAAAATGACAATGTTAACACGATCCAAGGGTGGAGCTTTCAGCCTTCTGATGTCGAAATGTGAAATAGAGGACATGAAAGTCCTCACTGCACATCCTCAGTAGACTGGCCAGACCCACTTTGTGGTCGGTGATCTCTCACCAGGAAGGAATGCTGGTAAATTGTGCCAAAACTGGGAAGAGAGGAGCAGCATCAGGCGGTTGCTTGATCCCAGCAGTGCAGCCTTTTGAAAGGGATGGTTTCTGTTTAGCCCTTGGGGAAGAAAGCCTAATGGTTACTGAAGGAGGTGATAAAGCTAGGCATGCCCAACCTTCTATCCCATGAAGACCTGAAAACAGCATCTCTCTTTATCAAGGAAAGTTCCAGAAAGAGAAAGTTTTTGTCTTAGTTTAAGCTTCAAGTCAAACTAAGACCTGAAAGATCAAAATATGAGTAGAATTCAGCCAGGAAAGAGAAAGCATTGTTAAGGACACTTTTGTGGGAAGTTCCACAGACAAGAGAGATCATCAAATAGTTATTAAAACAAAACACATTCATGAACGTAGAGCTGAGGACGTGCAGGTGTATTTGGAAAGCAAAGCTAGAAATCCTCTTGGAAGGCTGGGGAATATGCAGTTGCTTGTGAGCAGGGCCTCTCATTTGAGAGAAGTCAAGGTCAGTTCAATCTGTTTGTCCCTTAGGCTACCAGGACATTAAAAAATAAAGAAACGTCAAAAGATAATTATAATAATTAGATATTTTAAATGTTTGCACTTAAATGAATGCTTCAACACAAGTATATAAACTTCAATGACTGTGGAAGTAATATTTTTAGAAATAAATCTAAACATGAGGTCTTTTATTAATATGAGACCACCTCCCCCAAAACACTGTGCACACAAACACAGACACACACATACACCTATTGCCCATACAACACTCATGTATGAAGCCTTCCTTGGAAGGAAGAAGAATGGGGGACTTTGTCATAAGAATATTAGAAATGCGTGGAAAGAATTGAATCAAGGAAGTAAGATAATTCTATTTGCATTTTATGAATTACAGAAAATGGACTAAAGGGAGGCGGGATTGGGGACAGAAGACAAGATGAGAGCTGTTGCCATCATTCGCATGAGACGTGGGAGTGATCTGGACCAGCACAGAGGGCCTGGCACCAGCTTTGGATTAGAGAACCATTTGGATGGTGGAATCAGCCAGACCTGATAACCAATTGAATAAGGGAAGTGAGGGAGATACAGAAATTTGTTTGCCAATCAAAATAGTCAAGCTGCTTTCAGCTTATAAAAACAACATCATTTCCATAGCATCTTCACTTCCTGGAATGGTTTTATATCCATATAACCTCCACTGGTTTTAAATCATTAATAACTACAATATAATGAAGTGCTTCATTTTTAAAGTAGCTTGAAGAAATGTTGGCTACAAAAACTTCATGGATGTTTTCCCACTTTCTAGCATTTCTATGAAGCTGCCATTTTGAGAAGTATTTTGATATTTGTGATCTAATTTTAAAATGTTAGTCCCTCCTACATGTGAATGAGATGTAAGTAGCTGAACATAAATTCAGATGTCATTCGAGTATGCTCTTAACATTAAAAAGTTATTGAGAGCAATCATCATAGATGAATGGCATATTTATAAATATCATTCAAAAATATTAGCAAAGCGCTTTTATTTCCTCAAGATTCACTAATGTTTCTGTCTTTATTAAATTTGAAAAATAAATTTCTATGAAGAATCACAGCAAGCCATTTTGCAGTAAATATCTTTAGAGAAAGGCCACATTCTTCCATAGAGACACGTCACAGCTAATGGATATATTCAAAGGTTAAATTTCAGAACCCTAGACCAGGTTTGATTCATGCTGTTTTATAATTGCATGGCCCCTGGCTACCTCAGTTGGTTAGCACACCATATTAATGAGGCCAGTGGCAAACGTTCAAATCCCTAGTCAGGAAACTTGTTTTTCTCTGCTTGTGGTGATAGCTGTAATACTTACTCCAAGTCAAGCATCAGAAATGTGTGTCAACTGTCACAATATCAAGAGAGAGTGCAAATGGCTTAATGAAAATCTGTCCTTTCTACTACAAAAACATCTCAAAGCACTCCACAACTAATGGGGGAGATAATGGTGTCACCTTCAAATACAGAGTAGGATATTCCTCATATTACTACAACAAACAAAGTTCCTGCCAGAAGCAAGTCATAAATGTCACCGAGAATGATGATCTTCAATTAGATTCCACATGAATAATTTCTTCATTTTTCATCTTTGACCAAATAGCACTAAATTTGCCACTAAGTGAAACTACGTGAAATGTGCATTTACCTGCTTCCTCCCTGTCTCTCAAAATTGTTATGAGAATGAATCAGATAGTATCTTGGAGGCATTTTAAAATATAAAATATTAATCCGAATTGCCCCCTTCTGTCTCAGTAGGGAAGTAGACATATTGAGTTTTCATAATACAAAAGCAACAGGCAACATGCAATTCGGCCTCAAACAACAAGCAATTCAGAAAGGAATAACAGAATTTCAAGCTCACTATTGGAGTGGAACAATTGTTTGAATGAGTTAAGTGATCAACTGTTAGCATAATGTAGACAGAGCCATTAGTACTTCTGACAGAATCATCCCTAGATGTTCAGTTTAGCAATATTCACTTTCGAGTAAAATTCAGAAGATGGTCAGTCCACGCTGAAACCTATCTAGAAGGTTCAATGGCTTTATTAACAAAAAATCTCACTGGAACACAGTCTCTCTTGTGATGTAGGGGCTGAATGAAGTTCTGCAAGAGATACCTGACCAGCTAGCAAAGTGGCTCTAGAGGTGGGGCTTTAAGTAAAGGAAGAAAAACAGAAGACGGGAATTACATGGGTCCAGGATCTAGCCTTCAGGTTTTTTTGTTAGCTGAATCCAGAAGCCAAAGTTCAAGAAGTAACCCTTGAATTGTCCTTTTCACACGTTTGGTCATTCACTCTAATTGTTCTTCTCACCCATGTCTCTACTTCTTTAAATGTTACTCAAATCCATTCATTTCACTCTATCCCCTGCTTTCTATTCTTCTAACACCCCATACCTTCTGTTACTCCTGGAATGCTAAAAGGAATCTGTGAAGGAAACTCAAATCTACACAGAAGTTTCTGTATTTTTTAAAGAACCTCAAAATCATCAAATTCATAGGAACATTTAAAAATCAGAATGTTGATGATTTATTTGTTATCTTGCACCAGGAGAATGATCCACATCTGTCATTTGCTCAGGAAATTCTCTTAGTAGGCAAGCCTGCTGAGAAACCAAGAGGTTATTTCATCACCACAGAGTTCAACTAAAAAGTGTTGAAATTTTAGGGGCCACTTCCACCAAGTTAGAGTCAGTGGATGCTTTGTAGTTCCCCTTTCTAACTGAAGGAGCCATGGAGGTGAGCCATGGAGGTAGGGTGGCAGGAGATTGATCTGACCCAGATATAGATAAAGAGGTGAATAATGTTGTCCAGCACTGCTCCTCAATGCTCAATCCTTTGCGGAAGGATATTTGTTTACAGGCAATGCATTAGCCTCAGTTCCCTCTTCTGCAAAGCAAGAGGATAAGCTATGGGTTCTCTAAAGTCTTTTAGATAAGCATCTTTTCAAAAGTAGTGGAAGCTAAAAGTTCAATAAAAATCATGAGCTTTGCCATTAAATAATTGATTAATATATTTCTCTAGATAACCAGAATGAAAAGTCCTATCCCTAGAAGTCTCATGATAGAATTTCTTTCTGTATTTTTCTTATTATACTCTGGGAAGATGAGCATGAGTATCTTAGTTGGCTTAATTAATAGTGAGAGTGTCAAGAGGCAAAAATACATTATTCTTTCTTTTGGGCTTGAACACTAATTATAACATACAGCTTTTCTAGAAAATTTGGAAAACACTTTTCCCTACATGTTTATAATGACACCTTTTCCTTTCTTCTGAATATCCCAAACCAAAATACCACCTGGTATACAAAAAGAGTTGGCCTCGGGCCAGGTGCGGTGGCTCACACCTGTAATTCCAGCACTTTGGGAGGCCGAGGCGGGCAGATCACAAGGTCAGGAGATCGAGACCATCCTGGCTAACACAGTGAAACCCCGTCTCTACTAAAAATACCAAAAAAAAAAAAAAAAAAAAAAAAAATTAGCCAAGCAAGGTGGCAGGCGCCTGTAGTCCCAGCAACTTGGGAGGCTGAGGCAGGAGAACAACGTGAACCCAGGAGGCGGAGCTTGCAGTGAGCCGAGATCGCACCACTGCACTCCAGCCTGGGCGACAGAGCAAGACTCCGTCTCAAAACAAAGAAAAAGAGTTGGCCTCACTTGCTATAGGGGAAAGTGAATAGCCTTTTATTTATTAAAACAATCAGAGATCTAGAATGATAAAGGAAAATACTCCCCTTTGTTATATGGGAAGATAAATTTGGTAATAGCATTCTATAGAACAGCAGTCCCCAATCTTTTTGGCACCAGGGACCAGTTTTGTGGAAAACAATTTTTCCGTGGACCAGAGGTCAGGGGGATAGCTTCAGGATAACTCAAGCACATTAAATTTAGTGTGTACTTTATTGTTTTATTTTTACATTGTGATATACGTTGAAATAATTATACAACTCACCATAATGTAGAATCAGTGGGAGCCCTGAGCTTGTTTTCCTGTAACTAGACAGTCCCATAAGGAGATGACGGGAGACAGTGACAGATCACCGGGCATTAGATTCTCATAAGGAGCACACAACCTAGATCCCTCGCATGCACAGTTCACAGTAGGGTTTGTGCTCCTATGAGAACCTCATGCTGCTGCTGATGTGACAGGAGGTGGAGCTCAGGCAGTAATGCAAGTGATGCAGGGAGGCTGTAAATACAGATGAAGCTTCACTCACTCTTTGGCCACTCACCTCCTACTCTGCAGTCTGGTTCCTTACAGGTCATGAACCAGTACCAGTCTGTAGCCCGGGGGCTGGGGATCTCTGCTCTAGAACACTAGACACCTATAATACATATTAGATCTTTCTTCCTTCTGCCCCTGCCATGTCAATAACAAAGGCTGATCTTGGAATGGAACCAGACAAAGGAAACCTACCTGGAGTCCTGTAAAGGAAGAAATTTAATTATTATAAAGCTGGAGAGATTTCAATTGGGCATAAGGAGAAACTCATCATCATTGCTGTAATAAAATGTTGAAATAGGCCAATCAGAGCTCATGAAGTTTCTATCCTTGGAAATTTTCTTTAAAAGCTAAAAAAAAAATAAAAAATAAATAAAAATAAATAAAAAAACTCTGTCTGAGGTCCTTTGTTCATTCATCCGTTCATTCATTCCTTTTATAGGAATGACTGATGTACTCAGTAACCTAAATTACCTAAATATGTACAAAGCATACTTTTCAGTCACAAGATAGGAATCATAATCATGTGGTCTCCTTAGGTTTGTAACATTTCTCAAATGTTATGAAGTGCTCATGCATACAAATATGGAAAGATTGGCTAAGAGAAGATTTTCCAGAGAAATATTTTTTAAGCAAAGACAGACTAATCCGGTTTCTGGTAATCATATGTGGCTCTTTGTAATAAAGAACATTTCTGAGAAATGAGTGTAGGCTGTGCTGTGTAATTTACTTCAGAAGGGGAAATGACCTCCGAGATAGTGACCTTCCATCACCAAAGTTATCCAAAATTTGGATGACCATCTGTCAAATTGGAGCTCATATTTTGTTTGAGGGAACTATCTACCTCTAAAGGGTGCTTTCAATGAAAACAAAACGGTCAAATTGTTAAGTAGCAATCTTAATCTGGGACACTCTAAAAGATAGACAATGTCAGGCCCATTAGATGCATGAATGCACACACACACAGCCACACTCACACCACTCATACTCACACACACACTCACAACCCCACACTCACACTCTTTCTCTCTCTCACACACACACACCTCCCAGAAAAGAATTAAGCTTGATCTGAAAGTACTAGTTTGCTTCCTACTTCTGAAGTTAGGGAAACTCATGCCAAATTCATGTTTAGGCACCTTAACGAGGTGATTCAGGAGAACAAGTGGGGTGGTTATTTGACAACCTACATGGCACAGGCACCAACTAATCAGAACTGACTGGAGCAAGATCTCAGTACCCCTTGCTGTGCCAGATGTTGACCCTTATTTGCTAGATCCAGGGACATCCACGGGTGTCTGAGAGCAAAAAAACAAAACAAAAAAAAACAAAAACAAAAACAAACTGGGCACAAGACAACCTACAGGACCAGGACTTTGGGGACAATGGCTATCTATCAGCTGGTTCAGAAATATTTTCTAATTTTAAAAAGCAATACTACTGGCCCGGCGTGGTGGCTCACACCTGTAATCCCAGCACTTTGGGAGGCCAAGGCGGGCAGAACCCGAGGTCAGGAGATTGAGACCATCCTGGCTAACATGGTGAAACTCCAACTCTAGTAAAAATACAAAAAAAAAAAAAAAAAAAATTAGCCAGGTGTGGTGGTGGGTGCCTGTAGTCCCAGCTACTCGGGAGGCTGAGGCAGGAGAATGGCGTGAACCCAGGAGGCAGAGCTTGCAGTGAGCCGAGATCACACCACTGTACTCCAGCCCGAGCGACAGAGCAAGACTATGTCTCAAAAAAAAAAAAAAAAAAAAAAAAGGCAACACTACCATAATTGAAGACTATGGATTGGCTATCTGTCCCGGAAACAACTACTAATGTGAATCCAAATACCACCACTGTCACCACACTAATCCTCTTTCCTGACAGTGAGTTTGAAGGGAAAGAAAGAAAAGGGGCAATCTCTTCTGACTTCTCCAGGTTCTTCCTTCTCTTCTCTGTGACATATTAATAAATGGGGATACAACGGCAGGGCCTCACAACATGGCAGGGAAGATGGGCTGGAGGGTCTCATACAAACAGAGACTTCAATGACTCCATGTTAAACAAAAGAAACCCCCACAGTAGTTTGTTTTCAGAATGGTGATGTTTTATCTTACTTTGTACAGTAATGCCTATGATAATTGGCATTGAAATAGAAGCTGGAAACATAGCTTAACTTAGAGGTTAAAAAAGTAAAAATTAGGACTTGGGGCGAAGGGTCAAATTTTGTGTTAAGACCAGCACAATTCCAAGTGTCATCGTCCATCTAGAAAAAAAGTAAGAAAGAAAAAGTTCCACACAATACAGTCACTAGGTTGGGTGGGAACAAAAGCACATGAGTATGAGATGATGTTGGCAATTTTTATGGAGCTAATTCACCTGTCACACTAGCTTCACCCATTCACTCATCTATTCAGAATACATTGAACTCCTTCCATTTAACTCTTTAACTGCACTGGCAGAAGTCTTCTGTAAGCTGCAAAGCACCATACTGATGCTTGTTTTTATTACTACAGCCAACTGATTCCCCTGCGAGGCAAGAATCATGTTACAGCCTTTGATAAAACTAATTCTAATTACACAAGTAACAATAAATCCATTCCTCTTTTAAAAAAGAAAAAAAATTAAACATTAAAGAAAAAGTAGAATGACCATATGATTTATTATCCAAACTGGGACACTCTTGAGAATGAATGGAAGGATATTAATAGTTATACCAGGACATGAGGTATAAACTGAGACAGACAGGCCAGACAAATTGGGACACTGCGTTACCGTGCCTCTTGAGAACACCATGCCTCCAAAGTCTGGTTCTTCTGACCTTTCTCAAAGGTAATTACTGTTACTATTTAAGAAGGGTGACAATTTGAAAGCATTTAAATTTCACAGGATGCTTGACAGAAATCCAGAGAACTTTTTGTAGAGTCAAGAGAGATAAAATTAGAGAAGAAAAACACAAGTAAAAGTCCTTCCCAGAATGTGACCCACCTTCAGCTTACAGTTTTTCCTGGGAGATTACTTCTCTGAGGCTCACTCCCACACTTCTCACTTTGAGGCCCTTCCTTCTAGCAAATTGTAGTTCTCCTTACAAAGGTCTGGCTCTCATCATTTGGCTTTACAAGATATTGGCAAAAGAGATCCACCCTTCTATGGGCAGTCTCTCAGAAACCTCTTTAATCAATACATTTTGTGTTTTGCATGGTCTTGATCGACTCTTATTTCTACTTTTTGAAGTAAGCCACTCAAGATAGTTCTCCACCAAGATTGTATCTTAATTGCATTTGATGCAGAGATTCACTTAAATTTGGGAAAGAAAATTATTCCTAACTCTTTATGTTCTCATGAGAGCAGAGAATATGCATCCAACGCCTCAGAAGGAAACTGCCCTCCACCCTTCACTCCTTGCTCCTACAGGGAGTAGAAAATAGCTGGTGGATGAGATCAGAAGATTAGAAGGAAGAAATGTCAGGTTCAGTCCCCTCAGAGATGAGGTCCCCTTCTGCAAATCGGACATTCTGGTCAGCTAAGGAAAGAAGCTCACCTGTGGTTGTTCAGCTGAATCTGGGAAAATTGGAGTAAGTCTTTTGAATTCAGGAGAAATTCAGTCCACATTTAAAACCCTGTTTTCCCATCAACTTTATCAATAATAAAGCCAGCTTTCCTTTTATTCCCCATCTGTCTGTCTTCTCTAGCCCATCTCTCTACTGGCTCTAACATCTGAACAGAAAGATGAGTGTCATTTATTGAAGCTCCACATGTAGCTCTGATTGATGAGGTTTCATAACAACTCTTCTTTGTTGTCAACTACCATGTGAAGCGGAGGCAGTGGTGCATTCTGATTCATGTATACTGTTTCTCTTGATCCCTTGGTGACTAATAGCACACACATTTGCATGCAGTTCTCAGGGTCAATTGTGAGGTCCAGGATTGCAGGATGGAGATTCTTCTATTTACAGCAGATAGCCATAGAGAGTAGAAGCTTGTAATCCTGGGTTTACTAGCATCACACACCACTGCAGTGGTTCCTAACATTTTCAGAGCCATAGACTACTTTGATTATCATGAAGATACAGAAACTCATCGCAGAAAGATGCACCTATTACCATATTCAAAAAGTTTGGCATCCAATTTTACGAGATTCCCAGTTTCCTCAAAATAAATGATCTACAAATCCTGCATTTGTTCAGATGAGTGCATGACCCAATGGCCTCACCTTGAGCTAGTTGGCAGGAAAGGACAGAATCTGGACCCTTAAGTAGGAAGAGCTCATTAGAGACAAATTCTAATTTTAGACTAAGGAAATAGACCTCGAACAAAGTTGTGTAAGGTTGTGATGTGCAAATCCCTTTAAGCTCCTTAGGATTGTTAATATTTTAAGTGCATAAGGCCCATTTTCCCTCATGCAGAAATCCTGAAAGTCTTTCCATCCCAAAGCTGTACCTCCTCTGTACTCATTTACAATATATGTGGAAAAGCAAGGGACCTAATACAAGCTCCTTCTGTTTCTGGAACAATTGACCTATGCTTATGAGGATAGCTGATGTAGGTTGCTGTTTTAAAACAAAAAGAAACCAAATGTAAATATTTTTTAAATGTATTGAACCCAGTGCCAGAGTATAGTAAGTACCCAGTAAACGATAATTATCCAGCATGGGAAGAAAGAGGTGCATTTAAAAAAAAACTTCTAAAAACCCACCATTGTTTGTACTTATTACAACTACACATTTTATGTAGACATATTTTTATATGCAAATCATTTATAACCCTGAGGCTCTGGGCAGGTAGCCAAAGTGATTCTAAGCCAGACAGACCAGACATCTATGTCATGTGACCACACATACCTGACATTAAATCATCTTGTCATATCTTTGCCTTTCCTTGCCTGTATTTCTTTCCCTTTAGTCAGCAGAAATTAAGTCCTTCCTAATTTCCTATAGTTCTTATTCTTGTTCATGACCATATAAACTGGTCCTTCCTTTCATGACCATAAAAATTGTCAACCTTGTCACTCTTGAGATTTGGGGCACAATCGGTCTTTGTTGTGGAGACTGTCCTGTACATTCTAGCACGTTAGCGGCATCCCTGGTCTCTACTAAATGTCAGTAGTGCCTCTCCCCTCCCCAGCTGTGACAATCAAAATGTCTCTAGATCTTCTCAAATATCTCTGGGAGGCAAAAAATCACCCATGTCCCACTTTAAAGGAAGCTGTCAGAAAGCAAGAAGCTAAATTAAATTTAAATTTGAGAAAGTAACCAATGATATGGACAGGAGACAGGGAAGTATTGGATAGAAGAGGGTGGTTCCCTAGCAAAGGTCCCACCCCCAAGCCTGGATACCCAGGGCCCTAACTGAGAACAGGCATTTCTGGTTTTGCACCCAGAAAGTTGCCTTTTGGCCCACCATGCCCTGTATCTTTTACCCACATAAACCCTGAACTCTCCAGAAGCAGATAAGCAGATGAGGAGACGAGGAGACTAGCTGATGAATGGCATAATGGTGTAGCAGAGGAGAGGAGAGAAGGAACGTTGGAAGAGGTTTGGCTGGGGACTGTTGGAGAATCAGCCACTGGATGGCCAAACTCCAGGGGAAGATTATCTTCCCACTCCATCCCCTGTCCAGCTCCCCATCCATCCTGCTGAGAGTCACCTCCGTTACTCAATAAAACCTCTTCATTCATCCTTCAAGTCCCTGTGTGGCCCGATTCTTCCAGTATCCTGGACAAGAACTCGGGATACAGAAAGCTGTCACACTTGCTCTCTGCACTTGCAAAAATGCGGAGGGTCCACTGAGCTGCTCAA
Organism: Rhinopithecus roxellana; assembly: GCF_007565055.1. Lineage (NCBI taxonomy): Eukaryota > Metazoa > Chordata > Mammalia > Primates > Cercopithecidae > Rhinopithecus > Rhinopithecus roxellana. The sequence continues at coordinate 98,351,060 of NC_044551.1, forward strand.
CACTTAAGCACACTGTAATACGTGCCCACTTGGGCTTTGGAAGTCACAGACACCCAGTCCTAGACAGTTCCTGCACTTGCCCATCTGCATGCTCCAACTACCATAAGGGGTTTGAGCTCGCGGCAAGTGGACAGAGAGCCACACCCCTGTTATGAGGGGGACCAGGGAACCCTCCCATTTTACCAAGAGTTAAAGAGTCCTAAGGGGACTTGTTGTTTATTTTCTCCTCAGTGATTTTCTTCACCAGGTGGCCTTTTTATATGCACATCCCTGGAAATTCTTCCTTACAACCCTGTAATCTCTGCCACTTTGCTTTAGGACTATTTCCTCTTGCGATCCACTGTACCATCATTTCTGTTTCTCATCTGTTTTGTAATAGAAGCACTCTTTGTTCATAGGAAACACCATATTTATTTCATTCTACGTTCATAGGAAACACCATATTTATTTCATTCAGGCAAATAATAAATGGCTGGGTTTTCTTAATGAAAGAAGATGACAGCGACTGTGAAGTGAGTGGGGAAGTGGTTGAAGTAAATGTACCCAGTCAACATAAATTTACCTGTTTAGCATAGTTGTTGGCCTGGTGATTGCAGAAAGTTATTTGCAAAGTTGGGTAACTTGGAGATAGCCCTGAGAATGCCAACCATGCATCCACAGAATAAGAGTTTAGCCAAATGGAATATGGGGGAGAGGTTTCCAATCTGCCGCCTTCTGCACTACCCTCATTCAAATTCTCTCCAGCTCACTAATTTATGGCAGAGCTCCATGCAACTCCAGAGCCAACATGCAATCGAGCAGCTCATTAAGAGCCACCAGGGAGTATTTAGGAAACATGCAAAAGGAACAATTCTTTTATTTCCTTTCCCTAGAGCCTTATTTCTACCCTAAGGTTCTCCATTTCTTCTAGTTTGAACAACTAAAAGTTGGCTTGAAAAAACTTGCCACTAGATTCATCTCTGAGCTAGTTTTTTCTTTTATGTTTCCTGAGCTGCATGTGATTCAGTTCTGATTCCAAATTCCAAATGAGCAAAATGAACCCATATTCTTCACCTACAATTAAATAATTCATTTCTCTAATTCCAAAGCATCCAATTCAAATAGTCAAGTTGATAGGAACTCATCTAGCATACTCATTAGAAATTCACCTTTCCTTCTCCCTCTTCGTTTATGTTGTTGCCTTCCACAATTTTACTCGTTGTTTCAGTGCATGCTGGACAGACACAATCAATACCTCATTAAGTTATTTCAAATTGCTGAACTACAGCTGTTTCAGAGCATGAGCATAAAATACAGTTTCATCAATAGAAACCCAGGCTCTGGCTACACAGAGATGAAACAATTGGGTAATTTAGTCAATTTAAAAAAAAGTTAAATGGGTTGTTTGCTATTGGACAGGCCAAACAATAATTTGCCTAATTATTTAAATCATTTATTTTTGTCACGTACACAGGCCATAGAACCCATAGAGACTGTCATGATTTTTCCAGTTCACTTCTTTGATTCTTTTTAAAAATATAAGTAGAAGAATGCCTGTTTCATTCTTAAATGCTGCCAAAAAATTTCCATCCAATTGTCCAAGACCACAGTCTTTCCTCATCTGACCTAAGCATGAGAGTAGCTGGCCACTAATCACTGAAAAAAGTTAGGGAATTTTTGGAAAGATATAAGATATGGATCATGCATTCAAAGAGGTCATGGTCTAGATGGAGAGTCAAGACTACGATACTTTTTTGTTTTCGGGGGAAAAAATCAAAACTAGCCAACAACTCAAGATAGACTATAAATTATTGGTAAATAATGTGAGTTACAGACTAATATTGGAGGAGTTTGAAGAAAAGAAAGTTATCAAGAGATGACAACATTTTAAAAAATCTTGTTATTAATAAAGTCTTTACATTCCAAATTGATTATATATGCTGTATCTAAAACAGTATTTTTATATATTAGGAGAATGCATCCATTTTGCTAGTAAATTAGTCCAAGCATTACAAATTAAATTTATGCATCTAGGGCCTTAAATATAATATCTAAAACTGTAAAAGTACTAAAAGAAAACATAGGGGAAAAGCTCCATGACATTGATCTGGAAAATGATTTTTTCAATATAATTCTGAGCACAAGAAACAAAATCAAAAGTAGATGATTGGGGTTACATCAAACTAAAATGTTTTTGTGTAGTAAAAGAAACAATCAACAGAGTGAAGAGACAATCTATGGGATGGGAGAAAATATTTGCAAACCGCACCTCTGATAAGGAGTTCATATCCAAAGTATATAGGCCATTCAAATAACTCAATAGTAGGAAAACAAATCAATCAGTTACTACATAAACAAAGGACCTGAATAAACATTTGTCAAAAGGGACATACAAATGGCCAAAGGTATACGAAGAAATGCTTGACATCAGTAATCATTAGGAAAACGCAAATTGAGACTACAGTGACATATCACCTCTCACCTGTTAGAATGGCTATTACCAAAAAGATGAAAGATAAGCGTTGGTGAGGACATGGAGAAAAGGGAACCCTTGCACACTGTCGGTAAGAATGTAAATTACTAGAGCCACAATGGGAAACAGTATGAAAATTTCTGAAAAACTTAAAAATAGAACTACCATATGATCCAGTAATCTCACTTCTGGATACACACACAAAGGAAATAAAATCAGTATGTCAAGCAGATAGCTGTACCCCCATGTTTATTGCAGCATTATTCACAATAGCCAAGATGTGGATCAATCTGTGTCCATCAATGAATGAATGGATAAAGAAAATATAATATGTAAACACAATGGAATATGATTCAGCATTAAAAAAGAAGAAAATCCTGTCACATGTGACAACATGGATGAACCCAAAGGAAATTATGTGAAGTGAAATAAGCCAGGCACAGAAAGACAAATACCACATTGCTGTGGTTTGAATGTGTCCCCTAAAGTTTGTATGTTGGAAGCTTAATTCCCAATACAACAGTGTTGAGATAGGACCTTTAAAAGGTAATTGGGGTCTGAGGGTTCTACCCTCATGCATAGCTTAATGCTGTCATTGACAGAGCGGGTTAGTTATCATGGGAGTGGGTTCCTGATAAAAGGACGAGTTCGACCACCTGTTTCCCTTTCTCTCCCATGTTCTCTTGCCCTCTGCCCTCCACTATGAGACAACACAGCAAAAAAGCACCCCCCCCACCCCAGATGGAGGCCTCTTGACCTTAGATTTCTCAGCCTCTAGAACTATGAGAAATAAATCTCTGTTCTTTATAAATTGCCCAATCTCAGGTATGCGGTTATAACAGCACAAAACAGACTAAGGCATGCATAATTTCACCCATATGTGGAATCTAGAAACTAAGTCAAACTCATAGAGGCAGAGAGTAGAATTGGTGGTTCCCAGGAACCGGTGGTGCAGGTGAGGTGGAGTTTGCTTAGGAGCTGTTAGTCAAGGATACAAAACTTTAGTTAGACAAGAGAAATAAGTTCATGAAATCTAGAGTACAACATGATGACTATAGTAAATAACAATGTATTGCATCCTTGAAAATCACTGAGAGTAGATTTTTAAATGTTCTTACCACAAAAAAAGATAAATATGCACTGTAATGCCTGCATTATTAGATCCACTTAACCATTCCACAATGTATACATAATTTTTTAAAACCCATACACCATAAACATATAAAACTTTTGTTTTTCAATTCAGATATAATTTAATTTTAAAAAGAAAAAGAAAAAAATTAACAAGACAGTTTACTAACATGTATATTTCCTATAGACATGGAAGAACATTTAGGAAAAGAGTAACTGTCAAAGATATGGGTTAGCACCCTGGCTTAGTCTCCACTTACAATAAAGAGCAATAGGTTTTTAGAGAGCAATTAGACAGTGGAAAAAGATCTTGAGTCTCTAGGGGTAGTAAATTGTGGGAAAACAAATATATGGGCAGTTAATGGTAAATAGTGTTTGTTACATAGATTCCTCTGGTGCCTTCTCTGGTTTGGTAAGTGTCTAAGGTCATCTCTAGTAATCAACTTTTGTCCTTCCTGGTAGAGTGGGGAGGAGGGACACGTTTGTAAGTTTACAGCCTGATTTTAGGGAAGTAGTGGGAAGACAGAGAGCTCTTCTTATATCTACTTTTTCTCAATTGCCATCAGCCCAAAATAATCCTTATGCAAAAGTGGCATATTTTTGAAGTGGCATATTCTGCGACTCTTCGTAATCAAAACCCACCTCAAGGAAAAGAACATTGCCAGCACCTGAAAATCTCTTTTGTGCTCCCTCCCAGTCATTACTCTAACTCTTAAGACCAAAGATTAGTTTTGCTTGTTATTGAACTTCATATAAATAGAATCATACAGTATGTTTGGCTTCCTTTGCTCAAAATTATGTTTATGAAATTAATCTCTGTTGCTGTGTGCAGCTGTAGTTTGTATATTACATTTTTGTTTAGTATCCCATTGTATGAATATACTATAATGGATGCATACATTTTACTGCTGAATATCTGTGCTATTTCCAATTTGAGTGTTTTGCAAAGAGTTCTGCTATAAAATATTCTTTGTAAACATACGTCTACACTTCTGCTGGTGACACCCCAGAATGGAACTGCTGGTTCAACAGGTATGCATTGTTCAGTTTTAGTAGATACTGTCAAAGAGTTTCCAAGAGTTGTGTTACCAATTTACCTTTTTAGCAGCAGTCTATGAGAATTCTAGTTTCTCCAAATCTTCAGTACCACTTGATTTTGTTAGTCTTATTTATTTGCACTTGTTCTAGTGGGCATACAGTGGTATCTCACTGCAGTTTTAATTTGCATTTTTTTCTATAAACTAATGATGTTGACCACTATCTCATATATTTGTAGGCAATTTGCATATGCTATTGTGCAAAATGCTTGTTCAAAGTCTTCTACCCATTTTTCGTCTCTCTTTTTTCTTGTTGACTTTTAAGAGTTCTCTATAATCTTTGTTGAAAATATCTTCTCCCACACTTTGGCTAGCTTTTTTACACATGTAATGTGTCTTTTGCTCAAAAGAAATTCTACATTTTAATGTCTACTTATTCAGTTTTTTCTGTATGATTATTGCTTTTTGTGTCCTGTTACATAAATATTTACCTACCAGAAAGTCTTCTTTTCTAAGAGGTTCATAATCTTACCTTTTCTACTTATATCTACACTCTGTATATGGCATAAGATAGAGGTCAGTATTAATTTTTCTGTATGTGAATGTCCAATTGCCCCAGTACCATTTATTTCAATAATGTTTTTTGTGAACTTATGGAACAAAAATTTTTTAAATTATGTTTTAACAGTTAGACCGAACACTAGAGTCATGTCACCACTCTCTGTTGAAAACAATACTGATTCTCCTACTCAGGGTTAAGACTACATAATAATTAATACATAAAAATCATTTCCAATGTTAATATCCATTTATTTTATCCAACTAAGTATCTCAATTTTTAACAATGAAATAAGATATTAGAAGTGAGTAACAAATTACATCAATGATAGTAAAAAAAGTTCTGAATTATTTATAAATTATGGTTTGAGATTTCTAAAATAATGGACAGCTAGTAAGTGAATCTTACAAAAATTGGAAGACTGTGTCTCACAGTAACCTTGCTAACCTGACTATATCAGTTGGGATGTTTTCAGATGCTTGTAATAGAATTGTTGTTAGAAAATAGGAGACTATTCTTATTACTGATGCTATTATTATTATTATTTCCATATTATTCCTGTTAAATAATAGGGGCTTATTGTCTAAAATAATAAAAAGTTAGGAGTAAGCAGTTCTAGGTTTGCTGAAGTCAGCAGTTGCCAATGTCAGCTCTTCTGAAGTCCCTTGACTTTTCCTTCATGGTTTCAGGATGACTGCCACAGTGCCAGTCAAGACATCCTCTCGTAGCAATATCCAAAAACAAGAAGGAATGAGGAAGCAGGCTTCTCCTTGCATGTCTATTTATTTTTATCAGGTAAGAAAATATTTCTCTGAACACCCTCGATTTCCTCAACAATAGACTTTTTAGGTTTCATGATCCGGATCTGAGTCACAAGCTGAGCCTTAAACCAATCACTGACAAAGACAAATGGGATTGCTATGATGGCCTTAGAACAATCATGACCCAGCTCCTGGGGCTAGGGAAGGGGCTAGCAAATAATGCTGGGTTAGGTTCCTAAAAAAAAAAAAAATGGTATTTTGTATATAAGGACCATGAATACAGAATAAGGACCAAGAATAAAGAAAGGAAAATGGCTGTTGGCTAGGCAACCAATCACATCTACTTCCTTCCAAGTGATGAGATTTGAGGGTAAAATGAGACCAAAAAAATCCATTAACAACTCTAAATTGAGTTTCAATTTTAATTTTAATTTTAATTGAAAAACATAATAGGTATTTATTTATACCTAAGAATGAAAAGGATTGGGACTAGAAATAAATCTATAGCCCAGATATCTCTGACATACAGGGTATGGATTTAAATGACCATGAAAATATTAATATAAAGATGGACATATAGCACAGAAGCAGTGGCAGGCCTTGGTATGATTTCACTGTAGTGACAGAAAGAACCACCCAACTAATTACAAATTTTTAGAGAATAAAGTTACTTGGGAATAATAACCATCTGTACTAATACCAATATTGTGCAATTATGAACAACATGACCATTTATTTACACAGAGGTCTCACATATATTGTCTCATTTAAACTTCTTAACAATTTTGTCGCTTACATAAGACAAATGATTTTTTTTATTTGTAGATTGTGACATTAAGAAAGGAATTAGTAAGGAGAAATTAAGATATTAATTAAAATGAATTAACAGGTTAGGAAAATGTATTCTCTAAGATGGCAGATTTGACTCATACAGTTGACTAGAACTCAGTTCTCCTTTTTGGCAGACCATTTATCAATCTAATACATCCATCCATTTATCAACTAATCTATTGACATATGTAATAACTCATTTATTAATGATGAGCACATTGGTGAAATGTACTTATGTTAATATTTGTCACTTAAAGGTTTTCATGCTTAATCAATGGGTACTTTCTCTGAGGAAGAAAAGAGAGGGAATTTTTACTTGTTCATTTATTGAATTTTTTTACTTAATTTGACACCCTAGAAAAGATATCATGAAGGTTAGGTCTTCAATCTGGTATTTTAGGTCAGTTAACTCTAGAAAACATGTTTCAGGGGCACAAGGGCTAGAAGACATTGGATAAATACTGTAGCAGAGAGGTAGAAACACATAGGCTCACAAAGGAGGTTCCAATGCCCACTGCCCACAAGAGTCAGGAAGTACTTCTTGTTAGTGTAACCACCCAGATCAATCCTTCATAGTGAGGAAAAGATACCCAGACTAAGAAATGAAGTCTGGACTTTCCTGTCCAAGAAAAGAATTTGTGCAAGTACTCGAGATAAGATAGTGTGCTCATAGGGCAAAGTGAGAAGCTCAAAATAGTTAAGACACAGTGATTATGTGCCCTAAAATTTAAGAAATATATATGGAAAAGGAAATAGGACAGTTGGGCATGTGAATATAGGCTATAGGGTCAAAGGAGGTGTTTTTGTTTTATTTTGTTCAGATTAAAATGGATTTGCGTATGTTTATAGACTAAAGAAAGCTTTCAAAAAGGCAGAAAACACTGAGATCTAGAAAAAAAGAGATGTGAAAAGATAAAGTCAGTACACAGATGAAAAGATGAACCTCATCAAGAGGAAATACACCTTATTCTGGTACTGAACTGAATAATGCAAGTGTGGTATGGAGAAAATAAATTTACAGATGGGGAAAAGACTGGGAAATTGGTAAAGTACATGCTGATGGCTTGATTTTTGGAGTGTAAAATAACAATTATGATGACAATAATGAAGGCAATTATTTATGATAAGGCATAAACGGAAGGCAATCTGCTTATTATTTACCAGAATTATCTTATTTGATAACCTTAACAACACTGTAGAGTAAATTCCATTATTATTATGTCCCTTTGCAAATGAAAAACCTGAGGTTTAGATAAATTCGCTTGACTAAGATCATGTGGCTAGGAGAGAACTGCTAAGGACCTAGTAATCAGCACAACACTGAAACTGGAAGGCAACAAGAGGCTTTGTTCCACTCTTCTATGTCTTAGCTTGAGAAAGAATAGGAGAACCAGGGCTTGGAGAACTTCCTCATGGTACTGAAAAGAGATGTAAATCCTCACCTGGGCAAGGGATGCTAAGTGACAAATAAGGACTTAAAAAAATATATCCCATTTGCTAACAAGTATAACATGAAATTAGCTTAGCTTGTATAAGGCCTAAAAGGTAATTGACCTTAAATTTCTATTGTCTCAGTTGATTATTTTGAAAATATTGTCATAGTTGAACTGGTACTTTAAAAAGTCAACTTTTACACTTTCATTTGAAAATTAAGTTAAAGTAGTTGTCTCAGCAATAAGTCAGGAGATTCAGCATATCAAGTGAAATGTCTAATATCCGCCCATTAAGTATGCCTTTTTGAATAAGAACCATGAATCAAATGAATCATCCTTACCCAACCCTGACAAAGTCTTGATATTTCAAAGCAGCATATAATGAAGACCCAGATGACACTTTTAGCCCACCATTTTTGGGAAACGAGCTTGCATTTACGGTCTGGAAGACTGAACAGGTTGTGATAATTGCTCTACAGTCTCCTGTGCATTGGTGCAAGTGACCTAGAGAATTGGATGAGGGATTTAAGGAGATAGAATTACTTTACCTGGGTAAGGTTGCATGAGATTTCCAGGAAGAGTGAGGGATTTAAGGAGATAAAATTACTTTACCTGGGTAAGGTTGCATGAGATTTCCAGGAAGAGTGTATTAGTTTTGGGGGGTGTGGGGAAGTGTGAGTGTGGGTGTCTCCAGCTACCCATCAAAATACTATCCCCTACCTCAGCTTCATGCCTTATATAAGGTTGGGTGCTCAAAAAATTGCATCTATAAAAAAATGGAAAGTATACATGAATATTATGAGGATCTAAGCTCCCTGCCAAATATTCAGTCACTGAATCACTGCTCTTTATCTCTAAAAAAAAAATCCCTTCTTTTATCAGTCACCATGTACACAGCATCATCCTCCCAAACGCTGAAGCTTTTGCCATCACTGCGGCCCCCAAAGCCTTGTATAATGCCTGCTTTATAGTAGACAGTAAACAAATAGAATAAAATTGAAAATATCATTTGTAGAGATTAAAACGATATATATTTAGGATGTAGTGAGTAACATTATCAGATGTTTAGAAACATGTCTTACTAAATTCATGTATTTACTAGTTCAATACACTGATATTTCGACCCAAACATGAGAAACTCTCATTTTCCCTTTTGTTGGTGAAGATGCTAATATTCCAGAGGTTTTAACCTTTTTGTGCCATAAATCTCTTTAAAAACCTAATAAAACCTGCCTTCATAATTGAAGGAAAAGCTAAATTTCAGTTGGAGTTTCGATAAAATAAGAAGGTCATTTTTTCCTATCCATGTTTGTAGTTTCCCTGAATATTATGGTACATGGGCACCACGTAAAGCCCTGATGAAACCTATTTGAAGTGTATATATTATTATGTCTACAATGCAGGCAATGTTCTCTCCTTATTCTAGCTTTTTAATTTTTAAACAATTTGCCAGATCCATTGCATATTTTCCCCTCTGCCTTGCACATAATTCTTCTACTCTTCCAAATAATTTTGAAAATAGAAGTTTCCCATAAATAACTAACTTTAAATAACTTTATATGGTATTTTCCCCCAAACTGGTAACACCAGGTAAAATACTCCCATGCAAGTAAGATGAAAATGAAGTTATTGAGTACCCGAACCTCTACGCTTTTCTCTTCCTTTTCTTCTAATCAGCCACACTTTTTGAGCTGTGGAAGTAGAATGATGAATCATAGTATTACTCTCTGTCTATAGCAACTGTTTGGCCTTTCCTCAACAAAAGTGCTTAAACCACACACCTGAACCAAAACAAAATCCTAAGTATAATCATTTAGTCATGTGTGTATCACTTCCTCAGTTTTTCTCTTCTTTCTTTTTAACATATGCAGGTTCACTTAGGAAAAAACTCTTTTCATCATAGACTGAGAATATGCTAGAAGATCTCGGAATCATTTGGACTTTTTTAGCTCCGTTGACTTCTGTCTCTGTTGGCCAGGAAACAAAGGGTAAGTGGGAAAGAAGAGCTGAAAGATTGAAGATTATTGACGTTGTTGATTTAAAAAAAAAAAAAACAACTCTAAAATTCTCCTGCCCAGCTATTTTAACAAAAACATAATTTGAATAAAGAAATCATGAAACTTTTTGGTGACTTCTTTTTCTCAAAGTATACAAGCCTCGCTCTTATATAACTTATATAGTTGGGGGTGGGTGGGAACTAAGCCATTTCCTTAGAGTGTATTCTTGTATTAGTCTTTTTAGAAATAGACAAGCTAAAGCAGGAAACAGGATGTGCCCTTTTATTACTTTTTTTCCCTTGAAGCTAAACCTTCTTTCAGTGATCCACGTCAATATCCCTCCAACAGCGCAGCTTTAGTTTTTACTTTGAAAAATGGGCTTGGGCCATTTTGTCAACACACATTCTTCCCTGTTAGACATTTAATTTGCTGTGGCCTTTCTAGAAAGCAGTGTCATCCTGGGCTCTGTGCACAGCCTTAATGGAGTAATGCCCCTGTAGCATGCCATCGAGTTCACCAACAGGAGCAGCAGGCATTGCCAAAAACGAAGAGGATCCCTGGCTTTCCAACAATGAAAACTCCCTGCGTTGAATTCTCCACCACGTGCCTCTCTCCAGGTTCTAGCCAATACTGAGACATTTCATTTCTTCATTAGCTGGGAGCAGCTGTTGGGAAAGAAACGCTGGCCAGATTCATAACCTAGCGTCTATTCTGGCAACGAGCTTTTTAAAAACTGCTTTAAATAGCACTCTGGATCTCAGACTATATCAAGTGAGAATCTGTGTTAAAACTGGAGTGGCTTCTGTGGAAAGATCAAGTGTTCTCTTCTTTATCTGGAAACTGTTGCTAAATGGCTTACAAACCCAGGCTGCGGAATGGGGTGTTTTCTTTCACAGAATTTTATCATGTGTTGTTTCATCCACTGTTTTCTCTTCCCATTCTCACTGATGCTCCAATCATTCTCTGAGACAGATCTTGGTCAGGCTATAGCAGCTCTGAGCCAGGCCTCAGCACAAGAAGAGAGTAAGTTTCATGTACAAAAGGGCTTAGCAAGTATCTGTTGCTACAGAATTAATTTATTTCAAGAGGCTGCTTCATATTGATTGTCGCCCATTGCCTTAAAACTCAATGAAATCTCTACCAAACTTGAAATACCCTACTACACAGCAAAATAGAATCCAACACAAGGTTTCTTTCATTTGCTGTTCATTTAGGTCAAGGCTTCTTAAACTTTTGTATACCATGAAACTCTCTGGCATTTTGGTGAAGTCTGTGCACCCAGATTAATACTTTGGGGGCTTTGTAAGTATAAAACACAATAAACAGTATTATAGAGGAAGCCAAAAATATGGAAATATCATTAGTGAAGTATTTTAATATAAATGTGTAACACTTTGGGTTTCCGGTCTGGCACGTAAGGAGCTTAGAAGTCACCATTCCATCTTCGCGGCAACTAAAAAACTGAGCTTTTTACTTTTTACAGATTGAATATCAATACCTCTCCTTAGATCTGTTGGAGAAGCAAGGTCACAGGGAAAACCACTTCCCCCAAACTTGGAGAGACAGACAGCCTAACACAGAGGATCACAACTTAGATTCCAGAGCAGGAACCTATGACCAAAAACTTTTGCAAGAACCAGGACAAATGCAGGAAAACCGTAATTGTAATAGATGAATTGCTGGAGGCTCAGTGTGGACGAGTCAGAGAGTTACAAACTCCAGTGGAACCCAGTCATGGTTGGGCCCCACACTTCTGTGGGTCTTACCTCCAGGAGTTCTACCAGGTCCTCACAGTGAACATCAGAGAAAAATCTTCTCATGCTTCCAGCTGAGGAGGATAAAAATTGCCATTCTGAAATACACTATAATATTTTGTTCTTAACAAGGCCTGCCCTTAGAGGAATCTGTCTCACCAGAGCCTAACCTGCTGGGGTTTTATTAGAGCCTAGCTGACCGGGGGGAAGAAAAATACCAAATTCCAACCCCCCTCTATCCATTCTGTCCCATCTAAGGAAGAACAAAACTGAGAAGCACTGGTGAATTCACAGTCCCAGGCACAGGTTCACCAAAAGACTGAGACCTACTCATAAAACTACAGAATGCTTCCCCTCTTCAACACCTTGTCACCGTACAACTAAAGGGCTATTTGCCAGGATTCCTTTCCACCAGTAACTCATGTCCAGATTATAACAAAAAAATTACAAAGCACACTAAAAGGCAAAAAAAAAAAAAAAGAAAAAAAAAAAAAAGAAAAAAAAAAAACACTGTTTGAAGAGACTGAACAAGCTTCAGAACCAGAATCAGATATGCCAGGGATGTTTGAATTATCAAAGTGGTAATTTAAAACAACTACGATGGGTATGCTAAGAGCTCCAGTGGAAAAAGTAGACAACATGCAAGAACAGATGGATAAGAAGGAGAGAGATGGAACCTCTAAGAAAGAATCAGAAAGAAATGCCGAACATCAAAAACACTGTACGAAAAACGCAGAATGCCTTTAATGGGCTTTTAGTAGACCGGATGTGGCTAGGAAAAGAATCTCTGAACTTGAGGCTAAGAAAATATAAATGTCCAAAACTGAAAAACAGAGAAAAAAAAGAACAAAATATCCAAGAACTGTGGGATAATGACAAAAGTTATACACGTCAAGAATGCCAGAAGAAGAAAGACAGAAAGAAACAGAAGCAATATTTGAACCAACAGTGACTGAGAAAATTAATGTCAGATACCAAACCACAGATCCAGAAAGCTCAGAGGACACCAAGGAGGATGTATACCAAACAAACAAAAACAAAAAACTTTACACCTAGGCATACCCTATTCAAACTCCAGAAAATCAAAGATAAAGAGGAAAAAAGAAAAAAAAAAAAAAAAAAAAAAAAAAACCTTCTAAAATAAGCCAGAAGGAGGAAAAAAAAAAATTACCTGTTTCTGTACTCTGCAAAATTATCCTTCAAAAGTGAAGGAGAAATAAAGTATTTCTCAAACAAACAAAAAGTAAGGGAATTTATTGCCAGTACACTTGCCTTGTAAGATTTGTTAAAAGTTTTTCAGAGGAAGGAAAATTATACTGGTCAGAAATTCAGACCCACATAAGAGAAGGGCATCAGCACTGGAGAATAAATAAGTGAAGATAAAATACAAAATTTTCTCTTTTTTTTTTTTTCTTGTTTGTGAGACGGTGTCTTGCTCTTTTGCCCAAGTTGGAGTGCAGTGGTGCGATCTTGGCTCACTGCAACCTCCACCTCCCCCGATGAAGCAATTCTCTTGCCTCAGCATCCTGAGCAGCTGGAACTACATGCACGTGCCACCACACCCAGCTAATTTTTTGTATTTTTAGTAGAGACGGGGTTTCACCGTGTTGGCCAGGTTGGTCTCAATCTCCTGACCTCGTGATCCGCCCGCCTCGGCCTCCCAAAGTGCTGGGATTACAGGTGTAAGCCACTGTGCCCGGCTTTCTCTCTCTCTCTCTCCCTTTTTTTTTTTTTTTTTTTTTTTGAGACAGTGTTGCTCTGTCACCCAGGCTGGAGTGCAGTGGCATGATTTTGGCTTACTGCTACCTACACCTCCTGGGTTCAAGTGATTCTCCAGCCTCAGCCTCCCAAGTAGCTGGGATCACAGGCATCCGCCACCACACCTGGCTAATTTTTATATTTTTAGTAGAGACAGGATTTCTCCGTGTTGCCCAGGCTGATCTTGAATTCCTGAGCTCAAAGTGATCCCCCTGCCTCGGCCTCCCAAAGTACTGGGATTACAGTCATGAGACACTGCACCTGGCGCAAAATTCTATTTTTCTTATTCTTAGTTATCTAACAGATGATAATTTGTTCAAAATAACAATACCAACAATGCATTTAGCTGCGTATGCTTATGCACAAGTGAAATGAATGACAATGATGATACAAGGGACTGGAGAGAAGAATTGGGGAAATTTTATTATTATAAGGTACTTGCACTACCCATGAAGTGGTATAGTGTTATTTGACAATGGACTTGGATTAGCTGTTAAGTGTATACAGCAAACTACAGAGCAACTATTTAAAATGTTTTTTTAATATATTTGACATGCTAAGAAAGGAGAGAAAATGGAATCATACGGTGCTCAATTAAAACCATAAAAGGCAGAAAAGTTGTGAAAGACAAAAATAGGAACAAAGAACAAGAGCAACAAATGGGAAAGTAAAAATTATGGTAGACATTAATCCAACTATATCACTAATTACTTTAAATGCACCAAATAGAAGACAGATATTCTTAGAGTAGAAAAAAAAAAGGCCAACTATATGTTGTCAATAAGAAATATACTTCAAAGATAAAGACACTTACAAATTAAAAGTAAAGTAATGACTGGCCAGGTGCGGTGGCTCATGCTTGTAATCCCAGTACTTTGGGACGCTGAGGCTGGCGGATCGCTTGGGTTCAGTCGTTCGAGACCAGCCTAGGCAGCATGGAGAAACCCCATGTCTACAAAAAATACAAAAATAGCTGGGCATGGTGGCATGTGCCTGTGGTTCCAGTTTCTTGAGAGGCTAAGGTAGGAGAATCCCTTCCCCAGGAGGTCGAGGTTGCGGGGAACTATAATTGTGCCACTGCGCTCCAGCCTGGGCAACAGAGCAAGACCTTGTCTAAAAACAAAAAAAAAGTAAAGTAATAGAGAAAGATGTGCCAAACATTAATCAAAACAAAGCAGGTATAGCTATATTAATTTCAGACAAAGCAGACTTCAGAGCAATTAAATTTATCAGGGATAAGGAAGGCCATTACCTGGGTGTGGTGGCTCACACCTATAATCCCAGCACTTTGGGAGGCCAAGATGGGCAGATCACTTAAGGTCAGGATGGTGAAACCCTGGCCAACATGGTGAGACAGGCATGAGACACTGCACCCGGCCCAAAATTCTATTTTTCTTATATTTAGTTGATCTAACAGATAACAATTTGTTCAAAATAATAATACCAACAATACCTGGCCAACATGGTGAAACCTTGTCTCTACTAAAAATACAAAAATTAGCCAGGCGTGGTTGTGCACGCCTGAAATCCTAACTACTGGGGAGGCTGAGACAGAAGAATCGCTTGAACCTGGGAGGCAGAGGTTGCAGTGAGCCGCGATCACACCACTGCACTCCAGCCTGGGTGACAGTAAGACCCCATCTGGAAAAAAGAAAAAAAAAAAAGGCCATTACATAAAAATAAAGGCATCAATATATTCCAAAAAAAATGGCAATTCTTAAAGTGTATGCACCTAACAATCCAGCATCCAAATTCATAAGGTAAAAACTGATAAAACTAAAAAGAGAAATAAATAAATCTAATATACTTGGACACTTCAAGATAACCCTATCGAAAATGGACAGCAGCAGGCAGAAAATCACTAAGAATATAATTGAATTTAAAGGCATCATCAAACAATTGGATATAATTGACATCTATAGACTACTCCATTCAGTAACAGCAGATTACAATCTCCTGAAGCTCACATGGAACATTCAACAAGATAGACCACATCCTGGGCTGTAAAACACACTATCACAAATTTAAAAGAATAGGACTCATATATCTGCTCTCAGACAACAATGGAATTAAGCTAGATATCAATAACAGAATGATAGCTGGAAAATCCCCAAATGCTTGTAGATTAAATGATGCACCTTCTAAATTACACATTTGTCACAGGAGAAACCTCAACAGAAGTGTTAAAATATTTTGAACTAAAATAAAATACAACTTACCAAAATTTGTGGATGCAGTGAAAGCAGTGCTTAGAGAGAAATGTATTCATTGAACACATATATTAAAGAAAGATCTAAAATCACTAATAAAACTTTCTACCTTAGCAAATTAAATCCAAAGTAAGCAGAAGAAAAGAAATAATAAAAATTAGAGCAGAACTTCATGTAATTGGTAACAAAATCAATAGAGAAAATCAACAAAACAAAAAAAAGCTGGTTCTTTGAGGGGGAAAATGGACAAAATCAATAAGCCTCTAGCCAGGCTTATGAAGAAAAAAGAAAGAGAAGACACAAATTGTTAATATCAGTAACCAAACAGGTGACATCACTTTCATGGACATTAAAAGGTCAACAAAGGAATATTATGAACAAACCTATGCCCATAAATTTGACAACCTTAATGAAATGAACCAATTCCTTGAAAGACACAATTTGCCAAAACTCATACAAAAGTAGACAATATGAATAGGCCTACACCTGTTAAGTTGAATCACTAATTTATGACTTTCCAAAACAGAAAGCTCCAGGCCCAGATGGGTTCAGTGATGAATTCTACCAAACATTTAAAAATATATATACCAATTCTCTAAAATCTCTTTTAGAACATAGAAGCAGAGGAAATACTTTCTAATTCATTCTATATGGCCAACGTTATTGTAATACCAAAACCAGACAAAGATATTACAAGAAAAGAAAACTGTGTGTCAGTATTTCTCACAAGCGTAGATGCAAAAAGCCTTAACAAAATATTGAAGATCATATTCTACAATGTATAAAAAGAATTATACACTATTACCAAGTGGGATTTTTCCCAGGTATGCATGGCAGGTTTAACATTAGAATATCAATTAATGTAATACACCACATCAATAGGCTAAAGAAGAAAAATCACATTACATCAATCAGAAAAAAGCACTTAACAAAATACGATACCCATTTATGATTTTTAACAAACTCTCAGAAAACTAGGAACAGAGGGGACCTTCCTCAACTCAGTAAAGAACATCTACAAAAAATCTACAGCTGACATCATACTGAGTGGTGAGAATCTTGAGACTTTCCCACTAAGATCAAGAATAAGGCAAGGATGCTCCCTCTCACCACTGCTTTTCAACATCATATTGGAAGTCCTACCTGATACAAAAAGACAAAACAAAGAAATAAAAGGCATACCGATTAGAAAGAAGAAATAAAACTGTCTTTATTTGCAGGTAACATGATCATCTATGTAGAAAGTCCAAAAGAATTAACAAAAACACTCCTGGAACTAATAAGCAATTACTGCGAGGTTGCAGAATGTAAGATTAATATTTAAAAGTTAATTGCTTTCCTATATACGATCATCCCTTGGTATCCATAGGAGACTGGTACCAGGACCCCATGAAGGTACCAAAATGTGACAATATTCAAGTTCTTTATATAAAGTGACATAGTATTTGCATTTAACCTATGCACAACTTTCCATATACCTTGTTATCTCTAGATTACCTATAACTTAATACAATATAAAGGCCAGGAAAATAGCTGTTATATTGCATTGTTTTTTATTTGTACTATTTTCATTGGTGTATTGTTATTATTATTGGGTTTTTGTTTTTCATATATTTTTTATCCACTGTTGGTTGAGTCTGCAGAGTGAAAACCCACAGCTATAGAGGGTTGACTGTACTTAACAATGAACAAGTAAAAATTGAAGTTTAAAACACATTACCATTTATGTTAGCATCCCCCAAAAAATAAATCCATAGGAATAAATCTAACAAAATATGTACAAGATCTATAAGAAGAAAACTACAAAACTCTGAAAACACAATCCTGAAAGAGAAACACAAAGCTGAAGGATTGACACTTTCCCACTTCAAGACTTGCTATATAGCTACACTAATCAATACAGTGTGGCCAAAAATAGGCAAACAGATCAATAGAACAGAATAGAGAGCCCAAAAACAGACACACACAAATATAGTCAACTGGTCTTTGACTATATAGGAGCAAAGACAATACGATGAAGCAAAGGCAATACAATTGAGCAAAGAAAGTCTTTTCAACAAATGTTTCTGGAACAACTGGAAATCCATGTGTAAAAAAAAAAAAGAATCTAGACAAAAACTTTACACCTATCACAAAAATTAACCCAAAATGGATCATAGACCTAAGTGTAAAACAAAGCTATAAAACTCCTAGAAGATAATATAAGAGCAAATCTATATGACCTTGGATAAGACAATGACTTTTTAGCTAGAACACCAAAACCATGATCCATGAAAAAAACAGTTGATAAACTAGATTACATTAGAACTTAAATTTTCTGTTCTGTGAAAGACAATGTCAAGTGAATAAGAAGACAAGCTGCAGACTTGGAGAAAATATTTGCAAAAGATTTATGTAATAAAGGACTGTTATCTAACATATTCATGGAACTCTTAAAACTCAACAATAAGAAACAACTGGATTGAAAAAGACCTGAAGGGCAAAAGACTTGAAGGGACACCCCACTAAAGAACATATACAGATGGCAAGTTAGTATATGAAAAGGTGTTCAATATCATGTGTCATTAGGGAATTGCAAATTAAAACAACAATGAGATACCATTACACATCTATTGGAATGGCCAAAATCTAAAACACTGACACCACCAAATGCTAGTGAAGGTGTGGAGCAACAGGAACTCTCATTCAGTGATAGTGGGAATGCAAAATGCCACTTCAAAAGACATTTTGGTAGTGTCTTACAAAACTAAACATAGTCTTACTATATGATGCAGCAAGCATGTCCCTTGGTATTTACCTAATGAATTGAAAAGTTACCTTCACATGAAAACCTGCACACAAATGTTTATAGCATCTTTATTCATAATTGACAAAATTTGGAAGCAACCAATGACTCCTTTAGTAGGTGAATAGATAGATAAACTGTGGCACATCCAGACAATGAAATATTATTCAGCATTAAACAGAAATGAGCTATCAAATCATGAAAAGACATGGAAGAAACTTAAATGGATATTACTAAGTGAAAGAAGCAAATCTGAAAAGGCTACATACTGTATGATTCCAACTATATGACATTCTGGAAAGACAAATCTGTGAAGACTATAAAAAGACCAGTGGTTGCCAGGGTTTAGTGGGAAGAGAGGGAAGAGTACAGGCAGAGCACAAAGATTTTAGGGCAGTGAAATTTCTATATGATGCTTCAGTGATGGATACACACCATTATATATTTGTCAAAACCTGTAGAATGTACATCAAGAGTGAAGACTCATGTAAACTGTGGACTTTGTGTGATAATGGTGTATCAATCTAAGTTCGTCAGTTTTAACAAATGTACCACTCAGGGGCAGGATGTCCATAAAGGAGGTTGTACATGTGTGGGGGTACGGGGGATATGGGAACTCCTTAAACTTTCCACTCAATTTTTCTGTAAACCTAAAAGGGATCTGAAACAATACAAATAAATAGCTTTTTAAATTAAAAAATACTAGTTTTAAAAATAAACTCATGATACAGTAATGTATATGCTTCTTTATTAACATGATAATCACA
Source organism: Rhinopithecus roxellana (assembly GCF_007565055.1). NCBI lineage: Eukaryota > Metazoa > Chordata > Mammalia > Primates > Cercopithecidae > Rhinopithecus > Rhinopithecus roxellana. Next base: position 98,370,535 of record NC_044551.1, read on the forward strand.
AGTCTAATAACAAAAATTTCTAATGACTATGAACAGCATTTTGAGACATTTGCAACAAATGTAGTATAAATTTATCTATGTTTTCTATTGGTGATAAAATCACAAGTAAAGCTAATACTACCGTGATTTGTTGCTTATATTTATAATCTAAGGAAATGCTGCATTTTGGCTAAAGGTTAATGAAAATAAAGATATAAACTTTATTTCATCTAAGTTCAGGGCCCCTGAATTTTATTCATAAACTCCTTGATGGAGGGGGAGTCTGTGGATTCCTCACTTAGATTATTCTAAACAAATTGGATTGATTTTGTTATAAAGCAAAACTGCAGCAATTAGGAAGGGAACCGTGGAACCATCTGAGAACCCACTGCAGTGGTTAATTGTTACTGGTAATCTAACTACCAACTAGTCTTTGTTGCTGAAAAAAATTGCTGAGTCATCTTTATTGAACTTTGGTTTTTTAGCACCTGCTATAGGCTGAATTGTGCCCTCCAAAATTCATATGTTAAAACCTAATCTGCAATGTGAACATATTTGGAGGTGGGGCCTGTGATTAGATTATGAGGGCAGAGCCCTAGTGAATGGGATTAGTGCCTTTATAAAACAGACTCCAAGGGGATCTCTTGCTCCTTTTGCCCCTTCCACCATATGAGGTGACAGTGAGAAGATGGCGGTGTATGGACAAGGAAATTGACCCTCACCAGATAATGAATCTGCAATTAATCTTAGACTCTCCAGCCTCCACCATGCTGAGAAATACATTTCTGTTGTTTATAAGCCACCTTGCCTATAGCATTTTGTTACAGCAGCCCAAATGGACTAAGGCCGTATCTTTGATGTTTAGGCTATTAGATGGCTCTTATTGTTCTGCCACTATTAATCCCTTTCCTGTCCAGTCCCTTGAACCACATGCAGATTCAGCCCAAATCAAGTCCTGATTCAAAGGGTTCAAGGCTCAGTGATGTGCTATGAGCTTTTCCCTCAACCTGGTTTGCTAGCCATCTGCTCAGGCTCCTAGTTTCTAATTGTCACTGTGCTTTTCTATGGCATTGGAGTCTAGATTCCAGCCTTAAGTATCAATTTATTCTTCCTGTTCTCTTCACTGTAAGAAAAGCATGTCTTACTCTCCATTGCTCCTCCAGCATGGGTACCAGATTGAAGAACACTTGAATCCAACCTGAGCATGGAGCTTAGCCAAGCCCAACCAAGGAGAGCCAAGATCAGCTAAATCACAACTGACATGTAGACCCGTGAGCATGAGCAAATGTGTGTTGTTGTAAGCCTCTGAGATTTGGTAGTTCTTTGACACATAGCCTTTGGTGGCAAAAGCTGCCTAAAATGAACTATTTACCTCTAAACTCTGTAGGACATTGGATAAAAGAAACATGCTGCACTGGAAATAATCATACTTTGTTGTGTTTTGCATCAGAGCAGACTGCAATTTTGAAAACAGGTTGAGGTCCAGGATTTCAGTGGCAGATAGTAGCATCTCATAAATAGTGGCTGACATGGTGGTCCTTATCTGCATGACAGAGTGAGACAGATGTGATTGTTCTCAGCAGAGATGACAGTAGTACCTAGTAGCATCCCAGGTACCAGCATGGGCAGCACGATGTCCACTGACAGGGCGGTGTGCTATGAATTGTGGACCCCAGAAGTTTACATGTAGAGGCCTTAACTCTAAGTGTGACTGTATTTGGAGATGGGGCCACTGGGAAGTAGTTAGGGTTAGATGAGCTCATGAGCATAGTGTCCTCATGATGAGATCAATGCTTTATAAGAAGAAGGAGAGGGAAAGAGAGAGATCAGGACACAGTGAGAAGGCAGCCATCTACAAGGTAGCAAGAGAGCCCTCACCAAAAACTGAATGCTGATGGACTTTAATCCTGGACTTCTCAGGGCTCCATAACTGTGAAAAATAAATGTCTTCTGCTAACCCACTCATCTATGGTACTTTGTTATAGCAGCCAGGCTAAGACAAGGTGCCTTGTGTAGCAAAAAGAGAATAGAAGACAAAGAAGACGAAAGCACATCACAGAAGACCAGGCAACCTTTGTACCTGTGGAGTTAAGGTGGTATCCAGAACACTGAAAAATACTTTGCAGTATTTCTGTGGAGGAAACTCAGATTCTACATCCTAACAGGAGGGTCAAGACCCAGAAAATCAGAAGTTAATAACAGCAACAGCAACAGTAGGTAACACAAATTTCTCACTCTGTGCCAGGAACTAGTCTAACAGCTTTTTGTTTGTCAACTCATTTAATACTTCTGGAAGATACTATTATCTTCCCCTATTTAATAGACGAGGAAATCAAGGCACAAGACAGTTGAGAAATTTACCCAAATATGCACAGCTATAGTGGGATTTGAATCTAGACTGTTTGATTCTAGAGTGCTTTTAATCCTGGTGCTCATCTATTTCTCTGGGTCACTAAAAATGTCCTGGGTAATTTGTCCTGGCAACCAGGTAACCTCCACCTCTGGTTGACCACTGGTTGTCTTAAAGTTGCAATTCCCTGAAAACCTTTCTGCCTCTTTCCCTTAAGTATTCTATAGAGGCAGTTCTTCTTCTTCTTTGTTTTTTAACTTTTATTTTAAGTTCAGGGTACAAGTACAAGTGCAGGTTTGTTACACAGGTAAATTTGTGTCACGTGGGTGGCGAGGTCGGGGGTGTTTTACAGATTAGCTCATCACCAAAGTTTTAAACCTAGTACCCGTTAGTTATTTTTCCTGATTCTCTTCCTCCTCCCACCCCCTACCCTCCAAAAGGCCCCAGTGTGTGTTGTTCCCCTTTATGTGTCCATGGGTTCTCATCATTTAGCTCCCACTGATAAGTGAGAACATGCGGTATTTGGCTTTCTGTTCCTGTATTAGTTTGCTAAGGATAATGTCCTCCAGCTCCATTCTTATTTCAGTTGCCAAGAATCAAACTTCACATACGTCCTCATTTGGCAGTTAAGTCATCAGATGCATTCCATTTTTCCTAATGTTGGGATTCAGAAAGTGATATCCCCAAAACGTTGCTTTGGACTTCAAACTGAGAACACCTTGGAAGCAGTAAATACAGAATTCTGATGTTCCCTTATCTGCCTAAGGAAAGTTCCTCTTGAAGAAATGCAATTGCCGTGATACCCCTTCCTATAATCTCATCAAACAAGGATAATTAACTCATGGGAAAGGAAACTAAAGGGACGGTTCATACCACCTATTCTTCTGAGGACATCTATCTGAAAGACTATCTGAATAACAAGGCAAACTTTGTTTACATACTTTGCCTTCCCTCAACCTCCTATAACTTGTCACCACCTCCCCTGAGAAACCTCAACCCCTATTTATTTCTGTAGCTCAGGATACTATAAAAATTTCAACCATCTGGCCCTCCTTTGAGTTTTATTTTGCAGGACTCCTGTGAGTATGCATGTCATCAATTTATATTCCTTTTCTCCTGTTAATCTGCCAACTGCTAGTTTATTCCAGAGACTTAAATTATCAAACCTTCAGAAGGTAGAAGGAAAATTCCCCTCATCCCTACACTAACGTAAGCTTCTAATAAAATAGTTTCATGTGCTTGAACTACCTTTAGGAAAATTGGAGTCCCATCTAATTTTCATGTATTCATTCATTCAACAAATATTATTGGGCACCTACTATATAGCAGGCATAATTCTAGGCAGACGGATTATAGAAGCAATAAAATAGAGGTCCTGGTCTCATGGACTCACCATCTACCTGGGGAACAGGGGAGAGATATACAATAAACAAATATATTTCTGGAGAAGATATAAATCAAGGAGAAAAATAAAGGAAAGTGTGTTTATGACCAGAGAAAATAGCAGGTAGTTTCCCAAATAATAAAATCCCATAGATCTATAATTAAACTTTGCCAAACATTACATATATTCAGGTATTTCTCAGGTCAAATCATGACCACTACAAAAGCTTACATATAAGAAAATTCTGGTAGACCATGTGCTACCTCATAAGGAGATTTATCCTTATGAGTCTGAAGACATTAAAATAATGTTAGCAGGGGTGAATCCATATGGGCCTGCAGCAACTTGACTCTAGCCTCCTTGAAGGAAAGGGGCATAAGGCAGAGTGAGAGACCAAGGCAAGTTTTTAAGCAGGGGTGAGTTTGTTAAAAAGTTTTAGAGCAGGAGTGAAAGGAAGTAAAGTACACTTGGAAGAGGGTGACTTGAGAGCTGGTGACTTGAGAGATCCAAGTGCCCTGTTTAACCTTTGACTTGGTATTTTGTATATTGGCATGCTTTGGGGATATTGTGTCTCTCCTCCCTTGATTTTTTCCCTTAGGGTGGGCTGTCTGCACGCACAGTGGCATCCCAGCACTTGGGAGGGGCTGCATGTGCAGTGTGTTTACTGAAATTGCGTACATGCTCATTCAAGGCATCTTTCCCTTACCAGTCGAGCATTCCTAGGGGAAGGTCATAGACAAGTTAAACGCCATCATTTTGCCCCTTAGTTTGCATGCTTGAGCCCACTTGCCCAACTCCTGAGATCCTAGTGGGAAGCTGCTGATCACCAGCCTCAGGTGTTTTCTATGCACTGGGAGACTGCCTTTCCCTGGCGCCAGCTATGACCAATTATTATTTTAGAGAGACAGTTTAACAACCACCTGAACATCACCTGATGTTTGCCTGACATTCCTGAGGTTGGGTGGGGTTGGGGGTGGGAGGCTGTCTTGCCATGCTCACGTGGGCCTAGCTATCCATTCTAATAATAATAATTGCATGTATGTGTATTTTTTCCAAGATCTTATTATATATAGAATTTATATTCATTAAAAGCCTAGCCCCTTCTTTTTTGACTCCACAGTGACATTGATATTAAAAAATATTGTTTGAAAAGTCCAGTGGCTAAATACTCAGAGAGGAGAAATAAACCTTAAAAATTCTGAAATAATAGGAAGACTTGAAGTGATTTTTCAAGTAGAAATATTCTTTAAAAGGAGGTCCTGCAACAAAATCTCTACCCAAATTTGTTTTTGAAAGGAGTCTCTGATTTCTGTGTCCATAAGGCTGGAGATTTCTGTGTGTTTCCAGTACCCCACTAAATTTCTAGGAAGAATTTCTTGAAAGATTTCATACCCTGATTTCCAGAACCTGAGAATGTGAAGTCACTCCTATGATTCTGTTATGTTGTACATCACAGTTGACCTTAAAAATGGGGAGATTATTTGGGTACACCTAATCTAATCCCATTAGCCCTTAACAGCAGAGCACTTTCTCCTGATGGTGGCATAAGAGGAAAGCAGAAGACAGAACAGACATTCAGGGATATCTGAGGCATGAGACAGATTCAACATCCCATCATCACTGGCTGAAGATGGAGAGCTGCATAAAGGAGACTTCATTCCTGTAAGGACTGGATCCAACTGTAAGGAACTGGATCCCGCCAACAGCCTGAAGAAGCTTGGAAGCAAGTGTTTTCTCCAGAGCCCCTAGAAAGAAATGTAACCTTGGTATGTTGCTAGTTGTTTTGTGTGTTTTTGTTTTTGTTTTTGTTTTTTTGAGACAGAGTTTTGCTCTTGTTGCTCAGGCTGGAGTGCAATGGCATGATCTGCGCTCATCACAACCTCCGCCTCCCAGGTTCAAGCCATTCTCCTGCCTCAGCCTCCCCAGTAGCTGGGATTACAGGCATGCAGCACCATGCCTGGCTGATTTTGTATTTTTAGTAGAGACAAGCTTTCCCCATGTTGGTCAGGCTGGTCTCAAACTCCCAACCTCAGGTGATCTCCCGCCTCAGCCTCCCAAAGTGCTGGGATTACAGACGTGAGTCACTGTGACCAGCCACTAGCTTTTATTTTAGCCTTGTGAGATTCTGGAGCAGAGAATCCAGCCAAGCCCACCAAAACTTCTGACCTACAGAACTGAGAATTAATAAATAGTATTGCCCTAAGGCCCTAAGTTTGCAATAAGTAATTAAGGCAGCATAAAGAAAACTAATACACCCACTTATCTTGTGTCATGGCAAATGTCTCTAAACAGTTTCAGTTTCTGTGGTTAGGACTGTTTCTACTGGATTCACCCAACAGAACCGCTTATCACAGTATTGAAAACAGTGTTGTTCTCTTCCTATTACTTTGACCTTGTTTGTCTTTTCTGTAGTGGTGTTGTTTTTTCCTTGTGCTGGTACCATATCCATTAATTAGTGACAGACACTTTCTCGGGGTCATTTTATGCTCTACATTACCGGGTGCATTGTTTGTTGTGTTAGCTGAGGATGCTTGAAATTTCGTTAGCCTAGTCCTACCATCCTTTCAGCAATCTTTGCCTGTATCTACAGTTCTCCCATTTTAATCAAAGTGTAATAAATCAAAGCAGTCAAACTAACAGTGGAATTCATTTTATTCCCCACGTAACTTACTGTTTTAAGTATAAAATTAGCTGTTGTTTTGATACTTGGTAGGTTGCAGCATCAACAAGTTGAAGAACATTGGCAGCCTCACAATCATTATTGGAATCTGATAGTCATTGCTGCTACAGTGCGTGGCTTACTTCTCAATCATAGTAAAGTATGAAAATATCAGAATCTCTTAGAAAACTTTAGTCATGATGCATGACCTGAACTCTGTGAAAATTAACTCTTCTTTCCAAATAGAGTGACCAGCCTCTGGAAGCTACAAAACTCCACTTACGATTCTCTTGTACAAGGATCTCCAGCTGCAAAGAGGAAGGTCACTGGGCAGGATGGAAGCAGATTTCAGTCCAGTAGAAAAGGATGCCTGGGAGTCAGGCTGGGAGTTAGGGTTAGGGTTAGGGTTAGCAAATTAAACCTGGAGGGATAAAAATGAAAATTTGCAAATGAAAGAAAATCTTGAACACAAAGTCCCACCAAAACAGTTTGAAGATAGTGAATGCAGCCTGAGTCTGGAGGAAGTTGGAGAGAAGGTCTCTAAGAGCTCAAATAAAGGAACAGATTGAGGGATATGTGCTTCCATTCGAAGGAAATGAGGAGAAATTTTAAAAGCAGAGCAGGACCAGGTGCAGTGGCCCGTGCCTGTAATCCCAGCACTTTGGGAGGCTGAGGCAGGAGGATCTCTTGAGGCCAGGAGTTCAATATTAGCCTGGATGACAAGTGAGACCCCATGTCTACAAAAAAATTTAAAAATATATAGCTAAGCATGGTGGCTCACCTCTGTAATCCCAGCTATTCGAGAAGCTGAGATGGGAGGATTGCTTGAGGCCTGGAAGTAGAGGCTCCAGTGAGCTGTGATCAAGCCATTGCACTCCAGAGCCTGGTGACAGAGCAAGATCCTGTCTCAAAAATTTTTTTAATTAAAAAAATTTTAAAAAGAGCAGTCAAACATGTGGCTACAAAGATCATTTAAAATAGAGATAATTTTAAAAGTGAGTAGCATTCATCTAGAAATTACTTTTTAAAGTTACATTATACCAAAATGTGTGTATAAGGATTTCTTTCCAGCTTTGATTACACATTTACAAAATTGGAAACCCTCTAAATAGTAAACAAGAGGAATATCCTATTCTCCCTCTCAGCATATCAGGCAGCTCTCACATAGTAACATCTAGATCTACATATATTGTAATGAAAAGATGTTTGTGACCCATTACCAAATGAGAAAGAAATCAGAATAAAGAATAATATTTTACAAAATGTCCTGAGTGCCTACTATGTGCTGGTTACTGGGCTTTTCTCATTGTAACCCCTATAGCAAGCCTCTGAGCTGTACATGGTATCGATACCTAATTTTGCATAAGGAAACTGAGCCTAGAAGTGATTAAATACTTTGTATAAAGTCACAGACCCAGTAAGAAGGAAGCAAAGCTGTGGTTTGAACAGGGGTCTGTCTGACTCATGCCCTAAACCACTGTACAGAAAAATAGACAGAATATAGTTTTTTAAAAAAACAAAATTTAAATACATAGTCAAAGTAAACCGTTTCATCTACTCTAAGATGCACCTTTTTTACAATCTGGCTGCATCTTAAAACCAAGTGTGTCGTACAATTGTTGACAGTCTGGAGTAAAGACATTGAATTCTTCCAAAGATTTGGAATTGCTCCTGGGAGTTTTTTAATTAAATTAAATTATCTTTAACACTTTTGGACCACATAGGAGCTGTAAATTCAGACCACAAACCTGCATATAAGTACCAGCTTGTGATACAAATTCTCAAGGGATAGCTTTTTTCTTCTTCTGCCAGTACTAAGTTAAGAATAAAAGTTTCCTTCTGTTCCTTTCTGTATTGTGTGTGGATCTTTTGTGTCCCCGATTTACTGGGGAGGAGCTCCAATTGGATTCCCCATGTTGATTGCTTTTATCTCTCTTAGTGGTAATATCTTACAATCAGTGACTTTTAAATTAGATAAAATTAGATACATCAGAATGTGAACAGTGGTTATCTGAGTTGTTTGCTTTTCTTTTTGCTTATTTTGTTTCCAAAGTTTTCTGCACAAAGACACACAAATTTGTATTTTTAAAGGTAATTTTTTAAAAGTTGAATAAGCCAGTAGATTGTAATTTCAAAACAACCAACTGATGTAGCCAGATTGTACCCTTGTAATAAAAGACATAAGCAAGAGAAAAACATAGAAATGTATTTAATACAAGTTTCACATGACATCAGAGCCTTTGTAATGAAGTGAAGACCAGAAGAAGCAGTTAACCCTGAGTGTTTTTATGCTATGTTTGATAAAGAGTAGAAAGTTGTGAGAAAACATGATAGGACAAATAGGGGTATGAGCTAAGATGAGTAAACCAGGGGAGACTGAGCAAGTCCTGTTTATTCAGATTCCTCTCAGCCTCCCTCCTTCTTCAGAGATAAGAATGCTTTTATTTTTTCCTCTGGGTATAGAGAGGGACACCTCTCACATAATGATCTTTTCAACCTAAAATAAGTAACAAAGACTAACTTTCCAAAGCAAAAAGGTTTATTCAGGAATAGCAGAGGATTGCAATCTGGGCTACGTGTGCCATGACAGATGATAGGCGCATCAGTGTTGGAGCAAGGGAAAGATTTTAAAGACAAAAAGAAGTCCATGTAAACTGTTTTGAAACAAAGACCATTGATTACAGGGGCTTGTTGCAGAAATTAACATTAGCTCATCAGTAGAAACAATAATTGTTAGAACAATAACCTTACCGGGTACCCTGAGATTTTGTGGAATTTCTTGCATGGGTCCCATCACAAGTGTAGGTGCATAAGGGCTCCCCCTTCATGACCTCCCAGCTCCCTTTTGTTAGGATTTGACATCAGTGTCTCTGTCTTGATACTGATAACTTGATACTGATAACTTTCTGCCTTGATACTGATAACTTTCACAATCTTATGACCTGCTCAGGGCAGGATCAGAGAGTCTTTCCTGTACTTGCTTTTTATCAGATTTCTTCAGCTTAATATATGCAATACGCCAAAGCACCATATTTTGGGATAGTATGTCTTGAATCCCATCAGAATCACAGACATACTAATACCTAGTATGTCATGTTGTTCCCTGAAGAGGCTGTATATGCAAAGCAGCACCCAAATGAGAAAGGAGCCGAGAAACCAAAGAATGAGGCAGACAAATCCAGTTTGTTGGTAAAGAGCGTCTTACTGGGGGAATTTACACAGAAAAATGCGGCCTTAGACAACTGCAAGACAGATAGACCTCCACTCCAGTTACTCCCAGACCATAGGGAAAGGGAATACACACTGTGTGCGAGACAATTAAGGGCTACTTTCCAAAACAGTCAAGAGTGCTAGATGAGGCGTAACCTATAATTTGTGCATGCATTAGGGGTGCTTTGGTCTATAGGCAGTATTTATAGCGAGTACATGTTCTTACACTAAGGACAGTAAATAAAGTAGAAATCAGGAAGCATCCACAGGACAGGTTAATCAAAAGTCATTATGGTGGACTGGCATCCAAGATGGAGTCACCTTTTTCTCCATACGTATATATATATATATGTATGTATATATAAATACATAGAGAGAGACACACACACACACATGTATTCATATCAAAAAAGAATTGTATACTATGTGCATAAGTACTGTGAATCATATAAGTATATACATATAGAAATTATATATGCTATATACCCATAACATATACAGTGTACTGGTATTTTATACTTTTGCTTATATATAGATAGATAGATATTTTCAATTTTTCTTGGGAGTTACTCGATCAGATAAAAAGTAGTGGATATGAAATTTGAGAGAAAGTCCCAGGCTTCAAGAGGTACTAGATTATCTGAGGAAGTAAGAAGAGGACAGACATCATTTGATTTCATTATAGGCTTCATGAGTCCCTAAGTAATATTTACCTACCTGAGAATCTCAACAACATTCCAGAGTGGAATGACTCAGTTCCAGAACCCTACACAATCCCTTGTCCATTGCCAATCACACACACACACGCACCCCCCCACACACACAGGTTTTTGATAGGCCATTATTGTTCAATGTATTCCTTCAGCACATTTAAGTAAGTTCTGGATCCCAGAAGTTGTCACAATGTGCTTCTAAGGAACTCTTGATGTTTAGCAGCTGATGGACAGAGGAGCACAATCAGCGACTGGGGCAGGAAGACATTGAAGCAGTTTTTGACACACACATGTAAGGAAAATAATAAAACAAAAGAGAGGGACTGGAGCACTGTGATGTGATGATAATAAGAAATGTATATTTCAGCCAGGTGCGGTGGCTCACGCCTATAATCCCAGCACTTTGGGAGGCCGAGGCAGGCAGATCACCTGAGGTCAGGAGTTTGAGACCAGCCTGGCCAACATGGCGAAACTCCATCTCTACTAAAAAAACAAAACTTAGCCGGACGTGGTGGTGCGTGCCTGTAATCCCAGCTACTCAGGAGGCTGAGGCAGGAGAATAGCTTGAACCCGGGAGGCGGAGGTTGCAGTGAGCTGAGATCACGCCACTGCGCTCCAGCCTGGGCGACAAGAGTGAGACTCCGTCTCAAACAAACAAACAAAAAGAAATGTATATTTTGTCTTCATCCTCAGTTTCTGGCACAGGGTTCTAAATCCTTGTAATTTCCTGGGTAGACAGAAGTGATAGAAACATGTTTCATTATTCATACAAGCCTCTTTCAGTAATACCTAAGTTTATGTTAATGAGATGATTCTTCACAGAGCCCCAGATGGCTTCAGGATGAAGGCTACTCTGGTCACCAGAGGAACCAACCATGTGATCAAAGTGTAGAACTTTCGGCCGCACCCCTAATCCCCAGGAGAAAGGAGAGATGCTCCATTTGAGTCAATCACCAACAGCCAATTATTTAATAACTCAGGATACAAAATCAATGTGCAAAAATTCCTAGCATTCCTATACACTAACAGGCAAGCAGAGTTAAATTATGAAAGAACTTCCATTCACAATTGTTACTAAAATAATAAAATACCTAGGAATACAACTAACAAGTGAAGTGAAGGACCTCTTCAAGGAGAACTATAAACCACTTCTCAAGGAAATCAGAGAGGATACAAGCAAATGGAAAAATATTTTATGCTCATGGATAGGAAGAATCAATATCATGAAAATGATCATACTGCCCAAAGCAATTTATAGATTCAATACTATTCCCATTAAGCTACCATTGGCATTCTTCACAGAATTAGAAACAATGATTTTAAAATTCAAATGGAACCAAAAAGAGCCCAAATAGCTAAGACAATCCTAAGCAAAAAGAACAAAGCTGGAGGCATCATGCCACCCAACTTCAAACTATACTACAAGGCTACAGTAACCAAAACACCATGGTACTGGTACAAAAATAGACACATAGACCAACAGAATAGAATAGGTAACTCACAGATAAGATCACACACCTACAACCATCTAATTTGAAACAAACCTGACAAAAAATAAGCAATGGAGAAAGGATTCCCTATGTAATAAATGTTGCTGGGAGAACTTGCTAGCCATATGCAGAAAATTACAACTGGACCCCTTCCTTACATCTTATACAAAAATTAACTCAAGATGGATTAAAGACGTAAATGTAAAAACTCAAAACTATAAAAACCCTAGAAGAAAATCTAGGCAATATCATTCAGGATATAAGAACAGGCAAAGATTTCATAACAAAAACACCAAAAGCAATTGCAACAAAGGGAAATTTGACAAATGGGATCTAATTAAACTAAAGAGCTTCTGCACAGCAAAAGAAACTATCAAGAGTACACAGACAACCTACAGAATGGGAGAAAATTTTTGCAATCTATCCACCTGATAAAGGTCTGTTATCCAGACTACAAGGAACTTAAACGAATTTGCCAGAAAAAAAACAGCCCCATTAAAAAGTCGGCAAAGGACATGAACAGACACTTCTCAAAAGCAGGCATTCATGTGGCCAAAAACCAAGAAAAAAAAAAGCTCACCACAGATCATTAGATAAATGCAAATCAAAACCACAATGAGATACCATCTCACACCAGTCAGAATGGTGATTATTAAAAAGTTAGGAAACAACAGATGCTGGCAAAGTTGCAGAGAAAAAGGAATGCTTTTATATTGTTGGTGGGAGTGTAAATTAGTTCAACCATTGTGGAAGACAATGTGGCAATTCCTCAAAGATCTAGAGGCAGAAATACCACATGACACAGAAATCACATTACTGGGTATATACCCAAAGGAATATAATCATTCTATTATAAAGATACATGTATGTGTATGTTTATTGCAGCACTATTCGCAATAGCAAAGACATGGAATCAACTGAAATCCTCAACAATGATAGACTAGATAAAGAAAATGTGGTATATATACACCATGGAATAAAAGGAACAAGATCATGTCCTTTGTAAGAACATGGTTGGATCTGGAAGCCATTATCCTCAGCAAACTAATGCAGGAACAGAAAACCAAACACTGCATGTTCTCACTTAAAAGTGGGAGCAGAATGATGAAAACACATGGACACATGGAGGGGAACAACACACACTGGGGTTTGTCATGGTTAGGGGTTTGAGGGAAAGAGAGCACAGGAAGAATAGCTAATGGATGCTGGGCTTAACACCTAGTTGATGGGTTGATGTGTGCAGCAAACCACCATGGCACACGTTTACTGATGTAACAAACTTGCATATCCTGCACATGCACCCCAGAGCTTAAAAGGTGAAGAAAACAAAGATATGACCAAAAGATGGAACCAGCACACACACACAAGCCTTATTTGGGTACCACTGTGACATGTTTCCAGGAAGGACAAGTCCCTCACAGCATGTGACTGTCCGGAGGTTACAGTGCAAGGGCCACTAGAAGGAGTTGGGGAGCTGATACTCTCAGGGGAGAAGGCAATTGGAGAGAGCGTTTACACATCTAGGTGACATCACACAGCAGTCCAGCAGAGAGGCTCTGGGTCAGAAAGCTCCAGAGGGCAGCAAGCAGCTGCTTGGGATCTTTATAGCCCCAGGATTTATCTTGTGTACGGCTAGTAGATGGTGGGCACAGTTTCATGGGGTGTGCAAAGCAAGCAGTTTTAATTAACTAAAAATATGCTTATTGGAGCTATGTATAAAACAACTGGATGTGTAACAGCTTGAGTTTGCTGTTGGTAGGCTTTTGAGCTAACAGTTCTCAGCCTCCTGTGAACTGGTAGACAGCCCAGGGGTCCATATACAGAGGCCATTTTTGGCTTACTTATGTAACTCTTCCTTGCACATCCTCTTTCTTTCTTTTTTTTTTTTTTTTTTTTTTTTTTTTGAGATGGAGTCTTGCTGTGTCACCCAGGCTCCAGTGCAGTGGCACGATCTCAGCTGTCTGCAACCTCCGCCTCCTGGGTTCAAGTGATTCTCCTGCCTCAGCTTCCCAAGTAGCTGGGACTACAGGCGCACGCCACCACACTCAGCTAATTTTTGTATTTTCAGTAGAGACAGGTTCTCACCATATTGGCCAGGCTGGTCTCACACTCCTGACCTCATGGTCCACACACCTCTGCCTCCCAAAGTGCTGGGATTACAGGTGTGAACCACGGCACTGGGCCCTTTGCATATCCTATTTCTGCATGGAGCTGCTGTGCCTGCTCAGCCACACCTCATCTCTGGCAGCTCTCAGGTTCTGGCCATCTCCACGTGGCAGACCCAGTCCATTCCCTTCTTGTCTTCATTCATTGACTCTCCAAGGACTTCAAACCAAGCTAGGGTTGTGATGCTCAGACTTTTGTTTCGTCTCCGATGGTCATGTCCTGCCTGGGCTCCCTTCTTATCCTTGTTCTTTCTCTGGTTCCTGGCTGGTTTCCTATACCCTGGCTCTCTCCTGCTTCACTTCTTTTTTGTTGCCTTTACAGTAGTTATCTCAATCTTGTTCATTATCTGCACTCTCCCCTTTTCTCCACTAAATTGTGAGGCAAAGAAAAACACATACCTCACCAGCTTTGCTCAGCTCTGGATCTCCAATGCCTGGAACAGTGCCTGACTCACTGTAGGTGCACACTGAATGAATGAACGAACGAATGAATGAATGAATGAATGAATGAATGAATGAATGGATGGATGGATGATCTACCTCACAGCCGTGTAGTGTAAACCTCTGAGGAATGGAGTATACATTTTTTTCAAAGTCACTTATTTAAAGCAATAGTCTTTATGCATAAGTTCCAGGAAGTTTGTTTTAAACCACAAATTGATTATTGAAGTATTTTTGTCCCTACATTTAAATAGCTAATTCTCCTGCAGGATCACTTTATGATTAGCTTTGGTTTGGGGGTCAAAGGAGTTGCTTATATCAGTAACTATCCAAGAACAGTGATTATATTATGAATATTCATGATGACCTATTTTTTGACATGACTTTAAAGATGGGAAGACATTGCTCATATTTTACTTATCAAACAAATACTTTTTAAATTGACAGTTTTATTGAGGTATAATTGACAGACAAAAGAGTTGCACATATGTCTTAGTTCATTCATGCTGCTGTAACAAGATACCTGAGACTGAGCAACTTCGAAATAATAGAGGCCAGTCGCAGCGGCTCACGCCTGTAATCCCAACACTTTGGGAGGCCAAGGCGGGCGGATCACCTGAGGTCAGGAGTTGGAGACCAGCCTGGCCAACATGGTGAAACCCTGTCTCTACTAAAAATAAAAAATTAGCCGGGTGTGGTGGCAGGCACCTGTAATCACAGCTACTTGGGAGACTGAGGCAGGAGAATCACTTGAACTCAGGAGGCAGCGGTTGCAGTGAGCCAAGATCGTGCCATTTCATGGCACTCCAGCCTGGGGACAAGAGCAATACTTCGTCAAAAAAAAGAAAAAAGAAATAAAAGAAATTTATTTCACACAGTTCTGGAGTCTGGAAAGTCTAAGATCTAAGTATCAACAGGTTTAGTGCGTGGTGAGGGCTGCTCTCTGCTTCCAAAATGGTTCCTTGAATGCTAATTTCTCCGGAGGGTACAAACAATGCATCCTCAAATGGCAGAATGGACTGAAGGGGCAAAGTTGCCCCGTCAAGTCCTTTTATAAGGCACTAATCCTATCCATGAGGGGATTTGTTACCTCCTAAAAGAGGTAAGAGGTAACTAATTACCTCTAATTACCTCCTAAAAGTCCCCATGTTGTAATCCCGTTGCATTGGGGAATAAGTTTCAACATGAATTTTGGAGGTGATATGAGCAGTCATACCATAGCAGCATGTTTATTGTATACAATTTCATGAGTTTAGACATATCCCATACACCTGTGAAACCAATCACTCTTTGGCAAAATATTCTTTGGAAAATACTCTTCTCACTAGCCCCATTGTAAACAAGCATATATCAGAGCAACTGGACATGTGAGAAACTTGAGTTGCAACAGAGAGAACAGGAGTAAGGATTCCGATTAATCTCTAAGTGTTTAGTGGAACAATCTTTTGTAGCATTCGTGTTTGTGCACATTTGCATTGGGGCTTTTCAGTATAATTTAGTGTAATCACCTCCACTAGCTTCTTATCAGAACCAACATTCATCATTTCATTAATTTCAATAAAAGTTTTGTATTGTTGAGCAGAAGCTCTTTAGTTTAATTAGATCCCAATTGTCAATTTTGGCTTTTGTTGCAATTCCTTTTGGTGTTTTAGTTACGAAGTCTTTGCCCATCCCTGTGTCCTGAGTGGTATTGCCTAGGTTTTCTTCTAGAGTTTTTATAATTTTAGTTTTTACATTTATGTCTTTAATCCATCTTGAATTAATTTTTGTATAAGGTTTAAGGAAGGTGTATAAGGGTCCAGTTTCTGTTTTCTGCATATGGCTAGTCAGTTTTCCCAGCACTATTTATTAAACAGGGAGTCCTTTTCCATTGCTTGTTTTTGTCAGGTTTGTCAAAGATCAGATGGTTGTAGATGTGTGGTGTTATTTCTGAGGCCTCTGTTCTGTTCCATTTTTCTATATATCTGTTTTGGTACCATTACCATTCTGTTTTGGTTTCTGTAGCCTTGTAGTATAGATTGAAGTCAGGTAGCATGATGCCTCCAGCTTTGTTCTTTTTGCTTAGGATTGTCTTGGCTATACGGATTCTTTTTGGGTTCCATATGAAATTTAAAGTAGTTTTTGTCGTTCTGTGAAGAAACTCAATGGTAGCTTGATGGGAATAGCACTGAATATATAGATTACTTTGGGCAGTATGGCCATTTTCATGATATTGATTCTTCCTATCCGTGAGCATGGAATGTTTTTCCATTTGTTTGTGTCCTCTCTGATTTCCTTGAGCAGTGGTTTGTAGTTCTCCTTGAAGAGATCCCTCACGTCCCTTGTAAGTTGTATTCAGAGGTATTTTATTCTCTTTGTAGCGATGGTGAATGGGAGTTCACTCATGATTTGGCTCTCTCCTTGTCTATTATTGATGTATAGGAATGCCTGTGATTTTCGTATGTTGGTTTTGTATCCTGAGAATTTGCTGAAGTTATTTATCGGCTTAAGGAGTTTGGGGGGTGAGATGATGGGGTTTTCTAAATATACAATCATGTCATCTGCAAACAGAGACAATTTGACTTCCTTTCTTCCTATCTGAATACCTTTTATTTCTTTCTCTTGCCTGATTTCTGTGGCCAGAACTTCCAACACTTTGTTGAATAGGAGTAGTGAGAGAGGGCATCCTTGTCTTGTGCCAGTTTTCAAGGGAAATCCTTCCAGCTTTTGCCCATTCAGTATGATATTGCCTATGTGTGTGTCATAAATAGCTCTTATTATTTTTGAGATATGTTCCATCAATACCAAGTTTATTTTTTTTTTTTCTGTTCCAATAAAACTTTATTATAAAAAGAGGCACATGCTAGATTTGGGCTCAGTCTGTATTTTGTGGACTCTGCTTTACACAACTATTTCTCAAGTATTATAGGTTTGAAAACAGTAGTGATAATCCTTACAAATTCCAAAAAATAAAACCAGTTATTTTACAGATGTAAGAGATAAATTGCATCTTTAAACCTTACTTGACAATTTTGGAAAAACAGAATGTTGTGAGAGAAAATCTTAAAGTTAAGAAAACTGGAACTATTCAGCAAAATGTATTTAGAAATACCAGTAGTATTATATAAATTTAGAATAAAAATTAACTTGACAATTTGACATTAAAGTTTCACAGCTTAAAGATCACTAGAAGAGACAGTGAAAACCTAGAAATAAATGAAAAATATCTATGAGATAAGGAAATGATAACATTAATAAAAAGTATGGTTAATATAATAAAATAAAATTAATTTTAACTTAAGCTAAAGATTAGGTACTTACATGAATATAAAAACCTCAAAAAGAGATTTTCAGGTGAATATGACACACTCAAGTATCTAGATTTCTTATCTCTCTGGTGACAGAATTTAATGTTTTTTAAGATAATGGAAATGAATGTAAACTATTTGGAACTGATGTAAAATATATTAATGGTAGAAGTATTTGAAAAATATTAGATTATTTTAAAATGAACTTTTTTTTTTTTTTTTATACTTTAAGTTCTAGGGTACATGTGCATAACGTGCAGGTTTGTTACATATGTATACTTATGCCATGTTGGTGTGCTGCACCCATCAACTCGTCAGCACCCATCAACTCATCATTTATATCATGTATAACTCCCCAGTGCAATCCCTCCCTCCTCCCCCCTCCCCATGATAGGCCCCAGTGTGTGATGTTCCCCTTCCCGAGTCCAAGTGATCTCATTGTTCAGTTCCCACCTATGAGTGAGAACATGCGGTGTTTGGTTTTCTCTTCTTGTGATAGTTTGCTAAGAATGATGGTTTCCAGCTGCATCCATGTCCCTACAAAGGACGCAAACTCATCCTTTTTTATGGCTGCATAGTATTCCATGAATACCAAGTTTATTGAGAGTTTTTAGCATGAAGGGGTGTTGAATTTTATTGAAGGCATTTTCTGTGTCTATTGAGATAATCATGTGGTTTTTGTCATTGGCTCTGTTAATGTGATTGATTATGTTTATTGATTTCTATATGTTGAATCAGTTTTGCATTCCAGGGATGAAGCTGACTTGATCGTGGTGGGTAAGCTTTTTGATGTGCTACTGGATTCAGTTTGCCAGTATTTTATTGAGGATTTTTGCATCGATGTTCATCAGGAATATGGGCCTGAAATTTTCTTTTTTGTGCCTCTGCCAGGTTTTGGAATCAGGATAATGCTGGCCTCATAAAATGAGTTAGGGAGGAGTCCCTCTTTTTCTATTGTTTGGAATAGTTTCAGAAGGAATGGTACCAGCTCCTCTTCGTACGTCCGGTAGAATTTGGCTGTGAATCCGTCTGGTCCTGGGCTTTTATTGGTTGGTAGACTATTAATTACTGCCTCAATATCATCAGAGTAAATAGACAACCTACAGAATCGAGAAAAATTTTGGAATCTATCCATCTGACAAAGGTTTAATATCCAGAATCTACAAGAAACTTAAACAAATTTACCAAAAAAATCAAAAATTGAGCAAAGGATATTAACAGACATTTCTCAAAAGAAGACATTTATGTGGCCAACAAACATATGAAAAAAAGCTCATCATCACTGGTCATTAGAGAATTTTAGACCAATATCCCTGATGAACATTGATGCAAAAATCCTCAATAAAATACTGGCAAACCGGATCCAGCAGCACATCAAAAAGCTTATCCACCATGATCAAGTGGGCTTCATCCCTGGGATGCAAGGCTGGTTCAATATACACAAATCAATAAACGTAATCCAGCATATAAACAGAACCAAAGACAAGAACCACATGATTATCTCAATAGATGCAGAAAAGGCCTTTGACAAAATTCAACAGTCCTTCATGCTAAAAACGCTCAATAAATTCAGTATTGATGGAACGTATCTCAAAATAATAAGAGCGATTTATGACAAACCCACAGCCAATATCATACTGAATGGGAAAAAACTGGAAAAATTCCCTTTGAAAACTGGCACAAGACAGGGATGCCCTCTCTCACCACTCCTATTCAACATAGTGTTGGAAGTTCTGGCTAGGGCAATCAGGCAAGAGAAAGAAATCAAGGGTATTCAGTTAGGAAAAGAAGAAGTCAAATTGTCCCTGTTTGCAGATGACATGATTGTATATTTAGATAACCCCATTGTCTCAGCCCAAAATCTCCTTAAGCTGATAAGCTACTTCAGCAAAGTCTCAGGATACAAAATTAATGTGCAAAAATCACAAGCATTCTTATACACCAGTAACAGATAGCCAAATCAGGAATGAACTTCCATTCACAATTGCTTCAAAGAGAATCAAATACCTAGGAATCCAACTTACAAGGGATGTAAAGGACCTCTTCAAGGAGAACTACAAACCACTGCTCAGTGAAATCAAAGAGGACACTAACAAATGGAAGAACATACCATGCTCATGGATAGGAAGAATCAATATCGTGAAAATGGCCATACTGCCCAAGGTTATTTCTAGATTCAATGCCATCCCCATCAAGCTACCAATGACTTTCTTCACAGAATTAGAAAAAACTGCTTTAAAGTTCATATGGAACCAAAAAAGAGCCCACATTGCCAAGACAATCCTAAGTCAAAAGAACACAGCTGGAGGCATCACGCTACCTGACTTCAAACTATACTACAAGGCTACAGTAACCAAAACAGCATGGTGCTGGTACCAAAACAGAGATAGAGACCAATGGTACAGAACAGAGTCCTCAGAAATAATACCACACATCTACAGCCATCTGATCTTTGATAAACCTGAGAAAAACAAGAAATGGGGAAAGGATTCCCTATTTAATAAATGGTGCTGGGAAAATTGGCTAGCCATAAGTAGAAAGCTAAACCTGGATCCTTTCCTTACTCCTTATACGAAGATTAATTCAAGATGGATTAGAGACTTAAATGTTAGACCTAATACCATAAAAACCCTAGAAGAAAACCTAGGGAATACCATTCAGGACATAGGCATGGGCAAGGACTTCATGTCTAAAACACCAAAAGCAATGGCAACAAAAGCCAAAATTGACAAATGGGATCTAATTAGACTAAAGAGCTTCTGCACAGCAAAAGAAACTACCATCAGAGTGAACAGGCAACCTACAGAATGGGAGAAAATTTTTCCAATCTACTCATCTGACAAAGGGCTAATATCCAGAACCTACCAAGAACTCAAACAAATTTACAAGAAAAAACAAATAACCCCATCAAAAAGTGGGCAAAGGATATGAATAGACATTTCTCAAAAGAAGACATGCATACAGCCAACAGACACATGAAAAAATGCTCAGCATCACTGGCCATCAGAGAAATGCAAATCAAAACCACAATGAGATACCATCTCACACCAGTTAGAATGGCAATCATTAAAAAGTCAGGAAACAACAGGTGTTGGAGAGGATGTGGAGAAATAGGGACACTTTTACACTGTTGGTGGGATTGTAAACTAATTCAACCATTATGGAAAACAGTATGGCGATTCCTCAAGGATCTAGAATGAGAAGTACCATACGACTCAGCCATCCCATTACTGGGTATATACCCAAAGGATTACAAATCATGCTGCTATAAAGACACATGCACACGTTTGTTTACTGCGGCACTATTCACAATAGCAAAGACTTGGAATCAACCCAAATGTCCATCAGTGACAGACTGGATTAAGAAAATGTGTCACATATACACCATGGAATACTATGCAGCCATAAAAAAGGATGAGTTTGAGTCCTTTGTAGGGACATGGATGCAGCTGGAAACCATCATTCTCAGCAAACTATCGCAAGAACAGAAAACCAAACACCGCATGTTCTCACTCATAGGTGGGAACTGAACAATGAGATCACCTGGACTCGGGAAGGGGAACATCACACACCGGGGCCTATCACGGGAGTGGGGGCAGGGGGGAGGGATTGCATTGGGAGTTGTACCTGATGTAAATGATGAGTTGATGCGTGCTGACGAGTTGATGGGTGCAGCACACCAACATGGCACAAGTATACATATGTAACAAACCTGCACGTTATGCACATGTACCCTAGAACTTAAAGTATAATAAAAAATAAAAAGAAAAATAAAAATAAAAAAAGAGAAATGCAAATCACAGTCACAATGAGATACCACCTCATGCCAATTAGAATGGCGATCATTAAAAAGTCTGGAAACAACAGATGTGAGGATGCAGAGAAATAGGAATGCTTTTACACTGTTGGTGGGAGTTTAAATCAGTTCAGCCTCTGTGGAAGATAGTGTGGCGATTCCTCAAGGATCTAGAACCAGAAATACTATTTGACCCAGCAATCCCATTACTGAGTACATACCCAAAGATTATAAATTACTCTACTATAAATACATATGCACATGTATGTTTACTACAGCACTATTTACAATAGCAAAGAGTTGGAACCAACCCAAATGCCCATGAGTGATAAACTGGACAAAGAAAATGTGGCACATACACATCATGGAATACTACGCATCCATAAAAAGAATGAGTTCATCTCCTTTGCAGGAACATGGATGAAGCTGGAAATCATCATCCTCAGCAAACTAACACAGGAACAGAAAACCAAACACCACATGTTCTCACTCATAAGTGGGAGCTGACCAATGAGAGCACATGGACACAGGGAAGGGAACATCACACACTTGTCAGGGGTTGGGGGGTAAGGGGAGGGAGAGCATTAGGACAAATATCTAATGCATGTGGGGCTCAAAACCTAGATGACAGGTTGATAGGTGCAGCAAACCACCATGGCACATGTATACCTATGTAACAAACCTACACGTTCAGCACATATATCCCAGAACTTGAAGTAAAATTTTTAAAAAAAAGACATACAAACTAAAATTTTTTAAAATGTGTCGCAATTGTTTTATTATTCTAGCATAGAAGAGTAGGCAAGGTATGGTTTCCCAGGTCTTACTTAAAACCCCAAGGGTTTTAGGGATTGAAAACTCACCATTCCAGCCATATTAATAATAGCTCATTCCTATTGAGTTCCTACTGTGTGCTGGCCTTTTTACCTAAATTATGCCTTTTAATTCTAAAAACACTTCTATAAAGTAGCTACTAATATTACTTCCAACTGACTTGGAGAGAGTAAAATATCACATATGTATGTGTGTGTGTTTGAGGATCTAAATTCAAAATCAGGCAGTCCTACCCACAGCCTACTTAATCATGACACTAGTCATAAAAATGATTCCTCTGGATTTGCAGTGTCCAGATTCAGTAGCTACTAACTCCATGTAGCTATCAAGCATTTCTGTGAATTAAAATATGCTGTACGTGTCAAATACCCACTGGATTGTAAACATAATACAGCTATGTTAAGTAAAGTAGACTATATTATTAAAGTCAATCTCATATGAGTTCTTTTTATTTTTAATGTGGCTACTAGAAAATTTTAAATTATACATGGGGTTCACTTGTATGTCTGTAAGACAGCACATCCATGGATTCATTCAACAAATATTTATCAAATGCTTACTAGGTGGTTGGTACACAATAGAGTATTAGTCTGTTTTCACATTGTAATAATAGAATACCTGAGACTGGGTGATTTATAAAGAAAAGAGGTTTAAGTGGCTCAGGGTTCTGCAGGCTTTATAGGAAGCATGGAAGCACCTCCTTTCTGGAGGCCTTTCTGGAGAGGCCTCAGGGAGCTTTTACTCATGGCAGAAAGTAAAGCAGGAGCCAGACTCTTACATGGCAGGAGCAGGACCAAGAGGGGGTTGGAGGGGTGCCACATACTTTTAATCAACCAGATCTCATTATAACTCACTCACACTATGCAGTACTAAAGGCAATGATACTAACCTATTTGTGAGAAACCATCCCCATGATCTAGTCACCTCCCAGAAGGCCTCACTTCCAACCTTGGGGATTATAATTTGACATGAGATTTGGGCAGGAACATTGATCCAAACCACAACAAATAGTGAATGAAAAAAGAAAAATACTTTCTGTGAAGAAGCTTGTATTTTAGTAGTGGAGACAAAAATAAGCAGGTTAAATGAGCAAAATAAATAGTCTGGGAGATAATGATAATGGTTAAGGAAAGAAAAGAAAGTAGGCAAAAGGAATATTTAGTTGAGGATCAAGAAGAATTCGTGGTGAGAAAGTGGTATTTGTGAACACTGAAGGAATCTGAGGACCAAGCCATGTAAATATCAGAAGGAAAAGTAAATGTGAAAAAGAGGACAGAGTAAATGCAAAGGCACTGAGGCAGAAGAATGCCTGCTGGCTTCAAAGAACAGAGCGGGGCTAATACAGTAGGGGGGGCCAAATTAGGGGAGGGAAGTAGAGGGAGGTCAGAGATGAAGGGGTATTGTGTAGTCACAAGGGAGGGTTTTTATTTTTACTCTGAGTGGGATGAGAAGGCTTAGGATGACTTTTAACAGTGGAGTGCCATGACATGACCCACATGTTAACAGGATCCCTCTGGTTGCCACGCTGAGAATAGACTCAAGTAAGCAACAGTTAGGAGGCTCCTACAACAATCCAAGGAAGAGATGATGGTGGCATTAGGGTGGTGAGATGTGGTCAGATTCTCTATATAATTTGAAGGTAGAGAGAGCTGCCAGGATTTACCCCGGGTCAGATTCTGGTCTTGAGACTGCAGGGTGTGTGATTTTACCACCCAGCCTGGTGGAACGATACTAACTGAAAACAGAAAGACTACAGTAGAGCAGTTTGGGTGGAGGGGACATTTCTGGAATATTTTGTTCCTTCTGAATAGAGGGTAGGGTCTTGGAAAAATTGCATATAAATGAAATAAGAAATGGGAACCTTTCCCTATGACCAATTTGGCACTGAAAGGGCCAGTAAGGCAATTTTCCCAAGTACAAAGCAGCAGTGTAGGAAAAACAGGAATTTGGTTTGAGGCAAGTTAAGTTGGAGACGGTTCTTAGATATCCAGCTGAGGTGCCAAGTAGATGGCAGAATATAGAAGTTTGCAATCCAGCAGATACAAATTTGGGTGACATAAGCAAATCAATAGATCATGAGTTATTAACAGGGGGTAAATTTATGAACCCATGGTAATCCAAATGCGGGTGGGAACTCAGATGAGGAAATAAATTACGTATTTATCTTTATTTATGACTAACTGAAATTTAGCATATCCTTCCTTTGTGACACTAGGCATAAATACCACAGCATTAGAAGAGTTGTGACTTTGGAACTGATAGAAATTACAGATTTTTTTCGTATTACATGATAGCTGCTATAATTTCTTGAAATATTATTTATGCTCATTATGAATTCAAAATTACCATGGCTATTTAGACCCCTGCTAGATCTTGTTATTTAATGTGTTGATAAAGCACATCTATTATTATTGAACCTTTTAAGAACTACTCGGATATACATATTCAATATAATTGGTTTCCTTTTAAATCTTATATATTTTATTTTATTTTAAAATGTTATTCTGAGAAGGGAGTTCATAGGTTTTACCAGTCTGCCAAGGGGGTTCATCATATAGAAAAGGTTATACACCCCTGAGAGAGGCAATATTTTAAATAATTGTTACCAAAACACCAAGGATTTTGTCTAGGCCCTCTTGCTCACTGCACAGAAAGCCAATCACTGAGACAACAGGCATTGCCAGGAAAGAAGGCTTTATTGGGGTGTGGCAGCCGAGAAAAGGAAAGATCAGTCTCAAATTTGTCTCTGCAGCCAACTAAAATTAGAGGTTTACAGAGCAAGGAAGAAATGTAATCATGTGTTCGAAAATAGGAATTAGGGAAGGATAAGGAAGAGGAGTTGGTCAACAGAAAGCAGGTTGTTGGTGAGACAATCATGATGGGTGAGGGTTCTGGTATCTCACTGTTATTTAGAAAAGTAGGTGAGAGTAGAAATGTGTAAATGGTGTTTATTTTGAAAGTAGTTCAATCAATAATTTGAGTTGGTCTCAGATCTTTTCCTTTAGGTAATGAGGAAAACTGTGATATGGGTACAAAGTTCTAATGTTCAAGGAAGAGTGGTCTTGTCCTTCAGAAAATCGTATTGATTAGGATTGCTCCAAATTATTTTAGTTGTGTTCACTATCTTCACTTGGATTAAATAGTAATAAAAGAAGTGAGACTTTCTAGTGGATTTTTATTCTAATCCTTTTATCACTGTGAGGTCTTCAAGTGTGTATTTGAAAACAAAGTGTGTACAAATGTTGCACTGGTTTGAAGACTCTTATTCTAATCAGTTGTCAGTCAACAACCCTTTCTCCTTACCCCTCTCTAATTCCTATCTTCCTACACATGCTTACATTTCTCATCTGTTCCATAAACTTCTAGTTTTATAGTCAATTGAGGAGATGTATTTCAGACTCATCTCCTGTTCTTCTCAGCTGCAGCACCCAGATAAAACATTCTTCCCTGGCAATACTTCTTGCCTTAGTGAATGACTTTCTGTGTAGCAAGCAATGGGACCTAGACTGAATACCCGGTGTTTTGGTAACACCATGAGGCATGGGAAATTGCCTAAGTGGTGAGTGTAAGTAGGAAAGCTGAATACCAGAACTGAGCCTGAGGGAACTTCAATATTCAGAGACGGAAGGTGAAGAGCTGAAAAAGGGTCCAGAGAAGGAGGGAACCAGGCGAATGGGGTGTCCTAGAAACCAAGTGAAGAATGTGTTTCAAGAGGAGAGAGAAATCAACTGCACCAAATACTGAAGGTCAAGTTACATAACCACCAGAAAGGACCACTGGACTTACCAATGTTGATGTCATTGATGATGCTGATAGGAGTAATTTGGGTGCCTTCCTAGGAGTGAAAACCTGGCCGAAGTCCATTCAATGGAAAGAGTAAAATTGGAGATGGAGAGTATAGACAAAGCAGTCAAGAAGTTTTGTTGTAATGGGGAGTCAAGATATAAGGAAATAGCTGGAAGATGAAATGGGGGTCAAAGAAGTTTTTTTCTTTTTATCTAATAATGGACAAATAGAAGCAGCTTGTATACTAGTGGATATGATTGGTGGAAATTGCCCATGTATAGAGAAGCTTTAAAATTGTTGGAGCGATGTTCAACATTGTTGTTGGACAACAATGGATAGGCTATTCATGGAGAGTTTGTTCACCCATGATAAGGGTAAGAGACATGAAATTACGTGGGCACAGACACAGGTAAGTGGGTAGGTATAATGATGGGAGCTTATGGAATTTCCTTTCTGGTTTTTCAAATTTTTTCTTAAAAATAGGAAGGAGGGCATCAGCTGAGATTTGGAGGTCTGAGAAGAAAAGAAAAAGAATGAAATTGTCCTCTGGAGAGACAGAGGGTGGGTGATGATCTCAGAAAACAGCATGATCGCCAAGCAGCATGAATGGGCTAATTTGATGTTAGCAAATGTGATGTTAGAGTGAAACCTGTGCACATCACTGTGTGTTTTCCAACCATGTTCAAGAAGCCCAGGAAATTCCACTAATCAAAAAAGGCAAGGGACTTGAATATATAGGCTAAGAAGAGATTTTAATTATTGACCCTGGAAGTTTAGGATAGAAGTCCTTACCTTTAAGAAGTGAGGATATGAGAGAAGTGAGGGACAGTGAAAAGATGTTAGGACCCTTGGGGGTAGTGGAGTTGTTGGATTTTCAAAATCAGGATATAACTGGGTGTGGTGGCTCATGCTTGTAATCCCAGCACTTTGGGAGGCCAAGGTGGGTGGATCACTTGAGGTCAGGAGTTTGAGACCAGCCTGTCCAACATGGTGAAACCCCATCTCTACTAAAAAGACAAAAATTAGTTGGGTGTGGTGGTGCGTGCCTGTAACCCCAGCTACTTGGGAGGCTGAGGCAGGAGAATGTCTTCAACCTGGGAGATGGAGGTTGCAGTGAGCTAACATCATGCCACTGCACTCCAATTTGGGTTCAAAAAAAAAAAAACAAGAGGAAAGAGTTCTAAAGGTAGGGGATGGGAGAGATGCAGAATTTGTAGTTATTAAATGACAAAGAAGGAGTGAGGGGCTGAGATGGAGGAGGACAAGTTCAATAACAGGTGAAGCTAAAGGAACTGCAAGGATACATAGGTATTGAAATCCCCAAGAATTAAGACAGTAGAATCAGAGAGAGCAAGCCAGGTGCTAAAATCTTTAAGAAAGGAGAAAGAGTGACGGCTGTCATGATGAGAGGGACAAGGGTAACTGCCCCAAGAGGACAGTGGTTGGGTTGGTTCAGCTGCTTGCATGTGCAGTCAGAGCTAGAGTGGATGAGACATGACAAACTCAACCCTTGATTTAGCCACACAGCAGCCAGCTGTTCCCTCTGCATAAATTTGGTCTCAGGATTGATGCAATCTGAAATCTGAATCCATCCAGTTTGCTTTACTGTGGCATATCTGCATAGAGAGCCGCCTGTAAAATTCTGACCACTAAAAGTGGGTTATGATATTGCCTTTTATTTAGTTGACAAACACAAAAATCCACAGAGTAAAATGAACAGCTAGCTCATTTGCTAGTGGTTAAGGATGAGCATAGCCTTTCCCAAAACCCTGTGACATATTTCACAAGCCAAATCTTTAAATGCTTGATAATGATTGGAGGAAAGTGTTATTTTAATTATTTTCATATGAAACATTTTCAAAACCTCCTCATGGAACCATTTTTGCATATCCTTTAATTATTCATCTCTTTGTTCCAGTGATAAGCTTTGCCAGGGCAAGCCCGTGCCAACGTTCTCATCTATCGCTTCTCTCTCCAAATTTGGAATATCCATTACTCATACCCTGAAACGGCCACACGTACCTAAATTAATGGTCAATGGAACAGGAGTTCTATTCATAATCAGGAAGTAATTAAATTTCATATGGCACACAATTCAGAGAGTTATTTTTTAAACACATTCTCAAGAGATGAAGACTAGATGTTTTATTTAGAAACGTCCATTGTGTTCTCTCTCCAAGGTCTTTGCACACATTGTTCGGTCTGCCTGGAGCCTTCTCTCCTCAGACATCTGCTCGGTTCATTTCTTATTTCATTTGGGTCCTTAATCAAATGTTACGTCAGCAGAGAGGACTGTCCTGGCAACCCTGCAATGCCCCTCTTACCCAGTGCTCCTATCACCTATTGAACTGCTCTATTGCATTTTTTTAATCGTTACTATGTCTGCTTTGGTCACTAGTGAACACTCAATTCCTAGAACCCTGGATCTGGCACAAAGCAGGCACTCGGTAAACATTTATTGGATGAGAGAACAGATGAGGGCATGACGGAACAAATGAATACAAAAAATATCATCCTGGGGAGAGAACAAGTTTTAAGAAATGTTTTCAGTTCATAATAAGAAAGCAATCATTTAAAAAATATTTTCTGCAAGCTTGTCATTAAACTACAGTAATAGTCACAGAAGGAGCTGAAATAAAACTTTCTGTTTAGAAGAAAATTCTACTTAACTAGGAAAAGTAGAAGAGATGTGAGTCCAGAGGACAATTTTATTTGAAAGGCAAGTACTTGAAAACAAATCTTACAATGGAAGTGTTTTGTCAAGCACACAGCATGCTTGACAAAGCAGTTTCATTAGTGTGATTTATGTAATAATGGGTTTGAGCATGTCAAGATAAAACACATATTAAACATAACAACTACACAAAAATGTACCCATGTATCCTTCTTGTCTAGTTCAGAGAAATAGGTAAGTCCCACTTTTGGATTGATACTCACATTGAAATTTATGGCAGTTGCTGTGTTAAGCTCCATGAGGTTTTCCCTGCCAAAGGATCAATTTAATGTTCTGCCCTAAGAAGCATCAATCGTCTGAATAATTTCCTCCTTATAGATTCAGGCAACGTGAGACAGCATTTTCAGATATTCCTGGCTGAATCCCAACCCAATATTCACAAATTCATTGATCTGGTCGGGGCGAATGAGGAAGGAGGTTGAGGTAGGATTGGGGGAGGGGTGGACACAGATGCCAGAGTGAAAAAGCTGAAGTACTACTTCCATTTTTTGTGCAGACCTAGAAATAAAATGTAACTCCAGCTCCGTTTCAGAAATTGCACTACTTCCCTATTTCTTATTTTCCATTTTTCCTTTTAGAGGATGACATTCTGTTAGCTTTCTGATATTATTATTCATAGACATTTTTCTGTCTATTCATTTCTAAATGTGTATTATATATAATTCACTCAACCCCAAGATATTGTTCCATTCTTTCATACCAGTTCTTTGGGCATCTACTTGGGCAGAAATCCAAAAATGCTCTTTTGGAATTATTTGATTTAGTTTGGGTAACCTGAAAGATAAATTTCATAAAAGTCAAAAGGAAAAAATATTCACCTCTATTCAAGACATCATGCCCAACCAGCTACCTGAGTTAAACCATGTGTACTCTCTCATTAAGATTTCTACTTATTTGGGTGGAGCAAGATGGCCGAATAGGAACAGCTCCAGTCTCCAGCTCCCAGCGCAAGCGACACAGAAGACGGGTGATTTCTGCATTTTCAACTGAGGTACCAGGTTCATCTCACTAGGGAGTGCCGGACAATTGGTGCGGGTCAGCTGCTGCAGCCCAACCAGTGACAGGTGAAGCAGGGCAAGGCATCACCTCACCTGGGAAGCGCAAGGGAGAAGGGAATCCCTTTTCCTAGCCAGGAGAACTGAGACACACAACACCTGGAAAATTGGGTAACTCCCACCCCAATACTGTGCTTTACCAAGGGTCTTAGCAAACGGCACACCAGGAGATTATATCCCACACCTGGCCGGGAGGGTCCCACACCCACGGAGCCTCCCTCATTGCTAGCACAGCAGTCTGCCATCTAACAGCAAGGCAGCAGCGAGGCTGGGGGAGGAGCACCCACCATTGCTGAGGCTTAAGTAGGTAAACAAAGCCACTGGGAAGTTCAAACTGGGTGGAGCCCACAGCAGCTCAAGGAGGCCTGCCTGTCTCTGTAGACTCCACCTCTGGGGACAGGGCACAGCTAAACAAACAAACAAAAAAAAAAGCAGCAGAAACCTCTGCAGACGCAAACAACCCTGTCTGACAGCTTTGAAGAGAGCAGTGGATCTCCCAACACGGAGGTTGAGATCTGACAACGGACAGACTGCCTGATCAAGTGGGTCCCTGACCCCTGAGTAGCCTAACTGGGAGACATCCCCCATTAGGGACAGACTGACACCCCACACCTCACACGGCGGGGTACACCCCTGAGACAAAGCTTCCAAAGCAAGAATCAGACAGGTACACTCGCTGTTTAGCAATATTCTATCTTCTGCAGCCACTGCTGCTGATACCCAGGTAAACAGGGTCTGGAGTGGACATCAGGCAATCTCCAACAGACCTACAGCTGAGGGTCCTGACTGTTAGAAGGAAAACTAACAGGAAGGACACCCACACCAAAACCCCATCAGTACGTCACCATCATCAAAGACCAAAGGCAGATAAAACCACAAAGATGGGGAAAAAGTGGGGCAGAAAAGCTGGAAATTCAAAAAATAAGAGTGCAGATCCCCCTCCAAAGGAACGTAGCTCATCGCCAGCAATGGATCAAAGCTGAACTGAGAATGACTTTGACGAGCTGAGAGAAGAAGGCTTCAGTCCATCAAACTTCTCAGAGCTAAATAAATAATTACGTACCCAGCACAAAGAAACTAAAAATCTTGAAAAAAGAATGGAAGAAAGGATAACTAGAATAATCAATGCAGAGAAGACCATAAACTGACAGAGATAAAAACCATGACACAAGAAATACATGACAAATCCACAAGCTTCAGTAACTGACTCGATCAACTGGAAGAAAGAGTATCAGCGATTGAGGATCAAATGAATGAAATGAAGCAAGAAGAGAAGTCTAAAGAAAAAAGAGGAAAAAGAAATGAACAAAACCTTCAAGAAGTATGGGATTATGTGAAAAGACCAAATCGGCGTCTGATTGGGGTGTCTAAAAGTGAGGGGGAAAATGGAACCAAGTTGGAAAACACTCTTCAGGATATCATCCAGGAGAACTTCCCCAACCTAGTAAGGCAGGCCAACATTCAAATTCAGGAAATACAGAGAACGCCACAAAGATACTCCTCGAGAAGAGCAACTCCAAGACACATAATTGTCAGATTCACCAAAGTTGAAATGAAGGAAAAAATGTTAAGGGTACCCAGAGAGAAAGGTCAGGTTACCCACAAAGGGAAGCCCATCAGACTAACAGCGGATCTCTCGGCAGAAACTCTACAAGCCAGAAGAGAGTGGGGGCCAATGTTCAACATTCTTAAAGAAAAGAATTTTTAACTCAGAATTTCATATCCAGCCAAACTAAGTTTCATAAGTGAAGGAGAAATAAAATCCTTTACAGATAAGCAAATGCTTAGAGATTTTGTCACCACCAGGCCTGCCTTACAAGAGACCCTGAAGGAAGCACTAAACATGGAAAGGAACAACCAGTACCAGCCTTTGCAAAAACATGCCAAAATGTAAAGACTATCGATGCCAGGAAGAAACTGCATCAACTAACAAGCAAAATAACCAGTTAATATCATAATGACAGGATCAAGTTCACACATAACAATATTAACCTTAAACGTTAATGGACGAAATGGTCCAATTAAAAGACACAGACTGGCAAACTGGATAAAGAGTCAAGACCCATCAGTCTGCTGTATTCAGGAGACCCATCTCACATGCAGAGACACACATAGGCTCAAAATAAAGGGATGGAGGAAGATCTACCAAGCAAATGGAGAACAAAAAAAAGCAGGGGTTGCAATCCCAGTCTCTGATAAAACAGACTTTAAACCACCAAAGATCAAAAGACACAAAGAAGGCCATTACATAATGGTAAAGGGATCAATTCAACAGGAAGAGCTAACTATCATAAATATATATGCACCCAATACAGGAGCACCCAGATTCATAAAGCAAGTCCTTAGAGACTTACAAAGAGACTTAGACTCCCATACAATAATAATGGGAGACTTCAACACCCCACTGTCAACATTAGACAGATCAACAAGACAGAAAGTTAACTAGGATATCCAGGAATTGAACTCATCTCTGCACCAAGCAGACCTAATAGACATCTACAGAACTCTCCACCCCAAATCAACAGAATATACATTTTTCTCAGCACCACATCACACTTATTCCAAAACTGACCACATAATTGGAAGTGAAGCACTCCTCAGCAAATGTAAAAGAACAGAAATTATAACAAACTGTCTCTCAGACCACAGTGCAATCAAACTAGAACTCAGGACAAAGAAACTCAATCAAAACCGCTCAACTACATGGAAACTGAACAACCTGCTCCTGAATGACTACTGGGTACATAACGAAATGAAAGCAGAAATAAAGACGTTCTTTGAAACCAATGAGAACAAAGATACAACATACCAGAATCTCTGGGACACATTTAAAGCAGTGTGTAGAGGGAAATTTGTAGCACTAAATGTCCACAAGAAAAAGCTGGAAAGATCTAAAATTGACACCCTAACATCACAATTGAAAGAACTATAGAAGCAAGAGCAAACACATTCAAAAGATAGCAGAAGGCAAGAAGTAACTAAGATCAGAGAAGAACTGAAGGAGATAGAGACACAAAAAACCCTCCAAAAAATCAATGAATCCAGGAGTTGGTTTTTTGAAAAGATCAACAAAATTGACAGACCGCTAGCAAGACTAATAAAGAAGAAAAGAGAGGAATCAAATAGACGCAATAAAAAATGATAAAGGGGATATCACCACCGACCCCACAGAAATACAAACTACCATCAGAGAATACTATAAACACCTCTATGCAAATCAACTAGAAAATCTAGAAGAAATGGATAATTTCCTGGACACTTACACTCTCCCAAGACTAACCCAGGAAGAAGCTGAATCCCTGAATAGACCAATAGCAGGCTCTGAAATTGAGGCAATAATTAATAGCCTACCCACCAAAAAAAGTCCAGGACCAGATGGATTCACAGCTGAATTCTACCAGAGGTACAAGGAGGAGCTGGTACCATTCCTTCTGAAACTATTCCAATCAATAGAAAAAGAGGGAATCCTCCCTAACTCATTTTATGAGGCCAACATCATCCTGATACCAAAGCCTGGCAGAGACACAACAAAAAAAGAGAATTTTAGACCAATATCCCTGATGAACATCGATGCAAAAATCCTCAATAAAATACTGGCAAACCGGATTCAGCAGCACATCAAAAAGCTTATCCACCATGATCAAGTGGGCTTCATCCCTGGGATGCAAGGCTGGTTCAACATTCGCAAATCAATAAACGTAATCCAGCATATAAACAGAACCAAAGACAAGAACCACATGATTATCTCAATAGATGCAGAAAAGGCTTTTGACAAAATTCAACATCCCTTCATGCTAAAAACGCTCAATAAATTCGGTATTGATGGAATGTACCTCAAAATAATAAGAGCTATTTATGACAAACCCACAGCTAATATCATACTGAATGGGCAAAAACTGGAAAAATTCCCTTTGAAAACTGGCACAAGACAGGGATGCCCTCTCTCACCACTCCTATTCAACATAGTGTTGGAAGTTCTGGCTAGGGCAATCAGGCAAGAGAAAGAAATCAAGGGTATCCAGTTAGGAAAAGAAGAAGTCAAATTGTCCCTGTTTGCAGATGACATGATTGTATATTTAGAAAACCCCATTGTCTCAGCCCAAAATCTCCTTAAGCTGATAAGCAACTTCAGCAAAGTCTCAGGATACAAAATTAATGTGCAAAAATCACAAGCATTCTTATACACCAGTAACAGACAAACAGAGAGCCAAATCATGAATGGACTTCCATTCACAATTGCTTCAAAGAGAATCAAATACCTAGGAATCCAACTTATAAGGGATGTAAAGGACCTCTTCAAGGAGAACTACAAACCACTGCTCAGTGAAATCAAAGAGGACACAAACAAATGGAAGAACATACCATGCTCATGGATAGGAAGAATCAATATGGTGAAAATGGCCATACTGCCCAAAGTAATTTAGAGATTCAATGCCATCCCCATCAAGCTACCAATGACTTTCTTCACAGAATTGGAAAAAACTGCTTTAAAGTTCATATGGAACCAAAAAAGAGCCCTCATTGCCAAGACAATCCTAAGTCAAAAGAACAAAGCTGGAAGTATCACGCTACCTGACTTCAAACTATACTACAAGGCTACAGTAACCAAAACAGCATGGTACTGGTACCAAAACAGAGATAGAGACCAATGGTACAGAACAGAGTCCTCAGAAATAATACCACACATCTACAGCCATCTGATCTTTGACAAATCTGACAAAAACAAGAAATGGGGAAAGGATTCCCTATTTAATAAATGGTGCTGGGAAAATTGGCTAGCCATAAGTAGAAAGCTAAACCTGGATCCTTTCCTTACTCCCTTATACAAAAATTAATTCAAGATGGATTAGAGACTTAAATGTTAGACCTAATACCATAAAAACCCTAGAAGAAAACCTAGGGAATACCATTCAGGACATAGGCATGGGCAAGGACTTCATGTCTAAAACACCAAAAGCAATGGCAACAAAAGCCAAAATTGACAAATGGGATCTAATTAAACTAAAGAGCTTCTGCACAGCAAAAGAAACTACCATCAGAGTGAACAGGCAACCTACAGAATGGGAGAAAATTTTTGCAATCTACTCATCTGACAAAAGGCTAATATCCAGAACCTACAAAGAACTCAAATAAATTTACAAGAAAAAAACAAACAACCCCATCAAAAAGCGGGCAAAGGATATGAACAGACATTTCTCAAAAGAAGACATGCATATAGCCAACAGACACATGAAAAAATGCTCAGCATCACTGGCCATCAGAGAAATGCAAATCAAAACCAGAATGAGATACCATCTCACACCAGTTAGAATGGCAATCATTAAAAAGTCAGGAAACAACAGGTGCTGGAGAGGATGTGGAGAAATAGGAACACTTTTACACTGTTGGTGGGATTGTAAACTAGTTCGACCATTATGGAAAACAGTATGGCGATTCCTCAAGGATCTAGAATGAGAAGTACCATAAGACCCAGCCATCCCATTACTAGGTATATACCCAAAGGATTACAAATCATGCTGCTATAAAGACACATGCACACGTATGTTCATTGAGGCACTATTCACAATAGCAAAGACTTGGAATCAACCCAGATGTCCATCAGTGACAGACTGGATTAAGAAAATGTGGCACATATACACCATGGAATACTATGCAGCCATAAAAAAGGATGAGTTTGTGTCCTTTGTAGGTACATGGATGCAGCTGGAAACCATCATTCTCAGCAAACTATCGCAAGAACAGAAAACCAAACACCACATATTCTCACTCATAGGTGGGAACTGAACAATGAGATCACTTGGACTCAGGAAGGGGAACATCACACACCGGGGCCTATTATGGGGAGGGGGGAGGGGGGAGGGATTGCATTGGGAGTTATACCTGATGTAAATGACAAGTTGATGGGTGCTGATAAGTTGACGGGTGCAGCACACCAACATGGCACAAGTATACATATGTAACAAACCTGCATGTTATGCACATGTACCCTAGAACTCAAAGTATAATAATAAAAAATAATAATAATAATAAATAATAAATAAAGATTTCTACTTATTAAAAGACTTAAAACTTGTTTTCAAGATTTTAATCCACGTCTTTGGCACATAGCCCTGTGGTGGACTCTTGATCTTACCCAAGTTATGGAGGAGCCACATACACAATTTTTATCTGATAGAACTTGAAGTTGACTTTCTTCTCTCTCAAATACTGTCCACATCTTCCAAGAATAAAAGCCTTAGAAGAAAAAGGAGGCAAAATATTTGTCCAGAATTTCAGATAATATTGCTGTATACGCTGGGAGATTTATATTCTGTAGTTTGAAAGTGGCCAGTAACTTTCATTCTTTAATTCACTCACTCATTCACCCTTCGTTCATCAACCCTTTTTGTAAGTCCCTACAAATGATTTGGGAGTGTACTAGGTGCTGAAACAGTACAATCATCAGGAATGAGTCCCTACCTTATTTTCACCAATGTCCTCTCACCCTGGGAGGCACAGTCTCTTGTTTTTGTCATGTACAGAAACCCAGTGTTTCATATTCACCTAGCCAACATTTGTCAGAGTGGAGTAATCAGCCAACTTCAAGAAGTAGACATTTCTTCAGGCTTATTTTGCAAGTGGATGCATAATAACCACTTGAGGAGGATGCTGTCTTTACTTTCTAGGCTATGTCAGGATGTCTACAGAGGATGATCAGTGAATATATTCAAAGATCCTTGATAGACTAATTTCATTTTACTGCACTGGGCCCAGGAAATGGTGCTTCTCAAAAGGGTCAGATCAGACGTACTACAGCATCTGATGTTTTCTTTACCTTCCGCCATGAATAATTTATGCAAAACCATTCTCAAATTCCGAACAACACAAATAGAGAATGAATTATTAATACAAGCTTCTCCAACCTCATCATTTTCTCTTCCTTTTGGCCTTTATATTTCTCACCCCTCTTGTCATGACTCAGTAGAAAAGTCTCTATTCTGGGCTCTTCTGTCAAACAGCTGTGCATTCAAAATATCTGTGTCTTATTCCATTATCTGTAAAGGGAAGGATTGGATTAAATGATTTTATGGCCTGTCACCTCTCACAATTTGTCTTTTTTTAATATCAAGATTTAGGAGTATGAGTGACTTTTTCCCTCCAATGCAGTGCAACTGCTTCTCTGAATAAGGATTTGAGAAATCTTCATCTAGCATTAGGTGGAGATCAGTGCTTAGAACAGAAGAATAAGTTTTCCACTGGTTGATAGCATAATAATGGACCCAAGTCATTGGTAGCACTGCTCAAAACCAGAAGAAGATAAGGAGAAAAGCAAGTAGAATATGAAAATTATAGTTTTCTCATCAGTTAATTCTGTGAAAAAAAGATTCTTCCAGTTCTTCCCTGTTTTCCCACGTCATCTCCTGGCAGACTGCCAACCCTCTCCTTTTATGTCACAAGTTCTAACCTGGTTGATGTGCTTTGCCTTTATTTCCTTCTTGCCATTTTCCACCTTCATCATTCCTCTCTCCTCCCCACCCCATCCCCATTCTTCTTTTCTTTTTGTGCTACCAACCAATAGCTATTTTTTCCCATCTGCTATGGAGCTGAAAGACAGTGGAGAAAGAAAGAGACAGAGAGGTGGGCATTGTCTTGTGGAAGAGAGAAATGCGACTGAGAGCAAGGAGTGATTTTCCTTATTCCTGGTACAAGAGCAACTCATTGAGATTATGTGATTGTGGGGTCTCGTGGACATAAAATGAAACCTGATATCGATGCGGATAGTCTTAGCACACCTGGTAATGGGTGAGCAGTCTAGCAGGATGTGGTGCCCTGAGGGAGCCAGGAGTCCCGGACTTGACAGTGGCTGCTATGAAGTCAGCAATCCGTCAAAGCAACAGGAGGAGGAGGGACGGGGAAAGGTGGGGAGAGATGGAGAGAGCAAGAGAGGCATGTAAGGGGAAGAGAGAGAGGATGTGCTTTGGGATCTGATAGTATTTGCCTCTAACTCAGCACATCTCACCCAGGAATACCTGGCTTGGTCTGAGGGTACATGACATCAGATTTCAAAGATCTTTCAGCACCATTTTAAAAAAAAAACTATATCCACAAAAAAGTATGTGGACAGCAGATGAATTCTGAACTCTTGCTATGACTTTTTGTTGGTATCCCAAGATTAAAAGCCCCAAGTCCAACCTAGTGTGTTTCTGCACCAACAGGTTCATCAGACATACACAGTAGGGCTTATACCCCTAGCAGTGAGGGGCAATGGATGCTTCCAGTCAAAAAACTAAAAATGGATGAATATAAATGCATATAGACACTATAAATGGACTTGACTTTCCCTGTGGAAATACCCTGGAACATGATGATGATGGTGTTTGGAGGGACAAGAACTCTTCAGTGAGAGGCAGCGAGAAGTCCCTCCCTAAGTGCAGGTGGCCCTCATCACTTCCTCTTAAGAATTCATCATGGAGAGAAGCTCTATTGGTCCCTGGATCCCAACCGTGGCTGCAGGATGGAAGCACTTGGCGCCTGGGTCCCACCACTGGAAACCCTGATATGATTCTTCTAGAAATGCATATATACATTGTAAGCTAAAACTAAAATCCTAAGCTCCCTCCACCAACCGACTGGACAGATTGGTTAAGAGGACCCCAGAGAAACCTCAAAAACTGAGTTCCCAGCCATGACAGGACCGGTCAGACACACCTCATCACACACCCTCCCTTTTGTGGTTTAGACTCAACAACTGGCCAGCATTAATGTTAAAATACAGATCATAAGAACAAGAGAACACACTCTGTGGCAATGAGATATCAAATTATAAACAGGACCCAACCTCGTGCCACGTAAGGGTTAAGTCACCCCCCCCCCCACACACACACACACACACTTAAAGAGTAAGCTATATTCTAACTGCCACAGGTTTTTCTTCTTCCTTAGCAGCTAAGCAAGCCCTCACCTCGAGATAAGCAATATTAAAACAATTAGCAGCTCATCCACTGCCAGGCGCTAACTCCCACCCCTCAGTTCCTCCAGCCATAACTGCAGCTTTGATCAGACAAGAGACTGATTTTAGTAACTTTCTTCTGATTAGAAGACCACTGACCATGGACTGGAAGTTTTCAGAGGCTGAGCACTTGAATGCGTTTATGTCCTGAAAAGACCTTTTGACAAATATGGCCTAACTGTAATACATGTGATACATTTAAATGTCTCCACCCCAAAGTAAACATGGGTCATCTGTTACATGCCTGTTCAGTGCACATACATCAGGACATCCTTCATGAATATTCATAACTTCCCCGTCACGTGTTGAATATGTATACTTAGACAACCCATTCAGCTTAAATTTGTGTCTTGCCCGTTTCCCTCGAAGTACCTGCTTTTAGGCTTTGAACAGAGGCTATGCTTCCTAGCCTGTCAGAATGGCCACCTTGCAGGCTGTAACCCCTCATAAGAAATAAAGTCTCCTTTCCAAATTTACAGATTGTCTGATTTTTAAGTTGACAACACATGTATAGACTCGGGTAAAGTGCATAGTACCATAATGGCAAAGGAGAGGCACCTGGCGAAGCGGATCAGGGAAAGCTTCCAAAGGGGAGCTGAGTTTAAATAAACAGGTGGAAGGGGTGTGGGAAAAGATACAAAGACATAAAACAAGAGGGTAAACTTGAAAATCTACAAGTGTTTAATGTTGCTAAGGCAGAAGTTTCAATCTTGGCTTCCTATTAAAAGTTGCTCACGGGCCGGGCGCGGTGGCTCACGCCTGTAATCCCAGCACTCTGGGAGGCCGAGGAGGGCGGATCACGAGGTCAGCAGACCGAGACCATCCTGGCTAACACGGTGAAACCCCGTCTCTACCAAAAATACAAAAAATTAGCCGGGCGTGGTGGCGGGCGCCTGTAGTCCCAGCTACTCGGGAGGCTGAGGCAGGAGAAAGGCGTGAACCCGGGAGGCGGAGCTTGCAGTGAGCCCAGATCGCGCCACTGCACTAAAAAAAAAAAAAAGTGCTCAGGGTATGTTTTTGGGGAGTAGCTCAGGCAACTCCCAGAAGAATCATATCGAGGTCTCCAGTGGTGGGGACCAGGCACCGAGTGCTTCCATCCTGCAGCCGCGGCTGGGACGCAGCTACCAATAGTGCGTCTCTCCTGACCTTAGGGAGGGACTTCTCTCTGCCTCTTACTGAGGAGTTCTTGTCCCTCATCAACACAGCATCAGCATGTTCCAGGATATTTTGTTTCTTGTTTGTTTTCCCTCCACAGGAAAAAAGTCAAGCCAGATTCCACTGAAAGTGTAACTTTTGAAGTGAGCTAAGAAGAAAAATATTAATTGATTTTGAAATAAATTCTGCTTTGGGATTGAAAAAGATTCTTAGGAGACAAAAAAGAATATTAGCAATATTTTAAATTGACATCTATAAAGACCCAGTAAATAACCCCAAACAATATCAACTGGTGAAAAAAGTCTACAAATTAATAGTTTAAAAATTGTATCAGCCATTCCTGAGTTTATCAATCTTCTTAAAGTATTTTGTTAGATCCTTCATGGAAAGACAAATTACGCCTTCTTGTCATGAAGTTCCTCCAATCCAGGATTAAAAGGTCTAATTTCAAATTTGCTACTAGAAAACATCCCACTGCACTGTGAAGATATACTAAGAATGAGTGTAAGCCATCCAGTCACACATTACCACAAAGAAAACAAATCAGTATCCAAATGAGCGTATTTAAGAGCAATCAATACACAGCCACTGATATCACATCTCTCAGCAACCAATTATGAGAACCAGGACTTTCACCACCAAAATCAGGAAATTTCTGGACAAACCAAGATAGGCTGTCCATCCATTTCATGAGGTTCTCCTGCCCTGTTCTTGAGAAAAGAGGAAAACAAAAACAAAAACTGAAATCTCACCTTTGGTTTGTTCCCTGGCTTTCTCCCTAGTTGATGTTACAGGCTGACTTGTGCAATTGCTGGCAACTGCTGATTGCTGACACACAGCACTCTCCAACACATTTGGGATGTTTGTGAGGTGTGGCTGACGTCATGGTAAAGAGGACCATATGTCGGTGGTTCTTCAACATTAACTTAAAGATTTTAATACAAAGTCTCCAAGACACAGTTTCAGATTGCCTCTCTGTAGGGCTGGTGTTTGTTCTCTGCTCTCTTGAATCCCTGAAGACAAGAAACGTGAAGACGGGATGGCTTTGATCATCTGCTGACATGCACTGTGGCCATGTGCTTTTCTGCAAGCAGTCTCTTCCCCTCTTACCTCAGGGTGATTGGCAGCTATTT
Organism: Rhinopithecus roxellana; assembly: GCF_007565055.1. Lineage (NCBI taxonomy): Eukaryota > Metazoa > Chordata > Mammalia > Primates > Cercopithecidae > Rhinopithecus > Rhinopithecus roxellana. Next base: position 98,411,695 of record NC_044551.1, read on the forward strand.
CCCATGCTTTTAGGAATGTATAACCCTTCTCAGTACTTGTCTTCCCTTGACATTATCTCTATCCAGATCTATCACAAACCGTGTTGCCTGGAGCTGGAGATGCTGAGAAAAACACATTTCACAGAGCATTACAAGTATGGTCAGTGCCTAAGCCCTGCTGAAAGTCTTCCAAGAGCCAAAAGCATTCTATTCATAGTCAGCCTCCATGATTCCCAAAACTTACAGGTGTGGAGATCTGTAAGGCGTGCCCTTAATCCTGTGTGCAGTGAAGAAACACAATGGGAAAAGACTGCTTTATCAGCTCACATTGAAGCATTTCAGCAAGCTTTCACTTACTCCCGTGATGTTAGCATTACTCAAAAATGTTTAGAATTAAGTGCATGTTTTGGGGCAGCCATTAAAAGCAATCATTCAGGGCCCAGCAGGAAACAAATGGCATACTCAAACCAGTATGTTCATACTGTTTGCCCCAATTTTCTTTGAGACAGTGATAGGCCTCTCTTATTCTTTTAATTTATTCTTTCTCAACCTTCTTGTCCAATGGCCTCTGTGCAACCAACTCCCAGATATTTCTCCCTAGCTCTTACATTTCTTGAGAACGTCAGCAGCTGAATTTATTTTCTAGTGCAAGTGTCCTCAGCCCTGATTACACATTGCAATCACCGTAGCTTTTACAAAATACCAGTACCCTGGCTCCACCCCAGAACTACTGATTTAGTAGGTAAGAGTGGGACCTAGTCATCCACATTTTATAACCATTTAGGAAATTCCCATGTGTCCCAGAGTTAAGAAATACTGCTTTAGTCTCCTCAACTCTACACATCCAAAATGGAACCCCACAATTCAGGGGGGTTTTTCCCTAATTTTCCTGTTTCCATTATAAATTTACTACTTCCCAGGAGCCCCGAACCAAAACCTTGGAGTTTTCTTTGCCTTGCCTTCCTCTCCCACCTTCCTTTAGGCAATTGTTTACCAAGTCATGAAGCTTTAACCTCATATGATTTGCCCAATTATTCCCCATCTTCCACCTCCACTGTTGGCTCTGAAGTTGGATCAATGGCCACACAGAGTGGACGTCTCTCATCCTCTAGAAGTGCCCAGCCTCCAGCCTGAGCATATGGAGATTCCGAAGGGGTATGGCCAGTGTCCACTCCACCCCCATTCACAGTTAAACAACATTTAGTCCATCATCAGCAACCTTGCAAGCAGATATTATCATCCCCATTTTATTTAAAAGCTTTCAGTCTGAAATGTTGTAAAATCAAGACAGTTATATTACCAAGGTGATAGAATCAGTGGGTAATTTTTTTATTTTATCTTTTCTCCTTATGAAGGTTAAATGATGGTTCATAGAAAAAGAATAAACTCAAGGACTTATCCCACCCATCAAAGAATAGTAGATCAAATATCAAGACCTAGGAGGAAAAATTTTTAATGACATCCCTCAGACTTCGAATATAAAACCCCAGGAATATTGTCAGCCACAGCCTCTAAGTTGTCACCTTTGCCAAGAAAGCAATCAACTTATTGAGGTCAGGAGATCTTTCCAGATATCTGCTTTTATAGTGACAGACAAGGTCCTACATGATTTGTCTCCACCACTCCCTTCACCTTCACACCCTCCTGTTTCCAACCCCAGCCACATGGGCTTCTTGCTGTTTTTCCTAATATTCCTCACCGCCTCTGAGTAAGGGTGTTTGCCCTAGCAGCTGCCTCTATGTTGGTGGACTCTTCCCCCAAGCATCCTCAAATTTCTGAGCTCAGTCCTGGCTCCAATGACCCCCTCTCAATGATACCTTCCCTGATGGCCCTATCTGAAACTTAAACTATCCCCTGCTCCTCGATCCTTTCCTTTCATTTCTCTCTAGAGCACTTCTCACCATCTAACATCAACAGAATCACAGCAAACCCTTCTAGAAAGCTCACTGCATGCTGGACTTGTTCTAAGAGCTTTGCATGCACTATTTCATTTAACCCTCACAGCAGCATTGCAGAGTGAGTCGCCTGTTGATCCCATTTCACAGATGAGGAAACTGAGCCACAGAGAAATTAAGTAGCTTGCCCAAGATTACAAAATGGTCAAGCAGTGGTGCCAGGACTGAAACACCAGGAGGTCGGCCTGGAAAGTGCACAGTCCTGCCCACTATGCTTTCCTTACGTAACATATCCATTTTGTTTATTTTGAGTCTCCCCCTCTATACAGTAAGCTCTGCGATGGCAGGAATTTGGGCTTTTTGGGGTTTTGGTTTTTTTGTTTTTTTTTTTTTTTTTTTTTTTTTTTGAGACAGAGTCTCACCCTATTACCCAGGCCGGAGTACAGTGGTGCCATCTTGGCTCACTGCAACCTCCAACTCCCGGGTTTAAACGATTCTCATGCCTCAGCCTCCTGAGTAGCTGGGATTACAGGTGCGTGCCACCATGACCAGCTAATTTTTTTGTGTATTTTAGCATAGACAGGGTTTCACCATGGTGGCCAGGCTGGTCTCAAACTCCTGACCTCAGGTGATCTGCCCACCTTGGCCTTCCAAAGTGCTGGGATTACAGGTGTGAGCCACCGTGCCTGGCCATGGCTTTTTTTTAAATTGCTATATCCCCAGTGCTCAGCATAGTGCCTGACCCACAGTCAATGTCTAATACATTTGTCTAATTAATTAGTTAATTGATACATCCCCATTACCCACCCCAGCCACTGGTAAATTTTTGCGTACCCGTTAAGTGCCTAGTAAATATTTTTTAAACGTGAAGTAAATCCCTAAGGAGTCTTTTTCTCCCCATACTCCCCCATCCCCTGCTCTGGGAGGAAGCATGGGAGCAGGTATTAGGGTGGAACTCTTTCCACCTGACTCTTGGCCAAGGCCCCAAAGGCCAAGAACACAACAGTAAGTGCTGAGGGCCCCTCATTCCCAAACAAAGTGCTTGGCCGGTGATGGAGGATAAGCAAACGAGGCTGAGAGTCTTTCCCAAAGCCAGATGAGCACGGGAAGCTCACCAACACAGGCGGCTTCTACCCTGACATCTCTCAGACTCCCATCAGCTCCAGAAGCCAAACCTGACAGCAAGGGTGATTCTGAGAGCTGCGTGTCAGCTTTCATCTCTTTCTCTGGGCCAGGCCTGAAATATAGGCAAAAGCCACATCTCAGCACTTAGTCTCAAAGGTGCGTAGCCATCCTGGCCTGGGAACTGGGAAACCCGGGTGAATGGGAATCGTCTTCCCCTGCTGTCAGCGTGTGTGCGCGCACACACACACACACACACACACACATTCACACACATCAGCATCATACTCTGCCCCTCCAAGTATCCTTTTCTTTAACCTCTTTGGCCAGAAAGCCCTTTGAGCTCAATTTTGGGGCCCCACAGTCTCTATGAAACCTGTGCTCTCCAATCATTACCCTCAGGACAATACCTGACATAAACAGAACCCGATGCTCCGTTTTAGTGAATCTACAAGGACATGCAACCTACTTTGAAATATGCTTTAATTCACATTCACCCTGTCCATCCATGCCCAGTCTCAACCCAGTTTGCCAGGATCGAGCCTCCCCAATGAAGGCAACAATCATAAGGAAGATCAAGAATCACTTTACTGCAAAGCCTGCTTCCCTTTGGAATTAAGCAAGGCCAAAACACCAAATCAGAATACCTCCAGCCTCCTTATTAACATATTTGGTTAGCAACAAGCTGCTTCAACCATGTCTCATCTAACCTTTGCAGAAGAGCTCACGTTGAATGACGGGGCAGCCTGCCCTTCCCCAGTGCAACTCTCTGGATACAGTCTCCATCTCTGGGCAGCTGCTGACCCCACCTCACCATCTATCAAGATGGCCCTCTGCCCGTGAGGGGAGAAATGAGCCTGTAATTTATTGCACCCAGCAAAGGCACCCAGGAAGATGGGGGTTTGCTAGATCAGTGGCATTGCAATTTCACATTCTACCCCTCTTGCTGGAAGCTCTCCCTGATAGCACCTGTTGACAACTGTACTTGTGGAAGAACCTGGGTATCCCACAGCACAAGAAGGGAGTATCCGCCAGCAAGGGAGGTTCATATGAGAATCAGTCCCGACAACAGCCTGTGCAGCTCCTCCTGAGTCTGGCGAAGATTTGGAAAGCTCAGCTCCGTTCGTATAGTCCTTCCCCGCTGTTACAATCACCTGGGAAGAATTTGCCAGTAAGGGAAGAATTGGAGCAAGCTGACCTGGTTGTCTCTTTGCAAGCTCTGACAGCATATCTGAATAATGGAAATAATTGGAAGACAGTGTCAGCTACAGGATTGTGCGGTTACTTTAATTGCCAATTTGCTTCCTGTATAACTGCTCAAGTGTGGGGAAAATCAGTGTATGGAAATGACGCTGCCCCAGACACCCAATTAGTCACATTCCTATCAACTTGGTTTCTGTCTTCGGGCAGAATGTTTGCCATTTGGTGGAGGGAGAGGGCTTCAAGGTAAGATGGGGAAATCGTGATAAAGAAATAATAAATAATTCAACAGACCAATTTGCAATCAAATAAGGATGATGATGAGCTTGTTCCTGTGCACCATTTAATAAGAAAAGAGAGGAATGTACATTTTCTGGGATACTTTGGACTTCAATAAAACACCCATGACAGTCACTACAATCCTATCAAACTAAGCAGATAGCATTTAGAACACTGAATAGAAACTTACTCTCTCTCACAGTCTGAAAGGAGGCAAGGAGCCTCAATGTTATTCTTTAAAAGATACACAGCGCCAATTGGTAGGTGCTGGAAATGGAGCCTGGTAATGGAGCCACTCCAGGCATATATACTCCTTTGTGAGGGGAAAATGCAGTGAACCGGGTTTAGCAAATTACCACCCCACCCAAGAGCCAATGGGAGCAGCCCTTCTGGAAGACCAGTAAGGTCAATAGCACAAGACCAGGCCCCCCGTGGGCCCTTGGCATTGCTCTATTCTGAGGCCGTACAAGAGATAACCCACACCTGTCAATTCTCTGAGAATTCCCACCTCCATCTCATAAGCAAATTATTTTTTTAAAAGAGCGGCAGAAATAACTCCCCATGACCTCCTTTTCAAATACTGGCAGGTCAGTGGAACTGACATCTGTACAGAGGGCCCATATTATTATTAGGGGAACACGGCAGCAGGGAAAGATCCAATTCAACACTTGCATTACCGAGACTGCTGTACTTTAGGGCACTCTTGATCCGGCAGCTATTTTCTACGTCCTTTTCCTGGTATGTACTTTCAAGATACTAATTTATTTATTCGTGCTTCAGTGAGACTTAAGTTTATGACTGTCAATAAGCTGACACTGCTGTTAAATGATGCAAGCTCTCTGCTGGGGAGCATTGCCAGGCTGGAGGGAGAGGGTGCTTCTCTCACAGTGTGAGAATTCTTTTCCCATTCTCTGGATGAGTCCTGACTCACAAGCTTAATTGTGTACAGCACCGACCACTGTCCACACTTTGCTGAGTTGAGACCACACAATTTACTTTCTTTTGAGTTTCTGAGAAATCTGATGAAACCCAAGACATTGAAGCCACCAAATGTATTTCTATTCATTAATAGGCAAGAAAGTCATTTATTCTTTTCACTGAACTTCTCTACACAAAATGAAATACTCAGAAAATAGACATAAATGTAGATCACGAAATAACATTGGCTTTCCACTTTACTTCACCTGCTTGAAAAGATGTTCGTATTCAAACACAAATGATGCATTATTGGAACATCATGTCATGGCCTCTTTCTCTCCTTAAGAGAAATGTGCCTTGTATCTTTGGCAGGCTTTCTACATGGATACTTTTGTGATAAGACTGTGATTTGAGGATTGGGGTTTTGTTTGTTTGTTTGTTTGTTTTTGTTGTTGTTTTGCTTTTTGAGACAGGGTCTCACTCTGTCACCCAGGCTGGAGTACAGTGGCGTGATCTTGGCTCACTGCAACCTCTGCCTCCTGGACTCAAGCAAATCTCCTGCCTCAGCCTCCCAATTAGCTGGGATTATAGGCGCGTGCCACCGCACCTGGTTAATTTTTGTATTTTAGTAGAGACGGGGGTTTCACTATTTTCACCAGGCTGGTATTTGAACTCCTGACCTCTGGTGATCCGCCTGCCTTAGCCTCCCAAAGTGCTGGGATTACAAGCATGAGCTACCGCACACAGCAACTGTAATCTTAAAGATCTTAAACACAAAAAGTTGTATCCTCATGGGAAGGAAATGGCTCCACAGAGCTAGGAAATGACTTGTTTCCAAACCACCTGCTCCCTACTGCCCTTTCATTCACAGCCAGATTCTTCAACCTAACTTGGGTGTCTCTATGGGACCAAACTTCTCCAAAGGAACCTCCTCCAGTCCTTCTTTATTCTGACCACTTTCAATGCATTGCTTTCTTGCCATAGGCCTTAAATAACCTTGCTTCCAAACATTTTTCCCATCCTCTTCTAATTTTTTCTTATCATTAAGCTCCCAGCTTCTAGGAGAACATCTCAGATGAGATCTTCTACACTGTCCCTCCAGCATTCTTTGCCCAAGCCTGGCATATATGCTTTGCACCACTTTGCTTATAGATACAGTACTTTGACTTATTCTTGTGTCTGTGCTATGCATGCACTTGGGGGTGTGTGTGTGTGTGTCTTAATCACTTTGGGCTGCTCTAACAAATTGCCATAGACTAGGTGACTTATAGGCAACAGATATTTACTTCTCACACTTCTGGAGTTTGGAAGGCCTAGATGAAGAACCCTGAGGATTCCATGTCCGGTGAGGACTTGCTTCCTGGCTCATAGATGTCCTCTTCTCACTGTGTTTCACACAGCAAAAGAAGCAGGCAACTCTCTGGGACCTCTTTTATGCTGGCTCTAAGCCCACTCATGAAGGTTCTGCCCTCATGATGTAAGTGCCTCCCAAAGACCCCAACTCCTAATATTCTCACGGGAGGGGTTAGGATTTCAGCATATGAATGGGGGGCATACACATTCATAGTAGAGCCGTGTGTGTGTGTATGTCTGTGTGTGTGTGTGTGTGTGTGTGTGTGTGTGTGTGTGATGTTTCTCCAACTAGCTCTACAGGTTCTGGAATTCTGTTATTTATATTTTACATTTCTGCTTGCCCAGATCTTCTGAGTTGGTAGATGGTCAAAACAACATGCTCATCAAATGAACCGAGAGAATGAAGAGCCCCTCATGAAATTTAAAAACTCAACCCCAGAGCCCTCCTTCTCATGAAATCATCCACAATATCCCCCACTCACCACTCCAACCCACGTTAGAATTAAATAAATGTTCCTTTGTCTGGGCTCTTAGAGAACTTGACTTTTTTCTTTTAGCACTTAAGCACATACTCTGGTTTGTCATGTATCTGCTTGTATGTGTTTTTGTCCCCTCTGGGCTGTGACTGCACTGAGATCAGGAATCGTATTTACTAAGGGCCTACTGTGTGCATGATAGCAGCTTGACATGTGTATCTCTAACCCATATAATGACCATTCTGTGTCGACATTAATATCTCCATTTGGAAGATGAGAAAACTGTAGCTTATAGAGATGGAAATAACACACAGTGGGTAAGAAGCTGAGCTATGATATTATTCTCAAGGTCATGTTTGAGAAGCTTAGGGAACCATGGTTCCCTAAGACTCCAGGCTTCTCCCTGTCCCCTTACTCCCCCCTCCTCAGAAAGCTGAAAAGCTGTCTCAGTGTGATGGTTTTGTCTGGAAGGAGAATCTGAAGGCGCTTTCTTCTCCTCTTCCTTTCTCTTCCACTTTTCTTGTGCACAGAACACAAATCCTCCTCTGCTTCTAATCACTGTAAGTCTTTTGGGAGAAGCTTCAGTTCCTGTAGCCAAAGGCATGGGAGATTGTAGTTTGGGGGATCTAACCTCAAACTCGCTAATACCTAGCACGGTATGTCAGCAATCTTAGGAAAGAGACCAGAGGAAAAATTTCAGAAGGATAAAATGTATGTAGCACGTTTGAGCCAGCAAAGTGGATTTGAGCCTTGGATCTTAGTGTATGAGCAGGTGTTTTAACCTTGGAAGGTTTAGAGGATCATACACAATGGTTAATACAACTGTGAAATTGGATTTTAACCACTACAGCCTGGGCAAATGCTTTAAGCCTCGAGCTACATACTACTTGACCTTGGTAAGTGGCTGTGGCATATGCCTTTGTTCACAGGCCATTGACAGCTTACAGAGAGGCAGGGTTGCTTGCACAGTGCCAAAAGCTGATAAGGTGTCTAGGCCTCATCAAAAGGGCAAGGTAGTTCAAGGATTAGCAATGGCACACAGCCACCACCAAGTGAAACATAGTTCACACGGGTGTCCTCCATAGATGGTGTCTCTTGGAGCTTGTGAGCCAATCCTGGCCCTACAGACTCAATACAGGTGTGGGCCATTAACATGTGAAGGTGGCCTCTGCACACAGGTGCTCCAAGGTGCCCTTGACCTACACAGATGCAAGATATCCTAAGCAGACACAAGTAAAGCAACGATTCATTCACAGAGAAAAGAGCCCTGAGACATTAGGGTTCAGAACACATTTGCTGTTTTTAAATTACAGTGCTAGAGAATTGCATTTGCACTGCTGAGCACTAAGTAAGGTTCTAGATTTAAATTGTTAGTGCTAAGCATAAGAAGGCAAAGCAAATGGAAAATGCAAATTAGGAGGTGATGAATATGGTGGATGGCAAAAATAGATCGATTACTGGTGATGGGGTGACCATCATGGCAAATTTCTAGTTTGCAACGAGGTATGTTAGTATGATAGTGGATTTTCCTCCCAGCCATGGTACCTGCCCTTGCTTGGAGACTGTTTTTCCCCATTATGTTTTCCAAAGCTCGTGAATTCATGACAACTAGCATCATCTGGAGAAGACAGTAGCTGGGCAGATTTCCCCAGCTATCTTATCCCTGACTCATCTGATTCTCTGCTGTTTTGTGTAACAAACTACTTTGCTGGGTTCTAGAAACCTGATTTAGCTAGAAATAGCTGCCCCTGGAGTTAGGAATGGGCTGCTTTGCTTAATTTGGTGGACGTGGGGTCAGGATTCTGATAGATGTTCTATTAACTCTTTAAATTATTTTAAAATAATTTTTTTTAATCTTAAGGAAACCAGAAAATAACAAGTGTTGGTATGGATGTCGAAAAAGTGGGTGGCGGATTGGGGAAAAGAAAGGCATTTAAGAACTTTTGACTGAACTAATATCACTTCTGAGACCTAAAAAGAACGATGCCTATTCCAGATAGAAACAAACCAGGCATCTCCCTAGACTACAGTCCTCAAAGTATGGCTCATCGGCCCTTAATGGTTCTCCAGATGTTTTCAGGGGTTCTGCCATATCCAAACTATTTTCATAATAAAAGTAAGACAATATTTGTGAGTTTGTTTTTTTCATTTATTGACATTTGCACTGGTGGTGCAAAAGCATAGGGAGATAAAGAGCTTGCCCTTGGCATATATCAAGACATAGCACTGATGGGCTTCAGGACATGCTACCCGAAAATATGCTACCTCGACATTTGAGAAAACAGCAGAAACAGCAGAGGAAGTTCTCCCTGAAAGCAAGCCATAAAACTTAGAAAGATTTATCTGATCTTCCTCTGAACGAGGTCATAAGACCCTCAAGTGACAGGTGCCCACCCTATACCCAGAGGAAAGAGACGTCCTTGTCTCTGAAGACAGAAACACAAAGAACAATGCAGACAAACAGGACTTGCTAAGTTTCCACCAACTTATTACCATTAAACCACACCCCTTTTGTCTAAGCTTACTTTTCCACAAGTATTCACTTCTTCACCAAACTTAGCACAAAAAGACCTAGGTCCCCCTATTCCTTTGTTTCTTTGTTTCCTTATGAAGGCTCCCGTGTCACATAAAGCTTATTAAGTCAATCTATCTTTTTTTACAGGAACCCCACCATGAACTTTGCTACAGGTGAGGAGAAGACACTACTTTCTCTGTTCTCTCCACTACGACACCCAACTATACTAGCAGTCATTGAATTATTCACCATTGAGCACTCACCAAAAAAAAAAAAAAAAAAAAAAAAAAAAGCCACTTTCACTTAAGAATGTCCTTAATGAAACTGTAAAAAATATTAGCTTTATTAAATCTCATTGATTGAGGACATATCCTTTTAATAGTGGGACAAAGTGGGAAGTTTGCATAGATTACATGTGCAACATACCAAAGTATGAAGGTTGTTTCAAGGGCAAGCACTGTGCAGTTGTTTAGATTAAGAGCTGAACTGGCCTTTTCTTTTCTTTTTTTAATTGAGCATTTCTTTTATCTTAATGGAACTATGGTGGTTATTCAAACCTGGGTATTTGACAACTATTTGCTCAAAAATGAACAAGGAAAGCCTGTCACTTCAAGGAGAATAGCCAACGATAATTGTCACTAATAATAAAATTCAAGCTTTCAAGTGAAAATCAGGATTTTAAAAAATATGTGTCCAGCACCATGAGCTTGACAGCTTCTTAATACTGAAAGACTTTTCTGATGAGGTGCACGGAAATATTAACAAATATGATTTTTTGGTATTGTATAATGAAATGTGCCAAGATTTGGGAGATCTGCCTAACTCAGTGAACCAATATTTTTCAAATGACCAATGTATGATGTTAACAAAATTATGCATGGATAAGGAATTCTTTCAAAATGCAAGATGCTATGATGAATTTTAAAATAGGAAAGTGTGAAAAGTTCACTGACGTGGTTTCAGATTCAACACATTGCACTAACCTTTCAGAAACTACCACTTGTCAATCATCAGCATGCTATCAAATAAGAAAATTCACCATTATCTGAAACAGGTATAAAAATACACCTGCCTTTTCCAACTGCATATCTGTGAGGCTGAATTTTCTTCAGATTCTTCAACTAAAGAACATATTGCAACAGATTGAAGGCCAGAGCAGAATCCAGCTGCCTTCTATTAAACCAAACATGAGAAGGATTCGCCAACGTGAAAAAAAAGCTACACTTCTTCACGGTATTTTTAAATTTATTTTTAATTGACAATGTTATATATTTATGGGGTACAATGTGATGTGTTGATATATATGTGATATATATACAATATAGTATATATGTAGTCTACCATATATATGGTAGAATAATTAAATCTAACAAATTAACATATCTATCACCTCACATACCTAACATTTTTGTGGTAAAAAAATGAAATCTCCTCTTTTAGCAGTTTTGAAATATACAGTTTTGAATTATTATTAACTATAGTCATCATGCTGTGCGATGATCACTAAACTATTTCTCATGCATGACTGAAATTTTGCACCGTTTGACCAGCATCTTTTCATATCCCATTTCATAAATACATGCTATCTATGTTAAGTTTAATGGGTTTGTTTTGTTATATTTAAATGAATGAGTATTTTTCAATGCCTCAGTTTTAATTTATAATATAATAAATATTAATAAGTACTTTGGTGTTCTCAACAATTACTCAGGGTTTCAAGAAATCCTGAGATTAAAAAGTTTGAAAACTGCTGACACAGACAATGAGAACCCTCTGGCTAAAACAGCCAGAATAATAAATTAAACGATGAAGGTATGGCAATATCTTTGAATTTTTAACAGATAGGAAAACAGAATTTACTTCCAGATGTTCATTGCTGTGAATGTTTGAACTTTAATCTGCATGGGAATTTTAATCATTAAACTCTAATTTCTTGCTAGGAAATTTAAAATGGAAGAGGGTTTGGATTCACATTTCAGATATCTATGTTGTTATACTGTGTTATTGTACTTTGCTTTTATGTTGTCATTTAATTTCATCTCTGAATCTCTGAATTAAAGACACTAGAATGAGCTGAATTGTACAACGTAGCTGATACTAATTTGAAATGGAAATGGAAGAAGGATTGCTTTTTCAGCCTTGGCTTTGATTTTACTGATTTCAGACTGACCTTGGCTTTGATTTCACTAATTCACTTTTCTGGCTCATTCTAGAAACCTCTTGGAGCAAAATCTACTGCGCTGGACGTATCAGGTAAACGCCCAAAAGACAGTGGCTGGTATTGGGAGCAGCATCAGGTGCATGAGAGTGAATCTTTCCTGAGAGCCAGCTGATCTCTTCCTGAGTAGGGAATGGCCATACCTCCCATGGGCTCCAGGCCCAGATGCTCCTTCTCCACTCCTGGAGTTTCCCTTCCTGAAGATGGAGTGCCCTTGGCACACCCTCTGCCTTTCATCACCCTGGCATTCACTGTGCCTCAGGGCAGGCGCTGTAATTATCTGTAGTGGTTTTGGAGTAAGGAGCTGTTCTATTGTTGGCTCCTGTTCCTTCTCCTGGGAGCACCCAGAGAGTATGAGTTCTCTTCTATCCCAGCTCTCAATGAGTGATTGGTGTAAAAGTCTACCTAATTCTCAAGTTCAGAATTAGGAAGTCAGCTTACTACAGACACAAGCCACATTCACCAAAATCATCTCATTAGTAAAAGTAGTGATATACTGGCTTCCATATGTTATCTTACTTTTTGTCTTATCTCTCTGAGGATTAAAAAACCGGGTTGGAAAGCAGAAATTATCTATTGGGTTGCCTCAAATACTGTAAGAGACTGAACTTAGGTCCATTTGATTCCAGAGGTCATGCTCTTTCCACTTCATGACTCTGCCTCTACTTTGTGTTTTCCCATAGCATTAAAACCAATACCTTCACTGATAAGTATTTGTGAAATGCATGATGAATGAACACATAAATGAATGAACAAATGAATGAATGAATGAACAATATCCCAGCACAGCATTGTCTCCTATTGTGTGGATTAGTATTCAAAATTAGGCAGAATATTTCGTTCTCATGTCAAGTGCTGACTAGCTTATAAAGTAAATGCTGTGATTTGTTAAAACTTAGTGCTTTTTTCTGTTTTACATTAAGGAGGTGTATAGTCTTGAGAGGTAGGATAGCATAGTACGCTGAGACAGGATAAAACTAACCATGAGAGTTACATCACTTCACCCCAAATTCATTGACTTCACTTAAGTGAGAAATAAATCCGTGTTGGATAACTCTTAGGCATCCACAGACCATCTGAATCCTACATCTGTTGCTGTTTGGGGCAGTGCATGTTTTTCCTTTGACCACAATTCAAGGAAAATAAAGCTTCACCCCAGCCATTTCACAGATAATTGGCTCACTGCATGCATGTTTTTACACTAAAAATCATATTTAGTAATTACTCGCTATCTACAAAGATATATCGATAAGATACACAGGAAAACCCCAAAGTATAATGTATGATTCCTAATTCGTTATCTATTGTTACTTAACAAATTACCCCCAAACTTAGTGGTTTAACATAACAATAGCCATTTATTACCTTGAACAGTTTCTATGGAAGATAATAAATGGCTATTGTTATGTGATGTTATTTGCAGCTTACCTGGGATGGAGTAGTCTAGTTTGGAATCTCTCCTGATGTTATAGTCAAGATGGCACCTGGGGCTGCAGTCATCCAAAGGATAAAGCAGGCTGGAGGATCTGCTTCCAAGATGGTGCACTCGCATAACCCTAGCAAGAGGCCTCAGTTCCTTCCACGTGGACTTCTCCATGGGGCTGCTCAAATGTCCTCATAACATATCAGCTAGCTTTCCCTAGAGTGACTAATCCAAGAACAAGGGAACCACAGTGTCTTTTGTGAACATTCTCACTTTGGAAGTCACATGGTTATTTTCACAATATCCTATTGGTTACATAGGTCATTCTATTTAATATAGGAAGGGACTACACAGGGAATGAATAACAGGGTGGGGATCATTGGGAACCATCTGGATACTGGCTACCACAGTTTTTATCACTTTCTCTAGTTTCATCATGAAGAAAAACTAAGCTCATGGAAAGTGAGTAAGGAATTCTGTGGCCGCAGCAAATGAGGTGTCCAATGACAGGGTCTGTCTTTTCTGTACTTGGTTGCTACATTACAGACACATTGAGAACATCCAAGGTTTGATGTTAAACTAAATTCCCAGGAATGATTAATTCAAGAAGTTCCCATCTCAGAAAACTGAATCTTAGAGGAAGGGTAATAATTTATTCATTGAACAAAATTCATTGAGCTCTTAGTAAATGCTTAGTAAATACAGACTAGCTCTGTAGACCCTTAGATAAATGTGGAGCTCACACTACAATGAGGAAATCAAACATGTGGATACATAATCAGAGTATAATGTTGTAAGGCACTGATATAGAAATATATGCTTCATACATGGAAGTACTAAGGAGAGCTGCTAACTCAGCAGGACATGGGGAGTATCAGAAAAGATTTCCTGGAAGCAGTGACACATAATCTCAATCTCAAATGATAACTTAGAATTCACCAAGCATTCAGGACAGCAGAAACAGCATGAGAAAAGTTAGGAAGGTGAGAAACAGCATGGAATGTGTAAGAGAATGAAGGTAGAGTGGCGAGGAAGAAAGTAGGGATTTGCAGAACATAGCGTTGGAGAAGTAGGCAGGCCCACTCAGAGAGAACCAGGAGTTGGGTCTTTCAGATTATACACTATGGGAAATCTTTGACTTTTATCATCAAGAAAAGTGATATGGTCAGATCTCATTTGAGATAGATCACTCTAGGAGTTTGTATAGAAAGAATTTGAGCAAAATAAGATTACAGACAGATAGATCCAATTAGAAAACATTTGCTGGAGAAATAAATGGGGTAATGAGGACCAAAACTAGGGTAATAACAATAGGCAAGGAAATGAAAAGACAAATTTGTTAATTAATAATGAATTCGTCATCCAGAAAAAAACAAAACAAAACAAAACAATAAGCAGATTTTCCAGTAGTAAGGTAAAATACAGTAAGTAAAGTATGATAAAGAAAGAGGAAATTATTCTGGTGGTCTGTATTCCAAGCTTGGGAGGTGGGATATTTCAAAGATTGGTCATTTTCACTATAGAAGGTCCAGTTTGCTAGCCCATCAACCTTGGAAAAATGAGCCCTGTCATGACCACCTAGGCTCTCAAGGGGCCACACAATAATTAGAAGAGGAAAGAGAAACTGACTGACAGTAAAAACCAAACCACAGAACATCTGTGGATTGCCACTGAGTTCTGACTCTTATTATAAATCAAGCATCAGGATTTTTCCTTTTACATCAGTGTCCCTGATTTTCCTGTTTCACCTGTAGGAAAGCCAGAAGTATAAATGTACACAGGGAGATCTGGCATTCTTTCATGTAAAGAGATGCCCTTACCACCTCCTGAGAGCATGGCATCTCTGCCTTCCAATTACTGTATTCTCCTATCAGAAAGTTCTATTTGGTTCTTTTCCAAATCCACCTAGTAAATGTTGATCTCTTGTTTCTTCATTATATTTTCAATACTTTGTTTTATGAAAACATATCAAACATACTCCCTTTACATTCTGTTGCTTATCATTTTAATGTCTGCTGGCTTTGTAAGTCTACTTCTGTGCTTTGTTTTTGCTGCTGACTTTTGTTTATAATGGCTTGGTTTTGCTTAATTTTTGTAAGAAATTTTGAACCCATTCCCTTTGGGGATTTTTGTATGAGAAATTTCTGAGGCTGTAGTTGAAATTGTATTCATCTAGGGAGAATTTGCATTTGCTTCTGCCAACCTTCCAGAAGCACTACCAACACAAGACTACCGTAAAGTAATTCTTCTACAACCAAACAGGTAGAGGGATTTTGGTCCCCAGCCTTGTGATTACAGGCCTGTGATTAGAAGTAAGTGGGAAATTTTTTTCATTCAATTTATTGAAAGCCAAGATTAAGACAGAAATATGTCTCTGGTGTGTATCTCCAAGTTCTTTATCAGCAGGGCAAATTTTTTTCTATTTGTCTACTTTAGGGGTGTTAGATTTATACAGGAACTCTGACTGGATGCCCTCCTTTCCCTGTTGGGGCTCAGGCTTTGTCCCCTGTCCCTGTGCCTTTGTTCCACTGAAACCCAGAAAGCCATCTCCAGGTTTTACTAGATACCCCCAGGACAAACATTAGCTCCAGCACTACTACCCTGCCCTTTTGGATTTGTATTTTCCTGAAGTTTCTAAAAGCATTTGGAGAAATTCCCTTACTTTCTCCTCACTCTACCTGCACTCTCCCTGTGAGAGGCTGATTTTTAGGTAGCATTTTTAGGTGTATTGTACTGGAAAAGATCTCTCTGCACATCTGATCTGCCACTTTGCAGACAATGGAATTTAGAGCTAATCTCATATCATGCCACAAGAAGGACAGATCATTTACTTATGTCTTATGCTTAAAATTCAATCAATAAAGAAGACAGTTGGAATAAAGAAGAAGGCCATGTTGTCATTTTTCTCACATGTTCTACCAAAAAGGGACCTAAAGGAGAGCCAGATGGCCCTTAGACCAGTCAATATTTGAGTGCTACTAAGAAGCAATAAAGTGTCAAAGGATGAGACCACTGCTCGATGTCTTAAACAAACAAAGCACAACAACAAAAACCCACAAAACTAAATTTATGACTTCCTTAAGTGAGGCAGAGTTATGCTGGATGGGCACGATCTCTTGAAGAAGAGTAGGTAACTGTTGGGTGGAGTGGAGGGTAGTGTAACCTGTAGGAGCGTAGTTACTCAGGTGAGACTGTTGTGGATGGGTTCACTGCCAGAAGGCTGTTCATTGGAGGGAGTCCATGTGCTACTGGCTGACTTTCCAAAGCTAAAGGCTGATGCTGATTACTTGGCTTTCAGAAGCATATTCACTGAGGGGAGTTGTTGATGGATTAAATAGGTTTACAATGACTTCTCATGCTCCATTACTATGAAATTGTCTTATTGCAAATAAACAGGTTTAAAATCCATTTTGGTGCTTACCTGTTACTATGGCTACAGAATAATTAGTCTTATCCTAGGAGTATGGAAACTTTTTTGTTGGCAAATGAAAATGTCATCAAGAAAAATATGCAATAATTTGTAGAATTCAATCTCAACAAAGTCTCTGTATTTTTAGATAATGCTAAAATCTTCAGATTAGCATTAACCTACCACAGTCTCAATTAAACACATATATGTATATATGTACCTATTCCTTCTATGAGAAAAAGACAATGACAAGAAAACACTGTGCCCTTAGTTGACTCAGCCTCTCACACCTTCAGTGGCAACAGCATTGTACAATTCAAAGTACTACTCGGAATATTTACCTCATTCACAGGTCATAAAGTCCTCAATCACAAAATAGGATTTTAGTCATTGTTACAAAGTCCACATAGTAAAGGATGAAAGGAGACATGCATCCTAGAACATTTTTAAACAAAGTATGAAATCAAAAATATTATGCTTAATGCTTAATGAATTAAAAAAATGAACTTACACATCTAATTTCCTGACTATTTTGATTAATATTGATTACATAGAAATTTAAAATGCAGTGAGATAACCAGTAAGAGATGCCAAAAGTACATATGCTGGCATTACATTTTATTCAAAATACACGACCGTGTAATGATTAAGAACACAGCCCCTGAGCCTCACTGCCTGGAATCACAGGTTGGCTCTGCACGTGTCTCTGTATTCTCATCTGCTATTTGGACTAAATCATGTCCCCCAAGACTTGTATGTTGAAGTCCTAACCTCCAGTACCTTAGAATGTAACTATTTAAATAAAGGGTGTTAACAAAGGTAAATTAAGGTTAAATGAGGTTGTTAGGGTGGTCCCTAGTTCAATATAATTACTGTCCTTGTATGAAGACCAGATTAGAACATAGACACACACAGATGAATGACCATATGAGGACACAGCAAGAAGGTGGCCATCTGCAAGCCAAGGAGAGAGGCCTCAGAAGAAATTAACTTTGCTGACAGCTTGATCTTGGACTTCCAGCCTCCAGAACCAAGAGAAAATTAATTTCTATTGTTTAAGGCACCCCATCTATGGTGTTTTGTTATGGCATCCTTAGCAAACAAATACATCTGTTAAATGAGATGATATTAAATTCACATAGTAGTTGTGAGGTGTCTTAGTCCATTTTGTGTTGCTAAAAAGGAATACTTGAGTCTGGGTAATATATATTAATCTATTCATGAGGTCTGTGTCAATGACCCAAACACCTTCTGTTAGACCCCACCTCCAACACTGGGCATCAAATTTCAACAGGAAGTTTGGAAGGGCCAAACACTCAAACCATAACATGGACCAAAATAAATAAATGCTAAGTAATAATAGTGACTAACATTTACTCACCACTTACTATACACCCTAGCACTAAGATCAAAACCTGGGGCATGGCTGCTGCTCAATAATGCACTCATTGGAGATTTTTATTATTTTTTAAATTAATATTTGCCCAGTAAGAAAAGAATGTAATTCCAACCATGGTTTTGGATGTAATCTTAAATGTTTACTATTAACAGCTTGCCTTATTTCCAAACTTGGGGGAAAACACCATCCTCCATGAGTGGCAGCCTTATGCGGTTTTTTCATCAGCACATGGATAAATTACAGCTTAAGGAGTGAAAATAATTTATTTCACCTCATCCATTATATCAGGTAAGAACAGGGGAATATATGCTATTTTGGGTGTCAGACTGTAATTCACTGCATTAAATGAGAATATTGGTTTTGACCCATTCTTTTTCCTTTAGAGGTCTTAACCTAACTCTGTAGGGCTGTCAAAAGAGACTTACCATTTTAGTGAGAGGTGGAGACAGCTGGAACAAAAGCATGGTTTAGAAAGAGCCAGAAAGGTAGCAAGGAGAGGAGCACATAAATTTGCCAGGATGGGGCAGGGAAGGAAGACAAGAAGAGGAATACATTGAGCACCTGATGGTGACTTGAGAAATTTAGTGTGGATTATAGTACGATGACAGATGAGCATGTTTGGTGGAGTGTTTTTAGCATCAATATGTAAAAACAACTGAGAGGCAAATAGCCTTTAAGGTGATCCTAGAAAATCTGAACTATTCCTACAATAACAATGAAGAGGTCACTTGGTAAAGTGGTCTTGTAAGGAAATTCACAAGTAACTCTTTCTGTGGTTCTGTAGACAGAAAATGTGCAATGGGATTCAGAAATCCATGGGAGTCAACCTAAAACGAATGTGCTGAACTCTGCTCCACTCTAATCCTGAAGCAGAGAAGAATTACCATGGTACAGTCTAATTATCATGGTACAGTCTAATTATCATGGTACAGTCTAATTATTGGGGAGAAGACAAGTCAGGATTTCAGAAGACTTCAAAAGTCTGGTTTCTGTCTTACAGGTAAATGCAGTAACTAGAAATAGCCCAACAAAATATAGGCTAGTAGAAGTTCAGTTAACTTTGCTTTAATGACTATTTAAGAATCACATATAATTAGAAAACATGATGGGTTTACACTTAATGAATGATTTGAATTAGTTTTAATTTTAGGAACTGAAAGAGTTTTCATGTTGTTCCTTATCTTAGTCAAATATTTTGTGAGTAATAGATGAGGATAAACTTCAGCCCAGCCTCTAGACCAATTATCATAAATTGCATATTTATTGCATCAGGTAATTGAATTCTTGGGCATCCTTTGTCCCTGCTCCCTACCTCCCCTAAGAGAACTGCCTCATAAATTTAAAACAAATCATCTTCGACAAATTGCACCAACTCCTAGTTTGTGAATTATTTGATGTATTCTCTTAATGTATAGTTTAGCTTAACTCAATATGTTAATTCAGTAAGTGTGTGCCAAACTTTGATGACTTTTTCTCACAAAGGCCTAAGCTCCACAAAATTAAAAGACAAAAGTAAAAACAAAAACCTTTTCTCTCCTCCAAGTTAGTTAATGTGATATTAACTTGCCCTAAATAACATTTTCTATTGTCAGGGATTTCAAGTATGTTGAGAGTCTAAAATTTTTTTAATATTCTTAACTTCGTCCTGTATCACAGAGTCAAAAGGAACGGGAAACCTGGAGTTTAACCTCTTAACTAAGAATATTCTGGATAGTACAGTTTGGTTTTGTACACATACAATTACTAGCTGAGTGCCAATTGCAGATTCATGAATAGAACAACTAACAGGAGAAGACTTCTTTGCCAAGCCATTAACTGAGTTTATGGTTGTCAAAGTAACTGTCATTGTGACCTGTACATAAAACCAAAATGATAAGGACATCACTGAAAACAAAAATTCTTGAACTTATGGTAACACAAAGAACAAGTTTTATGATTTTGCAGGCTCCAGTGATTACATTAGCTGATTCTAACTTGAAAATTCATCAAATCCGTGTTTTACTGAATTGATTGCTAATTCATTTTAGAAAATGAGTAAATTAGCCATATATGCAGGACTGGAATTGCTTCTCTCTACATTGCTACTACGTTCCAGGACAGGTAGGCATAGGCCTAGCATTCATTAGTAGTTATGATTTCTATTTGCATACTCCCTGATCCATCTCTGACAATCCCGTATAAACTGCATGTAATCAATGAAGAATCATTATGTTGTGATCAGTAGTAATGTCATAAACTGCTATGAGACACTGCAACCAGCAATCTCAGGGTAAGAATGAAAGACGAAAATAGGGAGTAAAGGTGGCAGTTTTCAGAGGGTGAGTGAGGCCTCCCTCTTGTCTCTGCTCCATGACGGAAATTGATATTACCCAGATGGGTATTAACGAACAGCGGGAAAGTTGACTGCATCACCACAATTAATGCATACTGGTGACTTCAAGTGTTAATTTGTTATCAATGTAACTGCATGAAAGTTATCAACATAATTTCCTCTGACAAGTGATTCAGTCTAGGGGAAAAACTATGAAGCCTCTGTGGTTAGTTATCAGGCATCTGTAAACTGTTTCTTCCTTCTGCAGGTATTCCAGGCTGGCTTGAAAACACTAATGATGTGCAAAAGCAAGGCTGTGATTTACTGAGACATACCTCTTGTATAAACATGGCAAGGTTCACTATCACTTCTAGAAAGTGTCTTTAATAGGGGTGACAACTCACGTTATAAATAGTGTTTTCTAAAAATCCAGAGACGAAATGAGCTGGGCTTGGGATTTGAAAACACACTGCAGACAGACCAGGGCGAATTAGTATTCACCGTGGAATTATCTCAGCTTTCTAATGATGCTAATATTTATTTTTACTTAATCACAGAAAATGACAATGGGGCAAGGAAGACAATAAGTATAAAGAATGGAATTTGCCAAATAGAGAGAATCCAACATCCTGACCAATTTCAGCATCTCTTGGGAGACCTTTCTGTCAGCACTTAAAGGAAGGAAAAAGAGAGGCACCATTTTTCCTCTGCGCTTTTGTCGATTTCTTTGCTGGCTGTTTGGGCCTCAGACTAACCCATGAGTCATTCTGCATAAAGGAGGATGGGGTGGGAGGAGCGGAAATGGAAGCAGTTCTCTCTTATCTATTTGCAAGGGCTTTATTTGAAAAAGGCCTAAATATAATTGAAGCTAATATTATTAGCATGCATCAACTCTCGGATTTTTTTAAAGATCCATTTGTTTGATAATGTTCATTTTCATAAAAGCTCTTGCATGAGTTGGACGCTTTTAACTTTCACTCTATTAACTGAAAGTAGTCAGGAAGAAAACGAATATTCCAGAGCAGCAATGGGTTCTTGTTTAAAGATTTCTCCCAAATCTCTGAGATATACCACTAGTCCCATTGTTGTTTAGGCGGTGGTGGGCTGTAACTCCAGCTAAATAGGACCGAATGCTTTATCTTTAGAATGATGCCCCTCCCCTAAATACCCTATATTCAGAAATGCTGAAGAAACGGTTTGACCATTTGTAACATTTTTATTACCAATCTACGAACGGTTACGCATTTGTCTTAATATTTCTGGAAACTTCTTTACTTGAAGACAGCAGGTTGCATGTCCCACCAGCAGAGCAACTGGGTTTCATGTAAACAAATGTGCTCTGCCAATTTAGGTTTTGAACAGAGTAGAAAAGAGAGGAAGATGACCATCTATTCAAGGAAGGGGGAGAGGAAAGGATTTTAAGTGTTGAGGACGTGTTCTCAAATAAACCAAGCACCAAGAGCACAGAAGCAACAAGATTTTGAGGTCAAATGAACTTAAGCTATTTACAACTGCTGCTTTTTTGAGACAAGGAGAAGATCTTTAAGGATAAAATTATGCCCTCTAAGTTTGTCACTTAACTCACCCCTTCTTTGGAAACAGATAAGTGAAAACAAGATGATGGGCCTGGTGTGGTCGCTCACACCTGTAATCCCAGCACTTCGGGAGGCTGAGGCAGGTGGATCATTTGAGGTCAAGTATTTGAGACCAGCATGACCAACGTAGTGAAACCTCATCTCTACTAAAAATGCAAAATCAGTGGCATGTGCTGGTGCATACCTGTAATACCAGCTACTCTGGAGGCTGAGGCAGGAGAATCACTTGAACCCAGGGAGATAGAGGTTGCAGTGAGCCGAGATTGCACCACTGCACTCCAGCCTGGGTGACAGAGTGAGACTCTGTCTAAAAAAAAAATAAAATAGGCCGGGCGCGGTGGCTCAAGCCTGTAATCCCAGCACTTTGGGAGGCCGAGGCGGGCGGATCACGAGGTCAGGAGATCGAGACCATCCTGGCTAACATGGTGAAACCCCGTCTCTACTAAAAAAATACAAAAAACTAGCCGGGCGAGGTGGCGGGCGCCTGTAGTCCCAGCTACTCGGGAGGCTGAGGCAGGAGAATGGCGTGAACCCGGGAGGCGGAGCTTGCAGTGAGCTGAGATCCGGCCACTGCACTCCAGCCTGGGCGACAGAGCGAGACTCCGTCTCAAAAAAAAAAATAAATAAATAAATAAAAAATAAAATAAAATAAAATAAAGTAAAGGTGATGGAAACCTAAAGTCCATGAACCTAGTAGAACATAAACATAATTTCCAAATAGCCAGAAAAGCTTCAATATTCCTAACCCTTTTTAATATCAGAGCGAGGAGGAGGGAGAGGAAGTGCTACACACTTTTAAAACAACCAGATCTTGTGAGAACTCACTCACTGTCACAAGGATAGTACCAAGGGGGATGGTGCTAAGCCATTCATGAGAAAGCCACCCCACGATCCAATCACCTCCCATGAGACCCCACCTTCAATTCTGGGGACTATACCATTCAGTATGACATTTGGTGGGGTCACAGCTCCAAACCATATCACAGACATTGCTTTGAACTGGAGACACATGTACTTTTGTCCTCTTGTGCACATAAGCAAGTTCTTTCTTGAGAATATATAGCTAGTTGAATTGTTAGGTCTTAAAAGTTGTGCATCATCAAATTTAGTAGATTATGCTACATTGTTTTCCAGTTTGTTTGGACCAATGTATGCCTCCATCAATGCACGAATGATGCCATTGACCATATTCTCACAATCCCTGATATTGTTAGTCTAGTTTTTGCAAGTTTGGTGGATGAAATATAGAAGGTATCGTATTGCATTACATTTCCTTCATTGCTAATGAGAATGACCATATTTTCATAAACCTATTGATCATTTTTGTTTCCTTTTCTATGAATTATCTTTCCATTTCTTCCTTTGCCCATCTTTCTACTGGGTAAATAGAAATATTTAGACAGACATTGCTGTCTACCTACACAGTATCTAAAAATATTTAGACAGGACAAGTATTTTTCTTTTGATAGTTTTTTCTTTGGTGATATTTTTATTATTTGCTAGATATATTCCAGGTATGAATTCTTTATTAGATTACGTGTGTCTAAAATATATTTTCCTTACATAATTATAACTTATTTTTTACTTCTCTTTTGATGAAAAGAAATTCAAGTAATTAATATAGCCCACTTACCAAACTTTTGTTTTAGGTGTGTCTTTTTAAAAATATCACTCCTATCTCAAGTTCATAAAGATATTCTTCAATTTGTTTTCTAGAGTTCTAATTTTGATTTCTACACTTTCACTCTTAACCCAAAGAAGATTGATTTTTATATGATGTGAAGCACTTTCCTATTTTCTTTTCTTTTTCACACAGCAACCAGTGTCTTAGCACTACTTATTGTATTGTTCCTCCTTTAATTCTATAGCCAACTTGTCAGATCTACGACTAATGCTATTGGGATTTTGATAAGAATTGCATTAAATTCATAGACCAATTTACCAAGAAGGAGCAACCACAAATATGGTATATCTCTCCATTTATGTGTCTTCTTTAATGACATATAAGTCATTACATTTTTAAAATAAAGTTTAAAAAATTGATCCATAAATGTCTTGAATTATTTTATTAGTTTTAGTTCTTCATGCCTTTATTTTTATTATTTAAAATGTTCCTTTTCTAAATTATTACTGATATATAAAAGGGCAATTAATTTTTTGTTTAAATATTCTATTTTATTCTAATAATTTGTCTTTGTTTCTTCTTTTCTAATTTTTATATGTAAATTTTCCCCTAATCTTTTGTCCATTGGCTAGAACCTCCAGGATAATGTTGTGTGTAAGTGATGACATGGGCATTCTTGACTTGTTCCTGATTTCAACATAGAATATTTATCACAGTTAAGTGATATTAAGCACTCTTTGCAGTGTCACCCTGTGTCCTACCACTTTATACCTAAACAACCTAGGGCATAGATACAGGTATGACTGGGCTCCGGAACAATCTGAACACTGTATCTGTTATTGAGTCTAATTATTTTCTGTACATCCCCAAATTCTCTTGTCAAAGAATAAGAGTACATTCTCCAAATGCTAGTGCCAACCCAAGTACCCCCACTAAATCTCCAAACTAATTATAACTAAAACATAAATTATCATCTTATCCAGCAAAAGAACAAAGCAGTTTTTAAGACCAACAGGGCATTGCTTGAAACCTTCATGTCATTTTAGACTCCTTCCTTTCCTTTACTCCAAAATCCTATTGGGTCCCCAATCTTATCTTGATGGTGGACATGTATCCCTTCCTGCAACAAATACGTTCATGTGTATATTTTCATCTCATGCTCTCTCTCCTAGGTTAGTTTCACCCTCTTAATTGGTTATGTTTTTCTTATTCACATTTTGCTAATTAAATGAAGCTTCACTGTGGCTTTATATGGAAAAGAACAGCCTGGAGAGTAAGAAAACTTTTGTGTTTGTTTAAACGCATTTCCAGGACATTGATATCATACTAGCCTCATTCACTTGGGTACATACAGCACACAAAGGAGCTGTGACAGTAGACCTCACATTTTCTTTCATTAATTTGTACAAATTAAAGCTGCTGGCGTTATGTCAACCACTATTATTGATCATCTCCTTAGTACAGGGCACTGGGTGAGGAGCCAAGGGGATATAAAGATGTGTAAACAAGAACCTTGTAAAGTCTAGACAGGACACAATCAATTAGTTCCATTGGTTGAAATTACTACTATTTGAAATCTTTGTTGTTACATTTATGGAGACTAACAGCTAGAATTGTTAATCCTCTTTTGTCTCTCTTGCCTTTAGCCTTTTCATTAACTGGACCTACTAATGTACTACACACACTCAGTTCATAAATCTTAGTCACAGATGCAATCATTTTTGTATCCTAGTTCAAAAGATGTTTTGTTTCATCTCTTCTTTAACCTTGAGGATAACAAAACAGACAGCAAGGGCCATTGTCCTTGAAAGCCACTCTAAATGCTTTTGTCTAACCTCCTTAAATGTATCACACATCTCCAAGGATAATGATTTTACCAACTGCTTAAAGAAAAAACTTACAAAATATTTTCCCTCAAAAGGTGTTGTCATACCATATGCAAATGAAATGTGAAAAATCTCACTTTCCATGTTGGAGAACATACTGTTTTTTGTAAAGCTAGAGGAAAAAATTTAAAATTACTGTGCTGAAAAGATTGCATCATTTGATTCTCTTGCATTACCAGGGAACTGGGTGAGATTCTTATTGTTTGGGGACACTCCGGGAGAGGGAATAAATTATACAAGTAGCCCTGGCCATCAGGGCTGGGGCACCTGGAAGCAGGTCTGGAAGGTCCATTCTCAGTCCACCACATGACCTGTATGAGTCAGGGTTCGTGGGAAAAATAGAACCAATTTGACGTGTATAGAGAGATTTATTTTAAGCAACTGGCTCATGTGATTATAGAGGCCGGTAAGTCCAAAATCTTCAGGATAGGCAGGCAGCCTGGAGACCCAGGAAACAATTGTAGTTCGAGTCTGAAGGCTGTCTGCTGACAGAATTCCCTCCTACCCCAGGGACGCCAGTGTTTTTCTCTTAAGGCTGCCAACTGATTGGATAATACTCACCCACCCAGCTTGTGAGAGGTCATAAGATTTACTCAAAATCTACTGATTTAAATGTCAAGAAAAACTTCACAGAAACATCTCGAACAATGTTTGGCCAATTATCTGGATACCATGGCCTAACCAAGTTGACACATACAATTAACTGTCAGAGGGGTGCACCAAAATCTCACAAATCATCACTAAAGAATCTACTCATGTAACCAAATACCACCTGTTCCCCCAAAAACCTATAGAAATAAAAAAAATTTTTAATTAACCATCACAGGACCCACATGGCTTAATTTCTCACTAAGAGACACTTATTCAAGATTTTAGGGACTATGGCTGAAAATGTGGCACCATGCCAGCTCTGTGGCACATTCAGGCATCTGTCCTTGGTGGCTACCCTGATATAACTTGGCAAGCAGTGAAGACACTGTCATCATGTTTATGGGGGCCTATGTTTCCAAAATAGTGTGAACCCAAGTCTGAAGAAAACATTAAGTAAGGGCTCTGAATGTGATATTCAACATTGGTCCTTTCCAACTCAGTCTACTTTTCCAGAAATTATACTCAACTCAACATTAGCCAAAGACTTACGTTTGATTTCCTTTGTTTCATTTTATCACATATACCTCTTTATAATCATAACATATCTCTTTTCCTTTGCTTATTTTATCATAATATACCTATTTAACAAAGATGGGTGAGGAGCTGAGGGAGTATAAATATGTGTAAACAACCTTGTAGTCTAGATACGACATAATCAATTAGTTCCATTGGTTGAAATCAAGATTATTTGAAATCTTTGTTACATTTATGGAGACTAACAACTAGAGACTAACCTCTTTAACAAAGAGGTATATTATGGCTTGCAATGCAAACTTATCTGCATTTTTCAGATAAAATAAGAGACTTCAGGGGAAAAGTTTTTCTTTTCATAATGCCTTTTTTTTGTTTTGTTTTTTTTTTTTTTTTTTTTTTTTTTTTTTTTTTTTTTTTGGAGATGGAGTCTCACTCAGTGGCCCAGGCTGGAGTGTAGTGGCATGATCTTGGCTCATTGCAACCACTGCCTCCTAGGTTCATGCCATTCTCCTACCTCAGCCTCCCAAGTAGCATCACCACGCCCAGCTAATTTTTGTATTTTCAGTAGAGACGAGGTTTCACCACGTTGGTCAGGCTGGTCTTGAAGTCCTGACCTCAGGTGATCCGCCTGCCTCGGCCTCCCAAAGTGCTGGGATTACAGGCATGAGCCACCATGCCCAGCCCATAATCCTTTTGGACTATGTGTCCCAGTCTTTCTCAGAGACAATTCTTCAACTTATATTTTTTGCCATTAGACACAACAATTTAAGAAGAATTTCTGTGACAGTTTCACCTTGGTCATCTTAGAGCTCTCAGCCACCTTGAATAGGAAATTTCCCACTGGCTAGCTTATGAAGCTGAACCACAGGCTGACCACTTGGCATTGCCAGGACAAGACAGTTTCAACCTCCTTCAGTGAAGAAGACAGGGACACAGTTGGGCTAATTCATTCTTCGCCTCTGATTCCTGCCTCCCATCCTGGCTGCTGGAAGATAACAAAGAGAGATATGAGGAAGTGTGAATGCTACATAGCAATCCGTCACTGATATACAAGCTTAGGACAAGCACACTCTGCAGAAAGAAAAACAGCTTAAGACATTATT
The DNA here is from genome assembly GCF_007565055.1 of Rhinopithecus roxellana. Classification (NCBI taxonomy): domain Eukaryota; kingdom Metazoa; phylum Chordata; class Mammalia; order Primates; family Cercopithecidae; genus Rhinopithecus; species Rhinopithecus roxellana. The sequence goes on from NC_044551.1 coordinate 98,439,525, forward strand.
CATCCAACAAATATTCATGGAGCACCTATTATACATCAATAGCATTCTACTAGGCACCTTGGTCATGGTATGCATCTTGTTTGGTTCTTGCTGTCAGGAGGTTTGTTGGTATTCAAGCAGACATAAAAGTATAAGACAGTAGCATAAGCTTCATCCTAAGCATGTTTGCTACATAATTGAATTTGATCATCCATTTTAAGGCTTAGTGAAAAACCAATTGTAGAAAGCCTTTAATTTAAAATGGAAAAACTCAGTGATTTCCTCCTACTGAAAATTTAGAGGGAAAAAAACCCTTATTATCTAATAAATTATCTTCATTAAAGATGCATTAGTAATCAATCTTCATAACATCTGGTGACAGCTATATTGCTTATTTTAAAAAGCAACAGAATCTCCTTTCTCCGAGCATGCTTTTTATGGTTCTTCTGAAAGAAACGTATTAAACTCAGCCATAGAAGAAAGTAAACTACTTTACAATAAATTAGTGTCTCATAAATAAGAAAATGCTTAGCATAATATTTTAATGGCTACTTTAATTTAAGGCGTAATATATCACTGCCCAAAATGTCTACTGCAGAACATAGTTCTTGCTGTTGATGGGCAAACCCTAGAAAGAAGACGGCATGGAGTTTATTTTTCCTACTCTTCAAACTGAACAACAGAAGATCGTAAAGTGCTTTGTGGACTATCCACAGCAAATGGCATTTTCCTCCTGCCTTGGAAAGCTCATGCACACCGTTGTCCTGGGATGCCCATTATTCATCGTTAAAAAGGCAGATGCTTCTGAAGGCTCATTGGCTCTTGTAAATATATACTGACATGTTGAATTTTCCTCTTTTAGAGACCTCAGTGTTCCTATAGTTCTTAGCACAAAGTATCAAAAGATCCAAAAAGGATCATAAAAACCAATTAGTAATGGATTTGTTTTGGCTACTTCCAGACAAATGGGTCATTTCTATATTTGGCTGCTGAAGAGGCATTATTTACAAAGTGAAAGAAGCCAATATCCCCACAAAGTGATTCATAACTCCTTTCAGAAGCCAACGGCCCACTTTACTCTCTCAGTGCCCCAAGGTATTGAGTTGAAAAGAAGTGCATGTACAAAGAAGGCTAAAGAGCTGCCGTATTACATGACCTCCAGCCAAGTGACAAGAAAGTGGTCATAAAAAGGGTTTGAGAATAAGAGATCATTTAAGGCATTGGAGAAAGATGAGGTAGAGGGGTTCACACAGTTGGGAAACTGGAACTCAGAGAAAGGACAAACTGTATTTGTGGAAATAATAATAAATATGTCATGAATGAATGAAGCCAAATGAAGAAAATAAGAGAGTTCTCTCTCATATGTAATAACATTCTCTCCTTCTGCTATACTATGGTTTGAATGTGTTCCTTCCAAAACTCATGTTGAAATGTAATCCCTATTGTGTTGGTATTAAGAGGTGGGGCCATTTGGGAAGTGATGAAATCACAAGAGCTCTGTTCTCATGAATGGGTTAATGCCTTATAAAGGTCTGGAGGGAATGAGCTTAGGCCCTCTTTGCCCTTTCTCTCTTCTACCATCTGAAGATGCAGCAAGAAGGCCCTCAGCAGACACCAAAGGCCAGCACCATGACCTTGAACTTTCCAGCCTCCAGCACTGTGGGGAAATAAGTTTCCATTGTTTATAAATGACCCAGTCTGTGTTATTTTGTTACAGCAACACTAACAAAGATACCCTGCCTTGCTTGCTCTCATTCTAATCAAGCCCAGTGTATTCTTCTTTTCTTTCTTTTCTTCTCTGTAGTTTCTGTTTCTCCTGAGTGCACAAGATCGTTCCTCATTGACTTTTGAGGTCACTCTCCCATGGTCACTGGATGAATGAACACCTGATTCCACTTCCCAATTCCACCATTGACCGGACTTGTGATCTTGAGCAAATCTGTTACCCTCTCTGAACCTTAGTTTGGTCATGTGTAAAATAGGAACACCAGCACACACCTCATATGATGAGTACATTTCATAATTTCCCCAGGATTGCTGATGTCAGCCCACAGTTGTGTATTTCAGTAATTTCTAGGGAAATTACATTGACCAGGAATGGAGTTTACATCCTTGACCCCTGATCCTTGAGGCCTGACTGCCTTTCAGCTTCAGTTCATTTACCACCTGCTCTACACCTTTCTGTCAACACTGACACTGCTTATTTCTGAAGTTCCTAAACCTGTCTGCTCATCAGAATCACCCAGAAACCTTTCAAAAACTATAAATTGCAAGGACTATTTAAGTTAGAATTTCTCAAACAACTGTATCAGAATCTAAGGGTGTGAGTAGGGTGGGAATTGGAGTGTCCGTGTGCATTTTTTACAGAAGTTTTCAATCCAGGAATTCTGATACGTCATCAGGCTTGGGCCATGTTCAAGTTCTATTTCCCAGTGTGGAAAACTGGCCTAGACTAATGCCTTCTCCTTGCAGCCAAATCACTGCATGACCAGTGATGTTCTAGAAGTCCAACTTGGTGACTTTCCTCCCACTGGAGTTGACTGAGTCCTCTTCTTCCCCATTGCATGTGTCTCAAGCCTGCTCCCAGCTCTGCTCTTCCCAAACTGTCCCATCCTCTGCATTTAACTCTCTCAAGCCCAGCTTTTCCATATGTCAAAACAACCTCAGCCTCTTACATATGCCCTCCTCTGAACTTTAGACATCTGATATCCTAACACCCAAGGTTCATATCTGACTACGTCTAGTGGTCCCATGCTTAGCTCTTAACTCCAAGGTTACATGGTTACTTTCTCCCAAGACTTCTGTTCTTTGCACAGCATCAAGCAGTCCTTCCAGTTAGCCATATAAATCCAGAGTATTGGTTCGCCTTTCCTGAATCCACCATAAATGCCTTGCATCCCTTTGCAGGAACCCAGTATTCGGGTATCTTTAACCCTGAAAAGCAGATCCAGACTCTTCTGGGTTTTCCTGCAAGTGCTGAGTTAATGGAATGCAAATGCTCCCTTGGCAAGTGCCTTGGGAAAAGCATGAGCAATTCCTCAATAGAGCCGACAGGCTGCACCCACACAACAGTGGAGCACCTTTTTCACTACCAGACCCTCCATGACCCAGAGACAGCCTTTGCCGCTGCCACTTTAAACTTTGATACTCTGTTCCTCTCATTCATATTCCCTGTGTAGTTAAAAATACACCACACACAGACACACATACACATGCCCACACTGACCTGAAAAGAAGTGCATGAAGGCATTGTGTGTGTATGTGTGTATATGTATGTGTGTGTATGTGTATGCAGCTCGTAAGCCTGGTGCCAAAAGAAATGTGAACCAGAAACTATGTCAGCAGTTGTGAGAAAGGAGCTGCCTCGGGCACCTCTCCAAGGATAACGAGTTCGCAAGGGAAGTTGGGGGTAAGCAGGTATTTGGATGTTTTCGGTTGCAAGTTAGTAAATATCCAATTCAAATAGCTCAAGCAATAAAGATATAAAACGAGAAGATCAGAGAAAGGGTGATTGCTCAATTGCTGCGGTATTTCATTGATACATCCAGGTTCTGTCTGTCTTTTTGCTCTTCCTCTTCCCGGTGTGGTAATATCTACTCTCAGGGCTATCAGATGTCTGCTGTAAATCCCGGCATCATTTACAGTCACGGACTGGTGCCTCTCCCTGTGGCTCCCTTTTCATTAGGAAGTCAACCTTTTTTTAAGACCCCCACGCAGACACACACACAGCATCCTTTCCCCCTCGTGTTCCCCTCCGCCAGGACTGGACCACAAACACAAGTCCCAGCTTGAAGCAAGTCTGGGAAAGTGAATATCCAGCAAGTGTGTGTCCCTAGAGGGAAGCTGGATCCACCAGGAAAGAAGCAGCTGCAGGGCTGAGGCAGGGACAGAATGGGTGGTGAGTAACAGCCCACACTGGGTGACCCAGGGACTCAGGAATGAATGAAGAGAAGAACAGAAGCGTTTTTCCTGCCTGTAACTTGGATGGTCTCTCTTCCTATTGCACCGGAAATCATAAAGCATTCCAGTAGTCTCTACATATCCAGACATATCTCAGAGGTGAAGGTCCAGATACCCAGGCCTCACCATTTTTGGTCACTATCTAAGGACATCAAAAGCACTTCACATCTTTCTAGGTACCAAAAGAAACCTGGGAAGGCATTCTCTTTTTAAGTACATATCCCGCACAGACACACAAATTCTATAAAGGCCTGAAAGGTCTGCCTTAGCTCAGGTTGCTACAGCAAAAATACCATTAATTGGGGTCTTAAATGATAGATATTTCTCCAAGTTCTGGAGGCTGGGAAGCCTGAGTTCAGGGTGCCAGTATGATCAGGTTCTGGTGAGAATCCTCTCCCTGGTTTCAACAGTCAGCTTCTTGCTGTGTCCTCACCTGGCAAAAAGAGGGGGAACTAACTCTGTGGCCACTTCCCAAAGGGCACTAATTTCACTCATGAGGACTCCACCTTCATGAACTAATCACCTCCCAAAGGCTCCACCTCCACACCCCATCACCTTGGGGATTAGGGTTCCAACAGATAAATTTGGAGGGACGCAATCAGTCTACAACAAGGTCAAAGTGAAAAGAGGAAAGGAGGTGGTAGGCAGGGCCTGGACTCACAGCCCACCTTCTGGTTAATAGTGGCAAGAGTCTGCCAAGCACACTGAGTCATGTCTGAGGCTCACCTGGGCTTCCAGACAGGACAGTTAAACTGAAAGAAAATGAATGAGGGCACCAACTATTAAAGAAATTAGTTTCAATCTAGAGCTGGTGAAGCCTGCAAATTTGTGGATAAGGAAAATTAACAAGGAGTGTTAGCAAGTAATGGCTGAAGCAGAAACTTGGAAGTCAGAATCTGGGCTTAAGTCCAAACCCTGGCCCTGGATCATGGTGCAAACTTGGACAAGGCCCTCTGGCATAGGGCTGCCAGAATGTCGTGTAAACGATGTGGGGCATGTTCTGAGTCTGCAGTGAGAGGAAACAGGAATTATTCGCAGATAGAGGGTGCTGACATATGTAGGCAGCTCAAAAGTTAGCTCAAAAGTCTAACTAATTAGCTCGAAAGTCTAATGCTCATTGACACTAGTGTAAATTGGGCAAGGTATTACAGTGTTTGGCAATTCTACAAACTTCCACAGCAGTGCTACTTCTATGGAGAAGAGAAGGGAGCCTTCTGGACCCCACTGGCCCTCCTCACTTGCTCCACTTAGTCCTTCTCTGCCCTCCCACACAAAAACTGTATCTGATAATTTTATGGGGTCGGGGACCCCCCCAGTCTTGCTCCCTTAGTCCCCTGAAGCACTTCAGCATCTTAGGACTGTTTCCAGTGCCTGCCCTTCTCTAATTCTTGTGCTTCTTCAAAACTTACCTCTCCTGCCTACCATTACTTCTGAGGCAGAGAGGTCACCTAAGTGCTGTCAAGCAGCGGAGGCTACTAGTTGATTCAGGGTCAAGAAGTGCCCCATCATCCTCTCCCTCTCCCATGAAGTATCTTCCATGGAGTATTTTCTCTTTACAGGGGCCTTCTGTCTACATATAGGAAATTCAATCATGGGAAGACATCTACTGTCCTTGAAATCATTACTCTGTTCTGTCTGTCACTAAGGCAAGATTTCTCTTGAGAAATTATCATTATTTTGCTTTAGATGTAGTATAGCAAAGTGGATAAAAGTGCAGGGCTCCAAGATCACAGTCACTGAGTTCAAATCTTGATTGTCTTAGTCCATTTTGTGCTGCTATAACAATACCATAGACTGGGTAATTTATGAACAATAGCAGTTTATTGGGCTCATGATTTCTGGAGGGTGGGAAGTCCAAGATCTAGGGGTTGCATCTGGTGAGGGCCTTCTTGCTGCATCTGCATCATAACATGGTGGAAGGCATCCCATGGTGAAAAAAGCATGTGAAAGCAAGCAAGAGAACTCACTTTTATAACAAACCCATTTTCATGATAATGACATTAGTTCATTCATGAGACCTCTTCCCTCACCTTTAATCACCTCTTAAACCTTTAACCTCTCAAACATTCCACATCTCAATACTGTTGGTTAGATTTAAGTTTTCAACACATGGACTTTGGGAGACATATTCAAACCATAGCACTTTTTCTACCATTTGTCACCTGTGTAAACTCTGGCAAGTTATTTAACATTTCTGTGCCTAAGTGTTTACACAGGAAAGAAAGAGACAGACAAAGATAGAGGCAAAAAGGTTGCTAGTAAATACTTCATTGGAATGATTTGAAGTTTTATTGAGTGTTAATGGACTGAATGTTTGTATGCTGAAGACCTAAATATATACATTGAAGTCTTAAGCCTCAATGTGATGGTATTTGAAGTTGGGGCCTTCAGGAGGTAATTAGGTTTAAATGAAGTTATGAGAGTAGGCGCCCCCATGATAAGATTAACATCCTTATAAGAGGAAGAGACACCAGAGCTCACTCTCCACCATGTGAGGACACAGTGAGAAAGTGGCCATCCATAAGCCAGAAAGAGAGCCCTTACCTGAACTCAACCAGACTGGCATCCCAAAGGTGGACTTTCAGCCTCCAAAACTGTAAGAAATGAACATCTATTATTTAAGCCATCCAGTCTACAAGATTTTGCTCTGCTGGCCCAAACTCATTAGACAATGAGTTAATGCATAGAAATAGCATAGAACAGAAGGCATTGATGCACTTACAGGCATCAGTCAGAGGCTAAAGCTTTATTGGCAATAACAAGAGGGACAGACTTTGATGATTTTTTTAAATATTGCATCTAAATATTATTTACCTTGATTACTGAGTTTGTTGATGCCCCCTTAAATTTTGTGCCCAACACAAGTGCCTTCCTCATCTCACCTACTCCTAGCCCTGGTCACTCTTCCCTGACACTTGGTAAGTGCTAAAGGGCAGTTAGTTGTTATTTACGGGGCAACTTAAGGATAAAAATGTATATATTAATAATGTTTTTACAAATAAATTTATTGGTGTTTGTTTTCCAATTGGTCTGATGAGCAAATCTATTTACAGATCCCTTTCCTGGGGTTTCTGGGTCATGACTTTGCACTGTGGTTTATGAACAGGTCAGAATGTGATTTTTTTAAAAACTAGCCTGAGTTGTGACATGGCCTGACCCAGAAAGACATATGACTTGTAATAATGGAACCAGCCTAAATTCCTGTGGAAGAGGTCTGGCCAGATCATCAGTCTCCATCTGGATCCTTGTCTTAGACGCCGAACAAACTCAGCATGGTCCTTTTTGTCTCTCAGCCCCACTTGCCTCATTAGGGCTGACTGCTTACCCTGTCTACTGAACTGGGGCCAACAAGAACATTTCTCACTTTATATGACATTTCGGTCACCCACAATAGACATCCCTTCTGAATATGAGGAACATCATGAAAAACATCACAAAAAAATGTTTTTATATGTTCCCCCTGGATTTCTATGGTCCCTTTCTTTCAAGGAGTGTAGATCATTTTCTAGTATCTGTGTAGCATTCCTGTGCACCAGGCAAGAAAAGACATGATTTCTTCTTGGTAAGTGCAAATGCTGCATAAAGCAGACTCACACCTCATCACATTGCTGCAGAATGACATTGTTCAAGCTATTTTCTGAGGCCATGATTCTTGGTCTTCTTTTCATGAACCTTCCAAGTTCATCTTCCTCTCCTTACTAGTGCTTTTACCTCAAGGATTCAAGTATTCAGAGTTCATTTAGAGTTAGCAAAAGGACCAAATGTTTTTCACTGGGAATCCCATTTCTAAGCCTTGTATTAATTCCACAGTTGGTAAAACTCTTCCCTACAGGCATGCATTAAAGGGAATCGTTATATGATAATCACAGCACCACCATGGTCATTACTGTGGCTATTGGAAAAGAAAGTAGAAAATGGAAAGTGCAGAAGTATTAGACATTGGATGGGGCCAGAGTCCTGATGCAGGGAGCATCTTTGGGGAGAGTCAGACAACCATGTCCACATGAACAATCCACAACAGGTCACTGGAGCTGGTGAGCTGGCCCTGAACTCCTGTGAACAGAGAAAGGACTCTTGCAGAATTCTGGCCGTGGCCTGGGAGTCAGGAAACCAGAATCTTCACCTAAGATGTTCCCCTAAAAAGCAGGGTGACTTTGAGGAACTCGCAAAGCTGGATCTTGGATGTCTAATCCAGATTGTAAGGAATTTAGGCTAGACCAGTGATTTCTACATGGATCCCTCTACCAAGTAGAAGTGCCTTCAGGCCACTGTGGGAATAGGCATAAGGACCCAAGCTGATGGGGCCCAGGACTGCCATGTTTGTGGCAGAGCAGTTTCCGTTTCATCTGCTTCCTATATTGGGATACGACTTAAGATTTTGTCTAAAAAAAGAGTTCTGCTGTTGGTAATAAAGCAAAGTAAAACAAAAAAGAAAACGAAGGAATGAATGGTCTCAAATCTGCCTTTCGTTGTCACTAGTCAATGATTAAATGAAAAGAAAATGATATGGTTTGTAAATTTACTCTCTGTCAATACCCTTCAGCCAAAGCCTATCAGAAACACTCCATCATTGAAACTGGGTTTATTATTCATTGCAGCAAGGAAGAGTGTTCTCCAGGAGGAACCACAAAGAGGGTGTTAGAAGGAGCCTAACATAGGACTGGGGCTTTGGTTAGATCACTGGCAGGGAGAAGGTCTAAGGAAGTGGGAGCTTGGTTTAGATTGGATGCTGCCAGAATGTGGGGAGAATCCTGTTATTTGGTATATTAATCTTTCCATGGTGAGGGTACACTAGAGCAAGGATAAAACTGTAATTGATAAAGAAACAGCAGTCACTCATTTTAGCTGAGAGAGGGGGATGTTTGGTATTTTATGGGTTGCACATGGCCTTGCTTTGTCTCACTTCATCACGGTCTCAGAGTGACCTTGGTTGGTCCTGGTTGCTCTGTGAGCTTGTTTATGTGAGCAGGAGAAGAACAGGGCCCAGCTATGAGCTCCAGGTCAGCTTGCAATAACACTGAGGTCCAGCTAGGGGTATAAGGCTCCCAGATGTCAGGGACTGCTTTTCATTTTTTTATTTTTTACTTCCATAAAACAATGCATTTTAACTTGGGGCAGAACCTTATATCAGCACCTTTCCACCCGAGAGTTCCTTGATACAATTAGATGCTTCTCTGAACAACCTGCACAGGATACTCTGTGAAACAATTATATGAAAAATCATCCTCAAAGTGTCTTCTGCACCAGACACTTTTCCCTTTTCTTACCTACCCCAACTCTCCCCCACCCAGAGATGGCTGATGTGATGCTGAGACCTGCCTGCTTTGTGCCTCCAATCCTTGGGAAATTCTGGGAGATGCCAAATAAATATGAACAAAGAACAAAAGGGGAGAAAAATACAAATGAGATGGAAAAATACTTGGAATTTTTCATAAATGTTGCTCATTACACCAACAAGCCAATCAGAGCAAAAATCACCTGATTCTTTTAATTAGTTAGTGACAGGGCAGTGGCCATATTAGCATCAAGGTAGACTTCCCTGTAAAGAGAAAATTTGGAGGGTATGTGTGTCCTCTTGAAGGAAGATGGACATGAAATGAAAAATGTTTAATAAACAGTTTATTTTGGGGGGTGAAATAGACAAGAGGATATGAAAGTAAATTGCATTTGAGCTTTTGGTACATAGATATAGAAAACTGGTGAATATCAATTAAAAACCACTCTCACATACATACATAGACAAACATACATGTTTGCCTTTTTTTTTTTTTTTTCTAACATTATATATGATTTCCTGGCAGGAAAAGGGTTACTTAGTGGACTAAGTGATGAGATGAGAAGGAAATACGCAATGAGAACATTTGGCTTTCCTCATTTTTGAGCAGGACTACATTATTTATCTTTTTTATCTTTTTGTTTTGTTTTGTTTTGTTTTGTTTTTGAGACAGAGTTTCGCTCTTGTTGCCCAGGCTGGAGTACAATGGGCCATCTTGACTCACTGCAACCTCCGCCTCCTGGGTTCAAGCAATTCTCCTGCCTCAGTCTCCCAAGTAGCTGGGATTACAGGCATGCACCACCACGCCCAGCTAATTTTGTATTTTTAGTAGAGATGGGACTTTTCCATGTTGGTCAGGCTGGTCTTGAACTCCTGACCTCAGTGATCCACCCACCTTGGCCTCCCAAAGTGCTGGGATTACAGGCGTGAGCCACCGCGCCCAGCCCATTATTTATCTTAAGATGAGAATGGCAATGATCAGAGGAAGGAACCAAAAGATTCCCATTCAATTGGTCCTGGTTGCTCTGTGAGCTTGTTTCAAACCCGACAATTGATAAGGAATATGGTCTTGGGCGTGTCACTTAACCTCTGTGAGATTCCAGTTTCCTATGTTCTCTAATGGAAGACCCGACCGAGCTCTTTAAAGCTCTTTCCGGCTGAAATTTGCAAAATTTACATGTTCCACACCCTCTCTTCATCAGAAATAGGCTCCCTCTTCCATGCTCAGCTGATCCCTCAGACATGAGATTTATAGTTGAGACTCCAAGGTGAGTGTAGTGCACGTTTTCTGGTTTAGTCCTTTTTGCATCCATGCACACTATGATCTATCATCTTTATTTAAAACCTTCCATTTTTGTTGATAATTCGTCTCCCTCCCCATTCACAGTCCATGTGGTTTGGATGAGTGTGTCGTCCTCCCACAAACCAATCAGAATTTTTCCATAGTTTAGCCACCATGTTTGATTTGTCAATATGGATACCTAGCAAGTTTATTCAAGCAAAGTGAACCCTCCAACTTTTCAGGATAACATTTCTGGAGGTTAAGAAGACTTGAACTTGGAGGATATGAGTCTGGTCATTTCTAGATGTAATTACCAATTTATAAGAAATATGAGGGAAAAAATAACATATCAAGTACTTTAGTGATGCAATTAGCAACTGTTGAACTCCATAGAAAAAATGATCCAGTTTCCTCAAAAGAAGAAAATGGTGAAGGGGAGGTAGGGAGGTGGGCTAGGTAGAAAGAGATCTAGAAAACCTGTTAACCAATCACAGTGTATAGAACTTATTTGGATACTAATTTAAATACAGTCATGTGTTGCTTAACAGGAATATGTTCTGAGAAATGAATTGTTAGGAGATTTTGTCACTGTGCAAACATAATTGCGTGTATTTACACAAACCTAGATAGGATAGCCTACAATACACCTAGGCTAGATGGTATGGCCTATTATTGCTCCTAGACTGCAAATCTGCACAGCATATTACTGTACTGAATACTGTAGGAAATTGTAACATGATGGTAAATCAAAATATGGTATTATAATCTTATAGTACTACCCATCATATATGTGATCCGTCATCAGCTGAAACATCGTTATATGGCACATGACTGTTTATAATACAATCAAAGAAATGTAAGCTGACAAGGTGTTTGGCAATATTAAAGAATTGTTGTTAATTTTTTTAGATGTGACAATGATATTGCAGGTTTTTTACAAAAGAGTCTTAATCCTTTAGAAAGACAAAATGGAATCTCTATAGATGAGATACCATCTGGGACTTGCTTTAAAATAATTGCTCTGTGGGGAGGGAATAAATGAAACAAGATTGGCTAGGTGTTGATAATTGCTGAAGCTGGTGATGGAAACACTGGATTCATAACATCGTTCTCCCTACTTTTAGATATACTTGAAATTTGGGGCCAGGCACGGTGGCTCACACCTGTAATCCCAGCACTTTGGGAGGCCGAGACAGGTAGATCACCTGAGGTCAGGAGTTCAAGACCAGCCTAGCCAGCATGGTGAAACCTCATCCTTACTAAAAATACAACAATTAGCCAGGCATGGTGGCTGATGCCTGTAATCCCGGTTACTCAGGAGGCTGAGGCAGGAGAATAGCTTGAACCCAGGAGTCGGACATTGCAATGAGCCAAGATCACACCATTGCACTCCAACCTGGGTGACAGAGCAAGACTCCATCTCAAAAAAGAAGAAATCTGGACTGTAATTTTTCAATTTTAAAATAAACATACACACTCTTTTACACAATAATTTCACTTTTGAGAAATGATACAAATTAAAGTCAAATTTTCCTTTTAAAATTATTTGTAATAGAAAGAAACTAAGTTTGTCTTTCTATTTAGATTGTAGTAATTCCTTTCATTATAACATGTACCCTTTGATTGTGTCAAGGAGCAATTTTTAAATACATGAAAATGTGCTTATTCTTTATTAACTAAAATATATATCAAGATTATAATATCTCAAATAAGTGAAATATATATTACGTAAAAGACTGGATTTATTTCTAAATAAGGCCATGATTATTATTAAAGAGCATGTATAATTATGGTTAAGATTGCAGGTTCTAGAGTGAATTGGAGCCTCAGCCCAGCCATGCAACAGCTATGATCTCAGGCAAAGTACTTTGCCTCTGTTTTCTAAACTCCCCAATGGGGATAATGATGGTACTTACAAAGCATCTACCTAATAAGTGCTTAATAAGTCTTGGCTATTATTACCATTCTCAGTATCAAGTATATAATAAATGCTGAGTATTGGTTGCCTGAAAATTGATTATTGGTATGGATCGTACTGTCAACTTGAAATAAAAATACATAGAGGTGAGTCTCCAAGCAAAAAAGATTTATTTAGGAATGACCAAAGAAATAGGATTACAATTTTGGACAGATACAGAGACCAGGGTGGTCTCTGGCATGTCCAGAAAACAAAGGAAAGTTAGAGTTTTACTGGGGAGAGAGGAGGGTATAGAAGTTGTTTTGAAAGAAAGCTCGTTGGTGTTGGCGTCATCTAACAAGAGCTGGCAAATTCTTATTGACAAGTGTCAGTAGTTGCTAGGTCGGACTTGTAATCTTGGAGTTATGGTTAAGCCCTTGTAGTTTTGAACTGGGCTTGTGAGACAGTCTTTGAAACAAGCAAGGGTTCTTGTATAAGTGGCTAGCTGTCTTTGTGCTGCTAATTTGCCTTGAGTGACTCATGTAGTAAGCTGCAGTTTGAAAACATTTCTTGTGATAGTTCCCATTATCAGGAAAATTGTACAAGATAGCTCTCCATGGTCTTCCCCAGCTCCATTTGCTAGGCTTTGACACAAGGGACTCCATTTTTGTTATGACAACTTTCACACCACAACTGACCGTTGAACAACATGGGGGCTAAGAGGCTGACCCTCTGTGCACTAGAAAATCCATGTATAACTTTTAACTCACCAAAAACTTAACTAATAGCCTACTGTTGATCAAAGCCTTACCAGTAACACAACCAGTCAGTTAACCACATATTTTGTACTTTACATGTATTATCTACTGCATTCTTGACAATAAGCTAGAGAAAATAAAATGTTATTGAGACAACCACACAGAAAAGAAAATCTATGTCCTATTCGTTAAGTAGAAGTGGATCATCCTCAAGGGCTTCATCCTTGTCGTCTTCACCTTGAGTCAGCTGAGCAAGAAGAGGAGGGCAGAGGAGAGGCTGGTCTTGCTCTCTCATGGATAACAGAGGTGGAAGAAAATTCACATCTAAGTGGACCTGCACTGTTCAAACTCATGTCAAGGGTATTTATAATTTTCCAAAGGGCTGTTGCCACCTTATTGCATTTTATTCTAATAACAAGAGTCAGATGATAACTCTTCACAAAATGAAGATGAAAATTTAGCTACAGAGAAGTCGGCCAGACTTTCCCGAGTGACCTTGGTCATCTGCTGGTGATTCGGAATCTCCCTACCTCAGCCCCCTGGCTTCGCTCGGCCAAGACTCCTTTTCCACCAGCAATAAACGGCACCATGTGGCTGACTGTTCACCGCTGACAGGCCCAGACATTATTTCTAATCCCTCTGCTCTAACAGATAATGGTTCCAAATTCCAGGACTGGAGCGATAAGAGCTCCCCTGCTAAGCACTCAGAAGCCAGATGCCATTTAACGTGCCTGGGGCCGCCGATAACCGATAGCACTCCACTACTCCAGCTAAATTTAATTTCTCCTGCTTCTGCTCGCCTTGTCTGGGCACCCTCAGAAGGGTGTTGCCCTGACAGCCGTCTTGATTCGGATGAGCTTTGTCTGCACCCGATTAGCATTCTATTTCTATGCAAATAAGCACTTGCCTTTGTGGCTCCTGGACTAATGGACATTGTGAATTGGAGCCCTGGTCTTCAGAACCCAGAGAGCTGTGGAATATAAGGGGTGGATGGGACTTTACAGAATCAGAAGCCAAATGTCTTCATTTTAAAGATGAGGAAAGTGGGGCTGAGAGTGACCTAGTGGGTTTCCCAGATGCATATTACTAGTGAGTGCAGTCAGTCCCAAAATTTGGATCATCATAGCCCATATTTTTATCTCTATGCTATAAACCCCAGTTCAGCTGAAAAAAGTCACAGATTTCTGATTACCATCAATTATTCACTGTGTGTGTGTGAGAGAGAGAGAGAGAGAGAAAGGGAGGGGGAGAGGAAGGGAGAGAGATGCAAAAACAGAGGTAGCAGTGCGTTTCTCCAAACTGTAGGACTCAATCCTTTAAAGGGAGTGCTCAGTTAATAAGTTTTAAAAAACTTCTATTTTTAAAATAAAAGTTATATTTAGTAAATGTATATGTTTAAATTATTGACCATTTTTATTTGCTGAACAGTTTCATTCAGCTGATACTAAGAGTACAAACACATACTATGAAATGAATGAACAATAAATATTTTAATGTAAAAGGAAAGGAAAGGCAGGGGAGAAGCTACAAGTCAAAGGGAAAGATAAAAGAGGGGCGCCTCATTTGAAGATGAAGCAGAAGGGAGCAACGATGGCTTAATAAAAAAGTAAATTATTATAACTGACATCCACCTCCCATAAATAACGGCAAATCAGTCATAGTCCTCACCTCCATTTACCAGGGCAGATGCGCAGGGTCAAAACAGGGCACAGAGAGGACAAAAGTGCCCATGCTGTCCTAGACAGAAGGAGATTGAGGAGCTCTGCAGCTGCAAGGATCCTGATGCCACCCAACACTGAGGGACACACAAGGATCCTAATGTCACTCAACACTGAAGGACATACAAGGATCCTAATGCCACCCAACACTGAGGGACACGCAAGGATCATAATGTCACTCAACACTGAGGGACATGCATATCATAATGCCACTCAACACTGAGGGACACGCAAGGATCCTGATGCCACACAACACTGAGGGACATGCAAAGATCCTAATGCCACTCAACACTGAGGGACATGCAAGGATCCTAATGCCACTCAACACTGAGGGACACGCAAATCATAATGTCACTCAATACTCAGGGACAAACCGGTGTTGCCCGTACACAGGTCTTCTGGAAGGAAACAGTCTTTTGAGGCATAGCTGATAAATACTGGACTGGGCCTGACAGTGTCCGGCAGAAAACTGACTGTAGCACTGAGAATATCTGCAAATGCTTGGGAGTAATTTTGGTGATCATGACAACATGCCTGGGAGAGAAATTCCAATGCAAGGCACTAGTTTTAGATGGCAGGAGGGCTTTGGTGGGTGAGAAAGCCACAAAAGGCTGCAATGGATATAAAATGGGCCTGCAGGGATAGTTCAGAGGGGCCCAGCAAGACCCCGCTGGATTCACACATGCAGTTTGCAGAGCTGTGACCCTGTGGGCACCCAGGTCCATACACTGATATGCTTGGGAACTGATCAATGTTTTTGGTGTCAGAATGAGGAGAGGAAAGTCATGTGCGCAAAGGAAAGAAAGGAGGCTGAGCCTGAGACAACCTGGCAGCTGTCCTCCCCCTTCCTCCCTGCCCCACCCCATCCCACCCAGACCAGATTTGAGTCCTAGAAAGATGTCACATAAGAACATGAAGTAGCAATGTTAAAGACTGGGCAGCTGTGGTGGCGGGAGAGGGGGTCTCCTTCTACAGAAGGCAATGAAGGCACCTTTCTAAACACTTTACATACATGCTGTCACTTAATTTTCATGACATAATAATAGTAGGTACTTTTATTATCCATATTTTACAGATATGGAAACCAAGGCACAGAGAAGGTAAGTAGTTCTCCCAAAGACACAGAGTAAGAGGTGGAACCAAGATTCTAGGAGAGATGGTCAACTCAAACACTAAGCAATGCTGCCTCGGCCACACAGACGACCATGCTCCCGGTGCCTGGGTAACACAGGAGCCCCTCGTCCCTTTCAAAACCACTCTTCCCAGAAACTTCAGAGGATTCTTGGCATCATTAGGACCCTGAAGGCAAGCAGCTTTCAGGATGTGGAGTGGAGGAGGATCTCACAGAGGCCTTGGGGCAGGGACGGCAGTGGCCCCTTGGCCAGGAGCATGGAGTAAACAGGGCAGTCAGGCTTGCTCCTGGTGAGAAGGTGCCGCCCACTCAGACACACCACACACCCAGGTCCATATCCAAATTGATGGCCCATCAGAAATTAGGAAGCCATCCACTGGAAAGATCTTTTCCCCAGCAACAGGTACATGAATATGTGCTGTGTGTTGAACGGAAGGACCGAGCTCCCACCAGAGGATCCAAGGAATGGGATTGGTTTAGTCCTGGCCTCACCACCTCCCTTAAAAATGCCAGTCGATGGGACTCACTCATGCTCCAAGCTCTCGAAGGAGATAGTCAGAAAAAAGAGAAAGAGAAACCCCGTAATGTTCTGCCTCCATTCTTCCTCCATGCCCAGACATTACCCTGACCAGTTCTCTTCTCGCCTTATGTCAATATCCTTAATACCTCAAATTATGGGCATTTAAGGGAAGGAATTAATCAAGCTAACCTAGTCAAATGACCACCAACCTCACTGAGCCCCAGTGACTTAGGAACACTCTCTGAGCTACCAAGATAGAGTAAAAAAACTGGGCACTTGGTGGAATGGGAGATGTAAAATGTGAAATGGTAGATTACGTGCACCATTAAAAACAAGGAAGCTGGACACAGTGACAAGTGCCTGTAGTCCCAGCTCCTTGGGAGGCCGAGGAAGGAGAATCACATAAGCCTAGAAGTTTGAGGCCAGCCTAAGCAACATAGTGAGATGGTTTCCCTTTTAAAAACAGAAGGAGAGGAAGCCAGCCAGACCGCTATCACTTCTACTGGAGTCTGGGTTTCTCACCAGGCGTGTCTAATGTCCTTCATTTTGGCCATCAGCAGATTACGGAGTCTGTTTTGGCAGAGGGAGCTGGTCAGAGGTGCCACCCAGGGAGAACTTAGCTCTGCCCCTCCCTCAAGACCCGGGTGAGGATGTCTTCTGAATCTTCCCACAATCAGGAGAGAGGAGTTCCCCCAATGCAGCCTGCTTTGTGTCCGCAAAGAAAACCAGCGCATTATTATTCCTCTGTCATCCTACAAGTTGCTGAGCCTTGAAAGCTCCAACAGAGGCAGCTGCTGGAACGTGGCTGTGGGGGCAGTGCCACATCTAATTGCTTCACACGTGGCTGCCAGTTTATGGGCCCTTCGCTCTGCATTTAACACTGTAGCTAGCTGATGGACTTTTGCTGTTGGAAAATATGCCCCGGTCCTCTGCACACTGTTTTATAACTGATGGGGGAAGATGCTCTCTCATTTGGTAAATTGTATCTGGCCTTTCCAGCTCAGTGATCATTAACGTTTGTTCTCATCCAATGGGCAGATTCAAAGAAATACAGCTCTCATTAGCTCCTGCTCAATTAAGAAAAATGCTCATCTGCCCCCATGACTCAAACACAGCTTCCTAGCTGGAGCTGTTTGAGTTCCACAGCTGGAGAGACTGGGGAGGTCAACCAAACCATCTCCGATGCTTCAGCCCCCAGCCCCAGCAACATCCAGACTACGAATCCCCTCCAGCACCTCCTGCCTCACTCATTCCACACCTGTCTCCTAATGAGGGAGGACTACAATAAGTGACCCTGCTGAGTGCTTGCTGTGTACCAGGTGCTGTCTTAAACTGATGCGCATGGCTTAGCTCACGCAGGCATGCTTACAAATCTAAGACCTCCAGGGTCACAAGAATGCTCTGGAGCAGAGTTCAAGTTCTACTCCTGACACCTGTGTATGAGCTGAGTGAACATGGGCAAGTCACAAAGAGGAGACCCACATTTTTATATTTAAACCAGGTCCAGGGAGTAATAAGGTGAATCTCTGTGGTCAGTGCCTCTATGGACAAGTTGCCTTCACTTTGTTCTCTTTTCTCAGACTATTCACAGGCGGCTGACTTCCAAATCCTTGTGATCAGCCACCAGGGCCATGAGGGAAAAGGAGAGAATGAATCAGCCAAAATCCCGTCACTATCCTTGGAAAAAATGCCATGTGATGTTGTATTCTAAAATTTGAAAGTTGGAGCTGAAAATGATCAGCGGTAGCTGTGTAAATTGGCATGGCCTCTATGGAGAACAATCTGCTAGTATGTCAGAATCTCAAATGAACATCCCCTTTGACCTGGCAATCCTACTTCTAGGAATATATCCTAAAAAATGGGGTTTGTGGGGGAAAGTGTGTGTTCAAGGATATTTATGTCCGTATTGTCTTACTAGCATAAGCCTGCAACAATCTAGACGAGGATTGACTAAATAAATTACGGTATATTTGCACAACGAAATATTACAAAGCCATAAAAAATAAGGCAGCTTTAACAAGATTCAAGAGGAACAATCTTCAAAATATTTTAAGTGAAAAAAATCAAGATGTTATTGTACATTTTTTAAGTATTTATACTCAGTTGTTTATATATCATAGAATATCTCTAAAACAAAATTAACAATCTGATCATAGTTGCTGCCTCTGGGGAAACACTTTAGGTGGCTTGAAGTCAGGAGTGAGAGAGAGAATTACTTTCACTGTATATCCTTTTGAATCCTGAATTTATGTCATAGGAGTGAACTGCATATTCAAGAAGTAAACCGTATGTAATTAGAATATTAAAAATATTGATGTTTAAATAGATAAAATGCTTATTATTTATTAATTTATTTATTTAGTTTATATTTTTAAAGGGGGAAAGGGGCCAGGCATGGTGGCTCACACATGTAATCCCAGTGCATTGGGAGGCTGAGGTGGGAGGATTGCTTGAGCCCAGGAGTTCAAGTCCAGCCTGAGCAACATAGAGAGACTCTCTCTCTTAAAAAAAAAAAAAAAATAGCCAGGCATGATGATGCAGACCTGCAGTCCCAGCCTACTAGGGAGGCTGAGGAGGGAGGATCACTTGATCCTGGGGGGTTGGGTCTGCAGTGAGCAGTGATCTCACCACTGCACTGCAGCCTGGGTGACAGAGCAAAATCTCTCTCTTTAAAAAAGTAATAATAATTAAAGGGCCAGGCACGGTGGCTCACACCCGTAATCCCAGCACTTTGGGAGGCCGAGGTGGGTGGATCACCTGAGGTCAGCAGTTTGAGACCAGCCTCACCAACATGGTGAAACCTCATCTCTATTAAAAACACAAAAAAATCAGCTGGGCATGGTGGTGCACACCTGTAATCCCAGCTGCGCAGGAGGCTGAGGCAGGAAAATCGCTTGAACTCTGGAGGCAAAGGTTGCAGTGAGCTGGGATTATGCCACTGCACTCCATCTCAAAAAAAAAAAAAAAAAAAAAAACAGTTGAAAATCATAAATCTCCAGAGAACAATGAAAAAAATAATAAGGCAAATATGCAGAGAAATAAGCTGGCATTTTTAAGGGAGATGGTGAGGCCAGGACTAAATCAATCCCATTCCTTGGATCCTCTGGTGGGAGCTCAGTCCTGTTCAACACACAACACATACTCATGTACCTGTTGCTGGGAAAAAGGTCTTTCCAGTGGATGGCTTCCAATTTCTGATGGACCATCCATTTGGATACTTTGGGAGCAGCTAAAGACCTGTTCTCAGGCTTTGAGTATTTTTATGTCTCCTAACCAGCTTTCCCCCATGAAGCCTCTCTCCATCTGTGGTCATTTTTTATGTACCAGTTTGTCTGGGCTATGGTGCCCAGATGCATGGTCAAATATCCCTCTAGTTGTTGCTGTGAAGGCAGTGTGTAGATGAGATAAACATTTGCATCAGTAGACTTTAAGGAAAGCTAATGTACCCTCCCTAATGGGGGTGGCCTCATCCAGTCAGTTGAAGGACTTTGGAGAAAAAGCCTGAGATCCTCTGAGAAAGAGGAAATTCTGCCTCTGCGCAGGCTTCAGACTAGAGACTGCAGCCTCATCTCTTCCCTGGGATCCCAGCCTGCTGACCTGCCCTGCAGTTGTTAGACTTGCCAGCCCCACGCTTGCATAAGCCAATTTCTAAAAATAAATCTCAAGAGAGAAAAAGGAAGACAGAGAGCAAGAAAGAGTGAAAGAGGGAGAGAGAAAGACATACTGTTGATTCCATTTCTCTGAGAACCCTGACTAAAACACCACCCAGAGGAATGGCTCCCCACCATCACTCATCCCACTTCCCACATCATACTTGGTGAAGCCTCTGCTATTCTCTTACCTACCAAAGTGCATACGTCCAATCCTGCGGCCTAGGCTGGAAGGTCCCTGTGAGCCGGTGCTATGTCTCCACCATCAATGCATTTCTAACATTCAACGGAGTACCTGCAAGTGCTTGATAAGGATGTGTTGTTGAATGAGGCTACACGTTTAGTGACAGCGCTCCCGATGCTGAATGCTTAGGTTTGACTCATCTGTAGGTTCATATCCAAATCAGCACATCAATTAGGAAGAACATGAAGGAAAAGAAAAAGAAAACAACCCTTACCAGTTGTTTGCAATTACCAGGACCCTTTGTTTTCCTTGTTGCTTCTTACACAGCTACCTGAAGACCTGCCAAAGGCAATTTACTGTTCAGGATTAATCCAACAGGCCGCCGCAGTCAAGATGCCACAATGTTGGACTTAGCCTACACTGTATCCAAAATTAAAAGCAAGAATTCTCTTTTGAAATAAGATATATACAAATAGAAAAAAAAATAAGAAAAACTTATCTGTGATCATCACCCTTCCTTGTACTCCAAATGCAGTGCTGAATTTTAATGTCCATTTTAAAGAGGAAATTATGACCTTCAACCCCAAGATCAAAATATCATTTCTGAAAATCAGATTGAATCTTAGATTAGAAACTGCTGCAGACATCTTCCACAAAAGTTTTTTTAATCATTTATCATAGTTTTAAAAGATTACAAGATGAATTCATCTTTGATTAGTCAATCTGAATCCTCAAGTGAATAAAGAATCAATTGGCTTAGTTTTCTGATCAATAAGATGATTTTCAGTGAGCACCCAACACCAACAATCTTGTCCCATAGGAAAAATGATTTATAAGCATGTCAAATGGAGATTTTATTTTATCCTGCCTTCAGCTGTCAACGAAAGACTTAGCAGCTCTCCCCAGGGAGCAAGGAGGCGAAACAGTAGGAGGCCTTTGGAGGTCAACCTTGAAAGCAGGAAACACTCAGCTTTGACCTGGTCTATTGAAATCAATATGGCATGGCATAGAGAAAGGAACCAGATGGCAGAGTACACTTACATCAATATTTTTCTTTATTACAGAATTTGCATTAAATTTTGTTAAAGGAAAAGTGGATTCAATTGACCATGAGAGATACAAAAAGCATATGCCATGAATCATATCTTAAATGAATTTTAATCATCACTATAGGATTTACAGTAGAGGCTTATTTTTCTTTGAATAAACTTATCTTTTTATTTCTATTCTTTGTTATGTAGAAAAATACAGTATAAGGCATTAAAAAAGAGAAACATAACCTGTATTCCCACCATCAGATGATGCCATCATTAACACTGTAGCATATTTGATCACAATAGTTTCTTTACGCATTTTATATCATTGTGAACTCTGCTTTTTCCACTTACACTAGAGTAAAATAATTTTCTGTTATTACCTTTCTCTTCCTAATAGGAGTTCCTATTATCATCATTTTGGGAGGTTAAGGCTTTTCTAAACCCCAGAGCTCATAAGCAATGGAGCTGAGACTCTAACCCTAACCTACCTACCTCCAAAGACCATACCCTTCCACTATGTCAAACTACCTTAAAAATAGTTATTCCCTTGGGAGGCCCAGACGGTCGGATCACGAGGTCAGGAGATCGAGACCATCTTGGCTAACACGGTGAAACCCCGTCTCTACTAAAAAAAATACAAAAACTAGCTGGGCGAGGTGGCGGGCACCTGTAGTCCCAGCTACTTGGGAGGCTGAGGCAGGAGAATGGCGTAAACCCGGGAGGCAGAGCTTGCAGTGAGCAGAGATCCGGCCACTGCACTCCAGCCTGGGCGACAGAGCGAGACTCCGTCTCAAAAAAAAAAAAATAGTTATTCCTTTTGGCTCAGTAAGTCACCTTTTGGGGAATCTGTATGGAATCTGAAATGTACGAGATGAGTCTGGGACATCTTGAAATGCAAGAATTCAAGAAGCTACTAAAGACTAAATAGGTCACGTCAAAAGGAAACCAACTTGAAAAAAGATCTCAAAATGACACAATGCGACTACCCAAAAGAATCATAATCGCTCTCAGTTAAATCATTAAACATAAAAATCAATGAGTTCATAATGATACTTTTTAAAAACTTACTTATAAGAGCACCAACTCATTACTCTGAAAATTGATAAATACATAGAAAGAATCAAGAATTTATCCTGTCTTTCT
Source organism: Rhinopithecus roxellana (assembly GCF_007565055.1). Taxonomy (NCBI): domain Eukaryota; kingdom Metazoa; phylum Chordata; class Mammalia; order Primates; family Cercopithecidae; genus Rhinopithecus; species Rhinopithecus roxellana. The sequence goes on from NC_044551.1 coordinate 98,462,060, forward strand.
TGTACAAACTGTAACTCAGGGCAGCCAAATACTTGATAAGGATAAGTCTTTATAGAAGAATTATGGGTAACTAATGCAGGAGGAAGGACAGATTAAGAAAACTGCCATTTCAATCCACCATGAAACCCTGGATCTGGCAATGGTCATCAGTGAATGTTAAAATCACAGGTGAAATACTTGTGGGCGACTTTTAGAGGATGGAGCATCCTGACATCACCAGGACTGATTCCTGGCATTACCGAAAGTGGAGCAAACAGACATCATGAGTTCATGGTATGATTCCACAGGAAGTACATAGCATCAGAAATATTATAATCTAAAAAGCATTTTAACCTTAATCAATTTAAGACTCAAACCTAACTATCAGTTTATAGGAAATAGAAAAAACAGAGGAACAAGTTAAAAACATCACAGAGAAACAATTACGCAAATCTAGAATGTAGATCTAAAGGATAATCTGATTTTTCTAACAAATTCAATGGCATGAAAACAATTGAGGAGCAAGGAGGAGGGACAATGTAGACTGAAATAGCTAAGAGATATTATTATTAATATCATTCAAATAGGCCAACCGTAAAAGAACAACTTTAAGACAATTAAAGACATTTGAATATGAATTGGTATTAGAATATTTGGGGTATTTTTGTTATTTGCTTGGTATGATAATACCTAGGTGGTTATTTTAAGTCTTGCTGCTTAAATGCATACAAAGAATTTACAAAGAAAATAATATGATATCTAGTATTTGCTTCAAATATTCCAGGAAAAAAAAGTAAGTGTGTGTGTGTGTGTGTGTGTGTTTGTATGTGGTGGGAGGGAGAGAGGAGGCAGAGATGAGTAGATGAAACAAGAGTTGCAAATTGTTGACAGCTGTTGAAGCTGAGAGATGAGTCCATGAAGGTTCATTATCCTATACTCTCTACTTTCTGTATGTTTGGAACATTCCATAATAATAATAATAATAATAACCCTAAAAAGTGATGCATATGAGTACATCAAAACCTATAGAAAAGAAATTCCATATATGCCAGGACTAGAAAGATATGGAAGAAATAACTACAAAAAGATCTGTGAGAAAATCCTCCTCCATATATTATGTGCTGATTTCTGATCTGCATTTGAAATGGAATCACTCCAATATTATCTGATTAATTTTGAAATTGGTGATTAAAATAAAAGACTGATCATCTTCTACATTTTTTGGCACCTTACACTATCACCAATTTAAGTGTTAATAGAAGGAGCATGAAAACTGTCAATCTAAGAAATTCAGAATGAAGAGGTCTGTGATATGCTCAGTGAACTTCTTTGTTGTGGCAATGAAATAGTTTGGAAATGGAAAGAGAACATAAATTCTGCAGAACAATTTCCTGTGCTCCTCTTTAAACAGGTTAAGGTGCTGATTTGGTTTTTTGAAAACCTGAAGCTTTGGATCACAAAACAAAAAAAATTAATTGTGAGTGAAGGGAAGAAAAGATCACTTGTAGTGACACTTCTTTTCCAGGGATATGGTTAAGCAAGCTAATAGCATTCAGAGGGTAAAAATAAGTCCATTCACTAATGCCCACACACATTCCATATAATGACAGATGGAGATCTAATTTTAAAAACATACTACATTGTAAAAATACTTTGGAAACATCTAACTAAACAGTGGATTAGAACTTGATTAAAAATAAATGATTGAAACGCCAAAAGCTCATTAAAGGGAAGATGCTATGTGGAGTTGACTCCCCAAAGAAACAAAGCCCTTCATGTCCAGTAAAATATGTTCAGCTGAATGAAACTACTGAATATTTTAATTTTCAGTTTGTGAGGGAAAAATTATTTACACTTAATCACTGGTTTGTTTTTAACCCCATAAGTATAACAATTAGGAAAATCGAGGCATTGATAAGATGCTTAAAGCAGGTCATACTCTCAGGACAGGTTCCCAGGAGCCAGACTCTGAGATGGAAAGTTACATGCAGGAGCTTTATTGGGGAATGTTCTCAGAAACATCACCTGGGAGGGGTGAGGGAAGCAGGATTGGGCACACGGAGAAGTAGAACTGTGATGCGGTTGCAAGAGGCCATGGCAGATACCAAGAAAAGACCAAGTAGAAAGGCCCTTCAGAGCTTTCATAATCTAGGCAAGGGGGCGAGGCCCTTGTATTCTCACATAAATCCAATACCCACGGAAATGGGTATTGGAAAAAGTAGCTCCTTTTGGCCAAGAGTCAATCCCGAGAGCGACTCACGGATGAGTACGTTTGCAGGAGTGAGAAACCAACTCTTCTGACTGCTTGGAAATGAATGCTTTGATCCTGAAGGAGACATGTGGGGAGTATATCTCCCCTCGCATTGCAGCCCCTACCTCTAGCCTCCCTCCTTCATGTAGTAACTTCATCCCCTCTGAGAATAGCTCCATAGGATTCTCAATGATCTATTTTTCTTTGGAAACTGGTAAGAGGAAGGTTATTGGGACAAATCTCAGCCCCTTTCAGTGACTACATCTGGTGTCATGGTCTCCCTCCTCTGCTATCACACTTTTAAGCAGCACTGCTGTAGTCTGGGTGGCTTACCTGGTGGCATGACCAGATTTTCATCCCAGGGGACCCTGAGCCCTGCGTCACCATGAAAGCATGGCTTGGTGGCATAACCAAGTTCCACCCATGGCTACTGTACTTGCTAATTTACCATGAAGATCTGGCAAGGGGGTACCAAGAGACAACCTAATGAGTCACCTGGGTGGCTGTGATCACGACTGGACAGCGGCTGGAGCTTAAAGTGTAATGGAATTCTTGCTGTTTCCCTGGTAGAAGCATTCTCCCCTTGGAGATAAGGACCCAGGAGAGACTAAATGTGGGAGGCAAGCAAGCACAAATTCCTAAAGCAGGTTATTGGGAGTAATGGTAGTGGAGCCAGACCTACTTCCAATCATTGTTTTCTTATTGTTTTCTTTTCTCGCTCTGCCGCATGGCTGGAGTGCAGTGGCACAATCTTGGCTCACTGCAACCTCTGCCTCCCAGTTCAATTGATTCTCTGCCTCAGCCTCCCGAGTAGCTGGGACTACAGGAACACTCCACCATGCCTGGCTAGTTTTTGTATTTTTTGTAGAGACGGGGTTTCACCATGTTGGCCAGGTTAGTCTCAAACTCCTGGCCTCAAGTGATCCACCTATCTTGGCCTCCTAAAGTGCTGGGATTACAGGCGTGAGCCACCACACCAGGCCCCAATCATTGTTTCCTGAGGCCATCAATCCCACCTACTGGAAACATAGCACTATATAATCGACATTGGTTCAATGCCACCCTGTCCTTACAACACATCATCTGCAGGCTAGCACTTTAGCTGTGCTAAAAAACTAAAAAACTAAAAAAACTCTAGTAGACAGGCAGTTTCTGGATGGTGTTATGGGATGAGACCAGTAGATCCTATCATCATATGTCCATTGTTGTTCTTCCTTTGCTATAAAATGGGGTCAGTGGTCCACAGTCGCATAATGCAGGATTCCAAGTCAGTTTATCTTATAATCTGCAAGCCTGCAGGGGTAATGCTGCCTGGGTCCCTGTTGGTAGGAAAGGTAAAGCCATCTCTGGAATATGTGTCAATACCAGTCAAAATCAATTACTGACATTTCCAGATTAAAAGGGATCCAATGTAATCAAGTTGCTAACAAGTGGCTGGTTAGTCTCCTCTGGGGACTGTGTTTGTTGAAGAGCTCAGTGTTGGTTTCTGTTGCTGGAAGCTGGGACATTTGGTAGTGGTAATAGATATATTAAGTAATCACTTGACTTCATGGAGATCCGCTGTCAATTATTAGGACCCCTGGTTCTGAAGGGGGACAGAATGATAATTAAATGGGGACATGATGGGGACCACTTGTAGTGTTGAGCATGTTTAGAGTGCCAGATTTCTTGGCCATTTCCCTGGATGTCATATTGTTTTTATTTATTCTCTTGGCCATGGTAAGAAAGTTTCAGAGGCTTCTATGTAGCCTTCTTCACTACAGACCATACTGGTTGGCCCTACAAACCGAGGAACTAATGAGAAGATTCTGCTGACTACTATGGATTTCAATTATACATCCAGAGACTGAAGAAATGACCACCAGGTGGATCCATGGAGCCAAAGAATCCCTTGTGAAATCGACTGGGTCTGGATTTATTTCTTACTCTTCATAAGCTCCCACTTCAGCAAGGGGCCTGGATGAAACAAAACTTCCTGAAGATCAGTGGAGTTTGGACCATGCCCAAGAGTCCTGGAAATATCTAGGATTGTCCTTTTTCCCATTGAACAGTTAACCAAGTAAATGACCACAGATCCCTTCAAGTAAAGACTGGGGGAATTGTTATCATACGTACTTGCCATAGTATAGCAGGCTCCTTCCTCAAACCAACTTCTCTAGTCAACAGGTTCTGGGTCAAAGGACAGGTTCAGATCTGAAAATTGGCCATGACTCTTCATTGAAGTGTTGGCATTATTCTTATGTGCCCCTGTATCTTACCCTTAATAACACTGTGGTCTAGTAACCATCTCTATAGCTCTCTATGGGTGAGGACCCCTGGCTGCCACTCCAACCTTTCCATTTATGATAATAATTGCATCCTTCTTGGTCTGCTACCTATGGTCTGCCACCTGGCCTCTACCAATCTGGGATCTTACCATCCCCATTGCTTTTAGAGATCCCAGTTCTATAGAACCCCAGCACGGTCTACAGTATCAGCCCTCCCCTAGAGGGGATAGCCACTACTGAGTTTCTCATTGACACATTGCCCCTTGGAAATACGTTCCAAGGCCACCCCACAGGTGGATGCCGGAAACTGTGAATAGTACCAAGCCCCATACGCATGATGTTTTTTCCTATACATGCACTGTGGCACTTTTGCAGTTTGAGTACAACCACAAAACTAGCATAAATTTATTTGTCCTTCTTCACAATTTTACAGGTAAAAAATTTGTTCTTACCATGGATCTTTGCAACCTCAGCATACAATTTTTTTTTTTCCTTAAGAACTTTCACCTTTTCACTTAAAGGAAGCACTTTATGGCTTCCCTTTGGCATATTTGAATCGCCAGTATCACTCCTCTTGTGCTTTGGGACCATTATTAGGTAAAATGGGGGTGCCTTGAACACAAGCACTGTGATACCTGGACAGTCGATCTGATCACCGAGATGGTGAAGTGGCTAACTGGAGGGAAGTGTAGACAGTGTGTATCCACTGGATAAAAGGACAGTTCAAATCCTAGGGGAGGGGGGACAGTGCAAGACTTCATCACACTACTCAGAACAATGTGCAATTTAAAGCTTATGAATTGTTTCTTTCTGGAATCTTCTATTTAATATTTTCAGCCCACAGTTGACTGTGGGTAAACAAACTGTGGAAAGCAAAACCATGGATAGGGAGAGCCAGTGTACAGCCATCCCTCAGCATCCATATAGGATTGGTTCTAGAACCTCCCTTGGATACCAAAATCTGTAGATACTCAAGTCTGTGATATAAAATAGCCTAGGATTTGCATATAACCTACACACACCCTCCCATACACTTTAAATCACCTCTAGATTACTTATAATACCTAATACCATGTGAATGCTATGTAAATAGTCACTATACTGTATTGACTACAGAATCACGACAAGGAGAAAAAAAATGTACGTACATGTTCAGTATGGGATGCCACTTTTTTCCCAAATACTGAATATTTTCAGTCCGAGGTTGGTTGAACCCACAGATGCAGAGAGCTGACTGCATATCCACCATAGCATTCCTGCTTCTCTGAGCCTTTTGATCTCTTTCTGCATCGTCTGCTAAGGCATTTCTCACATATCTCCTCCATATAGTTGATAACTGCATTTCTAAGAAAGAAAAGAGTCAACAAAGAGACCCCAAGAGTCAACCAAGCAGAGTGCCAAATTCTCTATCTCAGGGGACTGCTCCCATGTAGATAAAGTTTCCAGTATCCAACTATATATTGCATCCTTCTTAACCCAGGCCCTTCGGGATTCATCCTATGTATATTCTTCCACTCCTGCTAGTACTTGCTGACTCAGTGTTGCATCTTCTTTGGTGTCTGTTTTTTCCTTCCTTATCACAATCAGCACTTCTCCTGTCAAGTTTTATTGTACTTGACTCTAGTTCAGAGGTCAGTAAACTTTACCTGTAAAGAACCTGATCGTAAACATTTTAGGTTTTGTGGGCCATATGGACTTTGTCATGACTACTCAATTCTCCCATTGTAGCATGAAGGCAGCCATAGGCAATGTGTCATTGAATGGATATGGTTGTATTCCACTAAAACTTTATTTACCAAAATAGACTGCAGGCTGGATTTGGCCAGGAGAATTCAGTTGCTGATCCCCATTCTGTTTACTGGCCTAGTGTCCAGGAATGGAGTTAGGATCAACCCTGAGTTAAGAACATGCTGCAAGAATTGCAAGAAAAACCTCCTGCACTGTCTTCAAGCAACGGTAGCACTGACTTTTAATAGGGAGCAGTGGGCCCAGAGGGTTCAGGGGAATCTGAGGATTCGAGATTTTTGGTGCAGAAACACATATATCCTTATTCCAAGTCTCGGCATCTCACTCCTTCCCAGTCAGGGTCCTGACCTTGATATAGCACACTTGCTGGGGGTGAAAATTTTAACCTTCCCTGGAGCCCTCCTGGCCTTATAATTAAGTTCTAGGCTTCATCCTGGCTTTTTTCTATTTCTGGCTGCCGGAGATGAGAATCTCTTTATAAACTGCCATAGGCCCTCCGGCTTTCACACTTAGCCTTAAATTGGTGATTAATCATTGTATCCTTTCATCCCCTTTCTCTAATTCATTTTATAGCACTCAGAAACAGCCATCCAATTCTATTGCACTTATAATCACCACTTCCCCTGAACCCTAGACACCTCAGATACTAGACCTACCAATGCATTACCTTCCAGCAGTTACACCACAGTGAAGGTTGCAGCAATTGCAAAGTTACAGCCTGCCAGGGGCTGTAGGTAATCCACCCACCCACCCCTAGTGATGGTGTCCTCTCTGGTGGCCAGTCAGCTGGTGACCCAGCTCCACATTCCATTTTAGAGTCTCCTTCCTCGGACCATTCCTAGCACCAATGGTTTTAAGTATGCTTACCTGAGAAACAGGGTCTGAGGTGGAGATTTACATGCAGGACTTTTACTGGGGAGTGCTTTTAGGATCAATACCTATAAGGAAGTAAGAGAAAAAGGATTCCTTAGAGGGAGAAATTGAATTATGACTCGGTTGCAATAAAGGCCTTCAGCAATTCCCATGGACTGCTGTCAGAGTTGTCTAGACAAGGCAAGGGGCCAGCCAGCCACAGGATGCGTGCTGCCCCCCAAACCCCAACAGCAGAGGGGGTAGGGCCTTGGGCAGGGCAGCTCTCTTCTGCTAAGGGAGGGATTCCCAAAGACAGACTCATCTGTGAGACAACAAAAGCCAGCACTCCTGGCAGCTGGGCGAATGAGTGCCTGAGTCCTGGAGGGGAGGTGGGGGCTGCACACCACCACATCCACTACCAGCACGTGCAGTGAGTTCATGTCCACAGGAAGTGCGTCAGATAGGCATCCGTGAGCCCACCTTTACTGTCACACCCCAGTTTCCAGGAATCCTGGGAAAAGTCCTGGGTTCAACTAACTGTTGTGATTGTAATTGCGGTTCCTGAAGGAATTCTAGATGACAAAGGCAATAAAGTAGCGGTGATTTATTGTATATGGAAACTTTAAAACTCACTTTTGAAGAGTAAAATAACAAAAAAGAGGAAGGAAAGAATAAAGAAGGAAGGTAGAAGGGAAGGAAGGAAGGAAGGAAGGGAGGAAGGGAGGAAGGAAGGAAGGAAGGAAGGAGGTAAGGGGAGGGGAGGGGAGGGGAGGGGAGTGGAAAGGAGAAAAATCAAGTCATCTCAACTCACTAGAGCAGCCATACCTACTTAACTGGATACAGGTATTATAAAAAGTTATTTTTCTACTTCCCTGCCTTTTAACAAACAACATTTTCTGCTTTTTGACTGGGGAGAGGACATTTGAAGTACCATGAAGCCAAGTTTGTGACAGTGACAAACTTAAAGAGGTTACAATTTTGAAATATGTAAGTATTTAAGTTGGAATCCACAAAATACGTATTAATGTGTGTGACATGTATAGATGTCCAAATAAATGTAATTTATTTCCTATAAAGTCAGAATAATTGTGTAAGTAGATTTAGAAAACATCATTTTAAATTATTTTGTCATTGAAGCTGCAAATTATTATAAAATCCCACAGAAATTGATAGTTGAAATGATTTTGAAATTCTCAAGTATTGTCATAATACTTGCATAATTTGAAATTCTGATGGGTTCCTCAGAAGTTTGTTTCCAAGTACCTGTAATCTTTTCATGTTGTTCAACATTAATTCATAGCCAGGACTTATCTTCAGGCAACTTTAGGGCTTGTTTCTCTGTGATTATAAACATGAAAACAATCAGTTGGGGCTCTTTTTGGCAGATTTTGAAATGTTTCCATTTGTTCAATTTCTATCCCTATAAACGTAGTAGGTAATGGATCTTATTGGTATCCAAAATATATCATCTCACCTTATATTTATTCTTCAGGAAATTAGGTTCATGACTAGGTGGATTTTCAACAAGTTAAATATAAACTTTCTGTACCCTCATTAAGATATTTGTTGATGCTATTGGGTTCATCTTGAAACACACACACACACACACACACACTCTCTCTCTCTCTCTCTCTCCACGTGTCTAACTCCTCATCCATCCCTCTTCAAACAAAATGAACATTAGGACTTTAAATTGCAGGCAACAGCCATAATCAGAAAGCCAGAGGCCACTGCTCCAACCCTGGGGTCCTCTAAAGTTGATTGCAAGGCAAATACTAGGCAAAGATCTCTCCAGATCCTTAGATGTCTGCTTCTTGCTCATGGAGTTGAAAGGATGAAATGAAAGGGCGTGGGCACAATCCCTAGCTTGGTGCTGGCACAGAAGCTCAATAAGGTCCACAATCCCTCATCTACAGTCCCAAATCCCGGAGTTCTGAACACTGAAATATTTTTTGTAAATCATTTGGCATTAAAACCTGGCCAGACAGAGGGCTATTTTTCTAGGCCTTGGGATGAGTGAAATATATCCCTCTCTAGAAGTATAAATGTGTTTGATTATCAGATGGTCCTCCAAGTCTTATGGAGGTCTGACATTATCTACAGTATATGCACCCCAATAAATTCCTAAAAGTCCAAACATCTGAGTCTCTAAACACCTGGCCTGAAAGGCTTCCAGCTGAGAGTTTGTGGATCTATCCTTGGTAGCTCTTTTCTCCTTCCCTTTTTGCTGGTCGTGGTCCCTCTCCTTCCTCCCTGGCTGTCGTTAATCTATCTGAAATAAAAGCTACACTTGATCAGACATCCTCTTGTGTCAGCACCTGTTAGGTACCTTATCACATGTTTTTTGAAAAGCCTGTGATGACCCTGGAAGGGATTGGTAATGAGCCTCATTTTAAAGATAAGGAACCTGAGATGGAGAGAACATAAGGTCAAGAGCTCCCACGCACAGAACTAGGGTTGCACCCCAGTCTCTGGCTACTCAGCCTCTGCTCCTTCTACCACAGCAGGCTGGGATTTACTCGAAGAAACACTTAAAATTCAACCAAGACATTCTCCCTGTGTACTCAGAGGCAGTAAAGTGTAGTGCCATCGTTCTCAAAGTATGATCCCAGGATGCCTGGATGTCCCTAAGACCCTTTCAGGGCCTTTGCAAAGCCAAAGCAATTTTTATACTAATAATTATATGTTATTTGCCCGTTTTGCCTTTGTTCTCCTATCAGAGGACAGTGGAGTTTCCAGAGTTGGCATGACATGTATTATACAACAAACTGAATGCAGAAGCAGATATGAAAATCTGGTTGTTTCCTGTTAAGCTGGATGTTAAAGAAATTTGCAAAAATGTAAAAAAAAGAAAAAAAAACCCCACTCATCTCACTATAGTTTTTTTTAAGGAAATATCGTTGTTTTTTATAAAAATATATTGAGGTTAACATGCAATGGTTTTATTACTTTTAAATGAGTTAAACCTTTTTTAATTTTCTCTATCTTAATTTCTAATACCATATATATCAATAAATGCAACCAACAAAAACGAAGCTCATCACAGTCCTCAGTACTTTAACGAGTGTGAAAGGGATCTGAGACCCAAAAATGTAAGAACTGCTAGTGCAGTGCTGAGTGCAGACCTAGAATCCTAACTACCTGGATTCATACCCCAACTTTGCTACTTAGTAACTATGGAAGTTTCTTTATGCCTTAGTTTCCCCACTTACAAAATGGGGATAATATGTTATTTACCTCCTAGAAGTTGTGGCGAGGACTTAATGAGTTTGCACGTGTAAATCACATACAACAATATCCATCACTTAGTAAGTTCTTTGTTTTAGATTTTATGTTACTGAATTGTTACATACTCTATATATTTGTGTTTATTTCTAGGGAAAATCCCCCCAACATTCAAGATGAATAAAAAGAATAAATTACTGAATTATTCAAATAGGTTCCATTTACTTGAATTAGAAAAAGAAAAAAGTCTTGGAACTGGAGTCATGTTTCAAGTATAAATGTTAAAATAGTTTCCATTTACTCTATTTACTGTCAATTTAATATTCTCATTCTCTGGCACTAAGCGTTACAAAAATCTTTTTAGAAAAGCTAAAATCTCTCACCTTTATAAGTAGTCTCATTTTCCACATTGGCAGATGCTGTTTAGAGAATGAGTAAACTAGGGTAGGGCAACATGTCTGAGACACGTTACCCCAAGTGAGAATGGTATATGAGATTGAAACACCAAACGTGGTGATTAATAATAAAACAGGGCCGGGCGCGGTGGCTCAAGCCTGTAATTCCAGCACTTTGGGAGTCCGAGGCGGGCGGATCACGAGGTCAGGAGATCGAGACCATCCTGGCTAACACGGTGAAACCCCGTCTCTACTAAAAAATACAAAAAACTAGCTGGGCGAGGTGGCGGGCGTCTGTAGTCCCAGCTACTGGGGAGGCTGAGGCAGGAGAATGGCGTGAACCCGAGAGGCGGAGCTTGCAGTGAGCTGAGATCTGGCCACTGCACTCCAGCCCGGGCCACAGAGCGAGACTCCATCTCAAAAATAAATAATAATAATAATAATAATAATAATAAAACAGAATGCTTTCAATTCACAACTTAGAAGTCTTATTCAACGAAATTTAAAATGTAGTTTTTTAAGAAGCACAGATTCTTAAATAAATGTATTCTTGAATACAGTTTTAATGCTTTTAATATAGGTTTAGGTATATGCTAAATATAGAATCATTCTTTTCCTCTAAAGAAATGCATCATGCTTACTCAGTAAATAACAGTTTATACCAAAGAATTTTTTAAGGAGTTGAAAATGGTTTGACTCTGCAGAGTAGCACAGTGGCTAGCACACACACTTAAAGAAATATGTTTCTACCTTACTCTGTCAATTACTAATGCATACCATGGCTGAGTTTCCTTATGCCCAGATTCTGCTGTGTAACGACGATAGGAGGGAAATGACCGAGGTCAGTTCAAATATGTCATGAAAGTCTAAAATTCTGACTCCTGAAGCCTCTCATTTTCCAGCACTGACAACAGAAAGCACAGTAAGTAAGAGCAGTGTGACCTTGGGCTGTTATGCCCAGTATTCCTGAGCTGTAAAGCGGAAATAATAATTGTATCTACTGCTTAGGTGGGCTGTGATGATTAAATAAGGTACGATAATGTATGTAAAGTCCTTGCCCTTAAAACAACATTGACAGGAAAGCTCCACTACAAGGTGGTTAAGTGGAATCCAAGATTCAACCGTGTAACGTACGTGATGGTGTAACAGTGAGGTGTTCCAGGTGCTATTGCTGCGCAAACTTAGTGTTGCAAAACTATTTCATTATGCTAATGGACTCTATGGGTCAAGAATTTTGGAAGGCCTCATCTAGGTAGTTCTTGCTCGGGTCTGTTCCAGGATTGCTGTGAGATGTTGGTAGGGGCAGCAGTCATCTGAAGGCTCAACTGGGCTGGACATGCAAGATGGTGCCCTCAGATGCTGGCAATTGGTGCTAGATGTTGACTGAGACTTTAGCTGGGACATCAAACAGAGAGCCTACATGTGATCTCTCCATGTGGCCTGGGATCCCACATAGCATGACTACCTGGCGTCATCAGATTTCTTACACTGATCGAGAGTCCAAGGAAGCCAACTGGGAAATGAACTGTATTTCTGCTGCATTTAATTGGATATGAACAAGTAATAAAGACCAGCCCAACATCAAGGCGTGATAGACTCCACTTCTCCAGGGGAGGAATGTCAAAGAATTAGCTGGCATGTTGTGAAGTTGCCATATGAGGTGAAGGAAAAATATCATTTTTCTTTCTGTATAGCCTCCAAAAGAAATTAATAAAAGTGACAATATTGAAAATATTGACCTGAGAAAGTCCTGAATGATCATGAAGGAAGCACTTCCTAACTGTCCCCAAACCCAACCCTGTATAAGAATTTAGCTCACTTCTATCCGGGCATGATGGCTCATGCCTGTAATCCCAGCACTCTGAGGCAGGATCACCTGAGGTCAGGAGTTCGAGACCAGCCTGGCCAACATGATGAAACCCTGTCTCCACTAAAAATACAAAAATTAGCTGGGCATGGTAGTGTGCGCCTGCAATCCCAGCTACTTGGGAGGCTGAGGCAGGAGAATCACTTGAACCCAGGAGGCAGAGGTTGCAATGAGCCAAGATTGTGCCATTGTACTCCAGCCTAGGCAACAGAGTGAGACTCCATCTAAAACAAAACAAAACAAAACAAAAAATTTAGACCACTTCAGATTGAGAACATGGGCAAAGGGAAGATAAGAAACAGCAATTGCCAATTCCCGCTAAATTTGAATTATGCCAGATCATATTAGCATTATCATGAATTTTTACTCTTTATCAGATTATAAGCTAGGTTACTGTAAGCAAAACATCACAACACAATGGCTTCAATTTACTTCACTGACAGTCCAGCCAGTTCCAGTTGGCAGAGCACCTCTGCTCCCTAATGTTCTTCCATACTATTTCTCTGCCATTTTCCCTGAGGTATAGTCCTTATCTGCATGGGTAACGCTGGTGCACCTCACTTCCAACTCAGGAGAGGAAAAACAGGCAGCAAGTAGAAAAGCCGCTCATCTCAGAGTTGTGAGGATCTGTAGTCAAGTTCCATCCATTGCCTCTGTGCACAACCACTGGTCCAAATTCAGTCACACGACCAAGCCTTGCTGAAGATGGGGCTGGGAAACATAGTTGCTGCCTGATAAGCCACATGCATGAGGAGAGAACAGATTAGGAGAACAAGTGTGCCTCACAAACAATAAATAAATAAGTATTCTAAAATTTTAACTGTTTGCAGCATTAACAAGCTAATCAAATCTTCTTAATCTCTATCCATTTCAGTGTCATAAATAACGAATATGCCAATTGCAAAAGAATCTGAATTAAATGACATGTATTCTTCAAAGCTCTTACCAATTTCTCTAGGACTGCCAGCAATTCTCTTGCAAAAATGACTGCACATTGAAAGTTGGTAACACAGCTCTTACCTGAACTCCCACATATGAATTATTGTGAATTCCAAATTAATAACGTTCAATGAGATCTTAACAGAGTTTGGAAATGATAATCAAGGTGGAGGAAAACAGCTTAACAATGAAGACTCCACAAATAACCAAAATTGGGGCAAAATTTGATCACCTTCTAGGGAAGAAAAGGTGGTTCTTTCATGTATTAATGTAAATGTAAGATTGTATGTATTTTTGGATTTAAAATGAGATTTTTGCACAGCTGCTGTAAATCTAATGGACTTGAGTACATTTTTGTAGCCCCACCTTCTCCCCAAGTGTGCTCCTTAGGCTGGGAGGATGCTGAGGACACTGCATAGGTATGCTGCAATTTCAAGAATGCAGGACACTTTGGGAGGCCGAGGTGGGCAGATCACTTGAGGTCAGGAGTTTAAGACCAGCCTGGCCAACACGGCAAAACCCTGTCTCTACTAAAAACACAAAAATTAGCCGGGCGTGGTGGCACATGCCTGTAGTCCCAGCTAATCAGGAGGCTGGGGCAGGAGAATCGCTTGAACCCAGAAGGTGGAGGTTGCAGTGAGCCGAGATTGTGCCACTGCACTCCAGCCTGGGTGACAGAGCGGGACTCTGTCTCAAAAAAAAAAAAAAAAAAAAAAAAAAAAAAAAAAAAAAGCAGAACAAGAAATCGTCATCTCTGGCTTCCTTTTTTGTCTCCTTAAAAAAGTTACTGAACTACTCTGAGTCTATTTCCTCATCTGTAAAACAGGAATACTATCTATATCCCACAGTGGAGAATCACAAAACGGCACTTTATACTCAGTAAAACAGAAATGCCTACTACACAAAGCAGAAAGATTAAATCGACACTGTCCAGTCTGTAGACAGGCAGCAAAGCAGCTAGGGGTTTCTGTAACATGTGTGGAAAGGGACAAGATTATGTTCTCTCACTTTACGTTCTCTCACTTTTGATCCCAGTCTTGATGTCTCAAGCTAAAGACTGACAAACACTTGCCGGCACCATCGGGTGCTGCGATGCCTCCCAGGAGGAAAGGCTCCACACAAGTTGCTGGCAGCCAGCTGCAGCAGCCAGCGCTGGCTTGGTACTCACGAAGAACCTTTTTTTTTTTTTTTTTTTTTTTTTTGAGACGGAGTCTCGCTCTGTCGCCCAGGCTGGAGTGCAGTGGCCGGATCTCAGCTCACTGCAAGCTCCGCCTCCCGGGTTCACGCCATTCTCCTGCCTCAGCCTCCCGAGTAGCTGGGACTACAGGCAACCGCCACCACGCCCGGCTAATTTTCTGTATTTTTAGTGGAGACGGGGTTTCACCGTGTTAGCCAGGATGGTCTCGATTTCCTGACCTCATGATCCGCCCACCTCGGCCTCCCAAAGTGCTGGGATTACAGGCGTGAGACACCGTGCCGGCGGAAGAACATTTAACATGACGACTCTGGCATCCACTGTAAGTTTAGATAACTGTTTCAAGGACAATAGGTGCTGTGGCAGGACGCCTGGTGTATGTCAATACAGATTCGATTCTTTTCATCGAAAGGAAATGTGGAGAATAAAAATTTGAAGAAATAATGATGTCACACCTGTATGAAAACATCTCAAGTACCCCATAAACAAACACCTCCTGTGCACCCACAAAGATTTTTTTTAAATTGGAGGAACAAAAGCACTATGTCAATACCACAGCGAGGGGAGAGAAATGTAACAACAGAAGCATTCCCTAGGCTTTACGCTTGGATCTTTGTTTGGCAGGTTCTGCCCACACACATGTGTTCATTTCTCCAATGTGATAGGCATAAGATACCAGAAAAGGGACATGTAGCTGTGAAAACACCAAAACAGGGAGAACTGATAGTAAATGACTACGTGTGAATGGACCAGCAAACCCAAAAAATCCCAATACAGAAAGCCGAGTGGGGAACAGGGTGCACCCAGAGAAAGAAAGATAAACACACCCCAAAGGGACGACAAGCAAATAAAATATCAAAGACATCTCCACACTTTCTTGTACCACCAAGAGGCTCCCCTAAAATAACAAGTCCATTTGTCATGTTTCTTGTCTCGTTCACTTAACTGTCAAGAGATAAGGTTTAAATCTCTTTTTGTTTGCTGTGCCCCCCTCCATCCTCCATCCTGCAAATAGAACTCTACTCCAGAAAAGCAAATAAATTGAATTTTACAAAATTACAGTGTGGACAGAAGTGAGATAATGAATTGTTCCACAAACCCAAAATCAGAACTAAGGTGTCTCCTGAAGCCTGGAAGAAGTAGCTAATTAAATAAATGAAGAGGCTGGGTGGTTCACGCCTGTAATTCCAGCACTTTGGGAGGCCGAGGCATGACAATTGCTTTAGCCCAGGAGTTCAAGACCAGCCTGGGCAACATAGTGAGACTCTCTCTCTGAAGAAAAAAGAAAGTTAGCCAGGCATGGTGGCACAGACCTGTAGTCCTAGCTACTGGGGAGGCTGAGGCGGGAAGATCACTTTAGCCTGTGGGGTCGAGGTTGCAGTAAGCAGTGATCGTTCCACTGCATCCAGCCTGGGCAACAGAGCAAGACCTTGTCTCAAAAATGAAATATTTATTTAAATAGAGATAGTATTAGTATTTTACAAGTCAGTAAACATGCTGTTCTCTTTGCCTCCCATGCCCCCACCAGGTAAAGGAGATGACAAATTAAAAGGTGACATAAATGTATACATTTATATACATTCATGTATATACGTGAGATATGCATTAACAGTGCTGGCTGGTATGGTGATGTGGAGTTGGAGGCAATCAAGGTGTCACCTCTAGAGAAAGTGGTAAGGACAGTGTGGTAGACACACACTATAGAATACAAGGCAGCAAGTCAGAAGCAATGAACTAGGCAGCAGTCAGAAGCAATGCACTAGATGTTGCTAGATATGGAGTAAAAAAATGTTGAATGAAAAATGAAACTGAGAAGAACTATAGCACAATATCATGTACATTCGGCTAAGCATAAATTAAAAACATACCACATGCAAAGCACTACGCCATTTTCTCAGGCTATAGATTTAAAGATGTGTCAAACACAACAGATTGGGTCCTTGTGTGGGGAGAATGGCAGAAAACAGGATGAAGGAGCAAAATTAATACCAAGGAGTCCTCAATGTTGGATAATAGGGAACCTGGACACTAATGGGATATAATTAATTCAACTCTGCATCTAAAGTTTAAAGAAAAAGACCTATGTCTAGCAAATGAGGTCTGGTTAATACACCGTGAGGGCAACCACATTCTCCTGGCATGCTTGAACCCACTACTCAGAATACTGCACTGACTAAATCTCACCATGCCTTACTCAGTGTGGCATGTTCGCTCTGTAAAAGAGAACTTCAAACACTAACTGTGCCAGGGACTCAATGACTGTCTGGTCCTTTAGCAGATTTCTTTAACCCCAACAACCTGTGAGATAATAAAACCTCCATTTTACAGATTTAAAAAGCCAAGTCACTTTTCCAAGGTCACAAAGATAATTCAGATGGATTTGAACTTCATGTTCAGCTTCATTTTCAATATATTAGTGCCTTCCTCTAAGCCACCTAAACTGAGAATTTCTCCCGAGATTTGACCCTGAGGTAGCCTTTCTAAAATGATACCTAAACGTTTTACCTTTACTTTCGTCCTAGAGTAACTGCACCACTGGAAACGGCATCAGAGTACATAGCAGTCACTCTGCGCATTCACATTTAGAAATAGAAAACCTTTACGGCAAGCTATGGATGTGCTTTTTAACTTAGCCTGGATTTAATGCAAGTGCCCAGAGATATTCACTACCTCCTGTGCCATGATACATTCCATGAGCGACATTCAACTTTGCCCCTACATAAGCCTTCAAGCCCCCTTACGTAGGTCCCAGTGCCATGATATGGTGAGTTACTCAGAAAGTTAAACTAAGTTTGGGGCACACAAGTCATTCCCGATTCCTCACATTACTCTGACGACCATAAATCATTTAAAGCTGAGGCAATGAAGCAACTGTCAGGCAGCAGTGCAAGTCCCAGGGTCCAGTAGACACAGGACTTACCTTGTGAAAACATAACCTTTCAATACTATTCAAAAATGACATCTGAAAACTCATATGATTCTAACTTTTATTACTAGGTCAGAACCAATGAAGTAGCAGCAAAAGGGTCTCTCCTATGATCTGGCTTTCACTGGTCCTCAGGGCAAGGAGGAAACTTGGGCAGGAGATGATCACTCAATCCCAGCAGACTCTCAGAACCTCACTTGGACCCGAAAGTGCATCTGCTTGGTGGCATTGTTCTTCATTCCTGTCTTCAGCATCCATTTTGATTTCATCCTTTGGACATACTGCATGTCTCGCTCTCGCATAAGAGCCGCTCCTATGATTGGAAGGCGGTTAAGAAATTAGGCAAAGGTCTGTTATTTGTGATCAGAGAAAATCCAACCTTGGCAGAGAATTCAAAAGGTTAGTTTAGGGTAACTGGGTTCTTGTATTTACAACAGAGTTACTAACTTGGGGTCTCTAAGCCATGGGCCTCAAGGGTCTCTGTGGACCCCAGAATTGCATACCAGAACTTTTGTATATATACATTTCTCTGGGATTAGCATATTTAGTTTTCATCATCTGGAAGAGTCTATAAGCCTAAAAGGTGAAACCCCATTAATCAGAAAGGCAGAAGCTATAAATCGAGTCAGACAATACTTCCTGATAAGAGTAAGATGAAGTCAAGTCTCTACGAGATTCAAGTGGCCACACAGCTCACAAGTAGCCACAGTGAAGGAAACCACATATAAATACAGTGGCATTTCAAATGGATTTTAGTTGCCTAGAGCTTCCCAGGCCATCAGAAGGCAGCCCTCCTCTTATCTTCTCCACAGTCCTATAGTTGGATAGATGTTTTCCCTGAAGATCTAAGGATATAATCAGCTTTATCCAGCAGACACATCAGAATAGATGTAAAGAGTATCATATTGATGAGGTTTCAAAGCTCAACAATTGCAGTGGCATGCTTTACTCTTCTAACTTTTGCTAAATATTCTATGGGAAAATTACAAAAAAAGGGGACTGATAGCTAACCTTGACTATGGGCATGCACTATATCAGACATGTATGACATTCAACCCACTCAACTCTAAAAGGTAGGTCTTATTACTATCGTCTCTGTTTTATAAATGAGGAAACAGAAGCTTCTATTAATTAAACTACTCATGCTTATCATATAAGAACCTCTAAGTACATCACATAAGTCACGTTTGACTCCACAGCTCAAGCTATTAACCACTAGGACACTGTCTGATTCCTCTGCATAACCTCCAGGATAATTTCAACCTTTGGTGATTACTAAATAATTCTTTTTGTAACTATTATCTTCTGAAAAAGTTAATGGTATATAAAATTGCTGTGCCAGGAATATGAAATTTCTAAGTCATAGCACTTTGGGCTTATTGCCTTAAACATATCAAGTGGTAATGGAAGTCCCTGGAGCCAAGAGGTTAAGTTTCCCCCAGAGAGGATCCACAAGGACAACATAAATGGGAACAACTTTCCCCAGACCCCTGCTAGGAATACAAGTTCTTAGACTGGTCTGTAGTTGTAAAGATCAATGTACCTGTGCTGCCAGTCCATCCCAGGGCTCTGTACTGCTGAAGTACTCGGCCCACGGCCTTCCGATTTTTGGCAACTGCCACAGCTCTGGACAAGCCAAATCGCTGTTTGTAGTATCTCATCAAGGAGCGATGACCCACTCTGGCACCTGTTTTTCAAAAGAGCAATACTGAAACACTGAGTTGGATAGTTTTTTCAAGGCAGAGCTATAAAGCAAGGGCTTTCCAAATGAGATCTTTTAGTATATGTAGATGGAAAATCGATGTACCAGAAGAAACAGTTGTTCTACCTACTAAAGAAAGATGAAGCAGCATGTAAAATAAAAATGAAAAAGTGAAAGAAAGAAAGCATGCCAGAAAAAGAAAACCAAACAATAGATTTTTTAAAAAGAGAATGGCAAGTCACTGTTAAGTGAAAAACTTAGCATTGTGTACTTACTTGCATACAATCCCCAAAAATACACATAGAAACCCCTACTAATACAGATAATAGGGCCCTAGGAGATAAGATATTTTTAGCATTTTATATATATAAATAAATAAAAATTATACAGATATATGGGAAGAAGATTAAGCACAGAGAGCAGTTCTGATGTTTGGGTCTACAAGCCACAGTTAGGATCTAAAATACAAATCAATCCACCTTTCCTTTGCTTAAATTCTCTATTGTAGTGATTCTCCAATGGGGATTTTACCCAGCAAGGGACATTTGGCACTGATTGAAGACATTTTTGGTTGTTACAGCTAGAGGTTACTACTGGCACCTAGAGGGTAGAAGCCAGAGATGCTATTAAACATCTTTAAATGCACAGGACAGTCCCCATAACAAAAAATTATCTAGTCCAAAATGTCAATAGTGCCAAGGCTGAGTAACCCTGACCTACTGCTTCCTAAATGATGGAAATCACCTGGTGAATTTGAATTTTAAAAGATGATTAAGCTGAATGCTGTCTATAGCTTTTGCTTATTTAGTAGGATCTGGTAAAACTATGTGAGTCAATCATGCTTTCAGAAATGAATTTCTAAATTTAATTTTCAAAGTATGCTCATGTCATTACAACATATGATTGTATATCTCATTATCTCATAGGCCCACTAACTTGTAACAGAGTGAGAAAAAAGAAAACAGACTCTGCATATTTCAAATAAAAAAACTATGGGACAAAGGTATTGGCCACCAGTTGGAAATTCTGTAGCTGGAATAATAAAAACCTGAGGTAAGTAAAGATATCTACTGGAAGAACAATTCAAGATTCCTATTTAAGAGTGAGGCACATCTGATATATTAATCTAGGGGGTGGCAAACTGCAGCCAGAGAACCAAATCTTGCCAATCACCTGTTTTAGTTTGTTTTACTGCCACACAGCCATGCTCAACTGTGTAGGTATCATCTCTTGCTGCTTTGGTGCTTGCTACAACAGCAGAGGTGGGAAGCTGCTGCAGAGACAGAATGGCACACAAAGCCTTAACGATCACCTCTGGCCCTTTTTAGGGAAAATGTCCCAACCCCTGTGTCATACGTTCAGGGGAGATGACCTGAAGGGGGCTGGGTGTAGAGATGACTAATTCCAGGCTCCCTTATAGCAGTGCCTCTCCAAAGGTGGTCCCTAGGCCAGTGTCATCAGCATTACCTGAAAGCTTACTAAATACACGCTATCCTTCCACAAGAATATTAATTAGGACCAAAGCAATCAAATATCTTCCCAGACAGACATAACCATGCAGATATTTAACAACAGCATATACATAAGGCACGATAAAAGCCATTTCCACTGAAAATGAATAAAGGATATTTGGCTAGGTAGAACCCTGTGTACAGTTTCCAGAAAAGGTTTATATTTACTTATGTAAAGCCATTGCTTTCAGAATCTTTTGTGTAAAAAGACCATGAACCAGATACTATAAATATTGTGGAAGTCTATATTTGCTTTTAGGATCCAGACTTTTAATTTGCATAAGAAAATTATTCTGGTTGTTTTAAGTCCCTATACCTGCCAAAACAACTGGAAAATAATTTGTTTGCTACACAGATATGCAAAAGTAGTTACTTTCAGTTGCTTGTTTTGTTATCACACTCAAGAGATGACAAAAATAACCTTTCGATTCAAAGACATAGTCTTTGGATACCAGTGTGGATAAAAACATTTTCCCTGAACCTGAATGTTTTGACAGCGTAACAGTTAACGAAGCTCTTAGACCACAAGAAATCAGTGAGATGTAGTTGACAGATACAACCACAAGCTTAAATGGAGGGTCTACAGGAAATTCCAGCATTGTTTGCTGTGATGTTCTATTTATAACGTTAGGTCTGGACACTCCAGGTTTGCAAGGTGATAATGTTGGTCATTAATACATAAGAATTCAATATATTTATATTCTTAAGCAACATGTGGAAATACATCCTACAGAAGGTTGGCCTTTTAAAGCGTCCTTGAAATGGCTTCATCACTCAATGCCAAGGTTTCCAACAGTTGGTAAGAAGGAACTGAAAACAGCATTCAGAGCTACCCCTGCCCTATGCCAATGACAGTAACCACCTGATATTAGCACCAAGTATGATGGGCTAAGGACAGCTACACTTGAAGGCCCTCATCCAGGAAAAATATTTTCTAGAACACAGTGTGACTGCCCAATAAATAAGGGATTGGTTATGTCTAACCAATCCCTTGGTTAAGTCATGGTGAAGCATGCAACCTGTCCATCTAGCTTTTGACACAGCAGTAACCACTTACGGACTGTCCACTCCTTTTTTGTTTTTGTTTTTTGGAGACAGGGTATTGTTCTATCACCCAGGCCGGAGTGCAGTAGTGTGATCATGACTCACTGCAGCCTTGACTCTTGACTTTCTGGGCTCAAGTGATCCTCCTGCCTTAGCTGAGACTATAGGCACACACCATCACACCAGGCTAATGTTCACTCCTTCTTAACAAACAGCCTTACAATTTCTGACATCCAATTGAATGGGCCTTTCATACCAACTTACTCCATAAGAGCTGAAGAGCAACGAAGGAAACCCCCAAAAAAAACCTTCAAGACCACAATCTTCAAAATAAATGCTCACAGCGCCCTCTAGTGGCTACTTTTTGTCATTGGCTTTGAGATAGCCTGCTTGATTTTACTGAAGACCAATCTGAGCAGCTAGATTTAGTGTCCCAGCAGCAGGGGAGAGACTCTTGTTACCCAGTAAATGCACAGGAGATGAGTTCAGGAAGGCTTCCCAGAGGGTTGAATCTAAATAAGATGAATCTTACAAGAAAAGTAGGAATAACAGGCACCACACATGCAAATGCCCAGAGGATGAAAAATCTATGTGGGTGGATAGAGGAATAGCACTACACACCTGAGGGACCAGTAGCGAGAGAAACTCAAAGTTACCCTAAAGGCAATGGCTCCCAGGGGAGGAACTACAGAGGGTAAAGAAAATCTACTGATGTTTTAGAAAGAATGTTTTGGTGGTCATGTGGAAAGCAGATAAGAAATGACCAGACAGGTCATCTGTGACACAGACAAATGAATACAAAAAAATACTCAAAAGACATTTAGGAGTTACTAAGCCATCTGGATATGGGAGAGGAAGATCTCTCTAAGATCTTTCTAAGGCTAGCCAAAGCCAAAAATGGGCTTGGCTTTGGCAGTCAAAATGGGTATCTTTTTAGATACCTTAAAAAACTCAATCACCCAGGACAAAGCTGAGGACTCTTTATTTTTTATAAGTTTCAAAAATTTAAAGTCTAGATGAAAACTTCTCTGAAACATCCTAGATTTCTTAAATAGATATGCTCATGTTATGCTAAGTTTTGTACTATGTTGCGCTAAAGTAGCTGCTAAATGAAGCAAACACTACGGTGATCCTACTACATGGCAGACACTGCCGTACTAGGATTGTCTTATTCAATGTATTTAAGGTCTATGGTTATCTGATTCTACCGTTTAAGAAGCAGAAGCTAAGGAGACAACAAGGTAAACATATAGTTCTGGAAAATAAGTTATTAAACATATTTCTGATGTCCTCTATGGGTACTGTCACCAGAGAAAGACTAGAAAAGGTTCTCTGGGATTTATGTTTTACCACTGTGTACTAGATAGGCCATGATAATATACTGCATTATAACCTTCTTATCACTGTAGAAAGAACTGTCATCTTCAAAATAGGTTCTGCCTGACCTTTCTTCCTATTGCCACACTCTAAAGC
Source organism: Rhinopithecus roxellana (assembly GCF_007565055.1). Taxonomy (NCBI): domain Eukaryota; kingdom Metazoa; phylum Chordata; class Mammalia; order Primates; family Cercopithecidae; genus Rhinopithecus; species Rhinopithecus roxellana. Next base: position 98,485,432 of record NC_044551.1, read on the forward strand.
TGCTCTTGGCCTTACAAGGTTATCATTCTGAGCTACAGATAGCCATCTGTACCTAAGCAGTGACATTCTGTGTGGAAAGCCATAAGACAAGGCTGCTTCACTGCAGACCTCTCCACCAGCAGAGTGTGTTGTTCCTGCCTGCACCATTACTGCAAATCTCCCGAAGTAGTATACGGATATTGGAAAAAGGCTTTACTGATTAGGTATGTGATCCTGGTAAGTTACTCAGCCTCTCTAAACTTCATATGCAAAATGAAGATGCTGGAATCTAACTCAATGTTGGCCTATAAAGACAAATACATCTGCCTGAATGTGCTAACTGCTCAGTAAATACCAGATATTAAGATCTTATTATCATCTCTACCTTTCCATCCCCTTTCATTTCTCAAACATGTCTTCTGTAGCTTCTCCTATTCTTATCAGTTAATCACGATTCTTTCTTCCTACACAATAAACAACCATGTATGCTTCTCACATTCATGGTTATTCTTCATCTTTTCACACCTCATGGTGGATAAATTTCCACCATGAGTCAGATACACCCACACCAAACTACCATTTGGAAGTCTGAGCAACTAAAGGAAACAGGAATCAGTTCAAAGAATAACAGTAAGGTTACAATTAACAAGAGAAACCTAGACAGGACCAAAAAAAACAGATAAAGACAGAATAGGAAAAGTCTACATCTAAAAAAAAAAGAAAAGAAAAGAAATGCCTGATCAAACATTCTGAGTCATAACCCAGAAATGAACAAAAACACTGATCAAATTTAAACAAAACAGCCAACTTAGAGCTGAGCAGCAACCTTCAGGGTTTACACTGTACGTGAGAACCCAAACATATACTTTAAGCTTTATGGTCTATTTCCCTCAGTATGGAAGGTAATTGATGGAGATATGCTTCTCCCTCAGTCCCACTGGCATTAAGCTATTTATTTTTGACAAATGCACTTACCAGAAGGCAGAATCAATTCCATGGTTTCATCATCATATTCCAAGTTCTTTTCTGAGGGCAACTCCTCAGTCTCACTGGGGTCCTCCCCGTCCTTGTGATCTGGGTAGCTACTCCTGCAACAGAGCAGTTGCACTAATAAATAGACTGATACCTCAAATGGAACTAAAAGACATAAACTTTATTAGCAAATGTGGCAAACTTCCTAAGCTACCTAAAAGGGAGAGGGGAGGAAGCAGCTGTAGGAACTACCAGCTAAAAGGTTTTGGGAGAAAACAACTCATTCGCATTTTGTCTGTAGTAGAAGTCAGCAAATGACCTATAACAGAATTCTATGTTTTTCCCTAGAAAAGCTACCTAACAGAGAAGAAAAGAAGGAGAACGTACAGCTGTACATGCAGCTATACTCAATTTAACCATTATAAAAACAAGTTATAGCACAGTGCTGTCCAACAGAACTCTGTGACGACAGAAAATGTTCTATCAATATGTCTTTGCGTCTGATACAGTAACTGCAGTCACATGAACTTTGCAGCACTGAACTTTGAAATGCAGGTAGTCTGAAGAACTGAATGTTTAAATTTTTAACTAAACTTTCCATTTATTTAAATAGCTATATGGGTATACCTAGTAATTACTATATTGGACAGTGCAGGTCCAGAAGAATCTCCATATTCCTAAAAATGTTGACAAATGCTATTCATAGATACACATGAAAAATAACAGGAAAAGTGTACATTAACTTATTAACAGTAAACCACACAACCTAATAAGAAAACAGACAAATACTTGATCAGATACCTCACAAAAAGATATCCAAATGGCCAATGAATACATAAAAAGGCTCTTGATTGCACTAATCATCATCAGGGAGATGCAAATTAAAGCCACTACACACCCACTAAAGTTGCTAAAATGAAAAACTCTCCCTCACTACAAGTGGAAGTATAGAAAACCACTTTGGAAAACAATTTGACAGTATTTTCTAAAACTGAACATATGTATATCCTCTGGCCCAACTCCTACATATACAAACAAAAGATAACCTATAAACATTTGCCAAAGACACACTAGAATGATGTGGCAGCATTGCTTGTAATAGCCCCAAACTAGAAACCACTCAAATGTGTATCAGCCTTAGACTAGATGTTGTGGAGCACTGAACAGAACACTCTGTAACAATAAGAACTCTCTCCAACTATATAAAATAGTATGGATGGGTCTCCCAAACAGAAAGTTGAGCAAAAGAAGTCAGACCCAAGAGTACATTCTTTGTGATTCCATTTACATATAAAGTACAAAAACAGGCAAAATCAATCTATGCAGCTATAAGTCAGAATAGTAGCTACTCCTGGAGAAAGGAGGGGTAGTTTCTGGAAGGACACACAAGGGAAATGTCAGGGGATTATTAACATGCTGTTTGTTGATCTAGGTACTAGTTATATTTAAAATTTCACTAAACATGATACCACAAGTACGGTCATCCCTTGGTATCCATGGGGGATTGGTTCCAGGACCTCCCTAGGATACTAAAATTTGCAGATGTTTGAGTCCCTGATATAAAATGGTATAACATTTGCATATAACCTAAATCATTGCATACTTTAAATCATCTCTATATTACTTATAATACCTAAAATATTGTAAATGCTATGTAAATAGTTGTTACACAGTACTGTTTAGGGAATAATAACAAGAAAAATAAGTCTGTGGATGTTAGTATGGACAAAATTTTTTTTGAACACTATAGTTTGGATGCACAGATGGAGAACCTATGACTACAGAGGGCCAGTTGTATACATATATATATGTACTTTTCTGTAAGTTTATTCTTCAATAAAAAGTTTCAGGTTAAAAAGAAGTAAACAAGTTACCTTGTGAAGGGGAGTGAAATTATAGGTAATTTGTCATTTTTTAGCTGAGTGAATCCACGTAAAATGCTTATTAGAACAGTGTCTGGCAGGTAAGCACTCCATAAACATCAGCTTTGTATGTAAAAGCTTTCTATTTTCCAAGTTTTCTTTACTAATAAGCATTATCACCTTCCCCCCACCCCCAACCCCAGAGACAGGGTCTCACCATGTCACCGAGGCTGACCTGAAACTCCTGGCTTCTGGTGATCCTCTTACCTCAGCCTCCTGAACAGCTGGGATTACAGGCTCATGCCACTACACTTGGCTAACTTTTATTTTTTTAAGGAAAACAAATAATTTAATATTCATTTTTAGGAAGAAAGGCTCACATAATTTCTCATTTCTAGGCACCAACAGAATAAAACTGTAAATGGAATGAAAAATACATCATTTGGACTAAGGGAGAACCAGTTCCATCAGTTACATATGTTAATTCAAACTAATGGTTTAAGCAACACCCAGTAAAGAACAACAATAACAACAACAAAAGGCTAGAGCTTGAAGCTTAGAGTCTAGAAGGAGGAGACAATAAACAAATAATATACAATACACACAACTGGCAGTAGGGGATATAAGGAAAAATAAAACAGGATCAAAAGGATTGGGTAGGTGTTATTTTACGGAAGGTGGTCAAAAAAGGCCACACTGAGAAGGTGAAATTTATGTCAATGCCTGGCAAGAAGTGAGGGACAAGTCAAGTGAATATCTGAGCGAATACTATAAACAAATACAGCAGCAAATGCAAAGGTCCTGAGAAACACACTTGATGCATTAGACAAAGAGTTAGGAATTCAGAGAGCAACTAATACAACACAACAGAACCACAGAGGCTCCAGATCATGCGCAGGGCCTTGCAGGACATTATACTTTGGCTTTTACTCTGAGCAAGATAGGTAGTCTTTGAAAGAATCTGAACAGAGTTTGACCTCACTTAGTGTTTTAAAAGAATCCCACTAGTTACAGTTTTGAGAATAGAACGTGGCGGGTAGTAAGAATGTAAGCAGGAGGCTACTGTAGGAAGTCAGGCAAAAGATGATGGTGCCCTGGACCTGGGTAGGAGCAGTAGAAGTAGTGAGAAGCAGTCAGCCTCTGAAGATAGATAGTGCAAAAGTAGTTAAAGCAGGATTTGGTGATAGATTCTAAAGTAAACATGAAAGAAAACAGAAGAATAAAGGAAGACTACATGGCATATGGCTTAAGTAACTAGAAGGACAGAGATGCCATTTACTTACAGGGAGCAGATTAGGATGCATAGCAGGAGTTGATTTTGGACAAGTTAACGATCCCTTTTAGACACAAGTAGAAATATGAATGAGGTAGCTGGATATCTTCAGTCTATAGCTAAGGGGAAGGCTATACTAGAGATATAAATGTGGGGGTCACGGGCCTGCAGAAGATACTGAAATCTGTGAAACTGGGTAGGATCCTGAATATAACCACAGGATGACAGACTGAGTGCTGGGCATTCCAAGCCTACTGCTGATGGTAGCCGCTTGACTCTATCCATGGTATTTGCTTTGACCACTCTGATGACAACATCAGTCAAAAGGTTATAAACATTGGTGTCTAAAAGGAAACTTGAGAGGGATAAATACTGAAAGAGGATGCTTCCCACCACCAGCAGAATTCATTGTCTTCTCTACTGCCATAGCCTCTAATCCTCCCCTCTACCTCCTCCCAGTCATGTCCACCAACTACAAGTCTCCAGCTGCAAAATGAGAAATCAGGAAGAAAATGCAAAAGCAAGACTTAAAAGACTGAGACTTTTCTGAACATTGTATCACTTGGACTACGCATTGGACTAAAATAGTATGGATGGGTCTCCCAAACAGAAAGTTGAGCAAAAGAAGTCAGACCCAAGAGTACATTCTTTGTGATTCCATTTACATATAAAGTACAAAAACAGGCAAAATCAATCTATGCAGCTGTAAGTCAGAATAGTAGCTACTCCTGGAGAAAGGAGGGGTAGTTTCTGGAAGGACACACAAGGGAAATGTCAGGGGATTATTAACATGCTGTTTGTTGATCTAGGTACTATATTTAAAATTTCACTAAACATGATACCACAAGTACGGTCATCCCTTGGTATCCATGGGGGATTGGTTCCAGGACCTCCCTAGGATACTAAAATTTGCAGATGTTTGAGTCCCTGATATAAAATGGTATAACATTTGCATATAACCTAAATCATTGCATACTTTAAATCATCTCTATATTACTTATAATACCTAAAATATTGTAAATGCTATATTACTTATAATACCTAAAATATTGTAAATGCCTGGCATGGTGATTAAACACATCTGCTTATCTCCTATACTAGCTCACAGGAATTTTGACAACTAGTTGTTCACAAGTACTTAACATACATTTGCTAAATGACATACAAATTATTCAAGATTCTAGTTAGGGCCAGGCATGGTATCTCACACGTATAATCCCAGGCTAAGGCCGGTAGATCACTTGGGCCCAGGAATTCAAGACTAGCCTGGGTAATATGGCGAAACCCCATCTCTACAAAAAATACAAAAATTAGCAGGGCATAGTGGTGCACACTAGCTGCTGGGGAGGCTGTGGTGGGAGGATCACCTGAGCCTAGGGCAGCTGAGGCTGCAGTAGACCGTGATCGTGCCACTGTCCTGCAGCCTGGGTGACAGAAAAAAATCTTTCTCAGAAAAAAAAAAAAAGATTCTAGTTAGGGGTGAACCACCAATGGGATAATCTCACCATCAGATGCCTGGTTTGGGCCTGGTTTAGCAACTGTCTCAACTCCTTCAGGAGACAGCTGGTGATCAAGGACTCTCCAGGAACCCAATACGTGAAACCTAATTTCTGTACCTCTGTTCAAGGAGCAAAACTGAACTCTTGATGATTTAACCAGAACAAAAACAAAAACAAGTCAAACCTCAGTTTGGGTCTAAGGTCTTCTCTTTACTAGATGTGTTAAACTCTGTGAAACTGAGTTTCTCAACTAAAAGAAAGAACTACCTAATACAGAGGTGTTATAAGTGTTAGTAAGGATACGTTGTACAGTGCCAAACACATATCCAGCACTGGCACACATAGTATCAATGCAAAGCAAATATAACTTCACTTCACTTCATATTACAAATTATGCTTACCTAAAATCATAGAAGTCTGCAAATTCCAAAGCAGCATCGCCATCTGTGAAGAGCTTACAGTGGCTTTTGTCATTCATATGCGCCTGTACAGCTTCTGTGGAGTAGAAGGACTTCCCTTTCTCATTGCACCACAAGCAAATCTTTCCAACACCAACTTTCTCTCCTAGAAAAACAATTTAAGGAAAAAATATGAAAAAAGCTTTTTGCAACCAATTAAATCTCACTATTTGTCACAACTCAAAGATCATTCACAAAATAAGCAAGCAATTATATCAAAGATTAATGAAAAATGCAAAACTAATGTTCCCTTGAGACCAGTCCCCCAATAATGTGATTATTTCCTCATTAAAAGAAAAACTATTGTACTTACCCAAGTATTTAATCAGTCCCTTAATATCTGAAAGGTATTCTATATCAGGAATAAAGAAACTGTGGACTTTGGTCATATGAGCCACATTCTTCATGAGCGAGCTGGAATGATGGGAACAAAATAAGCAGTCCCTAATAGGGATGGCACCAAGGGGTGGGCCTTCCTCAGCCTCTTCCTCCCCTGCATCCTGCTCCACAGCATCGTCCATTGCTTCAGTATCCTCACATTCCAATTCTTCATCAGAATCAATATCTTCCCAATCTGCAAGCCAGAATTTTGAAATACTAAGTTTAAGAAAAGTAATAGCAAGCAAAGATATCACAAAAATTCACATGAGGTGATACAGTCCTATATTTGAAGAAACAGCTGTACCCCCAACTCCCAAGGACAACTCCTCTTTCAAGATCTCAATTTTAGCTCTTTGTTTACCAGACTCATCTGAATGGCTGTGAAATTCCTTAGTCTTTCTTTTCCAGGAAATAGGAGTCTTCTGTTGTTTCTTTCCTATGCCTTACAGCACCTAGCTCAGTGCTGAACATAGTTAGGGAGTCTCCTATCTGGGTGAATATATATATATATATTTGTGTGTGTGTGTGTGTGTGTGTGAGACAGAGTCTCGCTCTGTCGCCCAGGCTGGAGTGTAGTGGCCGGATCTCGGCTCACTGCAAGCTCCGCCTCCCGGGTTCCCGCCATTCTCCTGCCTCAGCCTCCGGAGTAGCTGGGACTACAGGCGCCCACCACCGCACCTGGCTAGTTTTTTGTATTTTTAGTAGACATGCTGTTTCACCATAGCTTGATCTCCTGACCTCGTGATCCGTCTGCCTCGGCCTCCCAAAATGCTGGGATTACAGGCGTGAGCTCTGGCTGCATATTTTTATAAACTGCTAAAACAATGCCTCTATCTACTATTTCACAAAAGTACTATGGGGTGTCTGTATGTGCTGGTGGGGTGCTCTACGAACGGCTATGGTTTGAATGCATGTTTCCCTCCCAAAATTCAAATATTGAAACTTAATCATCAATGAAATGGCATGAAGAGGTGGGGCCTTTAGAAGTTGATTAAGTTAGGCGAGCACTAATCCCGAATGAATGGATTAGTGCCAGGGAACTAGCCCGTTTTTGCCTTCTGCTTCTTCCACATGATACCATGAGAAAACTTCATCTATGGACAGGCCCTCACCAGACACTGACTCTGCCAGCACCTTGATTTTGGACTTCCCAATTTCCAGAACTATGGGAAAATACATTTATGTTATTCATAAATTACCCAGTCTCTGGTACTTCCTTATAGCAGAGCGAACAGACTAAGACATGAACACCTACACCACCACTGTTAATAGGATGTGGAATGAGGGAAGGAAGGAATAAATAACTCATAAAGTCAAAGAGGTGAGGCTGCTGGCTCCAGCTCCACATTTCTGGCTGAGTTGATTTTGATCCCCTCATTCTGTTTTACTCAACTAAAGTAAGTGCAAAACCACCATAACTGGAAACCCACTGGAACAGCAAATAACACGGCGGCTGGTATGACGATAGCATGTCCTCCTGTGCATATGTTAAAAGTTTCCTCATCCGAAACAGAGAAGGCGTCAATTCATTCTCCAAATATGTATTAGGCACTTCTTTTTCCAGACAAGGTTTTAGGCCTTCCAGAATGAATTGAGTAAACTAAACAGCCAAACCTGCTGGCCAGATAAGGCACTTCAGAAAGCGTCTAAACCACCTTCCCTCATCATTTTTACTTAAAAGTTCTCAAACACACATACACACACAGGCATCTCGAATATAAATCTGAAAACTTAAGGGGGGCCAAGTTCCTCTTTACCCTCCCCGCCCAGACAGGGCCATCACCGTCTCCATCCAGGTCCTCTTCCTCCTCCTCACTGTCCTCCTCCTGCTGCTTTGCCAACTTCTTCGCCTGCTGTTCAAACCACTGGAGCCGGGGTGGTTTCTCGCTCGGGTCTCGGTCGTGGGTCCCACGGCCACCAGTCCCCACGGCTACGGCACTCCTGGCCTCCTCTGCAGGCGCTGGGGGCGCCTTCTTGGGAGACATGGACGGCTGGGCCTTGATGGCCTGCTGGATGGCCGCGTTCATGGCATCCTTGTCCACACTGTCCACGCCCAGTCCTTTCTCCAAGTTCTTTTCATTCATCATCTCCACTTTCCGATTCACGGCCTGCACGGCCTTCTTCTCCAGCTCAACGTGCCGCCGGGACTTGAGGTGGTTCTCGTAGGCGTTGAAAGAGGCAAACTTCTTACTGCAAACGGTACAGTAGGTGGCCGAGCCCTTGCTCTCCTCCTCCGCTACGGCCCGCTGCGCCCGCACTCGCTCCTGGAAGCCCTCGGCGGTCACTGGGGCCATGCTGGCCACCTTACGCCGCAGGTTGTAGCGGTGCCAGTCCGTCTTATAGTGGGCCCGCTGCATGTCCGCGTCGCGGAACGCCACCCGGCAAGTTATGCAGGTGTACGTCGCCATTGCCAGGCGAGAAATAAGAGCCGACCACGCCAAACACCTGGTGATCAGCGCCCTGGCCCCACACGACCCTCAGACCTTAACCCGCCTCAGCGGCCTGGAAGAGCCACTCGACACGCCGACTTCCTGATTGTCACTGAGGAAACTTCCGGCACACGTCGGAAGTTATTCACAACTGGACAGGAAACCCGCCTCTCAGGCTGTGGTCACGCCCCCGCCGCCGTGAGATCCGGGAAGCCTAGGGAACGCAGTGACTGAACCGGACCTGGGTCCCCTCAGTCAGCCCGAGTTGGGTGTTGCTTGAGGGAGGTCGCGCCCTCCTAGTTACCTTCCCTGGTGGTTGTGCCGCTCAGTGTGACGCGGTCAAGTAGACGACTACGCGAGAATGGGGGAGTGGGGCGCCCGAGGCTGCTCCCGGCCCTGGGAAGCCCCCGATTAATGAATGGTCGGGTCAGCGACGCGAGGGTCGGGGTTTCCCTGAGGACCGCGCGCTACATCCGCGGAGCCGGGTGAATGGATGTCGCGAAGGCCAGGGCTGCCCCTTAACCCTCGGGGCCGACCTCGGAGCCCTCGCCGGCGGCTGGACCGCTTCCCCGGGAAACCGGAGAGGCCGGGCCGGGGGCTCGGCCTTTCTGAGGCGGCCCTTCGGGCGGAGGACACCGGCGAAACTTGAGTGTACAGAGTGCCCGAGAGGAGCTCCCTGTAGACACACAGTCCGAGCCACGTAGGTAATTCTAATAGTAGCCACATTTTTAAAGAGTAAAGAGAAATCGGTGAAACTGCTTTTCATGATGTATTTAATTTAGCCATCCTGTCATTTCAGCATGTAACCAGTCTAAAAGAATTAACGAGATCTTTTACGCTCTGTGGTTAGTTCTAAGTCTTGGAAGTCCAGTGTGTGTTTTAGAGTTAACAGCCCATCTCAATTTGGACTAGCCCCGTGTCAGGTGCCCAGTTGGCTGTGTAGCCTCATGTGTATCGGACAGCAAAGTTCTGTATCCCAGCACTTTGGGAGGCCGAGACGGGCGGATCACGAGGTCAGGAGATCGAGACCATCCTGACTAACACGGTGAAACTCCGTCTCTACTAAAAAAATACAAAAAACTAGCCGGGCGTGGTGGCGGGCGCCTGTAGTCCCAGCTACTAGGGAGGCTGAGGCAGGAGAATGGCGTAAACCTGGGAGGCGGAGCTTGCAGTGAGCTGAGATCCGGCCACTGCACTCCAGCCTGGGCGACAGAGCGAGACTCCGTCTCAAAAAAAAAAAAAAAAGAAGAAAAGAACTTCAGGCCAGGCGCGGTGACTCACGTCTGTAATCCCAGCACTTTGGGAGGCCTAGGCAGGCAGATCATCTGAGGTCAGGGGTTCAAGACCAGCCTGGCCAACATGGCGAAACCCAGTCTCAGCTAAAAAAATAGAAAAATCAGTCCCGGCGCAGTGGCGCAGACCTGTAATCCCAGCTACTTGGGAGGTTGAGGCAGGAGAATCTCTTGAGTCCGGGGAGGGGGGCGGAGGTTGTGGTGAACCGAGATCGCGCCACTGCACTGCAGCCTGGGCGACAGAGCAAGATTCCGTCTTAAAATAAAAAGAAAACATGAACTTCAAATGCTTGGGGAAGTTATAGATTTCATCCACACAGCCTGGTTGAACCCTTGTCAGCCTTGTTACAGAATCGAATGTTGCATGCTCAGAATCCACGCTACTAATAGAAAATCAAAAGAAGATGGCGCTTTAAAAAACCTTCCAGTGGCTTCCCTTGACTCAATCAAATTCAAACACCTTACTTTTTATTCTGCGAGGCTCTGCCCCTCCCTCTGATGTCCTGCCACACCCCCTTCTCTACCCTGCTCACCCTACTTGAGTCGCAATGACACATTTGATGTTCTTCTAACAATCACTTTAGTTGGTACTAAGTCAGAAATCGCTTGGAACATCCTTTTGCTGGCTTGCTCCCTTATTTTTTGGATCTCTGCCCAAATGCCTTTGTAAGAGAGGCTTATCCAAATCCACTTACCAAAAATAGTGCCTACCTTCCTGAGTCCTTACCAGGCATAACTTTTCTCTAGCACTGTATTAGTTATCTACTACTCTGTATTAAATTACCCCCAAATTTAGCATCAAGCTTTATTTCAGTTTCTGTATGTCAGGCATTTGAATAACTTAGCTGGGTGGTTCTAAGATCTGCTAAGAGGTTGCAGTGAACATGCTGTCCAGGGCTAAAGTCATCTGAAAGTCTGACTGTATTTGACTGTGGCTGGAGAATCTCCCTTAAAGATGGTTCACTTACGTAGCTGATAGCAAGAGGTTTTGGTTCCTTGACAAGTAGGCTTCTCCATAGGGCTGCTTGAGTGCAACGGAGAGCCACATGAAATTCATGAATTTCTGTCATAACCTAGCCTTGGAAGTCACACATAGTCGTTTCCACAATGTGTTGTTACTTATGCAGGTCAGCCCTATTTAATGTGAGAAGGGTTTACATAAGGGCACGAATACCAGGAAGTGGGAAGCAGGGGCAGGGTGATTTTAGGTGATCACTGGGAGATCAGCTGCCACTAGCATTTGTTGTTTGTCACTGATTTCCCAGGCTTAGCACTGGAAGTCCTGCATCCCGGGAAACCCCTCAATCCTGGGCAAACCAGGATGTCTAGTCACACTGCATGTCAGTCATCTGCGTCTAGATAGAACATAAGCTCCATGACAGCAAGCACTCCTTTGTTGTATACTTTAATGCTAGAACAGTCCCAGCAGATCAACTGTTCAGTATTTGTTAAACGAATCTTTTGCAGTGCAAAAGTTAAGTCAGATGGTGATTTTTATTTCTGAAAACTTATTTTGAGATTATCAGTATCTTTTAAAATAGCTGAGCCGTGTGGATACTCACTTTGAGAAATGTAGCTAGTATTAGTTTTAACTGGAATAAGCAAAGCAGAGTATATTTTCAAGCTTCCCTAAAAGTAAAGCAAAAGATGGCTATAAAAGTAAAAAACTTCTGGTTTTACTTTTGCCTAGTATCATTCTTGTATGACTGTTCCAGCATCTGTTCTTCAGGTCATTATTTCCTCCCTGCCTCCTCTAATCTATTTTCATGATTCTCCTATTTCAGCATCATTGAACTCTCCAGTTTTACTTTTCTTCTTTAAAGAGGTATTGTTTCCTCCGCCATACTAATTTTCCAATGTACTGTTCTTCTGCAGTCTCCAAGTTAACCTTACTCTTTCCCCATAGCCCTCCTCTACAGTAAATACAAGTAATCAGTAATTTTCCTGTAGCATTTTTTTCATATGCCACTTTTTCTGTTCAATAATAGTTGCCTGATGCCCATAAAATAAAGTTTAAATTCCTTTCATATCTTTCCTTTGGTGGCTTTCGTATCTCCCATAGTCTCTCCCACATGCTACATATTTTTTGTAATATTCTACTGGTTCTAAATTAAAGCATTCCTACCCTCAAGAAGTTTTTTTATGACTTCTTAGGGATGATAAAAAATATTTATAGTTAACTAGCTGGATCTAGTACAATGAAATATAAAGAAAGGGGTAATGAGTATTTAGGATAGAGAAATCTCATGCCATTAGAGAGATCAGAAAAGTTTTCATTAAGGAGTAGACATTTCAGATGGGTCCTAAAGGAGAAGATGGAGGACTTTGTAAGTGGAAAAGGAGGTGGAACAGGTAGAAGAAATACTGTGGAGGGAGGAAAATCAAGGACATATTTAAGAAGAGTGTGTCTAGGTTGGATGAAGCTTAGGATACAAACAAGAGAAAATGAGACTAGAGAGAGCCATGATATCATTGGCAAAAGACTTGGGTTCTTGTGTTTACTGTTTATGCTTCATTTGTTGGAGAGTCACAAAATGTTTCTGCTTATATGGCATCAGGAATAGAAGTGGGCCTTGAGTGGATCCAGCAGCAGTATCTGGAACTAATTGGAGAAAAACAAAAGAGTAGGTCTACAACCAATACCTCCTTGGTAAATGCAAGGGACTGTTGAGTAAAATCTCTGCAGCACATCCTCAGCACTCTTAATGTGTCTAACCTCTGCTGACAGTACTGCTATCCAAAAAAAAAAAAAAAAAAAAAAATACCAAATTGATCACTCTGAAGAATTTAAATTAAGATCACTGATATAGTTTGGATGTTGTCCCCACTCATATCTCATGTCAAAATGTAATCCCAGTGTTGGAAGCAGGGCCTGGTGGGAGTGATTGGATCATGGGTGTGAATTTCTCTTGAATGGTTCAGCACCATCCCCTTGGTGCTGTTCCTGCGACAGTGAGTTCTCTCAAGGTGTGGTTGTTTATAAGAGTGTGTATCACCTCCCACCTTGCTCTCTCTTGCTCCTGATTTTGGCATGTGAACTGCCTGCTCCCACTTTGCCTTCTGCCTTGAGTAAAAGCTCCCTGAGGTCTTTCCAGAAGCAGAGAAGCATGCTTCCTGTACAGCCTGCAGAACCCTGAACCAATTAAATCTCAAATAAATTACCCAGTCTCAGGTATTTCTTTATAGCTATGTGAGAATGGACTAATACAACCACCTATGACAAAGAAAATTAATGTGAAAGTATTGAAAATTAGAATTCCTTCTGTATATCATGACATAGCCCTTAAAATAGTTCACATAATTCTCAAACTACTAGAGTTATGGTGCACACTGTAACAGTGACAGTACACACAGTAACATGGTTCTTGTTTCAGTCTTGGAACACTTTGGGATAATTTAAAATAAAAGCTAATAAAGTTGCCTTCAAGTCAATTTGTATGCCGGTCACAATATTCTCTTGTGACAAGTTTACTGCTATTCACATTCCTATATTGCAGTGGCACCTTGGTTTTTAAAAGGCAGGCTACAAAGGGGATTGAGTTGGTTGAGGGTAGCCTTTGGTGGGGGTAACAAATATTGAAATTAAAAACTAACGTACACTTATCACATAGTTTACAGTTTCTGTGAATTCTGTGTTCCTGAAAACGTTAAGTCCTGTGAGAGATTTTCAGTCCCCAATTGTTTTGGCTGTCTACATATGCAAAGACTTCTCTTAATAAGGAATTGAAATGTATAGCAAAGTCTGTTTATCACAGCATTTAAAACAGTATAAATCAACTGGTTTCTGCAGTCTTTGAAAAAAAAAATCTAAAACAAAATCAGTATTTAATACTTAGCGAAATTGTTAAACTGCTTAAAATTATGATCATTGTTAATGTATCACAAAATAAAACCAATATATTAGTATGATACGTTAGAAAGAGAATAGGCTTTGGGGTCAGGCTGACCTTTTCCTTGACTAGCTATGTGACCTTAGACAATTTATTTACCCTGTTCTTTGGCAAAATGTTCTTAATACCACTTAACTGTAGAGTCATGAGCATTAAACAGGATCCTGTTTTCTATGTCTTAGACCAAGAGTTCGCATACTTTTCCCGTAAAGGGCCAGAGAGTAAATATGCTTTGTAAGCCTGGGTTCTCTGTCACAACTAATCAGCTTCATTGTTATAGCATAAAAGCAGCCATAGACAATACATAAACAAATCAGCATAGCTGTGTTCTAATTAAACATTATTCACAGATGCTGAAAATTGATTTTCACTTATTCTCATGTCACAAAATAGTCTTCTGATTTTTTTTCAACTACTTCAAGATGTAAAAAACGGTTCTTAGCTTGCAGCCCCTACAAAAACAGGTGGCAGGCCAGATTTGGCCCATGGGCCATAGTCTGCCAACCCCAGCCTTAAGACACTTAATCCTTGCAACACTGTATGAGGTAAATGGTACTACATATTTATTTTGTAGATGAGGTAAATAGGTATGGAGTTATTAGGTGACTTTCTCAGAGTCCCATAGCTAGTAGGTGTTATAACCATAAAAATTACTATTATAGAACCTTATACTTGGTCCATAGAATCAACTGAAATAGTAGACATTTTTGCAACACTCCCATCCATCAATTCCACAAGGATTTCTTGCACTATGAGGCTGATACAGTGCTGGACCCATTAAAAGAAACTTACGATTCTTGTAAGCTGTTGCTTGTTGATTGCCTTTGTTTTAATGTTTAAAAGAATGGCTTAGTTGAAACACAGGCAGGAAAAAAATCAGTATCTTGGTTTTATGCAGCCTTTCCACATACCCCTCCCCCCAACGTGCTTCAGATACTTTTTTTCACCCATTCTCTAAACATCCCTGCGTGATAAGGTAAGAATTAACTTCCCTATTTAATGCTTGGGAAACAGGATGGGGCTTGGGGACGTTATGTGACTTTGACACTGTGTCTTAGGGCCATAATATTAACATCAGAACCAGAATTCATATTTTCAACATCTTTCTTAGTATAAATGCTACAGTGGAAATGGAGGAATAATACACAAAAATATAGTTCTGAGGCTTTCTAATTTCATCATGATACAAATGATCTAAGACAACAGTAGTTCAGTAAAGGTTTTCAGAATAATTTCCTATCTTGCAATGAACACAGCTGGAGCAGTGTAAAGAAGTATACCCATCTAGATTATAAACAGTTCATATAAATGTTAAAATCACATTTTTCTTAAATGTGTATTTGCTTCTTGACTAAAATTAGTGGCATGCTGGCATTTGCCACTTTTTTAAATGGAAGAAAGTTACATTTATTTCAAATATAAGAGTGAGATGCCTAAATATGTTGAATGTATTTGCCAATTACAAAACCTTATAAAAGTCTTCCTAATATTTTATTAAACTGGGAAGCAGGCAGTTTAAAAAAAAATCCCTTTTGTAGCTATGTAGGGTAAGAAAAAAAGGTATTTAAGGTATTTCAGAATGAGAATATTCAAGCATGGATTGATCTTCCAAAGTGAGCTTCAACTTCTTGAGCACTACTTTATTGCTTCAGATTAAAATACATGCTCAATGTATGCTATTGCCATTGTGTGATTTTGCTCAGTACCTTCTATAGGAAGTGAGCAAAACTTTTCTACAGCTTTCAGTTTTAACAAAATATATCCATGGTTCACATTTTAAATACTTCAGTCCACTTAGATTTTACAAACCACTCATTATCAGTTCTTTCAGATGTTGAGGAAATAATGCTATTTATATTCTCATGGTAAAGGACATGTAGTCCTCTACTACACTGGATCAATCATAGATGAAGTGTATCTGCTACTTCATCTTTTAAAACCAGAAACAATGACCCCCACCACCACCAAAACATACATATACACAAACAAAAACCTTCAACATCCTTGTGTTTGTTTGAATTAATAGTTGTGAGAAAGTACCATTATTGTATTGTGTAAATGTGTAGTCACAGAGTCATATACAAACAATATTAAAATTCATACATAGTTAAAATGCTGCTGTCCCTAGAGAGTTGGCATGTCTCCTCGATAGTGGTGATAGCACATTTTTCTACTCTACCAACTTCTTCCCCACACCCCTTTTAATTTGTAGTTATTAACATTTTATTCTAGATTTATTGTTCATACCATCACAGATTATCAGCCCTTGAGTTAATCTTCCTGTAAGGTTATCTAGTGACTTATATTCTTTAATTACTTGGATTATTTAACTTTTTTTCTCCTCAGTGAAGAAATGGAAATGACCTTTAAACTTTTCTACTTTATAACCAAGAATATTACTTTAAAGAAAGAAGCATACACATAAAAAAGAATACTGGTAACAACTATTTTATAAATATGTAACTGTATTTTTCTTCCTGTCCAGAAACTGTTATTGAATAAAATTCAGGTATATTCCTCCAAAACCCACACAGTTCAGAGATTTTCAAACACCAGGTTTCCATTTGTATTCAAATGGGCAAGATAATGAAGGCACAGGCTCACTTTGTATCAATAAAGGACATCAAACACAGTCATGAGGCACTAATGACATAAGCAATCACAAAAATGTTCAAAGTCTTCAGTAACTCTTCTCCCTTTAACATTTGGCAAAATTCAGTCTAGATATTTGAATACCTCAGAAAGAAAAAATAAATAAGAGTTGCTGTCAGATTACTTATAATTAGTCTTTAGAAATATAAGGGATAAAATGAAAGGAAGAGAACACAGATTTCCTATATTCTTGGATTATCCTTCCCTTCTGAGGGTCTCAGATGTCTCTGTGCATCTGCCAAAATGCCAGCTGTACCTGAAGATTCAAGAGATTTTTGGTAGTTGCTGGCATGGTCCCTCGACACTGAAAGTTTATATCACAAAAACAAAATTAGCTTGGTGTGAGCTCTTTAGTCCTTTGTTAAAAACCATAAATCAAATTTGGTTATTTAAAAGTGATCTTAAAACGTTTAAAGGAAAATATATATATTCTATCTTCCCAGTAAGAAACAGATTTCATATTTATACTTAAATGGCAAATAAATATATTTTAAAGCCAAGCAAGTTCCTCTCCTCTATACAGACTAAGAAAACAGAGTTATTATGTCTTTATTGCTGATGATCACATCACTCATATCAAGAACTAGTTTCACAATTTTAGGAGACTTTTTTCATGACATAATATAAAAGATACGGGTCTAACTTAAGTCTGAGCAGGCAGAATAGAGCTGTGCTCCCAACATCCCTATCACAAACATATGATAAATGAACAATAAAACAACTGAATCTGTTTATGTCACAACCATTGTCTATGTGATACACAACTGCTTGCTTTCTGTGGGTTAATGCCACCCACTGCAAGACTAGAGATGGCAGTCAGTGGAGCATGCTGCTTTACAAGTAAGCCTAAGTCTACAACTGCAGAAATAACATGGAAATGTTTCAGTCTATCCAGAGTACTTAAATATACTTTTAAATTTTTTCCTAAGAAATTAATTTTGATAGTATTTCCCAAGTCCTTCAACTAAGATACCTTGATAATTTCGGTCTTTTTTACATCAAAATCTATCAGTGTAAAAAAAAAAAATTTCCAGGTATTAGGAATAAGGAAGCTGATAATGGCATGTATTCACAATTAATTGTTAATATTTTTCAATGAGTTACAATAAACTGTTTTGCATGCTTGAAAAACTGTAAAGAAAAAGAATATTTATAGGAGGATTTTAATAATTTGGTTTTTGTTTCTTTTTGCTTTAAAAACCCCTAATATTTATCTCTGACAACACAGTGGTGTGTATAAAGTTCATTTCCATGCTTATTACACAAAAATAACGATCAGAAATATCAATCTATCAGTGTCAGCTGATATATATCCAATTAATTCACTGCAGGAGGGAAAATAAAACAAATCTAAAGTAATCATTAAAGCTTATAGTTCAATTTTTTTTCTTTTCCTTTTTTTTTTTTTTTTTCTTGTTTGAAATTTTTTTGGTGTTTTTTGTGCTCTGTTGCAAGCTGATTCCTAGATTAATGGCCTCCAAGTAGATTTGAAAGGAAACCTGAAGACTTCTTATTTTGCTGTGCTTCTGCTTCCTGGTCTTGTGTAAGTCCCAATTCACTCTCAATCTGATCCAGCTCTGACTGGTCAAGTAGTTCAAAGTCATCACCTTCTTCAGTGTCTGTGTCCTCTTCTGGGATGGGGGCAGGCTGAGAAAGTGCTTGCTGCACCCCCTCTAACTGGTCTTTGATAGCTGCAGTCACTGCAGCTGTGATGACATCCCCAGCCAGGTTGCTCATCAAGTGAAAGGTTTGGTCACTGTTCAGAGGAAGGGTGAGACCAGCTGCTGATTGCGTCTCTTTGCGTGGTCTGTGACCACTGTCCAACTGTTCCTTCTTTCTCTTGAGCTCAGTGGGCAAACCAAGGCTTAATTCATCTTCATCATTTGTTCCCATGCCATTTTCTAGAGATGGGAAATCTGAAAGATCTCTAGAGAAAACTTCCTCACTAGGTCGGTCAAGATCTGTGAAATGGATAACAGAAGTTCAGACTTAAGCACCTTAACAAATTTCAAATAAAAGTGCTGTCTAAAGATATCTGACTTTAATCTGAACCCTCTGGCAACCTTGGCATTCATCTAGCCTCCTGAGTCAACTTGAATCAGTTTAACCACATACTGAACTCCTAATCCTGCAACACTCTTTCTCCACAGGGACACAAACACTACACATCCCTCTATATTTAGCTTTCCTCTTAAGCACAAAGCAGTGTATTTACTGACTTAACATTCACACTTGTCTGGCATCAGCTTGAGGTTTTGACTAACGTTTCAGCATTTACTATAAAAATTCCCCATCCTGCTCCTAGGGTGGGAATTACCTTAAGCCAATGAGTATACATGTACATGAAATTAAAAATACTGTAATAGGAAGTTTCCTTGGGTTTTGGTTAATATTATTTAGCCTCAGCATTTTCATACATAGAGATCTATTTCAGCGTCTGTAATCTGTGTTTGTTTTAAGCAATGGAAAGAAGATACTGTTCCTTCTATTCCATATAACCCAAGAGTTTATAGAAACATTTGGCTCTCTATAACTATAGCTGAAACTGACCATATGAAGATTTAGGACATTTGAAAGCAATGTCACAGTAGAAGGCTGATAGATTTTATTGTTTTTACCTTTCATATAAAATTCTTTTAATATAACAGTTAACTCCCTGCAACCATGATTTGAAATCTTCAATTAATGAAAAAAGTCTTTTATGTGGCTTGGATTATTAATGTCTCTTTTGTTGAATAAATCTGAGATGGGATCCTTAAGAACAAGGTACTTGTTATTCTTGTTCTTTAAAATATGACCTCAAATTGTAGGTACTGAAAGCTTGTAGAGCTTGAATGACCTTCAGCGATGCTCTTGTTCTAATTTAAAGGTGAGAAAATTGAGATCCACAAAGATTATTTCACCTGTTCCAGGTCATAAAGTTAGGTAGTGACAAAGGCAAGACTCTCCTTGGGTTTTCCACCTTCCAAACCCATCTTCTTTCAAACACTGCACAGCCTCCCTCCCTCCTTCCTTTAAAAACAGAAAATGTCTTTTTGGAACATAAGTATAAAACAGTTCATTCATTCTCCTCCTTTATAATCTGCTCATATGTTCAGTATATGGCCAAAACAAGGTAATCCAGTGAGACTAACAAAAGTTAAGTTACTGGACAAGCATTGACTCTCAATTTAAGTTATGGATATAATTTGCATTATAAAGAATACTGTGCTGTCTTGTTTTTAATTGTACTTTACAAAGAATATACTGGATAAAGAAAATGTGGTACATATACACCATGGAATACTATGCAGCCACAAAAAGGAATGAGATCATGTCCTTTGCAAGGACATGGATGGAGCTGGAAGCCATTATCCTCAGCAAACTAACACAGGAACAGAAAACCAAACACTGCCTGTTGTCACGTATAAGTGGGAGCTGAATAATGAGAACACATAGACACAGTGGTGGGGAACAGCATACACTGGGGCCTGTCATAGGGTCAGGGGTGGGAGGAGGGAGAGCATCACAAAATAGCTAATCGACGCTGGGCTTAATACCTAGGTGATGGGATGCAAACCACCATGGCACATGTTGACCTGTGTAACAGACCTGCACATCCTGCACATGTACCCCTGAACTTAAAAGTTGGAAATAAAAAAAATAAAAATAAAAAACTGTTTTAACTTCAAAGACAAATGTGAGAAACTCCAGAGTCAGCTGGACTCAGGGAACTTGCCCTCCATACTTCAGCCCCTTTTAATGAGGACTAGGCCTAAATGTATAGGATTACCATCTATCTTTCTCTCCCACATTATCACTTAGGGCATTTCAAAGACATTTCAGGAGGTAATTTTTCTAATTTTTAATTATTTTGTTTTCAAAATTTCTGTCCAAAGGCAGATTTGGACATTGATTTAGATTTTTTTCTGATACTTTTTGAAAAATAGCTTTTGATAATTCATGCACCAAAAAAACACACTTCTAAAGTATACAATTCAGTGTTTTTTAGTATATTCACAAAGCTGTACAAGCAGCATCACTAATTCTAGAACACTTTCATCACTCCAAAAATAAATGCATACCAATTAACAGTCACTCATTATTCCCTCCTTCCATCAGTCCACAGCAGCCACTAAATTTCCCTTTATTTGGACTTGTTATTCTAGGCATTTCATATAAATGGAATTATACAGTATGTGGCATTTTGTGTCTGGCTTCCTAGCATGTTTTCAAGGTTCATCTATGTTATAGCAAGTATCAGTACTTCATTTTTATAGCCAAGTAATATTCCACTGTAGAGATATGGTGGTAACATGTTATTTACCCATTCAGTATTTGGCAGAAGTTAAATAGTTTTGTATGCACTCATAAAAATAAATGTGTCCAGAAATATTAGCATACCATCAGAAGTGTCTGTCTGTGGAGTGTATCCTTCTGAAAGGTTGAAGGTCCCATTATCAGTCCAGGATACCTCTGAGACGTCTGTGTCAGACACAGATAACTCTTTGGCAGCAACCGTGAGGCTAATCTGTATTAATATAAATAAATACCAGTGGCACATTTTAAACTGCTGAAGGGAATATTTTGAAAAATCCATACGAACCCCCAAAATGTCAGAGTAATAAAAACCAGATGGATATTTTTCTTTTGAAATCATTCAGTCATCTTACAGAAATATGAATTTATTAGGAAGATCATTCAGCTTTATATATGTAAATACATTTACAGTCAAACCACACAGGAACAAATTGAAAACAAAAAATACCTTAGGACAAAGAGCTGAAAAGTCTAATTCACTGTCATCTTTGTGACTTTTTTCTTTATCTGCTTCTGTCGAGAAAAAAATTTGGAAGTTTTCAGTTTCCTAGCCAACTCAGATATAGTGCATTTATTTCATTATGTATTCTTACCCCACATTTCTCATATTCTCAAATACCTCCATATCATTAAATGTTTGCACATAACAAACTTCACATATTTGCAAAGGAAATGATCCACATTAGTGGTTCTCTTAATATTGTCCCTGAAACAGCAAAAACATCCTCCCTGGGAACTTTTTAGAAATGCAGATTCTCAGGCCCTACCCTAGATCTACTGCATCAGAAACTCTGGGCTGGGGCCTAGCAACTCATCCTGTAATAAGCCCTCCACATGACTCCGATACATTCTAGTTTTAGAACCTATAAGGTCTCAAGCCAAGTTAAAAAGTAAAAGATGATTATATTGGCTTTTCCTGTATTTTATTTTCCTTCCCCTGTTTTTTCAATCCCTTCTTACACAACTTCCACACTCCTAGCACTGCTTGTGTAATTTTGTATTTGTGATAGTCCAACCCAAAATAAAACTAAGTAAATCATAAGTAGCACAATAAAAAGTGTTGAAGCCTTTTCTTTCTCCCCTGACAGTGTGGATTAAAAAGTCAGTTTCTTTCATTGTATATTTGAGAAAAGAAGGAAAGCTTAAATAGGAAAAGGATATATATAACTTTGAGGGAGATTAGCTTCTATAACAATATTTAGTAAAAAGCTAAAAGTATCCTCAAATGTATTAAAGGAATTGCCTAAAAATAGCTCGCTAATGTCTCATGTCATGCATAGAATCTAAAATATAAACTTTACCTACCAGATCTCTCACGTTTCTTCTGATTAATATATTCTCCAATTCCAAAATCCAGTTTCAGCAGAACTGACTTGATTTTACTGTATATTTTTTGTCCAATATCATTACATTTAAACAATGGACACAAAAATGCACACAGTACTGAAAGAAGAAAGAGAGTAGAGGTAAAATGCCTTTCCTTTCAAAAGGCTACATACATTTCAGTATTTCACAAAATACTACATTTTTTTACTGAAAAACTTAAGTTTTTTTTTTTTTTTTTTTAAGGAAAATGCCTCTGTGAAATAAGTTCATAATTTCTATTCTTTTTCTGTAAGGTAAACATTTTCTACCACCACCCACCCCCCCCACACACACACACATGCATACCCACGCACACACAATGCTCACAGTCACTGTTTTCAGGTGCAATTAGATCAACTCCCTCCTTTCAATCCTTTTACTCTCAAAATTTATAGAAAAATTACATGCTTTCCAAACAACGGTCCTGGTTTAACCGTATTTATTCAATGCCATTTCACCGTAGGAAAGTTATTAGCCTCTCATCAATAATATTAGGATAATAACCTTATTTCTTTGGGGTTGTTGTAATCATGAGGCTGATGTTATATATGAGTTCTTTTGGGGAGAATGGATTTGAGCTCTGACCATTTGCCATTTGCTTTATGCATTAAGAATACAAAAAGAGGCCGGGCGCGGTGGCTCAAGCCTGTAATCCCAGCACTTTGGGAGGCCGAGACGGGCGGATCACGAGGTCAGGAGATCGAGACCATCCTGGCTAATACGGTGAAACCCCGTCTCTACTAAAAAATACAAAAAAACTAGCCGGGCGAGGTGGCGGGCGCCTGTAGTCCCAGCTACTCGGGAGGCTGAGGCAGGAGAATGGTGTAAACCCAGGAGGTGGAGCTTACAGTGAGCTGAGATCCAGCCATTGCACTCCAGCCCTGGCGACAGAGCGAGACTCCGTCTCAAAACAAACAAACAAAAAAAAAGAATACAAAAAGAAGCAAAGATTGCCACCCTCTAAGTACTGTATTCCTAATATTTATTTCTTTGTTCTTTTTAGGAAGTATCCTATATTATATTTTTAAAATAGGAGCTACAAACTCAAATGTCTCTAGAGGCCAAGAAATTGTATGTAAACTTTAAAATCCATTGTAAGAAAAATTGGAAAATATGAGGGTATGTTAAGTGGAGAGTGCCTGCCCCATCGAAAGGTAGCAGTGCCAGATCATAGTTTTCAGGTAAAGGAGAAAATCCATACATTTTAGTAACATTTTTGAGTGATCATTGATGTATAATAAAATACATGTATTTAAAGTGTACAATTTGATAAATTTTGACATGGGTACAACTAAGAAGCCATCACCATAATCAAGATAATGAACATGTCTACCACCCCCAGAAGTTTTCTCATGTTTTTATTCATCCTTCCCTCCAGTCTCCTACCTCTTCTCCCTGTCCCCACCCACCTCATCCCCAGGCAACCGCTGATCTGCTTTGTTACTAAAGATTGTTTGAATTTTCTAGGATAATATATAAATGGAATCATACTCTTTCATCTGGCTTCTTCTACTCAGTCTAATTATTTTGAGATTTATCTTTAGTGTTGTATGTATCAATTTTTAGTGCTAAGTAGTAATCCATTATATGGATATACCACAGTTGCTTACCCATTCATCCTATTGATGGATGTATGGATTATATTCTGCTTTTGGCCACTACAAATAAATCTGTTATGAACATTTGTGTCTTTGTACTTTCATTTCTCTTGGGTAAGTACCTAGTTGTGGGATGGCTTTGTCATGTAGTAGTTTTTAAGAAACTGCCAAACTGTTATCCAAAGTGATTTTAACATTCTACCTACCCCGCAACAGTATATGAGAATTCTACTTCCTCTGCATCCCTCCTAATACTTGATATGGTCAGTATTTTTAATTTTAGCCATTCTGGTAGGGATGCAATGGTATTTCATTGTGGTTTTAATTATTTTTTTGAGCCAGAGAACATGCACGAAGGCAAAGGTGTTGGTGTGTTTTTGGGAGGTGGGGCATACAGCTTTATGTATAGTTTTACTGACAAAATTTAACATTAAATTATTAACTTATAATTCTGCCTTTTGCAGCTATTCTTCCAATTTTAAATTAGAGGCATGGATCTAGGAAAATAGAGAAACTTTGTACAGCAGGAGAGTAAAGAATAATCAACTTGTATTATAGTTAAGAACTCATCCCCCCTCTTCAAACTACAGGTCTGTTGACCATAAAGTGATACCATATGCATCACAAAAATTAGCCACATGGTCTACTATACTTACACAGTAGATAGCTGAGTATAACCCCAGGAATGTAACTTCCCAAGATCGTAAAAAATGTGCACACACTACAGACCAGGAGACAAAACTGGAAATAATAGAAATAACATGGGATAGTTATACATAACACCAAGATATTTTGGAGCACAGGATACACACATAATTGTAAATCTGTAAGTGACCTATCCGGTTATTACAGATTTTTTTCCAAAGAGCATTGTTTTGCACTAAGGGCTGACTAATGACTGCTGCATTCAACCAGCCTTAGTCCATTTCAGCACTTGGTAATAATTATTTTGAGGACACAGGAGCTAATTCCTGGCACAGAGAGTGACAACTCCCATTACACATGCCTGTGGCTGTATTACTGCCAGGTGCAAGAGAACAAAAAACTATTATGTCCCCAGAAACTTCTTCTACTTCACTCATTTAAGGAAATTAATGAGGCCTGATAACTACATCTGAAAGTTCAAACTACCACTATAAGCCCACTGAAATTCATAAAAACACAGCAAAACATGTTACAGAAATTAGAGGTATCTATACAAATCTAACGTAATTTACACAAATCTAATGTAATGTATAGCTGCTAAGCTGACAGGATAAATTTATGGCCATCACTATCATCTTTCCTAACCATATATACTGCTCAAATTGACCCCACTTCTAAGTCACTTAGAAATAAACTGCCATTTAAATGAAACTCCTGCAGTGACATGTTTATTTTCCTTCTGTCATTTATGGTTAAAAAAATTCTTGATTGTTTCAAGAAATTTAAAAACAATCAGAAAATATCCTTAATTCCCTTTAGAAACATCAAGGCAGAAAAATTTTCCCATAAAGGCGTCAACTGATTTTTCACACGTCAGTCTTACACTGTCTTACATTTTTACATCATCTTTAAACAGTGATAGTAAATTAAACTGAAAAGCAAGCAAAGGAAATTCATTCAGGGAGTTTCTAAAAGACACAGGAGGAAGGAATACATACCTCTGACCAATAACTGATGATGATAAAGAGCAAAGGGGTCTAAATCTAAGTTTGATTTTGATTTTTCATTCTTTAGTACAGTTAATAAATTAACTAGTCAAAAGCAGATTAGATGAATTGTAGAACAAAACTAAGACTTGTTTCTAAAACAGCAAGGGCCCTGGAAAGAATGTGAAATTCTATAAATGAAATGGAAAGGCCATAAAGTCAAAGGAACAGATAAGCCAAGAAAAGTATTACTATATCGAGAATTTAGTTTTTCAAAGGGATTTCATATTATGCCCTACATTTGCAGCATCATCATTTTAAGCTAATTGACTTGGGGCACATTAATGCAACCCAGTGCAGAAGTTTGAAGTTTAGAATCTTCCAAAAATACATTTAATCACTTCAGTAAAATCAACATCAACAGTACATCATTCCCCAAATACAGGTATCGATGCTTTAAAAAAAAAAAAAAAAAAGCCTTCAATGAATAAAATAATGCATCCAAATGCAATACTGCCACTTTAATACACTCAAAAAGTCTCTAAGCATAGTTCTATTATTTAATACTATTGAAGTTATGATATTGCATACTATACAAGGTAAAAAGACAGAGATTTTCAATGCTGACATTCCTAGCTCTTCATTCTATCCACGGGTGGATATTCAAGAAACTTGAAAGCAACACTGGAATAGAAAAGGTCTATTGATGGTTCTGCATCTCACCCAAGCTATCAAGACAGTTGATCAGAATTAAAGCTGCCTCTACACATAAAATAATACAAGTATGTGCGCCACTCCATGTAATCCCTTTCCAACCATGTAAGACACTTCCCCTCATGGGTTTTATCTTAATTGGAAAAATACTCCTTTTGTTTATATAATCACTATGTTTTTGCCAAAAGTTTTCTTTCTTAAATAAATAAATCATACAAGAACCTCCACTTTTTAGCTTGAAAATAAGATTCAGTTATCTTCAAAAGCACAGTCAAAGAACTATGTATTCATTTCATCTCCCTTTGACTTCAGCACCAGGCTAAATACGATAACTGAAATTCTTAAGACTTTGTTTTCTCCCTAGTCTTGCTGATAAGACCAATCACCATTCATTTTAGCTAATGAGCTAGAAAAATATGTATAAAACGTAAAACCAATCCAATTTCAAAATGTGAGGCTGAGGATTATCTCGTGTTCGCACACTCACAGTTCTGAACCTTGCTGATGCCAGCTTTTATGGCATATGTTCTTAGTATAGTATATTTAAAATTGGAGAAATCTGACAAGCTGATAAAATAGGTTAGTTCATTTGTTTCCAAGTAACTGAACATTTTAAAACATACTCCTTTACTGGAAAACTTGCCTTGCCAGGGCTCTGCTGTTTAAAAAGAGACATTTCTTGAAGAAATATGCTGAAATTCATCCATGATTCTGCAATACAGTGGCTGAGCCTGGGTCTTTCATCTGGTTTGGAATTGATAACTTCCCAGCTAAAGAGACAAAAAGAAAAAAATATTACCGAACTTTAGGTGATTCGTTCAACATTTATGGCTTTGGCAAATATTTATTGAGCATCTACTGTTGGCCACGCCCTCCGGAAAAGCCCTGTGAATTCAGAAGTGAACTATCCAGACACTCGCTTCAGGAAACTCATGCCAAAAGAAACAATTAGCTATCTAATTAATTGTATATTTACAACCAGGGAAACACTAAGGGAGAACACGGTGAGGCTTAGGGATGTCCTTAATGAAGAGTCATTTTTAAACTCAAATATGAGATGGATAAGCAGTTTAATCATAGGGTTCCAGATAGAACAACATGCAATATACGCAGAGGCCCTGGAGTGGGAAGGAGCTTAAATGTGCTATCCTATCGAGTCTCAACATGGCTCCAGCAAAGTCAACAGAAGAAGAACATGTGAAGCTGGAGACGTAGGAGGAGACTAGGTCATGGAAGGCCTTGTAGGAACTTGTTAGAGAAACCTTGGAATTAAGCATATAATATTAAGCACCAACAATGTATTTTCAATAAATATACAAATTTTATATATATATATACACACACACACATATATATACATACATACCATGTACTATGGTTGGAAAACTATAGAAAATTGTTAAAAGGATCTTACAATATCCTCTATTTTTCCAGAGTACATTTTCCTAGTCATCATCTAGAACGTGTTGAGTGTGATGCATGGGCCGGCAACGAGCTTTCTCCCTGCCCTCATTTTCCACAGGAACCTCAGTGAGCTAAAAACTAGAAACAATCATTCCAGGAAGAAGACGCATGTAAATACATGTCCTTCCCTAACATTACAATGACATAAAGCTTAATTCCTGCTTTTGCAATCCTAACTCATAAAAACATACCAGTTCAAACGATCCCTGTTAAGAATCCTCAAATTCATTCATTTAAGAGATTATTAAGAGATAAGTGCCTACCATGTTGAAGGCACTGCCACAGAGCTATGGATATGGCAATAACAAAAGCAGCAAAGTTTCTAGCAGAAGACAAGGATTGTTAGTGAACTATCATCTGAGCTATGGTAGAGTACTAGGGTGAGGCTGATCTCTGGATTCAACTCCAGTAGCCCTAAGACAAGTCAAAACTACCTTCGCCCTTAGATGCTCAACTATACAGAAGCTTGTGTACATACAGATTCTGTGACTTTTAATATATTTTGAATAGTAAGGCAATTTGTAAATTACAATTCCTTTTTATAAAAATAATTTTAATCCAAGTTTAAATGAGTGCAATAGCATGTTTTAAAAAGGGGAAGTATGCCATTTTCCTTCCTGTTTGTTTTTTCAACCTCAACTAATGCTCTGAAGAGTCACTGAGCTACCAGTTGTCCTGGCTGATGTTATTCCTACAGGTAGATTTGCTGTCTGTCATAAGAAATGAACTTTTGGGCATGGTTTATGCATCTATTAACTCTACCCACTCTTGAATCACTGAGCAAATCTGTTTTCACTGGGACCATATCTGGCACCAGGTTTGCATACCCCATGATTCCACATCTATTAAAATACTAAGGGCATAGCTAAGGAGCAGATATCTGTGGCAAAATCTTGCCAGGGCTCTGCTGTTTAAAAAGAGACATTTCTTGAAGAAATATGCTGAAATTCATCCATGATTCTGCAATACAGTGGCTGAGCCTGGGTCTTTCATCTGGTTTGGAACTGATAGCTTCCCAGCTAAAGAGACAAAAAGAAAAAAAAATATTAAATGTGGTCATCGGGGGGTGACTCTTAAATGGAGTGTTTCTAGTTTTTAGCTCACTGAGGTTCCTGTGAAAAATGAGGGCAGGGAGAAAGCTTGTTGCTGGCCCATGCATCACACTCAACACTGAAGTGGTCCTAAAAATAAAAATATTAGATATTAAATATAAAAAAATGTGGCAAAATTTTGCCAAGGTATCTGCTTAGTGGGAAAAGATTTTGCACCGAAGAGCAAAGGCTTTGTGGCAAAGGAAATGCAAGGTTATTAAAATGCAGTCTGTTTTCTCAGAACAATATAGATTTGCTGCAAATTGGCACAGACAGGCTAGGCTACTGTTCAGTTTAATGGGACCATGAAGATGACAGAAAACATTTTAATTTAGGCTCTCTATGCATACTGAACAACTATTTAAGGATTCATTTGAACTGTTTGCCAAATATAATTCTAACAAAAATCAATGAAAAGCTATAATGGAACGATTTGTTATTTTCTTTTAAAGATTAAGATGGAATAAATGAACAGATTAAGATGGAATAAACAATCTCCCACCTTGGCCTTCCAAAGTGCTGGGATTACAGGCATGAACCACTGTGCGAAGACAAAAAAATATTTTTTTGAATGAATGGTACTTTATACAGATGCTGGAACTTTGTTCTAATATCATCTTTAGGATTCATGTCTTGGAAATGACACCATATCCATATTTGTTTACATATTTTTTATTATTGCTTAAGTAAAGTCCCCAAATTGTAAAAGAGCCTAGTATAATGTTAAATTGCCACTATAGAGATAATGTTAGAACAAAGACTTCATATAACTTAAGATGTTTTATAGAGATTACAATGAAATAACTAAAAACTCTCTTTTGCATTTAAGGGTCTTATGTATTTTCCACAGTGGACTTCAAGTGGACCATCTCTCCATTAATTTATTCATTTATTCAATAAAAAGTTATTAAGTTTCCCCTTTGTGTCTTGCATTACACTAAATGTGGAAAATACTGTTATTTCAAAAACTTGAATGCTGATAGTACTATTCCTCTGTGTCTATAGATAAACACTATTTGCTGGAAAGAAAGAAAAAAAAATCTTTGACTATCTTCCATACTCATAAGAAAACACTCTTAATTATATTACATTTTTCCCCTTTTAAAAAGCCTCACATAATCATTTTTTGGGACAATAAATTTCATCATTACTTACATTTTTATTAGCACAATAAATTATAATTGATATTGAATTTTTATAATCACAAACAGAAATGAGAACTTCACTGTGTACAACTTGAAAATAATATCTAACCAAATGGGTTTGTAAAGAGTAATAAGTGTTTGAGATTAAAAATAAATGTTCAGATTGTGCTGAATAAAATTTAATGGAAATATATATGATTTAAAAAGAAAATGTAAGTTCCAGGGTGAAGAAAAGATGTCACTCCACATCTTTTCTTCTGGACCAAAAACAGATGCTCTCTGGGAGTTTAATAATAGTTTTAAATTGCCCAGTGATTAATTCTGAGTACCGTAGGAACTCACATTTCTATAGTCCTCCAGTGAGTTTACCATTAATTTATGTCACCACAGTTCAATTTAGGTTACATGGAATTATATAATTTGGCATGAGATGGGACATTTGATGTCAACTTTTCAAATTCCCCTATTTTATAGGTGAGGAACGTGAAATCCAAGTTTTTGCAGCTAGTGTGAGGCAGAGCCAAGACCCAAGGCCAGGACTTTGGGTTTCCAATACAGTTCTAATCCTTCAAAATGTGTGCCCTCTTTAAAGGTGAATACATTCAATGACATTCTTTGAAGAGACCACGTGGCAATTCAGAACGAGAAGGAACATTTCATGTTCCTCCCCACTCTTTCCTAGAATCAGAAGAGATGAGGTGTGATTGACCAATACCAACATGCCATCATGCAGGAGCAACCCTTTCCAGGAAAACAGAGCACTTCATGTGCAGAACCCAATACTCAGCGGAAACCAAGATCTATGCTTAGTGCTTGGTTGACGTTTAACACAGGTGTCATCTGCATACACACACATACACATGCTGAGTTGCTACGTAATGAAACTCTAGGTTTTCCTAGAGAGCCTTATTTGGAAAACACATAACTAGAAAAAAGATCTCCTGTGAATGCTGGGCAAGGCTTGGGGAACAGATCTTTTCCATGGTGTGTGGCTGCCTTCCCACCATCCTTGGCACTGATCACCATGCAACATAAGGCCCAACTAACATAAAAGGAGATGAAAATACCTAAGGCTTCAAAACATTTTGAGTTTATACTAAGTTCCTAACCAAACAATACAAGTCTTCTGTGACTGACGCTCAACTAAGGGAGAAAATTCATTACCAGTAGCTTCATTACTATTTCCTCCTTAGCTTCAAAGAGAACATGTACTTTCCAAGTTCAAAGAGAAATAGGTTTTTTGGTTCATCTTTCTATACATCTTCCCTCCCTCTCCCCAGTCTTCCAGCTTTCTCTCACACTCTTGCCTTCACTAAGGAGTGAACTCACCACACACTCCAGCCACAAGATAAAGACCATTTAAGAGTCACCCCCTGATGACCATCCTCCCCAACTTTCCATCCTCACAGCCAGTCCAGTGCAAGTAGTTCCCAGGGAGAAGTCACTACAAGTCCCAGCCATGCCATCTTTCAGATGGGCTTTGCTCAAGGATCTGTAACTGTAAATGATTCCCCAAAAAAGCCCCAGCAGATGCCATCTTGTTGAGTTTTCGTTCTTAACTAAAAACTAGTCAGGTGTTTTGATGAAGACCATTCTGCAATCAAGCAATTCTTTATCAAGGAACCCTAAGCCAGGGCAAAGTGCTTTTTCAGCAGCTGAAGAATTTCTGGTTTTACCTGCCAGTGAAACTCTAAGGGAACAAAACATGGAAAGATGGCTCCTTGGACAAGCAGCCTCACTTTGTCCACAAAAAAGGAGGTTTGGCTTCTCAGTAGAATTGCAAGCCAACATCCCTTCTTTCTTCCTCCCTGTCCCCATTAGAACACAATTTGTTATACACATTGGGTGGTCTGGCCAAATAAGCCCTTCGTGCAGTTCCTGAAGATGTAGTTGTGAGACAACACCCAGGGCACGGTTTAAGCAGCAGCTTTCTGGGCCTTACTGAAGAGACGGAGATGGAGCAGGCCTGGGGGAGGCTCAGAAAGCTGCCTTTTAACAGGTGTCCCAGATGATGCTGAGGCAGGTGTTTCTTATCCTAAGAGTCACTGTGAGAAATATCCTTGATAAAGTAACATTGAATTGAAGAGGGCGACTTCTGCTTCTCGGCAAGATGGTGTGAGAGGGAGCTGATATACCCAACCCACCTGAAACAATCCAAAGGCAATAAAGAAAAAATCTATGGAACAACGATTTTCAAAAATCTGGGCATTAGGCAAGGAAGGACAGTGACTCCTAAGGGATGATAAACCAATAAGGGAGTTATGTGAACACCCAGCTCTCTGCCTTGAGTTTTCCTGGCCTGGGAGCAGAGGCAGCAACCCAGGTAACACCTGGCAACTCCCTGAGTTGAGGAGACACAGCTGAGTTTCCAAAAAGGCGCTCCAAGGGGCCAGAGTTTGCAGGACCCAGCGCCGGAGAGTAGAGCACAGTGCAGAAGGAGACAACGGGAGAGGTCTGTTGTGGGGGATTCCTGGAGTCTTCAGCTGAGGCTTGGCTGGCACAGGCATGTGAGAAGCCCAGAGGCCAGGGAAGAGCCATCAGAAAGGACTAGAAGGAACAGTGTCTTTTGCCAAGAATGACACCTGGTCCTACCAACTAGACTGAAAAACCTCAAAATTCACAGACATGGGTGGAATACTCAGAAGCGTCTTGCCTCAGTAGCAGAGAATAATCAGTCCTAAACTAAATGCAGCTCTGGTCCTAACAAGTCTTAAAAGCACACCTTAGGCCAGGTGTGGTGGCTCACGCCTGTAATCCCAGAACTTTGGGAGGCCCAGGTGGGCAGATCACAAGGTCAGCAGATCGAGACCATTTTGGCCAACATGGTGAAACCCTGTCTCTACTAAAAGTACAAAAATTAGCCAGGTGTGGTGGTGTGCGCCTGTAGTCCCAGCTACTCAGGAGGCTGAGGCAGGAGAATCACTTGAACGTAGGAGGCAGAGGCTGCAGTGAGCTGAGATAGTGCCACTGCACTCCAACCTGGGCAATAGAGCAAGACTCTGTCTCAAAAAAAAAAAAAAAAAAAAAAAAAACAGACCTTAAAGGGATCAAACTGATTTTAAGTGATTCAACCACCATCCGTAGGATACAAAGTGGTGAGTTTTGTTATGAACCAAATAACTCAGTCAAACTGGGATGTGAAGCAGTTCACTTATTTTACTTTCATGTGTATCTTTTAAATTATTGTGTACCTTTGTTCCCTTAAAAATATAGTTATCAAAACAATGTTTAAATAGTCTAAGATTTGTCTTTGTGTAGTTTAATGCCTGCATAATGGAATTCTGATGCACTCTGCCGGCAGTTTCAGAATGCAGCACACAGTATACTCCGTTAGGGGGTTCTGTAAGACTAAGAAATACGACACTCTTGTGCTCTTTAAAAATAGATTGTAATTCTGTAAGAGAGAACATGTGCTAGCAGCCTGTTTCATCTCTTTCACCAATAGTGTCTTTGAGCACTAGAAAAAATAACGCTGCAACAAAATGAATCTTGGCATAGAAGAAATAGCATCTCATTATCATTTAACTTCTGTTCGTTTCAATAAATATGCAATGAATGTACATTAACTGTCACCATTCCCGGCCCTGGGACTGAGAGTTGACTAAGGCACAGCCCGTAACCAATAAGTTAAAGTGTACATGTGACCCAAGAATGATTCAAAGCACACACACTCGTGATACATGAAATGTTTAAAATGGCATTTATTGTATCTAGGGCTATTGGAGATACATGAATTTGAAAACTAAGTTGGGGATTGGATATATGAGGAGAACTTGTTAAATGTAAGATCTTTACACTATTGTACATTTTACAGGACAATGTTTTAGCATATACTAATGAACTTAAAAGTGTTTTTACAACTCAGTTATTTTTGAAAGCAAAAAATTATATTTTTAATATATCAAAGCTAAAATCTTTTCATGTACTTCTTGAGCTTTAGATTTGAGGAGATAATTGCCAACCAGAGATAGGAAACCTGGAGTAGACAGAAAAAGAGAGGAAGGGAAAAAGGATATATGCGAGGCAGGGAGAGAATATGAATGAATCCTGATAATCTTGTTTGAGTTCTTGGGTCCTGTCAGGCCCAAAAGGCAAGGTGCAAAGCAAATCCGCCCATGGACATCCCCCATGATTGCAGCCAATTCCCTTGTGCCTTAAGCTGGTTTCTGGCATTTGTAACACAAACTAAAGTGCCACATGTTTCAGTAGAAGCAATGGAAAATTGTTTTAAATATTTTAAATTATGAATAAATGTAACTATAAAAAAGTTATAAGATTACACAGATTACTATAACAGTTTTATTTAGATGGCAATTTGTAGTAGAAAGGAAAGATGCAATTAGGTTATATAATAAATCAAGCAAAGGCAGTTTGTTAACAACTAAAGGGGGTTGGTTACAGGCAGCATAAAAAAGAATAGCTAACACTCCCCAGGGGTCAGGTAGTGAACAGCATCTTGTAAACTTACTATCTTGTTCAATCCTTAGAACCAACCTGTGATTTACTGTTTATTATTCTTGTTCAACAGATTGAGGAAGTTGAGGCCCAGATACATCAGCTATAGTATCCAAGGTCACAGAATGAATACACAATGGAATAGGGAAGTAATACATGGAACTGGGAATGCACCGAATGTGGGGCGAGATACAGAAAAAACACTCTCTGGATTGGAACATGGGGACCACTGCAAAGATAAGTAGGAAAGCACATTAGGGCAGTGCCGCGGGCAGGATTATAGATCCCTAAATGCCAAGCTACACAAATAGAAATCAAAATAGCTAAAAAGCGGCTTTGGTTCCCAGGTGAAACTCCTTGGACCTAAGGCGTCTAGATTCTTATTTTCTCTCTGAACTCCTCCAGCTGTTGCCAAATTAGTACCCACAAAGTGATTCCATAATCATGAATCCAACTTCTCAAACTTAAATTACAACACGTGCCCATAATAATCATGACCATGGCAACTATCTGCTGAGCTCTCCCTGTGTGCCAGGTACTATGTTAAGCACTCTGCCTGCATTGTCCCAATGTCCTCCACGTGATCACCCTATGACCCCATCCCCATTACAATACCCTGCAAGGTAGGGTTATCTCCATTTTACCCAAGAGAAAACTGAGGCTGAAAAGGGCTTGAAACACGGCAGATCTCCTGGTTACTGACCACAACTGTCGCATCTGGTAACATTCTTTCATGGCAATTATCAATTGCTATTTATGACATTTGTAACACTGACTCCCTATTAGACTTTAAATTCCATAAAGGAATTCTTGGTCAGTGCTCTGTCTTCAGTAGCTAACAGAGCTTGACATCTATGAGGCACATAAAAATATTGAATGAATATAAACAGTAAACATCCAAAGAAGAAAATGTCAAAAATAATTAACAGTGGTTATTTAGTGGTACTATGTTTTTAATTCACTTATCTGAATATCTGTATACATTACATGTTGGTAATAATTAGCATGCATTCCTTTATATGTATAAAAATATACAAAACATTAGACAAAAAGTTCTATTAAAAATCTGGAAAACAACTGTCATCTATATGGAAGAGTTTTGTTTGTTCTTTTGTGCAAATAGGCAGTTAAAATACCTTCAAAATTAGCTAATTAGGAAATACGGGCCAGGCACAGTGGCTCACACCTGTAATCCCAGCACTTTGGGAGACAAAGGCAGGAGGATCCCTTGAGCCCCAGAGTTCACGACCAGCCTAGTCAACATGGCAAGACCCCGTCTCTACTTAAAAAAAAAAAAAAAAAAGAGGGAGGGAGGAAGGAAGGAAGGAAGGAAGGAAGGAAGGAAGGAAGGAAGGAAGGAAGGGAGGGAGGAAGGGAGGGAGGGAGGGAGGGAGGAAGGAAGGAAGGAAGGAAGGAAGGAATGAAGGAAGGGAAGGTAGGTTGGTTCATATATTCCAAGACTTTCTGGAACTGGAAATCGGTATTTCATATGAGATTTCTGCTGGCAAAACTTGAGCCTTAATGTGTTACTAGGGAATCCCTGGATCCACGAGTATCTCCTGTGGACACTGTTCCCACATGGCCCACCAGCATTTGTGATGCCAGTAGAGAACAGGACTGGGCCCTGATAAGTAGGGCAGAATGGAAAGATCGATGAATATCCAACCTTCACATGGAATATCAGAGAAAAATGACTCCCTTTTTGGTTTTGCTTTTCAAGTTTTTGTAGGGCAACTGTACCCCACTGGAGAACATTTTCAGATAGTGTTGTCCACGCTCACACATACACACACACACACACCATTCTTGTTAAGTTTTAACTTTTTCACATCCTTATGAATTTATAGTGCAATAATCATTTCCAAAGATGTTTCAATTTCTGTTATAATACCTCCAGAAAGTTTACATTATTTCACACTACTCATTATTTTATTTTTAATTTATAATAAATGGAAGTTGAAGCCAAACAATACTTTTCAGAAAGTTTGCTATGTCGCCATTCCATATTGACAAACTTAAAAAAAGCGGGGGGGGGGGGGGGGATTTGTTATAACTTGTCGCCTGGCAACCATGACAAACAGCTGCTGCAACCATCACACCTATAAATACGTTCTGGCTCGGAGATCCTTCATTCTCAGCGAGTGACTAAGGGCCTCATGCTCTCTACTGGTAGTGGACATCTGTTGATGCTAATTCCTGTTGAATTTTTCTTAGAAAGGTCAGTCAGTATCTGGTTACAGATTTTAACATTTCTTAGTGTAATGTGTTAGAATTTTTTTTTAATCCTGTGGATACTTACTATGTTCCTCTGTGTGTGGGCACTTGCATGTGAGTGTATGTAGGCAGAGAAACAAAATACAAACAGATATATTTCTCTGCATGAGCACTCACAGAATTAGAACCATGACAAAGCAAATAAGATGTGTCAACTGGAGGATTAAAAAAAGCAAACACAAGATTAAGAAATTACATAGCACTCAACTTGAAGCGTTCACTTTCTCAGGCCAATTAAGCCACGTGAGCAACTCCTCCCAAGGCCAGGGACCAGAAGGCGCCAGTGAGTGCCGGCTTTTTCGGCCTGGAGCAGCTTTCTGCCCAGAGAGCCCCACCTTCCTCAGGGCAACTTCGTGTTCTATTTGGGGCTCTCCCTTTTTTTATACCAAGTTTAAAACGAGTCAGAGATCAGCTACCTACTTTTGCGATTGAGCCTTTCCACCTCCCATCTCAAACTCAGCACTGCTACTTCTCCAGGTGATCATCAATCATCCAATCCACCTAGATCATTTGGGAGGCTGACACTCAACTACCCATTATAGTATTTATTACAGTTTCAAGTTTCTATGAACAAGATGCCAAGTATAAGTCATTTTTCAGCGTTTTAATTTTAATAACTAGACTTTCATAAGCCCAGGGCATGAGTAATGCAAACTCCATTACTAGCTCAGGACAAGCACCTACTTGAGACCTGCAGGAGATTCAACACCCTTTCATTTGTGAATGCCAAGATTTGCTTCAATCACTGTCCCCGAGGGCAGAAAATATTTCTACTTTATTCCTGAAGGACAGATAATATCAGATAGCCAAGAAACACTCCTCAGGGAAAACAAAACTGTTGTTGTGAAGCAAGTTTGCTAATTTAGATGTAAGCCTTTTCTTGCATTCCACTTAGGACCCACAATTTCCAATGAATTTCAACCCAGGGTTTACTGTAGTTGGAGTCAAAAGTAAATGTCCCTTCCCTGTATTGTAACATTTGGCCTACTTATATGAAACCTGTGACGATACTAAAAATTATGCTTCCTACAGCACAAAAAAAATGTCATTAGCAGTACTGTTCCTAATTTTGCTTTTTAGAGATGGTATCCATCACACTGGGCCTGAGCACCAGGTATATACAACTCAAACACTGAATTCTCAAGTTTCTCCAAAGTGCTTTTATTATGAAGGCCAATTCAATTTACTTTTGTTTGGAGAATCAATGTTTGTAATAAAAAGCGAAAACCTGGAAGATGGCAAACCTGCAGTGACTATCGCACCACATGGAGATACTCAGTCAAGATGAGATATTCAGTCAAGTTGAGGGCTGTTTAATTAGGTCATGTTCCAAACTCAGTCCTTTAAAGAGTGTATCTCATTTATCTTCACATAAATAATCAGAGGCTTTTAAAGGAATACACTCTTACTAAGAGAATCAGACCCTTATCAGTCAACAGAAAAAAATGACAATGCTTGCTTAACTTGCCCTTAGTCTCTCTCAATAGCAGATTTTGAGAATAAGCTATTATGTAAATAGTACATGTATTAATGGTAAATTAATAAATATAATATTCAACAACAGTATGCAGGGAAGATGGGTATGGGTATGAACTCAGGATTACAGATGACACAAACAAGAAATGGTAGAAAGTTAATGATATGGTTTGAATCTGTGTCTCCACAAAATCTCATGTTGAATTGTAGTCCCAAGTGTTGGAAGTGGGGCCTGGTAGGAGGTGGTTGAATCAGGGGGCAGACTCTCATAAATGGCTTAGTACCATCCCCTTGGTGCTGTGCTCATGATGGTGAGTGAGTTCTCAAGAGATCTGGTTGTTTAAAAAGTGTGTGGCACCTACCCCCTCTCTCTCTTACTCCTGCTCTGGCCATGTAAGACGTGCCTTGCTTCCTCTTTGCCTTCTGCTATGATTGGAAGCTTCCTTAGGCCTCCCCAGAAGCAGAAGCCGCTATGCTTCCTGTAGAGCCTACAGAACCATGAGCCAATTAAAACTCTTTTCCTTATAGATTACCCAGTCTCCAATATTTCTTTATAGCAGTGAAAGAACAGACTAATACAGAAAATTGGTACCAAAGAGTGGGGGCATTGCTATAAAGATATCTGAAAATGTGGAAGCAGCTTTGAGACTGGGTAATAGGCAGAAGTTGCAAGAGTTTGGAGAACTCAAAAGAAGACAGAGATGAAGGAAAATTTGGAACATCCTGGAGACTTGAATGGTTGTAGCCATTTGTATCGCTATGCTGGTAGCGATATGGAAAGTGAAGACCAGGCTGATGAGGTCTCAGGTGGAAATGAGGATCTTACTGGGAACTGGAGCAAAGGTTACTTTTACTATGCCTTAAGCAAGGCAACTGGCTGCATTGTGTCCCTGCCCTGTGAAACTCTGAACTTAAGAGTGATGATTTAGGGTATCTGGTGGAAGAAATTTCTAAGTAGCAAGGCGTTCAAGATGCAGCCTGGCTGCTTCTAAAAACCAATGCTCATATGTGTGAGCAAAGAAATGATGTGTAACTGGAACTTACATTTAAAAGGAAAACAGACCAAAAAAGTTTGAAAAATACGCAGCCTGGCCATGTGGTAGAAAAGAAAAGCCCATTTTTTAGGAGAGGAATTTAAGCAGGCTGCAGATATTTGCATAAGTAAAAAGGAGCCAAGTGCAAATAGCCAAGTCAACAGGGAAAAAGCCCCATTGTCAAATGCATTTCAAAGACCATCTAGCAACCCCTCCCATCACAGGCCCAGAGGCCTAGGAGGACAGAATGGTTTTTGTGGGCCAGCCAGGCCACATCTGCCCTGAACAGCCTTGGGACACTGCTCCCTACATCCCAGTCATTCCAGTTCCAGCCATGGCTCAAAGAGGCCCAGGTACAGCTTGGGCTGCTGCTTCAGAGGGTGCAAGCCATAAGCCTTGGTGGCTTCCATGTGGTGTTAAGCCTGTAGGTGTACAGAGTGCAAGAGTTGAGGCTTGGCAGCTTCTGCCTAGATTTCAGAGGATGTATGGAAAACCCTGGGTGTTCAGGCAGAGGCCTGCTGCAAGGGTGGCACCCTCAAGGAGAATCTCTACTAAGGCAATGAAGAGGAGAAACATATGATTGGAGCACCCGTATGAAGTCCCCACTGGGGCACTGCCTAGTGCAGCTGTGAGAAGAGGGCTACCATTCTCCAGACTCCAGAATGATAAGTCTACCAGAAGCTTGCACCCTCAGGCTGGAAAAGTCACAGGCACTCAGCACCAGTCCATGACAGCAGCTGCAGGGGCTGAACCCTGGAAAGCCACAGGGCAGAGATGCCCAAGGACTTGGGAAACCATCCTTCACACAAGTGTGCCCTGGATATGTCACAGAGAGTCAAAGGAGATTATTTTGGAGCTTTAAGATTTAATGACTGACCAGCCAGGTTTCAAACTTGCATGGGACTTTTCGCCTCCTTAGTTTTGACCAATTTCTCCCATTTGGAACAGGAATATTTACCCAATGCCTGTACCCCATTGTATCTTGGAAGTAACTAACTTGTTTTTTATTTTACAGGCTCATGGGGGTAAGGGACTAACCTTGTCTCAGGTGGAACTCTGTACTTTTGGCTTTTGAGTTAATGCTGGAATAAGTTAAGGTTTTGGGGAGACTATTTGGAAGCATGATCGTATTTTGAAATGTGAGAAGGACATGAGATTTGGGGAGCCAGGGGCCAAATGATATGCTTTGGATCTGTGTCCCTGCCCAAATCTCATGTTGAATTGTAATCCCCAGTGTTTGGGCTGGGGCCTAGTGGGAAGTGATTGGATCACACAGTCCGATTTCTCATGAATGGCTTAGTGCTATGAAATACCTGAGACTGGATAATTTATAAAGAAAAGAGGTTTAACTGGCTTACGGTTCTGCAGGCTGTACAAGAAGCACAGCAGCTACTGCTTGCTATATATTAAAAATACCTTCTGTATAACGGAATGGATCAACTCTGAATTCTGTTATGAATCAACTCATTAGCAAATGAAATTAATGTTCTTGTAACCATTTATGCTAAAGAATGTAGGGATATAGTAATACACAAATCACAGCAGCATGGCCACCACAGATGATACTGGGAGGCCATTCGGGGGTCTGACTAATCCACATGAGGAATCTGGGTTTCTCTGCTTGTAAAATAAGAAGCTGAATGTTAACCTTTTTTGGATCATGGCCCTCTTTGAAATATCTGTGGATCCTTATGGCTGCAGTCTTCACTGATGTTATCTTTCCTTAGCAAAGCCAGTAAAATATAGAACTAGAAATTCTGTGTTTAATCAAAGCAAGGATCTCTGATTTCAATGGAAACAAAAATGGGGGTTAAAACGCAAAGGCAAATTTATGAGAAACAATGGTTGCTGCTACATGTCAGGGCCTAATTACCTGGGAGTAATTAAATCTTCCTTTCTCATTTTCATCATGGGTCTTAATAAGGCTATTATAACCTGTCCTTATATATTGCAAATAATGGTCACTTCCAAGCTACTTTTTAAATGTCAGATAGCATCCTCCTTCCCTTATCTAGAATGGTATACATTAGTTATTAATTCCAAAGCATATTAAAGAGAGACTGGTATTTGAGTCAGGTGTGACAAGACAAAAATTTTTAAAAAACAGATGGTGCGGCCAGGCACAGTGGCTCACGCCTGTAATCCCAGCACTTTGGGAGGCCGAGGCAGGCAGATCATGAGGTCAGGAGATCGAGACCATCCTGGCTAATGGTGAAACCCCATCTCTACTAAAAATACAAAAAATTAGCTGGGTGTGGTGGTGGGCGCCTGTACTCCCAGCTACTCGGGAGGCTGAGGCAGGAGAATAGCATGAAACCGGGATGCAGAGCTTGCAGTGAGCCAAGATCGTGCCACTGCACTCCAGTCTGGGTGACAGAGCAAGACTCTGTCTCAAAAAAAAAAGGGGGGGACGGTATGAATATTCTTAGACTCAGGGTATAAGTTGAGTGCTGACTGGGGACTAACAAACCTAGCAGTCCACCGCTGTGGTATTCGATTCAATCCAATAAATCTTCACTTAGGTGTGGGGACTGAGGGGGTTATCAAATTGCCAATTGATTTAGGGCTTCAAACAAATCGATGTATTAGGCATGTTTCTAGTTTTATTTATTTAAAAAAGGAACAAGAATTTAATGATAGAAGTCAAATCCAAGTAAAGGATCATTCTAAACTTTTCTGCTCATCCCCCACAAACCTTTTTAGTTTTGTCCAAACTTTAAAAAATAAAAAAAGGAGCATTAGCAACTTGCTCCTACTCTCTCCAATGCATTTAACTTAATTTTCATAAACAGCTATATGTATTACAATATAGGTTTTCCTATCATATCAAATGTCAAAGCAACAGTGGTCTAAACAAGAGACAAGTTCATTTCTCCCCTATGTCACAGCAGAGCATAGAGGTCTCAGGCTGATATGGGACATCCATAATGTTGGAGACCCAGGCCCTTTCCATCTCATTGCTCAGACACTGTCAAATCACACTGCCACCCCATGGACCTTCCCCCATCCACACTGCCACCAGCAGGAAGGGGTAAAAAGAAGCCACGATAAGTCCCTTTTCTCTTTAAAGTCATGGCCTACAAGTTGCCTGTGCAACTTCCATTCTCCTCCCACTGGCTGGGACATAGAAACATGGCCATGCCTACCTGCAAGAAAGTCTAGGAAACATAGTTCAATTGCTGGTGGCCACCACCCAGCTGAAACTCAGAATTCCATTACCCAGAAAAGAAAGGGAAGCTGGGTATTTTGGAACAACCAACAGAATCTGCCACAACAATTATCTTTTTGATCCCTTATTTCATCAGTTTACATAATTTTATGGAATTACAATGGAAACAATGGGCACAAAGAGATTTGAGAATAAACACAACGGATTCAGCAAGCACACAACTCAAATGGTAGAAGCCGTGAGATACAGAGTGGGAGTAGGCAAACATTTTCCGTCAAGGGACAGACAGTAGACATTTTTGGCTTTGTTGGCTATACAACTCTGCCACTGTAGCACGAAGGCAGCCATAGACAATATGAAAATGAAATAACATGGTTGTGATCCAATAACTTCATATAAAAAAATCAGGCTGCAGGGTGGATTTGGGCCCAGGCACAGGAGTCTACTAGTTCAGGGTGTCATAGGTTCAGACACATGGCTATATAAAGGTGATAAAAATCACTAATTCCGCAGGCTACTAGGAACTATTAAGAGAGCTTCTACTCTAATAGCACCTCCCATTTATTGAGCACACACCAAGTGCTAGGCATGACATTAGGAGCTTTATTATTATCTCTAATCCTCACAACAATCTGACGAAGTGGGTAAAATGCCTTTCTTATCTGCTTTTCCAGATAAGAAAGCAGACACAGCCAAGAAGAGGCAACCAGGATCAGAACCCAGTCTTTCCAGCCTCAATCCACCAGCCTCCAAAGCCCGTTCTCTTCCAGATGAAACAAGTTCCTCTATGGAAGTTGGATGAAAAATTGTCATTTGGCTAGCAATAAGTGAAATAAATGCACACAATTTCTTGTCACACTACTGGCAAAGCTGCTATGTCAGATTTGACATGTAAAGTATTACAATGACAAAGGCTTTCCTCTGATCTTAAAATAGCCCCTGCCTAGCAGTTAACCCGGGCTGTAGCAGGAAGGCACCTAACCTTCAGATTTTCCTGGGTAAAGTTGCCAAGGTCATAAGCTTCACAACATTGGTAACTAATAGGGGTGGGGGGGATAAAAGTCAAGTTCCCATCAACATCACTGACCACTTATAAGGTCTTTGAAAGTTTATCTAAATAAAGAGAAGGATTATCACCCTCTGTCCTCATCTCAGGATAGGCATTTACCATTCCACCACTGCCATGCATGGCAGACCACACTAATGTGTCATAGCACTCTTTCCAGAAAATTCCCAACAAGGCCTCATGATCCTATTAGAGCTCCAGGCACCATTTCCAGTTTATAGGAGTTGGCATGAGAGAATGAAGTCATCAAACCCTCAACACTTGCCTTATGGGACACAACAGCTTCCAATTTTCCCCTCAACTATGCCCAAAAAAAAGGGATTATCAGTTACCTCCTTTATCATCAGTGCCAATGTTTGCTGTGCCTTAGTTTATTGAACAAATCTCTTCTTGTTTCAGCAAGCAAGTCAATTCATTCGAGGTTTATAATTTCTCTATGCATTCATTTTATAATGAAGTCTATCTCAAAGCCTTCCTGAGCACAAACAAATATGCTTCCAAAAGGAAGTTTTCACAATATTTCAGAATGCAGAAACTACGACTACAGTCATGCATCATTTACCAATGGGGATATGTTCTAAGAAATGCATCATTAGGCTATTCTGTCACTGTGTGAACACCACAGAGTATACTTAGACAAACCTGGATGGGATAGCCTACTACACACCGAGGCTATAGGGTACAGCCTACTGCTTCCAGGCTACAAACCTATACAGCACACTGCTGTACTGAATACTGCAGGCAATTATAACACAATGGTAAGTATCTGTGCATCTAAACATAGAAAAGGTACAATAAAAATATAGAATAAAAATTTTTTAAAATGGGGCCGGCGCAATAGTTCACGCCTGTAATCCCAATACTTTGGGAAGTCGAGGCAGATGGATTGCTTGAGTTCAAGAGCTCAAGACCAGCCTGGACAACATGGCAAAACCCAATCTCTACAAAAAATACAAAGATTAGCTGGCATGGTGGTGCATGCCTGTAGCTGCAGCTACTCAGGAGGCCGAGGCAGGAGGATCACTTGAGCCCAGGAGGTCGAGGCTGCAGTGAGCCAAGATCGTGCCAATGCACTCCAGCCTGGGCAACACAGCAAGACCCTGTCTCAAAAAAAAAAAAAGAAAAAAAAATAGTGCACCTATATAATGTACTTACCGTGGATGGAGCTTGTGGGACTAGAACTTTCTCTGGGTGAGTCAGTGAGCAATGAGTGAATGTGAAGGCCTAGGACATTACTGTGCACTACTGTAGACTTTGCAAACGCTGTACACTTACTGAGTTAAATTCTTTAAATTTTTCTTTAATAATTGCCTTAGTTTACTGTAACTTTTTTACTGAATAAACTTTTTAATTTTTTAAGTTTTTGACTCTTGTAATAACGCTTAGCCTAAAACAC
The DNA here is from genome assembly GCF_007565055.1 of Rhinopithecus roxellana. NCBI lineage: Eukaryota > Metazoa > Chordata > Mammalia > Primates > Cercopithecidae > Rhinopithecus > Rhinopithecus roxellana. The sequence continues at coordinate 98,530,296 of NC_044551.1, forward strand.
ATTGGATAGCTGTACAAAAACATTTTCTTTCTTTTTCTTTGTTTTAGACGTTTTTTACTATTTTTAATTTTTGATTTTTTTTTTTTTTTTTTTTACTTTTTAAACTTTTTTGTTAAAAACTAAGACACAAACACACACATTAGCCTTGGCCTACCCAGGGACAGGATGATGGAGACATCACCAGGCAACAGGGACTTTTCCACTCCGGTGCAATCTTCCGGAACCACTGTCACATATGCAGCCATGTCTTTATGTGGCGCATGACTGTATTTAGAATTAACGTTCGGTTTACTTCAATCATGGAGGCTACCCCAGTCACTCTGGAGGAAAAGTTACCACCACTAATGTTATAAGCTACTCCAGAAACATATATGTGCCATATAATTTGTGATTCCTGGAGAGAATGTTCAATGCAATAGAAACTAGTAATTTCCAAGAAACATAAACACACTTATAACCCCCTTACCTAATCTAAAATAGAGTTTATAATTTTTACAGGTATCATATTAAGATTCTGCACCGATAGATGGGTTTGTTTTCTTTTCAAAATGAAGCACTTGCTTACAATTCAACCAAACCATCACCATGCGATGTCACTTCCTGAGTCAGAGTATTATTTGTGCGCAGCTCCTTCTGTTTTGTTTATATGGCTAGCAAGGAGGCCATTCCTGATGGTAATGACCATGTGACACTCATTCACCACCACCAGCATCCTGTGTGGGTGTCTGCCCACCTCTGGGAATGCCAGGCTTCACCAATGAAACACTTGCATGTTGAGGACATAGCAACCCTTCATAAATCACTGTTACTAGTGAGAGAACATTCTGGGCTTCAACCCTTTCCCTCAACTGTTCCCATATCAGGCACTCACAACCACAATCCTCCCTTCCAAAGTAAAGAATCTGCAGTCTGGTAATTCCCCCCTGCCCCCAATGACACAACTAAGGGCCACAGAGCAATATCTTTTATACCCTCCATGGTATTTACTCAGCAGGTAACAATTACACCTAGGGCAGGCCAACTCTGCAAAAATGAGGCTGAAGCAGGACAGAGGTTGTGGCCTGGCCTGAAAGACCATGGAAGCCTCCCTCTAAGATGGTCATTTCTTCCATCTCCCTAATGAGAGGATGAGCTTCTCCATATGAAGTGTCCTCTTGACATATGCACAGAGCCCATGGGCTTCTCCCAGGACAGCTGGGATATTCCCTACACCACCGTTGCCCAACTTCTGCCTCAGGATACTTTGTGACCTATATGAATTGCAATGCATTGCTACATCCAGGTTTTGCCTCACGACTCTATCATTTTGGACTCAGTGACAGCAGGTGCCATGGTTTTAAGAAGGCAGTTCACTGGTGTGACGGTACAAGGAGAGCAAAGAGAGAGATGAGAGAATGGGTGAATGAGAGATTGGGAGGCTAAAGAACATGAAGGGAAGAAGAAGAAGGTCATGTGAAAGAAGATCATGCAAGAGTGCCTTCCAGAGGGTTCTACACACTTGCTAGAGGAGAGCTGAAATTTTACCTCCAAACCTCCAAATGGCTCAATCAGAAATGGAAATAGGACCAGTCAGAAGATTCAGAGTGCTCAAAAGACTAAAGCAAACCAACTGCACAAAAGACATATGCATGCCCTGAGCCTGAAATTCGCTGTGTGGGTACTCATCTCTCCATAAGATGCACTGGGCAGACATCCTTGCTTTCCCCCTAAAGAGTAAATACTTTCGGGCCGGGCGCGGTGGCTCAAGCCTGTAATCCCAGCACTTTGGGAGGCCAAGACGGGCGGATCACGAGGTCAGGAGATCGAGACCATCCTGGCTAACACGGTGAAACCCCGTCTCTACTAAAAATACAAAAACTAGCCGGGCGAGGTAGCGGGCGCCTGTAGTCCCAGCTACTCGGGAGGCTGAGGCAGGAGAATGGCGTGAACCCGGGAGGCGGAGCTTGCAGTGAGCTGAGATCTGGCCACTGCACTCCAGTCCGGGCGACAGAGCGAGACTCCGCCTCAAAAAAAAAAAAAAAAAAAAAAAAAAGAGTAAATACTTTCACTCAGCACGGCCTATGGCATAAGATCAATGTTCACATGTGTTAAAACAATCCTAGGAAGGGTCAAAATAAGATGAACCAACCACAAAGAGCCCACAGACCCTGTGGACCAGACTGACCAGGAATGCACTCCGGAGCTGTTTGGGGAGTTGGAGCTTCTCCTAAAAAGGGGCCCCAGGTAACTCTGCACACCCCCTAGAGGTGACTACCACCTAGAGAGAGTGGGTAGACCACACATTAAGGACCTGCCCTATATATTATGTCTGGCAATCGGGATTTTCTCTAGCGGTAAACCAGATGTTTTCACTCAGTGTGACCTATTTTGTATTGCTTAAGGAAATGTGTAACTTATGTATCATTATTATTACTGTTAACAACTACTTCTGAGGACTTAATGAGCCATTCACTAAAGTGAATAGTTAATGTGGCTTACCATATTTAATCTATAGAACAAACCTATAAAGTAGGTATTATTATCCCCATTTTGCAGATGACAAAATGAAATTCAGAGAGGTTAAGTAGCTTACCCCAGGTCACCCAGCTAGTACCTGGTGAGGCTGAGATTTGCAGCCAGGAGTAAAAACAGCATTGCATCATTCTAAAACCCATGTTCATAGTCACCCAGCAGAATGGTTACAACGGTTAAAATCGTTCAGTGTTTACACTTTAAAATACAAGCTTCAATTAACTGGAAAGTTATTCCACGTAGAAGAGCTTATTCATCAAGCGACTACGCATCATTCTGTTAGGGAAAGAGGTCATTGGCCTGCAAATTTTTTTTTTTTTTTTTTTTTGACACATAGTCTCTCTCTGTTGCCCAGGCTGGAGTGCAGTGGTGTCATCTCGGCTCACTGCAACCTCCACCTCCCAGGTTCAAGCAATTTTCCTGCCTCAGCCTCCCAAGCATCTGAGACTACAGGCATGTGCCACCACGCCTGGCTAAATTTTTTGTATTTTTAGTAGAGACAAGGTTTCACCATGTTGGTCAGGCTGGTTTTGAACTCGTGACCTCAAATGATCCACCTGCCTCAGCCTCCCAAAATGCTGGGATTACAGGCGTGAGCCACCGCGCCCAGCCTGGCCTGCATTTTTTTAAGAGCACAGAGAGCACCAGATGGCAAGTACTACCAGAGATATCCTTCCCACTAACAAATGATAAAATTTTATAGTCATAAATATTAAGTAAGCATTTTTTTTCTCTTTCAGTTAGTTGTAAATTAAAGCCCAATTTCTTTGGCATTCTTCCCAAGGGAAAAGTGGGCTCTATGTCCCCTCCCCTCTAATCAGGGCTCTTGGGCTGCCTGACCAATTGAATATGGTGGGAATGACGCTGTCCCAGCTTCTGAGCCCAGGCCTTAAGAAACAGGCAATAATAAAGGTGGGTTAATCCAAAGGATAGGATATTTTTGCAGGCATTTAAAAATGCTTCCAATATGTCTAGATGCCACTGAGAAATGCTGGTGAGAGAAAAAAAGCAGCAGACAAAATTGTACATATGAGATACTTATTATTAACTTTGCCAAGAAAATATATTCAGTAAGAAACAGAAGACAGTATAACAGTATTTTTTTGGGCATTAAGATTACAGTTGATCTCTTTGCCATTATATTTTTTTCCCAATACTATTTTTATCTTCCCAAATGAACAGCTATAACATCCTTTAGTGGGAAAATTGTTTAAAGAGACATTGTTTTTAAAATATACAAATAGTAGTGTATCAGGCTTGCTCTCAGACAAGACTTCATGTCCACATAGTTTCTGCAGGACCCAGAATAGCCCACTGTGGAGAAGCAGCAAGATGCTCTAATGTATTTAGACACAGATTTGCCATAAAGAGACAAGAGGCGGGGAATAAAGGGAAGCCCACACAATTAGGCTTTTGTCCTGTCAGTCACCCTCCCCATGGCCACCCATAGCAGCTGCAGCCCTCCTTGGTTACGGTAAACCAGAGAAACCTTCATCACATTTTACGAACAGCAGAAAAGAATTAGTCACTCTGTGTGTAGAAAACAGAAATCAGCTTTCACAGCGGTGTGATTACAGGAAACTCACTGGGGCACTGCAAGGGTTTAGGAAGCACACCACTTATTAACCGGTGATTCAGATATCTCACGCAAAACAAACTCAACAAACTCTCTTGTATCAAAAAGATTGCATTATTCTACATGTTCTTAATCAATTTTAAATATTAGCCCAGCTGGGACAAATAGAATTTCAAAAGTGGTTCACATTTTCCATCTCTAAGAGACATTTTCCATGACTATCATAGAAGAGTGGAAGAAAAATAAATAATTCCATAGGCCAGGTGCAGTGGCTCATACCTGTAATCCTAGCACTTTGGGAGCCTGAGGTGGGTGGATCACGAGGTCAGGAGTTCAAGACCAGCCTGGCCAAGATGGTGAAACCCCCATCTCTACTAAAAATACAAAAAAATTAGCTGGGCGTGGTGGCGGGCACCTATAATACCAGCTCCTTGGGAGGCTGAGGCAGAGAAGTGCTTGAACCCGGAGGCAGAGGTTGCAGTAAGTCAAGATTGCACCACTGCACTCCAGACTGGGTGACAGAGCGAGACTCCGTCTCAAAAAAATATATATATATATATACAAGGGCACGGTGGCTCAAGCCTGTAATCCCAGCACTTTGGGAGGCCGAGACGGGCGGATCACGAGGTCAGGAGATCGAGACCATCCTGGCTAACATGGTGAAACCCCGTCTCTACTAAAAATACAAAAAAAAACTAGCCGGGCGAGGTGGCAGCGCCTGTAGTCCCAGCTACTCGGGAGGCTGAGGCAGGAGAATGGCATGAACCCGGGAGGCGGAGCTTGCAGTGAGCTGAGATCTGGCCACTGCACTCCAGCCTGGGTGACAGAGCAAGACTCCGTCTCAAAAAAAAAAAAAAAAAATACAAAAAGAAAACTAAATCATTCCTGCTACAAACTTTTGCTGAATGTCTATTACACCTTAGGGATATATAAATGAAGGAGCCACAGCACAGTCAGAATCAAATGCTCACTCTTATGTCGGCCCACAATCAGTGGTGTATTGGGACTGACCTCCGCAGGCTCATGAGGGCCAATATTTTTATTCTCTTTCCAGCTCTACTGTTTTTTAAATTTTTATTTTAAGTTCTGAGGTACATGTACAGGATGTGCAGGTTTGTTATATAGGTAAATGTGTGCCATGGTGGTTTGCTGCACCTATCAACCCATCACCTAGTATTAAGCCCGGTATGCATTAGCTATTTTTCCTAATGCTCTCCCTCCCCTCAACCCATCCCCCAACAGGCCCCAGTGTGTGTTGTTCCCCTCTCTGTATCCACGTGTTCTCACTGTTCAGCTCCCACTTACAAGTGAGAACACACGGTGTTTGATTTTGTGTTCCTGCATTAGTTTGCTGAGGATAATGGCTTCCAGCTCCATCCATGTCCCTGCAAAGGACACAATCTTATTCCTTTTTATGGCTACATCGTATTCCATGGTGCATATGTACCACATTTTCTTTATCCAGTCTATTGTTGATGGGCATTTGGGTTGATTCCATGTCTTTGCTATTGTGAATAGTTCCAGCTCCACTTTGAGTGACCTCACGTGGTGATGTGAAATCAACCGCAGTGGGAGTATTTCCATGACAGGAATCAGCAAATGCTAAAAATCAGGCATTCTCTACCACAGAGAGCAGATTCCATGACATTCACCATCACACCACTGCCTACACGGCCCAGTGAAGGACTCTTATATACCTCTCCCACTTCAGCCACTCTCTCCTTTCTCCTTGGGTGCCAACCCTACTGACCTCTCTGTGCCCACACTGCCCTTCTTTCCAAGTGCTAAACACGTCCAGGGCATTGCAACCACATAACAGCTATAGATGTGTCTAACTGCACAGGCTCCTCAGGGATCAACCACTTACCTTCAAATGACAACGTCCTCACTTCACAGCTGTGTGAACTTTGTTTACTTCACCTCTCTGTACCTGTTTCAAAACCAAAGGCCACATATGACCTTTGTAAACATACAAAAGATGAAATACGCTGGCTCATAAGAATCCCAACTGCACCCTGGTCAGGCTCCTGTGCCAGGCTTTTCTCCTCCTCACCCGATTTTTTAAAGAAATGGTATTATCAATGATAGGCTTTGTCAATGTAAAATTAAGCCTAAAATATCTGGCTAATCTGAATTATTAAAACATCTGGATTGCAGAATATATTTAAGTCAATTTCTTTTACACTTCCAAGAATACAATTCAGTGCAATTATGAATGATGTTTTGGCTTTAAAAGTGCTTTGGTGGTCTTAACACAATAACCTTCATGTATCCAGAACACAAATGTATGGCAACCCTACCGCTCCAGCAGTCACAAAAGGCCTGTGAAGAGCCAAAACTGGTATTACTAAGTTCCAGTTGTGTGGACTCAGTGGCCTTTGCAGACAAACTTTTCAGTCCTTACTGTACGACAAGCCCAGCAGGATGTTTCACAGGGGCCTGGATTAGCAGGTGACAGATTCTGCTGTTAATCCCCTCCCCCAGCCTGCACGCCAGGTACTCTCCCACATGACCATTTTAAGTTTTCATTTCCTTAGCCCCTATTATCTGAAATACTCTTGCTTACTTATTTTTCACCTTGGGGTCTGTCTCCACACCTGGGCTGTGTGCTCCGTGACAGCAGGAGCCTGATGCCACCCTAGCTCCTGGCACTGCAGCTGGCTGACATTGGGAGCACCATAAAGCCCTACCAAGGGAAGCAATGAACGTGTGAACACAATTATCCTGGGAAGCTATCCGGAAAGCGCTTCCACAAGAAGATGCATGAAGAGCTCCATCTTGGTGCCTAGGGTCCCCCTCCCTTCAGGACAGCTGGAACAGGGACCATCCCCCTTTCCATACCCCTCAGCCCAGGCTGCTTGCTGAAGGCGTCAGAGGCCCTCCCAGGCCCCGGCTCCAAGGTGGGGCCAAGGAACCATTGCAGAGCCAGGCCTCTGGCCAGGGTACATGTTTCCTCCTATGTCTTGACCTTGTCTGCTGCCCTAGTCGCTGCCCCCATTATTCTTTCCTTCTTCTCTGGCCCCTGAGGCTCCCTGTTTGGGCTTTTGCCTTCCTCGCCTGCTTCAGAGTGGCACTGAGGTTCACCCTCTCCCCTTGTCTCTTGACCTTGGAAAAGGGCATGGCATCTCCAGAGGCTCCTACTAAGACCACATATTGCTGACAAAAGATAAACCACAAGGAGGGGGGTCTCTCCTGGACCTGCCCCCTCTCAGGCCGTTGGTTCACCAAGTCCATTTGGTGAATATCAAATGGTGCCTCGGGGCCATGAGACCAGGTCACACACAGCAGTTTGCCCTACACCGGATACACTTAAGAAGCTGCTGAGCATTTGGCTGCCACTGATTTTTTAAAAACCAAACTGAGATTTAGCTCACTGATGGTTCCAGAGCAATCTAGGACATCAAGTGCCAAAATGGGACTAAAGTCACATGAAAAAGCCTCAGTGTGAGACTCAACTAGAACCTGCTGCAATCAAGCTCTAAGAATGCACTTTGTCCGTAGATAAACAACTTCCAACAGTTATTTCTCTTTCAGACAAGGCACCAAAAGACTTGTCCAATGGCATTTCATCTCAAAGGTAGCAAAAGTCAAATTCCTTTTCCACTGCAATCTTTTTATTTTTTATTTTTTTCTTTGAGACAGGGTCTTACTCTGTCACCCAGGTTGAAGTACAGTGGTCTGATCATGGCTCACTGCAATCTCCACCTCCTGAGCTCAGGTGATCCACCTCAACCCCCCCTGGTGCACACACCTGGCTAATTTTTTGTATTTTTTTGTACAGACAGAGTCTCCCTATGTTGCCCAGGCTGGTCTCAAACTCTTGGACCCAAGGGATCCTCCTGCCTTGGCCTTCCAAAGTGCTGGGACTACAAGCGTGAGCCACAGCACCTGGCCAGTTGTAATCTTTTATTTCTAGCCTAGCTCTATACGTTCCCCCTGTATGGGTTGCCCCTTCTTTCTGCACAGATAGAGGAAAAAACAAATGTATGAAGACAAAGTGTATTGTATAGAAAACCACCAATGGGTAACAGCTTAAAGTTATCAAAATTAAAACTACAGGTAGCAGGGGAGGTGGCACAGGAATATGCTACCTCAAAGGATTCGTCGTCTCCCATTTTCAATCCAATACATTACTAATCCTTGGTAATAATAATCATTATATGTGTGTATGATATATAGTTATGTGTGTATAGCTGTATAATATCTATATACTCTTATCTGTTTACCGCTGTTAACCAGCATTCTTAGAAAAATTTATGTTTGTTTAGTATATATCACAAACTGTTGGTCCAAAATATTTATCAATAATTACTACTTAATTGTGAAAATACCGCATTTCATTAAAGCAACCCTAATCACATTTCTGCCAAATCTCTCCCTTCTTTCAACCCCTAAAATGAGTAGGCCCCAGAAATATGTACTGCACATATCAAACAGCTTATCAATACATTTCATTCTACAAGTATGTATTCAAAATGCCTATTCTGTGCAAAATTCTATGCAGAGAGCTGGTGGGAGTACCTAGGTGCCAAGAGGAAAATAAAAGTCCTGCTGCCAGAAATGTTAAAATGTCATGAAGGGGATACATACAAGTAAATCAGCCCATCATCTGGAAACTGAATCTGACATTTACACTTTTCTGGAAATGTTTTCTTAACCAGCTAGTCAACCCATATCCCACTCTAAGCATTTCTACAAATGTCACCTTCAAGTACTTGATTTACTGTGTCATTTTATGTCGAAAGTTGTTTCATTGTTCAATAAAATGTCAACATAATGTTAATGTACTAGGAAGGAATTTGTAAGAAAATAGAAACTAGAAAACTAGAGAAAAGTAGCTTTTACAGACGCTATTACAACTGATGATAATTACCACACACACACACATGCCCCATATACCCATGGCTGAAAGGGGATGCTTGTCTTTAATACAATGACAAAAATATATTTTGGTGCCCTTGTTCCTAGAGAGTTACCAGTTTCCACTTTCTTGGGCAAGAAAATTGTCCCACTCCTTTTCTTGTTTAATAATTTTCTATCTATCTACTTCATATCCAAATTTCGACGGCCCCAATTAGAATTCCAACGAAGGCATCTAACTGACTCATACAAAAGTTGTTCACAGCAATGGGGCTAAAATGCAGACTTTTTCACTCTAGGCACAGTTATGCTCATATGAGCAGGAATTAATTGCCTGCTTCCTTTCTCTCCTCTTGATCTCTCCCTTCTTAGAGTTAGATATTAATATACATAGTGATACAATTAATGTACTCCCTGTAAAGGGAGCCCAAGTGATCACATTTTCAAGAATAAGAACTGTGATTTTAAAGTTTTACAATATCAGAAAGGTATGTTGATTCAATGTTTAACCTTTAGAAATGCTTAACAAATCTTTAAAATGCAAAAGGTTTTTAAAAATGTTCAACAGCTTAGATTTCCAACAACTATCATCTAATGTGAAAAATCCAACACGAAAACATTCAAGTAGATTCTACATGATGTGCTGGGAAACACTTTTTAAAAAAATTTCCAGCCATCACTTTCTGATTCAAGAAAAGCACTTATTGGCATAAGTTTTTAAGAGTACATTATTTGTCTCTCTTGAGTTCGTGCCAAAGAAAATTATGTTTTCTGAAATTAAAGGATTGCATTCTTAATATTTTTACATTTTAAACTCCTTTTTAAATTAGTCATAATATTTTTAAAAAGACAACTAGCCAACGAAACAGACTGAAGAATAAGTAAGTCCGTATATATCACAATTACCTTTTGCCTGGTCCAAAGTCTTCACCCTCAGGCATTTCTGCCCTTTAAAAATAACAGTGGCGAAGGCTGCAGCACCTGCTAACCGCAGCTAATGTGGCCCAGCAATAGTTTCTTTTCTACTCTAATGCTGAATATCAGGAGGAAAAAAACCCAGTAGAGATGTTCTTTCCTTTTTGGAAAAAAAGTGCTCCTCCCTTACTCAGAAAGTTGGTGTTTACAAACTTCCAAAGCGCCTGCCTGCCTTGAATGAAGCTAGGAGCTGGGTTATTATCACTGCCCCCTTCTAAAAATAAATAGGTCACCTCTTACTCCCAGTACCGTGACAGGCAGCTGGAAGTGAGCCCTGCCCAGCTACCCCGCATTCTCTCTCCAGTCGTGTGAGAAGGTGTCCCTGCTCAGCCAGTAACCTTCATTGGATGACTTCACCTAGGCCCGCCTGCCCTTTCTCTTCCCCTAGCTTTTTTTTTTTTTTTTTTCCTGACATGACTAGGCACCCACCTAAGGGTGGAGTGGCCACAGGAGGTTGAAACTTCACCCTGGGCTATAAAATCTCCTCCTTCGAGTCACAGGAGGGAGTTGGAGAGCAGACAGCAAAACGGGCTGTACCTGTGAGAGTTGGGGGGTTTGTCTGGAGAACGCCTAGCCACTCAGCAAAAAGATCCCTTACTCAAAAAAGTTTAAAACAAAAGCCATTATGCAATAGGGTTTTAAGAGATATTGTTTTATAAGAAAATCTTTCTTCGGGTCATCTGGATTTCTCAACTTACCGGAAGCATGCACACAAATGTTGAGTTCATGTGTTCATCTGGGCAAAATGCTTTCTCCCCAGGACTTCCCTGTCCTCAGGGGCAGCCTGACACTGGCACAGGAAGGATTGTGGGTCTAGATGTTTTCATAGCTTGGCCTGTCACTGAAGAGGAGCTATCCCTCATTTGCTTTTTTAAAAGCATACAACAAAAATCCCTTCAAATCTTGCTCTCAAAAAGGCCAGAAGAAATATTACTGAGATTTCTTTAGGAATATATCCTGAAAGCTTTGGACAAAAAGTTGAAGCCATTTTTTTTTTTTCTTGACTAGCAATATTAGGGATAGCAGAAAGCAAGATCTAATTATTAAGAAACAACATTCTTTTCAAAATGTGTTGCCAGGTGCGTGGCTCACGCCTGTAATCCCAGCACTGTGGGAAGCTGAGGTAGGAGGATCGTTTGAGCCCAGGAGTTCAAGACCAGCCTGGGCAACACAGTGAGACCCCATCTCTACAAAAAATAAAATTAGCCGGGCCTAATGGGATGCTCCTGTGGTCTCAGATACTCAGGAGGCTGGAGTGAGAGAATTGCTTGAGCCCCAGAGGTGGAGGCTGCAGTGAGCCAAGATCGTGCCACTGCACTCTGTCCTGGGTGACAGAGCAAGACCCTGTTTCTTTAAAAAACTAACAATAAAATAAATTTTAAAAATAAAAAAATAAAAATCTGTGTATTCTGTTGTTATGTTATAGCTAATCCTAGCATGTTATCTATATTTAATGTATATTTTACCATTTGCATTTGTCAAAGCGGCCTTCTACTACATTAAAGAAACGTCAAAACAAATAATACCTGCTTTCTTTTGGATAGTGTTAGTTATTTTGTGATGTATGCATCTCACAATTAACAATTCCTTAAAGCATTTCATATTACATGCAAGACCGAACACTTCAGACACTTCAAAGTCTAAGATGAACTAGGTGTGGTTACTCAGACACACAACTGAAATACCAGGAACCTGAAAGAAAACAGTCATGGGCTGAGCTCTGAAGATCGGGGTGTGCAACAGCCTCTCAGAGGCACAGCGATGTGCTCTACTATCAGAAATTCCAGGTTTTAAAATAACTGAAAAGTTGAAATGCTGAAAATATTATCAAAGATAATATTGTGGCACTTGTATAAAACCTTACCGGCTGGGCGCAGTGGCTCACACCTGTAATTCTTAGCACTTTGGGAGGCCGAGGCAGGGCAGATCACCTGAGGTTAGGAGTTCAAGACCAGCCTGGCCAATATAGTGAAACCCTGTCTCTACTAAAAACACAAAAATTAGCCGGGCGTGGTGGTGCGTGCCTGTAATCCCAGCTACTCAGGAGGCTGAGGAAGGAGAATCACCTGAGCCTGGGAGGCGGAGGTTGCTGTGAGCCTAGATCGCGCCACTGCACTCCAGTCTAGGCAACAGAGTGAGACTCTGTCTCGAAAAAACAACAACAACAACAACAAAAACCCTAATCAATACAAAAGGCTAATTCTCTTCTCTTTCAGCTCTGATTATTCTTTCGCACGAATTTTACCTTTTCTTTCTCCTAAGCTTCTAGCTTACTATTTCTTGTTATAACTGTTGTTGATCTTAGTTGCTGGTTACCACAGAACTGAATATATCCCTGAGACCTGCCTCTCAATTGTAAAGGATGATGAACTGATTCAGTGCTATCACAGATGGATTTGCTATTACCAACAGGAAATAGTTACCATTACAGACAGTCCCTAACTTAGGATGGTTCAACTTAACAATTGTTTGACTTTACAGTGGTGCAAAAGCAATACACTTTCAGCAGAAACTGGGAATCAAATTTTAAATTTTGATATTTTTCTGGGCTAGCGACGTGTGGTAGGGTACTCTCTTGTGAAGCTGGGCAGCAGCCGTGAGCCTCAGCTCCCAGTCAGCCCCGCAGTCATGCGGGTAAATAGCCGGTACTCCGCAGTGAACTGTGTTGCCAGTTGATTCTACCCAACCAGAGGCTGATGTAAGTGTTCTGAGTATAAGGTAGGCTAGATTACGCTTTGATGTTCAGTAGGCTAGGTGGACTCAATGTATTTTCAACCTACAATATTTTCAACTTAGCATGGGTTTCTCAGGCTGTAACCCCATGGTAGGTCAAGGAGGACCAGTACTTTGTTTTAGCGTCCCTTCATGCGTGTTAAAATTGCTTGTTCTAACCATGGAGTCCCCTTCAGGTATATTTGTGGTAATTCCTAAAATTCACAGGAACAAGGAGGGTGTATTAGTCCAGCCTCGTATTACTATAAAGAAATACCTGAGACTGGGTAATTTATAAAGAAAAGAGGTTTAATTGGCTCATGGATCTGCAGGCTGTACAGGAAGCATGGCTGGCATCTGCTCAGCTTCTGGGGAAGCCTCAGGAAATTTACAATCATGGTGGAAGGGGAAGGGAGAGCAGGCACATCACATGGCCAGAGCTGGAACAAGAAAGAGTATGAAGGGGGAATGGTGCTAAACCATTCATGAGAACTCCACCTGCATGATCCCCCATCACCTCCCAGCAGGCCCCACTTCCAACATTGGGGATCACAATTCTATATGAGATTTAGCGGGGACACAGATCCAAACCCTATCAGAGGGAAAACAAGGACAGTACAGACAACAGATCCCGAGTGTAGCTACACAATCGACAAGTGTCCCCCCCACTGAAGGCCTAAAATGGCTTCTTCACCCAGATGGCACCTTTCACCCTGCTGGGGACTAAGGTGCTTAGGGTTTCCTCACTGACCTGAAACCTACTAGACATCCAGAACTTAAGGACTCACAGAATTCAGATGTGGGAGAGACCCTGAGTGCCACTGAAGTGATCACCAAGGTTTTTAGATGCTGAAACTGTGGCACAGCAAAGTCAGGTGACATGCGGGTGATAGAGCCAGGAGTCGCCTCTAGGTCACTATGCCTTGGCTGGGTGTCCTTCCACTCCAGCAGAGCCCACACATGCTGCAGAAGCCCAAGGGACCAGATACCTCCACATTTTAAATTTTCCTGTATACACTCTCTTTCCAAACGTATGTCCATTTAATATCAGCAATATACTTTAAATGAGCATTTTTATTCTCCTTTGCAATTTCATCATATAGTATGCCCTAGAAAATCATGGCCACTTCAAAGCCAAACATTCACCTTTCTTGACACCTTTTTCCCCATCACATAACCATCAGTCTGAGTTTTGCTTTGTTTCTATCTCCTCTGCAGCCACTTTGATTAAAGCTCTGGAACTTTCTATCTGAGACACTAGGAGAGACCCTCCCTCTCTTGGATGTTGTAGGAAAATATTAGCAATGAATGGCCAAACGCAGATGCCAGTGTGAAGACAGGTTGTCTCTTCATATCCCTTCCCAACTTTAGTAGGTAATAGAAACCTCAGTTTCTAGCTGTAACCACGGCCTTCACAGAATAAAAACTACCTTTCTCAGCCTTGTTGGAGCCAAATGAGGCCTTTTGTGATTGTTCTGATTGAGGAGATGTTACCCGAAACACCAGGCCGCTCCAGGTGTCAGAAATGGGATTCAAAGTAGACCTCTAGTGAGTCCCAGAAACACCGAGAGACCAAGCGAAGGTAACTGCCAGGGCCCATTGTGCCCAATGATCTCTCGCAGCAACTGGGGTCACGGCTGAGTTCTCTCTTGGATTCTGAGCTCTGTGAATTTGTGTTTTGGGCTCTCTGAGTACTTTTGAGCACTTTGTTTGATGCAGATTTGGTTCAGAAGTCATGACAGAAACAGGGCTGGGTCTGTAGGGAGGCCTCAGGTGTCTGACTGGGTCAAATTAGAAACTGGACTGGGTTCAGTAGGTAGGTAAGATTACTAGAAGACAAGGAATCATGGGCTCATCTGGATCTGAGGAGTCTAGAACTCAACCATCTAGAAATCCAGCCAATTTCATGTAAAAGAACTTTGGATCCAGAACCTGTGCTTTTCTAAAGAAATGTATGACCCTTAGCAAAGGGAACGTAGAGTTACAGCAGCCACAGTGGGGAAACTCCTTACAAAAGGCAAACAGACACATGTCTTTAGAGTCACAACAGCTACAGGGACCAAGGGGACCTCCTTGCACACGTTTTAAACCAAACCAAGGAGTCCCAAACTAAAGAATTCCATGACCCAATATCTGCCTTTATTGTAAATGGCCAGGCCATTGGAAAAGACATTGTCCATTTTTACACCAGCCATCTGATGGACCAGCTCTTTTTGATTTGGACTGTTTCTTCACTACAGGAAGCCCCAAAGGCTCACTCTTAAGACAATAATGAACCAGTCTCTCAGACAGAAGAAAGAATATCTCCACGGTAGGCACTTCAAGGGTCATTTTCAGAAAAACATTTGTAAGAATGAGTCCTGTTTTCTCCGTTCGATGCTCCTTCTCCCATGGGAGCCTCTCAGTCGACTGAAACCCCTGTTCTCAGACCCCTGACTCTGTGCTCTGCCACCTCTGTCCACTTCTTCCTTGTCATGATCTTTGATGAGACAAATTATTTTACGCTGACTGGCGACTCTGTTCTGACTGCACTTTCTTTTTTTAAATAATTCATATTGTGTTTAATATCTATGACAGACTAAACATATAATTTAACTTTAAAACATTATTTTAAATATGATTAAAATCAATCTTTTTAAGATATGGCTGAATTAACTTTGGTCAAAACACAAAAATTATTTATATACTGCTATTAAGGAATTTGTCACTCTCATTCTGAGTTAAAACTTAATTTAAAAGCTGGGTTTGGGGAGAGTAGATTGTGGGTGCTTTTGCTTGATTTATGGGGAGGAGATGAGTAACCTAGAGCTCATGCTCTCCAAGAGCCATCTCCCCTCGCACATTCTTATTTTTAACCTAGAAGGAATCAAGTGTTGAATCTTCTGCAAATATGCGAAAGCCCAAAGGTTCTGTTTTCTACTTGTGGGATCTGTAACCAGAAACTTGGCCCAAATAAGGCCTGCTGGTTCTCAGCACCACCTCATGCCACCTGCGTGAAGTTGGTACAGATACTTTCATTTTAGAATCTGTGTTTTTGCCTTGTTTCACTTTTATCTTCAGTATATTCAGTGTTATTTTTTCATTCATTAGATATTTAATGTTTCTCTTATTTTGAAATGTTTTAGCTTAGTTTTTTTTATTTCAATCACTTTTAGGGAACAAGTGGTATTTGGTTACATGGATAAGTTCTTAGTGGTGATTTCTGAGATTCTGGGATACCCATCACCCAAGCAGTTTATACTGTACCCAGTGTGTAGTCTTTTATCCCTCATCCTCCTCCCACCACTCTCCCTGAGTCCCCAAAGTCCACTGTATCATTCCTATGCTTCTCTGTTCTCATAGCTTAGTTCCCACTTATAAGTGAGAACATAGGATGTTTGGTTTTCCATTCCTGAGTTACTTCACGTTGAATAATGGTCTCCAACTTCACCCAGGTTGCTGCGAATGCCATTATTTCATTCCTTTTTATGGCTGAGTAGTATTCCATGACATACATACATATATATTTCTTTATCCACTCATTGACTGATGGGTATTTGGGTTGGTTCTGTATTTTTGCAATTGTGAACTGTGCTGCTATAAACATGCATATGCAAGTGTCTTTTTCATATAATGGCTTCTTTTCCTCTAGGTAGACACCCAGTGGTCGGATTGCTGGATCAAATGGTCGATCTACTTTTAGTTCTTTAAGGAATCTCCACACTGTTTTCCATAGTGGTTGTACTAGTTTACATTCCTATCAGCAGTGTAGAAGTGTTCCTGGAACCTGAAGGCCCCACAGGTATCTCCAAGAAATAAGTGCAAAGAATCCATCACCTTTATGAAACTTGCTCCTCCTTTATCCTTGTCTATTTCTTCTCTTAAAGAAATGTAATAAATACCTCATGTCTTTCTCATAATCTCCTTATTCCAATGTGTTTTCTTCATATAACTTGGCAATATCTCAATTTGTCTATTTTTGGTCAGAGAATTTTTTTTAGTTTTAATCCTCATACGTTTCACATTATAGAACTGTATACATAAAAACACTAACACAACTGGGGGAGATAATGGTTTGCAAATCAAGAGAAATGATTTCTAGCAATATCTCACTTGTCATGAGGTCACAACCACGACAACTGCAGTTAAGGATCAGGAGGTAAGAAGAAGGTAGTTGAGCCACTAAAATAATGTCACCACATCAATGCAGCAAAGTACATCCATTTTATTGCTAGAACAGCTTCTCAAAAACTCATTCAAATCCTCTTCACTATTACTCAACATATAGTCCACATGATTTCCCAGCCCCAGAGCAAATTAGAAAGCTCCTAGAGGCAGGCACAGTAATGCGAGAGAGAAATAACAGATAACAGTAAGGGAAAAGAAAAACTCTAACAACCATGGCAGACGCAAACAGCGAACACATCTGAGGCCATTCGATGTAGAAGCTTTAACAAATCTAAGTCGGACCTGAAAGAATGAAAAACATATATGATGACCCTGAAAAGATTTAACTATCTTCAGTAGTGTTTGCAAAAGCAGAGAAACATATACTAAATTAAACAGTTCCACGTAAATGGTTGCAATAAAGAAAAAAAAAAGTGCAATTTAAAAGAATAACCTTCAGTTGTCTATACCATGCACCCCAAATGTCTGGTAAATGGGATATTCGTACATTTATACTACCTACAAAATACACAAAGTAGTTCATATAAAAAGAATACAGCATCTTTTTCATCCATATATGATTGAAACTATAAAAGACCCCTTCCAGGTAGAGATAGCTTAAGTCAGCTTCTCTCTGCATAAGAACTTTATATTGTGTCCTGAGTGATCAGCTGTATTGATCAGTCGGCCCAAGTGACTGAATAATCTTCTTAAATGACAGAAGACACAGAGATCAGAAACACCTCCTCTAAATCAGTCTTTCTAAAAATGTTGTCTGTAGAACAGCACAGCCAAATCTCCTGGAGAACTTTCTTCAAAATGCAGACCCTGAGTCCCGGCTGAAATTCCAAGAATCAGAATCGCTGGGGGAAGGGCCTGAGGACCCGTGTCTTAGCACACTTCCCCCAAACATTTCTGATACAAGTGAAGTCTGAGAATCATGGGCTAAATTATCACCTTAAAGCCAGGAGGACACTGGCCAGGTCTGTGAATTCACCTTCTCCCACTCTTGCCTCTAGTGTGCCCAATCAGGCGGTATTCCTAGTTTTGACATTTCTTAAACTACACAGTAGAGAATAAAGTTAAACATGGACTTCTAAATGTTTTTTCACAAGACATATAACAACAACAACAAAAATCTAACAAGCCCGAATTAATTCCAAAAAGATCATAAGAGGCCAGGTGCAGTGTCTCAAGCCTGTAATCTCAGAACCTTGGGAGGCAGAGTTGGGAGAATCGCCTGAAGTTCAAGACCAACCTGATCAACACTATGAAATCCCCATCTCAAAAAAAAAGTAAACGAAAAAAAAAATCATAAGATTTCTTAACCATATATGTGAAGTTTGAAGCAACAGATGCCTGCAGGGGGGAAAATAGTGAATGAGGAAAAGTAATCGCTGGGGAGCACTGAGGAATGAGGAGGAAGATACATCTAATAGGCATCTTGGAATGAGGAGGAAGATATATCCAACAGGAGTCTTGGAATGAGGAGGAAGATATATCTAATAGGAATCTTGGAGAAGAGGCAGAATGCAGTTTACATCCAGAAAACAGAAATGCAAATCCATTCCAAATCGGCCAGGATGTGTAGGTCTGACCTGAACACTCTTGAAGCAGAGGCTAGAAACTTGTTTTATTGTTCACATGTTTGTTATCTGAATCCCCCACCTCACTGGAATTTAAGGCAGGGATGTTCTTGTTTAATACTGTATCTCAGCAATAGTACAAAGCATGATGGAGCTGACTCCTAGGATACAGCATATTAATATTATTTTTAGGTTATCTTATTAGTTGATATTAATTACATAATCAAGTGAAGAAATGGTCAACTGAGGAAGAAACATGGAAGCTATACTCAATTCTTCCCTCTCCCTCACCAGAGAATCACCAAGTCCCATCAACCCTAACGCAATGAGCTACACTTCAATCCACCTCAGACTCCATGCTGCAGTTACTGTCTTAGTTCAATTCATCATCTGTTGCCTAGGTTAGGGGCAGCCACATGTTTTTGATCAAGCACCCCTAGCAGCACACAGCCCCCAAATATATTGAGCAATTACAAATTATAAGCATACACGTTTATAATGTACATATATTACTTGTAAACATATTATGGACTTCACAAATCATACACACAAAATTTAAAATTTAGAGATAAAATAAATATAAGCATTCTTTGTAACAGCCAATAAGTGAAAACAACCTAGAGGTCTATCAGTAAGAGGTTAAATTGTATGATTCAATGAAATCCTATGCTGCCATTAAAAAGGATGACATTGTTAGGAAAGTCTTTACCTAATATAGTTAGCAGAGAGAGAGAGAGAGAGAAAGAATAGAAATCAAAATATATAATATTTCATTCATGTGAAATATACATTTATGTATATTTATATATTGATCTATATACTATGTATATTTCTATATAATCAATATATTTACATGTAATTGATTTGTACATAATGATTATATATGTGTATATTGATATGTTAATATATGTATAAATATACGTATTTATATAATATATAATATATATAATCGATATGTAAATATAGTGATTACAAATGTAATATATGTAAATATATTGAGTATATTTTATATATTATATATGTAGATATGTTGACTATATATTTATATATTATACATGTAAATATCTTGATTATGTATTCATATATTGATTTATATATTTATATATACATTTATATATTAAAGAAAATATCTGGAAAGAGATGTACAAAGAAGGAAAGGCAAACTAGAAGGACAAGGCAAGGAGGAGGGGAGGGGATGGGTGAAGGGAAGGGAGGAGAGGAGAAAAAGGGAGAAAGAAAAAGCATTCAAGGACCTACACCATGGTTTTCTTCTGTGGCTTATGGAAATAATGAGTATTTTCCTTTTACCTGTTTTTTTTTTCCAGCAACAATACTCTTATGATATGAAAAAATAGTTTTTAAAATATAAAAAAGGAAAAAGATCACTTTTAAATGAAAAGGGGGTTGTAAGGGGACTTTCCAGGGTTCCCTGTCCCCACAGGAAAGAAATGCCCACTCACTTGGGACACAGGCCTTCAGGAGCCGCTTTCCAGTCAGCCTCTACAGCTTCAGGATTTTTGCTCAAGTCAAAGCACTGAGTCCTGCCTTTGAGAAGCTGGCTGACTGGCAAAAGACATGTGTTGGCTGAAAGAATACAAGAAAGAAAATTGAGGCAAACCCTCCACCCAGTGACTCAAGAGTCTAAGAATTACCCATCTTCACTCTTCCATAGCCCACTAAAGACTTCTAATGTCACCAACACAGAATTTGTTGCCTGTGAAAAGTCAGAGTAAGTATTATGCACTTTGCCAAAGTGAAATAAGAGTATGGAACTAGCATCAAACACAGGATATTTCTGGAACAAAGTGGAAGAGGACATTTTTCTCCTTAGATCCAACTGACAAAAAAGAAAACACCCAAACAAAAATCAAAGGATCAAATGAGCATCTACGCACATGGTGTAAATGATGCTATCAATAATGACAATCTGATGAATAATGACCATGTGCACCCTGCTGCTGAGGGAGAGATGGTACCCCTCTCTCTTGCTGCCTGGTGGGTGGAGTCACACTGAGACTTGTCCTAGATCAGTCGCTGTCAAAAGCAATACAAACATTTTTCTCCAAAATACTATGTTATAGCAACTCTTAATAAGTAAAAGATACAACAACCAAACCAACAAGAGTGCCCCAGGTTTAAATGGGGGCAGGTCACTGACACGTGGTCTCAATCCCTGCAAAGAGAACCCCTGACTCAGGTCCTTGGAAACCCAGAGTTGCTCAGGATACAGCTGCAAGCAGTGCCCTGCCTCATCTGGACAGGCAGCAGGAGAAAGCAGAACCTTTTCCTCAGTCTCTTCTCACAATAATTAGATCAGACTTAACCCAGTTACCCTTTTATCTTTTTAAGTCTTTTTAAGCTTAGCACATGGAGTGTTTTCCTCAAAGCTCCTTTCAGCCCAAAATAGCCAGGACACTCAAACCAACACCCTGAGCCTCTGAAGCTTCCCTGCCCCTGAGCTCTCCTGTGGACGGCCTCCATGCTTGTTCTGGAAGCATCACTGTAGTCACCGTTTTTCTCAGTCTACCGCGGACACTGCCCAGCTGTACCTCTTGTCCTGGTATAACTATTAACAGGTCCCTCTCTGTGTCTCTGGATAGGCCACAAATTGTAGGGTCGTGCAACATATCACTATTTTCTTATCCTGAAGAGTCAGAACTTCCATTTTGTTCATCTGTTTGTTATGGTCTCAGTTGGGACCAACAACCGGAACCACATCTTTGTCATGGACCATCACTTTGGCCAGTGAGAGCTTCTCACCCCTTTCCTGTCCAGTCCATGTCACCCCTACTGCCTGACCCTGTTATGGGTTGGACTGTGCCTCCCAAAAGAGTATGCTGAGGCCGAGCTATCTGGAAAGCATGGCTTGGACAGAGCAGACGGTAGCTATCCAAGGGCTGCTAGAGGACAGGCCAGCCCGGTGGGAGAGAAGGCCAGGAGAGCAGGACATGGACTTGCAAAGGTCATGATGGGGAGGGGGTGAGGAAAGACAGAAACACGGGCGAAGAGTCGGAGCCTGCAAGGGTGGTGTCCTGCCCCAGTCCTACTTTGTCATGCTGATCTCTATGGTGGTAGGCTTAATGTCTTTTCTAATCAATAGTTTTTTTGGTCTGTTGTTGCTGTTGTTTGAGATGGAGGCTTGCTCTTGTCACCCAGGCTGGAGTGCAATGGTATGATCTCGGCTCACTGCAACCTCCGCCTCCCAGGTTCAAGTGATTCTCCTTCCTCAGCCTCCCGAGTAGCTGGGATTACAGGCACTTGCCACCACGCTTGGCTACGGGGTTTCTCCATGTTGGCCAGGCTGGTCTCGATCTCCTGACCTTGTGATCCTCCCGCCTCAGACTCCGAAAGTGCTGGGATTACAGGCGTGAGCCACCGTGCCTGGCCAATAGTTTTTTTAAGAAAAATTTATTGACTGCTGCTATTAGGATGGTGCAAATGTAATTGTGGTTTCTGCCATTAAAAGTAATTTAAATTAACTTAAAATAATTTTTAAGTTGTGATATTTAGTGGTTAATGACCATTTGAAAACATGATGCAAAGTGTAAAGTCTGTGAGAACCCATTTGCCCCCCATTTTCAGCTTCACTCCAGGAAGGGTGGGGTGACGGCAGGTGGAGAAGAGAAGCAGGAGGTGGCAGGGAATTCAGAGGACAGGAGTAGCTCGGGAAACATGGAGAGGGACGGGCGGCAGCTTGGTGACAGCTTAGGAAGGCCAGAGAAATAACTGCAGGAAACAGGGCAGGGCTCAGACCTCACGCCTCACCCAGGGCCACTGACTTGTTCTGCATTGAGTCCTGTGTTTACTGAGGCTCCTTTCATTGCACTGAACATGGTCTTTATAAATTCGAGTTTGTGACTCCCTCTCAGAAGTCCTGCGGGTCATCTGGAACTGGTTTTATTCCCACTTATTTCTTCATTCCTCTTCTCTTTAAAACATCATTGCTATGCCTCTGATACGAAGCCACTTTCTTTCTCTCTCTCTCTCTCCTCCTTCCCATTCTTCTCCCCTCCCATCCTACCTCCCAAATCCCTCAGAGCTTCTCTAAAACCCTCTGCCCCAGTTTAAACTCTTGTAAAAACCAAATTCCCTAGGGGGTTAGTACTGCCTCTGGTTCAAGCTGCCCTCCACAGAACTCCCCTGTTCCTGAAGGATCTTCCTGCATGCTTTCTTATTTAAAGCTCTCTTCTAAGGCGATACAGCACGTGCATTTCAGGGGTGAAGTTCCTTGACAAAGAATCTTTGGTTCTGAGAAATTTAGAACAAATCGTCATAGCAGCAGAAGAGCTCTGGCTCAAGTCTCACTGCTCTTAG
This sequence comes from Rhinopithecus roxellana, assembly GCF_007565055.1. Lineage (NCBI taxonomy): Eukaryota > Metazoa > Chordata > Mammalia > Primates > Cercopithecidae > Rhinopithecus > Rhinopithecus roxellana. The sequence goes on from NC_044551.1 coordinate 98,552,976, forward strand.
CAAACATAAGCAAGTGGAAATTTTCAAAGTCCACACACCACAGAGACAGAGGTCTTTGTGGATAGTTGAGACAGGAGTGAATCAACAAGGGTGGCCCTCGGCTCAAAACAAACCTTATCTCCTGAGTTTAAAAGCACAGTGCAACACAGGAGCAAATACATATAACCTGTTTAACTATGGGTTCTGTTACATGTCGATCTTCCTCATTGCACTCTGCTGATGTCAGGTTTAAATGATTTCAGTCTTTAAATAGCAACTGATAAGATGCTTCTGGTTATCCATTTACCCAGTACTTTTTGGAGAAGCCAAATTGAAAGGAGACTTTGCAGCTTGACAGCTCTGGAAGTAAATCATTATTTCCATATTCGCTGTGGGGTGTGGGACAGGGGACCAGAGCACCTCCACTGGGCACTCCTTGCCATGTACCATCTGACGGCCTTGTGGTCTTGGCTGCATGAGCTTCGCCTGCTGACCCAGCCTTGAAAGGGGATGAGAGATTGCCTTAGACACTGAAAGGACTTCTCCTCCAAGCAATGGGGCTTGGGAAATGTGTTTCTGGGCCACCAAACTGTGGCGTCTAGGCATTTTCCAAGAGGAACCAGCTCCTGGAGAAGCATTTGCTACAAGAAAAGCTGAGCACCACGCTGATCTTGATACGTGGCAAAAAAAAAAAAAGGCCTTGATTTATGAGATCTCAGAACTGCTTCTTAGGAAGGGCAGATTCCTCCAGTAATCTAATGGGCTTTCATTTCCTCATTGCCTCAGTCGCTGTCTGGAGATAACCCATGTGTCTGAGAGGCACAGTTTATCATATGTCCTCTCAGAAACATGGGGTTATCTCCTACAGGCCACCTCAGGGTTCCGCACGATATAGCAACCTGAAGGTGTCCAGTAAGTGGCTTCACTTCTGGGGTGAGAGCAAAACACCTTCAATGACTAGAAAAACTCATGAGCTTTAAAAATATAGTAAAACAAACCCAAAACTTGAATCTTAAAGACTCTGAGAAGAGAAACTGGATCCAGTAAGACTCTGATGGTGTCAATCCCCAATCGCCTGTCTCCATGATAATTCCTCATGAGGGGGTTCCTCCAGCATGCAGCCCCCTCTCCTATGGGCATACATAAACTTTGTTTTATTTTAATAATTTTTTTGAAATAATATTGGTGCCGGGTGCAGTGGCTCACGTCTGTAATCCCAACACTTTGAGAGGCTAAGGTGGGAGGATCGTTTGAGCCCAGAAGCTCAAGACCAGCCTGGGCAACATAGTGGGACCCTGTCTCTACAAAAATTTTAAAAAGTTAGCTGAGCATGGTGGCACAAGCCTGCAGTCCAGCTGTTCAGGAGGCTGATGGGGGAGGATCACCAGCACTCAGGAAGCTGAGGTTACAGTGAGCTGTGATTGCACCACTACACTCCAGCCTGGGCAATGTTGTCTCCAAATAGAAAAAGAAGAAGAAAGAAAAGAAAGAAAGAGACAGAGAGAGGGAAGGAGGGAGAGAAAGAAAGAAACAACACTGGATTTACAGAAGAGTTACAAAGAGAGCTCCTGATCTCTCTCACCCAGTTTTCCCCATGTTAATATTTTACGTTACCACAGCGCATTTGTAGAAACGACAAACCATCGGTACGATACTATGAACCAAATTCCAGACTTTGTTTGCACTTTGCTGGGTTTTGGGGTTTTTTTTTTCTTCATCCCTTGCAGGATGCCCAGATACCATCCAGGGCACCACGCGACATTCAGTCTTGGTATCAACTTGGTCTCTTGTGGTCTATGAGAATGGTCTGGACTTTCTTCAGTTATCATGACCTGGACAGATCTGAGGAGTGTTTTGTAAAGATGCGTCAGTTTGAAGTTGTCTGATGTTTTTCTCGTCATGAGGCTGAGATTTTGGGTTTGGGGGAGAGCACCCCTCTCATCACATCATACTGGGGGGCTCATGATGTCCAAATGGCATATCACTGGTGGTGTTAACTTGATCACTTGGATAAAGTAGTTTGCCAAGTTTGCAACTGTAAAGTTACTATTTTTCCCTTTCCATCCTCTATTCTTTGAAAGCAAGTCACTAAATCCAATCCATGCTCAAAGAGGGAGGGAGTGTAGCGCAAGGGACAGGACTTCTAACTCCTGAGCTGGGGAGTATCAGCGTACAGTATTTGGTGGCTTACAAGGAAGACCTGCCTCTCCCCTCCCCCCGGTCTATTAATACTTGTTTGTCCAATCATTTGTTTCCATCAGTGAGGACTCATGTGTTTACCGTATACTTTGGGTAGTAATCCAGTGCTCTGTGATTTTGATGCTCATGTTGTTCCAGCCACAAACTTGTTCTTGCCTCCCCTTTCTGTTGATTTCTCCTCTAACCCCAGGCGATCTGAAGGAGCCACCTCTCTGCTTCAGTGCTCCTCTCTGCCCTCTCAGCACGACTCCCTCAACTTGTTCAACCCTGCCCCACCTTCCAGCTGAGCTCAGCCTTAACCACAGAGCAATCAGTCCCCTCAAAGATGATGGCACTTCCTTCCCACCCAGCATCAGCCCCAGCCAACAGGCAACACCAGCAACGAACCCTGAGTCTGAGCTGAGCCGACCAACAGGGCAACATCTGTGCCCCACTGTTCATCTCCACCAACACGTGTGAGACAAGGCGACACATGTGCTCCTGGATGCTGTGACTGTCTCCACTGCAGTGAGCTGTGTGAACCATTTCCAATGTGCTCCTATGAAAGCCATGAACAACAGCCTGCCATTTCCCCTCTCACTTTGATAAAATCTCCAAAACTTAAACCATGTCCAGATTTCCTTTCCATGTGTGCCACTAGTCCTTACCTTTCATATTTCTTTCCTATTTTGAGTACTAGAGGAAGTCCAAGGTTTAAAAACAGAAAGAGGACTTGGCTTCTTTACATCCGTCTACTTTTAGCATCAAACCATGGCAACGTCATACACACAATTCATCATAAATTTTCATGGTGGATTCACACTGCCAGACGCTGCTTTCGGCCTGCTTATTTATAACCAAGGAGAATTTGTTTCTGTCAAACGTGGTTTTATATTATTTTTAACAGGACAATGAAATCACAAGTTGTGTTGAACACTGTAGAGGGCAGTGGCTGTTTGACACTCTTGCTACTCCAGCTTCTGTGTCCTTCCCAAGCAGTTAAAATCTAAACATCATCCAATCCTAAAAGTAAGTGAAGAGGAAGGGACATGCTGTGTCAGAAGCCATATGAGAGGCCAGGAAACAACATGTGCTTGCACACCCCTGCAGGTGGATGTGTGCAGGGGACACTGCTGACCTGCGTCCTCCGGCCCCTGCAGGTGGATGTGCACAGGGGACACTGCGCTGACCTGCGTCCTCCGGCCCCTGCAGGTGGATGTGCGCGGGGGACACTGCGCTGACCTGCGTCCTCCGGCCCCTGCAGGTGGATGTGCGCGGGGGACACTACGCTGACCTGCGTCCTCCGGCCCCTGCAGGTGGATGTGCGCGGGGGACACTGCGCTGACCTGCGTCCTCCGGCCCCTGCAGGTGGATGTGCGCGGGGGACACTGCGCTGACCTGCGTCCTCCGGCCCCTGCAGGTGGATGTGCGCGGGGGGACACTGCGCTGACCTGCGTCCTCCGGCCCCTGCAGGTGGATGTGCGCGGGGGGACACTGCGCTGACCTGCGTCCTCCGGCCCCTGCAGGTGGATGTGCGCGGGGGACACTGCGCTGACCTGCGTCCTCCGGCCCCTGCAGGTGGATGTGCGCGGGGGACACTGCGCTGACCTGCGTCCTCCGGCCCCTGCAGGTGGATGTGCGCGGGGGACACTGCGCTGACCTGCGTCCTCCGGCCCCTGCAGGTGGATGTGCGCGGGAGGACACTGCTGACCTGCGTCCTCCGGCCCCTGCAGGTGGATGTGCGCGGGGGACACTGCGCTGACCTGCGTCCTCCGGCCCCTGCAGGTGGATGTGCGCGGGGGACACTGCGCTGACCTGCGTCCTCTGGCCCCTGCAGGTGGATGTGCGCGGGGGACACTGTGCTGACCTGCGTCCTCCGGCCCCTGCAGGTGGATGTGCGCGGTGGGACACTGCGCTGACCTGCGTCCTCCGGCCCCTGCAGGTGGATGTGCGCGGGGGACACTGCGCTGACCTGCGTTCTCCAGCCCCTGCAGGTGGATGTGCGCGGGGGGACACTGCGCTGACCTGCGTCCTCCGGCCCCTGCAGGTGGATGTGCGCGGGGGGACACTGCTGACCTGCGTCCTTCGGCCCCTGCAGGTGGATGTGCGCGGGGGACACTGCGCTGACCTGCGTCCTCCGGCCCCTGCAGGTGGATGTGTGCGGGGGACACTGCGCTGACCTGCGTCCTCCGAGATGCTCAAGTCCCTTTCTCCCTTCCCCCCACCATAAAAGTGGAGCTGGCCTCATGTGAGGAGACGGACAGTGTGGCCCTACCAACAATGGGGAACAAATGTTCCTAGGTTCCTCACAGTGAACAGAGTTACACACCCCAAAGGCACAAGCAAGGCTCCTCTTGAGCAAGTCAGCTGGGAAACAGGCTGAATCAGATGAAACGGTATCTTTCTCTGCCCTGCCTGGAAGTCCTGGGCCTACATCTACAGAACCCCAGACAAACATAGCAGCAATTTAAGCAAAACTGGGGGATCAAGTTAAGCAAAACTGGGGGATAGAGACTCAGCAGACACTGGGTTCCTAGGCGTATTAGTCAGGGTTCTCTGGGAAAAGAGAACAAATAGGCTGTGTGTGTGTATATATATATATACACATATATATATAGAGAGAGAGAGAGAGATTTATTTTAAGGAAATGGCTCACATGACTGTGAGAGCCTGAAATCTACAGGATAAGCCAATGAGCGGAAAATTCCATCTTGTGGATGTAAAGAAGCAGAAGTCGCCATCTTGAGTCTGAGGGCAGTCTGCAGACAGAATTCCTTCCTCTTCAAGGGACCTGGGTCTTTGCTTTTAAGGCCTTCAATTAATTGGATGAGGTTCATTCACACTGCAGAAGGTAATCTGCCCTACTCAAACTGCTCTGATTTAACCACATTGATCACATCTAAAAAATACCTTTGCATCTACACTGGTGTGTGACCAAATAACAAGGCACTAGAGCCTGGGCAAGTTGACATGAATTTAACCATCATGCTAGGGAGACATCCCAATGACCATGGAGGGCCACTACTGTGGGTATCAAATTGCTCAGGGAGATTCTGTAGAGAAATCTTTTGTTTCCAAGAAAAATCAATCGGTCTTGAGCCACAGGCATGCCACTGAGCAGATAAGAAAATCTCCAGTCTCCTTTGCTCATTCATCACATGCTTACTGGGGGCATGTTCTGTGCAATCACATGTGGCTGACACGTCACAGGACCAGTGTCAACTGCCTTAGTTACAAGGCAGGGCTAAAGCAGGAAAGAGGCTTTCAGACCCTATTCCCAGACTCCCCCCATGCATTACATGGGAAAATGTGGACTCCAAAAGAGATGCTCCAGGAATAACTATAAAGACCCTTAGTCAGCAGTGAAACTGGCATATTCCAGAACTAGAGTCTGGAACTTAATAAGGTAGTAGCATAATTAAGAAGACAGTGACAGGAGGAGATGAGTAAGGCCCAAGGTTTTAATTTTGTTTAACAAATACATGTCAGTTACTGTGAGTCCGACACTGTTCTAACATTTCTACATACCTTAATCCATGATAATCATTGATATCAGAATATTAGAAATATTCAATATTTCTAATTCCATTTCTAACTGAATATTCAAATATTCAATATCGGAATATTAGAAAGAGACTATTATCACCCCCGTGGTGGGTTCTGTGATGCACACCACCAGGTCCCCCTTAGGGAATGAAGGGCTTACTCCTCCAGCTCCAGGAGTGCTGCAGAGGATGCCACACAGCTGATAGTCCTTTTGGGGTACCGTCTTTGCTGTAGATAACTAACATTCCCAATGTCTCACTTCCTCCTAGCGTGAGCCAATGACTGATCAGCACAGGGGTGCAAGAGACTGGCCTCCTCATGGCAATTCGGGACAACTCTGCAAGGTGTGGGCTGAGGCCTTCGTTGGGTCTGCATCACAGCTCAGCTCCTCCCTCATCCCGTGCTGCTTCCTTTACCTTTCCTCCCCACTGGTGATTCCAAGAGCACCCCCTGTTAAATTCGGCGACCTCCAACTCAGAATTTGCTTCCTGGAAAAACCTTAGAGATGAGGTCAAAGCACCTAAGTCACTTAGCCAAAATCACAAAGCTGGTAAGCTGGGGACTGGGATTTGAACCTAGGCCATCTGGCTCCAGGGTGGAGCTCTAAACCACCAGGTCAACCTGCTCCTCCAGACCCACACTGGGCAGGGCTTTACAGGGCTGTGTGCAACTGAAATTTCACCGTATACATCTGAACACAAGGCAAAGTTTTCCTTCACTTTACCTAAAATTATCTCTCAAAACCAGGATGTAGCCATGTGTTTGTGATCTTACGAAATACCAGAGCTACACATTCTATGTATTTTGAATTTAGAAGTTCTGGGGAAGGAAGAATGGCATCAATGCTAGTTTGGAGCCTTTTAGATGTCACAGAAGTTGCCTGATAGAATTGATAAAAATCATAATAATAACAATAATAATCAAAAAAGAAGAAGAAAGTTTATTATAGATCTCATAACTCTTTCTGGGGGTGTGACCTCACAATTGAAAAGGCTAAGTGTCATTGTAAATAGGCTTGCAAAAGTTTCTTCTAAAAGTTTTAACAATACAGTAAGTGGTTGTGTGATGAAGACTGACCAAAACAGCTGTCCATAGCTTAGTACAATTTCTAGGGACTCTAATTTTTAAACATGCGCTATTACAGCTTAGCAGTGAAGACAACTTGTTCTGGAAAATGTGTTAGATTCAAAAAGTGGCCTTAGTGTCAATAAACCTGGCATAAAGAGAAAGCAGGAAAAGCAAAATTTCAAAATTAACATATTATATAAATAAGATGTGATTTTTACATATATTAACATAACTAAATCAACAGTGATTTTACAGAGAGTGCAATTCAAATGAGTAAAAAATATGATTCTTTAAATTTATATTCCTGGAAGCCTATACTGACCAGCTTTACCTGGACCTTGGCAATGAAAAGTGGACAGTCATCCCAGGTTCAAGGTCACCTTGTGGTGGGTATATATTCCACCTGCCTGGGACAGGAGTCAGTTCTGGATGGCATGGGGGCCAGCCTCTTCAGGGGCAAAAGAAATATTAGGGGGCCAGGGAGGAGTGAGATCTGGCCCAGGTCCCAGGTGAGAGTAGGGGGGTCTGGGACACCTCTGGAGACACAGCCAAGAGGGTTTCCCAGCAGATGGGATGTGTGCAAGAAGGGACAAGGTAAAGTCAAATGTAACTTTGATCCACTCACGTGAACACTATGCCATCCTTCAAGGCACATGTCTGAAGACGATCTGATGGCATGGACTGCTTGACACATTAAAACGGGGATAGAGAAACTTTTCTGTGAAGGGCTAGACAGGAACTATGTTCAGCTTTGCAGGCCATACAGTGCCTGTCACAAATACTCAATCCTACAATTGTGGCATCAAAGCAGCCATAGGCAGTAAGCAGACAGATGAGTGTGGGCCATAATTTGCCAACTGCTGTATTTTACATACCCTCACCCACACATACCATACAAGTTATAAAAGAATATGTTACATATTTTGAAACTGAGTAAAACAAACAAACAAAATCTGGACGGAACTACATACCCCAAGAGTAACAGTGATTATCTCTATGATTCTCACTTTAAGTATTTTCAAAAATTCTCCCACCTATGTATTCCCTTTTATAATCAAATAAAACCTACAAATAAAAAAGTATGGGATTCTATCTTCCAAACTCTACAAATGCAAATAAATCCTGGGATTCTGTGTTTTTGTGCCTATCATAGATCACACATTTTTACTTGAGACTATTTAAATTAAAAATACTTATTATAAAAGGTCATCAGTAAATCATTTCTGAATCAGTAGTTGACCAAAAAATAAGCTATAGTTTCTTTCCTAGACCTGGCAAGGGTCTGTCTGAGGAATGGCGAACGTTGTTTTTTACCGTATTGGCTAAGTTTCTGGAAAAGATTGCATCTTGAATTAGCAGCTTGACTGTTTGCTGTCCAGATAAATATTGTGTTGCTAGGACTGAAATTGCCCTGCCACGTGGATCGCCCTGTCATATAATTAGCTTCTTATCATATCAGGTGCAAATCAAACCAGCAGCACTTGCTGTTAATGTGGTAATTTAACAAATCAGAAACACTGTTTACATGTGTCAACATCTGATTTCGTATGATCACTATCCCACCGAAGGCACGCCGGGGTAATTTTTGCATCACTGTTCAACAGCAAGCTTAGCCTTAGTTGAGTTCTTAGCTACATCAGCTGGTTTGGTTAACCTTTTTACATCCTCAATTGCACTGGTGTGTGTTTTGTCAGTCCAACCCAGCGTGGAATGGGGGTAGAAAGTGAAATTTAACCCTAGGTGTCCGTTTGGTACGTAAGTACCACGCTCAGGCTCTCCCATTGGGTTCATCCTGCACAGTGGTCATCAGATTAGTTTTCTTCTGTTTCAATAAGCAGCAACTCAAGTCTAAGCAGAGCCTGATGGAGCCTGACCTGCTTCCAAAGAGCTGCACCCTTTACTCTCCACATCGTTGAAGAATGGTTCTCCCAACCCCAGGAGGCCAGACCACATCGCAGCTTCATTTCCCCGCTCTTCACTCTTATACCTGCTCTTCCCTTCCCAGATATTTATCCCAATAAACGCCTTGCATGCTCATCTCCACCTCATAGTCCACTTTCGGGGAACCTAACCTGGCTATAGGCCTCTTGTCTGTTTCCAAGTTGTATTCACTTCTCCATGCGATTATAACTCTTTGCCTGAAGAGCCAATTGTTAAAGGGCAGTGTTTCTGGTGTCAAGTCCTCTCACCATGCTGGGCACATACTTGTGCTCCCAGGGGCATTTCTGCCAAGCAACCCCTGGTGCCAGCCTGCCTGGGTGCTCATGCTGGTTCTATCACCTACTGGCTGTTTAATCTTAGGCAAGTTACTTAACCTCTCTGTGCTTGTTTCCTGATCAGTAAAAATGAGATGATAATTATATATCATATAGTGGTTGTGGAGATTTAATATATCTGTAAGCGTGTATTAAGTGGCTTAAATAGACGATCTGAAGAGAATGCAAAACACTGAGACCAGTGCTTGGCATGCTGACTATCTTACTCAAGTAAGATAGTGCTTTTTTAAAACACCTGAGGGCCGGGCACGGTGGCTCACGCCTATAATCCCAGCACTTTGGGAGACCGAGATGGATGGATCACATCACCTGAGATCAGGAGTTCGAGACCAGCATGGCTAACACAGCAAAACCCCATCTCTACTAAAAATACAAAAATTAGCTGGGTGTGGAGGCCATGCACTTGTAATCCTAGCTACTTGGGAGGCTGAGGCAGGAGAATTGATTGAACCCAGGAGGCGGAGGTTGCAGCGACCCACTGCACTCCAGCCTGGGAGACAGAGTAAGATTCTGTCTCAAAAAAAAAAAAACAAAACTCCAAAGTAAGATTTAATCACACATTTTCCTTGTTGCTGTCTGCAGTTACAATGATCTTTCCTTTCTCTGACTTTCATCAGAATTTCAACATAAGGAAGAAATGGATGAATGAAAAAGGGGAGAAGAAGGAAGGAGGAAGGGAGGTAGACAGGAAACATTTCTTAGATCTCCTATTCTTTCATTTTAATCCCTCACTACTTCTGGCAGTTCATCCCTTGATGAAAGATAACAGCAGTAGCTAAGGTGTGCTTACTATTCACCCAGTCATTTGTGTTATTGTTTTATATAATCTTTATAATGTCTTGAGGAAAGTATTCTTATCCCATAACACAGATAAAAAGACTGAGGTTGAGAGAGGCAAAGTATGAACCTTGCCCAAGGTTACAGAGTTCATAAATGGCTGAGCCAGGGCTATGTTTTTCTTCTCTCGAATCACTCATTGCTCACAGCACAGTTCTAGACTCATCATAGATGCTTATTAATGACGTAGTTTGGTGAAACGACTGATGCATTTAGCAACTGTTTACGGTTGCCAATTGCAGGCCAGGCATCGGGAGGGCAAAGATCAGAAATGGTCCCTCTCATCACCAAGCTTAAGTCTGGTGGAGAACACAGACAAGTAAACAAGCAGTGACAGAGCAATGTGATGCAGGCTATTACCACGGGAAAATACAGAGTGGGAGAGAAATCCACAGAATGAGCACAGGAGACAGCCTTGGAGGTCTCAGGGGTGGCAGAAAAGGCCTCCCAGGGGAGGAGTGCCTCCGTTATGTTAAAGGATACATTGGGCTTAGAAGGGAGGAGAATTCCAGGCAGAAGCAAGACACGCATGGCACATGTGAGGACCTGAGAAGGGGGTGGCTACACAGAGCGGAGGGGAGCAGGAGGCTCTGCTCACCAAGCATCACACAGGAGATTTCTTTAACAAATTAGGCTGTGACCATCACTGAGTTTGGCTGCTCTTTCTCAACACATGCAGTGAGCAAACTAATTTTGCTCCATGTATCCTGACTCTAATTGCAAGGTTCTTTTACACCAGTATGAGTTGGGAGAGCATCCCTGAGCATGGCCTGGCCCATACAGGGCTGTGTCCGCACTAAGGTGCATACATTGCTGGGATAGAGAAAATGGAAATGGACCCATTATCTCCTTGACCTTGGCAAACTTCCTTCACTGACAGACACAAGAAGGCACACTTTGAGATAGAACAATAGTTCCTGATATCCAGTGAAGACCCAATGACATCACATCTTAGTAGCCTGTTTGCCACTCAAGTATTTTAAGGACAAGGGCATGATATGCAGTGTTCTAGAACATCAGAAGTCTCATCGTAACTTAGCTGCTAGTGTTCAAAAAGTTTTCCTGGGCTGGATGTGGTGGCTCACGCCTGTAATCCCACCACTTTGGGAGGCTGAAATGGGTGGATCACAAGGTCAGGAGTTCAAGACCAGCCTGACCAACATGGTAAAACCCTGTCTCTACTAAAAACACAACATTTGCTGCGCATGGTGGCGCGCACCTGTAATCCCAGTTACGCAGGAGGCTGAGGCAGGAGAATCGCTTGAACCCAGGAGGCGGAGATTGTAGCGAGCTGAGATTGCACCATTGCACTCCAGCTAACGTTATGTTGGCTCTCCATGCAGACAATAAAGGGAAAAATTAAGGCAATTACCTAGATGTCACTTTTTATTTTGACAAAGTATGCGCCTATTATCTACATATGTGTGAAGAAACTTTCACAATTTATCTGCACGTGTCAGATAATTGTGTGAATTCTTGACAGGAAGTTAAAGTCTAAGTGAGCACAATGTAAGTCAGTCTTGGGAAAGCAAGCTAAGTTCCTTCAATGTTTATTACTATCTTTGTTTTATAAACTATTCCAACTCATGTAACATAGCTCATGTAAAAGACTGTGGTGAAATGTAAAAGAATAACAACAACAACTTTGAAGATAGATAATTTAGAAGAATTATTTCATCCCACAAATAAATTGCAAATCCCAACACAGGTGCAAACATGACAACAACTTTGAAGATAGATAATTTAGAAGAATTATTTCATCCCACAAATAAATTGCAAATCCCAACACAGGTGCAAACATGAATTTATATAATATGCTACCTGGATTCATTACATGTGACACTTCAGAAAGATCTGAAGAAAACCCTTTTAGGTAAATGCTCTTCTTGGGTTCTAGATTTTAGAGTTGAATGGAATTTGCAAAGGACTCAAATGCATACTTTAGTAGTTGATAATGTGAATTTTTTTTTTTTTTTTTTTTTTTTTTTTTTGAGATGGAGTCTTGCTCTGTCGCCCAGGCTGGAGTACAGTGGTGCTACCTCGGCTCACTGCAAGCTCCGCCTCCTGGGTTCATGCCATTCTCCTGCCTCAGCCTCCCGAGTAGCTGGGACTCCAGGCCCCCACCACCATGCCCGGCTAATTTTTTGTATTTTAGTAGAGACAGGGTTTCACTGTGTTAGTCAGGATGGTCTTGATCTCCTGACCTCGTGATCCACCCGCCTCGGCCTCCCAAAGTGCTGGGATTACAGGTGTGAGCCACCACACCTGGCTGATAATATGAACTTATAAGTCTTAATGATTTAAAATTCTCCTAACTGCTTAGACCAAGAGTCTAATGACCACCCCCATCTTTCCCCATCTCCCAGGAGAAATGCCAAAGTGGGAAGGAAATACGTCCAAAGGCAGACCAACCTAGCAGTCTCTTGACCTAACCCTTTCTCAAGTGATGCTCAGGAATGAAGAAGAACTTTCTATGGTAACCAACAGAGGTCCCAAAGGGAGCCCCAAGGTGATTATGTTGATAATTCACACCCCCATGGGTTCTAGAGCTTGAGTAACCCACAGTACCCACCAGGGTACTGACTCTGGCTGGTTTAAGCAGAAAAGGAATTCACAAAAGCATAGCCCACATTGTCTCCAGAACACAAATGGGTCATAAATGTTACCCATCACACCACAGAACTTTACCAGAAAGACCAGTAGAAGTGCCTGGTGCAGCCCCAGATGGCTGGGCAGCCTAGAGCCTTCACCACTGCTACTTTGGAAAGTGGATGTATTGGCCACTGTCCTTGCCAGAATAGATCCCTTTAAGCCTGCTTCTTTCATTGCCAGATTCTAATGCAAAGTGTAGCAAGAACACATCTGGTTGGTGGAGTGTGAGGTCACAAGTCTACACCCCAGCTTCCAGGGAGGCTGGGGACTGAGCTCAGCTTCTACTTTGGAAAGGCATAGAATTGTAAGAAAATTCTCCTTCATTGGAAAGTCCTTTGAGAGGTCTGAGAAACCAAAAAAATAACACATTTTCCCTACATCCCCAATTTACAATGACGAACATTTCACCAACCAAAAAAACTTGGCCGGGCATGATGGCTCACACCTGTAATCCCAGCATTTTGGGAGGCCGAGTTGGGAGCTATCATCACGCCACTGCACTCCAACCTGGGTGACAGAGTGAGACCTTGTCACTAAAAACCAAACAACGAACCAACCTAGCATCAGAGTATGTTCAGAGTAGCTAAGCTTTGACTGTTTGAACTGTATTGTCTACATGTACTCTAAGAACTGAGATGCAAGTTACCCATCCCACTGCCTGCAGCAGTGTGCACCGGCCAGACAGGATGCTCCCAAGGTTATCATCCTGAAGTGCAGAGGGCTCCACACTCATCCAGCCCTGCTGGAGAGCGGGGACATATAGAGTGGGTAGGGAGGAGAGATTACCATGCTTATTTCAGCTGACATTATCAAGGCCAAGGCAATCATGTGATAATGTGTGAATGAATCAGAAGGGGTAGCCCAGATATTTCTGTCCTCATATCAACATTCACACCTCCATCCTAGCCAGCTGCCATGTTCCTTTTCTGAGTTTTCACTAGCCACTTTCCACGTGAGACTCATCACCTTTATCTTATTAATCTGCTAAGAGTAGAAGCCCCCTCAGAATTATACTTAGTACCTGAGATTGCTGCATGGACAGTATATCCCTGCCAAACTTCTGAAAGGAAATGTCTCTGCTGCCATTTTTCTTCTTCTGTAAATAATGATCTCTTTAATAGAAACCAAATCACTCATTCATTCATCAAGCATTTTTACCGGCAGTTATTAAGTGCCAGGCACAGAGGTAGGCCCTGGTGGTCCAGGGATAGATAAGAGAAACATGCTGTCTGCCTCATGGAGCTTCCAGCGTGGTGGAGAAGCTGGACATTAAACAAGCGAAGACATAAATCAATACTTACAGACCCATTTTGCTAAGAGCAATGAGAAGGAGAAGCTGGAATTCTAATAAATTAGATTTCAACCCAGAATGCTTATATCACTTGTTTTCTCTCTCTCAAAGATATTTACATTTTATGCTGTATATTTTGTAAACATACAGATTTTCCATCAGCTCACTCCCAGGCTGTTCAGTTGGGGTCAATTCTTGCAAAGTCTGAGTTCACTCACTGATATCCAGGATACCACATGTGAAGAGAGCCCTTCACAAAGTGGGAGTTGGAGTTCCTGCATGCACGTTGCCTTCACAAAGTGGGAGCTGGAGCTACTGCATGCACCCCACCTTCACATAGTGGGAGCTGGAGCTACTGCATGCACCCCACCTTCACAAAGGGGGAGCTGGAGCTCCTGTGTGCATGCTGCCTTCACAAAGTGGGAGCTGGAGCTACTGTGTGCATGCTTCCTTCACAAAGTGGGAGCTGGGGTTCCTGCGTGCACGGTGCCTTCACAGAGTGCGAGCTGGGGTTCCTGCATGCATGCTGCCTTCACAAAGTGGAAGCGGGAATTCCTGCATGCACACTGCCTTTGCAAAGTGGGAGCTGGGGTTCCTGCACGCATGCTGCCTTCACAGAGTGGGAGCTGGGGTTCCTGCATGCATGCTGCCTTCACAAAGTAGGAGCTGGAGTTCCTGTGTGCACACTGCCTTCACAAAGTGGGAGCTGGAACTACTGTGTGCATGCTGCCTTGGGTTGGCAGAGGAGACACCTGCCACATGCACCTGCCTGATCTAATCTCATATAGTAACACAGAAAGCAAGAGTCTGACCAGTCCTTTTATCTCCTTGGGAAAACATCTCCACTCCCACCCCAAGAAAGAAGGAGATAAACTCCCACCTACTTCACTTCTCTGGCTTGGCATGGACCATCCAAATATGCTAGGACTGACCAGAATTTCCAGGCCAACTTTTACAAGAAAGAACACTGCCTCTTCCTAGAGGTGGCCTTAAAGGCAGGAAGCCCACACAGATTCATTCCCAGAGAGAAGCTCTCACAAAAATGCTCTGAAGCTGGACGGTGTTGATAAAAACCCAAACTTTACATCTGTGAATATGAGGAATTTGATCAGTCACAGCAGCAAGGAGAGTGACAGGACCATTAGTCAGCAAAAGCAGATCACCTCACCAAGCAGGAATCGCCAGACTGGTTCACCCCTGGACCCCGACATGCCAACATGTCAACACACTCTAACTCCTCGCCCAAAGAGACACCAAGAGATACTAGGACGCAGGACAAACATGCATCTCCCATTTCATTTTCTCAACATGCTGACATTTATTCCCTCATCCCATCCAACAAGAAATACTAACTCCACAGATGTGCCAGATTGTTTCAAATGGAAAAATCACGAATTATCATGGAGTGGGAACATTTTCTGCCAAAAGACTGAAAATCAGTGCAAGGTGTCAATGGCACCAAAGTCAACGGATGCCTGAGATCTCAGACTCCTGTTTTGCAGGAGCATTCTGGCAGATTAAAAGGATGTTTTTCCAACATGAATTTTCTTGGTAGCTGCCAGAGATGAGGTCTCTGAGTAGGGAAGGCATACTCCAAGGCCGAGGACGGCTCTTCACCATGCCTCACGTCAACATAGTCCCAGGATGTCAAGAGCTCCCAATCGTCAGAGAGGTCGCACATAAGGTCCAGTGTCAGCTGACTTCCCTTCTCTACTCTTCCCCTGACCAGCCCATGTCAATCTTGCCCTGCCTGCCTCCTCCCTGACCAAGATGAGGGT
This sequence comes from Rhinopithecus roxellana, assembly GCF_007565055.1. NCBI lineage: Eukaryota > Metazoa > Chordata > Mammalia > Primates > Cercopithecidae > Rhinopithecus > Rhinopithecus roxellana. The sequence continues at coordinate 98,568,581 of NC_044551.1, forward strand.
CTATGTGCATCAGCTGTGCAATCAAAGAGCTGCTCTGTTCTCGGAGCCCTGACCAAGGGCCAGGCCCTGCACCAAACCCATGATAGGTTTCTGTATGCTTTAATCCACACTGCAAACTCCCAATTAAATTGCATTTTTCATGTATTAAAAGTGGAGACATGAGGCTTTCAAGGTAACCTGCCCCAGGCCAGGTACCTGTTTAGAAACAGAACTGGGTTGAAACCGCAGGCGTGAGGCTCAGAACCGACCCTAGGAACAACTCCTCTCCACTGCTTGGAGATGCTGCCGAGGCTCAGCACAGCTGCCAGCTGCAAACATCTGCAGCAGCTAAAAGCCAGGGCGCTGGGAGCATGTGGTGTGAGGATTTGGCCACAATTCCAACAAAGGCGTTAGTTCTTTAAAGGAAAGGATGCCAGTCTGGCCAACACAGTGAAACCCTGTCTCTACTAAAAATACAAAACTTAGCTGGGTGTGATGGTGGGCCTCTGTAATTCCAGCTACTTGGGAGACTGAGGCACGAGAATTGCTTGAATCCAGGAGGCAGAAGTTGCAGTGAGCCGAGTTCGCACCACTGCACTCCAGCCTGGGGACAGAGCAAGCCTCTGCCCCATCCAATACAAAGGAAAGGATGAAGTGAGGCATGGATGTCGCGGTGGCAGGAGAAAGAGGGTCAGCACCATGCAGCCTGCAGCACAGCACCATTCTCAGACGCAGTGCCCTTCACCCACAGGCGAACAGTGGCAGCCCTGCCTGGGACCCGTCTCGCCCTGCATGCAGGGTCCACAGCTTTGGGAGTATCAGGCAAAGCAAGCCCACTTGGTTCAGGAATTCTCAGCTCTGCAGTATAGTCACAGAGTCACAGAGTTTCAGAGGCAGAAGGAACTTAGGATCAGCTTAGCTCAGTCCCTTCATTTTACTGTGACCTGCAGAAGAGAAATGATGTCTGCAAGGTCAAACACTGAAGTCAAGCAGGGTTCCCAATCAGACCAAGATTTCCAGAGCTGCAGTGCAGCCCTCAGTCTTGGAAGAGACTCCGAAATCTAACTCCCCACCGCACCCCACCCGCCACAGCTAAATCGGGGAGCAGATGACGCCTGGCTCCGACTCTGAAGACCAAGCCGGTCGACCTCAGGGGGAAAAATGAAGAGATGGCTTTGGACAAAAGGCGCCTGTGATGTGACTGCTCCGGGCAGCTGCAGGATTAGTCCTCGCTCCTGGCTCCTCTTGGAAGTAGCTTCAAATCAGGGGCTCTTTGACTTCTCAAACAAAACGAAGATAACAGATAATAATGATGACCGCTAAAGTGAACGGAATGCAGCCCACGTGTCAGAGACCATATTAAGTGCTACACATTCATGATCTCATTTAATCCTCCCCAAAGCTCTGCACGATGCTTCTGTTACTACAACCATTTTAAAGATGAGCGCGCAGGAGGGCACACAGATTCGAACTCAAGTCTGCCTTAACCACGACATCCCTGCCTCTCAGTGTAACCACAGACCTACTGAGACACCATGTACCTTGCCAGTGGAGTCACAGACATAACCTTAGCATTAAAAAGAACAAGCGCATTCTTATTTTTATTTGTTTATTTTATTTATTTATTTATTTATTTATTTATTTTTTGAGATGGAGTCTCGCTCTGTCACCCAGGCGGGAGTGCAGTGGTGCGATCTCGGCTTGCTGCAAGCTGCGCCTTCCGGGTTCACGCCATTCTCCTCCTCAGCCTCCTGAGTAGCTGGGACTACAGGTGCCCGCCACCACACCCAGTTATTGTTAGTAGAGATGGGGTTTCACAGTGTTAGCCAGAATGGTCTCAATCTCCTGACCTCGTGATTCACCCACCTTGGCCTCCCAGAGCGCTGGGATGCATTCAAAGTAAAACTGAGGCTGGGCTGTCAGAATCTGTTAGACTCACTCTGCATTCCAAGATTTTTCAGGTGACTGAAGTCATCTCTCCAGACACAAAGCTCAGACATCAGTAAAAGGCACCTCTAAGAGCTCTGATTTAGAGACCACTTCCCTGTGAAAGGCCGGAGTGTTCCATTTCCACACGGGGAGGTACATCCATAAAGGGGGGCACCCGAGGGAGGAAGGAGGGCCTGCATTTATGGCCTGTTCAGAGGAGCCTGGAGGAAATAAACAAGTTATTTTGCTCCTCCACTCATGTGCTCTGACCCGAAGCCAGCAGGGAAAGTCCTTAGAATTCAGTGACTAATCAGATGATGGGCCATGAAACACACCCCTGAATGTCATCAGAGTCCAGGCATTTGCACCGGGAATCCAGAAATAAGCTGTCACCAGAGGGACGTGTGCCCTCTGGAAATAATTTCCAGAACATGTTTCGTAATCCCGGGCCCGGTCAGTCGGAGCGAGCCAGGAGACCAGGAAAGGTCAAAATGCAGCCCCTGATCCCACCTTGCCCAGCCTCATCTCCTCCTGCTCTGCACTCTCCTCCCACCTGGCTCCCTGTACAAGCTGTCCCATGCTTGCTGCTGCATCTGAGCCTCCCAGTCCTTTCCAATCAACCACCAGGAAAGCCAACTGTCCCCGTACTGGGGCCCTGATGTGACTTCACTATTGCTAAGGGCAGATCTCACACCTCTGTCAGGAGACACTGTCATCACTTCCTTGACTAGCATTGAACATGTTTTGAGAAACTGTCAAAAATTAATGAGTAGTTTATTCACCAGATGTTTAGATGTCAAATAATGCTGGGACTCTGCACTTACCAAATATAACTGAATTGAATGACATGTTTTAAAGTAACTTTTCTTTTTAAATATTGTCTTGGTGTAGAAAATGGAAATGACATTTTTAAGTGAACAGATAAGAATTCCTCCTGAAGGAAGTGCATGTTAAAATAATCTTCTAAAATATGAAGCTTACCATTATTTTATTTATATTCTTGAGTGCTTTCTGGTTAGGACAAAGGGTTTGGCTACTGATAGGAATACAGACACTCAGTGAGTAGATTTCTCAAAATCAGTACTTTTGGAACCCTTTTTGATGGAGATCTAGGAATCCAAAGTGAATTTCTTTTTTTTTTTTTTTTTGAGATGGAGTTTCGCTCTTGTTGCCCAGGCTGGAGTGCAATGGCACAATCTCGGCTCACTGCAACCTCCACCTCCCGGGTTCAAGCAATTTTCCTGTCTTGGCCTACCGAGTAGCTGGGATTACAGGCATACGCCACCACGCCCAGCTAATTTTGTATTTTTAGTGGAGATGGGGTTTCTCCTTGTTGATCAGGCTGATCTTGAACCCCCAACCTCAGGTGATCCACCTACCTCGGCCTCCCAAAGTGCTGGGATTACAGGCATGAGCCACCACGTCCGGCCAAAGTGAATTTCTTAATCCAAGCCTGGATTCCCCAGCTAAAAACTACCAATAAAACAGGCTTTTATACAGCAGTTGTATTTCCTACGGCAATGATCTCTATCCTATTGATGCAGTTGAAGGACTTGTAAAATGCCTAACAGCAAATCAATTATCTTTATTAGCCTCGTTTATTGAGCAGAATCATTGATCAAGTCAGTAACTAATAAAGGGACGAGTGGGGTGATGTCACACAGGAATATCCCCCTTCTGCAAACACAGGGCAGGGCTAAGTAACAGATTCCTTTCCACCATGAATTCAATTATTACAGAAAAGATCTTAAAAACTGAGAATCTCAAACTCTCTGATTCTGGAAATTCACACACATACCAGTGAATGATTCACTTCACCACTGTAAGAAAATCCAATCTGGGAAAAATGTAGACTTGGTAGTGAGTAATTTGGAATGAACAGATGATTATATAAAAGGGACAGGAAGGAGCAAGAGAATACAGTGCCTGTTCCATCCTAACACGGGTGCTGGGCGCTCCACATACATTAGCTCACCCATCCCAGAAGAACCAAACAGGAAACGACAGGTCTCCCTCACACCAGCCACAGGCCTCCTAAGGACCTAAGCACTGAAGGCAGCAAGAAGAGGAGATAGAGATGTATCATGAAGATGTGTTCAGTGGCTGGCTAATTTCTCCCATGCATCTTTTCCACTATGTCTATGTTAATCATAGGGACTGGGGAGTAGAATAGTTGTCTAACGGGTTATTCAGGTCAACCAGAGAGGGGAAAAGCATGGATTCAGTCAACTGACAGGTAAACAAGTACTTATTATGTACCAGCACCGTCACTATGCTTGAGAGATTCCAGAAGGAATCCCACCTTGGTCACCACACTGCCCCAGACCTTACTCATTATGGGAGACACAACAAATAATCACACTTTTTGTCATATTTAATTAGTACTATGGTCTGAATGTATGTGTCCCTCCAAAATTCATGTTAGAACTGAATATCCAATGTGTTAATACCAAAAGACAGGGTCTTTGGGGAAGTGATTCAATCATGAGGGCAGAACCCACAACCGACTGTCAGTGCCTTGATCTTGGATTTCCCAGCCTCCAGGACAGTGAGCAATACATTTGCATTGTTTGTAAATTATCCAGTCTAAGGTATTTTGTTACTGCAGCCCAAATGGACTAAGATAATTCACTAAAACAAACTGCCTCAATTTCACATTTGACTTTGCTCTTAGAAATACAGATAGAAGACGGGTGCAGTGGCTCACGCCTGTAATCTCAGCACTTTGGGAGGCAGAGGTGGGCAGATCACAAGGTCAGGAGTTCGAGACCAGCCTGGCCAATATGGTGAAACCCTGTCTCTACTAAAAATACAAAAATTAGCTGGGTGCAGTGGCGGGCACCTGTAATCCCAGCTACTCAGGAGGCTGAGGCAGGAGAATCCCTTGAACCCAGGAGGCAAAGGTTACAGTGAGCTGAGATCATGCCACTGAACTTTAGCCTGGGCAACAGAGTGAGACTCCATCTCAAAAAAAAAGAAAGAAAGAAAGAAAAAATACAGAAAGAAATAACATCCAGGTTTAAAATAAAACCTAATCTCTACATCTACGGTTGAAACAACTAAATGAGAGGTTTTAGTCTTGTTTCCTAAGAGAAATTACACAGGAGGCAATAATGTGATTATTTTATTAATACTTGTGTTCAGGGGCCACTATGTTCTAAGGCTGAGGGCAGAAAGGCATGGAGTCTGAAAAATAACTTTATTTCGGTAGATGTGATAGAGAATAAACCGTCTACATTTAAAGCAGGAAAGTTGGTGAATTTTGAAAGATATTTACACCCTTAAAACCACCACCACAACTAAGATGTGGAACATTTCCAACAGCCACTATAAATATACCCGCTCACCCTCCTCATCTCAGGCCCCTCTGCAGCCCCAGGCCACCACTGCTCCCTCTGTCACCACAGATTAGTAAAGGCAGGAACTTTAAAGGTGGGGTTTTCTAGGGAAAAACAAAAACAATACCCCACCTGACTTCTGCCTGAAGGCTTCTCAGCTGAGGGGAGGTTACAGCATGTATATGTGTCATTTGCTTATCTGTATACAACAGTAGCAAGTGACAGGGCTTTTGATAGTCATAGACCTGTTTTCCTCCAACCAACCATAGACAACAGAACCTGTTTTCCTCCAACCACCCACCACACTGCAGTCTCTGTTTTTATGACATACAAACAATGCATCCCAGAGTCATCCCTAAGTAAACACAACTCATAATCCAGGTCTACACTTGTCCATCTGTGTATCAGGAATCGATAAGGCATCTTTAAAGAAAAATTAAACAAATAAATGTAACACATTACCCTCAAAAGTCAAAAGGGATGTCTCCGCAATGTGAAAGGATGTCAGAACTAGCTCTGGAATTAGCTGCAGACAGTTCCATGAAACGCCTACCGACTTGTTAACAGAACAGCCACTACCTCTATGGTGCTTTCATTCATGTATTAGTGCTCATCGCTGGATCTGCTTTTATTTTAAACAGCTTTATTGATGTATAACTGACCTACAACAAACCGTGCATAAGGTTTAACGTTTGATAACTTTTGACATTGGTATACAGCCATGAATACAGCACCAAAATCCATATAACCAACACCACCATCACCTCCCATAGTTTTCTGGTACCCCTTTTAATGCTTCCCTGCACCACTCCTTCCTTTCCAAGACAAGAACTGGTCTGCTTTGTTGCTGTAGATTAGTTTGCACTTTTAGAATTTCATACAAATGGAATCATACAGGATGTACCCTTTTTTGTCTGGCTTCTTTTATCCAGCATAATTATCTTGAGGTTCTTTCATGTTACTTGATTTGTATCAATAATTCACTCACTTTTATTGTTGAGCAGTATTCCATCATATGGATATACCATAACTTATTTACACATTCACACCTGCTGACAGATAGTGTTGGCTATTACAAATAAAGCTGCCGTGAACATTTACATGTGGATATGTTTTCATTTCTCTTAGCTAAATATCTAAGAGAGGAAGTTGCTAAATCACATGGTAGTTGTATATTTATCTTTTTTAAAAAAACTGCCAAACTGGGCCAGCCAAGGTGGCTCATGCCTGTAATCCCAGCACTTTGGGAGGCCGAGGCAGGCTGATCACTTAAGGTGAGGGTTCGAGATCAGCCTAGCCAACAAGGTGAAACCCCATCTCTAGTAAAAATACAAAAATTAGCTGGTTGTGGTGGTACACACCTGTAATCCCAGCTACTTGGGAGGCTGAGGCAGGAGAATCGAACCCGGGAGGCAGAGGTTGCAGTGAGCCGAGATCATGCCATTGCACTCCAGCCTAGGCGACAGGGCGAGACAGTATCTCAAAAAATAAATAAACTGCCCAACTGTTTGAGAAAATGGCTATATCATTTGTTATTCATTCTCTCCAGCAATATATAAGAAGAGTTCCAATCACTCCACATCCTCACTAACACACTTGGTATGGTCAGTTTTATTTCCATTTTGTCCATTCAAATAGGCGTAGTGGTATCTCATTGTGGTTATAATTTGCCACTTATACTGACTAATGATGTTAAGCATCTTTTTATGTGTCTATTTTCTTTGTTGAAGTGTGTGTTTAAATCTTTTGGACTTTTTACGGGTTTCTTGCCAAGTTGGTTGGTTGTTGAGACAGAGTCTCGCTCTGTCACCCAGACTGGAATGCAGTGGCGTCATCTTGGCTCACTGCAACCTCCACCTCCTGGGTTCAAGAGATTCTCCTGCCTCAGCCTCCTGAGTAGCTGGGATTACAGGCGCCCACCACCACACCTGGCTAATTTTTGTACTTTTAGTAGAGACAGGGTTTTGCCATGTTGGCCAGGCTGGTCTCAAACTCCTGACCTCAGGTAGTCTGCCTGCATCGGCTTCCCAAAGTGTCAGGATCACAGGCGTGAGCCACCACACCCACTCTATTGCCAAGTGTTCACAGTTCTTTATACATTCTGGAAAAAAAGTCTTTTATTGGATGTATGATTCGCAAATATTTTCCCCCAATCTGTGCCTTGACTCTTCATCCCCTTAGCTATGTCAGTTAAACAGCAAAGGTTTTTCATCTTGATCAAATCCAATCTATCACATTTTTCTTTTGTGGGTCATCACAACAATACTGTATCTAAGAAATCTTCCCCCAACCTGGGGTTATGAAGACTTCCAGCTGTGTTTTCTTCCAGGAGTTTATGGATTTAGGTTTACATTTAGGCCCATGTTCCCTTTTGAGTTAATTTCTGCATGTGGTACAAGGGATGGAGCAAAGTTCATATTTTTGCATATGGGTATTTAATTTTCCTAGAACTATTAGTTGGAAAGGTGATCCAACCTTTTACCAATGAGCTGCCTTTGAACCTTTGTTGGAAATTAGTTGTCATGCATGCATGTGCCTATTTCTGGACTCTCTACTTTGTTCCACTGATCTATTTACTGCACTGTCTTGATGACCACAGCTTTATAATAAGCCTACTCACTTTGTTTTAGCCAATAAGCAAAATGAAGCCTAGAATACTGAACTGCTTTGTTCAGACTCCAAAGTTTCTTCCACTGGGGCCACATTATCTCCTAAGGTTTTACTCTTTTACAAGTAGGAACAAAACGTATGCCAAGAAAACAATTAGCTTATGTGACAACATATGAAGATATATTTTACTAAAAATACAACCTTATTTTTTGCAAGGAAAGCAAGCTTCAAATCAATTAAAAATAAGTTTTGAACAACAGTAAAGCAACATATTTCAGTTGCAAAAGCACAGCTCTCCCCTCCAGTAGGTGGAGAGTCCTGGGAATCAGGGCTACTTCCAGCTACTTCCAGCTCTGGTCCCCCCCCCCGAGCTCTGCCAGCTCCAATCCTCAAATACTGAGGATACCAACATTCTGCGTGCTTCCCCATTCTAGCAATGTGATGAAAACATTTTAAAATTCTTGTTTTAAATTCCTAACCATACCTTTATTATCCTAAATATTGTTTAAGAGCTGTTTAACTGTTTAGAGTATTTAAGAGCTAAATACTGTTTAAGAAGCTATGTGCTGGGGAAAGATATGTACTGTTTGATACGGGATATGGTAGAATGCCGAGGTGAAGCCCATTGGTGTTAGAGGGGAGACAGGCAGGAGTGAAACCCATCAGTCTGGCCAAGTCCCTTAAGAAAGCTTTGGTGTCCTTGTCTTTGAAAGGGGGCTGCTAATTCCTGCCTCATGGAATTGTCTTGAGGATAAATTAGGTAATACGCAGAAAGCATTCAGCACAGTGTCTGGTAAACACTAAGCACTAAGAGAGGACAGTTAATTCACAGTTTATTAGCAGCAGCACCAGCATTGTCCACTATCTTCCCCTTCCCTGGGTGCCCCTCACTTGACTCCAAGTTCCCTGTCAGCTTCCTTTGATTCCTGAGAGGCTTTAAGTTGCTTCTGTTCCTAGGAACATCTTAGTTCCTGTTCCTAGCATTTCTTTCTCTCAGCTTCCATAAGATGCCCCAAGTCCAAATAATAATTCCTCCTTTATTTATGCTAGACCGAGGGCGTTTCTGTCTGTTGTCAGCACAGAAGCTTCCTCAGAAAGAAGAGTAAACGAGCTCCTCAGAGTCACCATTCCACGTGTCCCGGATGCTTCTCCTCCAGAGCACTGAGCACAGTCACTCCAGGTAGCCAGGGAAGGAGAAAGCATGCTGGACGGGAGGCAGTGCTGGGTTACAAGAGGCAGCATGCCGTGCAGATGTGAGCTAAACCCCTTCTCCTTCTGTGACAGAATCCCAGTTTTATGCCTGCACCAGTCATAAAAAGCAAAGAGGTGAGATACAATGATTGAAATCCCAAGAAAGAAACAAATATGAAAAAGAAAACAATTTCCTTTGGTAAATCTGTTTTTCCACTGCACAAATCTTGAAATTTTACATTCTTTTTTCCCCCCTTATACAGGGTCTCTCTCTATTGCCTAGGCTGGAGTACACTGACATGAACACAGATCACTGCAGCCTCAGATTCCTGGGCTTGAGTGATCCTCCCACCTCAGCCTCCCAAGCAGCTGGAACCACAGGCGTGCTGCACCACCATGCCCAACTAATTTTTCATTTTTTTGTAGCGACTTGGTCTTGTTATGTTGCCCAGGCTGGTCTGGGACTCCTGACCTCAAGCCATCCTCCTGCCTTGGCCTCCCAATGTGCTGGGATTACAGGCATGAGCCAATGCACTGGGTCAAAATGTTATATTCTTGAGATGAACATCTGACTTTAGAAAAGAGGAAGTCAGGCCGGGCGCGGTGGCTCAAGCCTGTAATCCCAGCACTTTGGGAGGCTGAGACGGGCGGATCACGAGGTCAGGAAATCGAGATCATCCTAACACGGTGAAACCCCGTCTCTACTAAAAAAAAAACTACAAAAAACTAGCCGGGCGAGGTGGCGGGCGCCTGTAGTCCCAGCTACCCGGGAGGCTGAGGCAGGAGAATGGCGTGAACCCGGGAGGCGGAGCTTGCAGTGAGCTGAGATCTGGCCACAGCACTCCAGCCTGGGTGACAGAGCAAGACTCCATCTCAAAAAAAAAAAAAAAGAAAAAAAAGAAAAGAGGAAGTCATTAGAAGCAACATGTTGCCCCAAAGACGCTTTGAGAGTATAAATAGGAGACACTATACTGATAACAGGTGGTTAGAAAACAGGAATAAAATAGGGTGCTGATTCAATACAAATAAAAATTGGTGCCAGATTCCAATTTTGAAATACTAATCAGTGTGTACAAAATAAATGTGGTGGCCTTCTTCAGCCATCCCTCCCCCTCCTACCTTTTTCTTGCTTTGTCTTAGAACCATCATTTCAACGAGCAAAACAGAAATCGATCTAAACATAACCATGGACTTGTTCCCTTCATGGCCTGATGAACCAATGAAAACTTCAGATGATGATGTAATACTTCCAGCTATTTTTATTCTGGTGGCACAGACTCTCCCTTTATGTAGAGCAAATAGCAACAGAATCTCTTTAGAATTACTTTAAAGGTGATTTCCATAGCTTCAAAGCCCAACAATGGACAACTCTCTTGTTATTTCTACCACCTCTCTGATATCAGAGACCTTTTCCCCATGTTCCGACATCAAAGGAAATACAACAAAATCTTGACGCAATGTGAGGGACCGTGCTACAAGTCTGCCTTCTGCAGAGGGGGTGTTTAATAAATGGTGGAAATCTACAGCTCAAGACACCTACAGGGAAGGTGGCCCCAAAGTTTAAGCAGGAATCTAAAATAGCAGCTTTGTCAGAGACCGACAGGGTGACTGTGGAAAATGTCACCTTCTTTCTCAACTCACAACCAAAGTGTTTCATACCACTACAAATATCACAAGAAATTCAAGGGAAGAATTTCAGCGTCAGGCCCAAGATAGGAGCTATTTTATCTGGGGAAAACATAGATGACTAATGAACTCCTGAACAGAAAACAGGCGTATTTGGTTTCTTCCAAATAAAAATAAAACCTTTGGTACATTCTACACTCCATTTCAACCATCTTCCCGCAGAGCCTGGAACTGTTGGCGCTCTTAACTTTTGTTGAAAACCATGAGTATTAGCAACTATGAGAATTTAATTTATGGCCCAAAAATAAATAACTGATAGTGTTTCAGTAGCATTGATTTAGGCTGCAGAAACAGGTGGGAGATTTTGCCAAAGAATATATGTGATTCTTCCAAGTTCCCCTTTCAATGTGTACAATGAGGCCCTTCTATAAATATAAAGGTACATGATGTGTTCAGAGTTATATAATGGCAGGTTTTACAAACCCCTTTAGCTCTGAATATGTGAACATGCACACATATACCATTTTAATGTCAAATCTGCCCATAATTTTACAATCTGACATTATTAGTGGGTAAAACGGTTTTACCCACATTATTAGTGGGTAAAACTGTTCTGGTTTTGAAAGAGGGAGAAATAATCAGGTATTGAATAAATTCTTTGAAATTAATGCTCGATAAAATTAACAATTATGGTAAAAAAAAATTCAAGCAACACAAACAAAACACTGAGGGTTAGAAAAAGGTAAAGTAGCCATCTTTAAAAATAAATGGGGAGATTGGACTTACAAGGTTATATCCTATAAGAACATAAATATGTATATCGACACATCAAAAACTATTCTGAAGAGCTTTGAAAGACACTAAATACAAAATAAAAACACACAACTCTATGAAATAAAGAATCCCTACCTGATAATGTAAAAAAATTAATATCAGATTAAATTATAAGACTCATTTCTTTACTCTCTTAGAGTAGTGTTATACGTCCATACCCTCACCATGGCCTTGTGTGGCCAAAGGTATTTTTCCCTTCTTGGCTTTGGACTTGGTCATGTAACTCGCTTAGGCCTCCTGGTTATCAGCAGGCGAAGGCGTAAAATGTGCCTGAATTACTGGGTTTGTGCTCTTATGCCCCTCCTGCCTTTGTCCATGAGAATAACACACTTTAAGTTGCCTCTGGTCCAATGAGGCTGAAAGACTGTGGAGTAAGCTTGGGTGCAACCCAAATCTTAAAGCCAAGTCCAGCCTAAACTAGCTGAATCCCAGCTGATCCACAGAAACATAAGCAAGAAATAAATGTGCACTGTATGACACTGAGATTTTATGCTTGTTTACTGTAACCCAGACATACCTGGCCATATTCAGTCCTTATGCAATAAAAAGAAAAGTACAACAAATGAGGGAGTCATAATGTACTCATTAATCTGGTTTCTGTTTGGTTTCCCATGAATAGCTGATTAAGAAAAATGTAAAGGATCTTCAGAATACTGTGTTATAACCATCTTGACTGAAAATATTTTACACAGGTCCACCTTACTATTTTGTCTGGATTCTCTCCTCCTATAACATAAATGAGGAGCCATAATCAATCGGACACCAAGGTAGTGAGGGGAGGGCAATCAGGACTGCTTAGCAGAATTGTGAGAAATAAATGCCTGTCATTTAAGCCACCCAATCTATGGTATTCTGTTACGGCTGCCTGAGCAGACGAAAATCAAGTGAATCCCAGGCCAAGAGGCCATGCAAAATCTAGGTAGTGGGTACCAGCTGTGTTACTGACAGCAGCAGAGCTGAAAATCCTGTTCAAGCAGTCTCATCATTTTCTCACTGGCCTCACCCTTTTTCTCAAAATCACTTGCTTACCAGAGAAGAGCTTTTTTTCTATTCCAGAAATCAGTTGGCAGTATTTAGACGAAAAGCTTTCTCTTGAATTTAGCTAGCTTCCTGATGTTGATTAAATTATCAATCCCATATTCTAACCAGTTTGAGGAAATTCATTTATTACAAGCTGTGTATTCCTTCACTATGGGAGGACTGTCATGCCTTGATTAAAGAACAAGACAAATTTATAAGCAATGTCTAGCTAACTTTGTAAGTGCTCTACACAAAAAGCACAAATAAAGTCCTCAAACCGGGATCACTTCCCCCTTACTTCTACTAGGGAAGTAGAAATGGTCCATCTCAACCACCTATGTATTTATTGAACTGCTCATATATTAACCGAGGTAAAACTGTGGAGAAGGGTGGGCTTTTCTACTCCTGTTCAATAAAAACTTCAGATAGTCCTACTTTGACTCCCTAGATCAGTTTCAGATACATTTCTCAATTTAAAAATACAAGTTTCTGTTCCATTTAGACATTCTCTCAAGTACTGAGTCTTCATTACATATTCCAAGCATGATACATCCATTAAAAGCCCTTGGAAGCAAGATGATTTTATCCACACTTAGCCTCAGGGGGAAAAGGTATTGAAATGTGCAATTTATTCAACATAAACAGCAGTTCTGACTTGAGGATGTTCAGCTTAATAAGTTATGGAATTCGGTTTTCATTCCACAGCAGATGACTCCTGAGTCATGATTGAAAATATCACTAATTTTAATAAATATTGTAATAACTGACCCCCCAAAATAAAGAAAACATCAAAAACAATCTAGAACACGTATTTTCTGTGTTCGTGAAAATATGATGCAAAATCTGAGGTCTGTAGTCCAGGAGAAGTAAATAGTGAAAGTACTTCTTGGGCTTTAAAGTGACATGAGATGGCTCTGAATGTTATAGTTTAAAAATACTCTCCAAGAATACAAGCCAAATGACTGCAGGATTATAAGTCCTCTCTCCCAGTTGTTCAGGTATTAAAAACAGGCACAAGTAAGAATAGCCTTCAAAAGAACTAATAAACAGCACGTGAGTAATAATGCAATACACCCTAGTGACGATACTACAGCATGTACCTTTTCCTGTTTTTACCAAATACCTCTAAATAATAATGTCAACTTCCTTCCTTCTGCATAGTCCCTCCTCTTTAAAATTAAAGAAAAAAAAAAAGTGTTAAAGGAAATATGATTTAATGCCTGTAGTCCCAGCTACTCGGGAGGCTGAGGCAGGAGAATGGCGTAAACCCGGGAGGCGGAGCTTGCAGTGAGCCGAGATCCGGCCACTGCACTCCAGCCTGGGCGACACAGCGAGACTCCGTCTCAAAAAAAAAAAAAAAAGTCAAAGGGCACATTCTTGGGTTCCTCCCTTAGAAGCAGTGCTCTCACTGCTGGAGGTACTGATGGTGCCTAGAATTCAACTTCCCCAGCTATCATTCCAGCATTTGCAGTTACTTAATGCTATCTTCAATTTTCCAATAGAGATTTAGGATGGTGAGCCACGCCCATCATCTGCCCAGTCCACCTGTCCCCCAGACATAACTCTGCCCCCTTGTGGCAGATCAGACTCTCCTGTAAGCTGCCGGGCTGCATGCAGAAAACACTGCCTGGTGGACAAAAGCCATCCAGCCCTGCTGCATGCTTCTTCCCCTTCACCTACAGAGTCAGCTCTCTATATTTTGAAAACAAAACCAAACACGATAAAACCAAACTGCTGCCTACTCAGAATAATCAAAAGACAGGAACAACCTGAATGTCCATCAACTGATGATGACAAAGCAAAATGTGGTCTATCCAAACGATGGAATAGTATTCAGCCATGGAAAGGAATGGAGTGCTGATAAGAGCTATAACATGAATCAATCTTGAAGATATTATGCTAAGTCATATGTGATATGATTCCATTTATATGAAATATCCAGAATAGGGCAAATCCATAGAGGGGGAAGCAGCAGTTGTTAGGAGTGGGAGGGAGGAGGATATGGGAATTGACTGCTTAATGGTTACAGGTTTCCTTTTGGGGTAATGGAAATGTTCTGGAACTAGACAGTGGTGATGGTTGCACCACCTTGTGAATGTATAAAACGTTGCTCAGGGTAAATTTTATGTTACATGCATTTTATCACAGTTTTAAAAAATAACAACAAAAACCATGCTACTCCTTTTCCCGGTCACTGTTTCATTTTTCTCCATTCATTTACCAGCAATATTTTCCAATCTGTGATTCACACTACCTACTTCCATTTTCTCAGCCCTCATCTCATCCTCAGGCCCTTGAATTTGGTTTTTTACTCCTAAAAAGCTCCTTCCCCTCCTCCTCCATACACATAAACAAAAACCATGGATAACTGTTTATAAAGGCCTCCAAAAACATTTTTATACAATCCAGTGACTTTCCCTAGTGCTCTTAGAACCCAGTGAATGCTGCCTCCTTGTTTCTGGCTTCCAAGCATGGCATCTTCATGACTCTTCTTGACTATCTCAGCCATGTTGGTTACTTTTTCAAACTCTCTTATTTCTACTTGCCCAGTGAGGACATTCTCCCAGGCCCATTCTTGGCTCCCTCCCAAAAATGTCACCACCCCATCTCACTCTAGCCCTCCTTGTTTCAGTATAAGCTCTCCCACAAATCAGGGTCAAACTTCATTCCTTTCATAGATGGAGACATGAGTTGGAAAAACTGTCCTCTACATTTCCAAATCAAAGCTGCTTCTTTCACATCGTAAGAAATACTAGATTAGTTTCCTATTCCTGTTGTAACAAATTACAACGTTAGTGTCTGGAAACCACAAAAATTCATCATCTTGCAGTTCTGGTGGCAGACTCTAATCTGGGTTGGCTGGGACGCATTCCTTTCAGAGGCTCTGGGGGAGATGGTGTCTCCTGGCTTCTTCCAGCTTCTAGAGGCCTCCTGTTTTCCTTGACTCGTGGTCCCTCGCTCCACAGTCACAGCCTGCAGCCTCGCATTGTCTCTTTGACCTGCCTCCTTCTTAAAAGAACCTTTGTGATGACATGGGGCTACCTGAATACCCCAGGATCATCCACCCGTCTCAAGATCCTCGATCCCATCTTCAAAGTCACTCCTGCCATCTGAGGTCACGTATTCACAGGTTCTGAGTTACAGTATGGACTTCTTTGGTGAGGATGGGATTATTCAGCCTGCCCCAAACACACAATGGTGTGGAAGACATTCTTTAGCAGCCACTGCTCTTGTACACTCTTCTAACAAGCAGGAACCTTTGCCCTCAATATTTAATAGGTCAATTTATACCTGGGAGCCAACAACTTACTAATACCCCCGTTCCACACAATCACTTGCAAATTAAACTATTTTCTAGGATTCACAATTCAAGGTGATTTGGAGTCCTCAAGAAAAGGAAAATACTAAGTCAAAAGACTAAGTCAAAGAGCAAGGGGGGAAGGAAAGACTTTGGAGAGCACATGATAAACAACATCCAAAAGACTTCATATAAGACAGTGGATAGAAACAAACAGTAAAAGGGTCATGAGCTCAAAGTACCATTTAGTTCTTAGAGACCTCACAGATGCTTAGCTTGTTTGTCAACTAAAAAGCACAACCATTTGTCATTGATTCATGTCATTCATTTGTGAATTTCCTGCCCACCCACACTTTCTCTGCTGTATTCTCCATCGATCCATCCTTCAATCACTTCTCTTAGTTAGTCCCTGTTAATTTTTTTCATTCCCCCTACTACTCTAACAATATATGAGTATCTATGCATACCTGTGCACACAGGTACAGGTATAGAAGCAACCTTTCATTGGACTTTCTTCTTGTAACTAGAACGATACTAATGTTTTTGCCCTGCTGAAATGTGTAGGTACTAACCACACTTTGGAGCCACACGGTTGGGTTTCTGCAATAGCCAAACTATTCTTAGCTTCTCGGAAACAGATGTCCCATCGCTCACACCCCCTCTAGTGGCAGCCAGCCCTAGAACAGGGATGAGTATGCACAGACTAAAGACTCAAAAAAACCTCCCAAGAACTCGCAAGAATATTTCCATGCTAGGTGTCACAGCCCATGTATTGGTATAAATTTTACACAACCTTTCAAATATACAACATTTTGGCTTTGGGAACTGTTCGCTTTATGCATTAGGCATTTACCTTTTCCCTTTAAATGACCATTTGTACTGCCCTATAGTAAACTCATAAACAGTGGGCACTATGGAAAAAAAATCCAAATTCAGTGAAAGAAGAGCAGATAAATAAGTTGTGATACAGTCACATGATGGAATATTGTACAGCCACAAAAAATGAATGAACCACAACTATACACAGCAACACAACTGATCTTTTTAAAAATATGTAAAAACAAAAAAAAAAACTAGTCCTGGAAGAGCACGCAAATATGGTACCATTTTGATATTCCTCAAAAGCAAAAACTTTATTTAGGGATACATGCATGTGATTTAAATATATAAATATTCATACTTTGTTTAAATATATATTTTTAAGTATATATTTATATTTTGTTCAAATATCTAAACATTTATGCCTTGTTTAAATATATACATATTTAGATTAGATTGTTTAAATATATTTAGATTTTGTTTAAATGTATGAATATTCCTATTCATTTAAATGTAAGTGGGGGGTTTTCTGAAAAGCAAATGAATGAGGAGTACAAACTTCAGGACTGTGCTTGGTTCTGGCAGGCCGCAGAATGGGGTGTGGGGAGAGCAACTGTATCAGTCCTGACTGGATGATAGGTTCACGTATATTCATTTTATTACATTTTACAACTTATATATATATTACAAGTATCATTCAATATATTCAATATGACCACTAACATGTGCCTAAGGAACATATATAGGTAAGCCGACAGACAGACAGATCTGCCCACCGACAGAACCCAGGGATAGGTTGTTGAAAGAGAACACGATATTCTCGTGGATTCTCTCTTGTTCACATTGTCCAAAGACTACAGTGCAGATCACAAGGATAAGATTTAAATCTTATTTTGGATGATACAAAGAGTTTCAAAATCTTGAAACGTTTTTGGGTTTACATCTAAGTCACCAGAATACGCATTCAACCCTGTCACTTGTACCTGGAGGCTCGGCTTTGAGCTTGCCTCTGAGCCTCAGAAAGCAAGATTTTAAGAACTTTGATCTCACCTGACCTCGGAAATTAATCATTTTTCTTCACCCCAATCCCATGAGACTTTGTGTCAAAAGACACTTGGCCTGGCTGGGCCCCACCTGGAATGATGCTGACATTTCTGAGGCTGGAACCTCTCCGTTGAGCCTCGCTTACTTCTCTGGACTTTGTCCACGACCTTGGATTCCTATGACTGGGCCGTGCCAGTCTCTCTCCTGTAACCAGCGCCTGCCTCTCCACAGCAGCTTGGGAGCCAGAGCCCTGGGCACCCGGGTGAACTAAATGCCAGGTGCTCCTGCCTGCGGAGTGCTGAGTGTCACCTCCCCACATTCACTCTTCCTGCGGGGACATGCTCTTTTTCATTGAATGTCTTTTGTTTCCCCTCTTGATAAAAGAAGGTTCGTTATAGAAAAATAATGTAATAAGGGTGAACAAAATCAGGAAAATTAAAAACACTTATATTTCCCTTACCCTGAGATAACTACATTTAGGTACCAACATACAATTGTGATGTACTGCGCATATAAGTCACTGTCCTTACTTCAAATTTACAATTTTTGAGGCCGGGCGCGGTGGCTCACGCCTGTAATCCCAGCACTTTGGGAGGCCGAGGCGGGTGGATCACGAGGTCAGGAGATCGAGACCATCCTGGCTAACACGGTGAAACCCCGTCTCTACTAAAAATACAAAAATTAGCTGGGTGTGGTGGCGGGCGCCTGTAGTCCCAGCTACTCAGGAGGCTGAGGCAGGAGAATGGCGTGAACCCAGGAGGACCCCAGAGCTTGCAGTGAGCCGAGATCGTGCTACTGCCCTCCAGCCTGGGCAACAGAGCGAGACTCCGTCTCAAAAAATATATATATATATACAATTTTTGATACAAAATGAACAATAAAGGATGATCTTTCATGTCCCTATATAATCTTCTACAACATCATCTTTATTGGCTACTGGTCCCAGTCACTACAGCTACATACCACCACCAACAAAATAAAACTTACCGATATAACACAATGGTCATCCTCACACAAGTCCCGGTCTTGGGGCCTTTGCGCTCCCTGTTCCTGCCACCTTGAAGCTCCTCATACAGATGGGATCTGCAACTTCACCTCCTTCAAGTTCTTGCTCAAAAATCTTCAGTAACGTCTTTCCTGAGCACCATATTACAAACTGGACTCTTCCTGGCCCCTCACCACTCTCTACTCCCTCTCCTGCTTTAGTTGCCACTAAACCCAGTTCGCCATCTAACATTATATACTGCAGTAGTTATCTTCTGACTCACTCACTAGAATATAAACTCTACAAGGACAGGGTTGTTTGTCTACTTATTTTTTTCTTTATTTTTATTTTTAAGACAAGAGCCCCGCTCTGTCACCCAGGCTGGAGTGCAGTGGTGCAATCTTGGCTCACTGCAACCTCTATCTCCTGGGCTCAAGCGATTCTCCTGCCTCTGCCTCCCAAGTACCTGGGACTATAGGCACCCGCCATCATGCCGAGCTACGTTTTAGTATTTTAGTAGAGACAGGGTTTCACCATGTTGGCCAGGCTGGTCTCAAACTCCAGAGCTCAGGCAATCTGCTCGCCTCAGCCTCCCAAAGTGCTGGGAATACAAGCATGAGCCACCACACCTGGCCTGTTTTTACATTTTTTCCTTTCACAAGTGCTCAGAAGATGGTCTGGCAATAAAGGTAATCTGTTGAAAGGATGGATGAATAAAAAAACACATGTGTAATTCTACAAAGAGACTGCAAGAAAATAAAATTAAAAATTGGAATGTGAGTTTAATTTCTAGGTAACGGGTCTCTAAGTGATTCGGGTATTCTTCTGTGTAGTTTCCTTTCTTTTTGATTTCCTAAATTAGCACTGTATTACCTTTACAATTAGGGGAAAATTTAAGTTATTTTATAAATGCTACTAGGCAAATATGACTACACGTACCAATGTTTGGGGACTATAAATAAACAACTAACAAGGGAAGTAGATTTCTAACCACCTGTAAAATCTTAATTTATATTCATATAACTGCAACACAGGACAGGATGAGTTAAGATAAATGTTAACTACTAATCATTTTTTCTTTCATAATTTAAATTTATTGAAGCAAGTATGCTATTAGGTAACAATTATTCTAGCCTGGTTATTTTACATATTTATAAATGAATTTCACTCATTTCAAATCCATAATAACTCAGGATCTGCTAACTAATCAAACCTAATAAACTTGGGGTTATGAGAATCTGAAAACACTGATAAAACCATCAGAGTTTTACCTTTCATTTGTTATCAAACAGCTGTGTAGGCCCAAGGCACTGCCACGGAAAACACTTTCAATTAAGCAAGGATGAAGTAGCCCCAAAATAATGAAAAATGGGTGATTGAACTCATGTTCAATCAGATTGTCATACATTAACTTAAAGGAATGTCAAAACAATCCTAAACAACAAAAGTTACAAATTATAAGAAAATGCAACATTGAGTACCTTTCACTTAGGGAGTCCTGAGTATTAAGTCATTTATAAGTTACCTAATGTCCACAGCTGCCAGACCCACAAAATCCTGGATCCCCTAGTTTTCTATGTTTTGACTCGACAAATCTGAATTGAAGGAGGACCTGTTACCTGTGAAAGGAATACGCAATCAGGAACTGGTCTGAAAATGCATCACCATCGTCAACGGAGCAACTAGGATATGATATGCACCTCTTGTTTCATTTTATGTATTTATTTTTTGTTTAGATGGAGCCTCGCTCTGTCACCCAGGCTATACAGTGGCACCATCTTGGCTCACTGCAACCTCCACCTCCTGGGTTCAAGTGATTCTCCTGCCTCAGCCTCCCAAGTAGCTGGGAATATAGGCGCCTGCCACCATGCCCGGCTAATTTTTGTGTTTTTAGTAGAGACAGAGTTTCACCATGTTGCCTAGGCTGTTCTTGAACTCCTGACCTCAGGTGACCTGCCTGCCTTAGACTCCCATAGTGCTGGCATTACAGGCATAAGCCACTGTGCCCGGTCATCACTTTACTTTTAATGCCTCAAGAAATATATCCGTTGCTGTCCTGAAGATCCACGTCAATTTCCTAGAAGGCTCTTCCCTTGAACTTACATTCTAGGCATGTACTTACTTTAGATGGACTTTTGAGAGAAAAGAGTGGCCCTTAAGTGTTCAGCATGAGACTTTTTTTTTTAAACTCATAATTTTTTATGTAGGTACACCACTGATGGTAAGAAATAATAACTACAGTTCTCCATATCCTTTTATTCCAAAATACCTTTAAAACCTACTTCTATTCTCTTGTTTCACACTTGTCTTCAATGGATCTAATTTTCAAAGCACAACTTTAAAAAAATTAACCACAGAGTAGAAACTGCAGGTAGAACTCAGAGAAACTTTCAGACCAAATCCCAGCAGCTCTGGCTAAGAGCTTGCTATCAGTCAATGAATGGATCTGTTCTTTCTTCTGAGAGAGGAAGAAAAGGGCTTTGACTCTCCATTGTGCAATATATGACTGCAGAATTGTGCTCAATTATTATTTTTGAAAAAGGGAATAAAAGGCCCATTCGGGTTTTGATTTTGGCAGGATACAGACTTTAAAACTGGTGCTTAGTTCCCAGGCTTGCCTAGGCCTCTTCAGCCAAAGATCTACCCAAGCACAGATATGCTTACGTATAATATGTATGTCTAGCATATTCTGAATTTAAGTGGTTCTTTTGAGGGATGCTTTTTCATTTAATCTAATTGCTATGATTTGAATGCCCCCTGCAAAACTCATGTTGAAATTTAATTGCCATCATGATGATGTTAAGATGTGATTAAGACATGGGGGCTCTGGCTTCATGAATGGATTAATGTTTTTATAGCAGGAGTGGGTTAGTTACCATGACAATGGGCTTGTTATAAAAGTGAGTTTGAGAAAAAACAAAATAAAAAACGAAAGAAAAAACAAAAAAAGAAATAAGAAAAAAAAACTAATGAAAAAACTAAAAGTGAGTTTGAGTTGAGCATGACAGTGCATGGCTGTAGTCTCAGCTACTCAGGAAACTAAGGCAGGAAGACTGCTTGAGTCCAGGAGTTTGACGCTACAGTGAACTATGATTGCACCACTGCACTCCAGCCTGGGTGACAGAGCGAGACTCTGTCTCTTAAAAAAATAAAACAAACAATAACAAAGCGAGTTTGGCCCTTTTTTGCTCTCTCAGGTTCTCCTGCCCTTCCACCTTCACCATGGGATGACATATCAAGAAGGCCCTCAAAGATGCAGCCCCCTTGACCTTGGACTCAGCCTTCAGAACTAGAAGCAATGGATTTCTTTCCTTTATACATTGCCCAGTCTCAGATAATCTGTTACAGCAACACAAAACAGACTAAGACATCAATGTATCCTTCACAGCAAGATTTTCCTTTAAAACTCATGAAGATGTGGCTCTCTGTCTAAAGCTGTGACTGAACACAAAACTAAAAAATACAGCTTTCAAAAATGATGCCTTATTAACAAGGTTCAAGTCTTACTGTACAAGTTACAAGGTCCAGGTACAAGATTATAAAGTGCAAGTTACAAGGTGACTTTAAGACACATTAGAACAAATTCAAACTGTGAAGTTTAGTAGTGACAACACATGAATGTCAGAATTACTGTCACACTTAACATGGAGTGGGATTAAACCTCTTAAGCTATCAGGTAAACATTTAATGCTTTTTATCTGGGAATTCAGATCAGCCGATCTGTGGCTAATCCAGGCAAGTCTGATATAAATAAAGATATGAGTCATAAATATAAAAAATACATTGTTCTCACTAAGTTCCATTCCTCAGAGGAGACAATGTAGCAAACACTAGATGACTTTCTACTTCTAAAAGTGACACAATGCTGTGTTCAAGGATTTACTGTATTAGATATCTCCGATTTAAGTGCTCCAATTTGTTCTAGGCCTATAAGCTGGGTGAACACCAAGGACTTGGGTTTTACAACCAAAGATTCTTGAATCCTTTCACCCTTCCCACCTCCAACCCCTCTGCCTACTTGAAAGCATACAACCAGCTAGAGCATTTTCACTGACCGTTTTCTGGAAGCCCACAAAACAAAAGAGCATTTCATTGCAAGAATCGGGGCCACATAACTGCTTCTCCTGAGAATTTGAGAGAGAGACAGGCTGAGGACGCCCACGATCGGATCAAGCTAGAGGCAAAGAAAACCTCACGACTCCCTCTGCTAATCCCTGCTGGCTCTAGAAAGACTGACCCTGTTGAATCTGTGCTCTGCCTCTCAAGAATCAGCTCAAGGTAAGGCCATCAGATGCAATGGCCTAGCTGCAAGCTTGGAAAGCCCCATCCACTTCCTGTAGAGAGCACACTGCTAGGGGCATCTGGATTCCTGGAATATCGATCAGAAAATCCGATAGCTCTCAGCTATAATTTTCAAGTTTCAAGCTTTAGATGCCAAGGAAAAAATTGCTTTCTTTAAATTGGCACCAAACAACAAAACAAGATTCATGACGAGAATAACTTCTTAATCTGAGTTATAATGTACCAACTATTAAAGAAACTTTGAATGATTTGTTGTATATAAAGTTATTTCTTTCTAATTTATACATACTTGGAAAAACCTGGCCAAACTGAAAACAACTTTATGTTTTTAAAGGATGCTGTGCATACAGAAAAGGTCACACGCATACTTTCTAATTTGTTAAGAGGACTTTATTCAATCAAATGCTACAGGTTCATGCAGAAAGGAAACACTATTATAATACTATGGATCAGGTTTCAATTCAGTGCTAGGAATGAACCATAAAGACATCAATTTGGTTCCGTTGACAGACAGCTCTATGTAAATCCTGTTCACAGATTGTAGGGTTGGTGTTTATTAAAGAAACAGGTCAAGCATGGGTCCTTCTCAGAACATACCCACTGAGAACCACATTTTCACAAAGGAATTTTCCAGGTACAAATATTGACATGTGAATGGCATATGATTAAAATTATCTAATTTTGATTGTTGATGAGGCCATCAGAAATTAGACTCTGGGTTTAACATTATGTTCACTGTAACATTTGTGAACTTTATGAATACTCTTTAAACATCCAGAAAAACCACACCTGCATAAGTGTACATATCTACTACCATCTTCATGCTAAATTTTGAAGGAAATACTTTAAGCTTAGTGTAGTTGACAAAAGCAATTTTTCCCAAAGAATAAATGATAGTTTGTGAACTACATAATGAGCCATTAGGATTGTAGGGAAGGAAAGGAGAAGTTACTTCTCAATGTAAAAGCTTAACAATGGCACCATGAGTGGTGAATGGCTCACTACTTAATCCACTTTTTAAACAGTGAAATTAATGCTAGGAATGCTTCTTAGGTCCTGAAACGCCATGGAAAAAAGGCTTGGTTTATCCTGAGATTTAGCCCAATGCAGAAAGAGGAAAAATTAAGCCTTGTTGGCTCACCTGAGAATCTCAGCTGTGCAGCCAAAGGGCAGTTGGAGGTAATTTCTAGCTTCTGCCATGTGAGAAGGAGGTTTCTGAGCTCAGCACCTGTGAATGTGGAGGTGAAAAAAACCCTAATCCCACGTGGCTCACATGAGCAAAAGAGCACCTCTCTCTGCCTACAAAGATCTACTTATCAGTCACTGTATTTTGTCCTTGAAATAAAGTGGTTTTTAATTTTTCAGTGTTAAAAATATAATCACTATCTAGTGCCAGATGCTAAGAATCACGGCAGACAACATATCAAATCATCAAAGAAATTCAAGGAATAAGTATTTAATTTCACATCTCCAATGTGGTAAACAGCGTTACGCATTGGAAACTGCAGTGGACACACAGAGGAAGGTATCCCTTTGGTGTAACTTGGCGTAAAAAGACAACAATACGAAAGGGACACATAAATCCCTCACGTCGCACCATCACACACTTCTCAGGCTGTGTGGGATACTAGCAACAATTCACTTGCACCTCCCACTAAGCAGATGAAAAGCTGAGGCCAGAAGAGAAGTGAAGTTGGCAGGACCACGAGCTGTAGGGTTGGGACCAGGATGAAAGCTAGTTGTACCTGGGTATACACCTAGCCAATTCTAGAATGAATAAGACCCTTCCTATAAATGCTATTTCCATTAGCCTGCCTTCTCTGGGGCACATGAGCACTTCCCCAAAGGAGAGAAATAGTCTAAGTCTAACAAAAGCCCTAGAATAGGGAGCTACTCGCTCTCTGACCAAACCTAACAGTTAGCAAAGTATGTCCTTCGGTTCTGCCGTGCTAATATTTTTCAAAGTCATCATCAAATACTCAAACAGCTTCTGTATTAAGAGAAAGCACAGCAAAAATTCTCACATGCAAATTTTAGATGCATTCAGAAGGGTTGTGGGTGCAGGAAAAAAGGGGAGAAAACACCTTGACCAGTCAAACTGAGTCTCAGTAAATCTGAAAGAACCTTGAGTCAAAGAGCACAGAGCGCTTTTTCAAACCCATTGAAATTACACTGGCTCAGCTTGTCTAATCTTCCCCCAACCACAATTAGAGAGAAAGCCTCAATTTCCTCACCTGACAAATGAGGCAATCCAGGCATAAAAAGCTTAAGACACTCCGCCGGGTGCGGTGGCTCAAGCCTGTAACCCCAGCACTTTGGGAGGCCGAGATGGGCGGATCACGAGGTCAGGAGATCGAGACCATCCTGGCTAACACGGTGAAACCCCGTCTCTACTAAAAAAAAAAATACAAAAAACTAGCCGGGCGAGGTGGCGGGCGCCTGTAGTCCCAGCTACTCGGGAGGCTGAGGCAGGAGAATGGCGTAAACCCGGGAGGCGGAGCTTGCAGTGAGCTGAGATCCGGCCACTGCACTCCAGCCTGGGCGACAGAGGGAGACTCCGTCTCAAAAAAAAAAAAAAAAAAAAAAAAAAAAAAAGCTTAAGACACTGCTGGGCACAGTGGCCCACGCCTGTAATCCCAGCAGTTTGAGAGGCCAAGGCGGGTGGATCACCTGAGGTCGGGAGTTCGAGACCAGCCTGGCCAACATGGAGAAACCCCATCTCTACTAAAAAACACAAAATTAGCCAGGCGTGGTGGCGGGTGCCTGTAATCCCAGCTACTTGGGAGGCTGAGGCAGGAGAATGGCTTGAACCTGGGAGGCGGAGGTTGCAGTGAGCTGAGATCGCGCCACTGCACTCCAGCCTGGGTAACAACAGCAAAACTCTGTCTCAAAAAAAAAAGAAAGAAAGAAAGCTTAAGACACTTACCCAAGGCAGCCCAGCATATCTGTGGCAGGCAGGACTAGGACACGGGCTCCAAACTGCCAGCCCTGAGGTGGGCATATGCCTAGGGCCCATGGGCCTTAAGGGCGCCATCTTCAGCAAACATCCAAATCCCTGGCTCTATTCTCATCAACAGCCTTCAGATCTTAATTCAGTTTCCCCAAGATTCCCCTGCTTAAGAGAACCAACTTAGAGACACCGGACAAACACTACTTCAGCCATAACACATGTTGATGGCCTGTACCCTTGATAGGATGATAATGACATTTTACCTCTGAGATTTTTCTCCCAAAAACCCATACTCCCAATCTAATCATAAGAAAAACATCAGACAAATTTCAAGAGGGGACTTCAATGACTAGTACTCCTCAAAACTGCCCATATCAACCAAAACAAGGGAAGTCTTGAAAACTGGAACAGCTAAGAGAAGCTTAAAGGGACATGACAAATAAATGCAATGTGGGATCCTAGATGGGATCCTGGAACACAAAAGTGACATTAGGTAAGAACTAAGGAAATCAGAATGAAGCATGGACTTTAGTTAATAAGAATAAATTACTATTGCTTCATCAATTGTAACAAACATACCACACCAACGTAGGATGCTATTAATTTGCAGGGGGCGGGGGTTGGAACTGTTTCCAGGGGTAGGGGCGTGTATGGAAAGTCTGCACTGTCTTCTCAATTTTCTGTAAATCTAAAACTGTTTTTAAAAATAACGCCTGTGTGAGAGAACCAACTAATGCAAGATTCAAACCCACTGAACAGTTTAATTCCTTAGCAGAGTTAGATCCTACCTCTCACTCATACTTACAAATCTTTGTCTTAGAGCTTTAGTTAGCAGGAATCACTCCTCAGAGCCTACACACTTCTGTAGGAACAAAGTAAATGTCTTTAATTTATTTTATGTTATTTTTTAAGACAAGGTCTCACTCTGTTGCCCAACTGGAGTGCAGCAGTATGATCTCCGCTCACTGCAACCTCTGCCTCCTGGGTTCAAGTGATTCTCCCACCTCAGCCTCCCAACTAGCTCAAATTACATGCATGTGCCACCATCCCCAGCTAATTTTTGTATCTTTTTTGTAGAGTTAGGGTCTCCCTACATTGCCCAGGCTGGTCTCAAACTCCTGGACTCAAAAGATCTGCCCACCTTGGCCTCCCAAATTTCAGAAAACAGGAAACTTTCCTAAATGAGTCACTGTACATATTTTATCATGACTGTAGAAATTATGTCATCATATCCATTGACAACATACCTTAAATTTGTTTCCAATTACACAAACTATTTTATTATATGAATACAAACGTTTTGTTATTCATTTTTAAAAGAAATCTAAAACTTAAGCAGTATTTCTTGTCTGCTCTATTTATACAACTGTATTTATACATCTGCTGGGTCAGAAATGCATTTTCTGCTTAGGAATCAGATTTTAAATTCTCGGTTTGCTTTTCATTCTCTTCTTTATCCTCCTCTTTACTACTGATAAAACTCTATCAGTAAAGAAAATTATTGCCAGCGCATAACTGCAATTTAAAATAATTCTAAAACCTCATACTGGACAAACCATGTATGAAATCCCTTGTCTTCATAGATGTCTTTTACTGATTTCCAACATTCCACTGCATAACTCAGATCCTATTTCCAGCTGAGATGTTCTCTTACAGTTTTTTATTTAAATGATTTCCCTAAAAGATGGCAATGTAGAAAAAGCACGTGGAGCATGGAAGCAGATAGACAGCAAAACCCAAAACACATTTTAATCCATTCCAAACACATGACTGTTTCCCTATCTCAAAAGAGTAATTTAGAGTTCTCTGTATCTTGACACTCCCACAAGCAGGTTTCTATAAAATAGAAAGAGAACCTTAACCTGCCTGTGCACAGCACACAGATCAGAGCACAGGGCAAGACAAATGCCTATCAGAGACTGTGCCAGCTCCTCCCTGGGACCAGCCCATCCCTCCCAAGCCGCCCCCCACCTCCACAAGAAGCACCAGGGATCACGTTTCTCTTCTTATATCCAGTGTCACTCCTCTCTCCTGAGTCTCTTGGCAAGTCTGCATTCTGCCCATGAAAATCTGGGATTTGAAATGATGGAACAAGCAAGCAGTTGTAAACTGATCATGAAATTAACTTTTCCAGCTGAAATAAGCCTTATTTCCATAAGCACAGCTTCTAAAGGTGCATTATATAAAATACAGGGTGATTTTTAGTAAGATTTTTCATGGCATTATTTTGTCCTCCTTTTGCACAATTCATTTCATGATGTCCACTTAGATACAAGTCAGGCTCCTCAGCCATCCCCTTTAAGTAATACAACTATATTTTAAGGCCGAAATTTAAATAATCAATTCCTACAAAAATTCATTTTACTGCAATATTAATTCCCATACTCCCCTCATTTTTCTGCTTCTCATACACCCAGTTGGTGGAGTGCACTGTGGTCCCCTCAATTTACCCCAGCCCTTTCCTTGTCCATTTGGAAACAGCCCCTTTACCATAGGATGGATGAATGGTGGACCTTCGATAAAAAGAGAGCTGAGGTTTGCCTCTGGCTGGGCAAAGAGCCCAGTGGCAGTCAGCATCTCCTGCACCTTAACACTACACAGCCTCTCACTCCATCTCTATGTCTCCCCCACCCCACAGTCCTCTGAACCAACAGCATGGCTAACCCTCGGGAACATTCCAGCAGCCTTCTCCACTGAGTGCATGCAGCCCTGTTCTCCCAATACAGCAGTTTTGTTCACATCCCAAAAATGAGTCTGAAAGGAAATCACAAAAGAAAATGCCTCCCGCCCCTCCCTTCCAAATCCTCACACATTATGATTCTCACAAATTCATGTTGCCCAGTACCATAGCAAGATACACATCGCTTCCTAGAATGAGTCCCAACTTTATCCTTGGCCTCTGTTTGATGGTATTTTTCTTCATTTTCCCACTCTGGTAAATTACTCTTGGATTTAGATTCCTGTCACTAAAATTCTATTTCAGAGCTACATCTTGGTGGCACAGTCCCCTCCCTCATCCTCCCTCCATTAAGCACAAGATGGAAAGAAAGTTCCCTACCTTTCACTGAGGCTTCTCCACAACTGTGCACCTGCAACAGGGAGAAGCAAAATGTGAAACTTAACGGAGGCATTTTTCTCCTGAAATATTTCTCAACTCAGAACCAGTCCAAGCTATTTAAAGTGGAATGCTCAGATCTTTAACACTCAGGACACCATCATGTCATACAGTGTATACTGCTGGCACCATGACTAATTAAGGCAATCGTCACATATATTTATTGAGATCCTACTACATGTAAAACACTTGGGTGGTTACCGTGGGAGACAGGACACTCTATAATACATGGACCCTGCCTTGGGGACTTCATTGTCCCCTGGGGCAGACAAAATATACATCCAAGTAAATATGAACCAAGATAGGTGGTATAGGAACTAACTACACAAGAGGGAGGCACACACCATGTGAGTTCATGGAAGAGAGAAAATGCAGCTGCTCAAAAAGTGCCAATAATAGAAGCGGTATTTAAGGCAAGTCTTGACACGGTGCTGACGAAGGGAAATAAGACAACTGTTATTTGAAAAAAAGGAGATTTTTATCTATTCATTCGTTAGATGTTTTGACTTTTATCTAGGTGCAAATGAAATCAACATAATACACATACACACACACACACACACACATATATATATATATATGCACACCTAGATCTAACTTGGTTTCTTAATTTTCCAATGAATGTCTTTATTTGACTACATCTTGATATTATACTCCCAGCTACCAGCTTTAATGCAGCTCAATGTAAGAAGTGACCATGAGGAAGCTTCTGCATTTTCCATCTAACAAAAAGCCAAATGTGTTGTCCCTTATGTTTTTCAATATCCCCTATCAAGATCTATGGGATAAATCCTTCCTAATCTTTACTTCCGGAAGTAAGTTTCTCAAAATTGCTTGCTTCGTTTTTTTCAGATAATTAGAATTGTGCAATTGATCGCCTTGGCTGCCAGTAAGCATGAGGATAAATCTGTTGATAATCAACGGTTACCATGTTAGACTTTTGCTCCTCTTCTAGACCTCTTTTGAACAGTTTTGTACTTAAGTTCCAAATAAACTTCTTCAAACGTGTTAGAGGAAGGTGGCATACAAAAACAAACGGAGAACTCAAAAGAATGGAGGGGACTGTGAGCAATAGTAAGGTTTCAACTAAAGTTGGGAAGTTGGAAAACATCAGCTCAGCTTGTCATTTGAC
The DNA here is from genome assembly GCF_007565055.1 of Rhinopithecus roxellana. NCBI lineage: Eukaryota > Metazoa > Chordata > Mammalia > Primates > Cercopithecidae > Rhinopithecus > Rhinopithecus roxellana. The sequence goes on from NC_044551.1 coordinate 98,598,753, forward strand.
AAATCTCTAACAATCCTGCAGCCAAAAGTGGAGAAAGTATAGATGATGGTATGGGATGGGCATTTGCTTGTTTGTTTTATTATTAAAAAGTAAAGAAATGATAAGGAAACAAGGACCTTTAGAATGGTAAGGACAGCATCTCTGTAATCACTGAGCACGAACCAGGTGGGAGCTGAGTAGAGGGAGGAAGAGAGTCTAAGGGCAGGGCTGAAGAACAGTACAAGTGGCAAGAGACTTAGCAGGGAAACAGTCCATCCAAGAGTCAAAGAGCTGGTTCAACAGGCACAAAAGGCCAGGGAGGAGTGGAGAGAGGGTGCACCGAGAACTAACTCGCAGACTCTGTAGGTCTTGGAGATACTGTACTTCCAAAGGCCAAGGTCAAAGATGAAGCTACCTGATAGGCAACCAAATCCAGGCCATCTGACAAGCTATCAGAGTACAAGTTGGAATGACCGAGAATGGGGAGTGCACGAAGGACTACAGTTCATGGGCTACAATTCCTACTGAGACCACAGTTGATGGCAACCAGGGTGCTGAGGCCAGCCATCAGTGGACAGTGTAGATTTCACAGGAAGGAAAGCATAAAGCAGCAGCAGTTGCAGATGCTCCACAGGTAGCTGTGGGGAGCCACAGGGCCACCCACTGAGCCCTCCTCCCACAGCACAGGGCAGTAGCTAGAGAAGATCTTCAAGAGAGCTGGGGGCCAGGCACACTGGCTCACACCTGTAATCCCAGTGCTTTGGGAGGTCAAAGCTGGAGGATCACTTGAGGCCAGGAGTTTAAAAACCAGCCTGGGTAACACAGCAAGACCCCATCTCTACAAAAAATTAAAAAAGAAAATTAGCCAAGTGTGGCGGCATGCACCCAGCTACTCAGGAGTCTGAGGTGGGAAGATCATTTGACCCAGGAGCTCAAGGCTGCAGTGAGCTGTGATCACACCACCGCACTCCAGTCTGGGCAACAGAGTGAGACCCCAATTCTAAAAAAAAAATTAAATAAATAAACAGAAAAGAAAGCTGGGGGCAGAAATGACTGGTTCTATCTCAATGAGAGAGAAGACAACTAGTCATAGAAAAGTTTCAGAATGCAGGAGGAGTTTTTCAGGCCACAGAAGAGTTCCCCAGAGTTCAGACAAAGGCATTAATGCAGGGAAGCACACACTCAACATATATAACAATGAGAGAGAAATTCATCCCAGCGAGAGGATGTTCACAGGCAATACAAAATAGACATGGGCTCCCACAGGTTTCACAGAGATTCATTCACAAGATGGTATCACTGCCTTTTTTTTTTTTTTTTTTTTTTTTTTTTTGAGACAGAGTCTCACTCTGTCACTGAGGCTGGAGTGCAGTGGCGTGATCTCAGCTCTACAACCTCTGCCTCCCGGGTTCAAGTGATTCTCCTGCCTCAGCCTCCCGAGTAGCTGGGATTACAGGTGCCCATCACCACACCCGGCTAATTTTTTGTATTTTTAGTAGAGACAGGGTTTCACCACATTGGCCAGGCTGGTCTCTCCTGACCTCAAGTGATCCGCCCGCCTCGGCCTCCCAAAATGCTGACATTACAGGCATGAGCCACCACGCCTGGCCTCATCCATCTGTTTCATACTAAGCACATAAGATGGTATCAAAGATTGTAACTGGGAGTTGTCAAAGTCATGGAAGCAGAAAGTAGAATGGTAGTTGCCAGGTGCTGGATGAAGGGGGAACAGGGGAAAGGGGGACTTGGCTGTTCAATGGGAACAGAGTTGCAGTCATCAAAGATGAAAATGCTCTAGGGATCTGCTGTACAACACGCACAGGTAACAATACCGCACACTTAAAAATTTTCTGAGAGAATAAAACGAAAATAATAACTGTGGGAAGGGTACAATTAAACTCAAACTCTCAACAATAAAAGTTTCATATTTTTAGCGAGAAAATGTGGGAAGCAGAGAGGTTGGAAGAGAGGGAAGGAGAGGGGACTGCTGACTTGGTCGTTCTTTCATTGCCATTGTCGTTGCTGTAAGCCGGGGCACCTAACAAGCGCAGCTGGCAGTTCTGATTGAAGCCATGGGGTTACCGTAACTGCATCTGGATCTAACGTGAAGCCAAACCGTGCCCTGCAGAGGCTGATTCATCGCAGCAGCGCTCTGTGCTAGAAGGCCTGCGGGCTGGGGTTGCTGCCAACTATTCACAGGGCTCCCCAATGGGCCTTTGTCCTAAGAGACTCTACTGAAGGAGGCTGAAGCTGGCACCAGGGTTTCTTCAGCACAGACAACAGAGCTCTAGGAAGACAGAGTAATCGTTCCCATTTCTCTTTCTTTTTTTTTTTAATTTTCATGCAGTAGAAATGCTACACTCAGAGCAATGTCATCCGGTGAAGACTAAAAGCCTGTCCTTGGGCAAAGGCCTGATCTACAGGATTGCGGGAAGGCTCTGCCGGGACAGAGCCCAGCACCCAGGACGGGGGCCTCAGCACAGAAAGGGGCTCAACATGGACTGATCCAGGAATGCACAAACCCCATGTGGCCCTGATGACATGTCAGCTGGGTGAAGTAGACGGCTACTGTGCCGAACGGCCTTTTATTTGACGCTCTTATTGACCTCTTTAAAGCCCTGTGGTATGAGGAGGGTTTCTGCCATTTTACAGGACAGAGAGGTTCAGATGGTATAGGAGGCTGACTCGTAGCTCACAAAGACATCAAGTCGCAACCCCTGGAATCTGTGATTGTCACTTCATGTGGAAAAAGGGTCTCTGCTGATGCGATCAGGTTAACAAATGTGAGATGAGAAAATCATACTGGATTATCTAGGTAGGCCCCAAATGCAATCACAAGTGTACTTACAAGAGGAAGATGGAGAGGTTTGACACAGACAGAAGAGAAGGCCAGGTGAGCATGAAAGCAGAGATTGCAGTGATGCGGCTGCAAGCCATGGAATGCCCGCAACCCCCAGGAGCTGCAAGAGGCAAGGAACGGATCCTTCCTTAGAGACTCCAGAGGGAGTGCAGCCCTGCCAATGCTTTGATTTGGGCCCAGTGACACTGACTTTGGACTACTGTCCTTTAGAACTTTAAGAGAAGACGTTTCTGCTGTTTTGAGACACCAAGTTTGTGGTAATTTATTAAAACAGCCACAGAAACAAATGCAGTCTATCATGGGCTTCTCCACAGGTAGGAAATGGAATGAACTAGCTAAAAAATGAGGCTCTTTAGGCTGGTGTTCTTTCTACTCTACCACCTTAATTTTTCTTTTTTTTCTTTTTTTTTTTTTTTTTTTTTTTTTTTTTGAGACGGAGTCTCGCTCTGTTGCCCGGGCTGGAGTGCAGTGGCCGGATCTCAGCTCACTGCAAGCTCCGCCTCCCGGGTTCCCGCCATTCTCCCGCCTCAGCCTCCAGAGTAGCTGGAACTACAGGCACCCGCCACCTCGCCCGGCTAGTTTTTTTGTATTTTTAGTAGAGACGGGGTTTCACCGTGTTAGCCAGGATGGTCTCGATCTCCTGACCTCGTGATCCGCCCGTCTCGGCCTCCCAAAGTGCTGGGATTAAAGGACTGAATCCTTGCAACGTAAAGGTTTCCTGCAATTTGTGAGCATGAAATTTCCACATCCACATGAATATCAAGCCCATGAGTCGACAGTGGAAACAATCTGTGCGTGAGGGGCCAGGAGTGAGAAAAGGACCATTGTAAAGTCAGCTTTATCTTTGGCCTTCCACACGTGTCTATATTCCTTATAATTTGTGCCCAGAGTAGGGCCAAATCTGAAGCCCACTGCAAACATTCAGATGCTCAGTTTGCTTCCTGGGTCCACGTTTAGCTTATCCTCAAGCTAAAATGGTTGCAGATAAAATTTATGAGTGGCTTTATCTTCTGAGATTTCCCTGACGGAGTTCCTAGAGGGTGAAAATAGTACAGTCTATTCAGGAAAACAGGCTCTCCTCTATCAGATATTAGTCAAGGCAGACGAATAAGAATCATCAAGGACTGATCCACAGACCAACTGTGGCATGAAACCCTAATGCGTGGAGATGCCCCACCTCAAGGCAGCCTTGATACATGTGTGGTGAACAAGTATCACAACAAGTGCCTGCTTGGGCTGAGATTGGCGCGTTAGGTGTCTATTCCCTGTAACAGAAAAAAGGAAGGTAAAGATGGAGAGAGAGGGAAAAAAGGGAGAGAAGGAAGAGCGTGTTGAAGAATACAACTGAAATCCACGGATTCACGGAAAGCACTAAGGGCACAAAACCATATTTGTTTGCCTTCCCAGAATCCTGGGAAGGAAATATCTTCAAACCTGGAAACATACGAATGTAAAACAATGTAAAGACGGTTTACATTATGATTTAGTTTAAAAACTGTAAAGACTTAAAACATAACTGGATTTAAAGCAAATCCTCGGAACACCATGACAGTAAATCCATACCAGCTGACATCCCTGGCTTCTAGTTGCCATCAGGGAGGAGATGGGTGCCTCCCATGGGGCAGGCCTCGATATCCCTGCCAGGACTATAATCCAGGCAGTTCTGACGCACATCAGTCCACACGGACCTCCACCAAAAGCATCCCTCCATTTGGGGTGCATTTAGTGAAATTAAATGTCTCTTTGTAACCTCCTCAGGGCTATTTCTGATAAAATCTATCTTATTACATTTAGGTTTATGGGGCTTAATTATTCCCAGGAGGGCTTTTTCCAAGTTTACAAAAACTAGCTCAAGCATGAGTACAAGAGGCTCCTCCAAGTATGTAAAAGGTTTGAGTCAGATTTGTAATGCAGTTAAATTACTCAAAAAGCACCTCAGGCACATTTTTTTAAAACCAAGCTCTTGTTTTTAAACTTAAAGTTAAAATTAATTTATTTTTCATTATCAACTCATTTTTTTACATGTATTTAACCATCACTTGCTTTTAAACCTTGAATTCGTTGTTTTTCTTCACTGAGGGATAGAAAATTTTTACATAAACTAGTCCATTTTCCAGTGGCCCAGTTTCGTCATGTGAGATGTAATAAATATTTAACTGTTATCCTCACTGCAGCCTACTTAAATACCAAAGTGGTATTTAAAATAGCTCTTAAGGCCAAGAGAAAAACCAGCACACACAAACCTTTCGCCCAGAAGCAGTAGCTATAAAGACAACATCATCTCAATAAATTACCATATTGAAAACAGCTAAGTCAATGCCTATATTTGCTCCTGTTCAAAGGACTAATTGGTTAATATGCCTACACAAAGATCAGAAATGCAGGCTCTAGGAAATTAAATACCATATAAATAAAAACTGAGTTTTCTTACCTCTTGTTCTAGACAAAACCATATCCTTTATTATTTGCATAATAACACGCCCCAGTATCATGACGGAAATCAGGTGATACACTCGCCATGGAGTCAATGCAAGGAACCTGCAACAGCGAAACACAAATCAGTATTTCAATTGGAGGATTTTTAACCTTTTTAAATTGGGTTTACTTCCTGCCACAGAAACAAAAAATGCATTCAATAATGAATTTTTTTTTTAAGACAGTCTCACTCTGCTGCCCAGCCTAGAGTGCAGTGGTACGATCTCGGCTCACTGCAACCTCAGCCTCCCTGGTTCAAGTGATTCTCCTGCCTCAGCTTCTCAAGTAGCTGGGATTACAGGTGTGTGCCACCACAGCAGGCTAATTTTTGTATTTTTAGTAGAGACAGGGTTTCGTCATGTTGGCCAGGCTCATCACGAACTCCTGGCCTCAAGTGATCCACCCACCTCGGCCTCCCACAGTGCTGGGATTACAGGCGTGAGCCACTGTATCCGGCATGATTTCACTTTACGAAATCACCCCAATGCAGTGTGACTGCATGAAAGCTATTTAATAGGCATCGGGCCAGGTGCAGTGGCTCACACCTGTAATCCCAGCACTTTCAGAGGCTGAGGCAGGTGGATCATGAGGTCAGGAGATCGAGATCACGGTGAAACCCTGTCTCTACTAAGAATGCAAAAAATTAGCCGGGAGCAGTGGTGGGCGCCTGTAGTTCCAGCTACTCGGGAGGTTGAGGCAGGAGAATGGCATGAACCCAGGAGGTGCAGCTTGCAGTGAGCCGAGATCACGCCACTGCACTCCAGCACTCCAGCCTGGGCGACAGAGCGAGACGCTGCCTAAAAAAAAAAAAAAAAAAAAAATGGTTATTTAATAGGCATCAAAGTCAGGAAAATGAAAGTGCCTGAGCCTGCACTCTTTTGTGCTAAGTTTTCTGCTCTACCCTCTAATTTTGAGCAGAGGATTTGCTATGTGGGGTATGGACCAAAATACTGCTCCCAGTGCTGGGCTTCTCCAATAGCCGATGGAGAATGGAATTGACCTGAAACAGAGTTAGGATGGGCTGCAGAGCCAAGCTGCAGGGCTCTCTAACAGACACCAAGGGGCTGCACTACAGAGGCCCTTTACTCACCATCCTGTCTTAAGTTTTCTTTTTTTTTTTTTTTTTTGAGACAGAGTCTCGCTCTGTTGCCCGGGCTGGAGTGCAGTGGCCGGATCTCAGCTCACTGCAAGCTCCACCTCCCGGGTTTACACCATTCTCCTGCCTCAGCCTCCCGAGTAGCTGGGACTACAGGCGCCCACCATCTCGCCCGGCTAGATTTTTGTATTTTTTAGTAGAGACGGGGTTTCACCGTGTTAGCCAGGATGGTCTCAATCTCCTGACCTCGTGATCCGCCGGTCTCAGCCTCCCAAAGTGCTGGGATTACAGGCTTGAGCCACCGCGCCCGGCCTTATGTTTTCATTTATGCCCTATTCACTTCTCTAACTACTCCCACCCTCGTCTCTTAAAAACAGCAGTTATGGACCGGGCACAGTGGCTCACGTCTGTAATCCCAGCCTTTTGGGAGGCCGAGGCAGGCGGATCACAAGGTCAAGAGATCAAGACCATCCTGGCCAACATGGTGAAACCCCATCTCTACTAAAAATACAAAAATTAGCCAGGTGTGGTGGCGTGTGTCTGTAGTCCCAGGTACTTGGAGGACGAGGCAGGAAAATCGCTTGAACCAGGGAGGCAGAGGTTGCAGGGAGCCAAGATTGCACCATTGCACTCCAGCCTAGTGACAGAGCAAGACTCCATCTCAAAAAAATATATATATGTGTGTGTGTATATATATGTGTATATATGTATATGTATATATGTATATGTATATATGTGTGTATATATGTATGTGTGTGTGTATATATATAGCAGTTACTAAAGATCCAGTTTGCTAACTCTTTAAGATCATGCTCCCCTTTTGCTACCTGTCTACCTCCTCTCTGGAAGGAAACAAACTAAAAATTATTGACCATGAGCAGCACACAAATCCTGCAATGTTTTTTTACTGCGTTTATAAAGAAGTGAATGGCAAAGAAGTAATAAGGAGTGTTGAGCCTTCACATGAGATTAGAGGTCTGTTTACACAAGTTAATTGGCCAAGCTGACAATGAATATTAACTTTGATAGAATCAGAACTCATAGAAAAATTAATTTAATAAATGTTTAAGACTGTTTGCAAGGCTATAAAGAGAAGAACACACAAATACCACCTTCTGCAAACTTGCTTTCTCATCAGACAAACACAGGCCAAGGTGACAAAGTCCAAGGCAGGCAAGGCTTAGGTGCTGTCACAGAAATGTGCAGAGAACAAGGAGGGGCACAGGGAGAGGGAGAATGGATTCGCTCCAAAGCAGGGAAGGGTTTTTGGTGGTTTTTTTGTTGTTGTTGTTTGAGGTGGTTATTATTTTTTTTGAGACGGAGTTTCACTCTTGCTGCCTAGCCTGGAGTACAGTGGCACAATCTCAGCTCACTGCAACCTTCTCCTCTCAGGTTCAAGTGGTTCTCCTGCCTCAGCCGGCCTAGTAGCTGGAAATATAGGTGTCCGCCACCACGTCTGGCTAATTCTTTTGTATTTTTAGTAGAGACGGGGTTTCACCATGTTGGCCAGGCTGGTCTCAAACTCCTGACTTCAGGTGATCCACCAGCCTCGGCCTCCCAAAGTGCTGGGATTACAGGCACAAGCCACAGCGCCCGGCCAGGAAGGTTTTATAGAAGCAGCACTCTAACTTGGTCTGGGGAGATGGATGCAATTCCAATGAAAATAGAGGCTCCTCCAATTAGAGAATACAACATGAGCAGAAGATCAGACTCAGGGAAGGGTGAAGTACCTGTGGTACGTCGAGCAATCTGGGGTGGCCTCAGCAGGAAGAGAAAGAAAAGGAGAGGGTTGGGAGACTGGCAGAGAGACAAGATTGGGGAGATAGGCTCAGGGAAGACTGTGGCAGGCAGAATGCAGCAGTAAGTCTTAGGCTACAAGCAGCAGAGAGAAAGCCAAAGGTATAGAGCAGGGAAGTGAAATGATGGGTGATTTAGGGAAATGTCTGAAGGCAACAGGAAGGATGTGATGGGGTAGGGAGGAAGCACGGAGTCCAGCCCATCTACTAGAAGGTCGTGCAGTATGTTTGGTGAAAAGCAGATCAACATGAGATGCTGGGTGACATGGTGAGTAACGCCTTCCCCCAGAAGGTGGTCAACCCAAGCTTTCACTGGTTCAAATGCTGTGTGTATGGCCTGGGCCGGCAAAATGAGCAGGTGGACTAGGTCAGTGTTTCTTTAATAACCGTCTGCAACCGCTGCCAGGTTGGCTGCCTGGAAAATTTGTTAAAATGTAGATTCCCAGGCCCCAGGCTCCTCCTCCCAGGCCCCCTGAAACAGGTGGTATGATTACTAGTATTTGCGTCTAATAAATATTTATTGATTGCCTACATTGCACCAAGCACTGTGCTACCAAAAGGGAATGGTGAATTAGAAGCATAGAAAGATGGAACAGACATAAAAGACATAAGTTACAGAATAAAATGCCGCAGTCCACGTCTTTAGCGATAATCATTTGCTCCTCCACTAAATCTGTCCCTCCCCTGAGGAGCCACCACTTGCTCTATTTTTGTAGCTCTTGTTTGTTTCAAGCAAGGTTGCGTCCCGGTGTTTGCTTGGTTTGGGGCCAGCCTCCTTACTCTCAGTTCAGGATCCATTCTTGCTCTTGTTCATGTGCTGGGCGCTCCCAGCTTTCCCCACCTCACAGTGAAGTGACAGATTTCATAGTGACCCACAATAAGAAACTCATTTATATTTACGTACATATAAATGAAGAACAGGTTTTGAAAAACAGTATTTTCCTTACAGCTCAGAATGCAGTTCAACGTTTTCCATTCAATTCTGTTATGTGTTTAAATGCCGACTGTGAATCACTCGCCTGACTCAGGGCCACTAATGAGCTGTAATGCGCACGCAGCTCACATGGCATGAGAGAGAACCTGCAAATGTTCGACCAGCACGCTTCCTTAGAATGGCTTTCTTTGCAGGGTCAGGCAAAGCCCGAGCAGAGACACAAAGCTCCCTCAAGTTTAAAAGTCTTTAGAGCTGGCCAGGAAGCCATTTAAGCATCAAAACCAATGAAATGCAAAACCAACTGAAGCAGTGAAGGCCGTTAGTTATTCTTTTAGTGGAAGTCACAAACTTCCAAGAATAATAAAAAAAGAAAATTAGGTAATGCCAGGACTGAAACCCACAGGCCAGTCTGCCAGACTTCATTTGGAAGGCATTGCCTTAGCAACTCCAAAGAGCACTCCGGATGTCTGTCTATTCTGTGTCCTGGGCAAAGGCCCAGTTGGCATCTTGGCCAAGGTCTTGTTGGTCATTGAGAATCCTCGGTTAGCTGAGAAGACAAGCCCCGCAATTGCTTAGGAAGGTAATGCCAAACTGTATGGGACTAAGTATTTGATTCTTTGGTGGGTTAGTGTCATATAAACATGTTTGAGAAACGAAACCCTAAGAGAATAATCTGTATGTAGAAAAATCTGAGCACTTTTGGTACTTTAATTATTTATAATGTTTAAGATTATTTGTCTCAGGGCTCCACTTCAAAATATGTAGCTGAGTAATTTAGACTTGTGATTGGAAATTAAAATCTTACAAACACGAGTTTTTTCTTGTTTATTCATTTTTCAAGTAGTACTTAATATTTGGGAGGGTTTGGGTTGTTAGACAAAGTAATTTTTTAAAAGTTTTTGTTTTGGTAAACTTCAAAGATACACAAAAAGAGAGGCCAGAGTGCAATAAACCCAGTTTCAACAATTCTCCATTCATGGGTAATCTTGTTTCTTCCATATTTCCACCCACTAAGCTCATCTTTCCCCCGAAATTATTTGAAGCAAATCCCAAACATCATGTAATTTAATCTGCAAATACTGCCATTTATCTTCAAAAACAATTTTTTTCTTTTTTTTTTTTTTTGAGACAGAGTCTTGTTCTGTCACCAGGCTGGAGTGCAGTGGCGCGATCTCGGCTCACTGCAACCTCCACCTCCTAGGTTCAAGCGATTCTCCTGCCTCCGCCTCCCGAGTAGCTGGGACTACAGACACACACAACCATGCCCAGCTAGTTTTTGTATTTTTAGTAGAGATGGGGTTTCATCATGTTGGCCAGGATGGTCTCGATCTCCTGACCTCGTAATCCACCTACCTCCACCTCCCAAAGTGCTGGGATTACAGGCGGGAGCCACCGCGCCCAGCCAAAAACAAGATATTTTTAACCAAACAACAATACCACTATCACATCTAAAAAATTACTTTAATTCTTAATGTCATCAGATATCCCGTCAAGGTTCATATTGCCCTACTCATTTTTGTGTGTGCACGCACATACACACACATACACACACAGACTGAAATAGGATCTGAAAAAATCATCTGCTGAAATTGGCAGATGTGGATTTTAAGTGTCCTGGACCTTTATAGGTCCCCTGCTGTCTTTTTTTCTTTCCTAATTCTTGAAATCTTTTTGTGGAATAAACAGGCTCACTTGTCCAATAAGGTTTGCCAGATTCTGGGAATCGTTTGTTGTATCCTTGTGGTTTGGTTTAACATTTTCCTTGATCCTTTGTGTAGCCTGTAAGTTGGCAGGTGGATCTAGAGGCTTGATAAGACTTAGGTTCTTTTTTTTTTTTTTTTTCCTGTAAAACCCAAAGATAGGTGGTAGTGCCTGTTTCCATCAGAGGCAAGCAGACTGTCTGGGTGTCGTGGTGGCTACACTTGCACTACTGGCAGCCACAGACAATCCCTGCCTAGTGACCGATTCCTCAGAGGCTACATGGCGGTGACGGCCCTTCACTCCTGCTTCGGGTATTAGTTGGATCACAGTTATAAAGAGAAACTTCCCCTCATCAAGGTCCAATTAAACTGAGAGGTGGAGCTCGTCGGAAAGGCAGCATCAGTTCTTGGAGTTCTTCCCTTTATTTTACCAGTTTTTTCAAGATAGTGAAGCAGTTCCCTAGTGTCCTCTAACGGTGACTGATACAGTTTGGCTGTGTCCCCACCCAGATCTCATCTTGAATTGTAGCTCTCATAATTCCCATGTGCTGTGGGAGGGACCCAGTGGGAGATACTTGAATCACAGGGGCAGTTTCCCCCATACTGTTCTTGTGGGAGTGAGTAAGTCTCATGAAATCTGACGCTTTTATCAGGGAAACCCCTTTTGCTTGGCTCTCATTCTCTCTTGCCTGCCACAATGCAAGACGTGCCTTTCACCTTCCACCATGATTGTGAGGCCTCCCCAGCCATGTGGAACAGTGAGTCCATCAAACGTCTTTTTCTTTATAAATTACCCAGTCTTGAGTATGTCTTTATCAGCAGCGTGAAAACAGACTAATACGCTTTCTTATTCCTTTTTTTCCTGTTATTATGAGCTCAAGAGTTTGAACATATTTGACTTGTTTCAATCACTGCAGGGTTATCCTTACTGATGCTCCAGCTACCCCGTCTTATTCAGGTCGCCTCTCAGGTCTTTGGCACAACCTTAGTTATTCTGACAATAAAGTACTTTAAAGGGATATAGAAAATACAACATTTACGAATGCACTTTAAAATGTTCAAAGGAACATAACTCAAGTATTTAATAAAACTAATCACTTCATAAAACAATCATTCGTTATTTAATGAAACAGACTCTCTTGAACCTGGTTACAATTTGCTAGATTTATAAACAAAATAATGTTTTGTTAGCTAAAACGGAAAGTTCAAAGAAAAGGCGAGCTTTAAATTTGTAATTTTATAAAATCAAAGTTTATTCTTTAAAAAGTAATTGAACAAAACTGTTTCTAACCGATCTTTACATGGAAACTGTCCTATAAGGACATCAAAAAACAATCCCCATCTGCCGGGCGTGGGCGATCCTGACACCAGCACGCTGTGGCATCACTCAGTGAAGGACTGTCACAGAATCCCAGAGCTGGAAGGAGCTCAGAGGTCATCTGATTTACTTTCATCTGATCCACGAATCCCCTCAGCTGCAATCAACTACCTCCACTTAAATAGATCTCATGCCAGGAAGCTCAACATTCCTTGCAGCATTCAATTTCCGGCAGCATCCTATTATTACTGGGGGAGGCAGGGAATTCTGTTTTCATTCCATTCACCAGCATCTGTCAAACACCAGGCTAGCTGCTGGGAAAACACTGGCGACCCAATCCCAGCCTGCCCCTGCAAAGCCAGGAAAGCAGACAGGTAAACAACTGTGTTTAACCAAAGTGCTATTCGGGATGCTGTGGGGGCAGAAAACAGAGCCAGTAACTACATAAAGAAGCCAGAGAAAGCTCTAGAGAAGGTGGCATCTAAACTTTGACTTCAAAAGACATCTGATTTGGCCAGGTAGAAAAGAGATCAATGCATTCCAGGCTGGGGAACAGTGTACCCAAAGGGAACTGCAAAAGAGCCACAAGACTAGAGCCTGAATTAGAAAGGTTACCCTTAACCTTTGTTTCCTCCACTCTGAGGCGCTAGTTACAAACTGCAGAACCAAATGCAGGATGAATAGCACAGCTGATGTTCAGTGAGCACAGGACTGTTCTAAGAGCTTTATCTGGAGTCACTCATTTAATCCTGTATCCCTTCAGGAAGGGATTGTCATTAAACCTATTTTACAGATGAGCAAAGAGGCTCAGACACTTGTTCAAGGCCCCAAGACAAAGAAGATGCAGGACAAGGATATGAATCCAGGCAGCCTGGCTTTAAGCCAGCTCTTGCCATTCTGCTAAATGGCTGCTGGACACAAGTGTCTGCCTCTTAATCTGCCTGCTCCCACATGAAAAGAGCTGGAAGGACTAGCACCAATTTACAGCCTTTTCTTTTTTTTACATATTTAAGAGCAGTTTTTAGAGCATTCTATGGGTTCTGACAAACGCATAATGACATATATCCACCATTATAGTATCATACAGAATAGTTTTCTTGCCCTAAAAGTCCCCTGTCCTCCATCTATTCATCCCTCTCTCTCCCAAGCTCTTGGCAACCACTGACCTTTTGACTGTCTTCATAGTTTTGCCTTTTCCAGAATGTTCTATAGTTGTGATCACACAGTATGTAGCTTTTTCCTACTGGTTTCTTTCATTTAGCAAAATGCATTGAAGCTTCCTCTGAGTGTTTTTGTGGCATGATAGCACATTTATTTCGATCACTGAAGAATATTCTATTATATGATATACTAAAATTTATCCATTCACCTTTCGAAGGACACCTTGGTTGCTTCCAATTTTTGGCAATTATGAATAAAGCTGCTATAAACATCCATGTGCAGGATTCTGTATGGACATAAGTTTTCAATTCATTTTGGCATGGCCTTTTAAAAAATTTTAACAGTTCCAGCATGCTGATGGAGTCACTCATTTAACAGGCAGTTAAAACTCCCAAGGGTTCTAATTTTCAGATACCATTTTTGAATCTAAATATGTCCTATGCAGTTTGTTCTTGTTTGACATGTCCCACATTCAAACCTATGGACTTTAGTGGCGACATCAATCACATCTGTTCTCTGGCCCAGTTTCAGGACACCATGCATGTTCTATCTGGACATCATCAGTCCTCATCCACACTACCGATCAAAGATATTGATCAGTACTGGAGTCCTGTCACTCTCCATTAGCAGAGTGACCTAGATCACTACTCAGCAGACAATCCAGTCTGCCACTATGTGCTTGTCCATATCATTCCATCTTATCCACAAAGACAGAATTAGCTTTTCTTATACACCTTGCTGAAGCCTCCAGCATTCTGAAGGGCTAAGTATCTGTAAGTGCAGATTTGCTTGACTGCTGCTGAAAATTACTTTGAAGTACGTAATAGTTCTCTGTAGAAGAACTAAATCCATCAGACTCTGCCAAAAATATCATGGGATGCAGCCTGAGCCAAAGCCCTAGGGTCACCTTGCTGATCTGCCCATTCACAGAATACACAGAAACGTGTGGTAACCATGGAGTAATTCTGAAGTGAAAATAGCCACACACAGGCTGTCAGAGGATTCTTGAAAGCTGCAGAATAATTATCACGAGGGGGAGTGTGGTCCAAGTACAGGCTGCCCAGAAGACCATGAGGGCAGGATGATCGAGTACAGACTTAGAAGAGGGAGGTCTGTGGATGTGTGCCATCATCACTAGAGGGGTGCCTTAATTTTCAAAGCCCAGGATAAGTGAAAATGCAGAGACCTCACCTGGGCTAAGGAAGTCAATAACCCCCTTCGCAGACAAATGGGGGCTCCCCAAGATATTGCAACTTCCACTCCAGGCCATGTTCAGGACCTGGATCCAGGACAGGTGAGAGGCCCCTGCCTAGTCACCCGCTGAATGCACAGCATCACTGCCAGCCCAGGTGATGACAGTAACCACCTGCCTGGCAGCTGCAGGGCACACAACGCCTCATGTTCAGGCCTTCTCAAGGGGCAGACAGACACAATGGAATATAAGCCTCCCCTGTTGATGCAATTGACTGCCGCCCTGGGCAGTCACACAGGGTGGGATTGGAAGGGAGAGGCTGGGCAGGGCCAGGGCACCAACTGGCTAGAAGTGGGTGGTCAAGAACCCATCCTGGGGAATGGGGAGATAGGAAGGGAGGCCAGTGGGAGGCAGGACTGCACGTGAGCTGAGGCTCCAATCCCCCATGCATGCTCCACTGCCCCCTCACATTTCACTTACAAAACACAAATTCAAAGAACATAGTGATAAGAGTCACAATTGTTGGCATTCATCCCCAAGTGACGGGCCTTCCCCAGGCCCTGCACGGCTGCCTAGGTCACTCTCCCATTTAGCCAGCCCCACCCTCACTGGATCCTGGTTCCAGGTAAGATCTGTACCACAGTGACCAATAAAGGCTTTTTTATCGTTGAAACACTTTTTAAGTTCAGGGGGAAAAAAAAAACACATACATACACACACACACACACACACACACACACACACACACACACAAAGAAAAATAAGACCACTGCTGGCCCTTGTCTTTATCTGAATTAGCCCAGGGACTTGTGACCACATCAATGGATCCTAGAACCCAAGAGAACAGAAGCAATATTTCCACCAATCCCTAAGTCTCCAGCCATCAGAAACATCTCTCTATAGCCTGATAGCCTTTTTATAACCAATTAAAATTTTTTAAAAACCTACGATACATTTTTAAATTAAAATACCATTTATTTAGTGAGAGTTACATGTTCTTTTAGCTGAATAGAATACAACCTTTTTAAATATTTTATTTTATTTAAAGTTCCAGGGTACATGTGCAGGATGTGCAGGTTTGTTACATAAGTAAATGTGTGCCATGGTGGTTTGCTGCACCTATCAACTAACACCTAGGTATTAAATCCAGCATGCATTAGCTGTTTTTTGAATAGGATACAACTTTTATTTGAAAAGCATATTTCAGACTTTGGAAACTAAAGCGAACATTATATATGACCATTATAATATACATATGCATATGATAGGTAAACATTACATATGACAGTTCTATGCCATACATAAATATATAAAAGTCTGTGTGTATAATAAATACCCCATTTGTCACAGAAAGACATACTGTGTGGTTTAGCTATGACTGGAAAGGTACAGTTCTCTAAATCACTATATGCACGTTCTTTTAGCAAGTTAGGGCCTATTTCTGCATAGTCATGTGATGATCGCTCCAAAAAAAGAAACCACATTACACAGGTGATTCATGTTTAGCCTGGGATGACCACAGCCTATATTTGATAAATGTGTCTATTTGCTTTTTTCTTTTTTTATTTCTTCTATTTTTTTTTCTATTCCATTTCCAGATTCAGTAACATTATTTTGAAGTTTAATCTGGTTTTCAAGTAACCAACTGCCTTATCCCACTTGGTACTGGTGGGATAGTTTATGGGACTGGTCTCTATTCAGATATCTGGGTCAGGGAAGAATTAAGATCCCACCCTATGCTCAGAGACAAAGGAGAGTGTCAGAGCAGCAGGTAAAGATGCAGAGAAAGCTTCAAAACTGTCAGGCGAAACCCTCTGCTGACAGTTAAAAAAAAAAAAAAAAAAAAAAAAACCGCATGGGTAATCCCCGGCTTATTTCCATATCAGAACGCACCATGATTTTAAGAGGAACCTTTTCCTATCACATTTCAGGCTTTGACAAATATCAAAATTAGTCTGCACTGGTCGGTCAGAAGCCCCCTGAGAGTGAGGCAGTCATTCCACAAAGATGCCCAGCAGGGAAAATGACGGGCTGTCGAAATAATTTACTCTTGGGTAAGCCAGTATCTTCCCTCCCTCTCCATGGATCACTGGGACCCCTGCCATTCAGCCCTTCCTTGTGCCTTTATTGATTCTTGAGCATTCCACACCCACGTGGAGCTCTGGGTGCAGCTGCTCTGGGCAGACACCTATGCCTGCTCAGGATCGGTAATGCAGGAGGTCACAGCAAAGAGGCCAGGCCGACCAGAGGGCAGGGACAGGTGCTGGGCTATGTGGACAATTTACACGATGAAAAAGAAAGTGAAGGTACTCAAGTGACCTTCTGTTGACCTGTACTCAGTGGCTAACCACAAAAAATATTTTTGGGCCAAGCACAGTGGCTCACAGCTGTAATCCCAGCACTTTGGGAGGCCGAGGCAGGCAGATCACTTGAGCCCAGGAGTTCAATCAAGACCAGCCTGGGCAACAATGGTAACACCTCATCTCTACCAAAAATACAAAAAAAAAAAAAAAGTATCTGGGTGTGGTGGCATGCACCTGTAGCCCCAGATACTAGGGAGGCAGAGGTGGGAGAATCGCTTGAACCCGGGAGCTGGACATTGCAGTGAGTGAAAATTGCACCAGTGCACTCCAGCCTGGATGACAGAGCGAGACTCTGAAAAAAATAGATAGATAGATAGATAGATAGATAGATAGATAGATAGATAGATAATTTTTTGACTAGTTGTGTATCCATCTGACAAGGAAAATTTTCCATTACCCCATGATGAGTTTTGCAAGGCCAAATTAAATGGCTTAATAGGATAAATTTCCTATGAAGCAAAGAAAAATAGTTCATACACACACAAACCTTGTCTGGTAATGGATTAAAAAAACAAGACTTAGTTCTTTCCATGTGTAAAAACCTAACCCTCATTTCTGGGTAAAGCACAGCCCATTTTGTACTATGAAATGAATGCTGTCAACAGCTAAAACACATATTTTTTTATCTTCAAAGAAAGAACATCTATGGATAAAAGCATTGGAACTCTTCATAGTTCTTTTATGGAAATTAATCTGCATGATTTGCTTTGTAACTCTTAAAATGGAGATCCGAAAATAGGGTTTTACTTTCTTTTGCCTAAATATACATAAGTGCAGCCATAAAAAGGAATGAAATAATCGCATTCGCAACAACCTGGATGGAATTGGAGACCATTATTCTAAGTGAAGTAACTCAGGAACGGAAAACCAAACATTGTATGTTTTCACTCATAAATGGGAGCTAAGCTATGAGGACACGAAGGCATAATAATGACACAATGGGCTTCGGAGACTCAGGATAAAGGGTGGAGAGGGGTGAGGGATAGAAGATTACACACTGGGTAGTGTACACAGCTCCAGTGATGGGTGCACCAAAATCTCAGAAATCACCACTAAAGCATTTATTCATGTAACCAAATGCTACCTGTTCCCCAAAAACCTATGAAAATTTAAAAAATTAAGATTTTACACAGAAAATCAGAATCATTGAATATGAAAGCCAGAAAGGATCTTAAAGGTCAAGTAGCAATCCCTCCATTCAATTTAAATGTTCATTAAATATTGACTGAATAAACGATTTAAAAAATGAAATATATGTAACTGTAGACCTAGCCTAACCTGAGTTCTTAACGTCTCCTGGCTTTATTTAATATTACGGTGGCTCTAATTGCGAAAGATAAAAGGGTCTCATAAGGCATAATGATTTACCAAACATTATTCAAAGTTCAGATCATCACATTTTGCTGGAAGATAATTATCTTTTCAAGAGTTAGACATACCTGCAGCCATCGTAATATCACAAAATTCAGACTTTCAACTAAAGTTGGCTTTAATTTCTCCTGGCCTTTTATGCAGATTCTGCAAAATTAGTAACTGAAGATGCTGTGTGAAATTAAACTATGCACTATTAAGGAAAAAAAGCTGCCAAATAAATAAAAACCCTCTCAATTGTAATATGTATCCCATTTTCAGAGCTGTTTAAAACATGTATGTGTGTTGGCTAGGGGGCTATATTTCTTAAACATGAACAAATACATAGTTTTAAATAATTTGGAAAGGATGGTCATCAGAAAATGGAGATAAAGCAATAACAATTTAATTGCAAATCTGAGATTAAATGGAACTCAGAAGCCTTTTTTTTTCCCTAGGGAAGTACTTCTTTAGTTGTGATGGCCAAGAAAATGAATTATAAGCATCAGAGGAGAGGAAAAGTGGTAGGTAACAGACTTCTTTCTCTAGAGAGATGAGAAATTCTGGAAGATATCAATCAGCAGGGAAATGCTGGGTAGTAACAATCAGAGTCTGCTGCAGTGGAGGAGGGGAACAACCTTGCTCTAGGAGAAGCACATCATGATAATCCAGTGAATTCAGGGAATGTGCCCAGGTCAGCAAGGCGTGGTGGACAAA
The DNA here is from genome assembly GCF_007565055.1 of Rhinopithecus roxellana. NCBI lineage: Eukaryota > Metazoa > Chordata > Mammalia > Primates > Cercopithecidae > Rhinopithecus > Rhinopithecus roxellana. The sequence continues at coordinate 98,617,694 of NC_044551.1, forward strand.
CAGACGAGACAGTGGGGAGGAGCAGCAGGGAGTTTGCATTCTGTTTGCGTTCTTGTGCCCAAAGAGTAGGAGAAACCAAGGGCATGGCTAGGATGGAACCAAGGCCATCTGAGGTCAAGGCCAAGAGAAATTGGGCATGCTCTACTGTGCATCCTTGCACTGGAATTACGAGAAAAGCCATGGGTAAATCAAGGCAAGGGCACCCTAGGGCAGTGCAATGTGCTCCTTAGCTCCACCTAGTGTATAAACTGAATATCTGCCCATTCCTATTACTTCTACCTTCTACCTGACCTGGTCACAGCAGGGAAGGGGACTTCAAGGCTGGGCGGGTGAGTCAAGTTCTGCAGCCCACTCCAGCTGAGCTAGGTACTAGGCCATTCTTGCATTGCTATAAAGAAATACCTGAGACTGGGTAAATTATAAAGAAAAGAGATTTAACTGGCTCATGGTTCTGCAGGCTGTACGGGAAGCACGGGGCCAGCATCTGCTCGGCTTCTGATGAGGCCTCAGAAGACTTACAATCATGGTGGAAGGCGAAGGGGCAGCAGACATCTCACATGGTGGGAGCAGTAGCAAGAGGGAGTGTGGGGAGGGCGTGCCACACATTTAAACTACCAGGTCTTGAGAGAACTTACTATCTTGAGAACAGCACCAAGCCCTGAGGGATCCACCCCCATCACCCAAACACCTCCCACCAGGCCCCACCTCCAACACTGGGGATCACATTGCACCCTGAGATCTGGGCAGCAATAAATATCCAAACTTTATCAGCTAGCCATAAGTTAAATACTAACTACCAGATTCAGTCATAGAAAGGAGCTAAAAGAAGAAAAATGAGTAACAGATCAAAGTCATACGCTGCAACGTTGTGCAGGATGGTAAGAGGGAAGAAAGGAAGAAACGGTGTAGCAGGAGGTACAGAGAAGAAAGAAGAAATAAACTAATGCAGGTCAGGAAGCCATGGTAATGGGAAGCTGGGTTTTTATGCAAATGGAAATCTTTGTGTCTTTTATCTTTTATGCAAATGGCATCTTTGTGTCTGCCCAGTGGGAACTTACAATATGAATGTGGGACCCTAATCACAGTTGGGTGGAGGGTCTAGCATGGCCAGTGAGAAACACCTCCACATCCTCTGCCTCGGTGTTTTCATCTTTAAATTAAGGCACTGGCTAGATAAGCCCTTCCTAAAACTGCCTCATCATCATCAGAATTACTTGGGGCATTTTTTTTTACTTTGACCGGTCACAAGCATTTTTAGAAATTGCAGATTCCTGGGCCCCACTCTGGGCCTGGTAGGTCAGAGCTCCAAGGAGAGGTAGAGGAACCTACACGCTAACAGTCAGATTTACGAACCACTGGACTGCGAAGGTGTCTCAGGGCCTTTCCCATTCAAATATTCTCTGATTCTATAAACTCTAGTTCTAGAGAATGCGGTGTAACAGATCCAAATATCAAACTGAGCTTTGGGGCCTCTTCTTTCACACATAAATAGATGCACATACTGGTGTTTTGGTCCATTCTAGCTGCTGTAACAAAATACCACAGGCAGAGTGGCTTATGAACAACAGAAATCTATTTCTCATAGTTCTGGTGGCTAGGAAGTCCAACACTAAGGCCCTAGCAGATTCGGTGTCTGGTGAAGACCTGCTTTCTGGTTCAGAGATGGCAACTTCTCATTGTGTTCTCACGTGCTAGAAGAGGCAAAAGATCTCTCTGGGGTCTCCTTTAAAGGGCACTGATCCCATTCATGAGGGCTTCACCCTCTGGACCTAGTCACCTCCCAAAGGCTTCACCTTATCACACTGGTGATGGGGTTTCAACACAAGAATGCAGGGACAAAAGGACAAAAGGAGACACTCAGTCCTTTGCAACTGGGAATAAGGCACGCCGATACGTGCTGAAAAAGCTTCTGAGAAGAAGAGCTCTCAGGTGTGTGATGGGGCGAGAAGCAAGACACACAGTAATAAATTCAAGGAACCTTCCTAGGCATGCCGGCTACAGAAAAAGTTGATGTGTAATTAAAGCACACCTTACCTAGGGTGTTCTCACATCTCCATCACATGTGATGTTCCTAAACAACATGATGAATTTAGATACATGGAAATTATATATCCATAAATAAAGTTGGAGCAATTTGTCTAAAATTATAGAGTCTCTAATGGAAAGAGTCAGCATATAAACTCGGGTCTTCTGGACTCAGAGTCCTCTGATCCATTTAAACATCATTTGTGGAGTTCCCTGGCACCCTGCTTTAATCAACCAATCTCGATGTACCAGACTGTTCCAGAGAGAGCAGAGTTGAAAAGTCACTGTCATGTGGACTTCTACCTTTTAAATTCCCATTCATTTGTAGTCACCCACTCATCAGTTCATGTCTACAGTCTGTTCAAGAGCCCATTCTAATATACCTGACCTTGTCCAGGATCCCAAAAAGGAATTCAAATATTCTACAGTTCTGAGATTGATGGCGTTGCCACAGCTGTAGAAGATGATTTTGCTTCTCCAGTTCCTTTACCCCAAAAACCAAGGATGCCAAGAACTATACTCTGGCCACACGCATCCATGTGGCACCCACTCTTACCGTGGGTGTGTTCAATTGTTCTGTCTGGTTCTCCCATGGCCAGCCTGATCCTTCTCATTCCCCTCTTTGCCGGAAGCCCTGCCAGGGGTCTACTTACCCAGCTCCAGCCAATCCCTTTCCAGGTGAATGAATCTTGATCACACCCTAATAACCTACTGTTCAAGATCACAGACACATACAGTGGACTGTTCCTTGCCAAGTTCCTGGGCTCCACAGTAAGATTTCATGTATCCAGACCCCGCTCCCTGCCGCTCCCGGTCTGAGACCAGAGCGATCACTTCCAGAGCTGGAACAGAGGCTTTTACATCTCTTGGGCCAACTGTATTAGTTTGCAAGGAGAACACCCCCACGGACAGGGTGGCTTAAACAACAGAAGTTTATTTTCTCACAGTTTGTGTCAAGGTTGGAAGTCTAAGATCGAGCTGTCTGCACGTTTGGTTTCTCCTGAGGCCTCTCTTCTTGGCTTGCAGATGGCCACCTTCTCACTGCGTTATCATGGGGTCTTTCCTCTTTGCATACATACCCCTGGTGTCTGCCTCTCTTCTTATAAGGACACCAGTCACATTGAACCAGGGCCAACCCATATGACCTCACATAACCTTGGTTACCTTCAAAGGTCCTATCCCCAAATATAATCACCTTTTGAGGTGCACTGAGGGTAAGGACTTCAGCATTGAATTGGGTGACAGCACGATTCAGTCCATAACACCAAGCATCTGGGCCACTCACCTGCTGGCCCCAAAGTCACTCCTATGTCAAAGTTCACCAGCTGTGTGATGCGCCCTGTCAGCCCCACCATGCTGAGGATATATCCACGTCCTCCCAAACTCCCTGCCAGAAAGGCAAACATTCACTCATGCTGCTACACCCAGTAAACAAAGTGAGATCAAGGCTGAAATATCTGAACAAACTGTAAGAAACCATGCAGATTAGAGCCAACAGGTTATTTAAGATCAGAAAGGCCACAGTATCCTGGTATATACTGTGTCCTGGCCTACTTAGGTTAGGACAATAAATTATATGCTCACCCTACTTAAGCTCTAAATGAACACAGGACACAGAGAAGCAACTGTCTAATGTGCTTCAAAATCCTCACATACAAAATCTACTGAGCAGTGAATTAGTAATTTTGTCTGGAGGCCACTTATCTGAAGGTCAGGATCAAGTGTCCTTTATCCATAGTGTGAAGCTGCTCTGCCCAGCAGGCTCACCTAGGTCACTCCGCATATGCACACAGTACTGCTGGGCTGCGCGAGCAGCCTCCTTACACAGACATTCCTTTAGTATCTAGAGCCCCACATCCAGTAGTTGCTCCTAGAAAACATCACCCCCTTTGCTTATTCAATACCAAAATGTTCAACAAACCATAGAAAACCCACACCTGGATGCAGACTGTTGTCCCAGTTTATCTGGATACATTCAGGGGGCAAAACAGTGTTGACACTCGGGGATTATAACCGCACTGGGTGCAGCAGCCCTGACCAACACGGGGAGAAAGGTGTTTTCAAAACTTGAGTGGTTTTTTGGTTTTTTTTTTTTTTTTTTCAAAAAGGAGTTTGTAGCATATCCAATGCATGTCTTTCTTTTTTGTTTGTTATTTATTTGTTTGTTTTGAGACAGAGTCTCGCTCTGTCACCCAGGCTGAAGCAGTGATGCCATCTCAGCTCACTGCAACCTCCATCTCCTGATTCAAGTGATTCTCCTGCCTCAGCCTCCTGAGTAGGTGGCACATGCCACCACACCCAGCTAACTTTTATATTTTTTAGTAGCAACGGGGCTTCACCATGTTGGCCAAACTGGTCTCAAACTCCTGACCTCAAGTGATCCGCTCGTCTCGGCCTCCCAAAGTGTTGGGATTACAGGCGTGAGCCACTGCACCCAGGCCCAATGCATGTCTTTCTAGCTGCCAGCATGGAAGGGGAGAACTGTGGCTGTCAATTCCAGGGGAACTGCTGCAACTCCCTGCTACTCTGTGGCCAAGGCTGAGACAGTAAAAAGCAGTGACAAATATTTAGGCACCAAAACTAAGTATCAGGAAAGTCCACTCTGGCCCTGAAGCCAATGGCCACATTCCAGTTGAACTTGGATGAGCACAGCTACCTCAAGACCAGAGACTGTATTGTGTGATCCCAGGTAGGAAAACCCTTCCCAGTTCTTTCCTATGGGTCAAATTAAAGGAAAAGATAAATAACTAAGAGTGAGAGAGGATGTCCGCACTCAGGTCCAAGTGCACAAGCATGAGAGAGAACTGGCAGCTGCCTCATGCACTCCATTCCTCTAAGTTCCCTAGATTCGATTTCCAGAACATTCTAAACTGAGACTGAACCTCAGATGAGAATGAATGTTCTTTTGACAGCTTTCAATTCTTCAGTTTCCCCCAACCCCAGCTGCTGATCCTGGGACTTCCAGGATCCCTCGGGAATGTTTGAGGGTCAGGGCAAGACAAGCCCCTCACACGCACAGGTCATGGTGCCCACACCAATGGAGACCACACACTTCGACATGACAGCAGCGCCTGCAGTAACAGAAAAGCCCGCAGACTACACATTTGTACAGCCAGGTTTCCTGGGATTTACGGAGCCTGCACCTCGAAGGACAAGCTGCAGGCCAGGCTTCCTTCAAGGTTCTGTTATGTGAACTGATATTCTAATGTCCTGTTTTACACTTTGATTTTTAAAAGAATCTTCAGTAAATAGCCCAAAACAAGTAGTAATATGAAACTTAATGAAATATCTTAGAAATGAAAAATTATGATTCTGAAAAAGAACCCCTAGCCTGAGTGAACTCAGGGCGTGTGTGCCGCAGAACCCACGTGGGCCACGGATTCGAGGCGGGCTGTCTCCCAGGGCCTTGTTGTTGTTTTGTGAAGTGATGGCATTACCCAATTTTTACAAATAAGAAAACTAAAGCTAAGAAAGATTAAGTCATTGGACTGGGTTCATGCAGCTAGAAGCTTACCTCTTTCCAGAAACCCCTACTCCCCAGTGTGTGCACACACACAAACACACACACATGCAAACATACACACACACGCACACACACATGCACACACACACACGTATTTGCCTGCCTCCATAGCACTTATTTCTATAACACCTCAGTCCAAAAACCAATCGAGAGAACTTAAATATCTATCGTAGCACAGAATAAACATAAAAAACTAAGGAATTTGGGCAAAGGGAAAATAAACTGAGGAAAAGAAGATGACTTAGGCTGAAGTTCAGCCCAAAAGAATTCAAGCCATAGTTGAGATGCAGGAAGACAGCCACAAATCTGGTTCTGAGATGACCTCTTTAGGGTTAAGAACTCGATACTTCATCATTAGTGAAACCCTTTTGTAACTCAATAGGAGAAGAAAACAAACTAACAGCGAAATGTTCCACATCTTCTTAATATGGAAAGAATCAATCACTAAAACATAGCAAGCCTATAAAATAAGCGAATGTCATAGGTAATCACCCCATGCTGACTCTGAGAGCCCGAGGGCCAGAATGAGGACTTGAACAGCCGTACCACCCTGATTTGCTAAAAGTGGGTGGCTGGGGATGTTTGTTTCTAATGCTTTTCCCTGTTTGCCAAAAAGGAGCTATAATAGGAGGAACAAGAGAAAAGGTGATGAGAAGTGTTACCATCCCCTCCCATGCCATTTACCAATTCACATGGCTTTGCTAAAAGGTGCTCCCTTTACCCAGCAGGTCCGGGGTTCCGGTTCCCTACTCCCTTTGTGCACACACATGAGCAGTACACAGGGGTGCAAACAACCCTAACAACTTTCTCTAATTAAACAAGGGGGACGAAGCCCTCCCTTAGCACAGGCCCTAACCAAGTCCAACGGAAAACATCCGTCTCTCCTGATAATTCCACCTGTGACTTCCAGCACCACATTTACTCTCCAAACAAGAAAGACAAAGCCCATGAAAAACAATGCAGGGAACAAGAATAAAAGAATAGATCATAAGGGAAGGTGGCAGCTCCTCAGCAAGCTCTCCAAAGGAGTGCCGCAGCGCCTGTGTTTGTAACATTTGACATGAAACACCAACAATAAAAGAAAATGCCTCACTTCAACCACATGACACTGGTTCATAATCAGCACTGTGAATCTGGACTAGAATAGAGCCTACAACACGATCCTAAGTCTGTATTTCAATCAGATGGGAAGTGAATACAGAGGTAAAAATAATAACAAAGAAATGCCCTCGGTTGAGCAAGTCTTTTAAAAATAATCCCAATCAATTCAACTACATCAGACTTCAAATCCACTTTACCAAAAAAGAATGAACCATTGTGATAAATAAAAACGTGGGTTCTTCCCATTAAAAAGCGGGCAAAGGACAAGAATAGACACTTTTCAAAAGAAGACATACATGCGGCAAGAAGCATATGATAAAAAGCTTGGTATTACTGATTATGAGAGAAAGGCAAATCAAAACCACCATGAGATAGCATCTTACACCAGTCAGAATGGCTAATATAAAAAAGTCAAAAATAACAGATGCTGACAAGGTTGTAGAGAAAAGGGAACACTTGCATGTTGTTGGTGGGAGTGTAAATTAGTTCAATCACTGTGGAAAGCAGTATGGCAATTCCTCAAAGAGCTAAATACAGTACTACCATTCAACTCAGCAATCTCATTGCTGAATATATACTGAAAGGAATATAAATCATTCTATCATAAAGGTGCATGCATAAGTATGTCCACTGCAGCAGCACTCACAACAGCAAAGACACAGAATCAATCTAAATGCTCATCGATAGTCTGGATAAAGAAAATGTGGTACATATACACCCTAGGATACTATGCAGCCATTGAAAAAAAAAATCATGTCCTGTATGGGAACATGGATGGAGCTAGAGGCCATTATCCTTGGCAAACTAATGCAGGAACAAAAAACCAAATACCACATGTTCTTACTTATAAGTGGGAGCTAAACAATGAAAACATGGACACAAAGAGGGGAACAACAGACACTGAGGCCTATTAGAGGGTGGGGGGTGGGAGGAAAGAGAAGAGCAGAAAAAATAACTATTGGGTACAAGGCTCAGTACCTGGGTGATGAAATAATCTGTACAACAAAGCCCAAATTTTGACATGAGTTTACCTATGTAACAAACCTGAACTTAAAAGATTTTCAAAAAAAAGAGAAAAGGAAAATGTGGATTCTTTGACAAAAGGCATTTGCTTCCTAAAGCTTGGCAAAGGCACAACAGTGAACCCCTGACTCACCATCCCATGCCCAGTGGTCACACGCAGCAAGGAAAACTCCACCCAGTCTCCTTAGCAGCCTGCTGTCAAATTAGGTCACCCCACTGCTCCCCTGGAGTGATGTGTTTTCCTTTCAGAGCACGCCTTCTGATTCCCACTTGTATGTTGGTTTGCTTGGCCATTTGTTTCCCATCTGTCTGTCTTTCCCTACCTCAAACTACAAGCTCTGTGAGGAAAGGGACCATCTCTCCTGTTCACCAACATCACCCAAGCACTAGGTCTCTGCATGGCCAGTCACAGGCACTCAATAAATACTTCTTTGTTTGCTGCTGCTCATTCGATGTTTGTTGAATAATTCAATTAATGTAATTAATTAACCATGCATGTAATCAATATAATCATTAATCATGAATTCCTTAAAGCACATTATAATAATGACAGCTTGCCAAATTTGGGGGGGGGGGGAACTATGGGGAACATTAAAATGTCTATACTATTTTTCTGAAAGACCCTTTGGTAAGCATCAGAAACCATGAATGACCCTTGGATATCTGCTTAGACAAATCTTACTTCTTCTCGTTCAGAAGACCTGCTCTCTGATAACCAACAGAAGTAAATCTGGCTCTCCTAATTTGCCCCATACTGAAGTCATGTTGCAATGGCGTGGCTCACGTCAAAGAGAACAGTGCCCTGCTGACTCATGCGTCCCAGTCACCAGAGGAGCTGCAGCAGATGCACCTCCCTCAAATCTAAGCAGCCATGTTTGCTGTGAAAGCCACACCAAATCCAAATATGAATGTCTGGACTTCTTTCTAGACATCTGGTAATTCCAACAAAAAGCCAAAGATCATCAGTGACATTCTGGGGATGGTAGCCCATGATTGGTTCTTTGGCCAACAGCCATTGTTTTTCAACATCACAGGCCCACAGCAAACATGTGTTGAATCACAGTCTCACGATCTTAAGATACAACCTGTCTGTACCAGGCAAAACCCACACACAGCAGAGATTTGACGGGTACCACCGGAGACGAAAGCTGGCACGTACACAGGATTAAATTTCTCAGTCATACAGCGCATCAGTGTACAAGTGTGCTCAACCCTTTGGCTATATTCAGTGATACAATTAAGAATCAAAATTTCTCCTGATGCCCAACTTTCATTTTGATAAATGAAAGCTACAAGTTCTCAGTGTATTAGATTTTTAAATGTGACTGAATGAAAATGAGCCAAACATGAAATGTCATTGTTAAATATATTTAAATATGTAGATAACTTTTATAAGAAAAAAGTTAAATGCTTAACATAGCATTTTTCAGGTGGGCGTGGAGGTTCACACCTATAATCCGCGCACTTTGAGAGACCAAGGCGGGTGGATCACCTGAACTCAGGATATCAAGACCAGCCTCGCCAACATGGTGAAATCCCATCTCTACTAAAAATATAAAAATTAGCTGGGTGTGGTGGCACATGTCTGTAGTCCCAGATACTTGGAGGCTGAGGCAGGAAAATCACTTGAACCCGGGAGGTAGAGACTGCAGTGAGCCAAGATTGTGCCATTGCACTCCAGCCTGGGCAACAAAGCAAGACTCCAACCCAAAAAAACAAAAACAAACAAACAAAAAAAAAAAAAGCAAAAAACCACAAAGCTTTTTTCATAGACTACCATCACAAACTGGCTACAAGTCTCTCACTAAAGGTTTCTGATGTTACAGATGACATAATGATGCAGGGTGTTGTTTTCAATTTATCCAGGAGGTATTTGGAAGTTAAATTCAGAAGGTATGCCAGGAAGACATATATTCACTCCTAAAACAATGAGAAAAGAGATGAAGTAAGGTTTCCAGACTGTAGTGAATACCCCAAGATATACCCATCCAGGTTACGGGAGCTCAGTTGCAGGAGAGTTTCATATAATACCCTTCCTTCAGCTTATGAGCCATTTTCTCCATGTGCAAAGATGGTATTTGGATCTTATGCAACTCATGAGCAACTGAGCCCCAGACCAGAAACCATGAAGCCATCTCCTGATTCATGGTGACATTCCCGTCAGGGTGGCGGTCATGTGCAGTCTTGTATACCAGGCCCCCTAAACTTTGCTGTTCTAATAGACTTCTTCAAAGGGTCTTGTTTTTATATTTTGCTTTTATTCCACAAGGAAGATCTTTTTTTAAGCACCGAGTACATATATGTTTTGTTTGTAGACACCCTGTATTACGTTTAATAGCTACAGAAGAGCTTAATTAAAAGAGGTCAACAGCTCTTTTAGAGAGATTTTATTAACCAAAAAATTCGCTAAGTTGTGTTACGATTACTAATCTAACTACCGTATTAAAGTGACCACGTCCATTTTAACAAGTCTTGGCGTTGTTTTAGCAGACACAAGTAATGACTTGTCAGTTACGAGCATACAAAAAAAAAATGCTTCCTTTGAATAGTAAATGCATTTTCAACTGCCAAAAATTCCTCCTATGAAAAGTTTTCTGGAAGGAGTTACTCTCATCATTTCAAAGAAGGCTGCACTACCATTAGCTGAATATTAAACACCTGTTTCAAGTAGCTGTGCTCAAACACAAGCTATTACTACTAAGAGCAAGAGGAAGCCCTCGACTGCCTCCTTATATCAAAGTGACTTTTAGCAAACTCTGGCTCATGTGTCAGCAGGGCAGGAAGAGACGATCAAGTCTGAGACAAGGGCCTGAATCTCACAGTTAAGAGCTTTTCAGGGTCCTGGAAGATCAGGAGGAGATCTGTCAATACTCCAGACCCTCAAAAGATGCCCAAAGACATGGTTGGGCCAACACAGTAAAGTTCCCACAGTGACCTGCAAAATATAATTAGTGATTCTGACACTTGGGAACATTATTATTTTGCCTTCCTAAGTTTCATCAGGTTTACTGTCTCAACACTTAGTGCATGTAGTTTAAAAAAGGGGTCAGGAGACTCTGATATGGGTCATAATGTCACCAGCTGAGGGACCTTGGGACTTAGTTTTCTGTAACACGAGGTGGTTAAACTGGAGCAAAGATTTCCTCTCCTTTCATTTCATCATATGGATGCCTTCTTTTGAAAGGTTTTAGCTGCCAATGAAACAAATGATATGGTTTACTAGGTCAGAGCTGGTGCAACTTGGTCATAGAAATAATTATCTTCCATGATGTGACTGAAATATTGAAAACAGATGAGCGCCTTCGAAGAACTGGGCAGCTCTGGGTCCTATATGATTTCGATATGATTCTTTTGCTGAAATCTGCTACTCCAGAGGCACGTTTCTTTTACTGCTACGCAGACTGACAAAACACATGCAAAAACTGCCAGAGAGGCTTTTTGGAAGCTGACAAGGGGAAACTGGCACCCACATAGCATTAAGCATTACACTCGAAGCCAAACCTAAAATGTAAGCAGCAGTGACGCTCTCAACTCGATGCATGCTGGTCAATCACAGGCTAGAATATTTGTTTTGAAAGTTGTCCTGCTGAGACCAAAGTATGAATTCTCTTTTCATTCAGTTAAGCACAGCCTATTCTAGGATCCGGCAGTTCCCACAAAGCCAGGCCAATTACCCAGCCTGACCACGCCCTTCGGGGCAAAACTCAGCAAAGCCCACAACATCCAGCCAGGTAACCTCACTGCAACTCCAGGGAATGCCACTTATGCTGTTTTCTGTATGAGTGCCTGGAGACGTGTGACAAGCCCTGTGTCACACCTAGAGAATTGTCCACCTAGAGAATGGACCACAAAAATCATATGCAGCTTCTATACGCAAGCAGATGTTGAGCTTTGGAAGTACAAAAGGCAAAAAGAAATGCTTTAAGCTTGCCCTGAAGATCTAAAGCATAAGAAATAATAGCACAGGAGTCTGGCTGATTCTCTGCCTATGTACTAGAAGTCATCAGTCAATAGTTAGAGTATTGACACTTGTCAGACAACAGAGAAATGCATCTATACCAAAGGACATGGAAAGAATCCTGAACAAGTAGGCTGGCAAATGCATTTAATGGGCAAAATAACCCAGCAAGGAGAGGATAAACTACAATCAGGCCGCCCGGGTATAAAACAGTTGCAACCACACATGAGTGTGGCTGTGTGCCCCTGGCAAGTCATTTGACTTCTCTGTGCCTCAGTGTCATTGTGAATATTAGTAATGATACCTACCTCCTCAAACAGTTGCTATGTATATGGAGTAAGAGACACTACAGGTGAACGGCCTAAAATATCTGGCACGGGATAAGTGCTCCACACTCATTAGTTCTGAATTGTAACATTATCCTTATTCACTGATTTGTCACTGTACCTTCGTCATTAAAGCCAAAAGCATCATAAATCTTAATAACCCCTAAATCTTGGTGCCACGAAAAGCACACTGCCTTTCTCTACTGGACTCTGAGTACCCGTGGGGAGCCCAGGAGTCTCTCTCAGGATGGCATTCTGGGCTGGGCCAGGCCCCACACTCAGCCTGAAGTCAGCCACCCTTCCAGAACCCTCCCGGGGAGACGGGCACTTCCAATCTGCACTGCCCTCGGACCTCCCCCACCCACAAGGGTGACCCCAGCAGTGGGTTCCTATGAAAAACAGACTTTCCCTTACTGCCCCACTCTCAGCCTCCAACATGTCTCCCACCCACCCCTCCTCACTGTGCCTCAAGTGCTTTCTACAAAGAATCAATCCGTCAGTGCCAGGGGTTGTTTATAATGGCCCGTCGGTTCTCCAGGCCTGAAAGAGGTCCCAGTCCTGGAACTAGTGCCCAAGCCCTTGAGGATCTGGACCTGCCTCCTTTCCAGCCTCACCTCCTGTGACTGTTGGCATGACTTCCTTGCCCCAGGGGTAAGGAACTACACTGGAGGGACCTGGGCAGCTCCTGCTTCTGACTGCATCAGGATGAAACCCAAACCCCTCCACTCCAATACCAGGCTCTTCACTGTGCCCTACCTACCTCCTGCCCTGCCTCACCCCCTCCCCTTCCATCTCCCCACCTCCCGAACACATGGAACTCCCTGCACCTTGTTGGTAGTCCACACTCCTCCCTCTGGACTTTCACACATGCTGCTCCCTTGGCTTGGAACAAATCCTTCCCCTGCACACCCTGGCAACCTGGCCAACACCTACTGACTCTTTATGTCCAGCTAAAATGTCACTTCTTCTAGGTCTTTCCTGACTACCAACCACCATGGCTGCCCCTCCTACATACCGCTAGCATGGCACTGATGAGAATGTGTTGGAAAGGATCTCTGACCTGAGTTTCCTCCCCAGATTGTGAGCTCCATGAGGGAAGAAGACACTGTATCCCCAGTGTCTAGTACAGTGATTCTACCTACCATGTTCTCAGTGAGTATTTGCTAATGAAACAAACCAGAGCCATGTTATTCACTGTCACCCTTGGAGCCTTCGTGACTCCTTCAGCCTGGAAGGCTCTGCTTATGTTGATTCACCCAAACCACTTCTACTTAGCATTCACAAGTTACAAAAGTGTGACCTCCCTGCAGTCACCAGATTCGGAGGACTTCTGTTCCTTCCCACAGTAGCAGCGGCCTGGGTACCTGTTACTCATATTTGTCATATCAAACTAGTTGCTGTTTTCCATGTCATCTCTCCCAAGAGATTTTTAAACACTAAGGACCACCTTTAACCATCCTTTGTAAGTGACGGACCCCACCAAGTCCTTCGAGGCCTACTACAGTTAAAGTTCAATGTCAGATCAAGGTAGGCTGAAGACACCTAGGATTTAGAGTTTGATACTGGGGGCCTTTGATTCACAAATCGTGCTCTATTTGTTTAAATTTTACAGGCTGGGTACAGTGGCTCATGCTCACAATCCCAGCACTTTGGGAAGCTGAGGTGGGAGGATCACTTGAGAGGTGGGAGGATCACTATGTTACCCAGGCTGGCTCAATCAGGAGTTGAGTGAGACCCCAGAGTGCATCCCCATCTCTACAAAAAATGTAAAAAATTAGCTGAGTGTGGTGGCACAGACCTGTAGTCCTAGCTACTCAGGAGGCTGAGGTGGGAGGACTGCTTGAGCCCAGAAGTGGAGGTTGCAGTGAGCCAAGATCACACCACTGCACTCCGGCCTGGGCAACAGAGCAGCACCCTGTCTCAATAAAAAAGAAAAAATAAATAAATGTTTTACAAATGAAAAGAAATGCTGTAATAAAATGCCATTCTCATGCTTTAGTGAGACTAGCTAGAACTAAATATACTCCATTCACTAATAGTCTACTTAGTAAACTTTTCAAAATCCAGACATGTATTACTACTCAGTAATAAATTATCATCATGCCAATTTTTAATTTAAAATCTACAACGTGCTGCACTTGGATTGGATAGGAGTTATCACAACCACACAGTATTTTGGAAAAGAAATGGGAAAAGAGCAGAAATTCTTCTTCTCAAGGGAGGTGAGCAGGGAACTTGGCCACCTTTCCCAAAAGTATGGGAATCATGAGGAAGTAGATGAAAAAGCAGAAGGTGCCACTGAAGTTTTACCATTCAATTACTGAGCACCTATCATATGCCACGGTGCTGGGATACATGGCTGAAGCAACAGACTGCTCTCTGCCCTGCTGGAGGCAGCATTCAGGTGGGGAGGCCAGCCCTATGGTCAGGCATAGCACACTGAACATGCATATCTTTGTCCTCTTCCTCCCCAAACCACGCCAGAAACACTGACAAACATATGCATGCAGGAGGCTAAAAGAAAGCAGGAAAGGAGACAACAGTGGGGATATCAACAAACGTCTAGAAGATGGAAAGCAAGCTCCAGGGTGAAAACTGAGCGAGCAGCAGGAAGAGCGCTGGGAACTGCAAGGGTGCAAGGGGAAGGCCCCCAAAAGCACATTCCCCTGAGCTGCAAGTCCCAGGAAAGCTTGGGAGTGGAAGGTACTGGGAGAAGACAGGGGCCAGGACAGGTGTGAAGATGTCACCCAGGCTAGAGTGCAGTAGCATGACCTCGGCTCACTGCAACCTCCACCTCCCATGTTCAAGCGATTCTCCTGCCTCAGTCTGCCGTGTAGCTGGGAAAGGTGCATACCACCATACCCGGCTAATTTTTGTGTTTTTAGTAGAGACGGGGTTTCGCCATGTTGGCCAGGCTGGTCCTGAACTCCTGACCTCAGGTGATCCACCCACCTCGGCCTCCCAAAGTGCTGGGATTACAGGCGTGAGCCACTGTGCCCAGCCTACAAATCTGTATGATGAACAGTTAGAACTTCAGATCTTTACTCACCCAGCAAAGTCAGGAGAGAGGACCCCTCCTCCACCCTGATAGAAGTAGGAGGTTGTTCTCTGAAAAAATTAAAGTGAAAGGGCTTCAGACCCCGGGGGTAACAAGACAGAAGAGAGCAGAACAGAGGAACCACGCTGAGAACAGGGAGCTGATGCCAGGCACATTCTGATGGGGACCCCCACGTGTTCACCATCTCCCTGGCACAGCTCCCAGAACACTTGGAGTCAGGCTTCCCCTCCCTGCCCCGCCCCCACAAGAGAGGTCAGCATGCTGATGACCCACAGTGAACGCTGTGAAGTGGCCATTCCTCAGCCCAGCACACTGCTCTGAGCCTTGGAGCCCTTTACTGTGAAACAGGAACAGGAAATCTGAGGACCCCTTAGACGTTTCAGGAAAGCCTTCAACACCTAACAGAGACAAAACACACAGAAATAAGGAACTCGGAACACACACAAGAAAACCTGAATAAACTATCTTCTCCTTTTTATTAAGGAGGAGAAAAATCTAAGAATCAAAAAGCTAAGAATCAAAATAAGTGCATCTAAAAGGAAAAAAATCAAAAATGAGGAAAATGTCTTGGAACTAAAAATGAGACAAGAAATTTTAAATCAGTAGAATGCAAAAGATACAGGAAGCTTTCTGAAAGCAGAACAGAAGACAGAGATGAAAATAGAAAAACTGAGAAAATCAGGAGCAATCCAAGAAGTCTGACGTTTGACCAGTAAGCTCTCCAGAAAAAAAAAAGAAAACAGGCTGGGCGTGGTGGCTCACGTCAGGAGGCGGAGGCCAGAGGATTGCTTGAGGCCGGGAGTTAGAGACCAGCCTGGTCAACACAGCAAGATCCCATCTCAACAAAAATTTTAAAAACTTAGCCAGGCATGGTAGTGTGTACCTGTGGTCCCAGCTACTCGGGAGGCTGATATGGGAGGATCGCCCAGTGGGGCATCAGAGGAGACCAGAACAGAAGGAAGGGAACTGAGAAGAACTAAGAGGCTGAGTTCCTGGGAACTCTGGGACTCTTCCCAATTCACTGGGAACCGTGAGGCTAAGAATTCTAAGAGTAACGGCAAAATAACGTTGAACAAGAAAGGAAATGTAAACATAACACTCTACTTAGCTTACATACGAACAATACTACACAGTCATAATGCTTCAACCAAAACTTGTGATATCATTACAAGGGAAAGGGGATGAGAAGAGTTTATGTGAATCGGGGTGCCAAGAGAAAATTAATGTCTTAGACTGCTGAATCAAAAACCAGCATTTTAAGAATTTTACTTAGAGGCTGGACACGGTGGCTCACGCCTGTAATCCCAGCACTTTGGGAGGCCGAGGCGGGTGGATCACCTGAGGTCGGGAGTTCAAGAACAGCCTGACCAACATGGAGAAACCCGTCTCTACTAAAAAATACAAAATTAGCTGGGCGTGGTGGCACATGCCTGTAATCCCAGCTACTCGGGAGGCTGAGGCAGGAAAATTGCATGAACCTGGGAGGAGGAGGTTGCAGTGAGCCGAGATTGCGCCATTGCACTCCAGGCTAGGCAACAAAGAAAGAAAATGTCTCAAAAAAAAAAATAAAAAGAATTTTACTTAGAAAAGTCTATATCGAGCCAAGAGCATAATAAACAACAGTCGCTCCTAGAAACAGGTCTGGAAAGTAGGCTGAGATAGGGTAAGAAATTGCTGCATTTTAATTAAAAACCCAGTGGAATTAATTGACATTAAAGATGTATGTGTGTGTGAGGGAGAGACTATCTTCATACACAGTATTCTCTACATCATTTACTATATAGTATGCAATTTCAGCTTTAATTTTTTTTCTTTGACCTAAGGAATATTTAACAGAGTTTTAACAAGGCTTTAAGAATTAGAAAAACACAGAGAAAAATTAACAAAATACCTTCAAGTTACACCAAATTCTCTGAAGAATATTTTCAGATCTGAAACTGAAATTAACAAGCAAGACCTAGATGGAGTCTAGGCTGGAGATAACCTCCCTGAAGAGGTGACAGGGGGCCTAATGACAGGGAAGGGACAGAGCAGGGAACAGAGATGCAGGGGGTCACAGTCCTGGTGGGAGAGGGGCTACCCACAGAGCACGCAGCTTTGCAGAGTGGGCGAGAAGAGGCACAGGCAGACACATCCTGTGCTCCCTCCATAACAGCACTATGCCCCCCAGTCCCCCAGCCCAACCCCACCCTCAGAGTGGCAGTAGAGCTCCTTCAGCACAACATGTCGGTACCCCAAACTCTGGATTCACCTGGGCTCGCATCCCACATCGCATATTTCATGTAGCACTCTGCACCACAAAGCAGTGCAATCAGCTAAGAACAGGCCAGAGCCCACATGACATCTTACCTGTAAGGAAAGTGCCACTCGCCCCCGACCCCAGGTCAAAAGAGCACATACAAAAGGGAACTGAAATATGATAGATTGGGCCACTTGACAACTCAGAGAAATACACACCCTGCTTTGGTAATCAATGCCTAAAATGGAAAACAAAGGTGCCAGGGTGGAATGCTCTAAAGGGATGAAGCCACGGTTGGTGCTGAAATTTTACTTGGAAAAATTAACCTTTTTCTATAAAGCAAATGGAGACAGCAAGCTCTGTGAGTGAAAAGTGATGGTTTGATCTGAGAAAGAAATTAACTCTGTCTTCTAGCAGCAGAGGGAAGAAGTCATATTGAATTACGCTTTGATTGTACCCTGCAGCCTCCCTCGCAGTCTAGTTTATTGGGGCGGGGTAGGGAGCAGAAACCTGATAGGAATCCCCATTCTGCCAAATACCATTACCTTGGGACAAGTGACTTAAATCCCTTGAGCCCCAATATTCCCTCTGCCAAATGGGGCAATGATACCTTGCGGTGTGGTGTGATCATTAAATAAGGAAACTCCACCAAGTGCCTAGCAAAGCAGGAGCCCCATAAATGGTCACTGCTGTTATCAAGGATCACTGCAGGAATCCAGGAAATTATGCAAGGCCACAGAAAGTGTGCCACAAATTGTCAAAGGAAGAATGGCTCATTACACAATAGCCACAATGGTTTATCTAGAAACCCAGAAAGTCCACGTGGCCACAACTCAGGAGAGCTCCCTCTGTTATCTGAGTTCATCTTTCAGGTGAAAGGTCTGGTGAGTGTCTGGGAAGAGATGGGAGGCCAGCCTCCCGTGGTGGCTCTTTCTCCCAATCTCAGATTACCATCAGGAGCGTGGAAATGGCCACACCTCACCCAATGTGTTTTCACTTAGGTGTTGCCTTCTTCATCCCTGAGACAAAAATCTTTCCAAAAACTGGAATCAGTAGCAAACAAAGAGCACTACACTGAATCATCCGGCAAAATATTTGAAAATACTTCACAACTGCATGCTTCTAAAAGTACTTTCGAAATTGCACATGGATATCTTGGACTCATTTTATCTTTAGCAAATGGGAAATTTCTCGTAAGATATTTACTGTTAAACTAACATAGTATAGCAGTGACTACAATACTAAAATCGGTAGTACTCCATTAAAAAGGCACCTTGGAAAAAAATGGTCAATGAGGACAAAGATGAAGATACAGGAGCCTGATATAAAATGTCTGCACTGAAGAAATGGCCAAACATAAATTAAACAAAACAAGTGTAATCTAGCATTCTCCCCCAGTCATTTGTGCTTCTCCACTAAAGCTTACAGCCGGTCTCTGCAGGTGCCTTGTCCCGCCTTAACCTCCTCAACTGCAGTGGATTACAACCCTCCTTCAGAGAGAAATCAGACAACACATGTGACTCCTTGCCACTTGGACTACAAACGCAGGAAGAAATGGGAGATGAGCACTGGATGTTGTCAGGATGGAGAGACTCTCCCGATTCACCCTGAGGGTCTGTTTTGGGGACAGAGAATTAATCTCGGGTGTATACCCAAAAGGTATACCCATCTTTCCCCAGAAAAGGTGTCCTCCTCACCCAGCCCCTTCAGTCCTCCCCAGAGCTTCACGCTGTCACCTTCCCCCACCATATAATTGACCTTGCCTTTCCATTGTCCCTTTCCCCACAAATTCTAGTGTCCTTTGGAATACCCACCCAGGCATCTCCAGGCATCTAGAGAATGGAATAAGAATGGGAGGAAGTAGGATGTTAAGACTCTACAAAGGGAATGAAAATAGAAACACTGGTGAAATGTAGCTTCTGACATTCAAACTAAGGTATCTCATCGGGGTGAAGGCCAAGCATTACAGAGAGGGTGCTTAGTCCACTTGGGTTGCTATAGCAAAAATAGTATTAACTTGGTGGCTTATACATAACATAAACTCATGTCTTACAATTCTAGGGGCTGGGAAGTTCACGATCAAGGCGCCAGCATTTTTGGCATCTGGTGAGGGCTCACTCTCTGCTTTGCAGATGGCACCTTCTTGCTGTGTCCTCACATGGTGGAAGGAGTGAACAAGCTTCCTCTGACCCCTTTTATAAGGGCACAAATTCCATTCATGAGGACTCCCCCCTTCATGACCTAATAGCCTGCTAAAGGCTCCGCCTCTTAAAACTAAGGCACTGGGGAGAAGGTCTCAACATATGAAATGTAAGGGAACACAAATATTCAGACCATGGCAGAGAGAAAAGATTTCCTAAACTATTTGAATTCCTGTTGGCCGAGTCGGGAGCCAGCCTGAGAACCAAATCACAGAGAGGCCCAGAAATAGAGTGGATAGCCGTGTCCTCCACTGAGCCACAATGCTGCAGCGAGGAGGTGGTGCCACAGAGAAAGGAAGAGTGTCCTCCCCTTCGGGTGTGACTGGAGACCACCAGGCCCCTATAGAAACTGCTACAGCTAAGGCCAGGAAGGAGCAACTACAAATCAAGTACTAGATGACATTCATGATCGCCACACTGGCTGCTCTAGAACAACCCCCTCCTGGGACGCCGCTCTGCTGCCACTCTCCTTCTCAAGGTGCTCTTTCTGGTCACCCACTGTGGTAATTCAGTCTCCCCAACACTCTCCCCCAGCTTTCCCCAGGAAATTTCACACGTTCCCAAGGCTGCAATGACTAAACTCCAACACATACAACTCCATATTTCAAACTCAACCTGCACTCTGAGCGTCAGTATGTGTCTAACAGTGTAGTGACACGTGGGTGCCTGGTGAGCTACAGGCACGTCCCATGCAACATCGCCAAACCTGGGCAACCCCAGTCTGCCACAACTTCAGCCACCCTTACATTGGTTAAGGTCACTACCAGGCACTCCTCATCTAGCCCATAGCCTTCCCTCCCCCTACCCACCAAATCATTCTGTCCTCCTGATTTTACCTCCAGAGTTACCCCAAATCCATCGCCTCTTCCCCACCCCCACTACCTTGGCTCAGCCTCTCTGCACCACCATGTGCTCCTGCAATGGTGTCCTAGCTGGTGCCTGGCCCCAGGCTCCTGCTCCCCTAATTCATCCAGAAGGGCTGGCAGAAAGCTGACAAGCAGCCTCTGGCACCGCTGTAGCATGAAGTTCCAAGCTGAAAAACCACTGCCTCCCGCTTGCTCACCCAGCCCCAGCCACAATGGCCTCCTTGCCGCCCTGCAGACACCCCAAGCCCACTCCCATCCCAGGGCTTCTGTGTGTGCCATTCCCTCTGCCTGAAACACTCCCCTCCAGAGTGTTTAGATCATTCCCTGACTTGCTCTTCAGATGTCTGCTCAAGGTCCTTTCCTGAAAGGCCAATGATGACCACTCAACAAAGTAGTCACTTCTGTCCCTCTCTATCCCTTGTCCTTGCTTTAGTTTTCTTCATAACATCCAGCTCCTTCTGGCATTTTGTACATTTGCTTATAGTCTTTTTTCTACCACTTTCACCACTAGAATACAAGCTCTGGGAGAATAGGGATCTTATCTGTTTGTCCACTGTTAAATCCCTTGCACCGAGAACAGTGTCAGCATATAGCACACCCTCAAGAAATATTTGTTGCATATTTTGGCCAGGCATGGTGGCTCGACTGGCCGAGACGGGCAGATCACCTGAGGTCAGGAGTTCAAGGTGATCCTGGCCAACATGGTAAAACCCTGTCTCTACTAAAAATACAAAAATTAGCTGGGTGTGGTGGTAGGGGCCTGTAACCTCAGCTACTCGGGAGGCTGAGGCAGGAGAATCGCTTGAACCCAGGAGGCAGAGGTTGCAGTGAGCCAAGATCACGCCATTGCACTCCAGCCTGGAAGACAGAGCAACACTCCGTCTCAATTTTAAAAAAACAAAGAGAGAAAAAAGAAATACTTGTTGCGTATTTTAATGGAGGTCCTGAAAGAAAGGGAGGAATATGATGGTATTCATACTAAGGTAATAGATGGGTATTGCTTATTTGATGTCATCCAAATTCCTTAGCATAGTACAATAGTAACATCTTCAAAACCTGGCCCCACCCTTTCAATCTGCAGCCTTACCTCTGGGTATTCCCCTTAGCAAGCACATAAACCTCCCCTCCCCTCCACTCCACTCTCACTGTTTTTATTATTTATCTATTTTTTTTTGAGACAGAGTCTCACTTTGTCACCCAGGCTGGAGTGTGGTGGCGTGATCTCAACTCACTGCAACCTCTAACTCCTGGCTTCAAGTGATTCTCCTGCCCCAGCCTTCCAAGTAACTGGGATTACAGGCGCATGCCACCATGCCCGGCTAATTTTTATATTTTTAATAGAGATGGAGTTTCACCATGTTGGCCAGGCTGGTCTTGAACTCCTAACCTCAGGTGATCTGCCTGCCTCAGCCTCCCAAAGTGCTGAGATTACAATTGTGAGCCACTGTGCCCAGCCCACTCTCAGTCTTTAAATAGCCCCACCTTATTCATCATAGGAGAATATCCTCTAGTCCAGCTCATTTCACCAAACCTTTTTTTTTTTAACATCTACAGTGTTTCAGACCTCATGTGGATCCGGCAACCCAAGATTAATTCTCTGTCCCTAAAACAGACCCTCGGTGTGAGTCAGGAGAGTCTCTCCATCCGGACAACATCCAGTGCTCATCTCCCACTTCTTCCTGAGTTTGTCCTACGTGGAAATCCCTCACCATTAACCTCACTTTTAAAAGTACACCTTTTCTTGTAGATTTATACAATAAATATCACGAGACTTTCATCAGCTATTCCAAACCTCCCCCATCCCCACTTTGTCCTGAACTGTAAAGCCCTGGAGACCGTGACATGCAATTTAGAACTGTGACACACTCTCTCAATCAATTCACCAAATCAGCTGTGTCTCCTAAACCAGTGCGTAGGCTAAGTTCAGGCACTGGGCTTCCGGTATACCCCCTCGGCCCAGGTATACCCCCTTGACCACACTGGGCAGGGAGCAGACACTCATTCACAGGTACCGACTACTCAGACAGAACACAGATAAGGCAAGGAACTTGGAGCAGGCTGGCTGACAGTCTAAAAAGATCCTTCTCATTCATGCAGAAGCAACCCTCTCCCAATATAATTTTTTTCACTCTGTGCTGAAATCATTAAGTGTAAAACTCTGTAATACTGAAAAAAGTAAGCCCTAATAGTCTCCTATTGTTCTTTAGAGAGACGGAGTAGAAAAATCATTGAATTTAGAGAAAATGGACGCTGTTTCATTATCCAGCTTCAGCCCTTATCTAAGACTGTGCTAACACAGCAGCTACTAGCCATGTGTGGCTATTTAAACTTACACTTAAATAAAAGTCAAATGGCATTCTGAGTCCCACTAGCCACATTTCACATGCTCAACAGCCACAAGAAGCTACCATAACAGGTGGTGCAAAGGCAGACTACGTCCATCACTGCAAACATTCTATTAAACAGAACAGGTCAACGTCATCTTTGGTGTTCAGTTAACTTCTCTGGGCCTCTCGTTTCCTCCTGTGTAAAATGGGAACAACACACACCTCACTGGGTTCCTGCAAGGTTTAAATACGATGCTACATATATTTATAATAACTTTAGTAAAGTTTGACAAACTAACTATATATAACTATACATATAGCCATCCTTTGACAAAGCACTAAATGATATATATTTACTTATTTTTAAGAGTCTAACAACCAGCAATAGTAGCATCTGTAAAAGGGAGTTATTGTCAACTGTAGTAAAGAAATTCTATCTCAGGCTCTGAGGCTAGAAGGACGCCATCCAGGAAGAAGGGAGAGAGTACACAGCAGTCAGGCCACCTCAGGAATGCTGCATTCCAGGCAGAATACAGATGAACTGAAGCCCGGCCAGAAGGATCTGCAAACCAGACAGGACAGCAGTGAGTGGAGGCGCCCAGGATTTCTCAGCCAGGGAAGAGAAGACTCAGTGGGAACCAAGAAGAGAATGGATTTTGAAACAGACAAAGGGCGGTCCTGGGGAGGGGCCTACATCCTGGGCAGCTGCGAGACAATCAAGCAAAGGCCTTCATGTAAGGAAAACACCAGTGAGTGCCGCCCAGCAATGGAAATGCTGCCTTATGGAGAAGATAGCTCACAATTCCAGAACGTGCTCAAACAAAGAGGTTCTCAAACTGGAACATGTATCGAATCACCTGGAGACCTGGAGAAAACCCAGATGCTTTGGGCCCACCTGCAGAGATTCCTGTTCAGTGAGTGTGGAGGAGGCCCATGATTTTGCATCTCCAGGTGACACTCGTATGTGGATGCTGCTGGACCAGGACCTCACTTTGAGAGCCATGGCTCTATCGCAAGCTGGGGCACCCCATTCATGCTGGCAGAGAAGTGGCGCTTGACATCAAGCGGGAAGTTGAACCCTGCAACCTTCCAAAACAGTTTGACAGACAGTGCTCCAAGAACTCTTGGGAGGTCCTGCTGGCATTCAAGACTGCCTGGTGCCCAGCCTGAGACGCCTGAAAAGTCAGAGTGCCCCAGGTCTCCTGCCAGGGGTGCCCCTGTGTGGTCACCTCAGGCAAATCACTTTCCTACAGTTTTACTATTTATACCAATAGAAGGTAATGCCATCGTCATGCAATGCCACAGGCACTAAGGAAAAAGGCCTATGCCTGGACTTTTCTAAATGCCATGGTCTCCAACCATGGGTTCAAAACCAAATCACATCAGAGACGCTTTCTAGGCTGCAGAGGTAACATGCCCAAAAGAGGAGCTGCATCATAAGCCATTAAATTTCAATACGACCATCAGCAAGACTTAGGAGACAGACCTTTTACTCCATTCTGTGCCTATCCAAGGCAACCATCAGGATTTACCATATTCCTCACCAAAAACAGACACTTCACACAAAGATTGCTACCTGATGCTTTCCAATAGCTTTATTCATAATAGTCAAACATGAAAACTACCTGAGAGAACATCAACTAGCAAACGGATAAACAAAATGTGGTACATCATCAAAGTGATACACTACCCAGCAATACAAAGCAGCAGATCACTGATATACACAGCAGAGATGAATCACAAAACGATGCTGAGTAAGCAAAGCCAGACACAAGAGACATCACACACTTCAGGAGGCCGAGGCAGGCGATCACCTGAGGTCAGGAGTTCGTGACCAGCCTAGCCAACATGGTGAAACCCCATCACCACTAAAAATACAAAAATTAGCCAGGCGTGGTGGTGGGTGCCTGTAGTCCCAGCTACTCGGGAGGCTGAGGCAGGAGAATCGCTAGAACCCAGGAGGTAGAGGTTGCAGTGAGCCGAGATCACACCACTGTACTCCAGTCTGGGCGACAGAGCGAGACTCCATCTCAGGAAAAAAAAAAAAAAAAGACATTACCCTAAATAACACAATAACACAAAGCTTTAGGGAAGTCCAACCTAGTCAACAGTGACAAAAACAGATCAGTCCCCAGGGGTGGGTGCTGACAGAACAGGGATGCAAAGAAGCCTTTAAGGGTGATGAAATATTCTAGCTCTCGACTGCTAGTGCAGTTACACAGGCATATATAGCATATATAATACATATGACTGTATACTTACAGTATGTGCATTTTATTGGTGGTAAACCACAAAAAGTTGATATTGTAAAAAACAGCCAAAAAAAACCCCGACATTTTCTATTACATTGGGCTCATTCTATTTCAGGATGTGCTTACAAGTATAACATGAGTTGCTTCTGAGAGGAAACTGCGTAGACAGGGACAGGTGTGGGAAGACATCAAAATGTTTACCCTTCTGTACATTTAAATATCTGAACTGTAAGGCTATGTTAGTTAATTTTTAAATAAATAAAATTTTAAATGAAGGAAAAAATTCTAAAAACATGCTCTTCATTGGTGAAATGAGTGAGATATTATTATCTGAGGTCCTTCATCACCACAAAACTATGTGACTGCTGCCCAATCTATTTCAGTTGTGGAAAGCCTGCTTTTTGAGACAGGCACCCTATGTGGCCTCTATTTTACCAAACTCCTCTGAGTTCTCAGTGAATATCGTATCTTAGCATTTTTTCGTATTTTAGTATTTTTCATAAAATATATCATAGATAAGAATGCATATGTGTGTATCTGCCTGTATGTATCTGATTCGAGAATGTCTTTTATTTTCTTTGTAGTTTTATCTCCTATGTGTGTATCCCTGACCAATCCTGTTCAGTTTCTGCACCATTTAAAACTTAATTGAATCACTCAGCATATATTATTTTGTGCATCTTTTGACCAAAATTACATTTGTAAAATTCATCCCTGTTGTTGCTAAAGCTGTATTTTCATTGTTATATGGTATCACGATTTATAATAAATAAATGAACCACAATAAACTTATCCATTAAATTATTTGACACTTCTACAAAGTATTTTTTTGGTCCCTATTGCCTGTAGAAGAAACAAATCCAAACATACAACATAGCATCTGAGGCAACTACTGACCCCACAAACCACCTAGCCAACCTTATCTCCCACCACCTTTTCTACCAACCCATGCTGCCATTGCATCTGTACACTGTGTGGTGGTTGAAATATTAGGTACACCTTCAAGATGCTATTGTGTTCATTGTATTCCTCAGTGTTAGAATGCTCGTGATCATGTACTAGATCTCCCAAATCATTCCTGTCCACTGAGGTCTGCTTCAAGCATGATCTTCTTATTAAGAACCCCACAATCTCTTCCATTCACAATACCACTGCTCCCCAAAACCATATCAAAACGAATTATCCTTTCCCGAATCTTCCACCTCACTTAATTCATGCAACTTTGAGTTATACCCGTTGGTTACGGCTGTGTCATAATTTTTGCCCAAAATCTTGCAGATAATGGGCAGGTAATAAATGTTGAAGCTTTTGAGTCCAATTCAGACTCCTAAAACCCACTGCTAATGCCAGGTGCTAAATCATTCAAAAATATCTCTTTAAAAAGTTTATTTCTACAAAACTGAGATAACACCAATTAAAGTGAAAACAACATCCCATTGTTTAAGACAGATTTGGTTGGGTTCCTCATAGTTTTAAAATTGATTTTTTTTTCCTCATAGAAAATACAGTGCTTTAGAGTTCCCAAGACACGGAAGGTCAGAGTACCATATAATTTAAGATCAGCTGAGAAGACATACATTATTTTTTTAAAAAAGTAATGTCCTTGAAAATCATTTTAACCCCCAGAGCAACAAAGAAAAGGGAAAAAAAACAAAACTTTAATGACATTAATAAATGGGTCATAAATTCCAGTGAATTATAATGCAAAAGCAACAAGTAATTCTGAATTTAAAGAACAGGACAGTCATTTTTGTCAAAGAAAATACAGGCATGGAATGCAGATGCCACAAACAGGAGATGAAATAAAACAGATAAGGAGAAGGCTGTATCTAGGTGGAAGGCTGGCCAATGTTTTCCTCTCCATCAGTCATAAACAAAACGGTTGGAAGAAAACACCCCTGAATACTACCAAATATGCCTTTCAATTATTTTATGCAAAAACATTATTTTCAATAGGTGTCATTAAAGAAAACATCATAGAAAAAAAAGTTTGCAACTCATGTTATGGAAATTAGGCTAAAGTCTTTAATATAAAAAGAGCTCCTATAAATCAATAAGGAAAAGAACAATGGCCTACTTGAAAAAATAGACAGGTTTTTTATAAACAAAAATGTTGAGAAAAGGTAACTGTAGTGGTTATTAAACATAAGATAAAATGCTCAGAGGATTGCAAAATAAAAACATTTTGGGATAGTCTTTTTCACCTATCAGATTTATAGTATCAAAAAGTTTCATAAAATATTCTTGGAGGGCTGGGCGCGGTGGCTCAAGCCTGTAATCCCAGCACTTTGGGAGGCCGAGACGGGCAGATCAAGAGGTCAGGAGATCAAGACCATCCTGGCTAACACGGTGAAACCCGTCTCTACTAAAAAATACAAAAAACTAGCCGGGCGAGGTGGCAGGTGCCTGTAGTCCCAGCTACTCGGGAGGCTGAGGCAGGAGAATGGCGTGAACCCGGGAGGCGGAGCTTGCAGTGAGCTGAGGTCCGGCCACTGCACTCCAGCCTGGGAGACAGAGCGAGACTCCGTCTCAAAAAAAAAAAAAAAAAAAAAAAAAATTCTTGGCAAGGGTGTAGCAAAGTAGGCAGTCACACACATTGCTGCTGGGAGTATCAATTGTTAGAACCCTAAGGAACTGCATGCAATATGGTGATAGCCATCAAAATTACAAGTGCACATGCCATCTGACCCAGCAATTCCACTTCTGGGAAGTTCTCTAAAATACTTGCATGCATGCAAAATTATGCATGTACAGGGTCATTAGCTATAACACTGAAATAGCAAAAGCTTGGAAACATTATTGCCTCAGTAGGAGACAGGTTAAGTAATTTGAGACATCCTTACAATAGAATTCTGAAGCAGCTGAAAAAGAACAAGGAAGCAATCACCAAGAAATACTAGAAAAAGGGAGAGCTCATATGGTATTCCACAATTTGCATAGAATATGGTGTATTTGCTGAAATGTACACTATCTGGAAAGAGTCACAGGAAACTAGTAACATTGGTTGCCTCCATGAGGTAATTGGGCGGCCAGGGACTGGGATGAGAAAGATTTTCAAAATGCTTACCCTTTTGTACCTTTAAAACTTTTGAACTATGAGACTGTATTAGATTTTTAAAGAAATAAAATTTAAAAATAAGAAATAAAATGTTAAAAACATTGAAAACATTAGTGAGACACAGCCCTAAGACTATTAGACTATTGCCCAATCTAGCATAAGACAATCTCTCCTTCTTCTTTGAGTGCTCGCATAACTCCATAATAAGATAGATTTGGAATAAACTCTAGAAACACAGGTAGCTAAGAGACCCAAAGTTAATCCACTTTCAGGGACCTCCAACAAGACAGAGCTCGTTTTAAGAGAAAACACCAGGACGAGTAGAGATCTGCAGGAAAATATTCACCTTGCTCAAGTTAACCTAGAAAATGACAGGCTATTATTTCTCAACTTTAAGGTTCAGAAATCTCTGTCCTGTAACAAGGTATCTGTCACCGGAGCTCTGATTATTCTGCACCGTGTGGGTCATGTTTGTTATAAGGACACTTAGCAAACAAAGATTTTCTCCGCCCTCAATAGCGTGGTAAGGGATGACAGGACGCCACTTTCAACGAAGGAGACAGACACTTCCCTGGCTTTCCTGGTGAAGAGCGCCTTTTGGAGAGACAAACCTGTTGCTCAAGAGCTGAGCATTCCCGTGTATTCTCCCTGTACTTCACCTAAAAATATGCCTGTTTTCCACACTGGGCACACCCGGGGGTGGGTGCTGGGCATACTCCACCTGCTTGTTTGCCTCCCGTTTTCTCATCAGGGAGTAAAGACAGTAAACCTAACCCTTCAGGGGAAGGAAACACAAATCATTCAGGGCCCATCTCAGGTGACTGATGAATGCGGCACCGTTTTGAACGTATACCTAATATACCTAATCTGGTCCAGATATGCCTGCTGGGGCCGCAAGAACCAAGACACGTTCAAGCACGTTTGCTCCGGCAAGCTTGGGCGAGCAGGTCAAGACCTGAGAGTTTTAGAAAGCAGGGGCGAAGTTTTCAAGTACGATGGGAACACCTGTAGGTGCAGGTGCCTGCGGGTCGGCCGACCACCTCGCATCTGAAGCTGGATCCGCACACGGAGGACGACAACTGCTCATAGGGACGTGCGTCCGGAGGAAAGTTGCGGTGTCTATCTGTTCGAGACCGGTGGCCGAGAAAGTGGGGCAGTGCTGACAATTCTTCCTCCGCAGTGTCCCACGGGCTCCCCCTGCACTGGGTCCCCGGGGCCCCGGGCGCCCCAAGGTCACCTGCCCTCCTGAGCGCCCCCACCTTGCCCAAGCTCTCACCAGAACAGCAGGTTGGCAGCGACGAAGCCGAGCAGGCTCCGCAGCGGCCTCTTCCAGCTCAGCAGCTCGTCGGCGCGGCAGCCCAGCCACAGCACCGGCTCCCCGAGTAGCCAGGTTACCGCGGCAGCTGCCCGGCCCGCGGCCTCCTCCACCTGCAGCCCCTCGCCCTCCGCCGCCCCAACCTCCTGAGCTTCCTCCTGCTGCTGCTGCCGCGCTCCTGGGGGTGTCTGGGGCGGCGGCGGCGACGGCGGCGCCTGCTCCTCGGCTGCGGGAGCTGGGAATCCCTCCGAGGCGTGCTCCGGGGGCGCCGGGCTCGCCATCTTCAGCTGGGCTTCCAGGCGGGGACAGGGCCGGGCGCGCGCGCGGGCGCGCCTGGGTGTGGGCGCCGAGGGCGGGGCGGCGGCGGCAGCAGGTCCCGGAGCGGGGCGCGCACCGCGGGGCGCAGGCGGCTGGGGGCCTTGTGACGTCACAGGCCGCGGAGGGGGCGCCGCCCGAGGAAGTGGGTGCGGCCGAGTTCGCGCAGGGGCGGGGCCGGGCGCCGGGGCTGGGCGGCGTCCCCGGGGGGCTCTGGGCTCCTCGAGGGCGTCGCCGGGGACACGAGGAAAACGACCTTCTTTTCCCTTGCAGCGGCGGGGGAGGGCGAAGTGAAGGACCGCTGCTCGGTTCCGTATCCAAAAGGGACCCAAGGCTACAGGCAAAATAGATTGGACATTTTCACTTTCTCAAGCCAGGACCACCGGTCTCCCAACCAGCAGCCACTGAGAGTGGTATCGGGGCGCCCCTTCCCCTGGCAGCGTATTTCAGCCCCCAGAAACGTCCCCCACCTCGGCCATCCCCAGCGCCTTTGCAGGGACAGCAGCACAAGCATAGCAGAGGTCTTGGGCACCCTGGGAATAATGTGCTGGTGTAAATGTTGGATTGAGAAATGAAAAAGCATTTGGGATCAATTTGGGGCCCTCTCGTTTGACACGGGAGGAAACACCAGGCCGCAGCGTTTGGGGGAAGCTGCTTTCTCTCTCTCTCTCTCTCTCTCTCTCTCTCTCTCTCTCTCTCTCTCTCCCCCCCTCTCTCCCCCTCTCCCTCTCCCTCCTCCTCCCTCCCTCCCTCCCTCCTTGTGGCTAGGTGATCTGGCTCAGACTCCCTCTCTCTCTCTCTCTCTCTCTCTCTCTCTCTCTCTCTCTCTCTCTCTCGTGCTTCTTTTCTCTTCTCTCTTTGTGTGTGTGTGTCTCTCTCCACTTCTCCCCCTTCTCCCCCTCCTTGTGGCTAGGTGATCTGGCTCAAACTCTCTCTCTTTCTCTGTCTCTCAGGTGCTTCCTTTTTCTCTCTCTTCTCTCTCACTCTGTCTCTTTTCCTCCTTGTGGTTAGGTGATCTGGCTCAGAAGTGCACGTTGGTCCACGCCTGCGGGGAGCTGAAAAGCAAAAGACTGGACCTTTGCACGTGTCAAGCAAGGTTTGGCCTGCTTTGAAGACAGTGATTTCAGAGCCACTCAGGTCTCTGCGTCACAAGCAAGCATCACGGCAGTAGTGGGGCGGCAGGTGATCCTGAGACCTCCTATGCCATCTCTTGGCCCCGGTGCTTCTGGGTAAGTGTGGGGAAAGAGGAAAAGAGTTAATGGTTTATGCTTTTCACCATTTGCATTTTTAAATTTTTGTTTGCTTTCTTTTTTTTTTTTTTTTTTTTTTGAGACGGAGTCTCGCTCTGTCGCCCAGGCTGGAGTGCAGTGGCCGGATCTCAGCTCACTGCAACCTCCGCCTCCCGGGTTTACGCCATTCTCCTGCCTCAGCCTCCGAGGTAGCTGGAACTACAGGTGCCCGCCACCTCGCCCTGCTAGTTTTTTTTTTTTTTTTGTATTTTTTTTTTTTTAGTAGAGACGGGGTTTCACTGCGTTAGCCAGGATGGTTTTGATCTCCTGACCTCGTGATCCGCCCGTCTCGGCCTCCCAAAGTGCTGGGATTACAGGCTTGAGCCACCGCGCCCGGCCTAAATTTTTGTTTTCTTTAATCTTCCTGGTCTTACTTTTACTCTAGAATGACAGGTCCTTCCCCCTCATCCTAACGGTTCTATCTGCGGATGAATCAGGGCATCTCATATCCCTTTACTGGCAACCAGCCTGCCTGCACAGGGTGGAAGGGAGGGCAATTAAATTCCCTGCGTCAGGAGAGCCTCTGGGGGAATGTTCTGTAACACTCCTCTGGGTGGCCATTGTAAACCTCTGTGTATACACATGTGGAATCCATTGATCTGTACATTCACTGCAGGTGTCTGTACTTTACTGTATGTTGTACTTCAAAGGGGGTATATTCCCAGAGTCCATGCAAAGGTTTACTGAGCACCTACCGAGTACACAAAGCATTGTTAAGCTCTGTGGATGCAGCTTCTGCCCACAGGAAGCTCCCAGTCTCATGAGGGCCTAATTCCAATTGTGGTATCTGCCACATCAAAGAAGCAATCGCTAAGTGCTAAGAGATCCCTTAAACTGTGCATCCAAAATTAGGGGAGGAGTGGAGAGATCAGGTTTCAAGAGGGTTTTGTAATAAATGGCCTCTGCCCTAAATTGTAGGGCCCCCATTAGTGTGGGGATTGGGGACAGGGGCAGTAACTGCTGTTGGGAATTCAACAGGAGAGGAGGCATGGGGTTGCAGGTGGAGACGCACAGTTCCTTAAGTAACTCTCCAAAGGGAATAGTGGACCTTGAATGGTCCCTAGTAACAGGAGGCTTGGTTTTTAACTAAAGGTGATACAGAACATCTGGCATTTCTGACTCCCCTTCTTAGGAGTATCCTGATAACCCGATGGAAAGTGGCCTGGGTGGTAAGGAAAAAGCAACGTGGAAACAATTCAGGTTTCATCCATGTAAGAAAGACAGTTTTTTCCCAGGTGTGGGTCCTCCCTCTTGGCAGTAGCGGAGAAGTTTTTGAAAGATAAATGATGCTTTTATTGTGTCATTTGGCCTTTGTTTGGCACTTGATACAGCCCAGGGTTTGCTATTCTAAAATCTGTCACTAGACAGATGTGTGCCACAGCCAGTGTGGAGAACATGGGGCAGGAGAGAGGAAGAACCAGGCGTCCCCATGCCCCAGACCAGTGCTGATGTGCTACCAGAAACAGGTTTGCAAGAGTAATCACCTTCCTCCTGCTTCCCCTGAATTCTAGTTATTGTTGCGAGGATCTGTTGAAGTGGTAAAAGCTGCTGGCAACCAAGACACATAAAAGCTAAACTCCAGTTGCTGTGTGTAATTTCCAACATTTATTATCTCTGTTCAATACTAAACCTCCCTCCCCACAGTTATGTGTTGTAAAGTCTATCCTTTCTCTCTCTCAAAATCACTATGGAGAAAATGCTACGCAAATAGTTTTGCATAGAAGCCTGGGCTAATTAACCTGTCCTTTTCACCTCTGACCTCTAATAGTTACAAACAAACTGTATGACACAAGTAGACACTGGAATGGACATACAAATGGTGCTGCTGGGTGGGATTTTGTTGTTGTTGTTTGTCTAATGATATTTGTGATGTTTGAGTAATTTATTCAGGGCTAAGATTACAGAAACATAATGCTAACAATGGTTGAAATCAACCTTGTCCTCTAGTTTTAAGAACACGCCACATTCTTGAACTCCTGCAGGTAACCTTACTAAGATTCTCTTCTGAATTTTTATTGCTATAGATTAGGAACAGAGTGATTAACACTAGTGAGCTAGATGATTTGACAATATATATCTGAGAAAAGGAAACTGGAAATGCATCTGAGAAAAAAAAAAGTCCATAGCCGCTGAATCTGAGACAGTTTAGAAAATGAGACAGCTCCAGTAAAGAAAGTCCAAATACACATAAGAACTCTCTAACAGAGGCCACTCACCTTTCTCATGTAAGAGTATGTGGAAAGCTTGTAATAGGAGAGAAAAATAATGAATAATTAATTCCCATTTCAGGAAGTCTCCTAGGGCAAAATCAAGTTAAGACTTAAAACGATGGGGAAATGTCCCCCAGGCATAATATTTTGGGGAAATTTCTTTTCTCTAAAATATTATATATTAGAATCTTACAGTAGCTCCATGATTCCTTAAACAAAAGGAGGCTCCTTGAAATGGTTTGGCTCTGTGTCCCCACCCACATCTCACCTTGAATTGTAATAATCCCCACGTGTCAAGGGTGGGACCAGGTGTAGATAATTGAATCATGGGCGCCGTTTCCCCCGTGCTGTTCTCGTGATACTGAGTTCTCGCAAGATCTGGTGGTTTTATAAGGGGCTTCTCCCTTCACTCAGCCCTCATTTTCGCGCCTGTCACCTTGTGAAGAGACGTCCTCTGCCATGATTGTAAGTTTCCTGCGACCTTCCCAGCCACGCAGAACTGTGAGTCAATTAAGCCTCTTTTCTTTTATAAATTACCCACTCTCAAGTGTTTCTTCATAGCAGCATGAGAATGAACTAAAACTATGCTTGTGTACGTTGTATTGTTTATTAGCCTGCAGATAGCATTTTTTGTGTCGATAATTTTATGAAACCGTTTCTACCCTCCTCTCCTTGCTATATCCTCTGTTCCTTATTCCTAAATTTCCATAATTTTCTTGTCACTAAGAAAACCTGGATAGTTCACTCTAAGCACGGATAAGTAAGAGTATCACACAGCATCAGCAGCAACAGAGCAGTTGGAAAGGAAGGAAGTTCATCTCCCAGGTCTCTAACCCGACTTCCAAGGCCCAGCCCAGTGCCTGGTTCACAGAAGGAATTCACTGTTTCTACTTATGTTGAATGTCTGTTGTGCATATACAAACTGAAATATTCAAACTAGAATAGTCTGTGTTTGACAAGCATTCTGTAAGGGGTGTGCTTACCAGAAAGATAGTGGCCAAGATGTTGGCCACCCGGATATCAGTTGGGGTACTGCTTCCTAATCCCTAAAAGGAGTTTTTTTTAAGGCTTCAAAATAGTTACTTGAAAAGAACTAAGGTCACATGACAACAAGTGTGTCCCCCAAGGAGGCCTGTCTATCCCCAGGTACACACATAAACACACGCACACCTATGATCCACAGGGGTGACTGCAGGACGTTAACTTCCAACCCCTTCCCAACAGGAATCTGAACCAGGAGAGAAAGTACTGCCGTGTCCTTGCTGCAGCCTCTTCCCCCACCCCGTTTGATGGTCCTGGTTCTGCATCATTGTACTTGCGTATCATTCACTCATTATTTCTTCAGTGCTTCATTCACGAGTCATCAGACAGTCCTGAAAGGCTGTGGGCTTCTGGTAAGATGAAAAGGACTGCTTATTTCTCTCATGGTGCTTAGGACACAGACAATGGATATAGACCCTGAAGAAGGTGCTGGGCAAAGGGAATGGGGAATTATGATGTACACAGTCTGGAAGCAGGAGAGGAGCCAGCATAGCCCTCAGTGGAAACCTGGAGGATGGGGTGGGAGGAGCAGGAGGCTACTCACAGTGGGGCTCCTCCTGTATGATGCTAGAAGCTTCTGCTTTGTCCTGAGAGCAACAGAGAGCCATGGGTGGGCTTGCAGCAGGAGACAGAGGGGCTAGTCTGTGTTTCAGAAAGATATCTCCAGACCTTGGAGGACATAAAGCCTGGCAGAGGGAAGGCAGTGTAAGAGACTTTTCCCTTGTCGTTCTCTAGAATGAGGGAGGAGGAGGAACCAGTTTGGAAGGGAGGCTGACAAGTTTCATTTTTGAAAACGGATCTGCATTTGGATATCTCTGGAGATGCCAGTAAGGTTGTTGGGTACAGGGTCTGCAGCTCAGAGACCAGCAGGCATCCTGAACAAGACAGATCCAGGCAGAGAGAATGGCTTGTAGGAGAACTTGGCAGAGGGCATAACCAAGAAGAGTTCAGAGGCACTGGCCAGTTCCGTGCGACTGCATGGGGGCATGGTATGTGATAAGACTTTTGGATAAATAGATCAAATAAAAGAAAGTTTTAAGTATCAGTAACAGAATTTTAGAAAAAAATCCTGTGAACAGTAGAGAATTCCTGGAGTTTGTAGGTTTCTGTGTTGTTGATTTTTACCAAGGAAGTGATAGAATCAAAGCAGCAGTGTCCTGAGGTCCCGGGAACTCCAGCCTGACTTTCATCCTCAAAGCAAAACTGTGTTGTGATTCTCTCTAAATCTAAGTCTGCAAATCAGGCCTCCAGTCTCAAGGGGGTATCTTCCATGCTAAAAATAGATGAGTGGAATGCAATGGAATAGCTATGAAAGTGACATCGCACAACCCTTCCAAGTGTATATTTGTCTTGTCACCTGTTACTAATTTTAGTTCATTAGAAATCAGGCACAAAATGTGGCGACGCTTCAGGCTATGAAAATGGCTGCAGGCCCTGCAGTCAGACCATGTCACACGTGCCCTCTTCAGTTATGCAGACATGCTGCAGTTGGGTGCTTGCTGCACAGCCCGTGGTGTTCCTGGGGACCCACTAGCACTGTGAAACCCCAGTGTCTTCTGACCCATCCAAGAAATATGGCTCTACTTATTATAGTTCACAGTTCAGTATATTTGCTTGTAGGTTAATTCAATGAAAATGGATGCTCTACCTCTTGCTAAATAAAAATTAGAGGACGATGGCCAGGTGCTGTGGCTCACTTCTAAAATCTCATCACTTTGGGAGGTGGGCAGATCGCTTGAGCCCAGGAGTTGGAGACCAGACTGTAACATGATGAAACCCCATCTCTACAAAAAAAATACGCACCCATAGTCCCAGCTACTCAGGAGGCTGAGGTAGGAGGATTGCTTGAGCCAGGGAGGTCGAGGCTGAATGAGCTGTGATCGCGCCACAGCACTCCAGCCTGGGCGACAGAGCAAGACCCTGTCTCCAAAAAAAAAAAAAAAAAAAAAAAAATTATATATATATATATGAGGCCATTGTTTGTTGCTGTTGTTGTGAGTGCAGGAGTGAGAAGGGTGGAAAGAGTAGAACAAGGGGTTTGATCTGTAACTGACTGCTAACAATCAATTGAGGTAACTCACTACCTTCAGACTAGTCAGGAGGCTATTGTTTTGGACTAAGCTCCTGCACTAGGCCCCAACAGACCAGACCAAAAATCAGAATGAAGTCACTCATGCTGACGTTCCACATTGCCAAGCCAAACCTGAGTTGTTAACCGACCTCCAGAGCAATCCAGAACAATCCGGAAACAGAGAAAGCCAAATTTCCCAAGCAGGCCAGTTTCAATCTGCATGGTAACGAAGTTCCCTCTACTCTCTCCCTTCCAAGGGAAAGTGACCTGATGTTAACCAATCAGTTATTTCTCTACTGTTCTGTTCCCCATTTCCACCTTGCAAGGAAAGCGACTTTGAAATGACCAATTGGCTTTTTGGTCTTTATACCCTGCTCTGTATGAAACCACCGTCCTCTACTCAGCCCATTGGAACACTTGTTCTATTTCATCAAATGAAGTTTGCTGGATTCTGGAATTACAAATAAAGTCAATTAAGATCTTAAAACTAAACCTGTGATAAGGTTGTCCTTTGATGCTCTGAACTATTTTTACTCCCAATACTTCTGGCACCAAATATGTGGGTTTTTCCATACCAATAACCAGTTCTCTAATTGTCTGTACACCAGCTGGGTATCAAACAATTCACTTCTGACACGACCTGGTCTAACCTAGCAGATCCCATGGGTTAAGGGATCAGCCCCTTAAGACTACCCCCATTTCAAATGCTAACCACAAGTCCTGGACATCCCATACTTATAAATCAGAGGTTTCCATGACTGAGCTTGATTGATTGACAGACAGAGACACATACACACACATACACACACACACGCACGCAATCTCACTCTGTCACCCAGGCAGGAATGCAGTAGCATGATCATGGCTCACCACAGCTGCCACCTCCCAGGCTCAAGTGATCCTCCCATCTCAGCCTCCAGAGTAGCTGGGATCACAGGTGTGTTCCACCACACCTGGCTAAACTTTTATTTCTTCTAGAGACAGTGTCTCCCTGTGTTGCCCAGGCTGGTCTTAGACTTCTGGGCTCCAGCAATCCTCCCACCTCAGCCTCCCAAAGTGCTGAGATTATAGGCATGAGCCACCGCTCCTGGCTCAAGTTCAATAATTTGCTAGAAGAGCTCACAGAACTCAGGGAAAACAGTTTACTTACTGTTGCTAGCTTATTATAAAGGAAATTATAAAGAATATGAGTGAACATGCAGATGAAGAAGTACATAGGGCAGGCAAGGTCCAGAAGGGTTCTGAACATAGGCACTTCAGCCCCACTGGGGAGTTGGAGTGTGCCACCCTCCTGGCACGTGAATGTGTTTGCTCACTCTCCCAAAAGCTGCTTGGACCCCTTCATGTAGGAGTTTTTATGGAGGTTTCGTTATATGGGTATAATTGATTAAATCTGTGACTGTTGGTGATTTTCAAAACCTCCAGCCCCTCTCCTTTCCCCAGGGGGCCTAAGGGTGGGGCCAGATGTTCCAGCCCTGTAATCACAAGGTCAGTTCCTCTGGCCACCAGCCCCCATCATGAAACCATCTAGGGACCAAGGAAGAATCATCTCATAACTGTAAACTCAAGCATGGTTAAAAGGGACTTATGAAAAATAAATGATGCTCTTCTCATTTCTATCACTCAGGAAATTCCAAGGGTTTTCAAAGCTCTGTGCTAGGAACCAGGGAGGATGACCAAATATGTATTTCTTCTTATATCACAATATCACACTTCCCAATTTTCACCCTCACTCCTGCCCCTCCTCTGCCCTAAACCAAGTACTTTGGTGTCACAAGCAGAACTATGCCATAAAAGGCCCATGGGGGCTTGCTCTGGGTTGCTTACCTGGACAGGGTCCTGGATGGGACTGAAGGTCTTTCTTCTTTCTCCAGGGAGAAGAGATGCACTTAAACCCAGGGTCCCACAGGCTCACTGGGTCTCCTTCCAAAACCAAATTCCTATGAGCCCTCAGATTCTCCAAATACTGGGCAGCTGGATTTCCCAGACACTGACTGCAATCTGAGGACATCTAATGTACCTGTAGACTGTTCTCCCACTGAAAAGGTGGTTCTTGCTCTTGTCCATTAAAGAAGAGAGGTGGCAGAGAGTTGGAGGAGAGGGCCTCCTTCCCTGGATTGTCCACCCAGGGGTCTCCAAAAACATCCTGGCTGTGGCCCACACCTCTCTGTGTGGTTAAGAGGAGTGTCGGATGCCTTCTCTGTCCAACCTTGGCTTATAAGTTCCCCCCAAGAAAGTCTGTTCCTTTACCCATACCATGTGGGCTGTTTGATTCCTCACAGCTCCTTCTGGGAAGGATGGGAGAAAATCAGAGATTCTCCTTGTACAAGAGGTGGCATTTGCAACTGCTCTGTGAACTACGGTAACCCAAAGTCCCCCAAACAAGAAATATTGGAGCAGTTTTGATTCTGATCTCTCCTTCATTCTCTCATCTGCAGTAACCAACCGTTTATCAAATTTGCCCAAGACAGTGCTGGTTGATGCCCACCTTCTGGCATGGTTATTAATAGTGCTTCACTTTCTTTCTCAGAGGTGTCTGGGTTTGGATGAGAAATTATATGGGTTCACCATTCATCTCCAACCTGTCAACAGTTGCTGAGAACTCCTCCTCTGACGTGTTCTCACCTCACCTAGCCCTTTTTTCTCCAGTCTCAGGGCTACCATCCCTGTTCAAGTTTCAGTGCCTGTTGCCCATCTAAACTGCATCGGCCTCATATCTCCTCTTCCAATCCTCCCTTTAAAACAGTGCTTTCAACCTGTAGCATCCACCCCCAAGCGCTTACAACGATGCCCGGTCTCCTAGAACTGCTAGACCTAAAGAAATTGCCAGCCGCCTTCTAAAACTGGTTCATCCAGCCAGTCTTTTTCTAAAAGCCGCATTTCTCACTGCTCCCAAATGTGAACACTCGGCTGTTGTCAGGCTAGCTCATCTCTGAGTTCATACTCCAAGCAAACTTTCATGTCCACGCTGTTGCTCATGCTGTACTATCTTTCCTTGTCTTTTCAACTTCCTGGAAGCCCAGATCTTCTATCTACAGTTCAGCTTGCTCTTGTTGCATGAACCCATAATCAAGTGGAAAAAGCCTGGGTTTCTTAGTCATGAGGATCTGAATTTGACCCTAGATCTATCACTGCCCACTGTATTTCACTGATTATAAGACATATACATATTTTTTTCACTTTTAACGTACCTGGAAATGGATTGTACTTTAGAATCTTAAGCATCTTAGATTCAACAAAGCATAGTAGCCTGTGACTTGGTGTTATGTGACACACTCTGTGAGTCTTGGTGACCTCGTCTTTAAAACAATTAACATTTTACCGTCAACACTGCTGTGGGAATTACTTGGAATAACCGCAGTTGAGACCCAGTGGGAGAATGTCTCCGTGAGAATCTGGATCCTGAACCCAAGCATTTTATGATGACTTTCTTTTGAGAAGACCTGGGCCGCATGGAAAAACTGTTGCAACCGATACCAAAGTTTGTGTCATCAAATTTCAGAACAATTCTCTGCAGTGTACAAAGCCAGAAAGAGAAATCAGTCCCATTCATGGGTGGTTTAACCACAGCTCTCTACAGAGAACTCTGTTCAGAGGAAATAGCTAAAGGGGCCGTTTCTCCAGGGGTCATGAGCCAAGTAGCTTTCTGTTGGAAAAGTGTCGTTTGATGGACAAAGCTACAAAAGCAGTTTTGTCCTTAATTCTTCAGTACAAAATCTTTAAAAGCTGATTTTATGTTAAAAGTCCACAGGTAGGTTTCTGAAGAATTGGGTCACAGGTGCATGTTTTAGTAACATCCAATTGGACAATCTCCATCTTCTTTCTGTATAAAAGTCTGCCCACTCCAAGAAGGCACTAGCAGCCAGATGCCTGAGGTACAATCAAGCTGACTGGCAAGGGAATCTTTCCTTCTACCTCCCTGTGCCACTCCAGTGGGTGACAGTCCCACCTCCAAACTCAGATCATTGAAGATTGTGTTTACCTCTTGCTTTTAATGTGGGTTTTCAGTGAGGGGATCTAGAACATAAGATGGGGGAGGGAGGGCAGGTGGAGAACCCTGTAGTGTAGGATGTGAATTGGAGCTATCAGTAAGTGGGAGATCATGATCTGATATTCTAGCTGTGTCCCTGAGAAAGCTTAGAATCAATAATACCCCATAGCAATAAGCTCATGTAGGAATCAGGTTTTGGTTTCTGAATACTATTGCCCGCCAAAAAGAACCAGAGCTCCTTAGAGAATTGGCAAATACTAGGTCAGAGTTAGGAACATCTTGTGTATCAGAAAGCAAAGATGTGTTCACAGACCATTTAAAAGTCCATGTCAAAAAAATACAGAAGTCAGCTTGGAAAGAATCCCACTGATCAAATCTGAGAAACTTTGAGGATCAAAAAAAATAATCCTGGGAAATGACTGTAATGCATTGTATTTTTAACATTTCACGACTCTATAGTGATTCTCAAAAGACAGAAAAGACCAGCCTGGGCAACATGGCAAAACCCTATCTCTACAAAAAATATAAAAATTAGATGGGCGTGATGGTTATGTGCCTATAGTCCATCTACTCAGGAGGTTGAGGTGGGAGAATCACTTGACCCTGGGAGGTTGAGGCTGCAAAGAGCCCTGATTTCATCACTGTACTCCAGCCTGGGTGACAGAGTGAGACCCTGTCTAGGAAAAAGAACACGCTCTTCTTTTTTTTTTTTTCTTTTTTATTTAAGTTCTAGGGTACATGTGCACAACATGCAGGTTTTTTACATATGTATACATGTGCCATGTTGGTGTGCTGCACCCATCAACTCGTCAGCACCCATTAACTCATCATTTACATCAGGTATAACTCCCAATGCCATCCCTCCCCTTTCCCCCCTCCCCACAATAGGCCCCGGTGTATGATGTTCCCCTTCCTGTGTCCAAGTGTTCTCATTGTTCAATTCCCACCTGTGAGTGAGAACATGTGGTGTTTGGTTTTCTGTTCTTATGATAGTTTGCTGAGAATGATGGTTTCCAGCTGCATCCGTGTCCCTAAAAAGGACACAAACTCATCCTTTTTATGGCTCCATACTATTCCATGGTGTATATGTGCCACGTTTTCTTAATCCAGTCTGTCACTGATGGACATTTGGGTTGATTCCAAGTCTTTGCTATTGTGAATAGTGCCACAATAAACATACGTGTGCATGTGTCTTTATAGCAGCATGATTTATAATCCTTTGGGTATATACCCAGTAATGGGATGGCTGGGTCATATGGTATTTCTAGTTCTAGATCTTTGAGAAATCGCCATACTGTTTTCCACAATGGTTGAACTAGTTAACAATCCCACCAACAGTGTAAAAGTGTTTCTATTTCTCCACATCCTCTCCAGCACCTGTTGTTTCCTGACTTTTTAATGATTGCCATTCTGACTGGTGTGAGATGGTATCTCATTGTGGTTTTGATGTGCATTTCTCTGATGGCCAGTGATGATGAGCATTTTTTCATGTATCTGTTGGCTGTATGCGTGTCTTCTTTTGAGAAATGTCTGTTCATATCCTTTGCCCACTTTTTGATGGGGTTGTTTTTTTCTTGTAAATTTGTTTGAGTTCTTGGTAGGTTCTGGATGTTAGCCCTTTGTCAGATGAGTAGGTTGCAAAAATTTTCTCCCATTCTGTAGGTTGCCTGTTCACTCTGATGGTAGTTTCTTTTGCTGTGCAGAAGCGCTTTAGTTTCATTAGATCCCATTTGTCAGTTTTGGCTTTTGTTGCCATTGCTTTTGGTGTTTTAGATATGAAGTCTTTGCCCATGCCTATGTCCTGAATGGTACTACCTAGGTTTTCTTCTAGGGTTTTTATGGTATTAGGTCTAACATTTAAGTCTCTAATCCATCTTGAATTAATTTTTGTATAAGGAGTAAGGAAAGGATCCAGTTTCAGCTTTCTACTTATGGCTAGCCAATTTTCCCAGCACCATTTATTAAATAGGGAATCCTTTCCTCATTTCTTGTTTTTCTCAGGTTTGTCAAAGATCAGATAGCTGCAGATGTGTGGTATTATTTCTGAAGACTCTGTTCTGTTCCATTGGTCTATATCTGTTTTGGTACCAGTACCATGCTGTTTTGGTTACTGTAGCCTTGTAGTATAGTTTGAAGTCAGGTAGCGTGATGCCTCCAGCTTTGTTCTTTTGACTTAGGATTGTCTTGGCAATGTGGGCTCTTTTTTGGTTCCATATGAACTTTAAAGCAGTTTTTTCCAATTCTGTGAAGAAACTCATTGGTAGCTTGATGGGGATGGCATTGAATCTATAAATTACCTTGGGCAGTATGGCCATTTTCACCGTATTGATTCTTCCTATCCATGATCATGATATGTTCTTCCATTTGTTTGTGTCCTTTTATTTCACTGAGCAGTGGTTTGTAGTTCTCCTTGAAGAGGTCCTTTACATCCCTTGTAAGTTGGATTCCTAGGTATTTTATTCTCTTTGAAGCAATTGTGAATGGGAGTTCATTCCTGATTTGGCTATCTGTTACTGGTGTATAAGAATGCTTGTGATTTTTGCACATTAATTTTGTATCCTGAGACTTTGCTGAAGTTGCTTATCAGCTTAAGGAGATTTGGGGCTGAGACAATGGGGTTTTCTAAATATACAATCATGTCATCTGCAAACAGGGACAATTTGACTTCTTCTTTTCCTAACTGAATACCCTTGATTTCTTTCTCTTGCCTGATTGCCCTAGCCAGAACTTCCAACACTATGTTGAATAGGAGTGGTGAGAGAGGGCATCCCTGTCTTGTGCCAGTTTTCAAAGGGAATTTTTCCAGTTTTTGCCCATTCAGTATGATATTGGCTGTGGGTTTGTCATAAATAGCTCTTATTATTTTGAGATACATTCCATCAATACCGAATTTATTGAGAGTTTTTAGCATGAAGGGCTGTTGAATTTTGTCAAAGGCCTTTCTGCATCTATTGAGATAATCATGTGGTTTTTGTCTTTGGTTCTGTTTATATGCTGGATTGCGTTAATTGAT
The DNA here is from genome assembly GCF_007565055.1 of Rhinopithecus roxellana. Taxonomy (NCBI): domain Eukaryota; kingdom Metazoa; phylum Chordata; class Mammalia; order Primates; family Cercopithecidae; genus Rhinopithecus; species Rhinopithecus roxellana. Next base: position 98,660,896 of record NC_044551.1, read on the forward strand.
TTGTGTATTTTGAACCAGCCTTGCATCCCAGCGATGAAGCCCACTTGATCATGGTGGATAAGCTTTTTGATGTGCTGCTAGATTCGGTTTGCCAGTATTTTATTGAGGATTTTTGCATCGATGTTCATCAGGGATATTGGTCTAAAATTCTCTTTTTTTTGTTGTGCCTCTGCCAGGCTTTGGTATCAGGATGATGTTGGCCTCATAAAACGAGTTGGGGAGGTTTCCTTCTTTTTCTATTGATTGGAATAGTTTCAGAAGGAATGGTACCAGCTCCTCCTTGTACCTCTGGTAGAATTCAGCTGTGAATCCGTCTGGTCCTGGACTTTTTTTGGTTGGTAGGCTATTAACTATTGCCTCAGTTTCAGAGCCTGCTATTGGTCTATTCAGGGATTCAACTTCTTCCTGGTTTAGTCTTGGGAGAGTGTAAGTGTCCAGGAAATTATCCATTTCTCCTAGGTTTTCTAGTTTATTTGCGTAGAGGTGTTTATAGTATTCTCTGATGGTAGCTTGTATTTCTGTGGGGTCAGTGGTGATATCTGCTTTATTATTTTTTATTGCGTCTATTTGATTCTTCTCTCTTTTTTTCTTTATTAGTCTTGCTAGCGGTCTATCAATTTTGTTGATCTTTTCAAAAACCAACTCCTGGATTCATTGATTTTTTTGGAGGGTTTTTTGTGTCTCTATCTCCTTCAGTTCTGTTCTTAGTTATTTCTTGCCTTCTGCTAGCTTTTGAATGTGTTTGCCCTTGCTTCTATAGTTCTTTTAATTGTGATGTTAGGGTGTCAATTTTAGATCTTTCCAGCTTTCTCTTGGGGCATTTAGTGCTATAAATTTCCCTCTACACACTGCTTTAAATGTGTCCCAGAGGTTCTGGTATGTTGTATCTTTGTTCTCATTGGTTTCAAAGAACATCTTTATTTCTGCCTTCATTTTGTTATGCACCCAGTAGTCATTCAGGAGCAGGTTGTTCAGTTTCCATGTAGTAGAGCGGTTTTGGTTGAGTTTCTTAGTCCTGAGTCTAGTTTGATTGCACTGTGGTCTGAGAGACAGTTTGTTATAATTTCTGTTCTTGTACATTTGCTGAGGAGTGCTTTACTTCCAATTATGTGGTCAGTTTTGGAATAAGTGTGATGTGGTGCTGAGAAGAATGTATATTCTGTTGATTTGGGGTGGAGAGTTCTATAGATGTCTGTTAGGTCCGCTTGGTGCAGAGTTCAATTCCTGGATATCTTTGTTAACTTTCTGTCTTGTTGATCTGTCTAATGTTGACAGTGGGGTGTTGAAGTCTCCCATTATTATTGTATGGGAGTCTAAGTCTCTTTGTAAGTCTCTAAGGACTTGCTTTATGAATCTGGGTGCTCCTGTATTGGGTGCATATATATTTAGGATAGTTAGCTCTTCCTGATGCATTGATCCCTTTACCATTATGTAATGGCCTTCTTTGTCTCTTTTGATCTTTGATGGTTTAAAGTCTGTTTTATCAGAGACTAGGATTGCAACCCCTGCTATTTTTTTGTTCTCCGTTTGCTTGGTAGATCTTCCTCCATCCCTTTATTTTGAGCCTATGTGTGTCTCTGCATGTGAGATGGGTCTCCTGAATACAGCAAACTGATAGGTCTTGACTCTTTATCCAATTTGCCAGTCTGTGTCTTTTAATGGGACCATTTAGTCCATTTACATTTAAGATTAATATTGTTATGTGTGAACTTGATCCTGTCATTGTGATATTAGCTGGTTATTTTGCTCATTAGTTGATGCAGTTTCTTCCTGGCATCGATGGTCTTTACATTTTGGCATGTTTTTGCAGTGGCTAGTACCGGTTGTTACTTTCCATGTTTAGTGTTTCCTTCAGGGTCTCTTGTAGGGCAGGCCTGGTGGTGACAAAATCTCTAAGCATTTGCTTGTCTGTAAAGGATTTTATTTCTCCTTCACTTATGAAACTTAGTTTGGCTGGATATGAAATTCTGAGTTGAAAATTCTTTTCTTTAGGAATGTTGAGGCCGGGCGCGGTGGCTCAAGCCTGTAATCCCAGCACTTTGGGAGGCCGAGACGGGCGGATCACAAGGTCAGGAGATCGAGACCATCCTGGCTAACACGGTGAAACCCCGTCTCTACTAAAAATACAAAAAACTAGCCGGGCGAGGTGGCGGGCGCCTGTAGTCCCAGCTACTCGGGAGGCTGAGGCAGGAGAATGGCGTAAACCAAGGAGGCGGAGCTTGCAGTGAGTTGAGATCCGGCCACTGCACTCCAACCCGGGCGACAGAGCGAGACTCCGTCTCAACAAAAAAAAAAAAAAAAAAAAAAAAGGAATGTTGAATATTGGCCCCCACTCTCTTCTGGCTTGTAGAGTTTCTGCCGAGAGATCTGCTGTTAGTCTGATGGGCTTCCCTTTGTGGGGAACCCGACCTTTCTCTCTGGCTGCCCTTAACATTTTTTCCTTCATTTCAACTTTGGTGAATCTGACAATTATGTGTCTTGGAGTTGCTCTTCTCGAGCAGTATCTTTGTGGTGTTCTCTGTATTTCCTGAATTTGAATGTTGGCCTGCCTTACTAGGTTGGGGATGTTCTCCTGGATGATATCCTGAAGAGTGTTTTCCAACTTGATTCCATTTTCCCCCTCACTTTCAGGCACACCGATGCAGATCTGGTCTTTTCACATAATCCCATACTTCTTGGAGGCTTTGTTCATTTCTTTTTGCTCTTTTTTTCTCTAGACTTCTCTTCTCGCTTCATTTCATTCATTTGATCTTCAATCGCTGATACTCTTTCTTCCAGTTGATTGAGTCGGTTACTGAAGCTTGTGCATTTGTCACGTATTTCTCGTGTCATGGTTTTCATCTCTATCAGTTCATTTATGGCCTTCTCTGCATTGATTATTCTAGGTATCCATTCTTCCATTCTTTTTTCAAGATTTTTAGTTTCTTTGCGCTGGGTACGTAATTCCTCCTTTAGCTGTGAGAAGTTTGATGGACTGAAACCTTCTCTCAACTCATCAAAGTCATTCTCTGTCCAGCTTTGATCCGTTGCTGGTGATGAGCTGCATTCCTTTGGAGGGGCATATGCACTCTGATTTTTTGAATTTCCAGCTTTTCTGCACTGCTTTTTCCCCATCTTTGTGGTTTTATCTGCCTTTGGTCTTTGATGATGGTGATGTACTGATGGGGTTTTGGTATGGGTGTCCTTTCTGTTTGTTAGTTTTCCTTCTAACAGTCAGGACCCTCAGTTTCAGGTCTGTTGGAGTTTGCTTGAGGTCTACTCCAGACCCTGTTTGTCTGGGTATCAGCAGCAGAGGCTGCAGAGGATAGAGTATTGCTGAACAGCAAGTGTTGATGTCTGATTCTTGCTCTGGAAACTTCATCTCAGGGGTGTACCCCACCGTGTGAGGTGTGGGATGTCGGTCTGCCCCTAGTGGGGGATGTCTCCCAGTTAGGTTACTCAAGGGTCAAGGACCCACTTGAGCACGCAGTCTGTCCATTCTCAGATCTCAGCCCCTGTGCTGGGAGACCCACTGCTCTCTTCAAAGCTGTCAGACAGGGTCATTTACATCTGCAGAGGTTTCTGCTGCTTTTTGTTTAGCTATGCCCTGTCCCCAGAGGTGGAGTCTACAGAGACAGACAGGTCTCCTTGAGCTGCAAGTGGGCTCCACCCAGTTCGAGCTTCCCAGTGGCTTTGTTTACCTACCTAAGCCTCAGCAATGGCGGGTGCCCCTCCCCCAGCCTTGCTGCTGCCTTGCAGTTAGATCTCAGATTGCTGTGCTAGCAATTATATCAATTCCTGGATATCCTTGTTAACTTTCTGTCTCATTGAGCCACGGAGGCTCCGTGGGCGTGGGACCCTCCCAGCCAGGTGTGGCATATAATCTCCTGCTGTGCCGTTTGCTGAGACCCTTGGTAAAGCGCAGTATTAGGGTGGGAGTTACCCGATTTTCCAGATGTTGTGTGTCTCAGTTTCCCTTGGCTAGAAAAAGGGATTCCCTTCACCCTTGTGCTTCCCAGGTGAGGCGATGCCTCGCCCTGCTTCAGCTCTTGCTGGTCGGGCTGCACCAGCTGACCAGCACCGATTGTCCAGCACTCCCCAGGGAAATGAACCTGGTACCTCAGGTGAAAATGCAGAAGTCACCCGTCTTCTGTGTTGCTTGCACTGGGAGCTGGAGGCTGGAGCTGTTCCTATTCGGCCACCTTGCTCTGGGACCTTTTTTGTTGTTGTTGTTGTTGAGACAGAGTCTTGCTCTGTCTCCCAGGCTGGAGTGCAGTGGTACAATCTTGGTTCACTGCAAGCTCCGCCTCCTGGGTTCACACCATTTTCCTGCCTCAGCCTCCCGAGTAGCTGGGACTACAGGTGCCTGCCACCATGCCTAGCTAATTTTTTTGTGTGTTTTTAGTAGACACGGGGTTTCACCGTGTTAGCCAGGATGGTGTCGATCTCCTGACCTCATGAGCCACCCGCCTTGGCCTCCCAAAGTGCTGGGATTACAGGCATGAGCCACCGTAACATGCTTTTCTTTTATAAAAAATTATAATCTAGTTATGTGTAGGCTAAATTTTAGGAAAGCACCATTTTATAACTCAATGTAATAATTGATTCAAGTGATGATCATCAATGAATAATATGACCCACTGGGAGAAAAGACTAGGGGGAAAGGCTGCTTACAGAATCTCACAGGTTACTGATTAATTACAAAGGCAAAAGCTTGCCTTTGCATTGCTATCTGTCTTCACCTCATCTGCCTCCCATCATGCATGCCATGACAGTTAGTGGAGCAACCTGACCCTGTGAGTCCCTGGTCTGATGCCATGGGAGGGACACCCATAACAAAATTTGCTGGAAGCATCTGACCTGAATCAAATTCTGGCCAGATGGTCAGAGCACTCCAGAATGTGGGATGCTCTTTTTGTTTGTTTGTTTTTGTTTTTGTTTTTTAAGACAGAGCTTTACTCTGTCCTCCAGGCTGGAATGCAGTGGCACAATCTTGGCTCACTGCAACCTCTGCCTCCTAGGTTCAAGCAATTCTCATGTTTCAGCCTCCTGAGTAGCTGAAACTCCAGGCATGCACTACCACGCCCAGCTAATTTTTGTATTTTTAGTAGAGACGGTGTTTCACCATGTTGCCCAGGCTGGTCTTGAACTTCTGACCTCAAGTGATCCTCCCACCTCAGCCTCCCAAAGTGCTGTGATTATAGGCGTGAGCCACTGCGCCCAGCCAGGATGTTCTGTAGGTCTTCAAAGAGTTGGAGTTCAAGAACAGAGACAGAGTACAGGGAAAATAAAGACAGAACAGCCAAATCTAGGTTCGACCTTGATTGGATTCTGGGTCAAAAGCTACCAAGGACATTCTGGAGGACAATTAGGAAATTTTGAGTCCAGACTGCATGTTAGATCATTCTGTTGAATTAATGTTGATTGTCTTATCAGGGGTGAGGATGGTGTTATGGTGATGTAAGAGAATGGCTCTATTCTGAGTGATGCAGGATCCAGCATTTAGGCATGAAATGCCATGATGACAGCCGCCTACTTTAGCAAAAGGGAAGGGGTATGTGTGTGTGTATGTGTGTGCGTGCACGCATATAAATAGAGGAAGTAGCTGTGGCTAAATGGTGAATCTACGTGAGGAGTATCCAGGTGTTCATTGTACTGTTCTTTCGACTTTTCTGTGGGTTTGAAAATTTTCAAAACAAGACAAAAATTGTTTTTCAAAGACTGTTCAAGAGGATAGGAAATAGAAATGTCTCTTATTAAAGAGCCATTTAAAAGACTGTTTTCTATTTCCTTTTCCCCACGACTGTGACCCTCAGTGCTAGCGATTTCTCCTTTCCATAAACTTTTGTTTGACTTAAAATCATTGTGTCACCACTGAGCAGGGGATCTCAATAATGGCTGACATATCTGGTAGCAAAAGGAAATGAAATATTTTTATTTTCTCAGAGAGCTAAAGCTTATCTTCTAAAATCAAAATTTTTTTTTTTTTTTTGAGATGAAGTCTCGCTCTGTCACCCAGGCTGGAGTGAAGTGGTGTGGTCTTGGCTCACTGCAACCTCCATCTCCCATATTCAAGCAATTCTCCTGTCTCAGCTTCCCGACTAACTAGGACTACAGGCACGGGCCTCCACACCCGGCTAATTTTTGTATTTTTAGTAGAAGAGTAGAGAAGAATAATTTCACCATATTAGCAAGTCTGGTCTCAAACTTCTGGTCTCAAGTGATACACCTGCCTTGGTTTCCCAAAGTGCTGGGATTACTGGCATGAGCCACTGTGCCCAGCCTGAAATTTCTTATATTGAGCTTCAACTATGCAAGATCCCATGAGAGGAATGATATACCAAGATGAACAACAATATGGTCTCTGCCTTCAAGGGCTGTAAAATCTAACCCATACAATTGGGCTCCACAAGCGTTTTTTGAGTGGTTATTATGAGCCGAACAAAACACTAGGACTAGACATCCAGTTATTGAACAAGATACAGGGGCCATCAAAAAGTCTCTTATGTTTTAAGAAATACAAATAGATTAATTTCAGTATATTGCATAAAGTTTATAAGACCTTTATCATGTTCTAAAAGTTATCATCAAGAATCTAGCAATAGCTTCTGAACAAAGAGTACCTCTGAGCCATGGCTTGGATTAAAGTTTAGGGTATTTTTCAAACAAAGCAGTAGGCATTGCAAGCAGATGGAATAGAGCATGCAAAAGCATGAGGGCATGAAATGAGCATGAAGTCTTTGGGGGATCAACAACTAGTTAAATATGGCTGGAGGGTGGGTACTTGGGGCAGTAAGAGAGACAGAGCTCGGAACTCCAGCTTAACTTGGGCCAGTAGATAAAGAGCTTCCATCCTATCCTGAAGAGTTTGAACTGTATCCTGAAGGCAATGGGAAGCCAGGAGGAGACTTTGGAGATAAATAATATGATCATCAGGTGCTTGTCTTAGAAAGGTAAGTCTAGTGGTGGAGTGGCAGGAGATTTGGAAGGAGATGAGCCAGCAAGACTGGTTAATAGATTTTTGTAATAGTGCTGGTGAGAGATGCTGAGCACCTAAACCAAGACAGGGGGAAGTAGAGACAGAGAAAGGGTGGATGCAAGAGACAGTTTGTAGATTGCAAAAATAGGGAATGGTCACAGAATGAATGCTAGGAAGTGACACAGAGGGTTCATCAGAGATGATGTATTAGGATTCTCCAGAGAAACAGATCCAATAGGGTGAGTGTGTGTGTGTGTGTGTGTGTGTGTGTGTGGATTGAGAGAGAGAAAGGAGTTCTCTATTATAAGGAAACTCCATTGTGGGTGTGCAAAAGTCCAAAACCTGCAAGGTAGCTAACAGGCTAGAGATTCTATCAGAAGTTGATCTTGCAGTCTTGAGTTCAAAGGCAATCTGGAGACAGAATTCCTTTTTCCTCAGTGGAGTTTCAGTGTTTTAATGGCCACCATTGATTGGCTGAGGCCCATGTATCTTATGGAGGGTAATCTGCTTTCCTCAAAGCTCACCAGTTTGAATGTTAATCGTACCTTAAAAATACCTTCATGGTGACATCCAGACAACTAGACACCATAGCCTAGCCAAGGTGATACATAAAATTAACCATCACCTTTAAGACATTGGTTGTACTTGGGTGCCATTAATAATTAATAATATATGGAATAGAGGATAAAAGATGAGGGGAGAAAAAGAACATCATTTCGATGTTGAATTTCAGCTGGGGATGTCCAGTGGTCACTTAGGACAGAAACTCGGAAGATAGATTTTTCTAATGAACTCAATTTAGACATCTTAGTGGATCCACTTGGTGTTGTTGGGTTTGTTAATGCATTTGCCGCCGATTACCAGATGCTGGATGGCCTCACTCACACTTCTGGCAGTTGGCTAGGGCTGCTGGCTAATGTGCCTCAGTTGTCCTCCACGTAGCCTCTCCCAGCTAAGCCTTCCTCACTTGGCAGCTGGGGTTCCATGAGGGCAAGCCTGATGTATACGCATGGATCAGGCCTCCGCTTGGGCCACATTTTCTAATGATCCCATAGCCAAAGCAAATCATATGGCTAAGCTTAGGGTTAATGTTGAAGGGGGCAATACACAAGCCTAGAATTCATTAAAATCCATTAACATCACAATGGAACACATGTTGGCCGGGCTTGGTGGCTGAGGCCTGTAATCCCAGCACTTTGGGAGGCCGAGAAGGGCGGATCACGAGGTTAGGAGATAGAGACCATCCTGGCTAACACGGTGAAACCCCATCTCTACTAAAAATACAAAAAAATTAACTGGGCATGGTGTTGGATGCCTATAGTCCCAGCTACTCTGCAGGCTGAAGCAGGAGAATGGTGTGAACCTGGGAGGCAGAGCTTGCAGTGAGCCGAGATTGCACCACTGCACTCCAGCCTGGGTGACAGGGCGAGACTCCGTCTCAATAAAAAAAAAAAAAAAAAAAAAAAAAGCATGGAACACATGTTAAACGGAGTCTAGAATTCATTAAGATCCATTAACATAACAATGGAATACATGTTAAATGCAATGAAGAAAAAGAGAATAAAGTAACAAGATAGATAATTACATTGGAAGAGAAGGCCATAGTAGGCAGGGTAGTCAGAGAAGTGACTTTTGAGCAGACACTTAAATGAAGTAAGGCAGCCAGTCATGTGAAATTCTGCAGGCAAGCCCATGCCAGGCAAAGTGAATCGCAGGGGTGAGGACTGTGAAGCCAGAACCAGCTTGAAATGCTCAAGAAAGAAGAGCAGAGTACACCAGGGCTGGGGGTGGAAGAGCAATGGGGATGAGACTGGAGAGGTGGCAGAGGGGACCACAGTGCAGGGCTTTGCAGACCATGGAAGGAGACTCAATTTTATTCTAAATAGTGATGAGAAACCAATGAAAGATTTTGTGCAAGAAGGGACTTGATCCAATTTTCATCTTTATCTTTTTGAAGCAGAGTCTCACTCTGTCACCCAAGCTAGAGTGCAGTGGCGCGATGTTGGCTCACTGCAACCTCACTGCAACACCTTCTGGTTCGAGCGATTCTCTTGCCTCAGTCTTCTGAGTAGCTGGGATTACAGGTGCATGCCACCACACCTGGCTAATTTTTGCATTTTTAACAGAGAAGAGGTTTCACTGTGTTCGCCAGGCTGGTATCAAACTCCTGACCTCAAGTAATCCACCTTCCTGAACAGCTTCCACCTTCCACCTTCCCAAAGTGCTGGGATTACAGGCATGAGCCACTGCACCTGGCCAATTTTCAACTTTAAAAGATGGTTCTGATTACTGATGAGGCAACATGCATGGAGGCTGAGAGATCTGGTAGGGGCTACTGCAGTAGTCCCAGAAAGACAGAATGGTAGTGGTGGAGGTGCCAAGAAGTGGTTGAATTTGGACAACCAGAAGAGGTAGAAACATTACATGTTCATGGAGTAGATGTGGAATGTCAGGGACACAGAGGGGTCAAGAATGATGCCTGACAACTGAGCAAGACAGGAAATAATGAGGAGAGAAAATCAGGCATTCTTTTCTGGACGTGCTGTATTTCACCTGCCTAATACACATGCAAGTGGAGACACCAAGTAGATCAAATAGGAAGACTAAGCTCAAGGGAGAGAAAGTCAGCATCTAAATGGCATGATGGCCATGAGAGTATGTGGGATAAATTGGAAGATGTTGTAGAAGATGCAAATGTTCTCTGCCAACCATTGGATTTTCACAATGAAATAAGAAGTGATGAATAGAAGGAATGGCTGCAGGAAGCTTCGAAAGAGAGGAGTTTTGAGAAAGTGGTCTTAGATCAGGATACAAGAGACCGAATTCATTAGGGAAGGGTGGCAGGATGGATGTGAAGGGGCTGCCAGCTTCTGAAGACTGTGATAAATTGAGAGCTATATTGGTTATGTTTCTCCAGCAATATTCAGCTGCTCAAATACAGGGCATTAGTCAGAGGTCCTCAGAGAAACAGATCCAATAGGATATATATAACCAGAAAGAAACAGATTATAAGGCATTGGTTCACATAATTATGGAGGTTGATTATGGATACTTGATTAAGTCCCACAAGCTTCTGTCTGCAAGCTAGAGACCTAAGAAAGCTTGTGATATAATTCCAAGGCCTGAAAGCCAGAGAGCCAATGGTGTAGATTCCAGTCCGGGTCAGAAGGCCTGAGGACCAGGTGCTCCAAGGACAGGAGAAGATCAATAAGCCAGCTCCAGCAGTCAGGCAGAGAGTGGACTCAACCTTCCTCTGCTAATAGATTGGATAATGCCCACCCACATGGCTTTACTTAGTTCACCAATTCAAAGGCTTATCTCTTCTGGATACACCCTCAGAGACCACCCAGAAATAATGTTTGAGCAGTTATCTGGGCATCCCATGGCTCACTCATGTTGACACATAAAATTAACCATCAAATACAGACTTAGAGAGTTGGATTTAGCTGTGGGTGGGATTTCTGAAGACAAATGGAGGGAGGGAAGGGATGAGGAGGGAGCTGAGGGTATATACAAATGAAATTATACTTATGGACCAGAGATTCTAGACTGTGGAAGGAGGGAGCGGGGGCATCGAAGAAAGTGGTGTCCTCACTGGTTTGGAAGTCATCATGGGGTAGCATTGCTGAAGTGTCACTAGAAGAACTGTGCAGAGAAAAAGTGGAAATGAAATAGTTTGGGAGCAGCAGGCCAGAGTTTGGTGGGGAAGATTACTAGGAGTAAGGAGGTCAAAGGACCCAAGAAGCCAGGGCGCTGGATGGACTGTCTGTGAGAGGGAAGTCTCCAAAACAGTGGTGCAGAGAAAGACAGCCAAATACTTGTATGAGGAAGGGGCAAGGACAGTCTGTTCCAATAGCACCGCTTCAAACGGTGTGGGGTTTTCAGAAAGGAAGGAAGAGCAAGGGTCTGGAGGGGCTAAGAGAATAATCACTTCACCCCAGGCCCAGTGGCAGAGAGCTGGGATCCAAACAACCCTCACTTGAGAAGGTTGCTGGGAGCACAATGGTTTTCAGTTAGGGGTAGAAGGTCAGAGGAACTTAAGAGGTGCAGGTGACGGACCATTCACTGCAGAGGGCGCAGGCCAATGAGGAGAGAGGAGGACACCTGCTGAGCGTAATGAAAGGGAGGATAATCTTTTCTGACCCTTTTCAGGCACAAATGAAATCAGCAAAGCTCACACGAACATTTAGGAGTTACTCACATGAAGCCAAGTTTTGCTCTCTCCCAGATTCTTGCCATGTTTTGAATTACTGAGTTTGCCAAATAAGAACCATGTGAAAATTAGTTATTATAGGTAATATCATTTATTACGCTTTAATTATATAAGGCTCTTTGAAGAAATAGACATATCCTACAGGTTTCATCTATCTTCAGACAGCAAAGTTATATGTTCTAATTCAAGTTCATTAGAAATGAGTTCAAAAAAACGGAATTCCAAGCAAGAATGTATGTTAAATCACATGTAACATCCACTCAGGCCGAGCTATTCTGACCTAGCAATGATATCACACCTGACACAGCAGTTGCAATGGCGACTACTGCTTGGTTGAGTTTGCCATGGACCACTGTCATCCTCCAAGATCTGTCTTTTTACAGGGCCCATGCTTGTGAATTAAATGGCAAAATGATGGGGTCCATCACCCTGCATCTTCTGGTCCTTCAGGGATGACACTAATTTCTGCCATTCACCTTGGAATGCTGTATCACTTCGGATTCACTGTCTATGGTCATAGAGGGGATTCATTTCAGAGGATTCCCCTTGGTCCTCTATGATGATCGTCTTACCCTAAGCCTAGGAACCAATAAATGAAGCGTGTCTATTTCCATTATACATTTGGGGTCCAGAGAAATGACCACTGGATGAGTCTGCAGACGCAGTGGACACACCATAAATAAGCAGGATCTGGGCCAGTCTCCATGTTTTACCTACTTGAATATTCCCCACTCTGATGGGAGCCCCAGATGCTGGTTTGTGTCTCTAGGTATTATTAATGCCCACTAAGACCTCGTGCAGCAGTCACTCAAATGTTTGGATAATCCTTGGTATTCAGTCACCCAAGTAGATCCCTTTGGTAAAGGCCTGGAAGACCCAGGACCTCACCCTCTTGCTGTGTGGTTTTGCAGGGCTCTACCTCCTAGGGACACAGTCTTTTCTTTAGTCAGTGCACCTGGGGCCAAACAGTGGCTCAAGCCCAGAAACTGACTTTTTATTGGTGACTCTCAGGTTCCCGATCAAGCATCTTTGATTTCTTTTGGTTATACAGACTGAACAATCTCTTCTTGGCTGCCCATCTGTTTTGTTCCTATGGATGCAGTAACTCAATAGAATTTTGAGTTAACTTCCTTGAGTGTTATTTTTGGCCAGGGGAAGAATTTTCTGAATTTGGAGAGAGAGTCTTTGTGAATATTTCTTGGCCAGAGAGGCAGACTGTGACAGTGATAGCTAACTGTCCACCAAAGCATCATTCTCCCCTTACATATGGTATAGTTGCTACTGAAAGGGCAGTTGTCCAGCCTGAAGCTGCATTTCCCAGCAGCCGCTGCATCCATTTCTCAGCATCCCTTGCATGTAAGTCATGCCACATGATTAGGTCTTGCTAGTGGATTGGGAGCAGAAGTGAAGTCACTTGCAGGTGGAAAAGGTTAAGAAGTGAATGTCCTTATTCACCGATTCAATGGACTGTTTGTTTCCTTTCTGCCAGCTCTGCCCAGCTCCACCCAGGGAGACCTTGGAAGCTAAATGTAGAAAGCAGATCCCCTGTCAATCTGGGCCCCTGAAGAGCCACAGGGAATAACTACCACTCTCCCAACATGACGTCGATATTGGACTGTTACAGAAGCAAAAAATCATCTTTCGTTATATTAGAGTGGTTGAAACATAGGAATTTGTTGGCTAAAGCAACTAGAGCTACCCTAATACATACTCTATAAATTCTATATCAAATATAAAAAAATTGTTTCTGTCTAAATAGATTTTTACTTTTTTTTTTTTTTTTGAGACAGAGTCTCGCCCTGTCGCCCAGGCTGGAGTGCAGTGGCACCATCTTGGCTCACTACAACCTCCGACTCCCTGGTTCAAGCGATTCTCCTGCCTCAGCCGACCGAGTAGCTGGGATTACAGGCATGCGCCACCATGCCCAGCTATTTTTTAGGAGAGACGGGGTTTCACCATGTTGGCCAGGATGATCTCAGTCTCCTGACCTCATGATCCACCTGCCTCGGCCTCCCAAAGTGCTGGGATTACAGGTGTGAGCCACCGCATTCAGTGATTTTTAACAAATTTTAAAGGTGTGTTTGTGATGGTCTGACATAAGAGTAGAGATGATGTGACATTAAATTCACTCCTAGGGGCCCAGGGGATGTCTTATGAGGCTCAGCAGTTATTCCTTACGACAGCTGAAAATAATATTCAAAGCCAGCCCTCTGGACCTGTGGGTTCCACATCTGTAGATTCAACCAAGCAGACTGAAAATATTTGAAAAAATGTTGCGTCTATATTGAACATGTACAGACTTTTTTCCTTGTTATTGTTCCCTAAACCATATAGTACAACTATTTACATATCATTTATACTGTACTAGGTATTATAAGTAACCTAGAGTATGTACAGGAGGATGTGTCATTGTATATCAGGGTCTTGAGTATCCTCGGATTTTGGTATCCATGGGGGGGCATCCTGCAGCCAATCCCCCATGGATACCAAGGGATGACTGTTATAAAAGGCAGTGATAATACAATCAACACACACACATTTTCTCTGTCCACACCTTGTTAATATAAGTGGTTGTTTTCACTACGGGTCCCTAGATGCTGCCTCTCTTACCTACCTCCTCAGGTTCCTTGGTCTCATCCATCCCCCAAGCTCTTAGAAGCTTGGTCCACTCAGCACCAAGACAATCAACTGACTCCACACAGGCCTTTTCTTTTCCACCCCTGAAGACTAACCAGCTATGTACCTGGAGTCTTAAGATCCTCCCACTAGAGATTTCCACAAGATGCTACCTTCAGGGCATGTGAATTTGTTTCCTGTTGCTGCTGTCACAGGTTACCGCAAATGTGGTGGTTTAAAGCAACAGAAGTTAGTTTTCTTACATTTTTGGAGGTCACCGTCTGAAATGAGCTTCATGCTTCTAAAATCAAGGTGCCAGCAGGGCTGCTTTCTCCCGAGGGCCTCCTGCCTCTCCAGGCTTGCAGAGGTTGCTGGCATTTCCCGGCCTGTGGCCCCTTTCTTGCCTCACTCTTACTCTTGCTTCCATTGTCACATCTCCCACCAGTGCCTCTGATTTTCTGCCTCCCTCTTTGAAGACTCCTTTGGATTGCAATGGACCCACTTGGATAACCTAGAATAATTGCTTCATCTTGACACTATTTATTTATTTATTTATTATTTATGTATTTATTTTTGAGACGGAGTCTAACTGTCACCCAGGCTAAGTGCAGTGGTGCAATCTTGGCTCACTGCAACCTCTGCCTCCCAGGTTGAAGCAATTCTCCTGCTTCAGCTTCCTGAGTAGCTGGGACTACAGGCACATGTCACCATGCCAGGCTAATTTTTGTATTTTTAGTAGAGACGGGGTTTCACTGTGTTGGCCCAGCTGGTCTTGAACTCCTGACCTCGTGATCTGCCTGCCTCGGCCTCCCAAAGTGCTGGGATTACAGGTGTGAGCCACCGCACCTGGCGTCAAGACTCTTAATCACATCTGCTGAGTCCCTTTTGCCATAGGTAACATTCACAGATTCTGGGGATTAGGATGTGGTTATCTGTGTTAGGCCATTATTCAGCTCACCTCTGGGTAGGATATAACTTCTTAAGTGGCTTTGAAAGGCATCAGATAGGCCAGGCACAGTGACTCACATCTGTAATCCCACCATTTGGGAAATCGAGGCAGGAGGATTGCTTGAGGCCAGAAGTTTGAGACCAGCCTCGACAACATAGCGAGACCCCATCTCTACAAAAAATTTGAAAGCTGAGTGTGGTAGCGTGCACTGGTCACTCTAGCTACTTGGGGGGCTGAGGCAGGAGGATCTCTTGAGCCTAGGAGCCGAGGTGAGCTATGATCATGCCACTGCTCTATAGCCTGGGCAACAGAGCAAGACTCTGTTTCTAAAAAAACTAAAAATAAATAAAGGTACCAGATGGCATGGACATGTGTGGGAGCTGACGCCCCAGGTAGTGAAATTCAACTAGCGGGAAACAGGAGACAGGACCAAGCCGGGAAGATACATTTCTTCCCTCTGGAGGACTGCTCCAAGGCAAGACTTTCCTGCACAGCCTGTGCAGAGACATCCCACAGAGCCAAGCAGATGCTCCACTGAGCAACTGGCTGGATATCTTTCTGGCTCATGATGAAGAGGGTTGTCACAATAAAGCCTTAGCTGGCATTGACTCCCATCCGTTTCTGCCTCGCTCCCGCATCCTTTCTACCCTGGGATTGCATTTCTCAAAGCATCAGCAGTTCATCTCTGCCTTCCTCTCACCTGGGGTAGCCCAAATTGAAAGTCACACTTTATTCCTTTATTTATTGGAGAAATAATCACTAAGAACCTACTCTATTCAGATACAGTTCTGATTAACAAAGTGACAGTTATAAATATGAAAAAATTTCTGCTCTCATGGAGCTTCCATTCTAACTGGAAAAGACATACAATAAACAAGACATCATTTAGTGACAAGTGATATTTAAAGGACGGTGATGCAATAAAGGCTAATTATTTTATTAATATATTTGGTGGTGAGGAAGGGCCTTTGTGGAGTTGACAGATAACCTGAGGACTAAATGATAAAGAACCATTTATGCAGAATCAGGAGAAGGGGAGGTGTGGTGTCTTTTTATTTTTTTTTTTAAACAGAGTCTCACTGTCACCCAGGCCAGAGTGCAATGGCGCCATCAGCTCACTGCAACCTCTACCTCCTGGGTTCAAGCAATTCTTGTGTCTCAGCATCCCAAGTAGGTGGGACTACAGGCACAAGCCACCACGCCTGGCTAATTTTCTGTATTTTTAGTAGAGACAGGGTTGTGCCATGTTGACCAGACAGGTCTCGAACTCCTGACCTCAGGTGATCCGCCTGCCTCGGCCTCCCAAAGTGCTGGGATTACAGGCGTGAGCCACGGCACCCGGCCAGGGAGATGTTCTTAATAGCAGGTATCAATGTGCAATCAGTGTGCTTCTCACATGGATGCTTCTAGATAGGTGGTACACTCAGGTGAATAGCAGCAGAAATTTACTTTGAAAAAATTCATAACTCTACCATGATGTAAAATATAAACCTTTCAAGCAGAAGCTCTCTACTAACCAATAAATGAGACTTCCTCTTGGTCGTGAAGGGAAGGTATTTTATTTTAGAAGTTAGATTTTCTTACTATGTTTTACACTCAGCATAATTTAGAATAAGGATGATCAAAGTAGGAGTTATGAAGCTTTAGCTTTCTCAGCTGTTTAACAGACACATTAGGGTATATACCCCTGTTTCCTTCCATCGCCAACATATTTTCACCTTTATGGTTGGCTATTTGTAGCAGCAATTTTCCCTTCTCATTTCATATGTTTGGTGGATCAGTTTACATCCTGTTCAGACTGTAGCATCAGGAAGAAGTCATGGGCTTTGACATCAGATAATGCACTATTTTATTTAGATTTTCACTTTCTCTTAGATATTAAATGTTTTTGATAACATCATAAAAGGTATTATTTTTACATTTTTCTTTTATAATTCATTGTTGGTCCTATATAGAAACGCAGTTAAAAAAAAAACTGATTTTTTATCTAGTGATCTTGCTAGAATCACTCATTAATTCTAATAGAAAATCCAATGTGATCAATCAGTAAGCGAGGGGCTTCATCATATCAGCCATGAATACTAACAGTTGTATATCTTTTCCATTTCTCTTTCTTTTCTTCCTCTTTCTGGCTTGCTGAAGTGGCTGGAACCTCCTCAGTGATCATAGCATGTCTGTGTTCCCCTTGGCATCAGTCGAGGCAGCTTGAAGGCTGGAGACTGGAATCATATGAAGTACCTTGTGGTTGGTACTGGGAAGACTTAAATAGATGGGGGTTGGCACAGCTGGGATTCCTTGGGTATCTTTCTCTTCACCATGGTGGCTTTAGGGCTCCAAAAGCACATGTCCCAAGAGAGAAGGAGAGACAAGCAAAAGTTACAGTGTCACCTTCTATGACTTGGTTCTGTAAGTCACGCAGTATTATTCCAGTCAAATTCTATTTATCAGAAGTGAGTAACTAGGGCTGCCCCATATTCAAGGAGAGTACAATTAGACTCTACCTTTTTGTGGGAGGAGTATCACAGAATTCGTGGATATATTTTAAAAGCAGCACAATCGATCCTCTAGCCCAAATTTTTACATTTCTCCTTCATGCAAAATACACTTGCTTCATCCCAGGACTGGCAAAGTTGTATCTATTAAGAGATCAGGTTTAGGTTTGAGGCCCAGGGTCTTGTCATGTAAATCATGTTCCCACATGGGTGAGGCTCCTCCCGGGCAGTTCCTGGAGTGTAGATCATTGATGATCTTTTCTTGAACTGAAGATCTGTGTACTAAAGAGACAAGTCTTCTGTCCCGCTCATGCCACATGCAATGGTGGGTCTGGCATAACATAACTGCTATAGATCCTCTAACTCACTCAGTGGGGGGAAGAAACACCCAGAACTCCTTGGTCCATGGCACTTCTGAAATCCAGCTGAACACACATGGTCAGTGCCTTGATGAAGGCTCAGTTCCAGCAAATGGGAAACTGGGAATCATTCTCCATGGGTTCTTAGATATATCCTCTGAGTCATCTTTTCTTTTTCTATAAAATGTAGCCATGTTTGCAGCAGATTAGATTTTTCAGTCTGTGTCCTGCCTGTCAAAGTTTTGTTTCATACAATTATCTTACAACGTTTTGGATTTACTATGTAACCTACTGGAATTCACTCCATTAAACAAAAGCCTCATCTATGTATCTCAAGATAAGTCTTTTTCTACATTGGGATCCCTGAAAGGTGACTCTGGAATAATTCATTTAAGATTCTTGGCCGGGCGTGGTGGCTCATGCCTGTAATCCCAGCACTTTGGGAGGCCGAGGCAGGTGGATCACCTGAGGTCAGGAGTTCTAGACCAGCCTGGCCAACATAGTGAAACCCCATCTCTACTAAAAATTAAAAAATTAGCCAGTCATGGTGGCATGCACCTGTAGTCCCAACTACTCAGGAGGCTGAGGCAGGAGAATTGCTTGAACCTGGGAGATGGAGGTTGTGGTGAGCCGAGGTTGTGCCACTGTACTCCAGCCTGGGCAACACAACAAGACTCCACCTCAAAAAAAAAAAAAAAAAAAAAGATTCTTAGAAGCCCAAGTTGTGTAGTGGGAAGGATCTACCCTGACAATCTCTAGAGAATTTCGATTTTAATTCTAAGAACGTCACATAGAGTTTTACAGTTGCACCTTTGGGTTCGTCTTTAGACCATGTTGTCCTGACAGTGTCCTGCATTTGATATCTTCCAGAAACCATTTCTTAATTTTAGCAATCACTATGTCAATTGGAGAAACTAGGAATGAAAATCAGTTTTATTTTCAACTCAGAAAGTCCTGGCTCCTTTATATTTAACAGTTCTTTCTTTAGCTTGTCTATTTTTTATAGCAAAAAGAAACTGGGTGGTACTTTCAACACGCTCTCTGGAAATCGCCTTAGCTGGAACATGCAGCTCATTAGGTGCTTTTTCTATTTCCCACATTGCCACAGGCAACGGTGTTACTAAACTTCGTGCTATTGCATCATGAAGGTTTTCTTTTTTCCAGCTTCCAATAATATTTTCCTCACTTTCCTGTAAGTCCTCACCAGCAGTCCCCCAGAGGGCCATCAAGCCTCTGCTAATGATTTCTTTGAAGTCCTCAATGCTTCTCTAACATGTTTCTTAAGTCCAACTTCTTCCCACTGCTCAGTGCCAAAGCCACATGCTTTAGGTTTGGTTATGGCAGCACCTCAAGTCTAGAGTGCCAAAATATGTCCAGTTCTCTACAGTTGTGAAACTAACCACCCCTGAACTTAGTGATCAATTAAACAGCAGTTATTTTGCTCATGAAACTGCAATTTGGGCAGATCTTAGCAGGGAGAACTCAGCTCTGCTTCCCTCAGCTTAAGCCGGGGCAGTTCAAAGCTAAGGGCTGAAATAATCTAAAGACTCACTGACTTATCTTATGGCCAAGGTTGGGAAGTTAAACAGCTGAGGTATGGTACAGCTGGGGTGTGTCAAGCTTTTCTCTCTACGTGGCCTCCTTAACATCGTCTATTTGGCATGGTATCTTTAGGTTAGGGAGACTTCTTACATGTCAGAGTAAGCAAAGATGTACCACTTTTTATGACCTAGGCTTGTAAGTCATGCCGTATCATTTCTTCCACATTCTACTCACTAGAAGTGAGTCACCATGGCTGACCCATATTCATAAGAATTAGACTTCACCTTTTTATGGGAGAGGTATCAAGAAGTTGCAATATGCTTTAAAATGGCCACACACACTAAGCTGCACGTGAGGCTGGGAAATGTATTCTGTGGCTAAGCATGCATTGCAAACCAAAACGTAGGGGAATTCTGTTACTAAAAGGTAAAAGGAGAGAAAGGCCAGATTATTGGGTGTGTGTTAGCAGTCTCTGTCACAGGCAGCTTTGTGTAGAAATTAAAACCTGAACCAAGTTATCATGGATGAAGAGAATGTGAATAGGGAGAAAAGTCACTTCAAGCAAGAGAAGAATATGAGCAGAAACTTGGAAAAGGGGCATACAGTGGGCATGTATGTGTGTTTATGCTTAAGGTACATGTTCTAATTAAAGGAAGCTGCTGATGGGATGGTAAATTATGCCATATAGAATGGGTGTGGTCCTATCAGGAGGCCAGTGAAAAATAGAGAAACTGCTTGGGTTTGACACAGTTTTGTGATGAAACAGCAGTGTGTTAGGCCATTTTTGCATTGCCAAATAAATACCTGAGACTGGGTAATTTATACAGAAAAGAAGTTTACTTGGCTTGCTGGGCGTGGTGGCTCATGCCTGTAATCCCAGCACTTTGGGAGGCAGAGGCGGGCGGATCACAAGGTCAGGAGATCGAGACCATCCTGGCTAACATGGTTAAACCCTGTCTCTGCTAAAAATACAAAAAATCAGCCAGGCATTGTGGCGGGTGCCTGTAGCCCCAGCTACTCAGGAGGCTGAGGCAGGAGAATGGTGTGAACCCGGGAGGCGGAGCTTGCAGTGAGCCGAGATTGCGCCACTGCACTCCAGCCTGGGCAACAGAGCGAGACTCCATCTCAAAAAAAAAAAAATAAAGTTTACTTGGCTCATGGTTCTGCATGCTCTTCAAGCATGGCACTGGCATCTGCTTGGCTTCTGGAGGGCTCAAGGAGCTTTCACTCATGGGGGAAGGTGGCATGGGAGCAGGCACACCACTTGACAGAGTGGGAGCAAGGCCAGTGGGGAGATGCTACACTTTATTTATTTTTATTATTATTTTTTAAAAATTATTATTATACTTTAAGTACTAGGGTACATGTGCATAACGTGCGGGTTTGTTACATATGTATACTTGTGCCATGTTGGTGCACTGCACCCATCAACTCGTCATTTACATCAGGTATAACTCCCAATGCAGTCCCTCGCCCCTCCCCCCTCCCCATAATAGGTCCCAGTGTGTGATGTTCCCCTTTCCCGAGTCCAAGTGATCTCATTGTTCAGTTCCCACCTATGAGTGAGAACATGCAGTGTTTGGTTTTCTGTTCTTGCGATAGTTTGCTGAGAATGATGGTTTCCAGGTGCATCCATGTCCCTACAAAGGACACAAACTCATCCTTTTTATGGCTGCATAGTACTCCATGGTATATATGTGCCACGTTTTCTTAATCCAGTCTGTCACTGATGGACATTTGGGTTGATTCCAAGTCTTTGCTATTGTGAATAGTGCCACAATAAACATACGTGTGCATGTGTCTTTATAGCAGCATGACTTAAAATCCTTTGGGTATATACCCAGTAATGGGATGGCTGGGTCATAATGGTACTTCTAGTTCTAGATCCTTGAGGAATCACCATACTGTTTTCCATAATGGTTGAACTAGTTTACAATCCCACCAACAGTGTAAAAGTGTTCCTATTTCTCCACATCCTCTTCAGCATCTGTTGTTTCCTGACTTTTTGGTGATTGCCATTCTAACTGGTGTGAGATGGTATCTCATTGTGGTTTTGATTTGCATTTCTCTGATGGCGAGTGAAGTTGAGCATTTTTTCATGTGTCTGTTGGCTGTATGAATGTCTTCTTTTGAGAAATGTCTGTTCATATCCTTTGCCCACTTTTTGATGGGGTTGTTTGTTTTTTTCTTGTATATTTGTTTGAGTTCTTTGTAGATTCTGGATATTAGCCCTTGGTCCGATGAGTAGATTGCAAAAATTTTCTCCCATTCTGTAGGTTGCCTGTTCACTCTGATGGTAGTTTCCTTTGCTGTGCAGAAGCTCTTTAGTTTCATTAGATCCCATTTGTCAATTTTGGCTTTTGTTGCCATTGCTTTTGTTGTTTTAGACATGAAGTCCTTGCCCATGCCTATGTCCTAGGTTTTCTTCTAGGGTTTTTATGGTATTAGGTCTAACATTTAAGTCTCTAATCCATCTTGAATTAATTTTTGTATAAAGAGTAAGGAAAGAATCGTTTCAGCTTTCTACTTATGGCTAGCCAATTTTCCCAGCACCATTTATTAAATAAGGAATCCTTTCCCCATTTCTTGTTTTTCTCAGGTTTGTCAAAGATCAGATGGCTGTAGATGTGTGGTATTATTTCTGAGGAGTCTGTTCTGTTCCATTGGTCTATAGCTCTGTTTTGGTACCAGTACCATGCTGTTTTGGTTACTGTAGCCTTGTAATGTAGTTTGAAGTCCGGTAGCGTGATGCCTCCAGCTTTGTTCTTTTGACTTAGGATTGTCTTGGCAATGTGGGCTCTTTTTTGGTTCCATATGAACTTTAAAGCAGTTTTTTCCAATTCTGTGAAGAAACTCATTGGTAGCTTGATGGGGATGGCATTGACTCTATAAATTACCTTGGGCAGTATGGCCATTTTCACCATATTGATTCTTCCTATCCATGAGCATGGTATGTTCTTCCATTTGTTTGTGTCCTTTTTGATTTCACTGAGCAGTGGTTTGTAGTTCTCCTTGAAGAGGTCCTTTACATCCCTTGTAAGTTGGATTCCTAGGTATTTTATTCTCTTTGAAGCAATTGTGAATGGAAGTTCATTCATGATTTGGCTCTCTGGTTGTCTGTTACTGGTGTATAAGAATGGTTGTGATTTTTGCACATTAATTTTGTATCCTGAGACTTTGCTGAAGTTGCTTATCAGCTTAAGGAGATTTTTGGCTGAGACAATGGGGTTTTCTAAATATACAATCATGTCATCTGCAAACAGGGACAATTTGACTTCTTTTCCTAACTGGATACCCTTGATTTCTTTCTCTTGCCTGATTGCCCTAGCCAGAACTTCCAACACTATGTTGAATAGGAGTGGTGAGAGAGGGCATCCCTGTCTTGTGCCAGTTTTCAAAGGGAATTTTTCCAGTTTTTGCCCATTCAGTATGATATTGGCTGTGGGTTTGTCATAAATAGCTCTTATTATTTTGAGATACATTCCATCAATACCGAATTCATTGAGAGTTTTTAGCATGAAGGGCTGTTGAATTTTGTCAAAGGCCTTTTCTGCATCTATTGAGATAATCATGTGGTTTTTGTCTTTGGTTCTGTTTATATGCTGGATTACGTTTATTGATTTGTGAATGTTGAACCAGCCTTGCATCCCAGGGATGAAGCCCACTTGATCATGGTGGATAAGCTTTTTGATGTGCTGCTGGTTCTGGTTTGCCAGTATTTTATTGAGGATTTTTGCATCAATGTTCATCAGGGATATTGGTCTAAACTTCTCTTTTTTTGTTGTGTCTCTGCCAGGCTTTGGTATCAGGATGATGTTGGCCTCATAAAATGAGTTAGGGAGGATTCCCTCTTTTTCTATTGATTGGAATAGTTTCAGAAGGAATGGTACCAGCTCCTCCTTGTACCTCTGGTAGAATTCAGCTGTGAATGCATCTGGTCCTGGACTTTTTTTGGTTGGTAGGCTATTAATTATTGCCTCAATTTCAGAGCCTGCTATTGGTCTATTCAGGGATTCAACTTCTTCCTGGTTTAGTCTTGGGAGAGTGTAAGTGTCCAGGAAATTATCCATTTCTCCTAGGTTTTCTAGTTTATTTGCGTAGAGGTGTTTATAGTATTCTCTGATGGTAGTTTGTATTTCTGTGGAGTCGGTGGTGATATCCCCTTTATCATTTTTTATTGCGTCTATTTGAGTCTTCTCTCTTTTCCTCTTTATTAGTCTTGCTAGCGGTCTATCAATTTTGTTGATCTTTTCAAAAACCAACTCCTGGATTCATTGATTTTTTGGAGGGTTTTTTGTGTCTCTATCTCCTTCAGTTCTGCTCTGATCTTAGTTACTTCTTGCCTTCTGCTAGCTTTTGAATGTGTTTGCTCTTGCTTCTATAGTTCTTTTAATTGTGATGTTAGAGTGTCAATTTTAGATCTTTCCAGCTTTCTCTTGTGGGCATTTAGTGCTATAAATTTCCCTCTACACACTGCTTTAAATGTGTCCCAGAGATTCTGGTATGTTGTATCTTTGTTCTCATTGGTTTCAAAGAATATCTTTATTTCTGCCTTCATTTCGTTATGTACCCAGTAGTCATTCAGGAGCAGGTTATTCAGTTTCCATGTAGTTGAGTGGTTTTGACTGAGTTTCTTAGTCCTGAGTTCTAGTTTGATTGCACTGTGGTCTGAGACAGTTTGTTATAATTTCTGTTCTTTTACATTTGCTGAGGAGTGCTTTACTTCCAATTATGTGGTCAGTTTTGGAGTAAGTGTGATGTGGTGCTGAGAAGAATGTATATTCTGTTGATTTGGGGTGGAGAGTTCTGTAGATGTCTATTAGGTCTGCTTGGTGCAGAGCTGAGTTCAATTCCTGGATATCCTTGTTAATTTTCTGTCTTGTTGATCTGTCTAATGTTGACAGTGGGGTGTTGAAGTCTCCCATTATTATTGTATGGGAGTCTAAGTCTCTTTGTAAGTCTCTAAGGACTTGCTTTATGAATCTGGATGCTCCTGTATTGGGTGCATATATATTTAGGATAGTTAGCTCTTCCTGTTGAATTGATCCCTTTACCATTATGTAATGGCCTTCTTTGTCTCTTTTGATCTTTGGTGGTTTAAAGTCTGTTTTATCAGAGACTAGGATTGCAACCCCTGCTTTTTTTGTTCTCCATTTGCTTGGTAGATCTTCCTCCATCCCTTTATTTTAAGCCTATGTGTGTCTCTGCATGTGAGATGGGTCTCCTGAATACAGCAGACTGATGGGTCTTGACTTTTTATCCAGTTTGTCAGTCTGTGTCTTTTAATTGGACCATTTAGTACATTTACATTTAAGGTTAATATTGTTATGTGTGAACTTGATCCTGCCATTATGATATTAACTGGTTATTTTGCTCATTAGTTGATGCAGTTTCTTCCTAGCCTCGATGGTCTTTACATTTTGGCATGTTTTTTGCAATGGCTGGTACTGTTTGTTCCTTTCCATGTTCAGTGCTTCCTTCAGGGTCTCTTGTAAGGCAGGCCTGGTGGTGACAAAATCTCTAAGCATTTGCTTATCTGTAAAGGATTTTATTTCTCCTTCACTTATGAAACATAGTTTGGCTGGATATGAAATTCTGGGTTGAAAATTCTTTAAGAATGTTGAATATTGGCCCCCACTCTCTTCTGGCTTGTAGAGTTTCTGCCGAGAGATCTGCTGTTAGTCTGATGGGCTTCTCTTTGTGGGTAACCCGACCTTTGTCTCTGGCTGCCTTTAAGATTGTATCTGACAATTATGTGTCTTGGAGTTGCTCTTCTGGAGGAGTATCTTTGTGGCGTTCTCTGTATTTCCTGAATTTGAATGTTGGCCTGCCCTACTAGGTTGGGGAAGTTCTCCTGGATGATATCCTGAAGAGTGTTTTCCAACTTGATTCCATTTTCCCCCTCACTTTCAGGCACCCCAATCAGATGTAGATTTGGTCTTTTTACATAATCCCATACTTCTTGCAGGCTTTGTTCATTTCTTTTTCTTCTTTTTTCTTTAGATTTCTTGCTTCATTTCATTCATTTGATCCTCAATCACTGATACTCTTTCTTCCAGTTGATTGAGTCAGTTACTGAAGCTTGTGCATTTGTCACGTATTTCTCGTGTCATGGTTTTTATCTCTGTCAGTTTATGGCCTTCTCTGCATTAATTATTCTAGTTATCAATTCTTCCACTCTTTTTTCAAGATTTTTAGTTTCTTTGTGCTGGGTATGTAATTCCTCCTTTAGCTCTGAGAAGTTTGATGGACTGAAGCCTTCTTCTCTCATCTCGTCAAAGTCATTCTCCGTCCAACTTTGATCCGTTGCTGGCGATGAGCTGTGTTCCTTTGGAGGGGGAGATGCGCTCTTAATTTTTGAATTTCCAGCTTTTCTGCCCTGCTTTTTCCCCATCTTTGTGGTTTTATCTGCCTCTGGTCTTTGATGATGGTGACGTACTGATGGGGTTTTGGTGTGGGTGTCCTTCCTGTTTGTTAGTTTTCCTTCTGACAGTCAGGACCCTCAGCTATAGGTCTGTTGGAGATTGCTTGAGTTCCACTCCAGACGCTGTTTGCCTGGGTATCAGCAGCAGAGGCTGCAGAAGATAGAATATTGCTGAACAGCGAGTGTACCTGTCTGATTCTTGCTTTGGAAGCTTCCTCTCAGGGGTGTACTCCACCGTGTGAGGTGTGGGGTGTTGGTCTGCCCCTAGTGGGGGATGTCTCCCAGTTAGGCTACTCGGGGTTCAGGGACCCACTTGAGCAGGCAGTCTGTCCATTCTCAGATCTCAACCTCTGTGTTGGGAGATCCACTGCTCTCTTCAAAGCTGTCAGACAGGGTCATTTGCGTCTGCAGAGGTTTCTGCTGCTTTGTTGTTGTTGTTGTTGTTGTTGTTGTTTAGCTATGCCCTGTCCCCTGAGGTGGAGTCTACAGAGACAGGCAGGCCTCCTTGAGCTGCTGTGGGCTCCACCCCGTTCGAGCTTCCCAGTGGCTCTGTTTACCTACTTAAGCCTCAGCAATGGCGGGCGTCCCTCCCCCAGCCTCGCTGCTGCCTTGCCATTAGATTGCAGACTGCTGGGCTAGCAATGAGGGAGGCTCCGTGGGCGTAGGACCCTCCCGGCCAGTTGTGGGATATAATCTCCTGGTGTGCCCGTTTGCTAAGACCCTTGCTAAACTGCAGTATTGGGGTGGGAGTTACCCGATTTTCCAGGTGTTGTGTGTCTCAATTCCCCTGGCTAGGAAAAGGGATTCCCTTCCCCCTTGCGCTTCCCAAGTGAGCTGATGCCTCGCCCTGCTTCAGCTCTCGCTGGTCGGGCTGCATCAGCTGACCAGCTCCAGTTGTCCAGCACTCCCAAGTGAGATGAACCCAGTACTTCAGTTGAAAATGCGGAAATCACCTGTCTTCTGTGTCGCTCGCACTGGGAGCTGGAGACTGGAGCTGTTCCTCTGATGCCCCACTTCTAAAAACAATCAGATCTCATGAGAACTCACTCGGTATCGTGGCACCAAGCCATGAGGAATCCTCCCCCAGGATCCAAATACCTCTCATTAGGCCCCCACCTCCAACCCTGGGGATTACATTTCAACATGAGATTTGGAAAGGAACAGATAACCAAAGTATATCAAGTGAGATTGGAGACGGATGACCCTGGACCTGAATTCCCTGTCCATAATAGTACTGTGATTTTCAGCAAGTGCTGTAGATTACAAAAGTGGCCACAATTCTCCAACCTTTTGTTGAGTGACTTTGCAGCAACTTCCATGAAGTTATGGAGTCTATTTCCCCATCTCCTGATAATGGCCTGGCATTATGTCTTGCTTTGACCAGTAGAATGTGGTGGTATGAACAGTGTGCCAGTTTTGAATTTAAATCTCAAGAGGACTTGCCTGTTCCCATTCGTTCTCTTAGGACCTTGCCAGATGGCCCATAAACCAGCCAAGGCTAGTTAACTGGAGGATGAGCGAACACATGGAGTGGAGCTCAACTGTCTCATCTGAGGTCCCAAATATGAGAAAGCCAGGCAAGGTCAACTTTGTTCACCTCGCTATAGTTGAACTGAAGAGCCATATGTGGGCCCAGCAGGGAGGGACTGCCCAAGTGAGCCAGCTCAAACTGACAACCCCTTGAATCATGAGCTAAAGAAGTGGATGTTAGGCTGGGCGTGGTGGCTCACGCCTGTAATCCCAGCACTTTGGGAGGCCGAGGTGGGCAGATCACCAGGTCAGGAGATCAAGACCATTCTGGTTAACACAGTGAAACCCCGTCTCTACTAAAAAAAAAACACAAAAAAACTAGCCAGGTGTGGTGGCGGGCACCTGTGGTCCCAGCTACTTGGGAGGCTGAGGCAGGAGAATGGCGTAAACCCGGGAGGTGGAGCTTGCAGTGAACCCAGATTGCGCCAGTGCACTCCGGCCTGGGTGACAGAAGGAGACTCCGAGTCAAAAAAAAAAAAAAAAAAATTAGCTGGGCATGTTGGCAGGTGCCTGTAATCCCAGCTACTCAGGAGGCTGAGGCAGGAGAATCGCTTGAACCCAGGAGGTGGAGGTTACAGTGAGTCGAGATGGCCCATTGCACTCCAGCCTGGACAACAAGAGCAAAACTCTGTCTCAGAAAAAAAAGAAGTGGATGTTATTTTAGCTACTGAAATTGGGGGAGATTTGTTACATAGCAAACCTGTTACAGCAAGTTAAATAAACTGCTTTCTAAATGTCAATAGCTTCACTATAAAATAGATATTAAAATAAATTATAAATAGCACCTGTCTCACAGCAAGGACAAAACTAGATGCTGATGGCAGCACACTTGGTGCCAAGCCTGAAACGTGCTGAGCAAATGGTAACTAATGCCATTGATTACATCAAAGAGAGAATATTAACAGAGTAACAGGAAGAGTTAGTAACAGAGTAAAGGAAGGAGAGTGTAAGAAAGAATTACTTTAGATCATTGACCATCAGAGAAATGCAAATCAAACCCACAATGAGATACCATCTCACACCAGTTAGAATGGCAATCATTAAAAAAGTCAGGAAACAACAGGTGCTGGAGAGGATGTGGAGAAATAGGAACGCTTTTACACTGTTGGTGGGATTGTAAACTAGTTCAACCATTGTGGAAGACCATGTGGCGATTCCTCAAGGATCTAGAACTAGAAATACCATTTGACCCAGCCATCCATTACTGGGCATATACCCAAAGGATTATAAATCATGCTGCTATAAAGAGACATGCACACGTATGTTTACTGCGGCACTATTCACAATACCTAAGACTTGGAATCAACCCAAATGTCCATCAGTGATAGACTGGATTAAGAAAATGTGGCACATATACACCATGGAATACTAAGCAGCCATAAAAAAGGATGAGTTCATGTCCTTTGTGGGGACATGGATGCAGCTAAAAACCATCATTCTGAGCAAACTATCGCAAGGACAGAAAACCAAACACTGCATGTTCTCACTTACAGGTAGGAATTGAACAATGAGATCACTTGGACACAGGGTGGGGAACATCACACACCAGGGCCTGTAGTGAGGTGGGGGGAGGGGGGGGATAGCATTAGGAGAAATGCCTAATGTAAATGATGAGTTAATGGGTGCAGCACACCAACATGGCACATGTATACTTACGTAACAAACCTACACGTTGTGTACATGTACCCTAGAACTTAAAAGTATAATAAAAAAAAAGAAATCCACATTCTGCTCATTTTTGCCTCATGACTTTCCTCCATTCATTGGTTCCACTGCCCTGGCCTGTGCTCACTCTGCATACCACAAATCTGCCTCTGGGGGCTAAATGTTCTCCTCCCTTCAAAACATCCCTCTGAACACTTTCTTTCTAGACCCCTTCAACACAAATCCAGATGGTCCACATACTCTGTTAATTGTCTTATTGCCTTATATATTTATATCTTTTACTAACAACTAGGCTCTAAGCAACTTAATAAAGATGGTTGGTGTTGATCCTTGGGGTTATCTTATCTCCAGTTAAGAGACCTATTAAATTTCCTGAATGCCGGGTCATTCAGTGAACTCACAGAGAACTATTCCCCCAATAGATGGCATTTGTAGTAATCACTGGGTATTTTCCCCAGCATATCATGAGGGAATGATGAGAACTCGAATTTAACAACTAGTTCCCACCAAGCAAACGTCTGAATACTTCAGGGTCCGTAGATCCTGTTTATGTCTCAAACTGCTTATCAACTGTAACCCGGTTATTACTTGAAAGTAAAAATAGAAGTCCCTGGGAGAACTAAAGATGGAAACAGATCCTATACTGCATTTTAAATTTTCCCACCTTAATGACACCCCCTATCAAAACAAACTGCTTAAGGCTTTATAAGTGTCTTCTTTCTACTTCTTTCAGAGGTTGTCTTCTGAACCAGCAAATATCATTTTTAAATTTAAACAAAAGACATCTCCTCTCCATTGTGTTTTATCAGTGGTGTGCAGGACCTCTGGCTCCTACCAGCTTGCCAGAGGTGACTGTGTGCTGTGTGCATCTCATTCCAACTCCACCTCCAGTGGTGACACTCTGGAGCCTGAAATTAGCCATAGTGGGGATATTTACACCATGAAAATCAGCAAATTCTATGAAGCAAGGTTTTGTTTTTTGTTTTTTGTTGTTGTTGTTTTCCCCAGAGATCAGTTGGTAAGCATTTATTAGCACATAATGGCCAGATCTCCATGGGCTTAGAAAGTACAGCTCCCATCACCAGGAAACATTCATCACCTTCGTCATTGCAGAATGCTTTAAATTGTGAGACTGGTAAAATGGGAACTCAATGCAAGCATGACCAAGACAAATGCTGCTAAGCCACAGCCAGTCCAGCTGGAATATGAGTGAGGTAGAGAGAGGCTTGAGACAAGGCTGGAGGGGCACACACAGGCAGAAAACACAGGGCTTGCCAGGTGCAGTGGCTCACGCCTGTAATCCCAACACTTTGGGAGGCCGAAGTGGGCAGATCACAAGGTCAGGAGTTCGAGACTAGCCTGGCCAACATGGTGAAACCTCGTCTCTACTAAAAATATAAAAATTAGCCGGGTATGGTGACGGGCGCCTGTAATCCAGCTACTTGGGAGGCTGAGGTAGGAGAATCACTTGAACCTGGGAGGCAGAGGTTGCAGTGAGCTGAGATCACTGCACTCCTGAGTGACAGAGTTGGACTCCATCTGGGGGGAAAAAAAAAAAACATAGGGCTCTAAAGGCATAAACATTTATGTTTCAGTGGTATGGAAAGTTATATTAATAGTTTTGCATAGGAAATAAATATATTTGGGTTATGTTTTCTAAAGATCTCTCTAGGTATCTGGTCTGTGGAGAATAGGATAGACACATGGTGGGAGGGCAAGGGTGGAAGACCAAAGAAGACACTATTTTGGATCGGGACAAGGGAGCCCCAGTATGTCTTCTGACCTCTGCCTTGCACCTGCCCCATGCCCATCTCCACACCCCACCTGTGCTTGTGCTCCCAGCGCTCTCCACCAGGAATCCCTTCCTCTCCCATCCCAAGTCCTGCCATATTGCAAGACCAGCTCAAGGTCCACACCCCTCCAGCTTGCATCCTCCCCTGTCATCCCAGTCACATCAATCTACTTGCCTTGGCACCTGGAATACTACTTCCTGATAATCACAAGACTTGCTCTGCTACCTTGTGTGGTCATTTCACATTTTATGTGAATTTGTCTGATCTCCATAACTTGCTTAAAGTTTATTATGGAGATCAGTGGTGTGATCTATGACTAAATTGAGCCCCCAGAACATTCCAAGCAGGCACGATATCTTGGGGCATGTGGAGGGAAGATAGAATCTGTCCCAGAAAAGCTTTCGTTCATCTGCAGATTTATCAAATACAAAGTCAGGTGATGCTGAGCCAGTTTGCACTGATAAGGAAATGCAGGGAGGGAGGAGATTCATGTAAAACGGTGGGTAAGAAACACTTAAAGCAACTATCTCAAAACTGGGGACTGTATTCCTTGCATCACACATGGAATCAAAATTCTAACTGTAGCTTTGCTTCTAAAGGAAGTATTATACTTCCATAATTACCATAATTACCTGCAACAGAGGTCAGCACATTCTTTCTATGAAGAACCAGAGAGTAAATATTGTTAGCTTTGTGGTGGGCCTCTGTTGCAACTACTCATCTCTGCCATTGTGGTACAAATGCACACATAGACAAACCATCCACAAATACAGAGATCTGTTTCAATAAAACTTTATTCACAAAAACAGGTGGCAGGGTAGATTTGGTCTCTGTACTCTAGTTCACTGACCCCTGCCCTAAAAGATTACATACTTTGAAAATAGCAATGCCAAACCTTGTATCCAGATCCAATATTTTCCAGCAATCATGATGCTTCTCTGATCAACCGAACAAAAGTTATAAATGTACTGGCTAAATTTGGCTTTATGCACTTGTTTTGTCCCCTATTATAGTATAAGCTTTTGGTGAGTAGGGATTTTCAAATTATTTAAAGCACTTATTTTTATACCCAGTACACACCAATACAGAACTTTACTATAGCAGATTTTTGACCACTATTTAGTGTACTACCTGAATAAAATGCTTAGTAACTAAAAAGATTGCCCTCTTAGATTTCTTAACTATTTTTTTCTTTCTTTTTTTTTTTTTTTTTTGGAGACAGGGTCTCGCTTTGTCACCCACATTGGAATGCAGTGGTACCATCATGGTTCACTGCAGCCTTGACCTCCTGGGCTCAAATGATTTTTCTCATCTCAGCCTCCTCAGTAGCTGGGACTACAGATGCGTACTACCACACCTGGCTAATGTTTAATTTTTTGTAGAGATAGGGTCTTGTCATGTTGCCCAGGGTGGTCTTGAAATCCTAAGCTCAAGTGATCCTCTTGCCTTGGCCTTCCAACATGCTGGGATTACAGGCGTGAGCCAGCATGCCTGGCTGAAACTATTTTTACAGAGAACTTATGTGGTGATATGGTTTGGCTGTGTCCCCACCCAAATCTCATCTTGAATTGTAACTCCCATAATCCCCACCTGTCATGGGAGGGACCTGATGTGAGGTAATTGAATCATGGGGGCGGGTTTTCCCATGCTGTTCTCGTTGATAGTGATTAAGTCTCAGAAGATCTAATGGTTTTATAAAGGGGGGTTAACCTGCACACACTCTCTTGCCTGCTGCCATGTAAGATGTGCCTTTGCTCCTCTTTCGCCATCCACCATGATTGTGAGGCTTCCCCAGACATGTGAGACTCTGAGTCCATTCAACTTGTTTTTCTTTATAAATTACCCAGTCTCAGGCATGTCCTTATAGTAGTGTGAGAATGGACTAACACAGATGGCCTTATCCTGTTTTTCCACAAAGCTATCTGAGGTAGTATATAATCATCAAAAAGAATAAGGCAATTCTATAGGTATTAATGTAGGATGAGAGCTAAAATACTATGCTGAGACAAAAGCAAGCTACAATTTATGTTTATATTAAAAACGATGGGGATATATATGTGTGAGTATATGATTGGACAGTTTATTTTTGAGAAAATATTCAATAAAACAGTAAAAATAGCTGTTTCTGGGAAAAGAAAATGGGTAGAGGGCTACAGCTGGAAAAGTAACATTTTACTTCTAGTATTTGAGATTTTTGTTTTACAAGTCACCTATACATATTAGCTTTCAAAAGAATTAAAAATTAAAAATAATAGATTGTTGGCATCTGAAATGATAAAATATGCTGATGCCTTCCTCAGTAATAAACACAGACATTCAAAACTACAGTCAGCCCTCAGTGTCCATGTGGTCTGAATTCAACCACAGATTGAAAATATTTGAAAAAAAAAACTTGGCGGGGTACAGTGGCTCACACCTGTCATCCTAGCACTTTGGGAGGCTGAAGTGGGAGGATTGGTTGAGGCTGCAATGAGCTGTGACTGTGCCTCTGCACTCTAGCCTGGTGACAGAGTGAGACCCTGTCTCAAACAAATTGAAACAATCTTTAAAACACACACACGCACACACAGTATAACAACTATTTATGCAGCATTACGTTGTGTTAGTTATCAGTAACCTGGAGATGATTTCAAGTGGAAGGAAAGATGTGTGCAGGTTCTATGCAAATACTACACCACTGTGTATCAGGGACTTGAGCATCTGTGAATTTTGTGTCCTGCTGGGGTCCTGGAACCAATCTCCCTTGGATACCAAGGGACGACTGCACTTCACTGACCTTGTTCAAAGCTACTGACATCACACACACCAAGGAGTGCATGTAAAAGCAGTAAAATTGGAATAGGTTCTGTGGCTAGGGGAAACTCAGTGGTACTTTGTTAGCTGTGATGCTGCTCTACAGTGATGGGAGATGTCACCACTGGGGAAACTGAGTGAAGGGCACGCAGGCCTCCCTGTACTGTTACAACTTTCTCTAGTCTGTAATTATTTCTAAATAAGAGGCTGAAAACAAAATCACAACTATGCCACGTAAAGGCTCACGCGTCAATCTACGTTCTAACTATGGTGCTGCTGTAACCCCCTATCTGAGTCATGCCTTTCCTTGCCTATTTCCCCATCTGTAATTGAGGGCGGGGGACAGCCTTCCAGAGTAAATTAAGTCACAGAGGGAAGCCTGAGAGGTGTGCAGTAGAAAGAAGACTTCTGTCAGATTCTCTCTGGGCCGAAAATAAAAACAAAGACAACACACATCCGAGTCTTCGCCAGCCTTCCTTCGGTCCCTGGGTGGGGGGCACAGGATCCAGGCAGCACCTGGCTTCAGGTTCCATCCCAATCCCTGCAGAATGGGAAGAAGCTATGTGTGAGCATGAGCAGAGGTGGGAGTCAGTGGTCTGCAAGGGAAGTGGCGCTTGCTCATGCCAGATGCCTGGTCTGGTGGTTTGGGTACATTGGCAACCAAACCGCCTACCTGTGTGTTCTACTCCACAGGGAGGTGCAGGCAGGTTCTAGGATCCAGAGTTTCAAGATCAGGCACCCTTTGGGGCTGACACAGGAGACTGTCTGACATAAACACATTTCAAGTCCTCAGCTGTGTGTGACTTCATTTATCAGTCCCTTCTTTTGCCTATTGGCTTTCTTGAAGTCACACTCAGTGTCTACAAGAGCAGTGGAGACAGCTGTAGTTCTGTGTTTGGACCTGGTGAGCAAGTCCATGCAACAAACACAAAGCCCAGACACTGAAACCCCAGCATTAACATCAAAAAGCCAGCCGGGCACGATAGCTCACACCTGTAATCCCCAGCACTGTGGGAGGTTGAGGCACATGGATCACTTGAGGTCAGGAGTTCGAGACCAGCCTGGCCAACATGGTGAAACCCCATCTCTACTAATATACAAAACTAGTAGTAAAAATACAAAACCTAGCCAGGCATGGTGGTGCTCGCCTGTAGTCCCAGCTCCTTGGGAGGCTGAGGCAGGAGGATCGCTAGAACCCAGGAGGCAGAGGCTGCAGTGAGCCGAGATCGTGCCACTGTCCTCCAGCCTGGGAAACAGACTCTTGTCTCTAAAGAAAAAAAACCCACCACAAAGCCAAAACAAAAATAAGCCTCCCCTCCATGGCATTTCGAGCCTCCTCTGATAAAGGAAATACACAGTGTGTTAGCTAGTATCTTTTATTGTCAGACCTGTGAGCCAACAGTTTTGCAGAGTTGCGCACAACGGGACAAGGCAAATTTCTTGTGTGGGTAGACGTAGCTGGCCCAAATCTTTAAAACTTTTCCATATAAAAATAGAAGTCCAAGACCAGATTATTTTTCTTCTGGTCATAAATGCTGATTTATTTACAGGTGCCTTGTTCAGACCACCATTATAAACTTGGGATAAAATATGTATTTTAACTAAAGCCTCAGCATTTAATGTCAGGGTCCTTTAAAGGTTCACTCAAATGTTAAGACATTTCTGGAATGCAGCGTCTCTACCCCATAGTCAACATGGTTGTACCTGTAGTCGATCCAGAGGGATACAACTTAACCTTCCAAGTAACACTTTAACTTAAATCTTTTAGACATGAAAGACTGACTCCAAAATGACTTCATTCTTGTTCTAAAACCAGCACTGGAGCCAGCTGTTGAAGAGTAGTTTATAAATACAGTTATCTTGTAGGCTGCATATCTGTTTATAATACAGCAGACACAGATGCAGACTTTGCTACATGTAAAACAAAATGGAGTCAACACGTGTTTTTCAAAATACAGCAAAGACAGGAAAATCCAGGATTCCGGTTTGTTAATAAAACCACCTTATAAAGTAACAATTGAGACTAGAGCTCTGCACTATTAAAAATATACAGACTGTGTACACCATTGCACATCCTTTTTCCCTTTGCTTTTTAATGCTCATGAAACCATGATTAAAGTGTTGAGTTTATGAACACATGCATGAACAGGCAAGCACGTACACCTAAAAGATGAAACAAAGAACAAAGCTGATCATGTCATTCCATGAGAAAGGCTGCCCGCAGCACTCCAGCTCAAACACACAGTCCCCTCGGGCTCTCTATCCCCTCCCTACTCCCTCACCTTCCCTCAGATTCGGGGAAATCAGGTTGGGAGGTTAGCGCATCATTGACAGAGAATGCCCCCCTTCCACGCTCTGTAAGTCTCCCCGGGAAGGGGGGAAGGCAGTTCCCTTCAGTAGCACAGTTAGGGTCGATTAGTGTTGGTTCCACAAGTTAAGGCACTTCCGGCTGCTTTGGTGGCAGCATGGTTCCTCCCTCCTTTTTTAAGGCATGTGTCCTCTAAGAGTAGTAAAGCTTTGGAAACTGTGCAGACTGTTAAAAGTTGACAGCTTAATACAGGATCATTGAAGTCGGCAGGCAAAAGGATCCTCAGAGACACCTCCCTCCGACCAGAAGCTTCCAGAAAGCATGGGCAGCTCTGTGTTTCGGCTGGGCATGGCACACTGGAGCCAGCCGAGGCCAGAGGGTGGTGCATTCAGGTAGCAAAGACAGGTGAGATCCGTCCCGCCTTCACCTGGAGCTGCCCTGGCTGCTGGCGGAGCGTGTCGTGCTGTAGCGCTTCTTCACGATCATGCTGATGTAGGCTTTCATGAGCTTGGCCACATCCACCACCTGCCCAGGGGGGAAGCAGAACCAACACATGGTCACGAGTCTCCCCCAGGCAAAGGGTCCTGCCTAATAACCAGACATTCCCTGGGCACCCTCCCATAGCATTCCGTGCTAATCCACAGCTCCCATTTTGCAGGAAGCCAGAAGTTTAGCTGCTTTCACCTTCCTCATCGGGGAGAGGTGGAATCTCGGCTTTTCCAAATACAATGTGCACCACCTGGTGGTTCTTTCACACAAACGTGCCAACTTGGCTTGATGTAAACTGTCAGATTTTGCACATTAAAATACAGAGCTACCCAAGGAAGCTGAAGTTACTCAGTGTCAACAGTGCTAGGATTACTATCCCTGCTTAAAATAAATGTGAAATGACAGAGTCCATAATTACAGCCTTTAAAGACAGGATCATCTAATTCTAGTCAATTCCTTAGGATGCAGCTGAAGAAACAAGATAACTGAGGCCCTAGGGGCTGGGAGAACGGCCAGCTCCCCAGACACCAGGCCCGCTTCTGCTCCATACCAGCCACCTCCTCCAGCTGGGATCTCCATTAGCTCCCTCCCATGGTGTCCCCGTCATTGCCACCCCTTCTCACAGCTGGCCTGGACCCTGTGCAGGCATCATAACTGGCTTCCATTTCCCTGCTTGCTCTCTTCCCTTCCAGTCCCACCCTAGAGATCACTGTCTGTAAATTCACTGTTATGCCATGCACAATCAAAGATCCCATGGTGGTTCCTTGTTGTCTACTGGATCTCACCAAATCCTGCAGCCTGGCACCTGGGACCCTTGAGTCAAGGGCTCCCCACCCTCTTCCCTCTCACTGCATGTCTCCCCATCAGCCTAGGGAACCTACAATGCCACATCCTCCAAGCACCTGGAACGTCCTCCTCACCGCCTCTCCATTCCGAACCAGGCAGCAGGTGACTCCTCTCCACTCACCACGTTGGATTGCTAGCTGTTCCCTTTGTGGAAGCCTCAATAAGCTTCTTGTATTATACTCTTTAAACTTTGAAGCTGGTAGCATATATATTTAGAGGCCTTTTAGTGTGTGTGGTTTCACAATCTAGAATGAGCTGCACCTAGGATGGTCATGCTCCCAGCTCCCTCCCGGTCTCAAGAGGCCACCAGAACCGAGTCTCACAGCTCTGACACTGCCATAATTGTTACCTAATTTTCATAAGGTTTTGTTGCAAAGAATATACTTTTTCATGGACATCTATGTCACTTCCCTTTCTCTTCCTTTCTTCCAAGGGTAAGACTTCGTGACACAATGGAACCAAATTCCTCTGTTGTAAAAGCATACGGAAGAAATATGGGGTTCTCAGATTTTAGCCTGCAGGGAACCAGCAGCTGGGAAGGGACCACAACACTGTATTTTCGTTTTTTTTTGAGACGGAGTCTCGCTCTGTCACCTGGGCTGGAGTGCACTGGTACAATCTTGGCTCACTACAACCTCTGCTGCTCAGGTTCAAGCGATTCTTCTGCCTCAGCCTCCCGAGTATCTGGGACTACAGGCACCCACCACCACACCCAGCTAATTTTTGCATTTTTAGTAGAGATGGGGTTTCACCATGTTGGCCAGGATGGTCTTGATCTCCTAACGTTGTGATCCGCCCACCTTGGCCTCCCAAAGTGCTGGGATTACAGGCGTGAGCCACCGCGCCTGGCTGTATTTTCATATTTTAAAGAAAAATATTCAAAGAAAATGACCTGGTCAAAGGCATGAGGAAATGGGGTCTTGTTTTTCTGTCTTGTCAAGACCATGAATAAAAAGATGAACTTGCTTTGCCTCTTACCTCACTGGTTTCAAAAAGCAGCTCCCTCTCATCGACCACGATCTTGTACGTATTCGCCAGGGGTGCCCCAAAAGAGAGGATGTGTTCATACTGGAAGACTTCCAGTGGCCTTCCCTCCCCACGCTTGTAGACGGAGACAGCGTCCGCACTGACACCCAACCAGAGTTCCTGAGGGAAGCCACCTTCCTTGCACTGGTAGGCAAAAGAGTCAACAGAAGAGTTAAGTCATGAAATGGTTGGCAACAGCATCTAAACCGTAAGTCAGGCTTTGAGTGAAGTCCTCTGCACAGAAGATTAAATATATTTGATGTGCGTGCATGCATGGAGGGGCATGAAATATGAGAAACGGCACCTCTCTGGCTATCTTGATTGATTTCTAACGAGTTAATCTCATGCATTTGGGAAGAGCTCACTAACTGGCAGGGTCTAACATCTTCCTTTGATTTTCCACTTCTTGGCATTATTCTACTAGCTGTTTGGTTTAGCCACATGGAAGTGGCCTGGTAATGCACATGCTGGCCGGGGGACTAAAGGAAGCTCCCCTCCTCAAGACAAGTCGACTCTTTAATATCTCCAGTTCTGCCTCCAATTCTCTTTGTGGATGGTTAGTCTTCAAATACAAAATCTAGGATCACAGAGGGAAATTCTCCACATCACGCATGCTGAGCAGTTCTGGCTCCTCTTGACAAGGAGCAGCAATGGTCTTCCATATGCAGAGTGGGAACAGGGTCTTGACTGGTTTTGGTTTAACTGTACGCTTTCCTGTACAGATTGGTGGAAGAAAATAACAGCCCATATGTAAGGGCTAACAACACAGGGCTGATCCAAACCTGGACAAGCAGGAGGGCTATAAATTGGGGACACTGAAAAGAGTCCCTAGTTTGTATCCCTAAAAACCAGATATTCTCTGCATTCTCCATGCAAAAGCCAGTAGCTTTCTATGCTAATCCACAGCTCACATTTTGCAGGAAGCCAAGAGTTTAACTGCTGTTATTACCTATTCCTTGTCAGGGAAAAGTGGAATCATGGCTTTGTTAGAAAGCACCTGATTTTTTTATACTTAAAAACAAACTTCATTGAACCAACCAACCAACCAAATGAAAAACATCACCCAGTGAAAAGCCATTAATGGATCCTAGAATACACAATCAATATTTAGATTTTTACAGACCCTCAATTTAAAGTCATTGGATAACAGGCAGAATTACTGCGATCATCAAAGAAAAAAAAAGGAAGCTAATTTAGACCAGGAGCTGGCAAACGTATCAGATAAGGGCCACACAGGAAAGATTTTTAGACTTGGTGGATCACGTGGTCTCTGTCACAACTACTCAACTCTGCACAAAAACAGCCAGAGAATGTATCTAAAGGAATGAGCTTGGCTGTGTTCCAATAAAACATTAGAAAAAAGGAGGCAGGCAAGATCTGACCCACAGACCAGTTTGCCAAACTCTCATCTATACCATTAGTAAGATTGCTTTTCAATAAGTGGTCTACTTAAAAAAAAAATCAGTACTGGGTTGATGCTAGTGGCTAAATTCCATTATCAAACAGACATTCTTTCAAACACAGGGTTGTAAAGAAAAAACAAAAAAGTAAAACGCAAGTATATCCACAGTTTCTAATTTGTATATATAGCTATACATTTTTTAAAATGTAGATTTTTATCAGCGTTTAAAAAATTAGATCTATAGCTTCCCTAAGGAAGGGTAGTAAAAGAATAGATGACGTCTTAATTTTGCATTCATTCCTAATATTACAGATGCATTTACTACAAAGGAGAGGAGAAACTGTGAGGAGAAGGGAAGTGTTAATGGTACAATTTGAGGGGCTCGAATAAAAGGTTGAGAGAGCAAAGTGCTCCATTTTGTCTTCTCTCCATATGAACTTGGCCGTGATCCATGTTCTCAGATGCCAGCACCCTGCCCACCCCGACACACAGCAGCCACTTCTCACCTCCACGTCAAACAGCGTCGAGCCATAGCCAGGCCACTCCTTGATCAAGGCCATGTACTTGGCCATGGCCTGTTCCTGGTTCATTCCCTGAAATTTCTTCCACTTGTCAATGATACTGGCTCGAGCAGAGGAGACCTCTTCCTTAATCCACATGTCCAGCATCTGCTCCTCCTCCACCTTCTGGCGGACCACGGACCCTGTCCGGAAGCTCCGCCTCAGGGTCCCCTCCAGGAAGCTCGTCCGCCTCTTCTCCAGCCGCTCACAAGGGGTGAAGGTTTTGGTTGACTGGCTGATGCGGGCCTTGAGTCTCTGCAGGGAATAAACCTCTTCGAGAGGTGGGATGGCAGCGTGCAGAGTATAATCCCCCTGCAGATACTGGAGTCGCAGGGCGGCAAGAACCTGGAGGTTTTCTTCTGGGGCTGGATGGTGGCCATGGATAACCGCCTCGTGGGCCTGAAAGGAGACAGTCAACAGCTTTCTGGTCAACCCACTGCAGTGCCATGGGATGCCCACAACGCTTGCTCCCTCATTTCATCAGGGTTTCTCTCACACTCACCTTCCCTGACTGCCCTGGTTAAAACTGCACCCTCACCCCTGCTCATTGCTTTAAATTTAATTTTCTACCTAGCACAGATACCATCTAACACACGTCATATATTTTATTCCTTACTGTCTCTCTCCTGTCAAACACACGTCATATATTTTATTCCTTACGGTCTCTCTCCTGTCAACTAGAACAGTTCCTGGAATGGTGGTTCAAATGAAATGTGTAGCAGGTTTCATTCTACAAACGAATGAAAGAGCAGCTGGGCCTTGTCTTTGCTGGGAAATCTACAGGTGTGCCTCATTTCTAAGGTACCAGTTAACTTACAAGGCTAAGTATTAACTGGTTTTACCCTTGCTTGCCCACAAAGAAATCTGTTTCTAACTATTCCTTTTACCTGTTCAAACATAAATGCAAATTCCACACTGTCTTTCGGCACGTTGTCTGTGTCCAGGAAGCAGTAAAGTTTGAAGTAGAATTTCCATGGCAGGTCCCCCACCTCGGATGCGGCAGCCAGCCTACAGAGAGGAGTCAAGAGAGGCTCAGAAAATGAACGAGAGGGGCCTTCAGTGACCCGCAGGGAGCTGACTTTACATGGTGTATTCTAAGGACACAGACATTCTGTCCAGGCCCAGATAACAGTGGATAGAGATGGGGACAGAGAAATAGAGTGAAAAACGTACTTTCACCCTGATTTTGTTTTAAGAAAACAAGCAGGCAGCCTCTGGTTAAACCAGCTAACAAGTGTTTTCTGAGAGCTGCATTCGAATTAGTACCAGCAAAGCATTATGCTGAGTCTACGGGAAGAAAAGAAACAAAAGCCTGTTTCTTTATTACCTTTACCAAGCCCCAGATACATTATGAGAACATTTATAAAACCTGATGTGGGCCGGGCGCGGTGGCTCAAGCCTGTAATCCCAGCACTTTGGGAGGCCGAGACGGGCGGATCACGAGGTCAGGAGATCGAGACCATCCTGGCTAATACGGTGAAACCCCGTCTCTACTTTAAAAAAAAAAATACAAAAAAACTAGCCGGGCGACGAGGCGGGCGCCTGTAGTCCCAGCTACTCGGGAGGCTGAGGCAGGAGAATGGCATAAACCCGGGAGGCGGAGCTTGCAGTGAGCTGAGATCCGGCCACTGCACTCCAGCCTGGGTGGCAGAGCAAGACTCCGTCTCAAAAAAAAAAAAAAAAACCTGATGTGAATATTCTTGTATGAGGGCTATGTTTATACTAAGCAGGAATACCTTCCATGCTACTTAGAGAATATGAAGTCACAGATCAAATATCGTAGGTCTATTATAGGCTGGGTGCGGTGGCTCACCCCTGAAATCCCAGCACTTTGGGAGGCCCAGGTGGGCAGATCACCTGAGGTCAGGAGTTTGGGACTAGCCTGGCCAACATGGCCAAACCCCGTCTGTACTAAAAATACAAAAATTAGCTGGGCGTGGTGGTGTGTGCCCAGAATCCCAGCTACTCGGGAGGCTGAGGCAGGAGAATTGCTTGAACCCAGGAGGCAGAGGTTGCAGTGAGCTAAGGTTGTGCCACTGCACTTCAGCCTGGGCGACAGAGCAAGACTCCGTCTCAAAAAAAAAAAAAAAAACCAAAAACCGTAGGTCCATTGTATGTTGTAGATATAAAACGTAGTAAAGAGTTTATAAGTTGACTTCAGTCAATCAGCCCAATTTCAAAGCTAATAACAACTGGAAACCTAAAAAATCAAGAAATACCCAGACAGGTCCAACATGGAACTGAGAAAATGAATGGGGTAAAAAACCACTGACAAGTTACATCATGTAAGACCATGGCTTTATCTAGGAATCGAGAAAAACAGCAGATACGCAAACTTAAACAGGCATCAACCCAGGTAAAATAAAACTAACTCCAATACACCGTGAAGCCAAAAACGGAATGGAAGTTCAAACCCCCAACCCTGCTGTGTAAGTTCTTGTATTTGCTCTTCTGACACAGTAGGGAAAAGGAACTTACTTTTCAAACTTTGCTAAGACATCAGCTACAACGGTTCGACTTTCAATGGCTTTGTCGACGTGGCC
Source organism: Rhinopithecus roxellana (assembly GCF_007565055.1). Classification (NCBI taxonomy): domain Eukaryota; kingdom Metazoa; phylum Chordata; class Mammalia; order Primates; family Cercopithecidae; genus Rhinopithecus; species Rhinopithecus roxellana. Next base: position 98,703,404 of record NC_044551.1, read on the forward strand.
GTTGTATTCAAACAAAGCAAACATGTTCCTGCTGTCCTCCATGGCGAGGCCTCGGATCAGCTTCTCCACCACCTGGAAGACACACCAGGAGGACTTCAGTTCCACAGGCTGCGGCCCCAACACATGTTCCCAGAGGTGCCATCACCAGATCCCAGAGGGAGCTGCCAGCACAAGGGCGTCTCCAAGCAGCTTCCTTATAAATGTTACCCATGCGGTCATCCCAGAATTTCAAAAGTACCATTTTCCCTTGTTCTCTGGAAATCAGGTTTATCTCTTTCTTGCCAAAAAGAACCCAGGGTATTTTGCCCATTGGGTAAAATGGGCAGATGCTGGGCTGATTTCTTGCAAACCTATATTAACCGGAAAAGTGGGTGAAAAGCTGCAGTCCTGTCTTTTATCTGATGCATTTATGAACTCGAAGGAACAACAGAGACTCCAGATGATGTTTTTTTTTTTTGCACAGGAAGCCTTGGGGGGTGGGGTCGGGGGGTGGTTATTGGATTACCCTTTTGGCCAATTAGTTTTATAATAGTAAGTTCAAATTTAAATAAGAAAATGTGTTCATCTGATATTCATCTAGCTAGTCATGTGGCAAACAGAAACACTTTGTTGCAGAAGCACTGCAATAAACCCTCATCAAAGTGGCTGGACCTGCGCCAGGTCTGCAGCTCTGCTAGACATTCAGCTGCTTCTCAGATTAGCAAGATTATGTCTCACGTACTTTGAGTATATCTCTGTGATTCCACTCATCTTATTTTTATCTCTATATTCATGTGGTTGCTTGTGCGTTACATGCATTTCCTTAGTATTGAGCAGCTGTACTAAGCAAATTGCAACTGTGCAGGACAGCCGCCCTAACGCTGCACGATGTTGCTGACCCGGGTGTATCTGCAGCAAGACATCTAACAGAACAAGCAGCCGCCACCTCTCCTCACCTCCCCAGCGGTGGTGTGGGAGTTGATGGTGATCTTGCAGGAGCCTCCGCCATGGCAATAGACCGTGGATGTCATTTCCTGCCTGTGGATCAGAGCTTCTATTTCATCTCGGGAAGGCACAAACTCTCGGCATTTGGTTTTCTTAAGAGATTCGTAAGTGAAGAGAGCGTATTTTTCCATCTCGGTTCCTGGAAACTGTTCCCGTATCCTAGGAGACAAACACTAACTTAATTTTTAGGCTGCTGGGAACTGGGCTGTGTCAAGGTTCTGTAGACCAAAGCGGTGAATGGTCCCCCACTGGTGAATGGAGCAAGCACCAGTGACTTCTTGGCAAGGGCCCGCTTCATTCTGTGCAGTTCAATTTAAATACAAAAAAACCCTAAAGAGCGAATGTCTCAGCGGGAGCACCTGTGCTGCCAACTTACCTCTGCAGTATTGTTAATACTTGAAAGAGTCATGCCTCATACTATATGAAAATTCTTGGCCAGGTGCCGTGGCTCACACCTGTAATCCCAGCACTTTGGGAGTCAGAGGTGGGTGGATCACCTGAGGTCAGCAGTTGGAGACCAGCCCAGCCAACATAGTGAAACCCTGTCTCTACTAAAAATACAAAAAAATTAGCCAGGCATTGTGGCAGGTGCCTGTAATCTCAGATACTTGGGAGGCTGAGGCAGGAGAATCGCTTGGACCCAGGAGGCGGAGGTTGCAGTGACCGAGATCGCGCCATTGCACTCTAGCCTGGGCAACAAGAGCAAAACTCAAAAAACAAAAAACAAAAGAAATTTCTTTTTCTATAATTAATCAAAATCTCTATCAGATTGTTTCTACCTCTTTGATCTGGAACAAATATCCAAGTTTTTTTTTTTTTTTTTAAATATAGAGTAGTGGTAATTAATGGATTGATCCAATCTCCTATACATTAGGACATTACACCCAAGGTGACTTGGTCCCTGAAATAACCTTGTGTGGCTTAAAAAGAAAAAGGATGGCAGCATTCTGTAAGCTTGCTCAGGCAACCCACGAGTCTGACCCAGAGGTCCCTGTCCTGCTAGAGGTGCCTTCTGCTCAAGAGCCTCTTTATCTGAACGAGGACCCAGTGTCCCACCTGCGTGAGCAGCTCTGCCCAGCTCATCTCCCATGCCCACAGGCTTTATTTACCTTTTCAGATGGAACTTGAGATACTTGAGAATCCCTCGACTCGGCAGGAAGGTGCAGCTCAGGCATGTCAGGATCTGCCAGCTGTACAGGTTGCCCACACTGCCAGGGTGGGGCACTTTGTTGGTCTGTTTGATGAGCTGGCAGTACAGCTCGTCCCGCAGAGGCCGCAGGTCATGCCCTGTCTGTAGGATGCCCTGGATTATTGGAATCGGGTCAGACATGGACTCCAGTTGCTGCAGGGAATTGAATATCTTGATGGCCTCATCCTGAAGGGTGGTATAGCCTTTGTCTTTAAGCACTATGACAAGCAAAACAAACACAGAAGTCACCCGAGGGGTTCAGAATAGGGCGTGGGTACAATCAGAGCAGTAGTGAAGACAGGAATAAATGAGGAGGACGGATGCAATGCCCACCACACTCCCTATACATCTCAGTCAGCTGAACACAGATCTAAAAGCACATAGGTGGATAAGATGACACTGTTTTGTTATCTAATTGAACTTCTTACCACATAAAATGCTTACTTAAAAGGTAATCTGTTGCTGAACAAAATCCTTTTTTGGAATGCAAGATTGCTTAGGCTCTGGTGTCTGGCTACTTGGCCAGGTGCAATGGCTCACACCTGTAATCTCAGCACTTTGGGAGGCTGAGGCAGGCGGGTCACTTCAGGCCAAGAGTTCAAGACCAGCCTGGACAATATGGCGAAACCCTGTCTCTATTAAAAATACAAAAATTAGCTGGATGTGGTGGCGGGCGCCTGTAATCCCAGCTACTTGGGAGGCTGAGGCAGGAGAACGACTTAAACCTGGGAGACAGAGGTTGCAATGAACCGAGATTACACCACCGCACCCCAGCCTGGGTGACATAGTAAGACTCTGTCTCAAAAAACAAAAAACAAACAAAAAAAGGCTAGCTACTCTCAGTTCACGAGGAGAGCTGGCATTTTCTGACTCCTTTAAATCTCTTCTTTTACTACAGCAATCAATCTTAGCATTACTACTACCACACTCCAGAAGTCTTGCTTTAGTAATGAATCTAAGTATATTTCATCTTTTCCTTCCAAGTCATGATGAATAAGAGGTCTTTGAGCTAAAAACAAATGCTACTGTGTTAAGCTAAAGAGCTAGCAGGGCAAGTGGAATCATGGTTTCTGAGGAGTCAGGGTGGAACTTTGGACTTACAGTTGAGATTTATGTCCCCGTACGGAAGGGGCAGGAGTGGAGAGTGCAAGGGGTGATGGGTGTATCGAAGGATCGGGTTCCGCTTGTAAATCTGTTCCACCACATCCGAGTTCAGGCAGTTCTCCTAAAAATAAAGCAAGCAAGCTTATTGTAAGAAACCTGTACCTAAAGGAACAAAATCAACTGTATTTTCCTACATATAAATATTTTTCAAGGGTCTCAAACATCCATAAACCTAGTGGGACAAAGATGGTGGAAATCCAGTGTTAGGTGATTTCATGCACGAAGATACTCATAATCTGTGTTTGAAGACAAGTCACAAAAATACATTCTTATAGCTCATTTCTTTTTTTTTTTTTTGAGATGGAGTCTCACTCTGTCACCCGGGCTGGAGTGCAGTGGCCCGGTCTGGGCTCACTGCAAGCTCCACCTCCCGGGTTCATGCCATTCTCCTGCCTCAGCCTCCCTAGTAGCTGGGACTAAAGGTGCCTGCCACCACACCTGGCTAATTTTTTGTATTTTTAGTAGAGACAGAGTTTCACCGTGTTAGCCAGGATGGTCGCGATCTCCTGACCTCGTGATCCACCCGCCTCTGCCTCCCCAAGTGCTGGGATTACAAGCGTGAGCCACTGTGCCTGGCCTATAGCTCATTTCTTAGTTTCTCACGCATGTATTTCCCCATGTGATTTTAAATTTTCTCCCCTGGAGATTACATACACTTAAAAAATTTCATCTCGGCACGGCGCGGTGGCTCACACCCGTAATCCCAGCACTTTCGGAGACTGATGCAGGTGGATCATGAGGTCAGGAGTTTGAGACCAGCCTGACTAACATGGTGAAACCTTGTCTCCACTAAAAATCTGAAAATTAGCTGGGCGTGGTGGCGGGCACCTGTAATCCCAGCTACTCAGGAAGCTGAGGCAGGATAATTGCTTGAACCTGGGAGGCGGAGGTTGCAGTGAGCCAAGATCGCGCCATGGCACTCCAGCCTGGCTGACAGAACGAGACTCCATCTCAAAAAAAAAAAAAAAAAAAAACAATTTAATCTAGGCTGGGCACAGTGGCTCATGCCTGTGCATTTTGAGAACCTAAGGCAGGAGGATCAGTTGGGCCCAGGAGTTCGAGACCAGCCTGGGCAACATAGTGAGGCCCTGTCTCTATAAAAAACAGAAGAGCAAAATAAAAAAATTAATCTGATCTTCTTTTATTGCTTTAGCCATCAGTGGCTAAATCATGTTGTTTTTATCTACAGTTCATTTCATAAGCACATTTTGCTAGTTCTTGAATTGCTGTTTTCTATTCTCTCTATACCTGAAAACTACACACATTAATATATTCTTGGGGAGACTGTCCTTCCACGTGCCTGCCCGCCCTTCCCCCCTTGAAACGTAAGAAAATCTCTCACGGAATTTCATCATCATATACTTATGCTCCTAAAATGTTCATCTGGGATATGAAAAAAACAAAGTTGGCCGGCGCGGTGCCTCAAGCCTGTAATCCCAGCACTTTGGGAGGCCGAGACGGGCGGATCACGAGGTCAGGAGATCGAGACCATCCTGGCTAACACTGTGAAACCCCGTCTCTACTAAAAAATACAAAAAACTAGCTGGGCGAGGTGGCAGGCGCCTGTAGTCCCAGCTACTCGGGAGGCTGAGGCAGGAGAATGGCGTAAACCCGGGAGGCGGAGCTTGCAGTGAGCTGAGATCTGGCCACTGCACTCCAGCCCAGGCGACAGAGCGAGACTCCATCTCAAAAAAAAAGAAAAAAAGAAAAAAAAAGTTACTTTTAGAACCTTAAATAAACAGAAAAGTTGGAGGAGAGGTAATGAATCATTCTATCGTGGTAATTTCATTTCCACTATAAAACTTTTTCAGTAATACCCAATTGAAGGGCACAAAAAATTTTTTTATTTACTTAAATAATTTCTATGGACTGATTTAGGGTAACCTGACTCATTTCTTAAGAAGCATAGCTTTGTATTTGAAAAATTATATTTACTCTTTTAATGTCTAAATTCAAATTGATTCAAACAATTTCATGGACAAACAAAAAACAACTGGCTTGCCAGAATCTGGTTCCGAACACCCAGAGAACATAACACTTTGGAATCAGGAGGCCAATTTGATTCTGATGGAAAATTATCCACCACTGATGGATTAGATCCTCTCCCACCTCCACAAAAGCTGAGTTCCCTCTTGGATCTGGTTAGCTAATTTCCTTTGCTGTCCTTCAGTTAACTACCTGCCTCACCATCATTCTAGCACCTTCTTCTCTGTCACAGCCCCACCTCTGTCCTTTGTCCTGGGAATCTGCCTGCAGGACTGCTTGGAGGGCCAGCAGTCTCCCTTGACTTGGTTCTGCACCTGGGACTGACCAGCTACATGGGCAATGCAACCAGAACATTCCCCGTCAGCGTTCCATTTCCGGAAAGTGAGGGTACGAATCCCCGCTCAGGGCTGCCATGCAACCATTCATTCCTTCAGCTCACATACATTTACTGAGCCACTACACTTACTTATAAACAGGAATTTATAATTTAACACGCTCAGTGTCAGTCTAGAGACTCGGGAGCTTCTGGGAGTTTGCATGTGTCCGAGAGGGATGCCAATTGTTCTTCTCGACCACCCAGGGCTCCTTGGGAACTCACTCATGTGGTCTGGAAACTGTACAGTGACAGTGGAACTAGCAGGTTACTCCTAGAAGGTCCCCAACTGAGGCTGAGGTGAAACCTGACACAAGGCACGTGGTCCCCCACGCAGGTCACCACATCCCCATGGGCACGGAGTCCCACAGTGCAAACTGCAGACCTCGTCTTTCTGCCCACAGAGCCCAGCAGGTGGGATCGGGTGACTCAACACTAGGGAAGTGTTAGGAAACATCAAACACTGCCTTAGAGACAAAACACTTTTGGTCTAAAATTTCTCATTTAGATTCCTGAAAGCAGGGTACTTAAAGTTGACCAAGTGCTAGTTTTTTGTTTTGTGTTTCTGAGACGGAGTCTCCCTCTGTCACCCAGGCTGGAGTACAGTGGAATAATCTCTGCTCAACTGCAACCTCAGTCTCCGAGGTTCAAGCAAGTCTCCCGGCTCAGCCTCCTGTGTAGCTGGGATTACAGGAATGTGTCACTAACACCTGGCTAATTTTTGTATTTTTAGTAGAGATGCGATTTCACCATGTTAGCCAGGTTGGTCTCGAACTCCTGACCTCAAGTGATCTACCTGCCTCAGCCTTCCAAAGTGCCGGAATTACAGGCGTGAGCTACCGTGCCGGCCAGCCAAGTACTAGTTTTGATTACAGAATAAAAACTGAGCTTCACTAACGCTGAGGTCTTGGTGCTCTAAGGGTAGAATCTCTGAGCTGTAATCACCCACCTTGATGGGCTTGTCTTACCTTGATGTCTTGAATCAGCTGCTGGGTGGGGGTGTCGATCGGGGCCTTGGTGTCGGTCACGTTTTGAATGGCACTGGACCACCGGGTGGCCTCATTGAGCAGCTTGGTGTAGAGCCGGTAACAGTGCTTGCGCCCGTACACGGTGACGTTCCAGTAGCCTGCAATGGCAGGGGTGCCCAGCACACGCATGTCAACGCCAGCCTCGGGGACACAGGACAATGCCTCTGTCCTCTCTGACCTCAGTCCCTTTAATTATTCAATTCAATAGACACTGGCTGAATTCCTACATATGTCCTGTCCTGCCCGGCACTAGGTATCTAGAGATGAAGAAAAAACAGTATCTCTTGCACTGTGACATTTACAGCTGAGACGGGGAGATGAATATTAGAATAAACCCATCATTAAATATATGAAGATAAATGATAACTGGCTCTGGAAGGGAAAAGTTAGGTAAGTTAATGTCTCTTTCTGGGCTCTGGAAGGAGTGAAAACTCTCTCCGATTTCTGACTTTCCTTCTTACTTCCTATTTCTTCCTTTCCTTTCCTTAGCCTCTCCCTTCAGAAGACAGCACTTGTGCCTGGCAGTGTGTGAGTTCAGAGGCAAACTCTCCGAACTATCACCCAAATCTGACGCGAATGGAACAACTATGTTAAACAGAAGCACAAGATCACGACCAGCAACATCAAAATAAACCATCTTCTGGAAACACTTTTATAATACTACAAAAATTAAAAGAAATCCTCTAATTTACATGTGTGCTTTCTATGCTACTAGGCTAAGTTCATGGACAGTCAGGATTTATCTTTTACAGGTTGTATAGGACGCTCATCGTACAATGATGGAAAACAGCCTGGCCCACATGACAAAACCTCCACCAAAAGTATAAAATTAGCCCGGTGCGATGGTGCGTGCCTGGAGTCCTAGCTACTCCTCGGGAGGCTGAGGTGGGAGGATTGCTTCAGCCTTGGAAGGCTGTAGTGAACCATGATCGCACCACTGCACTACAGCCTGGGCAACAGTGTGAGACCCTGTCTCAAAAATAATAAGAATAAACATTAAAAATAAAAGGATGAAAACAGAGTACATGAAAACAAAGCTTCCCGTACGATGCCCGGCATCTGTTGACATTTTCTTGTCCTTGCGAGAGTCTTCCTACCACTCCATGAATCAAGACCTCTAGCACGGCTTAAACACTAAGTGGTCACATAGCTAACCCCAGACAGGCTTAGAAGATAAACCAAGAAGACACCTTCTTTGGGGGGAAATAAAGTACCCACTAGGAAGGAATCTTATTCCTTGCCTGGAGCAAGCCCAGACTTTAAGATCTGATCCTCAGGGTTCGGGCAGCCAGCCTGGTTACCTGTCTCTTTGAATATCTTCTCATCTGGGGGGACGACAGAGCAGAGGCTGTTGAGGACCAGGGTCCCCAGTTTCAGCGCATTCTTCTCTGAGCTCTTGTAGTAATCCAGGGAATTGTGGGTGAGTACAAACCATCGTTTCTTCAGTTTCAGTGAAGACATCTTTGGACTGTTCTTCACCTCTTTGTGCAACCATCCTGGAAAAAAAGATGAAAGTGTAAATGAAAATCTACGAGGAGAAACCCCAAAGACAATACCATCATCCACATAATGCCAACATATGGATGGGTTTCTAGCTACTTGCCAGAAAAAGACCACGGTCACCCCAACTCGATGTAAATGGAACTACGTGAAAGAAAAGCACAAAATCACAACTAGCAACAAAAAAACACAATCCTCTGGAAACAATTTATAATGTCACAAATTAAAAATCACTTAAAAAATCTCCAACAGTCAAAATGGGAAAAGCAGCTCAAAATGAAAATGCTGCAGATATCTATATGTAAATGGAAAGGGAGCCTGTTAAACAGACCAAGGAAGCAGGGCAGGCAGTCACCTCTCACGATGAATTCCTGGCCCTCCACTCTGGTGTCCCCTTTGGACCTCTGCAGCAGGGTTATCCAGTGGTGCATCTCCTCCGGCGTGTCGGCGTTGCAGTGCAGCACCCGGTTGGCCGTGATGATCACAAACGAGTTGGGTCTGAGCGACAAGGTGAGAAGGAAACAAGGCCCCTTAGCTCTACCGTCAGCATCACCTCTGTGTGAACCGAGACTCAGTGCCTTCTTCCTGCCTTCTGGGTCACGGGATATACACTGCTAGGCTTATTCATGTTTTTATTAAGGCAAACCTTGCTCATTTCTGCAGAATTTCTTGTACGCATCATTAACCTTTAAACTTGGAACGACACATTCATTCTGAAGGTCCTGGAAGGGAAAACATTTCTTCATGCAAAACTTTCCAGATGAAACTCAGTTCCGGGAAGGCTAAATAAGGTGACCACAAGGGAAAATTTTTTTTTGATGCCTCTCCAAAGTCAATTTTTTCCTGCCTTGGGTAATATTTCTGTGGATTGGTAATGAAATGTCAGACACCAGCAATAAAAGAGGATCAGTAAATAGGTGTAGGTGGAACATCTTAAATGCTTGATTACGCTTTGTAGAAAAAGCCATCTGGGTCTGTGTTTTCAAAGTGATCTAACGAGGGTGCATTTCCTAGTCATGGATAACGTGATCATGGAAATTTACTTTCTCCCTCACCTCTTTTTGTCTGGAAATGCCCTGAACCTCTCTCATAGGCCCTTGCTGATATAAATACTAACTCCTCTATCTAACGGCTTACGCTAGCGAATGTGAACTCTTTCTTGCAAGTCTTCAAATGTTCACTGTAGTTAGGTGACACAAAAGTTTAAGAAAAAGAGTAACGGAACTGCAGGACACAGGGAAAACTATGCAAACAGGCTGAACTTGAGGTGCCCCTTAAAAAATAAAAAATAACCCAACCCTCTTTTTCTATAGTTGGAAAGGGAGAAAAGTGGCCAGTTGAGGAAGACAAAGCCTGAACAAGGATGCAGAATTCTAAGGATGGATCATTACATGCCCAGCCTGGAGGAGTGAAGGGCTTGGGAGAGCAAAGGTGTGGAGGTGAGGTAGAAACTCACATACCAGAATAAGAAGCATCAGGGCTTTGATGACTGATAACACATACATGTTAAAGATTGAGCCAGGTATCAGGGGTGCAGGCTGACTACTAAAAACAAAGGACCCATGGTTCAGAAGGGCCTTTGTCAATGGGAGGGTGACAGAGACCCCACGGCTCTAATTCTGCCACGTAGGCCCTATATTTTGTTGTCAATTTTAACATACTCATATTCATTTTCCGGCTGTCTTACTGAGGGCAGAAGACAATTTTGATTCTTTCCTGGTCTGTCCTAGAGAAACTTTTCTTAAATTCTGCTGCAGGCCAGAACTAGAACTTACAAGATAAAAACAGAGACAATAAAGTTCACTGGGCAGAAAGACGCCTCAGATCATCTCCAAAGATGATTTGCCTTCAAAAATCGAAACCAAAAAGGGTGCCAAGAAAGAAGAAATGTCAAGGAAAATAAATGTTTGTGGTTTATTAATACTCTACATATACATTATCATCAAAATCCTTTCCAAGTTCATTGTTAAGTTCAGAAAGGAGAATGACTCCCTTCCCCTTTGCTGGAATATCATTTTCCTAAACAGGTATTTTCTTCCTGTATAAATCCCAAGTTTGTCCCTGTATACACATGAAAAATATGTATTCCTCATGCTTTTTAAAATTGTCTAAATTAGGTTCCCAGGGTTTTCCCCAGGACTCTAAAGATACCCAGAGAAGGAGACTTCCAGATGATGTAAAATTGGGTACCAAGAAGGCAGACTTTGGATTGCTGGGGTTGACAAGGTGGGAACACACAGCCTCGCGTGATTTCACAGCCCTGCGAAGAGGGACGTAACCCAGCAGCACAGACACCTGTGGACACACACAGGTGATGAGCTGTTTTTATTAAGAGCCACATCTGAGCTTACCTATCAGGGCTGTCAGAGGCACACACGGAATCAATCAGCCCCATATCCAAGGTGCCCTGGAAAAGAACAAAAAGTAAAGAGAATGAGAACCACTAAAGTAGGGTGCACACTATAGTAACACCTCTAGCCCACAGCTCCCCATCACACAGAAAAGGCTCTTTTCTTTTTAACTTCAAAATAGTAGTCATCTATGAGATGACTCCTCTGTTGTGTGAGTACAAATAGCCTCTACATAGGGCAGAATCTATAGCCCATTTATTTTTAAAAATTACGAGTTAATCATTCCCTCATGTCCTTTCAATAATTTATCTCTATGTTTTTAAAAAATTAGTATTTTACTAAACTTTCTACAAATACCTCTACGTTAATTTAATTTACTTTGTTTCTGAAGCAGAGTTTCACTCTGTTGCCCAGGCTGGAGCGCGATGGTGTGATCTTGGCTCACCGCAACCTCTGCCTCCCAGGTTCAAGTGATTCTCGTGCCTCAGCCTTCCAAGTAGCTGGGACTACAGGTGTGGGCCACCACAGCTGGATAATTTTGTGTTTTAGTAGAGATGGGGTCTCGCCATGTTGGCCACACTGGTCTCAAACTCCAGGTGGCCTCAAGTGATCCACCTGCCTTGGCCTCCCAAAGTATTGGGATTACAGGTCTGAGCTCCCTCGCCCGGCCCCCCTTATTCTTAAAACAAGCGCAGTGAACAGTGTTTATAACCTTCTTTCAATAGCACACATTTCCTGATTTTATTGTGTCCTTTGATTAAATTTTACACTTCTTCTCCCAAGAAACTTTATTTCAAGTTTTTCTGATGAGGAAATAAAACGTGATTTCCAAAGTAGGATTTTGTAACTTTGTGCATGTGTCTGGGATAGAGGGAAGACAAAGAATACAATTTAGATTTCGGCCCAGCGCAGTGGCTCATGCCTGTAATCCCAGCACTTTGGGAGACTGAGGCATGCGGATTGCCTGAGCTAAGGAGTTCGAGACCAGCCTGGGCAACATGGTGAAACCCCGTCTCTACTAAAATACAAAAATTAGCCGGGTGTGGCGGCATACGCCTGTAGTCCCAGCTACTCAGGAGGCTGAGGCAGGAGAATTGCTTGAACCTGGAGGTGGAGGTTGCAGTGAGCTGAGATCTCGCCACTGCACTCCAGCCTGGGCGACAGAGCAAGACTCCATCTCAAAAAAAAGGAATACAATCTAGATTTAGATTTCACCGTCCTTTGAAGATTAAGTGTAATGTGTGTTTCCGTGACTTCAGAAAAAGTAGGATTATGTCTTTTGTTCTTTTGGGTTTGAGGCGGGAGAACTGGAAGGTATTACTACTTATAACCTTCTACAATTTATTTGGTTTTGTTGTTTGTTTTTTTAGGAGAGAGGGTCAGGCTGCTGGAGTTCAGTGGCGCAATCATAGCCTCAAATTCTTAGGCTCAAGCAATCCTCCTGCCTCAGCCTGCCAAGCAGCTGTGACTACAGGCACATAACACCACGCCTGGATAATTGTTAATTTTTTTCATAGAGGCAGTGTCTTGCTATGTTTCTCAGGCTGGTCTTGAACTCCTGGCCTCAAGTGATCCACCTCAGCCTCCCAAAGTGCTGGGACTACAGGCATGAGCCACAGTGTCCAACTTCATTTACTGTATTTATTATTGTATTATTATGTTATATTGTACTATTTATTGTATTTATTATTGTATTGATTTTAAACTCAAATGGTCCTGTTTTTCTCCTTAATTATTCTACATTTACCTTTTAAAAAAAAAGACTGTCTGGAAATTCCCAATCTTTCCCTTTTTTACCATCCTGACGCCCTCCCCATCCCTGCCCCCAGACGCCCCAACCCCATCCTAGGTAGTGCTCCCATACCACAGCATTCTGTGGGTTTGCCTGCTCATCATGCATCTCCTGGATCTCCTGGTCTGTGGACGCATGGACCTGACTCAGCACGCTGAACCACTGGCTGTGGGGAAGAGAAAACAACTGTGAAGGAGAGGCCAACCTCGTACTGGCAAAGCAATAAGTGCCCTACTGCACGTAATCTGTGAAAATAACATCTCTAAGCACCTTTGCTTTTAATTTCATTACTTCTTAGGGATAAATGTCGGTTTCATTACCAAAGAATAAAGTGAGAAGAAGGAGATAAAGTACCTGTAAATGCCTTTAAGTGCTCTATTATGTTCTAACTTTAGGTCAATGGACGGCCTTTTCTCCCATAGACCTTTATAGACATTTGACAATGATGAATGAGTTCCTTGAGAAATTAACAGCAAATAATAAAATCCTCAGTTCTACCCCAAATACTTGTATCAAAGATCCTTACTTAAGAAATTATTTATAAACTAGGGAACATTCAGGTGCTTTTTCTGTTTAAAAAATAAATTTCGGCTGGGTGCGGTAGCTCATGCCTGTAATCCCAGCACTTTGGGAGGCCAAGGTGAACGGATCATGAGGTTAGGAGATCAAGAACATCCTGGCTAACATGGTGAAACCCCGTCTCTACTAAAAATACAAACAAACTAGCCGGGCTTGGTGGCGGGCACCTGTGGTCCCAGCTACTCGGGAGGCTGAGGCAGGAGAATGGCGTGAACCCAGGAGGCAGAGCTTGCAGTGAGCTAAGATCCAGCCACTGCACTCCAGCCTGGGCGACAGAGTGAGACTCCGCCTCAAAATAAATAAATAAATAAATAAATAAATAAATAAATAAATAAATAAATAAATAAATTTCAAGGTGAGACGATCAATACAGGTTTAGCATCCACAATCCAAAAACATCTGAAATGCTTCAAAATTCAAAACTTTTTCAGCACCGACATGATGCTCAAAGGAAATGCTCACAGGAACATTCTGAATTTTCAGATTAGGGATGCTTAACCGGTAAGTCTAATGCAAATATTCCAAACTCCAAAAACTGCAACACTTCCAGTCCCAAGCATTTTGGGTAAGGGATACTCAACATGTAATGGAAGAGTATCATATTGGAATGGACACTAGATGTCTATTTAGATGTCTGTCTTTTTTTTTTTTTTTTTTTGAGATGGAGTTTGTCTTGTTGCCCAAGCTGGAGTACAATGGCATGATCTTGGCCACTGCAACCTCTGCCTCCCGGGTTCAAGTGATTCTCCTGCCTCAGCCTCCCAAGTAGCTGGGATTACAGGCGCATGCCACCATGCCCAGCTAATTTTTGGTATTTTTAGTAGAGATGGGGTTTCACCATGTTGGCCAGGCTGGTCTTGAACTCCTGGCCTCAGGTGATCCACCCACCTCAGCCTCCCAAAGTGCTGGGATTACAGGCATGAGCCATTGTGCCTGGTCTAGATGTCTATTTTTTCTATGTATTCTCAGGATGGGGTCTTCAACCACCTAACAGCATTTCTACTCAAGTCAATAAAACCACAGGAGAGTTGGAAATGAAAAATAACTGCTTAAAGTAGAAAACTATTTTGACCAGAGAACTCTTCCATCTTCATTTCAAATGAGTACTCTCACACCCAGCCTCATCACAACCAGAAAATAAAGGAAAACGTGTCTGGGCATGGTGCTCACGCTTGTGATTCCAGCACTTCGGGAGGCCAAGGTGGGAGGATGGCTTCAGCCGTGGAATTTGAAACCAGCCTGGGAAACTTACTGAGGCCCAGTCTCTACAAAAAATAAAAAATTAGCTGGATGTAGTGGTACATGCTTGTAGTCCCAACTACTTGGGAGGCTGAGGCAGGAGTATCACCTGAGCCCAGAAGGCCAAGGCTGCAGTGAGCCATGATCATTCCACGGCACTCCAGCCTGGGTGACAGAGCAGGACTGTGTCTCACAAAAAAACAAATACAAAATGAAACAAAACGAAACAACTCAAGAAAAATCAAGCAGAACAAAGCATCATGAAAATGACCATGAACAAACATGCATCCATCCAGCATTTGCTGACCAACAACGAAATATCAGAGTTATGGAGTATGAAAGAGATGCTAGGGTATCCTCCTGTTCGGGGCGTATAAGACAAAATATATATACACTCCTACCATTCAAGGCAGAGAGGAAAGTAGTTGGTATCCAATGGGATGTTTAAGTGAAAAAATGACACCCATATGTAAAGGTAGGCCAGGCAAATTATTTACAGCAAAGCACTAATATCTATCTCCTGTGCTTCCTAGGAAGAAAAATGTGACTACAAGCTTGAAAAATATTCAACATATCCAACACATATGCATATATAGCTTGTATACAACAAGGGAAAACACTTGAATATAAATTTGCACTATCCATTCTGGTTAACCAAACAGCAAGACTTCATTGCTTTGCTCATCTCAAAAATATCCCAAATTAAACACTGAAAAAGACATACATTCAAGTTGTAGGAATCACACACACAAAGGCATAAAATTTGTTGTACTTTCGATTCTGTCTAGATTATACTCTTAAATTTATAAATTTCTTCTCTTGATTCAAGTATAACTTGGAATCTGAAAAGGAATTTTTTAAAAAAGTGTTCTACTGGTCAGGAGAAAAAGTCCTTGGCTAAAATATTCCAAAGGTTAAATTTAGCAGGTTCATCATGGCATAAAACAGACAGGGCAGCTGCCAAATGCCGGGCCTATAATTCAGCCGAAAAGCTGCAGGCATTCCCTGGGCCACGAACAACCACATGTGGTCTCTAGGAGTCCCAGACAGAATGATGGGCTGTAATTCCAGGTTTGCTTGTTTTTCCAGTTTGTGTTAGAATTTATGGGTCTAAGCAGGGTTTTAGTTTGTTCCCACGGGAAGAATTATTTTCTGTTGTCTTTACTCTTAATGTCGCTACCATGGTATTGTATCAACTCAGAAAGATTCAAAGGGCAAGGGGTAGGGAGGGGTCCTGAGAACACATTAGAAGGTCTTAATGATCTTGGGGCTGAGAACTGAAGAATTCGGCTATTGGATGTTACCCTCATAAATTAAAAGACGTTCTCAGCCGGGCGCGGTGGCTCACGCCTGTAATTCCAGCATTTTGGGAGGCCAAGGCGGGTGGATCACTTGAGGTCAGGAGTTCGAGACCAGACTGAACAACATGGAGAAACCCTGTCTCTACTTAAAATACAAAATTAGCCGGGCGTGGTGGCACATGCCTGTAATCCCAGCTACTCGGGAGGCTGAGGCAGAACTGTGTGAACCCAGAAGGTGGAGATTGCGGTGAGCTGAAATCACACCATTGTACTCCGGCCTGGGCAACAAGAGAGAAAGTCCGTCTCAAAAAAAAAAAAGATTTCTCTAGCATTGCTCAGAGCTGAAGACAGACATCTCCAACATAACCCTGCAGACTCACAAAGTTGCAGGAAGAGACAGGACAGACGCTCCACGGTTTCTGATCCACTAGTGGACCTGTGATGCATCACATTGAAGAGCAAATGCTAAGTCTCCTTAATTTTGTGCTGTGTCTCCTCAGCACTCCAGCATGGAAACCTGAAGTCCAGGAAGTTACAGACAACTTGCCCCAGCCAATGAAGGCCTCCACCCTCTTCTAATCTCAGGCAAAAGTTAAAGCTCCTTAGGAGGAAATGTTTTTAAGAAGTTCAGTGTCCCCGTTCAACAGAATTGAGGTTGCACTGCATTACAAGTGATACTAACTGTCCTCTGTGCCCCAGTCTCCCATTCTACAAAATATGGATGATGGTAATAACTTACGTCTACCTTGCAGGATTCAAGAGAATCAAAAGAGTTAGTATTTATAAAACATTTAGAATACTGCCTGAAATATTTAGGTATGAAACATTTAGAATATTAGCCTGAAATGTAATTGCGATTACTTTTGCACCCAGCTAATAGTAAGTTCTGTGTGAGTACCTCTTCCATTGAATTCTTCAATATTAACATCTTTAAAACCCCCCAATGCCATAGCACTATCAGTTATTAAAACAGCTATCAGTTACTACTCCCTGCCCTTTTGGTCTTTATGCAAACACAAACAATTCACTTTCAAAGCTCAGAAGCTTCCAGAGGGTGGGCTTTCAGCTACATGCAGCTGTGTAATTTACACACGCTACCGGTGACAGTAACAGCCTGAGACAGATGACAACGGGTCTAGTGGCACTGGAGGCTGGAAACCCTGCGCTGTACTTGAATACATTTGCCCAGAGAAAGATTCCCCAAGGGACAAGTACACATCAATTTCTTATGACTCTTGGTTCCTCAACCATCCTAATAGAAAGTCAATTAAAAATTGTCAAGGCCAGCATGGTAAACAGTGCTCTGTGTGACACTCACACCTGTGCACGAGGGAGCAGGATGTGGGTAACACCAAGTCGACAGCGCAAACTCACCTGGCATCTTCTGGGGACTCTGCAATCAGGTGGAAAGTCCTATCGGCCATAATGATGTCGATCCCATTCTCCTTGGTGGTGTTATCTATGATCTCTCTGCAAAGGAGCAAAAGCAACAAATGCACATCAGGAACACCAAAGTCTGAATAACTGAGGAAAGCAATTTCATGAAACCAATGACTAGAGTTAGGAAGTGTCTGTCACTGAAGGAACGGTACACACTTGGCTCTCCATATCTGCGAGTTCAGCATTTGTGGGTTCTGCATCTGTGGATTCAACCAGCAGCAGATCAAAACTAAAAATCCAATTTAAAAAATAATAATACTACAAATTAAAAAACAATACAGTGTAACTACTATTCACAATGCATTTGCGTCATACTAGTTATTGAAGTAATCTAGAGAAGATTTGAAGTGTGTGGGAGAATATGCAGAGGTTACATGCAATGACTACATCATTTTATAGCAGGCACTAGAGCATCTGAGGATTTTGGTGGCTTGCAGCAGGGAGGGGAGTGGTGGTTCTGGAACCCATCACCAGAAGACATGGAGGGACATACAATTGTTTTCCTTTTAGTAATGACGAAGATTCCCTCTAGGGGAATCTTCTAGGTTCTAGGGGGAGCTAGAGGGAGCTAGGGGAACTAGGGGGAGCTAGGGGGAGCTAGGCTCCTCTCTGCTGCCCAGGGAAGAGGCTGCTGGTGTGGCCAGGGATAGCAGGGTTCCCCTGACTTCTCTAGGGGAGAGCCTCTCTCCCCTCACACTGGTCCACCCAATGCCCACCCCTGCTTAGGCCCCAGACAGGCCTGGGGCAGCAGCCCCCACTCCTGCCTGCAACTTCCTTTGGATCCTTTCTCCAATCTACAAAAGCCAACCTTGGCCTTGTGAGCTCCTTCCCTAACTCATCACAGCTCTCTCTCCCAGCTGAAGGCCATGGCTGCTGCATCTGACTCCTGCTTGAGATGTGCATATTATTTCCATGAGGGGTGCTGGGGATGAGGCGCAGGATGTGGGTGTGTCTGATTCTCAATACCATCTTGATCTCATCTGCAACTCTCCCTAAACAACACTAGAGAAATAAAATTGGTGAACCAGGTTAACAAAATCAGGGTAAAACAGCAGCAGATGTTAGGATCAGACCAGAGATAGTAACACGTTTCATGAAGGAGGGTTTGGGGCATAAAGCCAGCTTGCTCTCATAACTAAAGAAGTACAAATGTTCACAATAAAACATGCATTTTATAGCAACAAAACTAAATTAGCCTGGTTAGAAAATAAGTATTATCTGACCTCATAGCTAGAATCACTGAGATGAAATATTTTTTAAAAAATCAAGGTCAGAGCCAGGCGCAGTGGCTCACGCCTGTAATCCCAGCACTTTGGGAGGCTGAGGCGGGCGGATCACTTCGGGTCAGGAGTTTGAGACCAGCCTGGCCAACATGGTGAAATCCCATCTCTACTAAAAATACAAAAATCAGCCAGGCGTGGCAGTGCGCTCCTGTAGTCCCAGCTACCCAGAAGGCTGAGGCAAAAGAATCACTTGAACTTGGGAGGCAGAGGTTGCAGTGAGCCAAGATAGTGCCAGTGCCACTGCACTCCGGTCTCGGTGACAGAGCGAGACTCTGTCTCAAAAAAAAAAAAAATCAAGGTCAGAACTACTGCTGAAATCCCAAGAGGAACAACCAGCTACTACTCTAAGCCTTCTTAACAGAAATCAACACCAACACAAGTGAAGCACTCTTAAACAGAAAGGAAAACTGAATTCAATCACTCTCTAGGTCTAATGACCAATTCACAAGAAATAAATGAGAAAGAGAAACACATTCAAACACATGCCCGTACAGGGTTGGTGAAATGCAGAAACCATGGGATAAGTGAGCTAACATGTTCCATTACAAATAGCAAGCGAAAGAAAGACGGAGGGGGCATCTATAAATTAAAAGAGACTTGAGTGATCTAAAAACCGGTGACAACATCTAGACCTCATTTGGATTCTGACTTGAAGAAAGTAACTGTAAAACCAACCCAAACCAACAAGAACACTACCACCTCCACTTACAAGGAAACTGCAGACCAGGCGCAGTGGCTCACGCCTGTAATCACAGCACTTTGGGAGGGCAAGGTGCGCAGATCACCTGAGGTTAGGAGTTCGAGACCAGCCTGGCCAGTATGGTGAAACCCTGTCTCTACTAAAAATACAAAAATTAGCCAGGCATACTGGTAGGCACCTGTAATCCTAGCTCCTCGGGAGGCTGAGACAGGAGAATTGCTTGAACCGGGGAGGCAGAGGTTGCAGTGAGCCAAAGTTGTGCCACTACACTCCAGCCTAGGCAACAGAGTGAGACTCGGTCTCAAAAAAAATAAAAATAAAAAATAAGGTCACTGCAGAAATCTGAACAATGACTGGAGTTTAGATAATATTAGGAGCTAATATTTTTTTAAAGTGATAATGGTATTGTGATTATATATTAGAATGTTTAAATGCATACTAAATATTTACAGAAGAAATTACATGATAGTGACTTGCTGTAAAAGAAGGTAGTTTGTTGGGGGAGCAGACTGGATAGAACTGTGGATGAAACACTCTTGGCCATGGGTGGATAGCCACCGAAAGCTCTGGAGT
This sequence comes from Rhinopithecus roxellana, assembly GCF_007565055.1. Classification (NCBI taxonomy): domain Eukaryota; kingdom Metazoa; phylum Chordata; class Mammalia; order Primates; family Cercopithecidae; genus Rhinopithecus; species Rhinopithecus roxellana. Next base: position 98,722,886 of record NC_044551.1, read on the forward strand.
AAGTCTGTGTTTTGTTATATTCTTCTACCCACTCTTGCCCATGATTGAAGTTTTCTATAATAATAACTCACTGTTCCTGTTCTATAGGAGGTGACAGAAATGGCTGAATAAGTGCTAACATTTCCATAACTCACTAATTCTGATGAAGCACCTGCGAATAGAGCTTTTATTAAGCAGCATACAAAGTGAGCTGCAAAAGAAATATACTCTGGTGAAATCAATATACTCTGGTGAAATTCAATACTATGCCTCCCTCTCTCTCAGCTTCTTGGTGCTTGCCCCTTCTATGGGATAATTACATAGAAACATCATGGCTGTAATCCCAGCACTTGGGAGACCAAGGCAGGCGGATGGCTTTGAATCCATGAGTTTGAGACCAGCCTGGGCAACATGACGAAACCCTGTCTCTACTAATAATACAAAAAATTAGCCTGGCATGGTGGCACACACCTATAGTCCCAACTACTCGGGAGGCTGAGGTGGGAGGATCACCTGAGCCCAGGAAGTTGAGGCTGCAGTGAGCCAAGATCGTGTCACTGCACTCCAGCCTGGGCAGTGGGAGTGAGACCCTGTCAGTCAATCAATCAAGCCATCTCTAGACAGATGAGGAACATCATGGTATGTGCGGCTGAGAGAAGATGACAGAGGCAACAGAGCCATGCCTTGCTGTGAACACTTGTAGGATTCAGACCCAGGATTCTCACAAGCCCACTCCTGCACCTCATGAACTCCAAAGGGACAGCCTGAAAATATCCAATATTCTGCCGTCTGCAGAGACGTGAGATTTCTCTTACAATCAAATACATAAAAGACTTCCCTCTCCTCATTTAACTTTCCACTTTACAATGAATACTTTTCTGAAGTTGCTGATGCTGGCTGATTAGAAACATTTTACTTTTAAGGCTCCTGACTTCAGGCATTAATTTGATCCCTCAAAGATTATTTTACTACTTTTCTAAGTATTTGAGGTCACTCAGTTTTGAGTGGAGAACGACTACAGGTTATCCCCAAACATGTTTTCAGGCTTAGTATCTAGTTACCCCAGAAAACCAGCTGCCTGTAACTCCTAACAATTTTCTGGAACCATGACTTAGTCTTTAACAAAAATAATAGGCCCTCAACAGTCCAAAGCTTTGGTTCTATAAGGGTGTGGCAGAAAAAGGGGCATGTTGGATTTGAAGACCAGCCCTGTTCCTCTCATTGCTGGGAATGGGGATGGCTAGTATAACCAACACTGGTATAACAGAAGACAAGTGATTCATTTCAGAAAACTCCAGTCTGTCTGCTTTTAATTTAGCTAATTTATCTGCTGGCTACAGCTGGAGCAAGGAATTGAAAGTGATACATTAACCCATAAAAAGACTCAGCCACTTGTTCCAAATTCCCACCATTCTTCCTCCACACATACAATTCCGTTTCCACTGGGCAACTTCCAGGTCCAACTGGCTGGCCATCTTCCAAATGATAGCCACGTGTCTGAGTATAATCACAAAAAGCAAAGCACTCACGGATTAAGTCTTACTTCCCAGTCTCCTAATAATTTAACCCACTAAACTGAATTATCAGGACACCTACTACAGGCTACTGCCACTGCAAGGAACTTGCACAGCGTGGTTCTGTGACCACCAGCATAAACCCCTGAGCAACCCATCGGGCCACAGCCAGGCTTAGCAACCTACTTTGCCGTTCGCACTTCGACGGTGCCCTTGAGCTTCTCCTCGCTGTCGTTTTCAAAGTACATCAGCTTGGACTGGCGGAGGACAAACCAGCGCTTCTTCCAATTTCTCCTGGACAGTGTGGAGGAGCCCCCGCCTTTTTTGTGGAGCCAGCCTTGCTTGAGGGCCTCCTGCTTGGAGCGGAACCACAAGAAGGTTTCATCCTTGAGGACACACCAGCGGCGTTTCCACGAGTTCATCAGGCCACCTGTTCCCCCCAAGATTGGGTAGAGAGGGGTGAAAGCACAGTCAGTCCAATTGGATGACAACAACATGTACAGCAGGGGTTAATGTCTAGCCGAGCTTAGACTCGGCCCCAGCTGCAGCACCACAGAGACCCCTCAGTGGGGAGAGGTACTGCTAGCTCATGTCTAGGGGCACCACACAGACGTCACACCAGCCGGGCTGGATTACACAAGAATCCTTATATTTAAAAGAGCTCCTGCTCACTTAGCTGAGAAAGCTTTGTAAGGAGCCAACAGAAAAGCAAGTAATGAACTGACACTCTAACCCAGGAATAAGTCAAAAGCCAAGGGTGAGAACCAGGTCCCTACGTAAGGATCAGGCTTATCTCCAAATGACCCAGAGAGGGAAAATTATTTTAACATGGTGTCAAAGTTTACCAGTTTCTCTACCCGTTTTTTGGGCCAGGAGCAATGGCTCATGCCTGTAATCCCAGCACTTCGGGAGGCTGAGGAGGGTGAATCACTTGAGGTGAGGAGTTCGAGACCAGCCTGGCCAACAAGGTAAAACCCCATCTCTACTAAAAATACAAAAATTAGCCAGGAGTGGTGGTGCGTGCCTGTAATCCCAGCTACTTGGGAGGCTGAGGCAGGACAACTGCTTGAACCCAGGAGGAGGAGGTTGCAGTGAGCCGAGATTGCGCCACTAGACTCCAGCCTGGGTGACAGAGTGAAACTCCGTCCCAAATAATGAACAGAGTTCACCCATTTCCTTCCATATTTGGTCAATGTGTGAACAAGAATTATCAGTGATTCCAGGGTTGACCGATAAAGTCTAACTTACACAGGTAAAGACAACATGGCTTTTCGGAGAAAAACATCTTTTCAAAGAAAAGCATCCTCTGAAAATGTTTTACCGGTATAAGACTGAGACTATGAAAAAAAAAAGCAAGAGTACAAACTACACTAAGATTTGAACTTAAATATACAGATGTTACTTTTCATAGGATAAAAAAAATCTTTCTATGCTCTTCTGGGAGGGTAATTTTGTATTCCAGATTCCCCAACCTGCTCAAGATCAACATCTTACACACATCTGTTATTATAAGATTGTCCACACATTATTTTCTTTTGACCAACCAGTAATGAAATAAGGGACATTTAAACATGGGATATTTAAAGTAAGCATAAACGAAGTGTTTTTCTCTTATGCGTTCAGTGTGTGAAAACCAGACAGTGCACTTGCTTCACTGAACTTTCTGGACTCCTCTCCCTCCTTTTGTCCAAGAGGTCCCTGCTCATTTAGCTGAGACATCTTTGGTAATTGTGCCAAGCTGCAGAGCTGTGTCCTAACATACGGTAAACTTGCCAAGGGCTACCAGAAAGAAATATTATTAGTGTTTTGATTTGTGACTTTAATCTGGGTTTCTCAAAACAAGTCCGGAGGAAAACTGTGTAAAGGTATTCTATGATCTTGTTGTTAAATGATAAAGCTTATTCACAGTTGTTTCGAAGATTAAAACACTCATCACAACAGCCCTCACCATTAGTTTATTTAATCTGTCGTTCTGTTATCGATAGCACTCACTCTTGGCCCTCCCTTTGCAATTCCAGGCCGTCTCTTGAAAATTCATCATTTAGATAATCTACTTAATGCTATAATTTCCCAACTGCAAACACCTTTAGTAGGTTATTTGGTTGTGAAAACTCATTTACGCCCATAAAATACAAACTGGTGATTAGATTTTCTTTCTCATTCATTGGTTGCTCTGAAACTTTTTGGCTCTGTTTTAATTAAAAGTTTTATTAAATATTAAATGATGCTGCATTTACACAGTAGCTTTATTAAGAGATGCTGAAAACTCACCCAGTTAACTTCTTTGACCCTGATTTTAATACTTTGAATGTGTCTTTACTTTTTTCCTACTCTTACTGGTTTTAATCCAGTAACTGTATAATAAATCAATGCTGGCCGGGCGCAGTGGCTCAAGCCTGTAATCCCAGCACTTTGGGAGGCCGAGACGGGCGGATCACGAGGTCAAGAGATCGAGACCTTCCTGGCTAACATGGTGAAACCCCGTCTCTACTAAAAAAATACAAAAAAACTAGCCGGGCGTGGTGGTGGGCACCTGTAGTCCCAGCTACTCGGGAGGCTGAGGCAGGAGAATGGCATAAACCCAGGAGGCGGAGCTTGCAGTGAGCTGAGATCCGGCCACTGCACTCCAGCCTGGGCGACAGAGCGAGACTCTGTCTCAAAAAATAAAATCAATCAATCAATGCTGCCGGGCGTGGCGTCTCACGCCTATAATCCCAGCACTTTGGGAGGCTGCGGTGGGTGGATCACAAGTCTAAGAGTTCAAGACCAGCCTGGCCAACATGGTGAAACCCTGTCTCTACTCAAAATACAAAAATTAGTCAGGCGTGGTGGTGTGTGCCTGTAATCCCAGTTACTCAGGAGGCTGAGCCAGAAGAATGGCTTGAAGCTGGGAGGCGGTGGTTGTGGTGAGCCAAGATCACGCCACTGCACTCCAACTTGGGCAACAGAGCGAGACTCTGTCTAAAAAAAAAAAGCCACATATTAAAAATAAGAGGAATATTGAAAAGAATTTTCAAATTAACTTAGGGAATTAAAAACTGAGGAATGGGAATTATATGTTAGTAAAAACAGTTAAGATGATTTCTAACTGAGAAAATCTTAAGATGCTATGATTAAATACTTGTTGGATCATTAGGTTCTGATTTGCGATGACATTTTTTCCTTTGTCAGATGTTCCAGTGCTGGCTACATCACCCTCTCTGTTTTTCATTCCAACAGTCCTACTGAAGTCCACATCAACCAGTGATTCTGGACAACAGAAAAGTCTCCCCTAAATCAAACCTTCTGGGGCTTTCATAAGCACTGTGAGGCTCCAAAGCTGAAGATGGCAGAACTCTGAAAGGCAAATGACTGACAGTCGTCACTAGACCCATGTTTTCTAAAAGGAGCAGGTGAAGCAAAAAAGGAATCCAACAAAGCCGCAAGTGAAGAAAACAGAAAAAAAATATCAAAGACAACAAAAGAAAAAGACATGGAAGAAAAGGTAAAGAAGCTAATAGAGAAGCACAGGAAGAAAGAAGGGAAAACGGAATAAAAGGGTTTTCATGGCTGGGCACAGTGGCTCACTCCAGTAATCCCAGCACTGTGGGAGGCTGAGGTGGGCAGATCACAAGGTCAGGAGTTCGAGACCAGCCTGGCCGACATGGTGAAACCCCGTCTCTACTAAAAATACAAAAATTAGCCGGGCTTTGGTGCATGCCTGTAATCCCAGCTACTCAGGGGGCGGAGGCAGGAGAATCACTTGAACCCATGAGTGCAGTGCCATTGTACTCCAGCCTGGGCAAGAGCAAGATCCTGTCTAAAAAAAAATGGTTGTCATGGTGGGGAAGACGAAAAAAAGAAAATGTAAACGTAAACAAAGAAAGACGGCAGTAAAAAGGAAAGTGAAGAAAAGGGAGGGAGAAGATACATTTAAAAATCAAAGATGGGAAAAAGCAGGAAGAGGAGACCTGGGGAGGAAGGTTCTCATATCCCTGCCCATCCCCACGTTCTCGACTCTCTCCCCTCTCCCGTCTAGGTCCATGCGAGAAACAGGACGGTCCCTTCTTTTTAACCATCCACGTAAAACTCCTGCCAAAAACTGGTGATGATTATGGTTTCTTATTATCCCTGTCACTGAGTTCCAAGTCACAGTCAAGAACAGGAATAAAGCATAAACACAAGGTCCCAATTAAATAATTATCTGGCCAGGCATGGTGGCTCATGCCTACAATTCCTGCACTTTGGGAGGCCAAGGTGGGAGGATTGCTTGAGGTCAAGAGTTGGAGACCAGCCTGGGCAACATAGTGAGATTCCCTCTCTATAAAAAATTAGCCTGGCATGATGGTGTGCACCTGCAGTCCTAGCTTCTATGAAGGCTGAGGTGGGAAGACGGCTTTAGCCTGAGTTTGAGGCTGCAGTAAGCCATGACCACACCAGGGCCCTCTAGCTTAGGTAACAGAGCAAGACCCTGTCTTAAATAAATAAATAAATAAATAAATAAATAAATACTAAATAATTTTCCTAGTGTGCCTCAAGGCCCCTAGGTGTTAAGGTTCAGCAAAGTATGTTCAAAGGTTAATAACAATCAAAGCATACAATGCAAATGCTCATCATGAAGTACGTATGGTGAGCAATTCAAGCGGGCTGTGGCCCTCAGTGAGCTCTTCACTTTCCCCCATGTATAGCACATCCTTCTAGGCTCTCTAATATCCCTGGCAGGAGATATTAGAATGAAAACATGCAGTTTATCATTAGAATGGGTCTCCACCAATTCCAGCAGCAGCAGCAGCAGCAGCAACACACACATTGGTTTGTGTGTCTGTGTATGTGAGAGAGAGAGCAATGAGACTGAGACAGAGAGGAAGACAGTGAAAGAGAAAGTGGGAGAGAGAGGGAGAGAAAATAGAAGAATGAACAAAGAGCTAAGAAAGGAAAAAAGAGACGGGGACAGACAGAGGGGAGAAGGACTGATAATGGAGGCAGTGGTTGCAAATGCTTTGTGCTGCCACTCTGCAGCAAACCAGGGGAGTCACGACTGTGTTCACGCTGGTAGGACCACACCACCCACGTCACACCAACATAACAAGGCGTCCCTTCATTCATCTAGGTGGCCCAACACCAAGGTACGGGTAGGTAGAATGACTTTCCCAGTCCCCATCCATCAGCCCAGATACAGTAACACCTCCGATATTTACCACCCCCATCCATCAGCCCGGATAAAATAGCACCTCGCTCTCCCGCTAACCCAGACTCCATGGCAGCTGCAGTCATTACCTTTCATGTACAGAAAGCTGTGGAAATATGGCAGAGTGACACAGCTGTACACAGAGTCACGCCGGTACGAGAGCTCATCGTCTGTATCAAACCTGGAGTCAAAGTCCTCTTCACTATCTTCAAACTGGACCGAGAGAGAGAGAAGCCAGTGGTGAGGGAAAAGGCCACAAAGCAAGCCACTAAAACACCCAGCATGTATCATCATTGAAAAAATTAAAAAATACAACTACTCGAGAGGCTGAGGCAGGAGAATCACTCGAAATCAGGAGGCAGTGACTGCAGTGAGACGAGATCGCGCCACTGCACTCCAGCCTGGGCGACAGAGCGAGACTCTGTCTCAAAAAAAAAAAAAAAGAAAAAAGAAAGAAGAAAAAAATAACTGACAAGCAACACGCCTGATTTACGGTAGCACACAAATAATTCAGAATTAAAAATATCAACTTTTAAGGTCGAATGGTCAGTTGAATTGATACATGAAAGACAAGATATACTTGAATCCAAAGGCTATCTGCCCTAAAATTAACCATGTTTTTTAAGGCTATAATTTTAATCAAACCATGCAAAACTTAACCCCCTTTGAATTACTATGTTAAATACATTTTCAAATCTTTGAAAGTCAACAGAACATTCAATGCATGACCAAAATGACAAAATAAAAGTAAACTACAGATAAATCCAGAAACTGGAAAGAGTACATTTGAGCCCTGCAGCTTCTTCCTTTACACTCGCTATAAGAAATAACATCATGTGGTTTGGATTGTGAAGTCACTGTAAGGAAAGTTTGCCAATTCATCCCCGGTAAGTCTTGTTCCAGTTTAGGGTGTATCTTATTTCCTCACGCACCATGGCAAAGCTAAAAAAGTTCCATTCAAATTGTAAAAAAAGGGAAGGAAGAAATAAAATAAACAGAAGTTCCATTTAAAAAGACAGTTTTCGACCAGGCATGGTGCCTCACGCCCGTAATCCCAGCACTTTGGGGGTCCGAGGCAAGTGGATCACCTGAGGTCAAGAGTTCAAGATCAGCCTGGCCAACATGGTAAAACCCCATCTCAACTAAAAATACAAAAATTAGCTAGGTGTGCTGGCGGGCACCTGTAATCCCAGCTACTCAGGAGACTGAGACAGGAGAATTGCTTGAACCCAGGAAGAGGGGATTGCAGTGAGCTGAGATTGTGCCAGTGCACTCCAGCCTGGGCAACAGAGCAAGACTCCATCTCAAAAACAACAACAACAACAACAACAACACAAATAAATAAATAAATAGCCAGTTTTCCCAGGTTTTGGGCCCACAGTTCAGCTCTGGGGCTTTGTGCTAAACCCAAAACAGGCACATGAAAATTCCACTTACAAATGCAATTGGCTTATGGAATAAGAAAAAGGTTTAAGATGATCTCTAAGACCATGACTCTGCAATCTTTTTTTTTTTTTTTGAGACGGAGTCTCGCTCTGTGGCCCAGGCTGGAGTGCAGTGGCCGGATGTCAGCTCACTGCAAGCTCCGCCTCCCGGGTTTACGCCATTCTCCAGCCTCAGCCTCCCGAGTAGCTGGGACTACAGGCGCCCGCCACCTTGCCCGGCTAGTTTTTTGTATTTTTTAGTAGAGACGGGGTTTCACCGTGTTAGCCAGGATGGTCTTGATCTCCTGACCTCGTGATCCGCCCGCCTCGGCCTCCCAAAGTGCTGGGATTACAGGCTTGAGCCACCACGAACGGCCAACTCTGCAATCTTTGCACGGATATCCTATGGGTATCTTCATTCAACTTGAGGATGCCACGGGGTGGGTGTGACTGGCCACCCATTTATTTTTTTATTTTTTTATTTTTATTTTTTTTATTATACTTTAAGTTCTAGGGTACATGTGCACAACGTGCAGATTTGTTACATATCTATACACGTGCCATGTTGGTGTGCTGCACCCATTAACTCGTCATTTGCATTAGGTATATCTCCTAATGCTATCCCTCCCCCTACCCCCTCCCCACAATAGGACCCGGTGTGTGATGCTCCCCTTCCTGTGTCCAAGTGATCTCATTGTTCCCGGCCACCCATTTCACTGGAACATGCCAGGTAGGTACTCACCGAGGACTGCGCCCCCTCAGAGCTGAACCGGTAGGCACCTGAGCTGTTGTAGGTCCCCATAGAGCAGCGGTAGTCGGGGGACCACTGGCTGCCATAGGAGTTGGAGAAGGTCACGCTGCTGCCGGAAGTGATGGCACCATCCTCATAGTCATCCTGGTCGTAGTCGTAGTCGCCGTCTGGGGAGGGGAGGTCCCCGGCGTTCTGGGGCATGCAGTAGGTGGACTCGCCGCTGGAGGAGTTGTGCAGGCTCCCGGAGTCCTGCACTGACGGGGTGAGCAGCACTGTGCTGTCCGCGCTGGGGCTGGTGGGCACCACCGTGTCGTTCATGTATGGGTCCTCCTCTGAAGAGTCGTCGCTGGTCCGGATGCCACTCGTTCGCTGGTCTGAGTGGCCGTGCTCGCTGGGGTTAGGGGAGTCCTTGAAGGCGTCGTCGTCGGCTTCGAAGCCCTCGTCGACCTCCTCCTCTGGGTAGGGCTGGCTGAAGTTGAAGTTGGGCTTCTCCTCGCATGCGCTCTCGGCCAGCTCACTGGAAAATTCGCTTCCCACAGACAAGGACCGCTCGATATTCCGGACACACTCGTCTATCTCGTCGAAATTGAGGGACTCGAGGAACTCCTGGGCCGCCCTGCACGCTTCCTCCTCCAGCCTGCGGAGCTCCTGGTCCCGCCGCTGCTGCAGCTTCTGCAGGGAGGCCTCGGTCAGCGACAGCTCCTGCTGCTCCTTCATGCGCTGCAGGTCCTCGATTTCTTTCTCCAGACGGAGGATCTCTTCCACCTGCTTGTTTTCCTTCTGTTTCTCCAGTTCACGGGTCAGTTCAGCTTCCTTCTGGCTCTTCTGCAAGGCTTCGAGTTCTTGCTGCTTCCTCGTTTCTTCTTCCTGAACAGAAGTAGAAGGGAGATTTCAGAAGGCTTCAGTACAGAAGTCCAAGCATGGCTCCTGCTTTGCAACCAGGATGAAATGTGGTCATTACGAGTTGGACTGTGTCCCCATAAAGTCTATAGGTTGAAGTCCTAACCCCCAATACTGCAGAATGTGACTGCATTTGGAGATATGGCTTTTAAAGAGGTGACTAAGTTAAAATGAGGTCACTAGGGTGGGCCCTAATCCGAGCTGACTGGTGTCCTTTTGGGAACAGGAGACTAGGTCACACAGAGCAAAAAGGCTGCGTGAAGACACACTGCAAAGACGGCCACCGGCAAGCCAAGGGGAGGGGCCTGAGAAGAAATCAAACCTAAGGATACCTTGATCTTGCAGTTCCGGCTCCAGAGCTGGGAGAAAATCAGTTTCCACTGTTCAATCCACCAGTCTGTGGTCTTTTGGCTATGGTAGGCCTAGCAAACTAACAAGCTGGTTATACTGATTTAGAGAAATTATACTCTTGTGATGCACACTAAAACCTCAGCCTTCACTACGCTTTACCCAACTGTAATGGCTCAGAAACTGCATCATAAACACATCCTCTCAAATTGGTCTTCCTATTATCTTTCTACTTTAATTCGGTTTTGAATCCTAGAGTCCAAGCGTTAGAAGTGGGAAGGAAGTAGAAACACGAGAGGCTAAGTCGTCACTGCACTCATTACCTGCTGGGCGCGGAGCTCGGCTTCTCTTCGCTGTCTCTCTCTTTCTCTAAAAATAGTAAAGAAAAAGTGAAAATCAACAACAATAACCCTAGAACCACTTTTCAGAGAGATCTACCTTTTTAAAACAGCTTTGCCAAAGACAGAAAGCATGAAAACCAGAGCCCCCTTCCTCTGGCCGTGGACTTATTCTGTGTATGAATAAAAATATTCACAGAACTGGGTCTTTCATGCTGCCAAGGAATTTTATATTCTAGCCACCAAGAGTTACTGTTTCAAATTGTAGGTTCTGGGGCATCTGCTGGGATTTCTGGCTGCACAGACAGATACCAAGCATAGCACTCAAAATGTATTCTTTTGTTTCATCCCAGCAAGAAAGGTACTGTACCTTTCCTCTTCCTCCCGTTTCTTTTCTTCCTCTTCCTGTTTCTTCTTTTCTTCTTGCTCCCTTTTCTCTGCCAGCAATTGTCTGTAAACTCTACGAGCAATCTGACCTCTGAGTTGCTTCTGGAAAACTATGGCTGCCTTTTTCAGGTGCAAAAATCTCCTCCTCAGAAGGAATGCTCTGTAATTCTTCTGTATTATCACCACACAATAAAGGACCTTTCTGTATTGTTTTCTGAAAATGAAAGAAAACAAGGGAATCAGCATTGAAGTAATGAGGCTTTGAGCTATTCAAATGAGCTCACATGAAGACTACAAGACAAAAGAGGACCCAGTTTCAGAATGATAGTCTCATTATGGAAACTGGAGAGAACAAGGAGGCCCCTTTGGTCAAAACAAAACAGAAGAAAAACAAAGAAATACTAACAAACAAAACTAAAGTAAGAAGCCTATCACTATCTTGGCTAAATAAACACATAACCAACCCCTCATGTTGACTTTAAGTAATTTTGGCAGAAAGTTGGGTAAATAGTTCCCAAAGAAATCTGATATATTCTCCTGTTCATATAAAAAAAAATCATCACAGCAGGACAGCTTTGTACTTCAGAAAATGTAACATGTAGCGTTTCACAGGCACAACGGACGGGACTAAAATGCACATGAAGAGAAGTTGCCTCAGGCCAGGTGCAGTGGCTCACGCCTGTAATCCCAGCACTTTGGGAGGCTGAGGCGGGCAGACAGATCACGAAGGTCAAGAGATTGAGATCATCCTGGTCAACATCGTGAAACCCCGTCTCTAAAAATACAAAACTTAGCTGGGCGTGGTGGCACACACCTATAGTCCCAGCTACTTGGGAGGCTGAGGCAGGAGAATCACTTGGAACGTGGGAGGTGGAGGTTGCAGTGGGCCGAGATTGCGCCATTATACTCCAGCCTGGTGACAGAGCCAGACTCTGTCTCAAAAAAAAACAACAACAAAAGAAGTCACCTCATTCCTCAAACAGCTGGAGGATGGGTCTCTGTAGCCAAAATGGTAACACTAAGGTGAACAGCCAAGCTGCTGTGGCTTCAAGACCTGATGCAGAGGAAGTAGGTAAACAAATTAAATATCAGTAGAAGGCTGGGCACAATGGCTCACACCTGTAATCCCAGCACGTTGTCAGCCGGGAGGATCCCATGAGCCCAGGAGTTTGAGACCCTCCTGGGCAACATGGAGCGACCCATCTCTAAAAAAAAAAATTTTTTTTTTTTTTAAATTAGCCAGTCATGGTGGTGTGTGCCTGTAGTCCCAACTACTTGGGAGTCTGAGGTGGGAGAACTGCTTGAGCCCAGGAGGTCAAGGCTGCAATGAGCCATGATCGTGCCACCGCACTCTAGCCTCAGAGACAGAGTGAGACCCTGTCTCAAATAAATAAATAGATCTCAGTAGAGTTCCCTGATGTTACTGTTCTTTCTACCTGAGATGTCAAAAAGTGCAGAGCTCCCTTTCCTACTTGCTGCCCAGGTCAGGATAGCTAGGTTTCAGGAGTGGCTGCTTAGGAGGCCTGACCTGAGGCTCCCCTCAATTCGAAAACCTCAGGCCACTCCACTGCAACACACTGGGAAGGAAGGACCCCCTCATGGAGCTTACTGCCTTCTCCCCTCAGCGTGGGGTTCTTACCGTGCCAAGAAGCCCAAGACATGGGCCCGAATCACCATGGCCGCATGGCTCACTTCCTCCTCCCTCCGTTTCTCCAGTTTCTGTTCCAAGGATTCTCGAAGAAAGACCTGCTCAGGAGGGAGTCACATGTCAGAAGCAAAGAACGTGGCCAGCAGAAGGAAGGCATTTCTGCGTCTGAGATATCTTCTGGGGTTAAGGCTTTTTTCTCTAAGTTTGCTCCACCACATGGCCATGCTTTCTAGAACAGTGGTTTTTAAAGATTTCACCTGTCATGGGCTAAAACACTTGCAAAATCCGATAAAGATATATTACAAGGAAAAACAAAAATGCTGCATAAAAATACAAGTCCCTTTTATGGTTATTGTTACTAGATTCAACAGGCATAAGAGGACTACCAAATTGCTATCTAAGCTTCTAAACACTTAACACATCATGGGCCGGGACAAATAGTTCATGGACCAGCATTGGTCACTACACTGAGTCTATGTAATATGATTCAGAGATACAGAAAGCAGAGGAAGGAAAGGAGGAAGGGAGGGAAGCCAGGAAATTTCTAAAACGTTATTTTGCTTTCATGTGGAAATCCTCTCTTTATGCCAGCCATGTGATTATAATCAGAGTATCTTGGCTTCAAAAACTTAAATGCACTCAAAATATTGACGTTAAGAACATAATTCTGAAAACTGAGTTTAAAATGAGAACTGAATTATTTCAGCTACATCTCAGTTCGGCTATCACAAGCACAGCAGACCCGGGACTAAATAAATTGGAGCTGTTTGCTTGCCTATTTCTGAGAATGGACACTTTCATCCTCTGCTTATCAAACACGTGTGTCAGGTAATTGGCACTTTGTATCAGAATTCCTAGTTTTTGAAAAGATATGAAAATATCAGGACCTTCTCTTGATAAAGTAGCTTTTAATTTTGCCATTTCAGATGTAACACATGCATAAGAAATTTTGAATGACTCCCTAAAACAACCAGTATCAAACATTTTCATGTTTTTTTGTTAACAGTCCACACAGATGCAGTTTGGTGTCTCCACAATTTTTTACTTTATACTTCCATGAGTCATTCTGGCCTAAACTGGTGCATCATGTTCTCCCAATGGCACATTTTTCCAGGGTCTCTGCTCTGTGTCCTCCGTGACATTTGGGCAAAAAAGCAAATAAAGAGTCCTAGCACCTTGTGACTCACAGCCGTACCTATTCCTGCTCTGGGTAAAACTCCGTCACAAATCATTCTCCTAGGAAAGCTCTCCATACAATCCTCTTCTTATAATACGATTAATATATTCTGTTGGCCGGGTGCAGTGGCTGACCCCAGTAATCCCAGCACTTTGGGAGGCCGAGGCAGGTGGTTCACCTGAGGTCAGGAGTTGGAGACCAGCCTAGTCAACACGCGGAAATCCTGCCTTTACTAAAAATACAAAAACTCAGCCAGGCGTGGTGGCAGGTGCCTGTAATCCCAACTACTTGGGAGGCTGAGGCAGAAGAATAGCTTGAACCTGGGGGGCGGAGGTTGCAGTGAGCCAAGACTGTGCCGCTGCACTCCAGCCTGAGCAACAGAGTGAGACTCTGTCTCAAAAAAAGCGACATATATACATATATACACACACATACATATACACACACACTCATACATACTCATATATACACATATACTCATATACACATATATACACATATACATACTCATATATATGAGAATATGTGTGTGTATATATATATATATTCTGTTGGTGCAGAAGCTACAATTATCAAGTTTGTTGGATGTGATCATCATTAAAGATGTTCAGAAATACAGAATTCCCTGTACATATCAAAACCATGTAGCAAAAGCAGTTTTCATCAAGACTGGACTTTAAGGAAGTATTTCAACTTCTCTTTGAGATTTTTGTTTGGTATTATATAACTTACTCTAATGATTTTGCTCTTAGGAGTGCTTAAAAGGAAAAGTAATAGCCAAACCTTGGGGAAGGGGGTGGTGGTTACGAAAGACAAAAGTGTCAGTTCTCATGAGCCACACAGCGATGACACGAACAAGTGGAAAACTTTATGAAGGAACAAAGGTCTTCTCCACCATTGGAAGTCAAAAGAAATGTCTTGGTTAGAATCAGAATCAGACAAACACTTGCTTTAGTTTTCAGTCCATTAAAAAGACAGCTCTCAAAATAAATATATAAATAGATTTTTTAAAAAGACAGCTTTCTTTCCCTGCCTATTAAATTATTCTTCCGCATCTTTATTTACATTCTCCTTCACCAACCTAAAGGGCAAACAAATGGAGAAAATGCTTTTAGGGACCTGTCAGTTTCATGAAGAACATGAACCCTGAATTTAGACAATGACAGAAGGAAAGTGATAGGTTTGGCTGTGTCCCCACTCAAATCTCATCTTGAATTGTAGCTCCCATAATTCCCATGTGTCATGGGAGGGACCTGGTGGGAGGTAATTGGATCATGGGGGTGGGTCTTTCCCATGCTGTCCTCATGACAGTAAGTCTCACGAGATCTGATGGTTTTAAAAAGGGGAGTTGCGCTGCACACGCTCTCTTGCCTGCTGCCATGTAGGATGTGCCTTTACTCTTCCTTCATCTTCGGCCATGATCATGAGGCCTCCCCAGCCATGTGGAACTGTGAGTCCATCAAACCTCTTTTTTTAATAAATTACCCAGTCTCAGTTATGTCTTTATTCGCAGTGTGAGAACAGACTAATACAGAAACTGTTTATGTGAGCCCTTGTGTCACCTTGCCATGTTCCCAGGACTCAGCCAAGACCAAGTTGGCACAACCTACTGACTGGGAATATGGCATCAAAGCAGGCACCAAAGCAGCTGAGCAAAGGGCAGTGCCCACTCAGGCGCTGCTTGGCTGAACTTGACTCAATATCCAACAGGAACCCTTTCACGTGGCTCTTTTTCACCTTTATCTTCTTAGGTAGCTTAAGATCCTGTAGGTTATTCCAGTACACTGTCTTTATAAAAATACCTCCCGCAGGCCTCACTGACATAGAACTGAAGAATAAAAGTCTGACACTGAAGTCCAGAGGGTCAGAAAAGTAAAAGTCTTGAGTCTTAAGGAATCCTTGAGGCAGTGAGGAAAACCAAAACCAGGAAGGAGAGGGACCAACTGCCCACCTCAGGCACCATAAACGCAGCTGTTCAGCAGGAAAATAAATTGCAATCTCCTCCCCACGGGCTGTGCCATGGAGAATCCAACAGGCCACCTCGATTCCTAGTAATGCTTCCCCAGTCCTCTAGGTAAGAATGCTTGCCTTACAAGAACAAACATGTTTTAGATAAGCCAGCCAGTTCAGACATGGGGCCACGTCTAATTCGCTGCCTTCGACACTGGTCACACTCGCCTGTTGTGTATGGCAGACATTCCTTTACCAGAAGACCAGAAGTTCATTAGAGGTTTGAGGCTTTAAATACAAAGACCTTCTGACAGCAACACACCAAAACACCTGCTCTCCAACATGTAAATCAAATACTGGTCAAGATCAAAGCTATCAAGAGGGCACAATTCAAATCCTTTGATGTTTACATTTACTTCCTAACGTGTCTATGGAAAAATACACTTCCATCCAACTTCTACTCCCAACTTTTCACCGATTAAAACTGAACTCCTCTTTAAAAACTTCTTCTTGAATACTTCCTTGATCATTTCAATCCATAGGGATCTCTCTCCTGAAGAAGCTGTTTTCTTGCTCCTTTAAAAAGATTGTACTGCATGATTTAATTCATCCACTGTGTGTGAATATCATATCTCCCAACATAGCAAACTGAGGACAACGCCCATGTCTCTGTGTCCCCTATGCTACACTATGTCCAAAGCCTGCCTTGGGCCTGATTTCCATAATGAAGTGAAGTTGAATTAGTACTTGGAGCCCAGAAGAGATTGTTAATGGCTAGGGTGAATTTTAATGATCTCTAATGTCACTCCCCTGTAGAAGGCAGTGAGGTGACTCGTTTATAGAGAATGCAATTTCTTTTTGTTTTTGAGACAAGGTCTCACTCTGTGGCCCAGGCTGGAGTGCAGTGGCATGATCAGGGCTCACTGCAGTCTTGACCTCCTGGGTTCTAGCAATCTTCGCACCCTAGCCACGCGAGTAGCTGGGACTATAGGCACATGCCACCACGCCTGGCTAATTTTTCTGAATTTTAGTAGAGAAAAGGTCTTGCTATGTTTTCCAGGCTGGTCTCAGACTCCTGGGCTCAAGCGATCCTTCTGCCTCAGCCTCCCAAAGTGCTGGAGTTACAAGCGTGAGCCACTGTGCCTGGCCTGCAATTTCCTTTTGATTAAACAAAATCAGAGCAGATTATTATATTGCACTGCCAAGAGCTCCACTTGAGCCATTTTCTTCAGAAAGTTTTCCTAAGTAAATAAATGTATGACATCCTGTGTCATCTCTTACAGTTTTTCAGCACTTCATAGACACTGATTAAGCTCAGCACTGTGTAAAATGAACAATCAGCTCTACATGCTCTACTGGGTGATCGCACAGAAGCCAACAGCAAGACAGCAGGACAGCATATGAAGTCTACATCACGGCTAAGAAGAGGATGACCTGGGACAACAGAGGAGGGGGCTTACCCCAGCTGTAGGGTACACTGAGGAATGTCCAAAAAGGAGTCCTTTCGAAGTCTACATCAAAGCTAAGACCTAAAGATGAGTTGGCTACAGAAGGAATGGAGAGTAAGATTCTAGGCAGACAGACCTATCACCTGCGGGGAGCACACCCTCCCAGTGGGTTACACCCCTCTTTCATCTTCCTGAGTGAGGGTGCAATCTGGGACTTGCTTCTAGCCAGTAGACCGCAGCAAAGGTGATGGGATGTCACTTCCGTGAAAACATTATATCATATAACACTCTGTCCTAAGCTGGAGCATGGGGCTATCCTGCTGGCCTGAAAGAATTGAGCTGCCATGTCGTGAGGGGGCCATGTGGCAAGGAACTTTGGGGGCTTCTAGGAGCTGCGAGTGGTTCCCAGCCAACAACTAGAAAGAAAACAGGGACTTCAGTCCTACAAAAACACAGGAAAATGAATTTTGCCAATGACCAAGTGAGCCTGGAAGACGCCCTGAGGTCCAGAAAGGAACAAAGCCACAAGATACAGGGAATGCAGGCTTGGGGGACCCTAATCAGAGGACCCAGCTCAGACCCTTAGATACTATGAGATAATCAATGTGTGTTGTTAAAGCCACAAAGTTTGCAGTAATGTATTACAGAGCAATAGCTAGCTCATGTGATTATCTCTGCATGCCATCTCTACCCTATTTTGTGTTTGTATCTTAAATCCCCCACCAGTAAAACATTCCCCTAGAGCAGGGAGGTCAGTCCATCATGACTTTCCCTTGCTGAATGGCCAGGAGGTGATGCCTAAGTACTTGTCATCAATCTCACATCAGTCAAACCGCAAGACATACGTCTGTCTCTCCCCGCTTTCTCCCTCTTTCCTTTCCTCTTTTTATAAAGCAAAGAAACTCCTAAATTAAAAATAGCATACTACGAGTGGAAGCTTTAAAATATTTCTGACATTGCACTGCTGTGTGTAAGGGCAGAAGGATCGGAAATGAGGATTCGTTCTTCGAGGACACGTGTCCTCAGCTGCCTGCATTTCTGTGTCGAGTCACATTGCTGTCTCTCCCATGTGACAAGTCATTGGAGGTGGGTGGGGAATGAGAGTGGAAGCCAAACAAGGTTCTTGGCAGTTCCTTGATCCAGAAAGAAGAAGTCATACAACAAATTTTATGACCAATTTTTTATGTTCAGGCCAGACTGCCCACTACTCTGCTCCTATCTGGAAAAGGGGGTTAAGGAGCCTCTGCCCCAACGGCATCTTCAAAAGCAGATTTTCCTTTTCGCTTTTTGGACTGAGTTTTTGACAACCGAAAGGATTTCAGACTGGCTACTGATCTCTTGCTCCGTCGCTGCTCTGGTTGCAGGGATAAAAGCCAATATTTGAATTAGAGAAAGTTAGAAGGGTCTGGGGTATCGCTTCTTAGACACTGGGGGCTGCCTCATACTTCCAAAGCACTGCTGCTTGTCTGCCAACATTTGTTGACTGCCTGAACAAATATACACACACACAAACAATTAGGATGAGATGTTTCAATGCGTTCTCTAATAAAACAGAATCCCTGTCAAGTCAAGGACTTCAAATAAAATAGTAACTGTTCGGGAGACAAAATGTTACGGTAGGCATGACAACAGGAGTATCCTCCTAATGTGAAAGAACAATTGTGTAGCAGTGTCACAGAGCCCTAAACCCCGTGAGCATCACCCCGAGATCTGTCGGGGATTCGTCGGGAGCTGCTCTTTTTCTGCAACGTACCTTCGTCTTCCCCAGCTGCCACTCGCTATTGGAGGCATCGTAGAGCTGCAGCAGGCTCGTACACTTCCCTCGGACGTCCTCAGGCAGAGCCAGATTCCTCATCAGCACTTTATACCTGCAACGTAAAGACACACAGAGTCACCTTCTGCGATGGTTCCCAGTTTTCTCTAATCCCTTTGAAAAGAAAGAGAATCCAATTCAGCTCCCTCTTGCCTTTTGTAAAAGTCCTGAAAGGGTCTTCGGACCGCATAGCCAGCTTTGCGGATTCTCACAGTCTCCAGCATCCCTGAGTACCGCAGCTGGTTCAGCACAACTGCCTGGTCAAACTGGTCTGGCATCTAAACCATGCAAAAATAGATGGGATACCATTAGAAAAAATGCAATTAGATAAGGCAGACTTAATAAAGCTACCTCCATCATTGGTTTACCCCTGCTTCAAAACACACATAAGAGTCTTGAACCTATACAGAAATACAGACTAGCACAGGAACCCCAGTGGAACCAACACCTCGCTTTAACAACCATCAACCTCTGCCAATCCTGCCCCATCCACAAGCTACTTCCTCCCTCCCCTTATGTTTAAGAAAATCCCGGCCGGGCGCGGTGGCTCACGCCTGTAATCCCAGCACTTTGGGAGGCTGAGGCGGGCAGATCATGAGGTCAGGAGTCCGAGACCAGCCTGGCCAGTATGGTGAAACTGTCTCTACTAAAAATACAATAATTAGCCAGGCATGGTGGTGCACGCCTGTAGTCCCAGCTACCGGGAGGCTGAGGCACAAGAATCACTTGAACCCAGGAGGCGGAGGTTGCAGTGAGCCAAGATCATGCGACTGCACTACAGCCTGGGGACAGAGTTGTCTCAAAAAACAAAAACAAAAAAAAAAAAGAGAAAAAAAAAAAGAAAATCCCAAACTTCACATCATCTCATTTGCAAAGATTCTACTATATGTCATGTGTTAATATAACACTATTATCGTATCTTAAAAGATATCAGTAATTCCTTTATATTAATATCCATGTTCACATTTCTGGTTGTATCACAAATATCATAAATGTATCACCACTTTAAAATCTATTTCTTCCCCAAAGATTCTAAAGTGTCATACAAATGTCACTTTATTTTACTTTTTAAATTTGAATTCAAAGGCATTTTGTAACTAAGAACACAGGGACTCGGACTCGGTGAGGGGTGGACACCCACACTGCGGCAGGTGGGGTGGGGGCAGGGGTGGGGGTGCAGAAGGGGAGACGACCATGCTAGCCAGTGAAGACACAGGAGTGAAAACAGAGTTTGACTTTGCTCAAATTCTAGTCAAATACTTATTCACTGAGAGCTCCATACTCTGATCACTAAATAAGTAAGCCCGAGAACATACAAATTAAAGACAGAGAAAATCAGACCAAGACTTAATGTTCTGAAATGTGTTCTCTTATTTGCTCAGCTGCCAAACAAACCGGCACTGGGGCCAGGACAATAGGTTTTCAGGGGAAAGCAAAAAAGTGGGCCATTTAGGAACTCGGGGGACAGTGGTTTGTTTTTTTTAGTCCACCCATCCACGCTCCCTTTAATTAAGCTGCCTGTTGTTATCCCACACAACTGTGAATACAATGACAAAAAAATAGTGCTATAGGACCTAACTGTTAAAAAATACAAGAATGCAAAGTGGCTTAACAAGAATGCAAAGTGGCTTAATTTGTGACCTTTAACAATGCAGTCATTAACACAAAATTAGGCATAAAGCCATGTTATTCTGCAAGCTTTCAAAATTGGCAAAAAAATAAATGTAAAGAATGCTTTGCAACTGTCCCTCACAGCTTTTGATGGGATAGCTGCCACCAGCCCTAGTGGGCTGACTTCTCTAACATTTAATTTTTTCTACAAACACTGTGGTCAAATTGTCTTTACTTAGCAGTATTCCAACCAAGTGCAGCCAGCAAATTAGGGCAAACATCCAAAGAACTGTGGTTCTCTGTTTTTAGTCTTGATTAAATTATCCATAGAAAAGTAAGAAAAGCATAAAAATATGAAAACAAAATTACCCTTGGTGACTCTTACGCCATCTCTCTGGATTTAAAAATGCAGGCTCGGGGGTGGCTGACTGTTCTGAAGGCATTTGGTTACAACGCTTCTGTGAGATTTATTTGGGAATATAATCTAAGCAGCACCAATCTACAAAGACTAGTACAGAGCAAATATAAAAGGAACATCGAATAAAGTATCAGACTTACTCAACTTTGTTAAATTTATACTACCAGAGAAGCCTTCTAAATTTAATATTTAATCACTTGAGGCTCAAAAGACTCTCATCCAAAATATCTCTATCTCAGGCTTTCACTGTTCCTGACCCCCTCTTTTCTCCCAGTCTCTACTGAACAAAGTCCATACAATTCCCCAGTCCGGCACTCAAGTTATTAAAACTGAAGATATTACACCAAAAGGGCCTCCCCATCCAAAAAGTTCACCCACACTCACCATCTTCCTGCCTCTCCGAGGGGCATTGCACCTTCAGTTTGGCTCTTGGGCCAAAATTCATATGGAAAACAACGGCCACACTGACCTTTTCCCCACAGCTAAAGACATGGAACAATAATGAACACCATTCCTGCGCTTTAAAAAGTGCCCAGTCGCCATGACAACCCCTTCCATTCTCGGGCTAATTAGTGTGGTGTGGTTGTAGGATTTGACACAGCCCAGGGAGGGGAGGGAGGGAGCCAGGAGCTGTTGCAAGTTCCAGGCTCCCATTGAGAGTGACTCTGCCCCTTCCCAGTAACTTAATCAGGGGAGGGGGATCTATAGGCTGATTGTCGCCCTAGGCAACCCACCGTGTGATCATGAGGAGGGTAGACCTGGATTTCCATTGGTGGTTCTCTTTTCAGCTGCAATTTCCTTTTCTGGTGAATTCAATCTTCAAAGATGACACAGCTGGAGACTGGACAAGGCACAACTTAAAGGCATTTCGCCTTTCAAAACTTCACTATTACGCTGTCTCCACTGGTAACCAGTTTTCCAGAACCTGAGCTCACTCTGACAAAGACTGCCTGCAGCGTACCAACAGGGAAGTCTTGATGGCAACGAATAGGTTGGAGTTCGGAAGAAACAGCCTCTAACCCAGGGCAATTACAGTCCCTTGAACCGTTTACTGAATATTTACTGAACACCTACTATGTGCAAGGTTTTGTAATTCGTGATCGGGGAAGATTTTTTTTTAAAAAGGTGGAAGCTGTGTTTTGTTTCCAAGGACCCTGCCATTTAGGAGGGTGGACAGGTACATCAGTACTTATACAGCGGAAAGCCTAATATCAAACTATAATTGAAGATTAAAATTAAGTTCCTTGAGAATATAGGAGAGAGAAAAATACTGAGGGGGCATGGGAAGTGCACAGATTTGAACCAGAGCTTGGACTCTTAAAATGCTGGAGGGAAGGGGAATTTTCCGCAGGAAAAAAAAAAAAAAAAACAGGAAGAAAAGCCAAGAGGAACCTGGCAGGTTCAGTCAACAGGATGGGATGGAACAGAGGAAGGCGGGAAGGACCTGGGTGGAAGATGGATGCATGGTTCTTGTATTCAAGATAAGAAGGAGTCACAAGGAGTCACTAGAGGCTCACAGTAGAGACAAACAGGGTCAGACCTGTGCTGTGTAAGGATCCCCTTGGTGGCAGTAACAACATTAGGAGCAAGACCATCCCCAAACGGGCGGCGGCTGGGTATATTCTGATACCACGCACGTTATAAAAACGTCATGCAGCCATTAAAAAAATAAGACCGGCCGGGCAAGGTGGCTCACACCTGTAATCCCAGCACTTTGGGAGGCCAAGATGGGCGGATCACGAGGTCAGGAGATCGAGACCATCCTGGCTAACACGGTGAAACCCCGTCTCTACTAAAAAATACAAAAAAATTAGCCGGGCATGGTGACAGGCACCTGTAGTCCCAGCTACTCAGGAGGCTGAGGCGGTAGAATGGTGTGAACCCAGGAAGCGGAGCTTGCAGTGAGCCAAGATCACACCACTGCACTCCAGCCTGGGCGACAGAGCGAGACTCCGCCTCAAAAAAAAAAAAAAATTGTAGTGGGGTGTGGCGATGGTTACTGGGTACAAAAAATATTTAGAAAGAATGAATATTTAATATCTGATGGCACAACAGGGTGACTACAGCCAATAACAATTTAATTGTATATTTCAAAATAACTAAAAGTATAGCTGGGTTGTTTGTAACACAAAGGATAAATGCTTGAGAGGGTGGATAGCCCATTTATCCTCATGTGATTACTATGCATCATATGCCTGTATCAAAATACCTCATACACCCCACCCCATCAGTACACGACAAAAATAAATTTAAAAAAATTTTTGCCGGGCGAGGTGGCTCAAGCCTGTAATCCCAGCACTTTGGGAGGCCAAGACGGGCGGATCACGAGGTCAGGAGATCGAGACCATCCTGGCTAACACGGTGAAACCCCATCTCTACATAAAAAAAAATACAAAAAACTAGCCGGGCGAGGTGGCGGGCACCTGTAGTCCCAGCTACTCGGGAGGCTGAGGCAGGAGAATGGCGTAAACCTGGGAGGCGGAGCTTGCAGTGAGCTGAGATCCGGCCACTGCACCCCAGCCTGGGCGACAGAGCAAGACCCCATCTCAAAAAAAAAAAATTTTAAAAGAACAAAATAGGGCAATTGGACAAAAAGAAAAAAAGATCAAATTCAAGACATACCTACTGAATCTAGGGCCATTCATAAGGTATTACTGAGTGAGAAAAACAAGCTAGAAAGAATCTTTCTTTTAAAAAAAGATAAAGACCACTCCTCTCCAAACATCCCTGCTCTAGCTATATATATGCATATAAATGTAGTATGTACCGCATAATGATGTTTCAGTCAATGACAGACTACAGATATGGCGATGGTGCCGTAAGATTGAAACGCTGTATTTATTTATTTATTTATTTTTTGAGACAGGGTCTCGCCCTGTCACCCAGGCTGGAGTTCAGTGGTACGATTCAGCTCACTGCAACCTCTGCCTCCCGGGTCCAAGCAATTCTCATGCCTCAGCCTCCCAAGTAGCTGGGATTAAAGGCGTCCACCACCACACCTGGCTAGTTTCGGTATTTTTAATAAAGACGGGGTTTCACCATGTTGGCCAGGTTAGTCTCAAACTTCTGACCTCAGGAGATCTGCCCACCTTGGCCTCCCAAAGTGCTGGGATTACAGGCGTGAGCCACCGCACCCAGACTGTAACACCGTATTTTTATTGCGCCTTTTCTATGTGTAGGTATGTTTAGATACAGATACTTAACGTGGTGGTACAGCTGCCCATAGTCTTGTACAGGATTGCAGCCTAGAAACAATGGGCCACACCATATTGCTAGGAGTGTCGTAGGCTACCCCATCTAGGTTTGGGGGTGTGCACTCTATGATGTTTGCACAATGACGAAGAGAAATAGATACAAGCTAGGTTGTTACTGAGAGGCGGTCGCAGGTGGGAGGGATCTAGCTCAAAAAAAACGGGAAAGAAAAAAGACTGCACTAAAAGAAGGAAACAGTCACATACATCATGGGAAATTTTCTGTAGGATTTTATCTTTGAAGAAATTTTAAAGTAACATTTTTTTTTTTGAGACGGAGTCTCGCTCTGTCGCCCAGGCTGGAGTGCAGTGGCGAGATCTCTGATCACTGCAAGCTCCGCCTCCCAGGTTCATGCCATTCTCCTGCCTCAGCCTCCTGAGTAGCTGGGACTACAGGCGCCCGCCACCATGCCTGGCTCACTTTTTTGTTGTATTTTTAGTAGAGATGGGGTTTCACTGTGTTAGCCAGGATGGTCTCGATCTCCTGACCTTGTGATCCACCCACCTTGGCCTCCCAAAGTGCTGGGATTACAGGCGTGAGCCACCACGCCCAGCCTGAAAATAGCATTTTTTACAGAAACAAGCAGATGGAGACTTCTGGAGGTCCCACAGCAGGAAAGGCTGAGTAGATGCTGCACACGGGGCAGGGGGATGACTTTTAAGTGGAAACAGTCTGCCCAATGTCCAGGAGCTAATGAATGGAGAAAACAGATTTGGCATATATCATTATCATGTATATAAAATGCATATATCAATGCAACATTAACCTGCCATATAAGGGAATGAAGTCTTGACACATACAACAAGATGGATGAGCCTTGACGACATTATGCTAAGGGAAAAACCAGTCACAGTTACAAAAGACACACATTACATGATTCCATTCATACTGATGATGTCTGAAACAGGAAAACCTATATAAACAGGAAGTTGATTCTGGTAGTTGCATGGGGACAGGGACACAGGAAACTGGGTGACTAAAAGGCAAGGTTTTTTTTTGTTTGTTTTTGTTTGTTATTTCCTGAGACAGAGTTTCGCTCTTGTTGCCCAGACTGGAATGCAACGGTACAATCTTGGCTCGCCACAACCTCTGCCTCCTGGTTTCAAGCCATTCTCCTGCCTCAGCCTCCTGAGTAGCTGGGATTACAGGCATGTGTCACCACACCTGGCTAATTTTGTATTTTTAGTAGAGATGAGGTTTCTCCATGTTAGTCAGGCTGGTCTCGAACTCCCAACCTCAAGTAATCCACCTGCCTCCACTTCCCAAAGTGCTGGGATTACAGGCATGAGCCACTGCACCCAGCCTGGGGGTTTCTTTTTGAGGTGATGAAAATGTTCTGAAATTGACTCTGGTGATGGCTGCACATAGCTGTAAAAAATTTTTAAACTCACGGAATTGCACATTTTAAATAAGGCAATTACACGACATAAGAACCGTATCTCAAAAAAGCTGTTAAAAAATTTTGTTAAGTACATTAAGGCCAGGCGCGGTGGCTCATGCTTGTAATCCCAGTACTTTGGGAGGCCGAGGTAGGTGGATCGCCTGAGGTCAGCAGTTCAAGACCAGGCTGACCAATACGGAGAAACCCTGTGTCTACGAAAAATACAAAAATCAGCTGAGCGTGGTGGCATGCGCCTGTAGTCGTAGCTACTTGGGAGGCTGAGGCAGGAGAACTGCTTGAACCCAGGAGGCGGAGGTTACAGTGAGCCGAGATCATGCCACTGCAACCCAGCCTGGGCAACAGAGCGACACTCCATCTCGGAAAAAAAATAAAATATACATTAAGTACCAGTCTAACACTGAGGCATTTAAAATGGACAAGAAATGGATGGAAGAGAAAGTCTGTATCCTGGAGACAGGATGAAATCTATGTAGTTTTAATGTATACTTTGGATAACTTAATCCTATCAAGAATAATTACAAATACTTATTTCCATACAATCTGAAAAATACGATTTCAGAATGCCTACATGATTAATAATGATTAATAACAGGGCACACTAAACCCTCTACAAAAATCAATTACAGGCAAACCTTACCTCCTGCAGCTTAAAATTCAGATAAAGGACAACAGAGGTGCTGACAAACAGGGACACCAAGAACAGGAACGGTGCTTCCCAATGAAGACAGAAATGCATTTATTTATGCATCAATGAATCCAATTGCCCTGAACATTACGGAGCCTTCTGTAATTTCATGAAGAGTGCATGACAATAAGAAGTATGACAGCGGATTTGGAAACAGCCATTTGCCGACAGTAAGGGGACATTCAATCTGTGCTTATTTAATGAAAGAAAATACAGTGAGTTTATTACCCATGGACCATTAAAGTTCTAATGATTTTCAGCATTTGAGAATCTTGCAAAAACCAACCAAGGCATCCTGAGAAGAGCCCAGGAAGGGGTGGCTGAGGGTGGTAAGAATCCAGCCTGTCACACAGGGGCTATGGATTTTTCCAGAGCCTGACAGGGTTTTAGGGAAAAGCCATTTTGTAGATGAGGAGACTGGAAATAAGGAAGGCAAAATGACTTGTTCAAACCGGTTATTTTTTTTTTGAGATGAAGTCTCACTCTTGTCACCCAGGCTGGAGTGCAGTGGTACGATCTTGGGCCACTGTGACCTCTGCCTCTCACGGTCAAGCAATTCTCCTGCCTGAGCCTCCCAAGTGGGTAGCTGGGATTACAGGCACGTGTCACCACACCTGGCTAATTTTGTATTTTCAGTAGAGATGGGGTTTTCCTGTGTTGGCCAGACTGGTCTTGAACTCCTGACCTCAGGTGATCCACGCACCTCAGCCTCCCAAAGTGCTGGGATTACAGGCTTGAGCCACCCTACGCGGCCTCAAACCGGTTTTAACATTTGCTTAAACCAAGAAGTTAAAAAGTCTCAAAGAGCTTTGTGTTCCTGAAAACTAGCAGGTAAATCAAACTTGTATGCATCAAACCTATTTTACTACTGGCATATTATAAAACTGGGATATATTTCCACGGGATATAATTCTGAAAGGAATGAAAACTTCTTTAGGGAAAAGATTAAGCGGAACCTAGGCAGAATGTGGTCTATATACATGGTATCATTCCCAGCAGCAATCAATCTTCTGGAAACACAGACATTCTCTGGAGATTTAAGCACAAGGAACATTCTTAGAGATCAACTTGTCAGGTACTGATTTGGTCTAATACAGGTGACTTAAGATCACAATTTTAAGGGCCACGACCACATTGATAAGAAATCAGTTTGCTACACTGTGAGTTCAGCCAAACATCTGCATATGGAAGCAACTAGTGAATAAAGAAGGGCTTTTAGAAAATCAAATTGCAAACTGAGCAAATCCACCTCTGGTTACTCCCATAAACACAGACAACAGCTGACCATATCCTTACTTCGCGTATCAACCTCTGATCACTGACAAATAATTCAACTGTTCATTGACCGGCGGGAGATTTAACTCCATTTGCATCTCTTAACCCCTCCTTGGATGCCTGCTAGGGGCAGGTGTCTGAGCATGAGATGACACACCACAGTGGACAAGGGACACACTGGGAACATGTAGCACTGTATCCCGAGGATCATGCCCTGCATGTGACAATGTATTTAATAACGACTGTTTCTGCTTTAATAACAAATATCAAATACAATGTGACAACTCCTTGGGTGCTTCTGAACACGTTATAATTTATTTCTAGAGTGGATCCTTTCCTATCTTTTTTTGGAGAGAATGTATTCAAAGTCTAAAACTTTCATGTGATCACAATGTCTTGGAGATTATGTAAATGTAAATGATTATTTCAATCAACTAAAAATGTTTATTAGGGCCAGGCACGGAGGCTCACGCCTATAATCCCAGCACATTGGGAGAACGAGGTGGGTGGATCACCAGAGGCCAGGAGTTCAAGACCAGCCTGACCAGCATGGAGAAACCCCATCTCCACTAAAAATATAAAAATTAGCTGGGCGTGGCGGTGCAAGCCTGTCACCCCAGGTACTCGGGAAACTGAGGCAGGAGAATCACTTGAACCCAGGAGGCAGAGGTTGCAGTGGGCCAAGATCGCACCATTGCACTCCAGCCTGGGCAACAAGAGTGAAACTCTGTCTCTAAATAAATAAATAAATAAATGTGTATGTATGTATTAGAAGCCTCCCATAGACTAAGCACTCACACAAACAACTAATGGTATGGGATGTCCTGGAGCAAATCCAGTCCCTGCTCTGCCCTGACAAACGCAGACCCTCTCCAGATCAGATCTGCTTAGGACGCAAAATGGTAGAGAGCCCGATATCTGGCAACACAGGAGATCCTCAGAGCCCTGACAAGCAGCCCCAGAAAGCCAAACAAAGGAGCTAAGCATCACACCAACAATATTGCCTTCACTGCCTTAACTTGGGAGCTTATTTAAAACAATTTTTTGAAGACTTTATGTCTTGTAAAACCTAAAAAACCTCCACATCGCTAGACTATTTCTCAAAGTGAGTGGTACTGCTTTCAAAATTTAGAGTTCTACTTTTCCATATTATATTATATTATATTATATTATATTATATTATATTATATTAATTTTTGAGACGGAGTCTTGCTGTGGAGCCCAGGCTGGAATGCAGTGGCGCAATCTTGGCTCACTGCGACCTCCGCCTCCCAGGTTCAAGTGATTCTCTTGCCTCAGCCTCCCAAGTAGGTGGGAATACAGGCGCCTGCCACCACGCCCAGCTAATTTTCTGTATTTTTAGTAGAGACTGGGTTTCATCATGTTAGCCGGGATGGTCTCCATCTCCTGATCTCGTGATCCGCCTGTCTCTGCCTCACAAATTGCTGGGATTACAGGTGTGATCCACCACGCCCAGCCTCCACATTGTATTTTTTAATGGCACCTGACCTACTTTAAATGAAATACTTTAAACTTTACATACATATTGGGTCTGCAACTGAGGGACTCAGTGCACAGTTCATATTATGGAGGATTAGTCCACCACTATCTTAAGAAACAAAAAATATGTTAATTATGTAATAAGAAAAGCCATTACATGATTCTTTAGATAAGTGAATACTGTATGTGTGGGGCAAGGGGCACTGCTACAGAGAGGATTTAAAATATTAGGTATATTTGTATTTGCATTTCCATATGGGATATACCTCTACCCCATTTAACTTTAAACACCGACAACTTTATCTTCTGATAACCCCTCTTCAACTTTAAGAAGTTAAAGATTCCGTAAGAATTACCCAAAGACAATTATGCTACATAACAAAATATCATTCCCAGTCCTGCAACTACTAAGAAAGCCTCACCACAAGACTCCCATCCCCTCCTCTCGCTGATTCACAAAGAACTCTGCAAGGAATCTCAGTCTATTTGCTTTCTTTGCTACAATAAACT
The DNA here is from genome assembly GCF_007565055.1 of Rhinopithecus roxellana. NCBI lineage: Eukaryota > Metazoa > Chordata > Mammalia > Primates > Cercopithecidae > Rhinopithecus > Rhinopithecus roxellana. The sequence continues at coordinate 98,752,383 of NC_044551.1, forward strand.
CTCAAGAGTGGTGAATAAATATTCTCAGATAAGAAGTTTATCATGCTTTGAACAATGTTCAAAGGCATTGTTACTAAAGCAGCAATATAACTTTCCCGACCTTGCACAGAAGGTAAATAAAAGTCAATTCAACTGGAGACAAAAGTCCTTTGTACTTACATCAGTCATTTCATTCCGGGCCTGTTAAACACTTTACACAGTGGTTGCTACTTGCTAATTTTCACATTTTCAGAAAAGAGGCAGAAATTAATTTCCCCCAGAGAAGAGGCAAACCCACCAGGTGAGGAACAGGAAGGTAGTAAGCAGGGCCTGAATGGCGAGCAAGCTGTGAGTCAGTCCTGGAGGTCAGATTGTAGGGCCTGGAGATTTCTCACTCACCAAGTACAACCTTCAACCCACATATCTGCTGAGACTAAGTACAGCTGTCACCCTGAGCAAGGACACTCACACTCTGTTACAGCTGCAGGCGCTTACCTCGGACCCACACAAACCTCAACTACCTAATGGGAAAGAAAACACTGGAACATAAATAACATGCACACATACATGTCAATCTTTCTAAGGCACAGCTCTGACTGTATCACAGCCCTGTTCACACACTGCCAGCATATGCCACTTTAAGACAAAGGCTTCCATTTCCCATTCGAGGTCCTCATGGTGTGGCTCCAATTTACCTTCCCAGTCAATATACCCCTACACAAATCCTACCGTTTAGTCCAACTATAGATCATTCTAGTTGTTTCTTGACTAAAATGCTCACTTCCTGTCTTCACCTCAGCTGAAACTGGCCTCTCCACCTGAAATGTACCATCTGTTGAGCCTGATGGATCTTTTAGGTGTCTCTCAAATGCTCCCTCCTCCGTAAAACTGTTCTGATGCATCCCACAGGTGCCATCCATGATGCTCCTCACCCCTGGGTTCCCAGCACACGATGTACTTGCATGAGGATGTGACCCCCGGTCACGCTCTTTTTCAGGTTAAGCATGTCCACGTGAACTCCCCATTAAATTATACATTATCTCAGGGGACAGCCTGAATTCTATGAATGTCTCAGTTTACTACATTGCCTGGCGTGGGACCCTACGTATCAGATACGCTCTCACTTATGCTGCTGTATTTGCATGAACAAAATTGTGATTCTGTTTACAGCTGTTTCTAATATATTTGCTTAACTAACATTAAATAGGTTTTGCCTCTCTTACAGATTTTTGAGAAATGAGAATGATTTTTGCTTTTTAAAAAGTATGTCGATCTACACTACTATAATCAACTGATTTTTGAGAAATGTGCAAAGGCAATTACAGAAAGGACAGTCTTTCTAAAAAATGGTGCTAAAAGAATTGGACATCAATATGCAAAGATATAATCTAGATGTGGACATTACAACCTTCACAAGAATTAAGTAAATCATAGACCTATGTATGCAATGTAAATCACAAAACTATGAAACTCCTAGATGATAACATAGGAAATAATCAAGGTGGCTTTGGGGATAACTTTGATACAACAACAAAAGCATGTTCCATGGAGGAAAAAATAGAAATGTAGGATTTCATTAAAATTAAAAACGTTTCTTCTGAGAAACATGCTGTTAAGGCAATGAAAGACAAGTAACAGACTGAAAAATTTTGGAAAATACACACTAAGAAAGACTGTATCAAAAATTTACAAAGAGCACTTAAAACTAAACAATATGAAAATCCAATTTTTAAAATAAGCAAAAGATCTGAAGAGACACTTCACCAAAGATAGGCTAATAAGCATAGGAAAAGATATCACCTGTCACTGGGGAATTAAAAATGGAAACAATAATGAAGTACCACTACATACTTATTAGAATGCTTAAAATCCAGAAAACTGACAATATCAAATGCTGGCAAAAATGTGGAGCAACAAGAACTCTCACCCAGAACTGGCAGGAATGCAAAATGGTACGGTCAATTTGGAAGACAGTTTCTTAAAAGCTGAACACAGTCTGAACACATGATTCAGCAACTGCCCTCTCACATATTTTCCCATTTAGGCAAAAACTTACGTCCACACAAAAATCTGCACAGAAATGTTTACAGCATCTTTGTTCCTAACTGCCAAAAACTGGAAGCAATCAAGACATCCTTCAACAGGTGAATGGAGAAAGAAACTCTGGTATATCCATACAATGAAATATTATTCAAAAGCTATCAAGCCACAAAAAGATGCGGAGGAACCTCAAGTGCATACATAGTGCTAGGTGAAAGATGTCGGTCTGAAATGGCTATATACTATTTGTCTCCAATTATATGACATCCAGAAAGAGACAAAACTTCAGAGACAGTAGAACAATCAGTGGTTGCCAGGATCAGGGGGAAGGATGAAGAACTAAAGCACAGAGGAATTTTAGGGAAGTGACACTATTCTGGGTGATCCTGTAATGGTGGATACGTGACATCATGCATCTGTCAAAACTCACAGAACTTTACAGCACAGGAATAAACCTTTGGGGAAACCAAGAAATAATGCAGATTGTCACAAGAGAATCTAAATGAATCGACCTTACTAAATAGGATGGGGAAAAAGATGCTGACTTAAATAACTCGGGAAAGATATAGAGTCTGTGAGACTAAAAGCAAAAAGAACTGCATTTAAGCACTGTACTATAGTTGATAAAGTTGTTTACCCCAGGGGTATGGGGTCACAGCTCTGCTACTACTATACAGGTGCACTGGAATTAAACAAATAAATGAATGGCAGATGATGGGAGCCAGGCTTCTTACTGTTGGAGTGAGAATGTTGCAAGAAAACCTAAATGAAACCAATTCTGTCCAACTGGATTTGATTTACTGTCATGAAAACAGCACAGAAAATCTCAGGGTCCTGACACTGGTTCATATATGACTTTAAAAGAAGCTAGCATAAGGTCCAAGTAGTCCTCACAACGTGTTTCTGGAGAACATGCCCAAAACGCAGCTCGATACCCCGTTATTTTTTTTTTAATGACTCACATGGCATGACTAGAATGTTTCTATGGGGGTTCCACTGCAAGACGTAACGAAGTAACTCTTCAGTATAGTGTTTAATGAGGAGGGATACAAAAGAAATTAGGAGATTACAGCCATCTCTTTTTTCCCACTAACTAATTTGTTGTTGTTAAATGAAAAAATACATGCAAAGGATCTGGGTGTGTATGTGCATATATAATACATATATATACATACATATACCAAAAAGTATCTGCACAAAAACCCCACAGCTCTCCTGGGGAAAACCACTCGTACTAGTTTTCTGTGTCTCTTTCAGGCACAGTCGATGCATGTATAAACACAGTATGCATATGTGTGTATATGCACGCTCACATGTGTGTGCAGATAAATACATAAATACATCCATTGCTTTTTTAAAAATGCAAATAAAAGTGTTCCACATTTTGCTTTTCTTACCTAACAGAATCTTAGAGATAGTTAACCTGTCAGGATATACAGTTCTTTCACCTTATTCTTCTTTTTTTTTTTCTTTTCTTTGGAGGCAGAGTCTCCCTCTCTTGCCCAGGCTAGAGTGCAGTGGCGTGATCTTAGCTCACTGCAACCTGTCTCCCAGGTTCAAGCGATTCTCCTGCCTTAGTGTCCTGAGTAGCTGGGATTACAGACATGCACCACCATGCCCAGCTAATTTTGCTAATTTTTGTGTTTCTAGTACAGATGGGGTTTCACCATGTTGGCCAGACTGGTCTCGAACTCCTGACCTTGTGATCTGCCCACCTCACCCTCCCAAAATGCTGGGATTATAGGGGCAAGCCACCGCGCCCAGCCAAAATGCTGCATCTTAAATTGAAAATCAAGTAATAAAAATAGCAACTACCCAGACCTTGAACAGGGGCTATGTTTCTACTATTGAACTGACCACTTTACATGTGCCCACTTAATCTTTACAACTACTCTATGAATTAAATCGGTCCATGATGATAAAATTAAGTGTGTGATATAAATTTTTAAAACAGCAATCATATGGGAAATGCTGTCAGCTAATATTTCCATAACACTCTACAATTTCCAAAGTACTTTACCTACAATTTGCTCTATCACCCTGTGAGGTGGGTAGGGCAGCCATTAGCATTTTCATTAAACAGGGTCAAAGAATGTCGTGTGACCTGAGTCATATCATACGGCAATTACCAGGCCAGAGGAACAACAGGTACGCATTTTTTTGTGTGTGTGAGACGGAGTCTCACTCTGTCACCCATGCTGGAGTGCAGTGGCATGATCTCGGCTCACTGCAACCTCCGCTTCCTGGGTTCAAGCAAATCTCCTGCCTCAGCCTCCTGAGTAGCTAGGATTATAGATGCATGCTGCCACACCAGGCTAATTTTTATATTTTCAGTAGAGACGGACGACCACGTTGGCCAGGCTGGTCTCAAATTCCCGACCTCAGGTGATCTGCCAGCCTCGGCCTCCCAAAGTGCTGGGATTACAGGTGTAAGCCACCGTGCCCAGCCCACTCAAGTATTTTAACATTAAACCCTTGCAGATCACGCCAGATCTCCCCTGGAGAGCAGTAGCACATCTATTAACTGACAAGTTCATGTCCAAAGTGACACCATATGAGTGGCCACTATGGTCATCTGCAGACAATAACAAGTCAGCGTGGTTCCATTCTGGCACACAGGTTGGTTTTTATGTATGGATCTCTGTGGTGGTGGTGGTGATGGTGGTAACAGCAGCACTAACACCACTAGTAGTAATAGTGCAAGTAGTACTTCTAGCAGCAACATTAGTGACAGAGGAATAACGAAAGCTAACATGTACCAAGGGCTTACTGTGTTAGCTTTCATTTAATTTTAGCAACTCTATGCGGTAGACATTATTGTCATCCCCATTCTACAGATGCATAACCTGAAGTGCAGGGTGGTTAATTAACTGTCTGGGGTCACAAGGCTCATGCTTAATTAACACAGCCGAGCTTCAAATCCAGGCATTGCGACCAAGCCAGCACTAAGCACCGCTAGCTATGCTGCTCTTCCTGAAAGGTGCAAATTCAGGAACGGGGGAGTTCCTGCAGTTCCAGCATATTCATTATTTAACAATGGAGTATACTTCCTGGTACATATTTCCTGAATATTTCTGAATGAAATTCATCACAATAGCTATCTTGGTAGCAGCCCAAAATAGAAATCAACTTCTGACCATTAAAACCCACATGAGATGATACATTTAATTAGAGTGAGGGCTTGTAAACCACAGCCTGCCAGCCATATCCGGCCCGCCACCTGTTTTTGTAAACAAAGTTTTATTGGAACACAGCCAGACATTGTCTGTGACCACTTCCACAATACAATAGCAAAGCCTAAAATACTTACTATCTTGCCAGTTACAGAAAAAGTTTACTGATCTCTGAGTTAGAGAATAAAAGCCAGACAAACAGGGTACTCAACTGGTACAAACTGAGTTGTGCTCTAGAGATAATTATACACCAGATTTCAAAAACTTAGTATGAAAAAAATAATGCAAAGTATCTCATTAATCATTCTGAAATTTATTACAGGTTGAAACGATAACATTTTGGATATAGTAAAAAAAAAAAAATGTTAAAACTGCTTTCACAAAAAAACAATTTTTTTTTTTTAAACACTTTCAAATGTGGCTACTGGAAAACCTAAATCAGACATGGGGCTCATATTCTGTTCCTACTGAACAGTGTTACTCTAAAAAATGAGGGCTGCTGGTTTATAAGGACTTGGAGAGTAAAACAACAACAAGGCTTAAAATTCTAATTTGATTAGAATTTTGTTTGATACCTGCAGCATGTTTTGTATAAATAAACTGTCAGACTATTTTGATATAAGGCTTGTATGTTTAGAGACTAACACATATTCCTTTTCATAACATTACCCATTTTTCAAAGATAAAAAACAATGCTCATGCAAATACTGTGAAATAAAGGCCCCGAGAATAGTTCTCACGAGGCTAATGACTCTGTACAAATAAATCAGACACGAAGAATTTCCATTAACATCAAATAAAGTGTGAAATAATCTTTCAGGGCCGGGCGCGGTGGCTCAAGCCTGTAATCCCAGCACTTTGGGAGGCCGAGACGGGCGGATCACGAGGTCAGGAGATCGAGACCATCCTGGCTAACACGGTGAAACCCCGTCTCTACTAAAAAATACAAAAATCTAGCCGGGCGAGGTGGCGGGCGCCTGTAGTCCCAGCTACTCGGGAGGCTGAGGCAGGAGAATGGCGTGAACCCGGGGGGCGGAGCTTGCAGTGAGCTGAGATCCGGCCACTGCGCTCCAGCCTGGGCGACAGAGCGAGACTCTGTCTCAAAAAAAAAAAAAAAAAGAAAAAATCTTTCAGGATCAAGACAATGATTCTCAAAAAACATATAATTAACTACTTTTCCTAATAAATTTATATTTAGTTTTCAAAGATCCCCCTAAAGATTCCTAGGACATTAACTTTGCTTTTTTGTTTTTTACAACAAACTGTTGAAGCCAGCATCTTCCATGCCTAGGGGGATGCTGAAACAGAGCCAGCGCTGAGGATAAAGCTATAATAAAGCTGGATTAAACAAGATAAAACTGGGGCACATATACTCCAATCCTTCCTCCACCCACAAAAAAAAAAAAAAAAAAAAAAAAAAAACTAGCAAAGAAATGCCTGGAAAAGCTATGCCTAACAGCTGTCCAGTGTTTAGTACAAGCCCTTTATCTTTAATTATGTCCATGGGGCATTCACTCATTTAAATCTTGGCTGCTGCTGTGCCCGGTCACATACTTATTTCCAAAACACACAAGCGGCCTGAAAATCAGACGTGTTGAGCGTTTGATCGAATGCTTCCTTGAGCTCTAGGAACCCAGGCCACCCTCGGCCCCGGCTTCTTCCTTCCATTCTGGTTTCTGCCTCCTGGTTTCCTGCCTTTCACAGCCCTGCACCTGCCGCTCCGACTTCCTCTCTCTCAATGGCCCTGCGTGTGGGTGGACTACTGCACACGGCCAGGGCTGCTTCTCTCCTCTTCTGCACACTGGACAGACTCCTCAACTCCGCCTCCTTCTGCGGGCTGCCCTCTAGGGAAACCCTGTAGGCAGATCCTGGACTTCAGGCCACACCAACTTGCACACCAACTCCTTGGGGATGAGGCACCCGGGGACTTTCTTTGGCTCCCACCCCTCTAGCTCTGTGGGAAGATAGAAAGCAGAATTGCCTTTTCCTGCAAAAAGGGAACCCCTAGATCGCCAAAGCTGGAGCTTTTTAATCTTCAACACTGAAAAATAAAAGCTATATATAGTCTCCTTCCTGAATTAAAAGTGAAACAGCATATAATGACACCTAATATTTAAATACGCATTACCATGTACCAAGGCTTTCCATGAGTCTGACTGAATCTCCAAAAGCTAGTGGGCAAGACAGGACCATTATTCCATTACATACGTGGAGACCCTGATCCAGGTGGAGTGGCTTGCTCAAGGTCACACGACTACTGTGCACTAGGACCTGTGTCCAGTTCTGGGCCCTTCGTCCTCGTGGGAAAACCAGAAGACTGTGACTCCAAGTGTGGCCTGGAACAGCTGCCTGTCCATGGCAAGATGGCCACCAAAGGTGAGAATAAGCATTTAGGAACTCTTAGAGCCATCTGATGTGGCTGCATCATTTTTACTGTATTTTTCAAATGCACCAGTCCTCAGTGAATTGGCAACGAAAAACAAAGCACTGTTCTTTTGACTCTTTGAGACGCATTGTCCTAGAAGGTACCAAGGTCAATTTTGAGTTAACGCTTCTAAGATATTTCTTTGTATTGTATATACAAATCCACTGTTATTACAATATTATTCTGTGATTTTGCATGAATTACTAAACTTCTTTCTCTTCCTATAGTTTAACATCAAGTCAGACTAAATGGATAAGAAAGTGTCCTTATTTAAATCCTTCCTCAAAACTATCACAAGTGTAAAACATGGATTCAGAAAATCTGGTATTACATCTATTGAAAGTTACCCAAATTGTACAATGATAAAATCCAAATATTTTTGTATTTCTCTCTATCTCCACCCCTTCCACTCTTCATCTGAAGTTTTTCTTTTTTTTTTGAGACGAGTCTTGCTCTGTCGCCTAGGCTGGAGGGCAGTGGCACGATCTCGGCTCACTGCACGCTCCGCCTCCCAGGTTCACGCCATTCTCCTGCCTCAGCCTCCCAAGTAGCTGGGACTACAGGCGCCCGCAACCACGCCTGGCTAATTTTTTGTATTTTAGTAGAGACGGGGTTTTCACCAGGTTAGCCAGGATGGTCTCGATCTCCTGACCTCGTGATCCGCCTGCCTCGGCCTCCCAAAGTGCTGGGATTACAGGCATGAGCCACCGCACCCAGCCTAAAGTTTTATTTTCTAGTGAGTCCACCAGCAACCCTTTGCTAAAAGAACTCCAACTGTACCCCAAGCCAACCTACAAACTCATCCACTCACTTTCTCAGCTTCCTGTGGAGTGAGGCTCAGCAACCAGGCCCAGCCCTGGCCCAAGAACCAAGCGGAGAAACAAGGAAGATGTCAGGCAAAACTACTGAGGGGTTCCTGGGAGAAGATTTTCCTTCCTAATTAAAGGAAGAGGGGCCCCGAGGGGAGTCTGTTTGGTCCCAACCCTGATTCTTTCCAGGATTAATGTTTACTCTAAGAGGGTGAGGTCTTTATTTGCTTTACTCGAAATGTATCACAAGGGCATAACAGATGCTCGTTGAAAAAAATGGAATGACAATGTTTTGTGAGGAGGTGATGGCTGCAGCTATGGCAACCACTTTGTAACCTTGAGGAAGGACCAAGATAACTGCAGGCACATGGATTCAAGTCCCGACCCTGTGGAGCCTCTAAACAAACGCTTCTCATTAAAGGTGGGATTCGTACATATCAACTGCGTAGGTCACTACTGGCAGAATGACTCTGTCTTCGCGTTGAAGAGCTGGACTCTGCCTGGAGAGAGAGAAGGGTATGTGACACACCGGTACAGTCTGTTGGTAGATGGAAGAGGTGCGATGGTCGAAGGGAAGGATTATCCCTGAGAGGGAGGAAACCTTATGGGGAAGGGGCTTATGCCTCAGTGGGATTAAGGTGCGTGGAGATATTGCAAGGCTTGTATATAGTTTAAAACTCTTCAGTGGTTAACACTGTGAGCCTCAAAAATATCCAGAAGACAAATTGGTATGGAACAGAGGTCAACAGGGGTAGCATCAGTTGGTGTGGGATGCCAAAACCAGAGGGACATCACACAGGGCAGTGTCAAGTTCAAGCCCAGCCAGAGAAACAAAGACAGAATACAGAGTCCCAGGTTGTTCCCTGGCTCCCGTGAGAATCACTAGGTGGGGGCCACATGTGAAGCAGGGAAATGCCCAGACAACCTGGGATGGGAGAGACTTAGGAACTCAAATATATTCAAAATATAGAGAGGATCTGACAAAGGCAGAAAGACAGGGAAGCACAGCAGGCTGCGGAGGATGAAAGGCGGGGTGGCTGATGTTAGATGCTCTCAGTCCTTTGATGAATTACAAGGCGAGGTCATGGGCTGGCATGGGAAGGTTGAAATCAGGTTCAGGGGTGTGGGAAGGTGTGGGAAGGCGTGGGGGGAGTTGGTGAAGAGCAGGGAGGCCACCTCCAAGGCTGGCACAAATATGTGCTAGCATCGATCAAAACACACTTTTTTTTTTTTTTTGAGACGGAGTCTTGCTCTGTCGCCCAGGCTGGACTGCAGTGGCGTGATCTCGGCTCAGTGCAACCTCCGCCTCCTGGGTTCAAGCAATTCTCTGCCTCAGCCTCCTGAGTAGCTGGGATTACAGGTGCCTGCCACCATACCCAGCTAATTTTTGTATTTTTAGTAGAGACAGGGTTTCACCATCTTGGCAAGGCTGGTCTTGAACTCCTGACCTCATGATCCACCCACCTCAGCCTCCCAAAGTGTGCTGGGATTACAGGTGTGAGCCACCACACCCAGCTTTTTTAAAATTTTTTTTTGAGATGGAGTCTCACTCTGTCACCCAGGCACGAGCGCAGTCGTGCGATCTTGGCTCACCACAACCTCTGCCTCCCAGGTTCAAGAGATTTTCCTGCCTCAGCCTCCTGAGTGAGTAGCTAGGACTACAGGCATGTGCCACAATGCCCGGCTAATTTTTTGTATTTTGAGACAGGGTTTCACCATGTTGGCCAGGCTGGTCTCGAACTCCTGACCTCAAGCAATTCGGCCGCCTTGGCCTCCCAAAGTGCTGGGATTACAGGCGTAAGCCACCACACCAGGCCAAAACATGCTTCTTGATATTGTCCAGCAACCCTGTGGAACTGGAGACAGAGAGGACAGTGTGGACATTACTCAAGACAAGGCTGGCAATCCGGACAGCGTGGAGGGCATGAGCCCCAGCATTTGACAGAGGCCACCAGCTTGGGACAGGGCGGCTCCCCATCTCCTGCCTGGCCTGAACGTGTTGTCGTGTGCTGTGTTCACCCTGGGATCATTCACAGCTGGACACATGACTTGAGAACTCATTTTTTAGCATGTATGCTATGATGCCATCAGAAAAAAATGGAAGGCTGAGCAATACACGAAGCAGGGAAAGAAAATGAGGAAATTCTGAAGGGGGTTCATAGAGACACCAACAGCAAGGAGGGACTTGGGGGGTCCGTGTAAGGCAAAGGAGCAGGTCTGTGTTGTCCTTCTGGGAGGGCGAGAGATCGAGCTGAAGGGGAACATTTCATATTTTGAATAGATCATATAAACTTAAAATTAGGGGTTTAATAATTCAACAGGTAAGAAAATGGATACCGCAAGTCAATTAAAGTATGCTGGAAGAGACTTTCAGAAAAACCCAAGGAAACAAAGAAGGAAAGAGGGAAGAAAGGAGGGAGGGAGGAAGGGAAGGAAAGGAGGGAGGGAGGGAGGGAGGAAGGGAAGGAGAGAAGGAGGGAAGGAGGGAGGGAGAGAGGGAGGAAGGGAAGGAGAGAAGGAGGGAGGGAGGGAAGGAAAGAAGGAGGGAGGGAGGAAGGGAAGGAGAGAAGGAGGGAGGGAGGGAAGGAGAGAAGGAGGGAGGGAGGGAAGGAGAGAAGGAGGGAGGGAGGGAGAAAGAAGGAGGGAGGGAGGGAAGGAGAGAAGGAGGGAGGGAGGGAGGGAAGGAGAGAAGGAGGGAGGGAGGGAGGGAAGGAGAGAAGGAGGGAGGGAGGGAAGGAGAGAAGGAGGGAGGGAGGGAAGGAGAGAAGGAGGGAGGGAGGGAGGGAAGGAGAGAAGGAGGGAGGGAGGGAAGGAGAGAAGGAGGGAGGGAGGAGGGAGGGAGGAAGGGACTGCAGATTTGTTCCAAATCAGACCCAAAGCCCTGGTGAAGACAACAGAAGGTTCAACCCCTTGCACAAATCCCATCTGGAAACCCTCACAAGGCAGCCTCCCCCTTGGGTATAATCTGTTGCCCTTTTATCTAATGAACCTAATGAAACCTTTTTATCTGGCTAAACTAAACCTCCATCTTACTCTATTCATCAGTGTTCTATTTCTACTTTTCTGTCCACCGTATCGAACAGGTCATCGGCTCCTTTATTCAGACGTGCTCTGAAAAATCATGCTGAGAAATACAAATTAGGAGGGCAGCTGTCTCTCTTTGTAGATGTTGCCAAGGAGGCCCAAATCGGTCATTAAAATGCTAAAATAGCTGTGAAACGCACTAAAGCACTTACACAATCACCAAGGTTATGTCCACGCAGTGAGGACTGAGCAAGAAAAAGAAGGGAGGAGATGAGGAGGGAAATAAGAGGAATATGCATCCAGCAGCCACAGGTTCCTCAACATCCAAAGCTGGGAAAGTGGTCAAACTAAGATTTGCAATGCCTGGTTGAATATTTTTTTTTTTGAGACGGAGTCTTCCTCTGCTGCCCAGGCTGGAGTACAGTGGCCGGCTCTCAGCTCACTGCAAGCTCCGCCTCCCGGGTTCACGCCATTCTCCTGTCTCAGCCTCCCGAGTAGCTGGGACTACAGGCGCCCGCCTCGTCGCCCGGCTAGTTTTTTGTATTTTTTTAGTAGAGACGGGGTTTCACCGTATTAGCCAGGATGGTCTCGATCTCCTGACCTCATGATCCGCCCGTCTCGGCCTCCCAAAGTGCTGGGATTACAGGCTTGAGCCACCGCGCCCGGCCTTGAATATTTTTTATAATGCTGCATTAAAAGAATTGTAAGTGCTGAGCGTGGTGGCTCATGCCTGTAATCCTAGCACTTTAGGAGGCCAAGGTGTGCAGATCACTTGAGGTCAGGAGTTTGGGACCAGACTGGCCAACATGGCAAAACCCCGTCTCTACTAAAAATACAAAAATTAGCCGGGCATGGTAGCAGGTACCTGTAATTCCAGCTACTCAGGAGGCTGAGGCAGGAGAATCACTTTGAACCCAGGAGGTGGAGGTTGCAGTGAGCCAAGATTGCGCCACTGCACTCCAGCCTGGGTGACAGAGCAAGACTCCACCTCAGGAAAAAAAAAAAAATATATATATATATATACATACACACACACACACACATATATACACACTCAGAAAAATCTGAGCTAAACATCCAGTCACCAAACAGATGCCAAATATTAAAAAGACCACAAGGTCATCAGATTTGTATTAGTGGAGTGCTGCAAGGGGCTTGAGAAATCAGCCCACCCTATCATCCCATGTCTATAGGAAGAAACTGAGATGAAGTCACCTCTCTTCATGTGATTAAAAACATAGCTAAGAAAAGAGTTACTTCTTTGATAAAAGATATAGCTGATTTTTAAATATTCATGAATATATACTGAGATACCAGAAGAAAAAAAAGTCTCATGGAGAATTTTCCTTGAAAATTGCTCAATGCCGTCTGCTCTGAGATAAATGGTAATCTATTGGCAAGTCCTTGGTAAATTCTGCTTTCCAGAAGGAAGGCCGGCCTAGTGGGAAGAGGGTACTGGTGAGCTGCGCATCCTAGGAATCCTTTCTCTTGCTTATTCATGTATTAAAGTGGTTGCCTGAAAGTCATAATGGGAAATTAGCCAGCCTTAGATCACAGCCAATATGTTAAGTGTAAATTAGAAACACCACAAAATATCCCATTGAGCAGCTGGGAGTTGCTAGGAAACGGGAGGTCAGGCAGTACTCAAAGGCCAGGTTATTCCCATCCCCGGGCCTCTCCAGGACTCTCCAGGCTGGACTCTGGGTAGTGGGCACCACGGGTTGACAGCTCAGCATCGCAGCTTCCACGCCCAGGCAGGGAGTCCAGGCTTCTGAGCTGGGTGACTCGTACTGCTTAAATGTTGAGTGCCTCCCTCCTGCTCCCAGCAGGAAAAGGTCCAATGTGTGACATGCCAGGCTGGCTTCGGGGGCAGCCTGATGCTTTCTCCAAGATAGGAGTGCCTGAGAATTCATATGAATGAGTTTTAAGTTGAAGACTATTCCACAGATTAAGCACAACGTTAAAAATAAAAGGCATGCAAAAAGAAAAAGAAAAGAAAAGAAAACAAAGGAGTGTATGCTCCTAAATCCAAGAGGCAGCAAACAGAAGGCTGTTCATGAGTGACAGCTTTCTCCTCACCTGTCCTTACTAACACATTTCATCCACTTCCATCAGCAATCCAATTTGCTTTACTTAACATCTACCACATCTTTCAACTTAAAAGAATGGTTTTCAGAGTTCTGCTCATATTGCTTTCATGAATTTGTTTTTCTCCATGCCTACCCCATAATGAACATACGTCCTTAACAAATTCTACCTGGCGATGTGCTGCTGAGTTCAGTCAATGGTGCCCACGTTGAAATGACAGATCATGAGAAGACACGAACACACCTGTTTTCCGCTGGGAGAGCCACACAGTGAACACCAGAGTTCTACCAAGACTCCTGGTATCAGGCCAGGCATGGTGGCTCATGCCTGTAAACCCAGCACTTTGGGAGGCCAAGGCAGGCGGATCAACTGAGGTCAGGAGTTCGAGACCAGCCTGGCCAACATGGTGAAATCCCGTCTCTACTAAAAACACAAAAATTAGCCGAGCGTGGTGGTGCGCGCCTGTGATCCCAGCTACTTGGGAGGCTGAGGCAGGAGAATCACTTGAACCCGGGAGGCGGAGGTTGCAGTGAGCCGAGACTGCACCATTGCACTCCAGCCTGGGTGATAAGCGCGAAACTCTGTCTCAAAAAAAAAAAATAAAAAGACTCCAATGCCACTTCTTTCCATAATGATGACTATGACTGCTGTTTATCAGCCACCATGGCCATCAGTGGTGTCCCCGTCCATGCCAGAGTCTCAGCCGGGAGTTTTACAGACTTGCTCACACTTCCTCTTTGTACCCCACCTACAAAGGGTGGCTTCTGTACTCCCTTCCCTGATGGGAGAACAGAAAACTAAAGTGACAGACCAATGACCTGCGGCTGGTAAAATGCAGGCCGGATCCATGTTAAAACCTCATTTGGGCCGGGCGCGGTGGCTCAAGCCTGTAATCCCAGCACTTTGGGAGGCCGAGGCGGGTGGATCATGAGGTCAGGAGATCGAGACCCTCCTGGCTAACACGGTGAAACCCCGTCTCTACTAAAAATACAAAAAACTAGCTGGGCGCGCGGTGGTGGGTTCCTGTAGTCCCAGCTACTCGGAGGCTGAGGTGGGAGAATGGCGGGAACCCGGGAGGCGGAGCTTGCAGTGAGCGGAGATCGTGCCACTGCACTCCAGCCTGGGCGACACAGTGAGACTCCGCTCTCAAAAAAAAAAAAAAAACCTCATTTGGTCCACCATGATGTGTGGCCTCCCAGCACAGCCTCATTCATCATTTTACTCCACAAATGTTGAAAGAGTAACTTGCTTTATCATCTTGTTCACCATAAATTGTCTGAAGGAGAGGCTGCTTTTATTCACTGAGCAAACAGCAACAAATCAACTTGTTCCTTGAGAGGAAAACCTTATGCTGTTAGCCCTGGAATAGGTAGAAAAACACCCAGGTTAATGAATTGCTACAGAGTCATCAGGCTAATGGAGAGAACTGTAGGGCAGAGTCTAAATTCTGTGATTTACATGAGAAAACCGTGGGACCAGGCCACAGTGGTGAACGTTGTTTAAAAATGCTACCATGTGGCCAGGTGCAGTGGCTCACGCCTGTAATTTCAGTAATTTGGAAGGCTGAGGCAGAAGGATTGCTTGAGCCCAGGAGTTCAAGATCAGCCTGGACAATATAGTGAGACCCCATTTCCACCAAAAATAAACAAAACTAACTGGGTGTGGTAGTGCACACCTGCGGTCCCAACTACATGGGAGGACTGTTTGAGCCCAGGAGGTCAAGGCTGCAGTGAGCCGAGATCCCACCACTGCACTCTAGCCTGGGCGACAGAGCCTCAAAATAAATAAATAAATAAATAAATAAATAAATAAATAAATAAATAAAGCCCAAACCCAGAAAATGCTATTATGACACATTACACACTGGCAGATACTCTAAAAAATCCTCCCGGTCTGTCTCCGCATTCACCTCCATCAACGTCTTGGCATCATGAACTATGATCTGAGGCCAGTCTGGGACATAGGAACGGAAACAGAAAAAACTTAAGACGTGAGCTGCTGATCTCTTCACTGTTTCCTCCATTTTTGCACCTAACCCTCACTTCAGTTAACTCTCAACTGAAGAGTCTCTACTCATCCACACCCACAAATCAGGGCCCCTTTCCAGGTACTGCTGCTAGTTTCTACTCCCCACAGCGCCCAAGAAAGCACAACCTATGTCTCAGATATGCAACTACACGTTTACCAAAACGACCAGAACAAAGACCAAAAAAAGCCTTTGCATCCAGGCCAGTTGCTATAGAGTCTTTGAATATTCCCAAACTGCTTTCTCTATCATCTAAATACTTTGTAGAGACATGCTGGAACAAGAAGAATGGATGTGCTGTGAGCAGGGAAGGTGAGAAGCGGAGAACAAGCGGCAATTGTATTGTAGTTAATTATTTTAATTGAGCATGAGAAGGGAAAGGCTTGAACTCTAAGGACATTGGCAGAGCCCCAGAGTTTATGTAAACCAGGAAATGCCTCTAGCACGCCCCAGATAGCAGGAGCAACTGAATAGAAGTGGCCCATCTGCTGATGCAACAGCGCTGCAAACAATGGCTGCTCTGAGAGAGGGTCAGTTCCACAGAGTTTTGCAGAGGTTGAACCTCTTTGTTCCTGTGTGCTCACAGGCTGTGTGAGAAGCCTGGAAATCCCAATCAAATGATGTCACGACCAGGTCCAACCTGCCCTTCCACTTCTGCACAGGACCTTATTTCCCTAATTCGCAAGGTACCTCTGATTAAAAGCCTCTAAGAGCTGCAACTCTGTACACTTGTTGTCCAATGTAAACTGACTAGCTCAAGCTTTACTAGAAGCGATGCTATTGCAGTCAGTTAATCAAATGCATAGGGCAACGTTTCAGAATCAATACCGGAAAAAGAAAAGAATAAACAGAAAAGAACGTGGTAGGCTAATTTTCCTTCTGCAATTCCTCAAACCACAATTAACACAGTAACAACAATGCCTTACATTTGGCCTTCATAATCCAGCGGGATTTGTTCTGGCTCAGCAAAGGGGATTTGTTTTAGCTAAGAAAAATTTGTCGTAGACCCCTACTTACATGTCATACCAACTATATTTAAACTTCTGTGGTCCCATAAGAAAACACGAACAAAGTATGCCTACAAGATTTCATAGTCAAACCATGGTTTGCCAAACGGCTAAAAGCTGAAATCTCAGTTATTCAAACTTACTATGCATACTCTTACTTCATATTCTTATTTATCTAAAGAGTTCTTTCTTAAAAAAAAAAATCACTAAATAGAGTCTAAAACATTGGTTTGCTAGTGAATTTTTCACCATCCTAAATGTGGAGGGTGGGGGGAAAGATGTTACCGTATCTTTAATAGAACCACTTTAATTTTGTAGAGGCAAACTTTGGGTATATCACAGTAGAATTCCAAAGCCAAACAGTATTCCCTTTTAAGTGAAATACTGACAAATGAAGCATCTGGCACACTTTAATGAGCTGTTTTATCCTTTCAGAGTGTCTGAAACTAGGACAGCCATTCATCTGGGACAGTGGCTAGCACAGAGCAGTTACACAATGACACAGTGCGCACTGATACTAAGCCCACCGCCAGCATTTCACATCTCCTAACACGACTTACTAAAAAACAAAACAGACGTTTAACTTAATGACTAAATACATCCAGAAAGTGTGAAATGATACAGCATTTTCTATTTTCGCTGAATAGTAAAACACACGGTTAAAAGCAGTAACAAATGCTATTAACAAAAGTTAGCTTGTATGTAGATGCCGTTTTTACTGACAGCAAATAAAAATTAAGAATAAAAAACAAGAAATCATCAGCACTGACAGCCCAGTGGTGTTCAAGAAGAGGTGGTTTTGCCCCCTGGGGGGGCACCTGGGAGAGTCTGGAGATGTTGAGAGAGGAGAGTGTTACTGGCGTCTAGCAGGTAGATGCCAGCTGTGCTTTGAAGCCTTCTTCAAAGCACAGGCTACAGCCCAACTACAAAGAATAAACTGTCCAGCTCAAAATGTCAGTACTGCCAAGGCCAAGAACTCTGACCTATCCTGATACATAGGAGAAGGGTTAAGCAAGAATCATCTATTTGAGAGATAGCTGACGCAGAAGGAAAAGGATGTGAAGTTTAATTATGGACACATTTCAGTTCAAAGTGCTGAACAGGTGAAGCAGAGCGGCACAGAACTAGAAAATCGAGAAAACTAGGAAGATCGAGGAGGTTACAAAATTAAGGGAGACGATGAGGCCAAAGCTTAAAGGAGAGCTTTGAGGTGGAAATACACAGGGGAGAGGTACTCACCTAGCCCGGAGCTGAAGGAGAGAAGTCAGTGTTTCTTTTGGAGGCCGGCAAGTGAGAAGGTGGGGGCAGAACCCGAGGCCATGCCTACCTCCAGAGGAACCAGTCAAGAGGAGGGAGGGGGTGGTCAGAGAGGTGTCAGGAAGGAGGGGTGGTTAGCAGTGTCCCAGGCCTGGGAGCAGGGGGTGGGGATTAAGAGGCAGGGCAGAGAAAAACCATGCTGGGAAGCTTCCTGCAGAAGGGTAGCAAGTGCAGCTTTGATTGCCTGGCATTAGAAAGAAGAAAATAGTCACAGACTCTTTTTGGAAATGTTTAGCAGTAAGAAGATTGCTCAAGGTGAGGGAGCCCAGTCAAGTTCCTATTCACCCTCACTTCTCCCTTTTCAGCAGGTGTATGTGTATGTATATCTATATATAGCCACACAGCTCCCAGGGGAGGCGAGACAAAGTCTTTAAAAAAAAAAAAAAAAAAAAGAGGCCGGGCATTGTGGCTCATGGCTGTAATCCCAGCACTTTGGTAGGCCCAGGCGGGTGGATCACGAGGTCAGGCGTTTGAGACCAGCCTGACCAACATGGTGAAATCCCATCTCTACTAAAAATGCAAAAATTAGCTGGGTTGGTGGGGCATGTCTGTAATCTCAGCTACTCAGGAGGCTGAGGCAAGAGAATTGCATGAACTCGGGAGGCAGAGGTTGCAGTGAGCCAAGATCACACCACTGCACTCCAGCCTGGGCAACAAAGGGAGACTCCATCTCAAAAAAAAAAAAGTCTGCAATTGTTCTTTGGAAAAGGTTGCAACAACTTATACTCCCAGCAGCAGAATCCATTAATGGCAGTTTCTTCAAATAGTCACAGAAACCGAGAAGTGTTATTAAAAAGCAACACAGAGCCAGGAGCGGTGGTGTGCCCCTATAGCCCCAGCTACTCCAGTGCCGAGGGAGGAGGATCTCTTGCAGCCAGGAGTTTGAGACTGTAGTGTGTTATTGTGCTTGTAAATAGCCCCTGCACTCCAGCCTGGGAAACACAATCATGTACCAAAAAAGAGGCATAAAACCATTAAACCATTCAATCCCCACAGTGGCAAAAGTATCTCATTTTCAATTTCATTTATTTGATTACGCTATTGAGAACTTCAAGTAATTTTATATTTCACCTTTTGCAAATTTCTTGTTTATGTTTTTTACTCATTTTTCTACTAAAACATGTTGTTCTCTTATTGATTCGTGAAGGCTCTTTATATATTAAAGCTATACGGTCCATTGTTATACATTGGATATATATATCTTGTTTGCTGTTGGCTTTAATGAGGGCAGTTTGGCTATATATACATAAAAGTCATAACAATGTGCATATTCTGATTGGCAAGTATACTTTCAAGAATCTACCTTAAGGAGAAAGTATTTGTGCCCATGAAAAATACAGCACCATTATTTGCAACAACAAATAAACAATCCAGTAATAGAAATCTGACTTGAAAGTATAGTCATTGACAGAATTTTGTAGTCATGAAAAAATGCATAAGAATGTTTCAAGATTTATTAAGTTAAAAAAAAAGTCGGTTACAAAATTAAGGTAAACTATGATCCCAATTTAAAGGGGAAAAAAGTATATACACAACAAATATAAACAGGGTTGTCTCCGACTGGTAAAACTATGGGTAACTAATTTTTGAAACATTTCACATATTTCCCAAATATTTTACAATCAGTAGCAACTGTCTTTATATTGGGGAGTGGTGAATGCAAACCCCAGCAACGAATGCGGTGGTGTTTTTATTATTGTTACTATTCTTTGTCGCATATTTTTGAGGGCCAGAGAAAGAACTTGCCCAAGAAAAAAAAACAAGCAAAGTACCCCTAGGATGAAGAACAGAGTGAAATGCTGAAGAGCTAATGAAGCAGAGCAGACCATCTGCACGGATGAGACAAGACCCAGGGGAGCTTCAGACCCTGATCTTGAGAACCGTAGTCTACCCCAAACCTCTGGTCTCCAGTCTCAAACCTGACCCCTTTGCTCAAGTCTTCCAAGGGAGTGACAGCTGGGAGGGAGGCTGATAGGGATTTGGGAACTGGTCCTTTGTAGCTGCTGGGGGAGCAAAGTAAGCTTTAGAACAAAGTCACTACCAGAAAGCACACACCGAGGGGGCTGCCCGTGAAAATGTTAATTCAGGGCGGCTGATGCTTAGAGGAGAAAAAAAAGGTCTGCATGAGCTAGACGGACGGGGTGGGAGGTGGGGGGAGAGGTGGAGGAGGGAAGGGATTTGCTCAAAATGGGAGCAGGAGTGCCATTCAGATGGGACATGATTCCATAAGTTCATCAGGATAAGCCAAAGTAAAAATGCGGTGGTGGAAGCTGCAGTTACATATACCCCATTTTAGCAGTTGGCACCTCCCGGGAGGGAAGCAGACCAACTGGGGTCTCCTCTCTAATTTGCACCACCTTCCCGTATATATCCTTCCACAAAGGCATTCAGCAGAAAGGGGGAAGCACTTCTGTATTCCATCATTCAAGCCCTCTCGCAAGCAGCAACGTGGTTCCGGACCTGAGGACCCACATACGTAAATAAACGGAAGTGAGGGATGAGAAAACCAGTTTAACGTTTTAAGAGAGGTAGAAAATATGTGGCATTTTCCCATAGATGACTTACCTTCGCCTCTTTCTTAGGAGGGTAATAAGTGTGTGTCAGATTAATTACTCTGAAAAACTGATGGAAAAAAAAAAAAACCCAACATTCTCCTACTTGGTTTTCGCTTAGCACCAGAAATCTTACCTATGCGACAAAAGCAGGTTTAGCCTAGTAGCAGCCAGTCACGTGATTATTCATTTCTTTTAAATGTAACTCGATTTAATATGAAAGACCACTTTCACAATGAAAACATCTCCTTCCAGGGCACATTTAGCAACTGAATAGACATCAACTGAACACCATTCCTACAACCGGGTGGAGGCAGAGATTAGCATTTCAGTCACTATTTTGTTTTTTCTTTGGGGACCTCCACTTCGGGGAGTAAAGAGAATCCCAACAAAATGTGCCTCCATCAGGTTTTTCCAGGCCGATTGCAAAATTCCATCGTGTGTGCTTGTGTGAAATAAGCACATGATGTTCAACAGATGACCATTCAACTCCGGTAACTTCTCACGTTTCCATACTTGCATATGAACAGGTTTATAATGTGATTAAAAAAGAGGTTATTCTTGTGCAGATTTCTTTAAAGGTTCCTATAAAGTACGAGGCCGGGAAAAACTAGATGACTGCAGTGTACAAACTCTTAAAGAAAACTACTTTGAAATAAATTCAAACAAAAGAAACCACCAATTTCCCCCTTCAACCTAATATTAAAAAAGAATTTTTCCTATAAAAGGTTTATAAAAGAATGCCATACGAAAACACATTGCATTATCAATGCCTTAACTGATGAGTGAACTGTGTCCTTTATTTTTATAAAAAAAAATTTGTAGTTCCAACTTGTACATGCAATCAAAATCAGCACTTACCCATTTGTAAACACTTCCGTGCCTGGAGAAACAGCAAAATCTGTTTCCCGTGTACGATCTCTGCAGTTTTACAATACCATAATCAGGGCAAGTTACATGAAACTTTAAAGCAGAACAAGAAAGAAAAAAAACCCCTACCTTGGGTTTTCTTTCACCCCTTCAGTTTTTGTCCACTGTAAATGGCTGCATCTTTAGCAGTCCGGGCAAGAGCATCTAAGCTGACAGACACAAAAATGGGCTTTCTTCGGCTGGCTGGTGTTCCCAACCTTTTATGTGGTGTCTTGGGCTGTGCTGCTTAATTCATTCCTGATTCTACTCAAAGGAAGTCCAGCCTGGCAAGGCTGACGTGATAGGAACTGCTGAAGACACTTTTGACTGCAGGGGCAAACTAACCATCATGCACGCATCAACAAATGTGTCATTACATTTCAGGGCCCAAAGATTCCTGATTTTAAAAGTCAATCAATAATTAAAAAAAAAAAAAAAGTCCCAGAACAAAATCAAGCAGTTTAGTTGTCATCTTGGAAAATCCACCCAGAGAACAAGAACAACAGTCTTTGCTTGTGCTGAGCTTCACTCACTGCAATTTCTCCCGGTCTCTACAGAGCTCTGCTGAATAGTCTCCATGACAACTTGGTAAACAGGATGGAAGTGACCACTGAGGGGTTTACTGGGATTGTTTTGTTTAGGGAGAAGAATGGTTGCTTTAAATGCTTCCTTTACTAAAATTTCCTCCAAAAGTAAAAAGGCAGCATTTTACAGGTCTTCTGTACGAGATGTTTTCAAAAGTCAAAGATGCTGGCAATGGGTGCTCCAGGTGCAGGAGACAGTCAAAACAAACGGGGGACATGAGTGGCAATCAAAAAACCAGGAAGGGCCCGAGAGGCACGGTGGCTCATGCCTATAATCCCCGCACTTCGGGAGGCCTAGGTGGGGGTATCACCTGAGGTCAGGAGCTCGACACCAGCCTGGCTAACATGGTGAAATCCCGTCAATATAAAAATTAGCCAGGCATGGTGGTGGGTGCCTCTAATCCCAGCTACTCAGGAGGCTGAGGTGGGAGAATTGCTTGAAACCAGTAGGCGGATGTTGCAGTGGCTGAGATCACACCACTGCACTCCAGCCTGGGTGACAAAGAGCAAGACTCAGTCTCAAAACAAAAAAAAAAAAAAAGAAAAGAAAAAAAAAAGGCCGGGGTAGTGGCTCACATCTGAAATTCCAGCACTTTGGGAGGCTGAGGCGGGCAGATTGCCTAAGGTCAGGAGTTCGGGACCAGTCTGACCAGCAAGGGGAAACCCCATCTCCACTAAAAATACAAAATTAGCCAGGCATGGTGGCGCATGCCTGTAATCCCAGCTACTTGACATGCTGACATGCTGAGGCAGGAGAATCACTTGAACCCGGGAGACGGAGGTTGCAGTGAGCCGAGACTGTCACTGTGCTCCAGCCTGGGCAAGAAGAACAAAACTCTACCTCAAAAACAAAACAAAACAAAACGAAAAACCAGAAAGGATTATGGAATGCCAATGAGGTGCTTTCCAGTAAGTACCCAGAGGAAATGGAACCATCCCCAAAGACTAACCGAATGTACAGAGGAGTGCAAGGGGCAGACAACCTGGATAATTCTAAAACGTCCTAACAGTTGATGCTTCTGCCCTCTCTATTCTCCCACTAATCTTGTCCATATCATTCACCACTTCTATTGTGAGCAATAGAAACTTCATTCCAGGCTGGGCATGGTGGCTTACACTGTAATCCCAGCACTTTGGGAGGCCGAGGTGGGTGGATCACCTGAGGTCAGGAGATCAACACAATCCTGGCCAACATGATGAAACCCCATCTCTATCAAAAATACAAAAATCGGCTGGGCGTGGCAGTGCACACCTGTAGTCCCAGCTACTCGGGAGGCTGAGGCAGGAGAGTTGCTTGAACCCGGGAGGCAGAGGTTGCAGTGAGCAGACATTGTACCACTGCACTCTAGCCTGGGTGACAGAGTGAGACTCCATCTCAGGAAAAAAAACAAACAAACCTTCATTCTCAATGCTTCACCCTTTGACCAGGGAATCAGAAACTTCCCATTTTTATAGAAAATGACTTGGAAAAAAATGTTCATCACATTATGAACAGATAATAAACATCTGGCATTTTGACATCTGACAGCACGTATTTGTCAAAGTGAAAGAACCACGCAACACAGACGGTGGACTCCTAACGTAAATTTTGGACTTTAATGATAATGCAGCAATACTGCTTTATTATAACAAATGTACCACATTCGTACAAGATGTTAATAAAAGGGAAAATGGTGGTGGAGGGGGGCAGTGTGGAAATGGTCTGTAGTATATGCTCAAATTTTCTGTAAATGTTTAAATGTTCTTTTAAAAAGTCTAGTAATGTTAAAAATCAAGATAAAAATGTCCATCCCATTAAGAATGCCAAAGACGAAAATGTTTAAGGTTCCTTATGACAATCTATCAGAAGTGATTTAAAACTCAACTCTAAAGAGAAAAGGTCTTAAAATAGTTAGATTTTCCTGTGACTCAGCTTAAATTTGGGATTAAACTTGTTAGGACAAAATAAGCAGTAAAAATATGAACATATAGGCCGGGCGCGGTGGCTCAAGCCTGTAATCCCAGCACTTTGGGAGGCCGAGACGGGCGGATCACGAGGTCAGGAGATTGAGACCATCCTGGCTAACACGGTGAAACCCCGTCTCTACTAAAAAAAAATACAAAAAATCAGCCGGGCGAGGTGGTGGGCACCTGTAGTCCCAGCAACTCGGGAGGCTGAGGCAGGAGAATGGCGTGAACCCGGGAGGCGGAGCTTGCAGTGAGCTGAGACCCGGCCACTGCACTCCAGCCCGGGTGGCAGAGCGAGACTCCGTCTCAAAAAAAAAAAAAAAAAAAAAAAAAAAATGAACATATACCGTAAGTACAGGTTATTTCACACAGTAACATGTAGCTGTATCATGTACCCATGACCTCACTTAATACACATAACCACCCTCCTCAGTATGTACTGTCAATACACACACATTAAACACAGGGGAAGAATGCCCCGCCACTTTGCAGTAGTGATGAGACCTGAGAGAAACCCAGGTGCACACCTTTCATCTACTGCATCGGTGGCTTCATGGGCTCCTCTACACCTGGGTGGCTGTGCAATACCCTTCCCATGCCAACGGGATTATGGTGTATCATAATGTGCCAGACCCAGAGAACCCTGACACCCTGCGTCTCAGCAGGCGTGGTGCAGGGCTTCCTGTGCCCTTGGTGCAGGATGCGAAGGACTGAGTCACCCAGGCCCTGCGGGTGACTAAGCACGCTTGCGGAGGGAGCAGTGGCTGGGGCTGGGGAACAGGTCGGGTAGTGGTCCATGCAGCTGTGGGAAGACAGTCACAAAGGATGAAACAGAAAATAAAAACAAACAACATGAAAGCAAACACAGGCAGTAAAAAGGTAAGCAAAGCTCTAAAAAAAAAAATCCTAATCGCCCACAAGAGCTTTGAGATGGTATTGCCTGTGTTGATGTTTAAACAAAAATTCTGAGATAAAATTATGCTCAGAGGCCGTTTACTGGAGCAGGAAAATGTATTCTTATTAAGAGCTTAAAAATATTTGACACACTCCTATGAATGAATATCTGACATTTTCATGTCAATCTCAAATGGCCAGAACAAGAGCAGCGAAAATGGAAGATGCAGAAATGCAGATTTCATTCATTACAATTAAGACCTTTCCCAGGCTGGGTGCTGTGGCCCATGCCTGTAATTGCAACACTTTGGGAGGCTGAGGGGGGTGGATCACCTGAGGTCCAGGAGTTTGAGACCAGCCTGGCCAACATGGTGAAAC
Organism: Rhinopithecus roxellana; assembly: GCF_007565055.1. Classification (NCBI taxonomy): domain Eukaryota; kingdom Metazoa; phylum Chordata; class Mammalia; order Primates; family Cercopithecidae; genus Rhinopithecus; species Rhinopithecus roxellana. Next base: position 98,777,535 of record NC_044551.1, read on the forward strand.
CCCGTCTCTACTAAAAATACAAATGCGTGGTAGCGGGCGTCTGTAATCCCAGCTACTCTGGAGGCTGAGGCAAAAGAATTGCTTGAATCCAGGGGAGGTGGAGGTTGCGGTGAGCCGAGATGGTGCCATTGCACTCCAGCCTGGACCAAAAAAGCGACACTCCATCTCAAAAAAAAAAAAAAAAGACCTTTCCCATGAACAGTAATGGCTTAAAAAACAAAAATTAAAAAGCAGACCAGGCGTGGTGACTCACATCTGTAATCCCAGCACTTTGGGAGGCCAAAGTAGGAGAGTCACTTGAGGTCAAAAGTTTGAGACCAGCCTGGGCAACACAATAAGATCCCATCTCTATGAAAAATTTTAAAAAATGAGCCAGGCCCAGTGGTGGCCTATGCCTGTACTCCCAGCTACTTGGGAGGCTGAGGCAGGAGTCTGCTTGAGCCCAGGAGTTCAAGGCTTCTGTGAATTACGATGGTGTCACTACGCTCCAGCCTAAGAACTCTCAAAAATCAAAAAATTAAAATCAAAAAGTTCAAAAAGCACTTGGCTACCTTCAAGTGCAAGGAAAGATTAAATTCTCTGTTCCTGAGGGTTCCTTAGGAAGAGGGAGGATGATCCCTTTATGTAACATTTAAGAGAGAGAACTAGATCATATTTCCTCAATTTTTAATGCAAACATGCTCCCATGTGGACATGCCTGAAACTGGGATGTGTCTCAGGCATGCTGTTGTTACAGGAAAGGGGTCCCGGTCCAGACCCCAAGAGAGGGTTCTTGGATCTCATGCAAGAAAGAATTCAGGGTGAGTCTGTAGGGTAAAGTGAAAGCAAGTTTATTAAGAAAGTAAAGGAATAGGCCGGGTGCGGTGGCTCATGCCTATAATCCCAGTACTTTAGGAGGCCGAGGTGGGCAGATCACCTGAGGTCCAGAGTTCAAGACCAGCCTGACCAACATGGAGAAACCCTGTCTCTAGTGGCGCATGCCTGTAATCCCAGCTACTTGGGAGGCTGAGGCAGGAGAATGGCTTGAACCCGGGAGGCAGAGGTTACTGTGAGCCAAGATCATGCCACTGCACTCCAGCCTGGGCAACAAGAGTGAAACTCTGTCTTTAAAAAAAAAAAAAAAAAAAAAAGAAAGTAAAGGAATAAAAGAATGGCTACTCCATAGACAGAGCCGCCCCAGGGCTGCTGGTTGCCCATTTTTATGTTTATTTCTTAATGATATGCTAAACAAGGGGTGCGTTATTCATGCCTCCCCTTTTTAGAGGATACAGGGTAACTTCCTGAGGCTGCCATGGCATTTGTGAACTGTCATGGTGCTGATGGGCGTGTCACAGTGAGGAGGATCAGAGGTCACTCTCGTGGCCATCTTAGTTTTGGTCAGTTTTGGCCGGCTTCTTTACTGCAACCTGTTTTATCAGCAAGGTCTTTATGACCTGTATTTTGTGCTGACCTCCTATCTCATCCTGTGACTTAGAATGACTGTGTCTGGGAATGCAGCCTAGTAGGTTTCAGCCTCACTTTACCCAGCTCCTATTCGAGATGGAGTTGCTCTGGTTCAAACGCCTCTGACGCTATCACCCATGCAGCCACCATGCTGCAACCAGTGCGCAGATATGAGTGAATTTCTTTTTTTTTTTTTTTTTTTGAGACGGAGTCTTGCTCAGTCGCCCAGGCTGGAATACAGTGGCATGATCTCGGCTAACTGTAAGCTCCACCTCCCGGGTTCACGCCATTCTCTTGCCTCAGCCTCCGGAGTACCTGGGACTACAGGCGCCCGCCACTACGCCTGGCTAGTTTTTTTGTATTTTTAGGAGAGATGGAGTTTCACCATGTTAGCCAGGATGGTCTCCATCTCCTGACCTCGTGATCTGCCCGCCTCGGCCTCCCAAAGTGCTGGGATTACAGGCGTGAGTGAATTTCATCATACTTTTTGTACTATCTTTGCAAATTATGGACACTACTGCCACTCCTCACATCAAGTCCAGCTGTCCTTTAAGTGGAGGTGAAATATCACACTACAGATTTACCACTGAAACAGAAAGTTATTTTATCTGCAAAAAGGCCTGGAAACAGAAAGGCAGGGTGCCTATTTGTGGTGGATGAATGACCTCCATTTCATACTTTCTGCAGAACCACGAGCAAGAGCTAAGTGATAAGAAATCATTGTGCTCTGCTGTAATCAGTGGTGCCTTTGCCTCCATAGTGACAGAAAACAAGGATGCATTTTATACTCATGAAATTTAGATTCTGTGAAATATGGCAATAGATAATGTTTGGACTGAGTGAATAGTCTATAATTCCAGAAAGTTCCATCTCAATGTTAAAATCTACTGTTTAATTAACCTTTCTGTTTAAACCTTGTCACATGGTGGATCCTCACACCTAGACTCCCTGCCCAATTGTGGCAGGTAACAAAGGCCTGTGGGGGAAAGCCCCATTTGGAGATGGGGATATTTGTATATGAAGCACCAGCCTCCAGACCAAGAAGTATTTGTGAATGAGCCCGTGATATTGTGCTTGGCTGTTCCAGAGGGCCCTGAACCTGAGGGGGACTATGTCTAGAGGGGGTGAGCTGAGGGAGGTAGACAGGGTGAAGGAACATGTCAGCATAGAAAGATTGATACACATTAAAGACACCACCCCAATACTGATCTACTGGCAATGCCTGGGTATCCTACAACTACACAAATCAAAGATGATCAGAAGAGAAAAGCATGCCAAAAATAAAATAAATTAAATCAACTAAAACAGACCTGTGGCAATAGGATTAAAGATGGCACACACGGTTTTATCCTTCGCACAGTTGAGCGCACACACACACCACGAGCAATGTCTACAATGTACCATAATGAGCAACTCCACGTTACTGAGCACCTATACATAGTCTGGACCCCGAGGTGTGCAGCAGGAAGCAAAGGCTGAGACAGGCCCTGCAGAGCTGCACGTGCTCAGGTCTTCTATATTCACTAAACATGTTATTCACAAACTAGCATTAGGGCAGAGAGACCAAAGTCAAAAGTTTAGTAAGGCTGAAGAGAAAGTAAGATGCATAAAAGAAGATAGAAAAAGATACAGGAAGAAAGAAAAAAGAGAAAAAGATATAGGAAGAATAACATGGGACCCAAAATTCAAGGCCAGAAATATGTCACATTATCATCAGAACTTTTTAAAAGAAATATTTTGTCTTTGCTTTTTTTCTTTGAAACAGGTCATACAGGCTGGAGTGCACTGGTGCAATCTCGGCTCACTGCAGCCTTGACCTCCCAGGCTCAGATGATCCTCCCACCTCAGCCTCCCAAGTAGCTGGGCTACAGGTGCACACCACCATCCCCGGCTACTTTTTGTTTTTTGCTTTTTGGGTTTTTTTTTTTTTTTTTTTTTGAGACACAGTCTCACTCTCACCTAGGAGGGACTCCAGTGGTGCGATCTCAGCTCACTGCAACCTACACCTCCTAAGTTCAAAACAACTTTTGTGTCTCAGCCTCCCAAATAGCTGGGGTTACAGGTGCACACTACCACGCCCAACAAATTTTTGTATTTTTGGTAGAGATGGGGTTTCACCATGTTGGCCAGGCTGGTCTCAAACTCCTGGCCTCAAATGATCCGCCCACCTCGGCCTCCCAACGTGCTGGGATTACAGGTGTGAGCCACCACTCCCAGCCAATTTCTATTTATTTGTTTTTTTTAATAGAGATGGGTTTCGCCATGTAGCCTAGCCCAGGCTGGGCTATAACTTCTGGACTCAAGTCATCTGCCTGGCTCCCAAAGTGCTAGGACTACAGGTGTGAGCCATCGTGCCTGGTCAAGTCTGAAATAAAGAAAGGGAATGAAGAAACGAAGAAAAGGAGGGAGAGAGGGAGAGAGGGAGAGAGGGAGGGAGGAAGGTAGAGAGAAATGGCAGGCAGCACCTGGATTACATAAATATAAATCCCCAGGAGGAAATGTGCTAGATTCATTAAATTCATTCATCATATTATGACACCTCTGGAAACAAAAGGCTCCAGCTTCCATAATGTCTGCACAGAGCTCTCACGGCATGGTGTGGTCATGAGCTGTCTAGGATGTTGTCAACCTGAGGGGCTGAGTCTGACCTAAGAAGGAGCCCCATGGAAGAGAGGAATACGGGCCATCAGAACTCATTTATGTGAAAGGAGCTGACATCCCCCCAAAGTCCTTGACAGAAGACCCCTGTGTGAGATGGTTTACGCATCCTCATCTTCATCCTTGTGTCTTGGGGTAGAGATAGAAGGGGCTGCAAGATCGACAGTCCACAAGGCTCACGTGACCTCCGTAACTCCACTCCACGTCTTCAGCTTCCTTCTCTCACTTGATATTCCATTTTCCAGCAAATGTGACTGCATGGAAACTCTAGCCCTGCTGGTTTCCCTCCTCTGGGGCCTGGTCTTCAGCCTTCCCCAGCACAGGCATCTCTCCCTTCTTCCCTTCAGTAAACCTTACTCCATGCCGCACGTGGGGGCTCCCAGCACTTTGGGAGGCTAAGGCGGGTGGATCACTTGAGGTCAGGAGTTCAAGACCAGCCTGGCCAACATAGCGAAAACCCGTCTCTACTAAAAATACAAAAATCAGCTGGGCATGCTGGCACATGCCTGTAATCTTAGCTACTTGGGAGGCTGAGGCAGGAGAATCGCTGGAACCCGGGAGGTGGAGGTTGCAGTGACCTGAGATCGCACCACTGCACTCCTTTCTGGGTGACAGAGACTCCATCTCAAAAAAAAAAAAAAGATAAACCTTATCCCAAGAGGCTGCTTGGGCTACAGGCCTTCTTCCACCAGACCCCCGTCCCAGAAACATTAGGTGATTAGGCCCCTGCCTTTCTGGAGAAAGCTGGACTGAATCTTTGAGAATATTGTTCTGTCGGCCGGGCGTGGTGGCTCAAGCCTGTAATCCCAGCACTTTGGGAGGCCGAGACGGGCGGATCACGAGGTCAGGAGATCGAGACCATCCTGGCTAACCCGGTGAAACCCCGTCTCTACTAAAAAATACAAAAAAACTAGCCGGGCGAGGTAGCGGGCGCCTGTAGTCCCAGCTACTCGGGAGGCTGAGGCAGGAGAATGGCGTTAACCCAGGAGGCAGAGCTTGCAGTGAGCCAAGATCCGGCCACTGCACTCCAGCCTGGGCGACAGAGCGAGACTCCGTCTCAGAAAAAAAAAAAAAAAAAAAGAGAATATTGTTCTGTCAAGTCAAAGATTTAAAGATGCTGCTGCCGGGACCCATGACATTTCCCTCCTAGAACCTGCGTCCTGGACACAGCAAACCTAAAGACAGAACAGGGAGGAGAGCCAGCTAGACGCGTTCCAAGAGGCAGCCCAGGCTGAATCTGTAGGCAACTGCGGGCAGCTGGTTCTCACACCCCAGAAGGTGTTCCTGATATGTATCAGTCAGTTCCCTTCTTTAATTCTGCCCTGAACCTCCTCGGGGCTTTTCTGAAGAATGTTAATGAGAGACTTTTCTGCCTGGAACTTACTTGCTAAAACACCAGGTAGGGACACCCTTGGGGAGACTCTGATGACGAAAAGCAGGTTTTCTATCTTACAGAAATCAGTGGTTGGCTGGAGCACTTTTGGGTGCCACTGCTACCGCCCATATAAATCACAATCAAAAAAGCTGAAAGTCCTCATTACCAACTAAAACTCGTCGAATGCAGAAGTCTACCCTTTGTGAACTCTGAAAACTCTAAGCTCAGCGGAGGGTTACACCCAATGCCAAGGCCCGCTGCAGACTGGCATCTCTCAGGAGGCAGGCTTTTCTAGCTGCTTCCTCACTGAGCGCCAGTGAGGCTAGCAAAGTGCCTTCTATACAATACCCAAGATTAGTAAAAGGCTGTTTACAGAAAAAGAAAAAAGCCCACATATTGTGACGGCTGAATTGACATATGCGTTCAGCATTTGAGTTATACACTCCTTCTTTGCACCTGTTTTTCAAAACAATACATAGAAAACCCAAATTAAAAAAAAATTAACAATCCAAACAAAAGTTCACAAAGGATTTCTAGATTCTTTAGCCCCAGATGCGCGTTCTGGGGTTCAAACACTTTGCAAGGAGGAGAGGCAGCCTGTCCTAATAGCCACTGTGGGTAAAGGGGGTGTGTTCCCACTAGCCCGGCGAAATGTGGGAGTGTTGAATCTACTCCTGAAGGCACAAAAGCAGCTACAGGTGTTTCTGTTGTTCTAACGCTACAGGTCTCTAGGTTATGGACTTTACAGCTGCCATTATTATGTCTTTATGATATAACACACATAAAAGAATACTTCTGGCCAGGCTCAGTGGCTCACACCTGTAATCCCAGCACTTTGTGAGGCTGAGGCAGGCAGACCACCTGAGGTTCCAAGATCACCTCTTGGAACACGTCCGGCTGGCTCTCCTCCCTGTTCGAGACCAGCCTGACCAACACGGAGAAACCCCATCTCTACTAAAAATACAAAATTAGCCGGGCATGGTAGTGCATGCCTGTAATCCCAGCTACTCAGGAGGCTGAGGCAGGAGAATCGCTTGAACCTGGGAGGTGGAGGTTGCAGCGAGCCGAAATCGCGCCATTGTACTCCAGCCCGGGCAACGAGCAAAACTCTGTCTCAAATAAAACAAAACAAAACAAAAACTTCTATATTTGCTAAAACCCATGCTCCTTGCTTCTGAATAATGCACAAAATACCTAAATACACACATATTTGAATACGACCTCGCAAGTCCTTTGGTGGTCTGTGACTGGAGAGGAAAATGAGGTGAGAAGAAACTGTCTCATCCCTTCACACTGAAAATACACATTTCCCCATCTCTGGAGAGGAAGAAGGCAAGATTTTTCCTGTGAAATTTCTAGAAGAACCTATCTTTGGATTAAACAAAAAATGTATAAGGAACTCTAAATAAAGGTCATTTGCATACATGTCACAGAACGTAATAGGCAGTGACAGTTCAATATTTCCAGTGGAACCAAATGAATGCTAATCGAGCCATAGCTATATTGCCATAATCAAATTAGCATCTCCATTTACCATCACACCTACATCTTAGGCCTCAGACAAGTCAGCTCTTGTGCCTCTGTCTTCACTTGCTGAGTGCCTTTATTTTTTTTCCTTTTTTTGAGATGGAGTCTCACTTTGTTGCCCAGCCTGGAGTGCAACGGCGCGATCTCGGCTCATGGCAACCTCCGCCTCCCAGGTTCAGGCAATTCTCCTGCCTCAGCCTCCCGAGTAGCTAGGATTATAGGCATGCGCCACCAAACCTGGCTAATTTTTGTTTTTGAGTAGAGACGAGGTTTCACCATGTCAGCCAGGCTGGTCTCCAATTCTACTCACCTTGGCCTCCCAAAGTGCTGAGATTACAGGCAGTGAGCCACCGGCCCCAGCCTTCTGAGTGCCTTTAAAAGGGCACCAAGACATTCTCTGAAAGGTTTCTATAGCCTATCACTGGGGTGTTATTAATAGTGTCTGCCATATTTCAGGACACGTAAAGTGAGCCAATACAAATGCAAACCTGAGGTTGAGTTAGTTCATTTTCTAAATGCAAAATCCAAAGCAACTAGGTACTATCAAACCTCAGCATGGAAAAATAAGGTCAGTTCTGCAATATTCTGGCTGAACTGCTTCCAAGCAGGCCTAATTTCAAAAGCTAGTACAATTCGAAGGAAAAACTAACTCTGTGCCATCTAAGAGAGAAAACAGAAACACTCGGGACTGAGTATTTCAAATTAAAGTTTCTATCTTTATTATAGCACTGCCCGGGTGGGAATTTAAGATGCCTATGATTATAAAACTGTTTCACACCACAAAGAATGGCAAAAAAGCTTCCAATTAGACTATGGCTCACCAGAAACTGTGAGATGCATCCCAGCAACCAATACTTTATTTTTTAATTTTTATTTTAGAAACAGAGTCTTGCTCTGTCCCACAGGCTGGAGTGCAGTGGCGCGATCTCAGCTCACTGCAGTCTCTGCCTCCTGGGTTCAAGCAATTCTCCTGCCTCAGCCTCCCAAGTAGCTGGGACTACAGATGTATGCCACCATGCCTGGCTAACTTTTGTCTTTTCAGTAGAAACAGGGTTTCACCACATTGGCCAGGCTGGTCTCGAACTTCTGACCTCAAGTCATCTACCCACCTCCCAGCCTCCCTAAGTGTTGGGATTACAGGCGTGAGCCACCACGCCCAGCCAAACACCCAAGACTTTTTTTTTTTTTTTTTGAGACGGGGTCTTGCTCTGTCGCCCAGGCTGGAGTGCAGTGGCCGGATCTCAGCTCACTGCAAGCTCCGTCTCCCGGGTTTACGCCATTCTCCTGCCTCAGCCTCCCGAGTAGCTGGGACTACAGGCGCCTGCCACTACACCCAGCTAGTTTTTTGTATTTTTCAGTAGAGACAGGGTTTCACCGTGTTAGCCAGGATGTCAAGACTTTAAATTGAGAAACAGTCTGGCATGTTTGAAAGATGAAATACGGCACTATCATCCTTATTGTAAAAAGGGGAGAGAACGTCAGAAACCGAGCAACTGCTGGGAGTCTACATCAAAAACCAAAGCCCACTTCTATTGTCTGGTAAATACTGCCCACCAGAGTGTACAAAGCAAACCAAGTGGAATATAAACCAGCTACATGACATAGTGTTATAAACAGAGAGATGTTCTCACATTAATTTCCTACATTATATCCCCAAAAAAGCTATGCATTTGTTTATATTGCAATTTTTTTGGTGATAACCTTAAATATTTTGACATACATTTGAATAATGGAAAGACGGGTTACTTTTTTTTTTTACTTGGCTGGAGTCCAGTGGCGCGATCTCGGCTCACTGCAATCTCCACCTCCCGGGTTCACGCCATTCTCCTGCCTCAGCCTCCCGAGTAGCTGGGACTACAGGCACCCGCCACTACACCCAGCTAGTTTTTCTTTTGTATTTTTTAGTAGAGACGGGGTTTCACCATGTTAGCCAGGATGGTCTCGATCTCCTGACCTCGTGATCCGCCTGTCTCGGCCTCCCAAAGTGCTGGGATTACAGGCTTGAGCCACTGCGCCCGGCCTGACGGGTTACTTTTTAAACTACCAGAACCATCCACGTAAAGTCAGCACAGATCTTCTACAGAAAACCACTTTGTCATTTCAGGTCACCCAAACACCAAATTCTCACCATCATACCTCCCAGTAAGGTAACAAAATGAACAGGTTACTTTCTCTTAAAGAGATGTCCAATTTTGCCTCTCTAGAAGACAGGTAATTCAACATTGTGGTTCTTTTTTTTCTTTTTTTTTTTTTGAAACAGAGTCTGGCTCTGTCTCCCAGGCTGGAGTGCAGCAGCAGATCTTGGCTCACTGCAACCTCCACCTTCTGGGTTCAAGTGATTCTTGTGCCTCAGCCTCCTGAGTAGCTGAGATTACAGGTGTGTGCCACCATGTCTAGCTAATTATTGTATTTTTAGTACAGATAGGGTTTCACCATGTTGGCCAGGCTAGTCTCCAACTCCTGATCTCACGTGATCCACCCACCTCGACCTCCCAAAGTGCTGGGATTACAGGCGTGAGTCACCGCGCCTAGCTACTGCGGTTCTTATAAGCATACATCTTTAAGCTATAAATCAGGAATTCATGTAATATTAAGCCAAGGCAATTGGTTGACAATATGAAAAATAAGATCCAGCATCAGTCAAGTTACCAGAATATAATCTCATGGGAAACAGTTCAGATCAGACTTTTTACCTTAAACTTTATGAGGATGGCATCTAGTTCTTTAACATTAGGAGTTCTTAAAATTACAACTTTATAGGTGTTTTCTCAAGTAAGAAGCATTCCTAAGAGGCTATTTGCTGAATCAAAGTAATTTAAATGTATTAACAATACTTTAAGACAAGCTACCTAATTAGCGGTGGATTTGGCGACTGCATATATGTAACACTATAGTTTCTTTGTTTAGGTAGCTTTTCCTTTTTAAACTCACATTCTTTCTAATCAGATTATGAAATTAAAAAGTTAAAATCAAAGAGACAAGACATTAATACTTATGACAACCTTTAGAGTATCTTCTAATTAGTTATAATCAACTATTTAAAGTACTTAAAATCTAGCATTACTACTTAAAGCCTCTTCATCATGTTTAAAATAACAATAAAGCAAAAAAGGAAAGAAAGACAAATAAAACTTAAACCAAAAAATCTGCCACCACACATCAAATATTTCCTCTAAAAAGGCGTATCACACTCTGGAACTTTTCCCAAGAATTTTAAACCAAATGCTAAAAAAAAAAAAAAAAAAAAAAAGTAAAGGCTTCACAATGTTTCCTTTTAAAATAGATGTCCCTAAAGCTTAATAACATCACTCAAAAGCAGACTAACAGGCCCAAGGGACAAAGGGCACTTTCTCATTTAATGTTAAGTTATAATAATGTCATATCCATTTCCAACCATTTACAATGAGAGGACTTTGGAGAAACCAAATCTGTGAGTAACCACCCCAGGAGGCTGTGTCCCTCGAGACAGATCCCAGCCTAGGACTGACATCAATCTTACCTTCTGCATGTTTGGCTTGATACAGCGAACAAAGAAAGGATTAGAGGAGCTTAGCGTTGCCATTAAGGAATGCAGTGAGTCCTATTAGAAAGAAAAAGTATACGTTGATTTAGTCTCTTACTATGTCATTCTTTAAATTTCTCAGTACTCTAGACGCTTAGAAACAAGAATTTAAAAAACACAATATAAATCATAGGAGTAATTACTTACAGGTTTTCATTTTTTAATTGTCATTCTAATATAAAGATATTGAGTCAATTATTCAGTATTAACTGAAATTATTCGATAACACACCAAACTCATTTATCACTTCCTTTGAAATGGTGCAATTTTAATAAACCATTCTGTCAACAAACAAAAATCATCCTAGGATATTTCAATGTTTAGTACAGAAAAACTGAGAAATAGCCACTCTTCCACTGTCATTATTCTTCCCAATTCATTAGTCCCATCGAAATGACAGTCTATGCCAGCACTTCACTGGTCTCTGAGCCACAGTCTCTCACTCTTACCTTCAATCACCAGACTTACAGACTCCAGATCAACCTTTATTACTTTCTTTTCCAACTTTTTTTTTTTTTTTTTTTTTTTTTTTTTTTTTTTTAGAGTTTTTAACATTTACCAAAGCAGACAGAAGCATACAATGAGTTCTCATTACCAGCTTCAGCTCAGGGCTAATCTCATTTCGCCTGATCCATACATACTATACCCACCTCTGTGGAAAAGCAAATCCCAGACATGATGTGATTTCATCCATCAGCATTTCAGCATGTAGGATTAAAGGCTAAACACTTTAAAGCACTGTGTAACCACAGTATCATCACACCTGAAGAGATTTGACATTAATTCCTTAAACTAATATTAAAATGTGCAATGGTCTCACATTTCATATTAAAATGCTCAACTGTTTCAAATTTTATGATTTTTAAAAATGTTATTTATTTAATTGAAACAGGGTCTTACTCTGTCACCCAGGCTGCAGTGCAGCGGCACGATCACAGCTCACTGCAGCTTCGACCTCCCAGACTCAAGCGATCCTCCTACCTCAGACTCTGGAGTAGCTAGGACTACAAGGGCATGCCACCATGCCCGACTACCTTTTTAATTTTTTTGTAGAGATGAGGCCTTGCTATGTTGCCCAGGCTGGTCTTGAACTGCTCAAGCAATCTTTCCATCTAGGCCTCCTAAAGTGCTGGGATTACAGGCATGTGTCACCTTGCCCAGCCCATACATTTTAAAAGGTTTGTTCTTTTGCATCAAAATGCAAATATGGTCCATTCATTGTAGTTGGTTGATGCATCTTTTAAGTCTCTTTTAATCCACTGGCTTTCCCTCCAACTCTGTCTTTTTTCTTCTCGTAATCTTGTTGAAGAAAACTGAACTGTCTAAACACTACATGGATTACTTACTTTTCCAGAAAACTTTTAAATTTCTCCCAGGACAAAACATCCTGACGTTCACAGCCCTTCATATTCTGATACCAACTTAAATTCTCACGAGGTATCCTGTCTAGCTGGTATTCCACTGTCTGTTGACAGTCCCCAGAGACAGGACTTGCAACTCTGTGCCTGGGCTCTTCTCCTGCCTTCAGCTGCACCTTGAAAACTCACCCACCCTTTTCCATTTCCTTCACTGCTAGTCCAGTTTAAAGTCTCAAACATTTCAAAAACTTTCCAAGGCTGGGTGCAGTGGCTCACGTCTGTAATTCCAGCACTTTGGGAGGCTGAGGTAGAAGGATCGCTGGAGGCCAGATTTTCGAGATCAGCCTGGGCAACACAGTAAGACCCCATCTAAGTAAAACATCTAACAAATTAGCCACGTATAAAAAATTAGCCAGTCATGGTGGTGTGCGCCTCTAGTCCCAGCTGCTTGGGAGGCTGAGGCAGAAGAATCGCTTGAATCTGGGCGGTAGAGGTTGCAGTGAGCCAAGATCGTGCCATTGCATTCCAGCCTGGGTGACAGAATGAGACTCCATCTTAAAAAGGAAAAAAAAAGGGGGAGCCGGGTGCGGTGGCTCATGCCTGTAATCCCAGCACTTTGGGAGGCCGAGGCGGGCGGATCACAAGATCAGGAGATGGACACCATCTTGACTAACACGGTGAAACTCCATCTCTACTAAAAATGCAAAAAAAATGCGTGGCGGCAGGCGCCTGTAGTCCCAGCCATTCGGGAGGCTGAGGCAGGAGAATGGCGTGAACCCGGGAGGCGGAGCTTGCAGTGAGCCGAGATTGCCCCACTGCACTCCAGCCTGGGCGACAGAGCGAGACTGTCTCAAAAAAAAAAAAAAAAAAAAGGCCAGGTGTAGTGGCTCACACCTGTAGTGCCAGCTACTCAGGACGCTGAGTGGGAAGAATCACTTGAGCCTGGGAGTCTGAGGCTGCAGTGAAGCGCGATTATACTACTGCACTCCAGTGTGGGTGACAGAACAAGACCCTGACACACACACACACACGAAAAAAAAAACCTTTCCCAGAAGTCCTGGCAAAACTAGCCTTCTAGAAAAAGAAAAATGAACACCTCTGCTGGAAGATTAAGAGCCTAGGACAAGGTAACTGACATCAATCGTATCTAACCAGGGGAAAAAAACATCCAGATATGAGAAGAAATATATCCCATTTCCACATGAGCCTCTCAATACAAATCAGAGTGGTCCCAAATGGCCTTAAGAAGGTACCTATTTCAAAAGCTTAGAAGAAGTAGTTATTTATTTTTTAAAAAAGGATCTACATGTTTTTATCTGACTCAAAGAAAAAGTCTATTTTATTTCCTTTTTCTTTTTTTTTGAGACAGAGTCTAGGTCTTACTCTGTCACCCAGGCTAGAGTGCAGTGGTGCAATCACAGTTCGCTGCAACCTTGATCTCCCAGGCTCAGGCAATCCTCCCACCTCAGCCTCCTGAGTAGCTGGGACCACAGGCATGCGCCACCGCGCCCACATAATTTTTGTATTTTTTGTAGAGACAAGATTTCACCATGTTGCCCCGGCTGGTTTTGAACCCCTGAGCTCAGGTGATCTGCCCACCTCGGCCTCCCAAAGTGCTGAGATTACAGGCGTGAGCCAAAACTCTATTTTATTTCTAAAGCACTATCTGGTTTAAAAGCATGATATAAAAGGAAACAAAATTAAATATTCTCATAGACCTCACATACACCCAAATCCTCTTTTCAATTCTTAAAAGCACAGTGACGACGGATTCTCTAAGCCAGCAGTGAAAACGAACCTTGAACTGTGAGCTGACTGTAGGCCGCCGATGTTTGCTTCCACATTTCAAGGTATCCTGGTTGTTGCGGCTTGAAACATGTTCAAAAAGATCGTAGATAAAGTCAAATCTGTGTGAGGCAAGAGCAGGACGACAGTGAGGCACATACACCCATTATTAGGTGCAAGATTACTGTAATTAATGGTGCCCTTTCCCAATGATAATTTAAAGTAATACACCCCAGGCCTGGAAGAACTAAGACAGCTTCCGAAGATTTCAAACCAACCCCTGCCAAAGAGCTTTAGGCACTGAATACACGTGGCCGTGTCAGAGATCAGAGTCTGGCAGAGAAGGGGACTGGCATGACAGTGACAAAGGGTGGAATCCCACTTAGGAGCTCTGTGCTTTCTGGAATGCCATGTAAGCCTCTGTAGCCTCGGTCTCCTCACCTGCAAAAGTGAGGTATTTGTTTTGCCCATCTTGCAGTGTTGCAAAGACTGAAGCAGTTAACGGATGGAAAGGTGCCCCTGGGGAACACTAATTACAGGGTGAGGCAGGCAATGGTTCAAATCCTGTCTCCCCTTCTTCCTAGCTGTGTTGGTTGGGCAAGATGTTTCATCTCTCTCTTAGCCTCAATATTTTCATCTGGAAAATGGAAGTAATTTTTGAATTTATCCCCTAATGCCAGGGTGAGAATGAAAGGGGAACATGTATGTAAAAGGCAGAAAGCATGGTACCTGGGATATCCTATATGTTGATGTTAGTTATTATCAAAAAGTTCTGTAAAATCCATTGCTACTATTAACAAGGTAAAAGTGAAAAGCTTCCCAATAATTTTTTTTTTTTCAGACAGAGTTTCGCTTTTTCACCCAGGCTGGAGTGCAGTGGTGCAATCTCAGCTCGCTGCAACCTCTGCCTCCTGGGTTCCAGCGATTCTCCTGTTTCAGCCTTCTGAGTAGCTGGGATTCCAGGCGCCTGCCATCACACCCGGCTAATTTTTATATTTTGTAGTAGAGATGGGGTTTCACCATGTTGGGCAGGCTGGTCTTGAAACTCCTGACCTCAGGTGATCCATCTGCCTCGGCCTCCCAAAGTGCTAGGATTATAGGCGTGAGCCACCACACCCAGCCTTCAATAATTTTTTAAACTTCCTTGCATGGAAGGTATCATGGGCTATGGAGCTGGCAGGGTTAGTGGCTTCACTGTCGCCAAGACAGTCAGGGAAGACTTCTGATCATCTGCCTCCCCACAAGCGGCAATATTAGACCTTTCCCTGGTCGCTTCTTGCTTTGCCCCAACCTTTTTCATTTTTGTTCTCGGGTTCTCTTTAATGCTCACTCTTTGAAGTTCTCTAACTGTGCTTTGAGCTCTTTGGAGAAAAGCTTTGGTTCCATTCATATGTCACAGATGTCAAAGGTAAAAGCGAGTGAAGCAAGCGAACAGCCCCAGCTCCTCGATTTGTAAAGGGAAACATGGGGTTGAGACAGCAAGTTCTTTACCCCTCACAAAACTGCTTCATGCTAGCACAGAGGCAGCTGGTGAAACTCCACCTCACTGGTGTCTCCAGGCCTGCAATCTTTTCACCTCGACAAACTGCCTCTACTTAACATCAATACAGGGCTTTTATTTAAACATATTGCATTAAATCGCATTAAACTAAGAAACTGCTTTGACAGCATGCTATGGTGTTTTTTAAACACCCATCATTTTTACAGGTGTGAAAACTCACCTAACAATAAAATAGCTAACAATGTTGTAAACAGCGATTCCTCACACAGAATAGTTAAAGTAAGTTTGAAGATCAAATGTTTCAAATTCCGAGTTTCTAGGCTGATACTACCTTGTATGGGCTCCCTTTGTCCCAATTCATTTCTATCTAAGTGACAGGTGGCCATCTAGTATTTACATTTCAAAAAGTAGTACAGTTTTTAAACTTTTTTGCTACTTTCCTTCCTTAGATATTAAAAATGTGTTTTTGTTACAGTTTCCCATCAGATCCAACACAGGTGCTGAAAGCTTTCAGGCGACGGTTTTTTCCCTCAACTTTCTCTCTTACACAGCCTCCTAAAAATAGGACACTTTCGCCGGGTACGGTGGCTCATGCCTGTAATCCCAGCACTTTGGGAGTCCGAGGCGGGCGGATCACAAGGTCAGGAGATCGAGACCATCCTGGCTAACATGGTGAAACCCCGTCTCTACTAAAAATACAAAAAAATTAGCCGGGCGTGGTGGCAGCGCCTGTAGTCCCAGCTACTCGGGAGGCTGAGGCAGGAGAATGGCGTGAATCAGGGAGGCGGAGCTTGCAGTGAGCTGAGATTGCGCCACTGCACTCCAGCCTGGGCCACAGAGCAGACTCCATCTCAAAAAAAACAAAACAAAACAAAACAAAAACCAAAAAACAAAATGGGACACTTCCTGGTCTAATAGACACCAATAGTTAAAACTAATCACTGCAAGTTTCTGTGTGTTTTCTTTATTGATTTAATGGTGTAAATTTATAATTCATGAATGAATAAATGAATATGTAATAAATTTATAATTATAGCTGAATTAAGGCATATTTTACTAACTAGAGACACGGGAGTCCATAAAACCAAGGCTGAAATCAACCACACAGCTCTAAGCTCCCCGTGAAGAAAGCAGGTCACACTGCTTAAGATCTTAGGTTCTCAAGCCAACCAGACCAGATCAAAACTGGAATTGATGGCTCACTGGTTACCAGTTGAGAGGTCTTGGGGAAGTCACTTAACAGCTTTAACTGCTCCAAGCCTCAGTTTCCTCATCTGCATAAAAGAGGATTAGTAACAGTACATTACTTATGCCTCTCAGGTTGGTTTATTTCAGTACCTCACTAAACGGCAGTCACTGCTTGTATTATTATTATTATTATTATTATTATTATTATTATTATTATTTTTTGAGATGGAGTCTCGCTCTGTCGCCCAGGCTAGAGTGTGGTGGCGCAATCTCGGCTCACTGCAAGCTCCACCTCCCAGGTTCACGCCATTCTCCTGCCTCAGCCTCCTGAGTAGCTGGGACTGCAGGCGCCTGCCACTATGCCCAGCTAATTTTTTGTATTTTTAGTAGAGACGGGGTTTCACCATGTTAGCCAGGATGGTCTCGATCTCCGGACCTTGTGATCCATCTGCCTCGGCCTTCCAAAGTGCTGGGATTACAGGCGTGAGCTGCTGCGCCCGGCCTGCTTGTATTATTATTATTTTTTAATTCCTTTTTTTTTTTTTTTTGAGACAGAGTTTCACTCTTGTCACCCAGGCTTGACTGCAATGGCACAATCTTGGGTCACTGCAACCTCCACCTCCCAAGTGAAAGCAATTCTCCTGTTTCAGCCTCCCAAGTAGCTGGGATTACAGGTGCCTGCCACCATGCTTGGCTAATTTTTGTATTTTCAGTAGAGATGGGGTTTCACTATGTTGGCCAGGCTGGTCTCAAACTCCTGACCTTGGGTGATTTGCCCACCTTGACATCCCAAAGTGCTAGGATTACAGGCGTGAGCCACCGTGCCCAACCTTGCTTGTATTATTATGTTATACTTTTGAGTTATTTCATTGATGAAATAGTACGTGAGGAAAACAATATTAAGTTTCTTACATAACAGCAATTTGTTCTATATTTGTGAATTAAAAGCATATACACAAATATTCATTTACTTGCTAAGGACTTCTCAGGGAGAAGACTGACATACCGGCTTTCTCTTAGCAAATTGAGAAGGTCATCTCGAAATGTATCTCTGTTCTTCTCCAAGATACCTCGGACATCATATTGCACCTAGTTTTAAGAAATAAGAGGGGAGAAAACTATTGAAAGAATAGTTTCAGGTCATAAGCAACCTCCCTGAAAGATCCACAAAAATAAATCATTCCAATAAGTGTATTTATTTAGTTTTTAAGAGACAGGGTCTTGCTCTATTTCCCAGGCTGAAGTGCAGTGACGTGATCATAGCTCATGCAGCCTCAAATTCCTATGCCCAAGCAATCCTCCCACCTCAGCCTCCAGAACAGCTAGGACAACAGATGTGTCACCATGCCAGGCTAACTTTTTATAAAATATCTTGTAGATATTTTTTATATCTACGGTGCCCAGGCTGGTCTCAAACTCCAGTCCTCAAGTGACCCTCCTGACTCAGCCTCCCAAAGTACTGGGACTATAGGCTCATGTGAGCTGCCATACCAAGCCCAATAAATTCACAATTGGTTCTTTTTTTTTTTGAGATGGAGTCTCGCTCTGTCGCCCGGGCTGGAGTGCAATGGCCGGATCTCAGCTCACTGCAAGCTCCGCCTCCTGGGTTTACGCCATTCTCCTGCCTCAGCCTCCCGAGTAGCTGGGACTACAGGCGCCCGCCACCTCGCCTGGCTAGTTTTTTGTATTCTTTAGTAGAGACGGGGTTTCGCCGTGTTAGCCAGGATGGTCTCGATCTCCTGACCTTGTGATTCGCCCGTCTCGGCCTCCCAAAGTGCTGGGATTACAGGCTTGAGCCACCGCGCCCGGCCTCACAATTGGTTCTGAAACTACTGTTTTCTCTGAATATCAAACAGGCGAATATCAATAGGTATCTTAATAAAAAGTTACCTCTCCAGCATAGTGCTTCACTCCAAAATTGTTAACTGCAACTCTGGGCTTCACATAAAAGTGGTTATTCTAAAAAAAAAAATAAATTAAAAATAAAAACACAATGCCTTATTTCACTCACTGATTTCCCTTGACTTCCAGAGAACACTAAATACAACAGACAGTGAAAATCTTTCCAGACTTGGCATGGATCTGCGTTTCAGGACACGGTATATGGTGCACTTTATAAAAACCATGTTAACTCTCAACTGTGTCATTGTAATAGATTAACAATTTTATGTTCTCTCAATAAGCTTGGGCATTCTGACAAGTAGCCCCAAATCTAACCCTTTTGCTTTTTTCAATTTATTTCTAGTAACAGGAGAACACCTTTGGTTTGAGAATAAAAGTTCAATGTGGGAGGCACAGTTGGGCCAGTGGACTGACATGTCTGGTTTGTGACCCCAACCCACAGATGTGCTACTTCAATGTGATTAAGAATTGCAGGTTTCTACATACAGCATGCTGACTGTGTAGCTTCTCCAGTAAGGTGCTGTCTGTGGCTTGAGGAAAATGGCTTTCTTCATTGATAAGGGCTAGGAGGCCAAGTTTCTAGAAGAAAGAAGAAAAAGAAGAAATGAGTTAAAAGTTGAATGTGGCTGGGTGCGTGGTAGCTCATGTCTGTAATCCCAGCCCTTTGGGAGGCCAAGACAGGCAGATCATTTGAGGTCAGGAGTTCAAGACCAGCCTGGCCAACACAGTGGAACCCTGTTTCTACTAAAAATACAAAAAAATTAACTGGGTATGGTAGGCACACCTGTAATCCCAGCTACCGGGGAGGCTGAGGCAGGAGAATCACTTGAACCTGGGAGACAGAGGTTGCAGTGAGCCAAGATTGTGCCACTGTACTCTAGCCTGGGCAACAGAGTGAAAACTCCATCTCAGAAAGAAAAAAAAAAGAAAAAACAGTTGAATGTGTGCGTCCCAAACTATTTTGAGAGCTCTTCTCTACTCTCTATCAAATGAGTGGTTAAAAGAAAAGGCATGGTAATTTCTTGATTGGAAAATTCATAATGATACACTATAGAGAAAACCAATTAAGTTCTATGTAAATCTTAAAAAAAAAAATTGGGCCGGGCGCGGTGGCTCAAGCCTGTAATCCCAGCACTTTGGGAGGCCGAGGCGGGTGGATCACGAGGTCAGGAGATCGAGACCATCCTGGCTAACACGGTGAAACCCCAGTCTCTACTAAAAAATACAAAAGACTAGCCGGGCAAGGTGGCGGGCGCCTGTAGTCCCAGCTACTCGTGAGGCTGAGGCAGGAGAATGGCGTGAACCCGGGAGGCGGAGCTTGCAGTGAGCTGAGATCTGGCCACTGCACTCCAGCCTGGGCGACAGAGCGAGACTCCGTCTCAAAAAAAAAAAAAAAAAAAAAAAAAAAAAAAAAATTGAACCCATTGCAATTCTGTGGATAAAACTTCTACTTCTGTGGATAAAACTTTTACAACTGGCAAATCTATATCGGTACTGGCAAGGTTTTGCTTCTGCCTTAAAATCTAAGGGAAGCCAATTCACAGACTGCTGATTCTAAAATACTGAGTTCCGTGAGACAATAGGTTTGAAGCAGCCAAGTATTTAAATTCAACCTTGCACATTTACATTGATGTTTCCAAATAGTCCATTGTGCTCTAAACATTCACATCTCTGATGTGCGTGTTCGTGCACGTTATTTTGTTCCCATAAATATGAATCAGCCCAGCTGGACCTCCTTGGGAGTGTAACCCTTCTTCAAAAATACATTACCTTCTCAATCAAGTCCAGGCATTCTCCGTTGTCTATCCAGTCAATATCTTCCCACACTAACCCTTCCCTGTAGAAAGATTTTACACAGCCAAGTTAAATGAAAACTTAGCTTCAAAACTATCTCATCTAGTTGCTGCTTTAAAAAAAAAAAAAAAATTGAAATGGAATTCTATGAGTGCTTACCGGCTATATTCGAGTTGTTCTAAAGAAAAAATATGCTTGTTGAAGTATTCCTGAAGTTTCTCATTTGCATAGTTTATATTGAACTGTTCAAAGTGATTAACCTAAAGGGGGAAAGCATTCGATAAGTATCTTTAGCGCACTCACAATGACGTGGAAAGGTGAAGAAAAGACAAAACAAAGATCTGCAGAGAAAAATATCAGTGCTTGTTGCCCGGCACCGTGGCTCACGCCTATAATCCTAGCACTTTGGGAAGCTGAGGTGGGCAGATCACCCGAGGTCGGCAGTCAGAGACCAGCCTTACCAATATGGTGCAACCCCATCTCTACTGAAAATACAAAAAAAATTAGCAGCCCGTGGTGACAGGCACCTGTAATCTCAGCTACTTGGGAGGCTGAGGTGGGAGAATCACTTGAACCAGGAGGTGGAAGTTGCAGTGAGCTGAGATCACACCACTGCCCCCCAGCCTGGGAGACAGAGTGAGACTCCTTCGGAAAAAAAAAAAAAAAGAGAGTTTGCTTACAGAGATTTGCTCAACAGCAGCTAATCATGGACAGAAGAGAAGTCATGTGCTGCACTGTTAGTAAGTCTACCTCAAAGTTTTCAAATCCAAAGATGTCGAGGATGCCAATAGACTTGAAGTCCTCTTTGCCTTTGATCCTGCTGTTGATCTTTTTGATCACCCACTCAAAGCAGCACGCATACAGAGCCATGGCCAGGGAGTCCCTGCTGTCTACTGCCTGTGGGGAAAGGAAGCGGCACAGACTCAGCTGACCCTGGCACCCGGATAGGCAAGGCCATCCCCGCCCCACTCAAGAGACACACACAAGACTAGCATAGCATCTGGCCCTCCAGTGTGAAGTCAATCGATACCATCTAGGAAAGGACAGGTATCTAAAGAAACGATAAACTGGAGCTCATGTATTTCCTTTCTGTTAAGATTAAATACTAGGATTCCAAACTCAACTTGCTATGTTGAATTACACAAAAGAATCTAAACCATATATACGGGTACAAATGTTAGCAGGTTTAAAACAATAATTAAGATGTGAGCTCTTTTTTAAAATTTTCTGATTTTCTATTATTATACTTTGTATTTACAAAGTTTTTCTTCATAATATGGTCAGCATTTTTACTTATCCAATTAAAAACATATTAGAAGAGTGTGATGGTTAATACTGAGTGTCAACTTGATTGCAGGATACAAAGTATTAATCCTGGGTGTGTCTGTGTGGGTGACATCTGAGTCAGTGGGTTAAGAGAAGCCACATCCACCCTTAATCTGGTGGGCAAAATCTAATCAGCTTCCAGTGAAAATAAAGCAGGCAGAAAAACGTGAAAAGGCGAGACTGGCCCAGCCTCCCAGCCTACATCTTTCTCCCGTGCTGGATGCTTCCTGCCCTAGAACATCGGACTCCAAGTTCTGCAGTTTTGGGACTCACACTGGCTCTCCTTGCTCCTCAGCTTGCAGATGGCCTATTGTGGGACCTTCTGATCATGTAAGTTAATACTTAATAAACTCCGCTTTCTATCTATCTATCTATCTATCTATCTATCTATCTATCTATCTATCTATCTATCAATCAATCATATTAATTCTGTCCCTCTAAGAGAACCCTAATACAAAGAGCTAGCACATATACATTTGCTCAAGGCAGTAGCAGAGGCAAAAATAAATAAAACATATTATTATATTGTCTTCATTATAATACATTATTGTTATTGTTGTAGGTAATGTTTATTTAGTGTTTACTCCATACCAGACATTACATGCTCAGCATATATTTGTTGTTTTTATTCTTACAAAAATCCTATGAATTATGTATAATTATCCTTGTCTTATAGCGGAGGAAAATGAGGCATAATGACTAAATTTCCCAAGAGCAGACAGTAGTAAGTGGGTCAAGTTCAAAGTCAGGCAATCTGCATTCGACCCATCCTGTTAAACAACAATCAGATGTTGTTTTACACAATTAGACAGCAATTCAATAGCTTTGTCTATTCCCAAGCCTTGGGTATCTTCTTTATTTTGATCATGAACCAAAGTCATTTGAACAGTTAATAATACATTACAGTTACAATATAACTGTTATTATAGTTACGTATTTGAATCAAACCTACGGATCTGAAAACCCAGGAGTGTGTAGTAAGGCAGGATTGGATGGCAAAGCGTGTGTACCTGTTGGACACTGAGAGGCGTGAGGATCTCTTCTCCCCTGAGGAACATTGATCTCTGGGTCAGAGCATCTGTGAGCTGTGTTGGGTCCAGCCCAAGTAACTCTGCAGATCTGCCCAAAGCTGCAAACAGAGAATAAGACAAAGGTCAATGAACCCATCGCCCCCGAGAAGCTAACCAGGCTTAGCGATACCTTAACGCAGAGAACACTCCTGATTCCCTCAGGCAGAGTTTAGAGATTGCATGTTATTGCTAAGTTATTCACTCCCTTAGTGAATCCTAGGTTAGTCGCATAGAGCCTCGTGCTTGGACGAAGTGTGGTCTGGGAATCCCATGGGTGTCCCCAAGATCCTGTTAGAGGTTTGCAACTACTTCCTTTTTTTTTTTTTTTTTTTTTGAGATGGAGTCTCACTCTATAGCCCAGGCTGGAGTACGGTGGCATGATCTCGGCTCACTGCAACCTCTGCGTCCTGGGTTCAAATGATTCTCCTGTCTCAGCCTCCTGAGTATTTTCAGTAGAGACAGGGTTTCACCATGTTGGCTAGACTGGCCTTGAACTCCTGACCTCAAGTGATCTGCCTGCCTTGGCCTCCATGCCCGGCCTACTACTTTCATTAATAACAGTAAGATGTTATTGGCTCTTTTCACTCTAATTCTCTCCCCAGTATACAGAAGAGTATTCCAAAGGCTACACAACATGAGGTATCTCAACCAATTAGATGCAGATATGACAATCGGACTGTCTTTTTTTTTTTTTTTTTTTTTTTTTTGAGATAGAGTCTTGCTTTCTCTCCCAGGCTGGAGTACAGTGGCATGATCTCGGCTCACTGCAACCTCCGCCTCCTGGGTTCAAGCGATTCTCTTGCTTCAGCCTCCCGAGTAGCTGAGATTACAGGCACCCGCCACAACGCCTGGCTAATTTTCGTATTTTTAGTGGAGATGGTTTTTTTTGTTTTTTTTGTTTTTTTTTGAGATAGAGTCTTGCTTTGTCTCCCAGGCTGGAGTGGAGTGGCGTGATCTCGGCTCACTGCAACCTCTGCCTCCCGGGTTCAAGCGATTCTCTTGCCTCAGCCTCCAGAGTAGCTAGGATTACAGGTGCCCACCACCATGCCTGGATAACTTTTGTATTTTTAGTAGAGATGGGTTTCACCCTGTCGGCCTGGCTGGTCTCAAACTCCTGACCTCAGATGATCCACCTACCTCGGCCTCCCAAAGTTTTGGGATTACAGGCGTGAGCCACTGTGCCCAGCCCCCAACTGTATTTCAATATGTCAGACATTAAAGAAATTTGCAAAAAGATAAGATAATGTGACTATCCTTACTGTTTTCTGATTTGGAAAAGAGTCTTTTAAATAAAAATAGAACATTTATTTTAGTATGCAATGAGTTTATTATTGTTCTTTTTAATTGAATAAAGAATATTTTTTAAACATCTCATTTTAACTTTTAATTAGAAGTTTTAACTTTTTATTTGAGACGGAGTCTCACTTTGTCACCCAGGCTATAGTGTACTGGTACAAAGTGTGATCTTTGCTCACTGCAACCTCCACCTCCTGGGTTCAAGAGACTCTCATGCCTCAGTCTCCCCAAGTAGCTGGGATTACAGCCACACACCACCACACCTGGCTAATTTTTGTATTTTTAGTAGAGACGGGGTTTCACCATGTTGGCCAGGTTGGTCTTGAACTCCTGACCTCAAATGATCCACCTGCCTCATCCTCCCAAATTGCTAGGATTATAGGCATGAGCCACTGTGCCCAGCCAAAAAGTTTTAACTTTTAATGTGGTCAACATCAACAGATACAAGCCACATAAACAAAAGCTCTCTGGGGTTCTATGATTTTTGAGCATATTACCAGGTACTGGGTGGAACCAGACACTTGAGAATTACTGGCCTACAGTACTGGTCTCCTCTAGAACCACTCTGAACTTGAACTCATCTAATTTCCAGCTTCTATGACCTCATCTATTGCTTCCATCAGAAAAGTTTTAACAAGTAATACATAAATCACTCAAGCAAAATGACAACTGACATAGCTGTATGTTAACTCATTTTATCTTGACAGCAAATCTCTGAGACACTGTACAGGTGAGAAGTCATGAGTGTTCAGGGGATAAGTAACACAGGAAACAGCCTGAAGCAGGGAAGGGCTATGAACCCAGCATCCTGGCTTGCAAAACAAAGAGTCTTAACCATTCTACCACACTGGCACTCAACAGGATGATGCCACCTGACTCTCAACACTTTCCTATGTTGATTCCTGGTTGCTCATATTTCCACATATCTGACTCATTTTCCTTCTTTTTAAACAGAGAACATGGCCACTATCCCAATTGACTAGTAACTTTTCATACACTCTGAGCCTTTCTTAACCAACACTTCGTATCTGATACAATTAACGTTCTGTAGCTCTCTATTCAAGGAGTCAGAACATTTTCTCTCTCTCTCTCTCTCTCTTTTTTTTTTTTTTTTTTGAGACAAGATCTCACTCTGTCACCCAGACTGGAGTGCAGAGGCATCATCTCAGCTCATTGCAGCTTCGACCTGCAGAGTCTCAGGTGATCCTCCCACCTCAGCCTCCCAAGAAGCTGGGACTACAGGGGTGCACCATCATGCCTGGCTAATTTTTGTATTTTTAGTAGAGATGGGGTTTAGCCACATTGCCCCAGACTGGTCTCGACTTCCTGAGCTCAAGCAATCTGCCTGCCACCACCTCGCAAAGTGCTGCGGTTACAGGCAAGCGCCACCGCAGCTGGCCAGAATTTTCTCTCTGAAAGGCTAGACAGTCAGTAATTTAGGTTTAAGTTTCCTATGGGGAACAAAGGGAGAGAGGAGGGCAGGCAGGCAGAATCTTACCTGTTTTGAAGGAAACCTGCGCCCCACCAGCAGTGATAAATTCTATGTTCCCAAGATGTAGTATACCAGCAAGCAGCCTCGACACTTCCCGAACTTCCTCCTTGCTGAACTGCATCACATCCATTGCCGTCTAGAAGAAAATAAATGTATTTAGTTTTATGTTGTTTTTCCCACTGAAGAAAATGTAGAATACCCCTGATAATGTAAAATTACTAGGTGTTATTGAAAAGGCAAGGAAAAAAAATAGATGCATAACCACTCACTTGTTTTTTTGTTTTGAGACAGAGTCTTGCTCTGTCATCCAGGCTAGAGTGCAGGGGCACAATCTCGGCTCGCTGCAACCTCCACCTTCCAGGTTCGAGCGATTCTCGTGCCTCAGCCTCCAGAGTAGCTGGGATTACAGGTGTGTGCCACCATGCCTAGCTAGTTTTTTATTTTGCATTTTTAGTAGAGACTGGGTTCACCACGTTGGTCAGGCTGGTCTCGAACTCCTGATCTCAAGTGATCCACCCACCTTCACCTCCCAAAGTTCTGGGATTACAGGCGGGAGCCACCGCACCCGGCCCATAATAACTCACTTTTAAAACAATGAGGACTTTACATAGTACACATAAAAGGAGGAAGATAAAGAACTATAGCACGTTCAGAGATAATCAATGAAATAAACATAGTGTCTGCCTTACATACAAGTCTTCTATATATGCTACAAAAGAATTACTTCAGGCAGTCACAGTCATGACAACAATAAAGAAATAGTTTTCTGTATAGCTATCAGAGTGGATGAAAATTTTGTTATTTTCTTTAGATGTAAAAATGTGGAGAGGGAGTACTTGGAGAGGGGGTGTTTTTCTGTTTTGTTTTGTTTTTTTGGTAGAGATGGGGGTCTCACTATGTTGGCCAGGCTGGTCTCGAATTCCTGGCCTCAAGCAATCCTCCCACCTTGGCCTTCCAAAGTGCTGGGTTTACTGGTGTGAGCCACCATGCCAAGCCAAGAATTTTAAAAAATTAGCCAGGTGTATTGGTGCATACCTGCAGTCCCAGCTCCTGGCTTGGCTGAGGTAGGAGTATTGCATGAACCCAGGAGGTCAAGGTCACAGTGAGCTATAACCACATGTGTACTCCAGCCTGGGAGCCTGGGTGACAGAGTTAAGACTCTGTCTCTTAAAAAAAAAAAAATTAAATAAATGCTGATGGAAAATCTAAATAGATGTGGACTTGTCTTCCTTAGGCACTCATCATGTCTCTATTTTTAATTTCTCCAAAGGATTTTTTATGGTCTTATCTTGGCCTGAGGATACAAAGTGGAAGTTAACATAATGCTGCTCGGGGAAAAATAAAAATAAACCGGCACTTACAGGAATCTGTTACAACAACAAGTATCTAAACAACTGAAGCCACGAGTTTTCTGAATTATATCTAAGATTTGCTAATTTTCTATTGTGACTGAGGAGCTGTATTCTTGTGACCAAAAAAAGCTATTAAAAAGGAAAAGAAAACCAGACACACATACACACCAACCGGGGGGCAGACTTATTGGCAATATTGATGAAAATGACCTACAAAAAGAACTTGGACCCACACAAGGACCATAGGAGAGTGGTAAGAAGGAAACCACGCACCGCTCTGAAGCAATAGAAATTGCAAAAGGAGGCCGGGCGCGGTGGCTCAAGTCTGTAATCCCAGCACTTTAGGAGGCCGAGACGGGCGGATCACGAGGTCAGGAGATCGAGACCATCCTGGCTAACACGGTGAAACCCCGTCTCTACTAAAAAATACAAAAAAAACTAGCCAGGTGAGGTGGCGGGCGCCTGTAGTCCCAGCTACTCGCTGGGACTGGAGAATGGGAGGCTGAGGCAGGAGAATGGCGTAAACCCAGGAGGTGGAGCTTGCAGTGAGCTGAGATCCGGCCACTGCACTCCAGCCTGGGTGACAGAGTGAGACTCCGTCTCAAAAAAAAAAAAAAAAAGAAAGAAATTGCAAAAGGAAACAACTGGAGATTTAACACTGCAAAAAGTTCAATTTCTTTTCCTTTTCTTTTTCTTTTTTTTTTTTTTTTGAGACAGAGTTTCGCTGTTTCGCCCAGCCTGGGGTGCAGTGGCACGATCTCAGCTCACCGCACCCTATGCCTCCCAGGTTCAAGCGATTCTCCTGCTTTAGCCTCCTAAGTAGCTGGGATTACAGGCATGCGCCACCACGTCTGGCTAAGTTTTGTATTTTTAGTAGATACGAGGTTTCTCCATGTTGGTCAGGCTGATCTTAAACTCCCAACCTCAAGTGATCTGCCCACCCTGGCTTCCCAAAGTGCTGGGATTATAGGCGTGAACCACCACGCAAGGCCAAGATTAATTTCTTTATAAAGAAAATGCAATAATGCCAGAAAAAAAAAAAAAAGACCAACAATGGAGAGGGAAAGAATTAAAAGATCCACTGACATATACATGAGCGACAAAAATAGGGAGAAATGCAAATCCAGGTACTGTTTTCCTTCCTAGAAATCAAACAGGTACAAATTAAGGTAAATATGAGATCAGTTCTGTCAAATTAGCAAAAAATTTCAGAATGATAAAGATTAGTAGAAAAGAGACATTTATACAATGGTTTTTAGTACTATAAATTAGTACAATCTTTTTGGAAAACAACATGATTATCTGACAGAATTGTCCTAACTATATAATATGTATATAATATTAGAATTTTCATATCTGAGAGAAAAACCAACAACAAAGGTTCAGAGGAGAAAAATAACTTTCTCAGGGTCACACAACCTAAATTCAAAGTCCGGCCCAACTGACCCAAATCTAGGAACTTACTATAATCATTTATTACTATTTTGATACAGGGTCTCACCCCCATCACCTGCACTGGCGGGCAGTGGTGTGATCAAGGCTCACTGCAGCCTTGACTTCCTGGGCTCAGGTGATTCTCCCACCCCAGCCTCCTGAGTAGCTGGGACAACAGGTGCACACCAACACACCTGGCTAAATTTTTGTATTTTTAGGAGAGACGCAGTTTCACCATGTTGCCCAAGCCAGTCTCAAACTCCTGCGCTCAAGTAATCTGCCCACCTAGGTCTCCCAAAGTGCTGGGATTACAGGCATGAGCCACTGTGCCCGGCCAGGAACTTATTATTATTATTATCATCATTATTATTATTGACCCAATTCTGTTACTCTATAAAGACATAAAAAAAGAAATCTATATAATCTCCAATAATTTCAATGCTGGAAATTTGTTTCAAGGAAAATTTCAAGAGCAGAAAAAAAACCTTCAGAAAATATTCACTACAGTGTTACCTTAGTAACACTTTCACAGAAAAATAATTCTAATTATTCTACAATTAGACAAGTCAAATACAGTAAGTTATATGAATACTGCATACTTTTTTTTTTTTTGAGATGGAGTTTCACTCTTGTTACCCAGGCTGGAGTGCAATAGTGCGATCTCGGCTCACCACACAACCTCCGCCTTCCGGGTTCAAGTGATTCTCCTGCCTCAGCCTCCCTAGTAGCTGGGATTACAGGCATGCACCACCACACCTGGCTAATTTTGTATATTTAGTAGAGACAGGGTTTCTCCATGTTGGTCAGGCTGGTCTTGAACTCCTGACCTCCGGTGATCTGCCCGCCTTGGCCTCCCAAAGTGCTGGGATTACTGGTGTGAGCCAATGTGCCCTGCCTACTGTATACTTTTTAAAGAAAATTACGCACATTATATAGAGAAACAGTTATATTTATGGTAGCTTTTTGTAAAAAAGCAAAAAAGCTATTTTGTACCCATATTATTTTTAAAACTCAGGCTGGGAAGAAAATTTACAAATCTGAAACTAGTTCCAATAGTTATACTGTTAAGGGTTAACTGTGAGTTAACAGTGTTGGTAAGCTCATGAACATTCTATTCTGTAGTGTCTTTTTTTTTTTTGAGACGGAGTCTCCCTCTGTCGCCCAGGCTGGAGTGCAGTGGCCGGATCTCAGCTCACTGCAAGCTCCGCCTCCCGGGTTCACGCCATTCTCCTGCCTCAGCCTCCCGAGTAGCTGGGACTACAGGCACCCGCTACCTCGCCCGGCTAGTTTTTCTGTCGTGTCTTTTAATGTTGCTGGCAATAAATATGTTTACAACAAAAACTGAGACAATCAATGGGTGAATGGTTAAACAAACTGCTGTCTATTCAATGGAATACCAAAAAAAGCAGTGATACGTGCCACATGGATGGCTGGAGGAAGCTGGATACAGGAGACTACACAGTGTGTATTTTCATTACGTGGAACTCTAGAGAAGATAACTGTACACTAGAGGGACTGAATTAGATCAGTAGTTTCCTAGGGCCAGGTGTGGGGGGCTGGGATTGCCTGGGAAGGGGCACAGAGAAACTTTTGAGGCAGAGGATTCCCTTTTATCTTGATCATTGTGGATAAATGGGTGTGCAAATTCAAAATTCACTGGAATGTATACTTTAAATGGACGCATTTAATTGTGTGTTCATTATATCTCAATAAAGTTGATTATAAAAATTAAAATACCATAAATTACTTAAAGGTGGGAAGGCTATCATTTCATGCGTGCAAACAGAAAGAAAAATAAGAACTATTTGCCAAGTGCTTATCAATTTAAAAAAGCCTATGAGAAAATAATCATTCAAATTTAGAGATACTTATCAGTGACTTCTTCTAAAAGGTAAAAGCAAAGAAATGCGGTTAAGATACACAAAATAATTTGCTATTCTCAAGACTTTTTAAACTGTGTTAAAGACCGTATCAGATATCAGCAAAATAATTAAAATGCACCTACATTGTGCAAAAGTTAAATTTTTCCCTTTCCATGATTAAAGTTTTCTTCATATATGACAAGATATACTCATAACTAATATACAATCATTTTCTAGCCTGGCAACATAGCAAGAACCCCATTTCTAAAAGAAATTAAAAATTAGTATGCTGGCGTACACCTGTACTCCCAGCTACTTGGGAGGCTGAGGCAGGAGGATCACTTGATCCCAGGAGTTCAAGGGTGCAGTAAATCATTATCACACTACTGTGCTCCAGCCTGGGCAACAGAGTGAGACCCTGTCTCAAAAAAAAAAAAAGTGAAATAAGTAGAAAATTTTTAACTCCCAAATAAACAATATTGATACATACCCCATAAATAAAAATTCTTGGTTAAGTTCTAAAAAAAAAAATACAAAGGTTGTATAAGAAGATATTTAAGTAAATGAACAAAATAAATGTGCTTACTGTATTAATAAATTTGTGGACTTCTTTGCTTCAAGTCTAACTCTTAAGTGATTGGGTAAGTAGTAGAGTTGTGATAAGTGGCAACTGCATTAATCATAACATGGAATAATTTAACGTCTAAAACCAGTTCTCACCAATGCAGACATGTATGCTAAAGCTCCAGCAAGAGTCTCTATTGCTTCTTACTCTCCTATTTACAATCTTTGTTAATAAGCAATCTCCACCCCTTTGACAAGAGTAGCCGCTTTATGGCTTATTATAATTAGTATTTCAACACCAGGTCTCAAGACTGAAAAAACCATGGGAAATTCTCGGTATGATTCAGCACATAAAAAATAGATGCTTGTGAATGTGAGTGTGTATTGGGGGGTGGCCAATACGTGGTAGAATCCCAATCATCACGCACAAAAGGAGCTCAACTTGTCACACTGGAAACAAAGGGAGGAGTGTCACCATTGGAGAAGGCTAAGGTACCTCCGAAGAATCCCAGAAGTCAACAAATGGTATGTCTGAAAGGGTGACAGGGGAGGCTATTTTGGGCACAGTAAATTACAAGTAAGTAATTCAATAATAATTTTTTTTTCCCCCGAGACAGAGTTTTGCTCTTGTTGCCCAGGCTGGAGTGCAACGGCACGATCTCGGCTCACCACAACTTCTGCCTCCCGGGTTCAAGCGATTCTCCTGCCTCAGCCTCCCGAGTAGCTGGGATTACAGGCATGCGCCACCACACCCGGCTAATTTTGTATTTTAAATAGAGACACGGTTTCTCCATGTTGGTCAGGCTGGTCTTGAACTGCTGACCTCAGGTGATCCGCCTGCCTCAGCCTCCCAAAGTGCTGGGATTACAGGAGTGAGCCACGAGCCCGGCTGGATAACTCAATAATAATATATTACATAATATTATGTTTTATTAAGTAATATTATGTTATTTAAAAAATATGTTATAATATAAAATTGGCTGACCATCCAAGTTTTCCAACACTGAAAGAAACTGACATTGCCAAGTTTTGCAACATTAAAGTACAAAGTCAGTCCTTTAAATTTTGATAAAATCTGACTCAGGATGAATGAATTCACGCATGCATACACAAGGTCACACACCATTCAAACCCCAAGGTTGTACCCAGGAAGGTCCATGCAGTCAGGAAACCCCAGCCCTGATCCAATGCCAGGCACGCTGTAAATGTTCAATATTTATGGAGTAAGAGAATAAACAGATGATCACTCAGCAAAGACTCCTGTTACTTTGTACACATTTCATCAGCCACCATCCTGGTAGGCCAAATGCAAGCAATAAAATAAACTAGTTGTTACCACCGGCTTGAAATAGCTTTTCATCCTGACCTAACACTTTAAGATGCAATTTGAAGGGCTGTATAAGAAATGCCTAGGAAATTTAGCATAGGTTCATTGCCTCTGCTCCAGGAAAAACCAAGTCTCTCCTAAAACTGTTCAGAATACCTCATTGGTACTTTTTTATATTAATGTTTATCGTGACCAATGATAAATTTTAAAAATACATTAAGGCAAATTCTCAATGAAATAAGCGAAGTTCTTAAAAGGTCCTACTGCCAGAATACACTAACATTAAGTTGATATAAATAATCATGTTTTTTGTTTCTGAGACAGGGTCTTACTCTGTCATCTAGGCTGGAGTGCAATGGCATGATCATGGCTCACTACAGCCTCGAACTCCCTGGGCTCAGATAATCCTCGCACCTCCAAGGTAGCTAGGACTACAGGTACGCCACAACGCCTGGCTAATTTTGTTTATTTTTTCAAGATGGAGTCTTGCTGTGTCGCCCAGGCTGGAGTGCAGTGGCGTAATCTCAGCTCACTGCAACCTCCACCTCCTGGGTTCAAGCAATTCTCCTGTCTCAGACTTCCAAGTAGCTGAGACTATAGGCATGCGCCACCATGCTGAACTAATTTTTGTAGTTTTAGTAGAGACGGGGTTTCACTATGTTGGCCAGGCTGGTCTTGAACTCCAGACCTCATGATCCATCTGTCTCGGCCTCCCAAAGTGCTGGAATTATAGGCATGACCCAATTCTTTTCTTATTTTTTATTTTTGAGATGGGGTCTGGCCCTGTCGCCCAGGCTGGAGCACAGTGATGTAATCTCGGCTCCCTGTAACCTCCATCTCCCAGACTCAAGCCATCCTCCCACCTCAGCCTCCCAAGTAGCTGGGATTACATGGCTGTGCCACTACACCCAGCTAATTTTTGTATTTTTTTGTAGAGACGGGTTTTTGTCATGTTGCCTAGGCTGATCCTGAATTCCTCTGCTCAAGTGATCCGCCCCCTTCAGCCTCCCAAAGTGCTAAGATTACAGGCGTGAGCCACCGCCCCCCACCTATCCCCCAATTCTTGATTCTCATAGGTTTGGGAGGAGAAAATTGTATTGTATAGAAAAGAATATATTTTCCCCCTTCTTTCCCAAACGTTATACTTTTTTTTTTCTTTTTCTTTTTCGCTGCACTGCTTAGAATTTCCAGTACAAGGTTAAAGAGTAACGGGTTAAATTTTGCTATTATTATAGCAAAAATGTCATGTTTGTGATGTTAATAAACATCAGCTAAGTTTTCATTGATACACCTGCTAGACTAACACTAAACAGTAATTGCAAATTAGACATTTAAGGATCTATAAATATCTGTTCTAAGTAGAACGTACTAACTAGAATACATATGTCAGGTATGCTCATTATGTCAATTTCATGTATAAATTTCTCTTCCTTTCTAGATGACTGACACATCCTTTTGTCATAAAATCAAATTTCAAATGCCAAAACCTATTACTTCCATTTAGCAATAAAAGCTAGCAATCACTGAGGGGAAGCCAACTTCCAAAAGTTTACTTGTAGCTGACAAAAAGAACAGACAGTTCTGAAGTGGAAAACGATGTCCCGAGAGAACACAGAGTACCACCAGAGTATCTGATTTCTCAGGGCCTTCCCAGGACAAGGGAGCTGCCACTGCCAAGTGCTCCCTAGCAGTCAGCAAGCGAGCTAGCAGGTGATGGGACCTGCAGTGACACTGCCATGTGGATAATCAGGCATCTTGTCTGACTTCTTTTATCACAAATTATTGTTCTTTACTTCAAGAAAGAAACAAGAAATAAACAAAATAGGAAAATAACCCGGAGACAAGTCTTTTTTTTTTTTTTTTTTTGGTCCTGCTCCTCAAAAACGAAAATGAGAATTTATTTTAACACATCATCTTTTCAGCAGACAGTAATAAATGAACCGTGGTGGAAGGTGTGAGTAGTGAGAGGTCTAAAGGGCCAATATAAAATTGGAAAAGATAATTAAAAGACTTAGAAAAACACTTCATAAAACCCAGTGTGCAAGGCCAAATCCCACAACTCTGCAGGCAGATACCAAAAGGTACTGTCTGCAGGAGGCTTTTTGTTGACAGGTTAGAAGATAGAAGAGATGGAGTGAGAAACCGCTCTGCATTATAAATGGCAGGTTGTGACATCTTTAAAAGGGAGGCAGAGTGGAAAACAATCATGTATTATAGACTAGTCTGTTTGGAATTTTATTTTCAACTTAAGGAGACATATGTTAGCCATAGAGAAATGATGCATGATTTATATCCATTTGTTAAAAATACTTTTGATTTCATTCCACAGGCGGTTCTAACAAATAATCTATGAGAATGAAAGGGAATACAGAATGAAGAGCTGTTAATCTTCCAGCAGCAGCCTAGGAGGTGGAATCTGAGGTGCACTGAAACCAGGTATTACCTGCCTCGTGGTTTAGAGGGTGGGATCCAGAGTCAGACTGTGTATGGATACGGGCTGCACCAGGTACTGGGTAAGGTCAGGATGGTCACTAACTTCTCTGAGTCTTAGAATGCAGACAACCATACTTCCTACCCTCAGAGGATTGTTGAGAGTGATTGGAAAGTAAACTCCACACTAAGTTCGGAACAGTAAGTGCTCGCTAAATGTCAACTGCATTTGTGATGACTAGAATGATAATGATAATGACTCGACCCTAGGTGCATTACATCTAACTATTCTGTTTTTTTTTTTTTTTTTTTTTTGAGACGGAGTCTTGCACTGTCACTGGGCTGGAGTGCAATGGTGCAATCTCGGCTCACTGCAACCTCTGCCTCCCAGGTTTAAGCAATTCTCCTGCCTCAGGCTCCCAAGTAGCTGGGACTGCAGTAGCCCACCACCACACCTGGCTAATTTTTTTGTATTTTTAGTAGAGACGGGGTTTCACTATGTTGGCCAGGCTGGTCTCGAACTCCTGACCTCGTGATCCACCTGCCTCGGCCTCCCAAAGTGCTGGGATTACACGCATGAGCCACCATGCCCGGCTGCATCTAACTGTTCTAATAAGGGCTCTGGGAAAGAACTTAAGATCACAGTGATGAAATCTCCTGGCCAGACTCGATTGGGTGGGGCTGTTCGTAATGCTCGATGACTGGGCTATCTTAAATGCAGATACCTTGTAACAAAGCCCTTGCAAGAGACCGTAGCATGCCACAACGCAGAGACAGGATGACTAATGCTCATGCAACCAGAAATGGCTATCACAGGCCACGAGGACCGGATGATACCTTAACAGTGAGACAGCCAAATGCTTAGGCAGATAAAATGGGGTCCCCGGGGAATCTCCAATCATTCCAAGAATGTTTACATTAGATGCTTTTGGGTCGATGAGGGAACCTGCCCAGGGCTTGTCTGGGCATCCCACAGTGGACTTGGAGCCTGACACACACACTGGGGGAAGTGGGCGGGGCCACGGGGAATTCTTCCATAGGGAAGAGAAGCCTGCTCTCCTCCGCTCCTCTAGTGACCTGGGAATCAATATGTGAGGCGGGGGCCTGTTAGCAGGAACCCCTCTCACTTTGCTGAGGGTTTTTCTTTTTTTCCTTTCTTTTCTTTTTTTTTTTTTTTTTTGAGAGGGAGTCTCGCTGTCTCCCAGGCTGGAGTGCAGTGGCGCGATCTCGGCTCACTGCAAGCTCCGCCTCCCGGGTTCACGCCACTCTCCTGCCTCAGCCTCCCGAGTAGCTGGGACTACAGGCGCCCGCTACCACACCCGGCTAATTTGTTGTATTTTTAGTAGAGATGAGGTTTCACCGTGTTAGCCAGGATGGTCTCGATCTCCTGACCTCGTGACCTCCCAAACCTCCCAAAGTGCTGGGATTACAGGCGGGAGCCACTGCGCCCGGCCATTTTCCTTTCACCTAATATATTAAACCCTGCTCTACTCATCCTTCAATGTGTCCGTGTGCCTAAGTTTTCCTGATCGTGTGACAAGACCTCGGGTTTTAGCTGAACAAAGGAGCAAAATTCTGCAACAGTCACCTGGGCCAATGGCTGGCAGATTTGTTTTTAGCTACAGAATTTGTTTTTCAAAGAAATCTTACTTGTAAGCCACAAAATGGAGGATCTGGGGGTTCCAGAGTGAAGCTCATGATTTGGGGGGTTTTGGGGGGTGGAAGATGCACTTTCTGAACACACTGTCCCAAGTAAACCACCCATCTGCCCTGAATGACACACTGCTCACTCATCTTCTAAGGAAAGAAGAGTCCTCTCAAATTCCTTTCAGCCTGGAACTTGGAACAAGAAGGAAATACCTATTCTCACCCACTGGTCCAAATGTAATTACTTCTATTTCTATTTTAAAAAATATTTGGAAACAGAAAATGAAATTTGTCACTCTTAATAGGGTATGTGATATCTTTTTTTTTTTTTTTTTGAGACAGAGTCTGGTTCTGTCGCCCAGGCAGGAGTGAAGTGGCGCGATCTCCGCCCACTGCAAGCTCCGCCTCCCGGGTTCACGCCATTCTCCTGCCTCAGCCTTCCGAGTAGCTGGGACTACAGGCGCCCGCCACCATGGCCGGCTAATTTTTTTTGTATTTTTAGTAGAGACGGGGTTTCACCGTGTTAGCCAGGATGGTCTTGATCTCCTGACCTCGTGATCCGCCCGCCTCAGCCTCCCAAAGTACTGGGATTACAGCCACTGCACCCAGCCAGTATCTAATACCTTAATAGGGAAAAAATTCAAAAGTAACTTACAATAACTTCCCTAAAGGATTCCTGGTCACTGATTGTCTTGTCTTCTACACATCCAGACTGATTCAAGTAGTGGTAGTTTTCCGGTGTAGATAAATAAAATTCTTCTACAGGAAGACAAAAAAAAACACGACGTCACAGTTGTCCAGGACAAGATGAAATTCAGAGTTTTCACTCTGATTTTTTTTTTTTTTTTTTTTTTTTTTTGAGACGGAGTCTCGCTCTGTCGCCCAGGCTGGAGTGCAGTGGCCGGATCTCAGCTCACTGCAAGCTCCGCCTCCCGGGTTTACGCCGTTCTCCTGCCTCAACCTCCCAAGTAGCTGGGACTACAGGCGCCCGCCACCTCGCCCGCCTAGTTTTTTGTATTTTTTTAGTAGAGACGGGGTTTCACCGTGTTAGCCAGGATGGTCTCGATCTCCTGACCTCGTGATCCGCCCGTCTCGGCCTCCCAAAGTGCTGAGATTACAGGCTTGAGCCACCGTGCCCGGCCCTCTCTGATTTTTTTAAGTATCTATATAATTCTCTGCTCCTAACAGTCTCCCATAAAGATAATAAAGTTCCCTCTTAGTTATCATCTAGGGAAAATAGAAAACAATTAGTGAAACGAAATCAGATGATTAAAAACAGTTACTGAAAGAACATGATGAGGATCCTGTTTTACTGTTTACTCTTTAAAAATCTTTTTTTTTTTTTTTTTTTTTTGAGATGGAGTCTAGCTCTGTTACCCAGGCTGGAGTGCAGTGGTATAATCTCAGCTCAATGCAACTTCTGCCTCCCAGGTTCAAGTGATTCTCCTGCCTCAGCCTCCTGAGTAGCTAGGACTACAGGCACAAACCACCATGCCTGGCTAATTTTAGTGTTTTTCGTAGAGACGGGGATTCACCATGTTGGCCAGGTTGGTCTCGAACTCCTGATCTCCAGTGATCCGTCTGCCTCGGCCTCCCAAAGTGCTGGGATTACAAGAATGAGTCACTGCACCCGGCCAAAAATCAAATATTTAGAAATTAACTTTATTCAGGGTGGTTGAAAAGTGAAACTGGCTGTAATATGTTATATATTTTCCATAAACATCCTTTACATTAAAAATGTACCAAGACTCAAAAAAAAAAAAATCCAAGGTTTCTCTATTGATAATTTTCTCCATTATTTCTCCCTACTGTAAATTCAGCATCTTTTTGGTGTTCGCATAATGTACATTTCATTGCTATCTGTGGAATGTCAACATTAAAACAGACGCCCTCTCATATACTGACATCTATTTAAATGGAAAATGAGTTGCTAGTCCGCATTACCCAGCTGTCATCCCACTCACTCACCTCTTTCTTCATGTTCCAGCCCTGCCAGCAGTGCATAAAATATGTGATAATTCCTTTCCCCAGGATTTTGCCTTACTACTCGGTTCTGGGAAGATAAATCAGATTTATATTCAGAGATGTTTCCTGTGCTTAATTCACACAAACCAGTAATTTCTGAAAATTGTTATTATGGAAGAAAATGTGGATTAAATCACGTTTACTTACTTTTTCTAATAAATCTTCATGTGAAAAGTAATGGCAAGTCAAGGAAAAAAACAAAGCTATGCCATGCTCAACTAGTCTTTCATTTTCTATTCTTTGCTGCCCAAATAATTACAGCTCCCTGTTCCTTTGACATAGAAGCTTCCAGTGCCAACAGACAAGCAAACAAAGCATAGACTATTTCATCTAAATACAATTCCAGGCTTGACACATGGTACCCTGTCAGGTACCTAACTAACTGACACAGCTGATTTGAAACAAATACCTGAGGTTTAATGATGAATTCAGTGTTTCAGATTATGGAAATTATATCAGAGATTTATAAAACAAATATGGTTCTTTATCTCACAGAAGAATTTTTGTTTTATTTATTTATTTTTTTGACAGGGTCTTGCTCTGTCACCCAGGCTGGAGTGCAGTGGCGCGATCTTGGCTCACTGCAACCTCTGCTACCTGGGTTCAAGTGATTCCTGCCTCAGCCTCCCAAGTAGCTGGGATTACAGGCACACGCCACCATGCCTGGCTAATTTTTCTATTTTTAGTAGCGGTGGGGTTTCACCTTGTTGGCCAGGCTGATCTCCTGACTTCAAGTGATCCCACCACCTCGTCCTCCCACAGTGCTGGGATTACAGACATGAGCCACCACCTCCGGCCACACAGAATAATTTTTAAAAATTATTTTATGTTATTTTTTTAAGAGACAGGGTCTTGCTATGTTGCTCAGGCTGGCCTCTAACTCCTGGGCTCAAGCAATCCTCCTGCCTCGGCCTCCCAAGTAGCTGTAACTATAGGCACATACACCACGTCCAGCTCATAGAAAAATTAACAGGTAAAGTATTACTAACATTAGAGCAATAACTAACTGCTCTAATTCGTTCAAGAACCAGAGAAAGAAACGTTTCACATTCTTTTTCAATCCTTATAATTAGTGAGAAGTTTCCACTTAAGAGAATCAAACACTCTAGATAAAAAAAAAAAATGAAAGAGGATACAATCTACAATTCTCCCGCCCTGAATATTTCCTTTCTGACAGATGTTCAGCTGAACAAACTTCCCAAAGCGACTAGAGTTGTTGTTGTACACGGTCTTCGCATTGCCGAAAGCTTCCATGATGGGGCTGTGAAGACAGCGAGGGCAGCAGACAGCGTTAATAAGGGCGGGTCTGAAGATAGCAACAGCACTTGTCACAAATGTCAAAATATACAACTGCGAGAAAAATCTGAAACCAAAAGGACTGAGGGTGACAAGGTTTATTTCCAGAAGAGCCAGATTTTCAAAATGCTTGTTGAAATGGGTTTATCCGCATACCCATCTTAGCGAGTACAGCTGTGCTGCCAATGGATGCCACAGAGTTAAGGGGACCACAATGGCTCGTTCCTGCACAAGTGAGTGTGGCCTTACATGCGCAATCCAGGGACTACACAGAAAAAGCCCCCACCCCAGTTATAGAAACTGAAGAAGTTCCAGTCCTGGAAATTTCACCTATTTGTTGTATGTCCCTGGGGGCAACTCATTTAATTTATTTACGTCTTTTCCAAGTGTAAGATGGAGTTAGACTAGATCGGGGCCGGCAAACTTTTTCTGGAAAGGACCAGACAGTAAGTGTTTTAGGCTTTGCAGACCATGAGGTCTCGGTTGCAACTACTCAGCTCTGCCACTATAGCCTAAAAGCAGCTGTAAACACTACTCATGAGTGTGGCTGGGTTCCAATAAAACTTTATTTATAAAAACAGATTACAGAAGGAAGATGAAGTTCTGGAGACAGATGGCAGCAATGGTTGCATAACAACGTGAATGTACTTAATGCCAACGCCACCGCTCCATACACTGAAAACTAGTTAACACGCATTTAGTGCTAGGTCTATTTTACCACGGTTTTTAAATGGAGTGTATACAGGCTAAAAAACAAAAACGGGCTGCAGGATATAGGCATGAGGCTGTGGTTTGCCAACCCCTGGACAAATCTCTAAATAATAGGATGTATAAAGTCTCTACTGGTTCTAAAGTCTTACAAGGCACAAACCATCTATCAGGCAATGACATATTTTATACAACAACATGGGTGACACCTAGCCCTCTTTCTAAGTTCTGAGGCTCCCTGTTATAGAATGCATCACTGATCTTCTGCACACAAGAGGTCCGTTCTGCTCATGTTAAGCCTCCAAACAGTGGATGCTGAAGTGAACCCTGCTTGTCTCCACACTAACCCCCCTTTTACACAGTGGCTGGGGGTTGACATTTCTGCTGCTGACAAGGCCTCCAGAAAGCTAGTCAAGTTTATTCTTCTCTGTAAACTCCAATACAAGTGCCCTTAGGATCTGATCTAGGTGCTTCAAAAACACATGAAGCTGGAGTCAAAGGCTCTCGGGTAGGAAGGAGGCTGCAGACGGTCATTGGGTGCCACTCAGTCCCCATTTCAGACCTGGCCTGACGATGAAGCGGCAGGAGGCAGAAGGAGTTGCTGCTGGGCTCATTAGATATTACTATGTGCATAGCAAGACCTTTTCTTCAGGAATTGTAAAAGAGAAGTCAAGAAAAAGAGAAACACGACTAATTTTTAACTCTTCCTTAAATAAGCCATACCATAAGGAAAGTGAATCCTATTAGTTGGAAACAAGAAAATCAATAAACAAATACCTGCTTTCAAGAATGGCTCGTTCAACACAGGATGTCTTCTCCTTTAAGGACAATTCCAAAGACTGTTGACTGATGACTGACAGAAACTTGAGGATCAATTTAGTGCTTTCGGTTTTACCTGCCCCACTTTCACCACTGAAAGATAAAATGCAAAAGTTTGTGCTTCTAACTATAATTAAAAACAAACAAACAAACAAAAACAGCTTTGGTCAATGGCACCGTAATTATTCAACGGAACAATGGTAGAAAGGTGGGAAAAGGGAGATCAAAATGCCTGTTTCCAAAGAGCTGAGTTAAAAGACAGCAAAAGTCCTTTCTCCTGCTGGCCACACTGTGTCTGGCCTTACTTGCCTCTTTTGGCAAATGAGGCAAACAGAACTACCTTTTCCCAAGGAAAGGTCATAAGATGGATGGTGCTTTACAGGCAAGGTAAGCTCTGGGAGAGAGGAATCTTCATTTCGTTCATCCCAAACACCTCCACCGTGTAAACATTTGGTTAAATGCATGAGCTCACTAACATGATCTGTCTGGGAAACTTAAAGCAGGTACAAGTGCATAAAAATGCACTCATTCACGAATATCATTGAGGGGACAAGGCAATGAGCCTGCGGGTACACACAACCCACACCGAATCAGGTTATTCTCACAATAATCCATGAGGGAAGCATGGCTGAGTGTCCGAGTCGGACTCTTAACGCCAGCTCTGCCTGCTGAGGTCAGGTGTCAGTGATAGTTAAGGACAAGTGAACAAAAACTCCAGAAGGAAGAGAGGCAAAGGACAGATGTAAATAAGGGATGAGTTATGACTTAAGAGACTGGCAAACATTAGTCAGGCCAAGAAAGCACAGAAGCCACAGAAGCTGGGAAAGATTCTTATGGGA
Source organism: Rhinopithecus roxellana (assembly GCF_007565055.1). Classification (NCBI taxonomy): domain Eukaryota; kingdom Metazoa; phylum Chordata; class Mammalia; order Primates; family Cercopithecidae; genus Rhinopithecus; species Rhinopithecus roxellana. The sequence continues at coordinate 98,819,115 of NC_044551.1, forward strand.
GAATGAGATCCAGGCCTGATTAGGTCAGTTGGGCTGAGATGAAAGGTGGCAGCAGACACGAGCTAAGGTTAAGCTGGATGCTTCAGAGGCAAGTGCAGGAGCCGGACAGCGGTGATGACCTCATCAAGGTCACCTGTAAAAAACACATCTTTGGAGGAAAAGCTCTAGCAGGACCGAAGGGTCCCTCGGGAGACCAGCTGCTGCTGTTGTCTAGGCCCGCGGTGGCCAGGTCCCAAACATGGTTAATTAGGCTGGACATGGAGAGGAAGACACGGACATGAGAGAGACTTGAAAGGAGAAATCCTGGGCAGGCGCGGTGGCTCACACCTGTAATCCCAGCACTTTGGGAGGCCAAGGTGGGCAGATCACGAGGTCAGGAGATCAAGACCATCCTGGCTAACACAGTGAAACCCCGTCTCTACTAAATATACAAAAAATTAGCTGGGCATAGTGGCGGGTGCCTGTATTCCCAGCTACTCGGGAGGCTGAGGCAGGAGAATGGCGTGAACCCGGGAGGCGGAGCTTGCAGAGAGCCGAGATCGCGCCACTGCACTCCAGCCTGCCTGCCTGGGTGACAGAGTGAGACTCCATCTCAAAAAAAAAAAAAAAAAAAAAAAAAAGGAAAGGAGAAATCCCATCCATTTGGCATATGGCACCATGCTTGGTGCTGTGCAGAGAAGAGAAGCAGCAAAGAGCCTGGAAACTTATGAGAAAGGTAAACCAAAGGAATAAGCAAGAGCACAGCCATACAAACACCACCACGAGGCAGCACGCTGACAACCACTGAATGCTGGGACAGGCAGATGAGCCCCTTTTGCGTTCTAAAGAGAAGTCCTGTGGAGTACCAAGAGCTGGGATGTTATCAGGAAAGAGGAATTTTGCTAAAAATGTGAATTAATTGCATGTAGTAAGAGAGGAAATGATTCAGAGATGACGCCAACATGCCGGGCTTGGTGCAGGGGTCCCAGGGATCTCCACTGGTCTAGACAACCGCAGTCCTTTCACCCACTCTACTAGCGACAGTCCCGGGCAGGGGCCAGTGTCATGGTTCCACGAAGATGTAATGTCGTAATGTCAAGGGTACTGTGGGCTCCTAGGGGAGGTTTGCACACACACACGACACCAGACAGAAATGTCCCCTTCGCGGCAGATAACAAAGATCTGAGAATCTAAACCTGTCTTGAAATCATAAAGCAAAAGTCAAGAAAATCAGAGGCAAGCCCAGTGGGAGTGGGGGCTGAACCCACATCCCTGAAACTGCCCTGCCTCGTGTGGTCTGAAATAGTAAAAGGCAGCATAGATTAGGCCACCTTTAATTGGGGTTTCCCTTACTAGTCACCAGGATCTTCCCAGTACAGAGCTCAGCATACACATCTGCTCGGCCCAGTGCCTGGCATGTGGGATGCATCCAACAACAGTGCATGGAATGACTCACAGAAACCGAGACAGACAGTTTCAAGGAATGATTTAAATGATTTAAATCATCTTCCATATTTAAAACGTATCTATATTGATGTGGCAGCTGTTGGTGGCTGAGTTATTAAAACAAAAACGAGAGGGATAAGTTGTCTAGTGAAAATGGTGAGGCAGAAACAATGTTATGTGTTCCTCAACCTACTTCTTTATCCTCGGGCACACAGAAGCCCAAAACGTTTAGACTCCCTTGCAGTAAAAACGGCAGGCAGAGGCCAGGCACGGTGGCTCGCGCCTGTAATCCCAGCACTTTGGGAGGCTGAGGCGGGTGGATTACTTGAGGTCAGAAGTTTGAGTCCAGCCTGGGTAACACAGTGAAACCCTGTCTCTACTCAAAATACAAAAATTAGCCGGGCGTGGTGGCGCACGTCTGTAATCCCAGCCACACGGGGAGCTGAGGCAGAAGAATCACTTAAACCTGGGAGGTGGAGGTTGCAGTGAATGGAGATCACGCCACTGCATTCCAACCTGGGTGACAGAGCCAGACTCCATCTCAAAAAAATAATTAAAAAATAAACAAACAAAAACAAAAAGCCGGCATGCAGTCAGTAACAAGGGGACCAAGTGTAGCCAGTTGAACAACTGAGCCAAGGGGCTATCAGCCACTTCAATGCCTGGTAGCTAAAAACTCCCTTCACGGTTCTCTGGGTTCCATCTTCCGTTTGTCACCTAAGTGTCCTCAGAGATGGTACATCTTCCAAGCAAAGAAGCCTACAGAGTAGACTCCAGTCCCTTGCCTACCCACCAGGGGCTGTGAGAGGAGCAAGAAACAGACCATCCCTGTGTTACACCCCTAAGATTTGAGGGCTGTCTGTTATAGCAGTCAGCCTACCTTGGCTCACCGAACATGGCAAAAATACAATCATGGAGAAGATACGATACTCTTCAAACTCTACAGCAGAGGCTTGGTCAAAGAAATCCTAGGATTCTCGTCATCGTAAGATGTCTGAAGAGTGTACGACACATTGAGAAAAAATATGGCTGGAGATGGACCCAGTCATGGATATCAGTCTCTGTCAGTCTCTTATACAGGTGGAAGATCTCTTATCTGAAATGCTTGGGACAAGAAGTGTTTCTGATTTCAGATTTTGGATTTTGAGAATATCTGCATTATACCAATTGGGTAACCCTAAATCTGAAAATATGAAATCGGAAATGGTCAAGAATCTGAAACTTTTTTTAGTGCCAACATGTTCAATGGAAATGCTCTTTTGGGTTCTCTGGGGCAGATTTTCAGATGAGGGAGCTCGACCAGTGTAATGCAAATCTTCCAAAATCCAAAAAAATTGGAAAAAATCTGAAAGCTGAAATATGCCTAGCCCAAAGCATTTCAGATAAGGGGTACTCAAGCTGTGTAAGTAAAACGTGGAAAAACCCTCAGATTTGCACAGAGCTCTGCGATGGTGGCTCTCAACCCTGGCTGCACATTAGAACCACCTAATAGGTCCCTCGTCCAAACCTGTGGGCACAGAACTCTGTCATCTGTATCATCTGTATTTAAACAAAAAAATTTTTTTGGCCAGGGGCAGTAGTCACATCTGTAATCCCATCACTTTGGGAGGCCAAGACGGGGAGATCACTTGAGGTCAGGAGTTCGAGACCAGCCTGGCGAACACGGTGAAACCCCGTCTCTACTAAAAATACAAAAATTAGCCAGGCATAGTAGTGGGTGCCTGTAGTTCCAGCTACTCGGAAGGCTGAGGCAGGAGAATCGCTTGAATCCAGGAGGCGGAATTTGCAGAGAGCAGAGATTGCACCACTGCACTCTAGCCTGGGTAACACAGCTAGATCCTTGTCTTTTTTTTTTTGAATGATTCTACCATGAAGCCAGGTTGAAGAACTGCTACTCCGGAAAGCAGCCTCCCACATAATTCAGCTAGGACTCTACCAGGAGATAAGGGGTGACTACTCAGATACTGGGCTGTGGAAGTGTTTTACAAACAACAGGGCAAAGAAGAAATATAAGTAAATAACTCGCAAACTGCGAAAACCCAGAAATATGCCGGATATCCTGAGATACTAATGTCAAGGTCACAGACTCTGCAGGTAGAACACTTCTGTCTAACCCGTCTCCTCCTCCTCCTGCCTGTAGCTCCACCTGCTCCTCATTAGCCCAAGGCAATGACAGTTCTATGCCTCATGCCAGTAGGCCGGCTGACACGAACTCAGGCTTTGGCAAAACTGTGTTCATTCAGATTAACCAAAAGGAGCTTATATATATATATATTTTAAAAATTCTAACTATAATAATGAAAATGTGAAAGCGAGCCCAAAGCACTCATGTGGGGCCACAGGCTGTCTTACAAATTGTGAGAATTTTTTGTAGGCACAATGGAAAGTCATAGGACAGTTCCTAAGCAGGAGGGTGTCATGATCAGATTTAAGGTTCTAAAGAATTGTTCTTTTGTGTGTGTGTGTGAGTTTCGCTCTGTCGCCCAGGCTGGAGTGCAGTGGCGCAATCTTGGCTCACTGCAACCTCCACCTCTCTGGGTTCAAGCGATTCTCCTGCCTCAGCCTCCTGAGTAGCTGGGATTACAGGCGCCTGTCACTACGCCCAGCTAATTTTTGTATTTTTAGTAAAGACGGAGTTTCACCATGTTGGCCAGGCTGGTCTTGAACTTCTGACCTCAGGTGATCCACCTGCCTTGACCTCCCAAAGTGCTGGGATTACAGGCATGAGCCACCAGGCCCCCAAGAATCATTCTGACTGTTGCGAGGAGAATGGACAGAAAGGAGACAAGGGAAGAATCAGGGAGAGCGAAAGGGTGATGCAGGAAGGGTCGCAGGGGCAGCAGAGATGAAGTGAGAGGCCCAAGAAAGACTGGAGGGCAAGTGACAGGATTGCTGAGGGGTCTGGCCAGGGGGTGGGCAGCAAGTGATGGATGGGGAGGCATCAGGGATGACTCCTGGGGCCCCTGAGAGTTTGCTACCATGATGATCCAGGAATTGGGAGCACCAGGTTTGTGCATTTGCCAAAACTCATCAAACTGGATACTTACGTTTACCTTAATTTAGGGTGGGAAAAAGAATGACTTCCAGATCTCAGGCTTGGGACAGGGTAGGATGGAGAAGCTACTGGCTGAGATTGGGAAGCACAAGAGGAGGGACAAGTTTCTGGGAGAAAATGACACGGACTTTAGAACATGCCACCCCTGAGACATCTCAGTGATGACACCTAAGGGGCACTAGGACTTAAGTCTGGGACTCGAATGAGAAATTGAGGGTGTATAAACTTCAGGAGTCCTGCAGACTCAGAGAAGAAAACGCAGGTGGGTGAGAAGACAGGAAGTGAAAAATGACTGAGGAGCTGAGGAGTGGCCATGGAGAGCTAGGAAGAAATACAGGATGGGGCGCATGGTGGGGGGCAGCTTGCTGAGATAAAGGAGCAGTTGAATGAGGGTGTGGAACCAAACGAGCATCTTTTGTATTTTTTTCCAAGATGGAACACACTAAAAGTTTTTGAATAATGTCAACAATCCATTAGAGAGAGAGGTCAAAGAATCCAGGGCAAAGAGGCTCAGAGATGCAGCAATGTCCTCAGGCAAACAGAGAGAAGGGATCCAGGACACATCTGAAGGAAAAGCAACCTGATAACGAGCAGGGCCTTTTGTGCACAGGACACGCTAGCCTCCCGGCAGCACACATCAAGGCTGGCAGTTTTCTAGATCCAGCCCATGTGTCAGCAAACAATGGTCCTCAACTCTGACCTGCTGCCTGTTTTTATAAATAAAGTTTTATTGGAACACAGTGCAGGCTGTGCATCTGCATACTATCTGAGTGCTTTCACACTACAAGGGCAGAGTTCATTAGTTGCAACAGAGGTGCTTTCGCCCACAAAGCCTAAAATGTACACTCTTTGGCTCTTTACACAAAACTTTTTGCTGGCACCTATAACACTACTTACAAATCAATTCCCTTGATCCACACGATTTTCTCAAAATATAAACCGGATCACTCCTTCAATTGTTCAACGAACTTAGGAAACTTCTCTACTGTCTAAAGGATTAAGTGCAAAGGTCTTAGGAAGCCAAACAAAGCCCTTATGTTATGAAGTTGTACCAGAAAGTAAGATTCTGTTCTGGAAATATAGACTTCACTCATGCCTGTAATCCTAGCACTTTGGGAGGCAGGCAGATCACTTGAGGTCAGGAGTTCGAGACCAGCCTGACCAACATGGTGAAACCTCATCTCTACTAAAAACACGATAAAAAACTTAGCCAGCCATGATGGTGCATGCCTGTAATCCCAGCTACTTGGGAGGCTGAGGCAGGATAATTGCTTAAACTTGGGAGGAGGAGCCAAGACTGTGCCACCGCACTCCAGCCTAGGCAACAGAGCAAGACTCCATCTCAAGAAAACAAAACAAAACAAAACAGAAATATAGACTTCACAGGCATAGAGACTGAAGTTCAAATCCTGTTTGTGGCTAATAGCTGAAGTTTCTTCAGTAAGTCTACCAAACAGTTCTGAGCCTCAGCTTCCCCACAGAAAATGCCTCCTAGACCCTTCTGAGGAATACATAAGCATAAGTCTCTCGATGAATTTCAGTTCCTTTTTCTTTGAGTTTCCCACTCCACCTCTTTCATCTGCTGTATTACAAGAGCATGTCCCCATGCCTTATTCTGCTTGGTGCCTTTCTAATTGAGGATGCAAGTTTTGTTCAGCATTCCAACACTATCACCTCTAAACGTAGAAGTAGAAAAAAAACCAAACACTCAGTTATCAATTCAGGACATGGTTAAGTAGAAATCACTCAAGTTTTGAAAAACCAAAACACACAACACAAGCAAAGATCCTGAACCAATAGTCATTCCATATATTCATCCTTTGACTGACAGCTGTTGAATGCTGGTCCTCTCCCAGACACTGTCGTGGGTACCAGGCTGCAAAGATGAATTAGCCACAGGCCTTGTCTATATTATTCACCGTAAGAAGTCATACATACTGCAAAGACCACATGCTATGGTTTGGCTGTGTCCCCACCCAGATCTCATCTTGAGTTGTACCCCCATGATTCCCACATGTTGTGGGAAGGACGCGGTGGGAGATGACTGTATCATAGGGGTGGCTTCCCCTATGCTGTTCTTGTGGTCATGAGTGGGTCTCATGAGATCTAATGGTTTCATCAGGGGTTTCTGCCTTTGCGTCTTCTTCACTCTCTCTGCCTGCTTCCATCCATGTAAGACGTAACTTGCTCCTCCTTGCCTGCCACCATGATTGTGAGGCTTCCCCAGCCACATGGAACTATAAGTCCGATTAAACCTTTCTTTTGTAAATTGCCCAGTCTTGAGTATATCTTTATCAACAGTGTGAAAACGGACTAACACACCATAATAAACTAAACCCTGTCTGGTGTATACTGTGTATGAAAAACTAGAGTCAGTGTCAATTGTACTAGAGATCAACCGAAGTCAAACACTGACCTTATGAAACGGAAAATTCAAGTAAGTTTTACATATATATATATACACACACACACATATTCAAAACCGTAATAGCATGAGCATTCATTTAAATGTACACAAAAAATGGCAAAATTGAAACTAGACATTAAGAGAGGCAACAATCTTGAAAATGAGATCAAAGAAAGAGGCTTTAACTAGAAGCCTCGGGACCTGGCATTGCCACCAAGTAGCAGAGGAGCCTGTCCAATCGATGTTCACTTATAAAGCGAGAGAAAAATTCATCTATGAAGTTCTGTATAATTCAAACATGCTTATTTTCTCAAGCATGAGAATGTTTTTAAAGTAGTAAAACACATTTTAGCCAGCAGGGGGCAGATCATGCCCAAGGAAATCTAAACAGGGCGCCTGTGTCCAGCAACTCCTATTTCTATATTCCATTTTCTCTTAATTCCCACAGCTTCAACCCCCACTTTAAAAAACTGCTGAAGAGAGCTATTAAAATCAAAACACATTTTAATGAGAAATCTATTCTTAAAGTCTCTGTTTCCTGAATTAATTTAGATAAATACAGTTACTCTGTTCACATCAGCATTGCCTAATTGGAGCTTTCTGTTTAGGATCCACCCCGCTCCCCCCTTATTTTTAAATACCATGAAAATGCCAACCTCCTTCCGTTTTAATACATACACACACACATATATATGCACAATGATCTCATTTGATGTTTCACTTTCTTCTTTAGCGGCTCTGTCTGGCAAGTGATGTATTAGTCATGCTCTCATTTCTTCCACTGAATGTAATAAATACAAGCAATTATCAATGGCAATTATTTAAGGATCTAAGTGTGGACACCAATTTGATCTTTTAAAATAGATTGCTCTCTTCCCTTCTGTTAGTCTTCTTAAATGATATTCTGTATGCTGAAATAATGATCTTTAAATTCTAACTCTGGAACTTTTATGAAGTTATTTAGAAGAGCCCACAAATAGTGGTTCTAGTCACAGATCAGATTGTTTTATTGGGTATGTGAATCTTAAATGCTCTGTTTCTATATTAAGCAGCCGCTTCATTTCAATTAACTGCAAGCCGTCATGATCCCTATCTGTTTAACTGAATACACAGACAGTCCCTCTATCCAAGCTGTTTCTATGGCCCAACACATTATCAGTCCTGTTAGAATTTAGGTAACGGGAAGACAGTACATCTGTCCATATGTTCCCTCCTGTTAGACAAACACACACACACAACAACACACGGGGCGGGGGGGGAGACAGAATTCAGCTGTTCATATACATATAATCCCATTTGTTAAAAAAACAAAGAACTACAAAAAAGATAACGGGTAAAAACTGCCAGTAAGAACATACTCCCCGCAAATGGCTTTCGTGTGTGGCACCTGCAGATATCATCATAGAGCACCCACATCAAAGGGCTGTCAGGGGTTTCAATGTGCTGATGCCTGGCAAGCTCTTGGCACAGAGTCCAACACACAGAACCCGTCAGAAACAGTGAGCCATTATTTCTTACTCATCCTCAATCAGCTCTCACGTGGGATACTGTGAACACTCTCCATCCATTTCCCTGCCCCAGGGTTTCAGAGGGACCTCCTCGGGCACCTCTGTCCTCCCCCAACCCTAGTCTCTCCCCACAGGAGCAGGGGGGCTGCTCTAAGCACTCTGGGATGAAAGGAGAAAGGCAGAGCCTATTTGCTTTTCTCCACCATCTGGGAATCAGTTTCCCACAGTCATCATGCCCACCAGTTACCTGGCTGTAGCCATGACCAGGTGGGTCTGTCTGTGCGATTCGGGGCTGCAGTGCTCACAGGCCCACTTGGCTGGGAGTCTTAGGCTGACATATGGCTCTCCATATGTCTCCTGTGGTCTTACATCCACTGAATGGGAAATCCAGAGAGAGCAGTCTTTTTGTGTCCCCCGACCCCCACATCCCCCGCCAAATCCAAACCACCCTTTCCTTCCCCTTTCCCATTTCTCTTGAAATAATGTAATAACTATCTTGCCACAAGTTGGGACTAGAAAGCCATCTGAGGCAGATGTCAGAATCCTCTTTCACACTAGCAGCTTTACAAGACTGTGGCTCCTCAGTAACAGCTATGCCCCATGAGTGAACTCTTGGGAGGAGAAATGAATGAAGAAATGCTTGGAGCCTCCATGGAAACCTCACTAGAAGAGACTGACATTCATCACGTCTGCTTTGAGCATCACCCGGGGTGTGGTGATGATCACTAGAGCACAGTTCCACAGAAATAATTAACAAGATCCAACAGGATGGCACTAGCATGCATGCAATGAGGTCAATTTGAATGTTAATAATAAAAATTAAGAAAATTTATTTATTTATGTATGTATGTATTTACTTATTGAGACGGAGTCTTGCTGTCACCCAGGCTGGAGTGCAGTGGTGTGATCTTGGCTCACTGCAACCTCCACCTCCAGGTTACAGTGATCCTCCCACCTCAGCCTCCCAAGCAGCTGGGACTACAGGCATGCACCACCATGCCTGGCTGATTTTGTATTTTTAGTAGAAATGGGGTTTCATCATGTTGGCCAGGCTGGTCTCCAACTCCTGACCTCAAGTGAACCACCCACCTCGGCCTCCTCAAGTGCTGGGATTACAAGTGTGAGCCATTGCGCCTGGCCAATAAATATTTATTTAAAAAACATTCTACTACTTTTTAAGATAGTTCCTAGTAATGAAAGAACTGATATTGGGGCTCCTAACAGTTTCTTTGTAAAAGTGAGTACGACTCAGCTAAAACAGACATGCCACGTGTCTTCTCGCCCACTAAAAAAAAAATTGAGGCCGGGCGCGGTGGCTCAAGCCTGTAATCCCAGCACTTTGGGAGGCCGAGACCGGCGGATCACGAGGTCAGGAGATCGAGACCATCCTGGCTAACACGGTGAAACCCCGTCTCTACTAAAAAAAAAAAAGATAAAAAATAATACAAAAAATAGCTGGGCGAGGTGGCGGTAGTCCCAGCTACTCGGGAGGCTGAGGCAGGAGAATGGCGTGAACCCGGGAGGCGGAGCTTGCAGTGAGCTGAGATTGCGCCACTGCACTCCAGCCTGGGCGACACAGCAAGACTCCCACTCAAAAAAAAAATTGAAATAAATACACCCTTAACATACACACAGTGAGCCCCTCTTCTGCGGCTAATTCAAAGGTAAACTTTAAGAGTACCCCATTATTAAAAATGCCTAAATCTGGGAGATTCTATCTAGAGTTATTTTATTGCAGTAGAGAAAAAAGAAACCTTGTTCACACATATAAGCCTTGTAAGTGGCATTGTAGGCTACACAAAACGTTTACATTTGAAAGAACTATGCAAGATGTCCTTAAACAGATAGAAGGATCATGCCTCATCATTGAAATAAATCAAAGAATAATTAAGGCAAATAAATGTTGTTGTTTTTTTTTTGGTTTTTTTTTTTTTGTTGTTGTTTTTTTAAAGGAACAGAATGGAATAATTATTCTGAGGATAAGAGCCAAGCAACATGGTCCATCTGCTTTGCTAAGTGAGCTCCTTCTGAAAGCTGAAGTTATCATGCCATTCAAAACAGAAAACTCTGCCGGAGAAACTCAGGCAGTTGTAAAAGCTTTCTCTGGTGAATGCCCTAAGGAGGCTGGGGCGCGGGGTGCGCGGAGGGACTCCCTGGCCGTGGAAAGCCCGACTGGCTGTGAGCTCCGTTACCTGATGAGGATGCACTGGTTGTCGTGGCGCTTCCACAGGCAGCGGTAGCACTCGTTGGCGATGGCGAAGATGTGCGGCGGCAGCTCGCCCAGGTGGCGCCGGCTGTACTGCTCCATGGTGGCATGCTCGTACAGCCCGGCGATGGGCTGGTAGGGGTTCACAGAGGCCAGGATGGAGCCGATGTAAGTCTGCAAGCACAGGGTGAGACAGGGATGCGTCACTTCTAACCCAGGTCACTGGATAAGCTCCAACAAAACCCACTCAGGGTGCGCCAGGGGGAAAGAGGGCTTCTGTCTCCCGGGTGCACACTGTCCCTGCACCTTCTGGATACCAAATCTTGATATTCTGGACAAATGAATGAAGCCATTTCAAAGGGGGATGGCAGTGAGAGGGAAACAAGAGAAGGAAGATGGTGAGGCGACCCAGGCCCAGATCCCCATTCCCCGCTGACCTCGCCAATCTTAATCCCTTCCCCCAAAGGACTGGCCAGATTCAGTCTCCTGTCTCATCAAATGGCTACTGTGAAACAGCATGGTTAAAAAGTGATGAGACAGGCCGGGCGCGGTGGCTCAAGCCTGTAATCCCAGCACTTTGGGAGGCCGAGACGGGCGGATCACAAGGTCAGGAGATTGAGACCACCCTGGCTAATACGGTGAAACCCCGTCTCTACTAAAGAATACAAAAAACTAGCCGGGCGACGAGGCGGGCGCCTGTAGTCCCAGCTACTTGGGAGGCGGAGGCAGGAGAATGGAGTAAACCTGGGAGGCGGAGCTTGCAGTGAGCTGAGATCCGGCCACCGCACTCCAGCCTGGGCGACAGAGCCAGACTCCGTCTCAAAAAAAAAAAAAAAAAAAAAAAAAAAAAAAGTGATGAGACAGAAAGGAGAAGAGAGGTAGCCAGAGGCTGCGGGAGAAGGAAAGTTACAGTTTAATGGGTGCGGAGTTTCTGTTTACTGTGATGGGAAAGTTCTGGAAGTGAGCCGGGCCTTGTGGCTCACGTCTGTAATCCCAGCACTTCAAGAGGCTGAGGCGGGTGGATCACCTGAGGTCAGGAGTTCAAGGCCAGCCTGGCCAACATGGGGAAACCCCATCTCTACTAAAAATACAAAAATTAGCCGAGCATGGTGGTCCGTGCCTGTAATCCCAGCTACACGGGAGGCTGGGACAGGAGAAGCACTTGAACCCAGGAACCGGAGGTTACAGTGACCTGAGATAGTGCCACTGTACTCCAGCCTGGGCGACAGAGTGAGATTCCATCTCAAAAAAAGTTCTGGAAGTGGTTAGTACCTGTGGATGCAGAACATTGTGAATGTCCTTATTATTATTATTATTTTAAATTTTTAAATTTTTTTATAGAGACACGGTCTTGCTTTGTTACCCAGACTAGTCTCGAACTCCTGGCTTTGAGTGATCCTCCCTCCTCAGCCTCCCAAAGTGCTAGGTCTGTGAATGTACCTAATATTACTGAATTGTACCCTTCAAAATAGTCAAAATGGCAAATTTTATGCTACGCAGAGTTAGCTACAGCTTTTAAAAGATAACATGATTATTTCAAAAATGCTAGGTATTAGGCTGAGCGCGGTAGCTCACACCTGTAATCCCAGCACTTTGGGAGGCCGAGGCAAGAGGATCACAAGGTCAGGAGACCAAGACCATCCTGGCTAACACAGTGAAACCCTGTCTCTACTAAAAATACATAAAATTAGCCAGGCCTGGTGGCACACGCCTGTAATCCCAGCTACTCGGGAGGTTGAGGCAGGAGAATCGCTTGAACCTGGGAGGCAGAGGTTACAGTGAGCCGAGATTGCCCCACTGTACTCCAGCCTGGGCGACAGAGCGAGACTCTGTCAAAAAAAAAAAGAAAGAAAAAAGAAAGAGAGAAAGCGAGAGCAAGAGAGACAGCGAGAGAAAGAGAGAGAGTGTGCAAGAGAGAAAGAAAGGAAAGGAATGAAAGGAAGAAAAGAATAGAAAAGAAAAGAAAGAAGGAAAATAAACACAGGCTACAGAGTTACCAACTCTTAATGCCTTAGGCCTCTCCATGTGGACATAACTACTCACTTGCACTTTTGCAGGAAATACTAACTCTGTTTGGTTACCTGGTTTCCAGGCTCAGATACAACTGGGGAAGTAAGTCAGACAGGGGTGGGAGCAGAGAGTCCTGCAACCACCACCAACCACCAATCAACTTTTATAAAGCTCATGCAGTGTGTCTAGGGCTTTATGGGGTGTTATGGGCTGATCCATGCCTTCTCCCCAAATTCACATGCTGAAGCCCCAATCCCCAGTACTTAAGAATGTTACTGTGCTTGGAGATAGGGGCTTTATGAGGCCATTAGGGTGGGCCCTAATCCAATCTGACCGGTGTCCTTGTTAGAAGAGGAAATTTGAACACACAAAAAGACACCAGGGATGCATACACCCAGGGGAGTTGTGGGGGGGCAACAAAAAACAACAAGCAAAACTAGACAGAAAGTCCAAACATCCTGAGAGCATCTGCACCATATTATAGCAATTTGTAATATTTCATATTCATAATATCTGCCAGGAACATCAAGCAAAGTATTGTTATGTTCAGTATAACTTTTCAAATGTAAGTAAGTCCATACAGGTTGAGTATCGCTAATCCGAAAACCAAAATCTGAAATGCTCTAAAATCTGAAGCTTTTACAGCAACAACATGATGGCTCAAAGGAAATGTTCATGGGGGCATTTCAGATTTCAGATTTTCTGATGAGGGATGCCCGACTGGTAGGTATAATGCAAATATTTCAAAATCGAAGAAAATATCAGAAATCCAAAACACTCAGGTCCCAAGCGTTTTGGATAAGAGTTACTCAACCTGGAATGTGTTTTGGAAATAATATGAAGCAAAACATTTTAAAAAGGTTAAAAGCATAAAAGATATTACCTATGACCCAGCAATTCCACTCCTAGATACATATCAAAAAGAAGTTAAAGCAAATACTCAAACATTTGTACACACATGTTCACAGAAGCACCATTTATAACAGCAAGGTGGAAACAGTGCCAAGGTCCATCATCAGACGAATGGATGTGGCATACCCATACCATGTAATATTACTCAGCCACAACAAAGAATAAAGTGCCTATCCATGCTACAATGGGAATGAGCCTTGAAGACATATTAAGCCAGACACAAAAGTTCACATATTCAGAGTAGGTTAGATCCATAGAAACAGAAAGATCGGTGGTTGCTAAGAGTAGACAGTGGCAGGAAAGCGGAGTGACTGCTTCACTGGTACAGGGTTTCCACTTGAGGTGATAAAAATATTGTAGAACTAAGATACAGGTTATATGGTTTGAATGTTTGTCCCCTCCTAAACTTGTGTTGAAATTTAACTGCCATTGTAACAGTATTAGGAAGGTAATTACAAAGGTGATTAAGAAGTGATTAGGTTAGGCCGGGTGTGGTGGCTCACGCCTGTAATCCCAGCATTCTGAGAGGCCGAGGCAGGCGGATCACGAGGTCAGGAGATTGAGACCATCCTGGCTAACACAGTGAAACCCCGTCTCTACTAAAAAATACACAAAATTAGCCGGGCGTGGTGGCGGGCGCCTGTAGTCCCAGCTGCTTGGGAGGCTGAGGCAGGAGAATGGCGTGAGCCTGGGAGGCAGAGCTTGCAGTGAGCCGAGATCGCGCCACAGCACTCCAGCCTGGGCCACAGAGTGAGACTCTGTCTCAAAAAAAAAAAAAAGAAGTGATTAGGTCATGGGGCTCTGCTCTCATAATGGATTAATGCCATTATTGTGGGATTGTGGCAGTGAGTTAGTTATTGCAGAGTGGGCTCCTAATAAAAGAGTTAATTCGACATGCATTCTTTCTGTCTCATACTCAAGCTTTCTCGCCATGTGATGCCTTAGGCCATGACACAGCAAAAGGGTCCCACCAGATGCCAGTGCCATGCTCTTGGACTTGCCAGTCTCCAGAACCATAAGCCAAGTAAACTTCTGCTCCTTATAAATTACCCAGTGTGTGGTATCCTGTTACAGCAGCAGAAAGCATACTGAAACTGAGGTGTTGGCTGCACAGCATTGTGAATGTACTAAATGCCACTGAGTTGTATATTTTACAATGGTTAATTTTATGTGAAATGAATTTCACCTTAATTAGAAAAAAAGATCTGGTGCTTTTATGAGTAAATTCTCAGGTCCTTGGAAACATCAACTCTCTAGAAAGTCCATTTTGTCCTGTCGGAGAACTATGAGTAAGATTTGACCAGAAAAAAAAATATGGAAGTTGGAAAAAAAAAGTGTCCTACTCCTTGGGATGCCTCCATCCTCTATTAGTGCCTGGACCACAGACACTCCAGTGCCTCCTTCTACGCAACATCTGCAGAGGTGAGGGGGCAGGCAGACAATACTTGAGGCTGTGAGTGCCTGGCGTCTTCCACTACTTTGTTTAAAATGCCATGTTTGTTTTCTACCTTTTTGATAGTTGTTTACATTATTGTTGTTTTTTTCTGCTAAGTATCAAAAATGTTCATTTGTACTGTGAAATACATTCTTATTTTTTTCTCTACTTTGACAGTACTGTCACTCTTTATGCAGCCAGGTAGGTCAGAGGAAGGTGACAAGCAACAGTCAACACTCAGTCAAACAATCAACATGGCGGGCTCAATTAAGCACCCGCCAACCCTCTTCCTCAGTTACAAGCAGAGGGTGAAAGCCACAGTCATGGGCATTAAGCTTACTATTACATTTAATTAATTTATTATTAGGATATTCACCCATCAACACACCTCTTAAAAAACGATATGCCCATATCATTTTGCATGTCCCATTCATGACATGTTTGTACGGTTGCTGTAAAATTCTAAGATGAGCCCTTTTTTCTTAAGGCACTGATTTACTCATAAAACCATCACTAAAACGTCTTACACAGCTTCCTTTGAAAGAGTGATCATTTTTTTTAAACCATATTCCTCCTCCTGGTTGGGGAACTTCACTAGCCATAGAGCATCCTTTTAAGATACTGCTTGTTCTGACAGTGTGGATGACATGGGCTTGGAATGAGGGTAGAAGACAAAGTGGCATTAAGCCTGTTAGCAAAGGTGAAGATGCAACATCCAAAATGGGCTCATGCTGGACTTTTTACAGTAATTCACAGCACATCTTGTCCAGTGAAATAGTTTTTAAATGTTTCAGGATGTCAATGTGGTAGCTGTGGCAACTAGAGTCCTCTCCACCAGAATCAGCAGTGCTTTAGAAGATAAATAACTTTTTTTTTTTTTTTTTTTTTTGAGACTGAGTCTCACTCTGTCATCCAGGCTGGAGTACAATGGCGCGATCTCGGCTCACTGCAACCTCTGCCTCCCGTGTTCAAGAGATTCTCCTGTCTCAGCTTCCCAAGTAGCTGGGATAACAGGTGTGCGCCACTACGCCCGGCTAATTTTTGCATTTTTAGTAGAGACAGGATTTCACTATATTTTGGCCAGGCTGGTCTCAAACTCCTGACCTCAGGTGATCCACCCGCCTCAGCCTCCCAAAATGCTGGGATTACAGGCATGAACCGCTGCGCTCGGCCGAGAAAGGACTCTTAACAGCAGATGCTTCCTGTGGAGGCAGCCCACAGACTCTGCAGAATTATGTGGCATCCTTGCTGATGGCCATGCAGCCCACAAAAGGCATCAGGATACTCTCTTCTCCTAAGCCGAGTCCATGCCACCCCGCACTACTGCCACCAATCGATTGCTGAGTCACCATCTTCCAAGAGAAAAGATAATCGGGCATGCTGTGAAACAGAACACTTTACCAGATGGCTTCAAAAAGCACACAGTTTGAGAGTGAAAGACCAAAACCATCCAGTTGGTTTAGTTATAGAAGATGCTAATCATGGCCAATGACCAGCACAGCTCTGGTGGTTGCATACTTTTCCTGCAATAATATTGATCTTCGTATCTGACTCTCACAATAAAATGCATGCTTCATCTGTCATTCAGCCAAGTGAGTTACCATGAAAAAAATATGGTCCCTCATTACTACACATTGTCAATACATTTAAAATTCCAGCCAGCTACAGTGGGTCATGATTATAATCCCAGCACTTTGGGAGGCCAAGGTGGGAGAACTGGCTGAGCCCAGGAGTTCAAGACCAGCCTGGGCAATAGAACAAGACCCCCATCTCTACATAAAAATATATTTTTAAAATTCTGCATAAATATTAATATACAGAATTTTGCTGCTTTATCAAGAAAGCCTTGATTGTTCCCATTTTGATGGGAAACTTCTGAAGGGCACAGCACATGGTCTTACGTTCTTTATCCAGGTTAGGAACCTGATTTCATCTTTTCTTGAGGATTTTGGGACGCATTCAGGCTCTCAGCCCATAAAAGCGATGCCCACAGCAACTGAGGAAGACACTATCTTCTAATCTACACTGAAACCACCCCAGGCTCCTAGGCTTCCGCTGTTCTCCCATCTGCTTGGCCGCACTACACTGGTACCTTCTGAGCCTTGCCAGGCGCCACCCCTGTGGCTATGTTGGAAGGAAATGCCAAATCTCCTGTGGAATGAAAGGCTTTTCCCTCCAAGAGCCACTTTGTCGGGGCGGGGGGTGGTACTGAAACATGTTTTCAGGTAAAAGGTCGTTTGAATGCATGGTTAACGTTAACAGAAGATACTAAACCAGCCTTTTATTTTGCTTTTCATTTTACACACCACATATTGCATCAAGTGAAAAAAAATTCCTTTCCAAAAGATCTGCATTTCAGTACATTTAAAACCTTTCACCTTTTGAAGTAAGTAATAAATAAAAGTTATGTGCACCCTAGAAGCTGCCTGCCTCGGACGCGTGACGATCCTTCGTGCCTCATGATCTACTTTATAGCTTTAAACTGGACCACGAGTTGAACTCCCCAAATTCCTCAAAAAATGTCCAGGACCCTTTCTGCTTGTTGAGTAGAGAAAGAGCACTTAAATATAAACAGCTGCTACTGATTTTTAAAGATCAATCACACATTTATTTATTTTTGAGACAGTGTCTCACTCTGTTGCCCAGGCTGCCGTGCAGTGGCACAATCTCGGCTCACTACAGCCTCTGCTTCCTGGGCTCAAGCGATTCTCCCGCCTCAGCCTCCCAAGTAGCTAGGATTACAGGCGCCCGCCACCACACCTGGCTAATTTTTGTATTTTTAGTAGAGACTGATGGGGTTTCACCACATTAGCCAGGCTGCTCTCAAACTCCTGGCCTCAACTGAACCACTCACATTGGCCTCCCAAAGTGCTGGCATTACAGGCATGAGCCACAATGCCCGGGTAAGATCACACATTTAATGGCACATGGCTATATTCCAACATTACTCTTTCTAAGTATGTAGGCGCTACTGCTATGGTCCTTCTCGTTTTATGATTCATATTCTGAAAAGAAAAAATTCATACTCTATAAACATTTCTAAACCTATAGTTTAGGCCATATTTAGTACTCTAAACAAGAGAAAACTAACATTCATTCATAACATGTCCTGCATCTGCTGTGTTCAAGATTTTCCTTATGCAACAAAAGCCAAAATTGACAAATGGGATCTAATTAAACTAAAGAGCTTCTGCACAGCAAAAGAAACTACCATCAGAGTGAACAGGCAACCTACAGAATGGGAGAAAATTTTTCCAATCTACTCATCTGACAAAGGGCTAATATCCAGAACCTACAAAGAACTCAAACAAATGTACAAGAAAAAAACAAACAACCTCTTCAAAAAGTGGGCAAAGGATATGAACAGACATTTCTCAAACAAAGACATTCATACAGCCAACAGACACATGAAAAAATGCTCATCATCACTGGCCATCAGAGAAATGCACATCAAAACCACAATGAGATACCATCTCACACCAGTTAGAATGGCAATCATTAAAAAGTCAGGAAACAACAGGTGCTGGAGAGGATGTGGAGAAATAGGAACACTTTTACACTGTTGGTGGGATTGTAAACTAGTTCAACCATTATGGAAAACAGTATGGTGATTCCTCAAGGATCTAGAACTAGAAGTACCATATGACCCAGCCATCCCATTACTGGATATATACCCAAAGGATTACAAATCATACTGCTATAAAGACACATGCACACGTATGTTTATTGCAGCACTATTCACAATAGCAAAGACTTGGAATCAACCCAAATGTCCATCAGTGACAGACTGGATTAAGAAAATGTGGCACATATACACCATGGAATACTATGCAGCCATAAAAAAGGATGAGTTTGAGTCCTTTGTAGGGACATGGATGCAGCTGGAAAGCATCATTCTCAGCAAACTATCGCAAGAACAGAAAACCAAACACCGCATGTTCTCACTCATAGGTGGGAACTGAACAATGAGAACACCTGGACACAGGAAGGGGAACATCACACACCGGGGCCTATCACGGGGAGGGGGGAGAGGGGAGGGATTGCATTGGGAGTTATACCTGATGTAAATGACGAGTTGATGGGTGCTGACGAGTTGATGGGTGCAGCACACCAACATGGCACAAGTATACATATGTAACAAACCTGCACGTTATGCACGTTACCCTAGAACTTAAAGTATAATTAAAAAAAAAAAAGATTTTCCTTAAACTCACATCCTCCAAGCACTTTCTTATTCTTTTTTGTATATTTTCACTAACACAAGGATGCTTTTTCAAACTTTCTATATACCATGTATAAAAAATATTCAGTAAACAACAGCCGAAAGGTAGAAGCAACGCATGTGTCCACCAATAAATGAACAGATACAAAAAATGTGGTATATCCATACAATGAAATTATTCAGCCCTAAAAGGGATGGAAATTCGGACTCTTGCTACAACATGGATGAACCCTGAAGACATTATGCTAAGTGAAATATGACAGTCACAAAAAGATAAATGCTGTACGATTCCACTTGTAAGAGGTATCCAGAATACTCAAATTGATAGAGAAAGTGGAAATGTACAATTCCACTTATATGAGGATCCAGAATAATCGAATTGATAGAAACAGAAAGTGGAAGGGTGGTTGCCAGGGGCTGGAGATGGGGAAAATGGGGAGCTGTTGTTTAATGAGTATGGATTCAGTTCTGCAAGAGGAGAAGAGTTCTGGAGATTGCTGCATCGTAATGTAAATATACTTAACACTACTCAACTGCGCATTAAAAACGGATGTGATGAATTTTGTTCATGCATTTTACCAGAATTAAATTTTTTTTAGTTTAAAAAAGAAAAAAATAGGGGCCGGGTGTGGTGGCTCACACCTGTAATCCCAGCACTTTGGGAGGCCAAGGAGGGTGGATCACAAGGTCAGGAGATCAAGACCATCCTGGCTAACACGGTGAAACCCCGCCTCTACTAAAAATACAAAAATTAGCCAGGCATGGTTGGGGGGGAGCTGTAGTCCCAGCTACTCAGGAGGCTGAAGCAAGAGAATGGTGTGAACTTGGGAGGCGGAGCTTGCAGTGAGCCGAGATCATGCAACTGTACTCCAGCCTGGGCGACACAGCGAGACTCCATCTGTAAAAACAAAAAGAAAAAAAAAAGAAAGAAAGAAAAAAGAAAAAAAACAGTAATACTGGGAATTCTGGTATTGGACAGAATACATTAACCTCTTTTTCTAAGCATAAAGAGAGATTAAACACAAGCACAGACTTGAGAGGAAACAACAAGAAACATTATCCTCCTTAACTTTAAATAAAAAGTTTTAGAAGATGGGTGTGGTGGCTCACGCCTGTTATCCCAACACTTTCGGAGGCCGAGATGGGAGGATCACTTGAGTCCAGGAGTTCGAGACCAGCCTGGGCAACACAGTGAGATCCTGTCTCTCAAAAAAAAAAAAAAAAAAAATTACCCATGTGTGTGGTAGCACATGCCTGTAATCCCAGCCACTAGGGAGGGTGAGGTGGGAGGATGGCTTGAGTCCAGGAGGTCAAGGTTTCAGTGAGCTGTGATTGCGTCACTGCACTCCAGCCTTGGTAACAAAATGAAACCTTATCTCTTTAAAGAAAAAAAGGGTGGAGGGGGTGCCAAGCCTGATGGCTCATGCCCGTAATCCCAGCAGTTTAGGAGGCCAAGGCGGGAGGATCAGTTGAGTCCAGGAGTTAACCAGACTGAGCATCAATGTCGAAACCCCATCTCTATGAAAAATACATTAAAAAGTTAGCCGGGTATGGTGGTGCCCACCTGTGGTCTCAGCTACTCAGGAGGCTAAGGTGGGAGGATCACCTCAGCCCAGGAGGCAGAGGTTGCAGTGAACCAAGATTGCACCACTGCACTCCAGCCTGACAGAGTGAGACCCTATCTCAAAAGAAAAAAATGTTTTAGCATACACACCTTCAAATTTGAAACCAAATTAAATAAAAATGTTCTGGTGACAAGCTATAGACTATTCAGGAAGAGAGAACAAAAGGCACTGAGATTTTCAGGGAGACAGAGTTCCCTGAAATCTCAGAGTTCAAATAATTAATAAATATGTTATGTTGTGGCTGGCAGTCAGTTCAGCAAATGAACTCCCACAAACCAACAAGGCCATCAAACGACCAGACTTAATTGGAACCAAAACTCAATAATCTGAAATGTCTTCCTTAAAAAGCAAAAAAGGAAAGAAAATGTGTGTCTGGCTGGTACAAAGAAAGAACCTGATTTCTTTTCTTAAGATTATAGAAAATTTTGCCTCAGTGTATAAAAATTACCCAGTAGACAACAGCCCAGTATTAATTACTCATTAATAATTCAAAGGCCTCCCTTAGACTACCTACCTCCATTGAGTACCAGGGGCAGAACAACGAAGTGACATTTCATAATCCTATGGCCAAAAGGATTGTTTACACATTCACACACCCACTCATTTGCTCCTCCATAACCCTGTGATGGGCAGCAGAGGCCACTGCTCCTGCCTCTTCTCACAGGTAATGGAACCGTCAAGAGGACAGCAATATGTTGTCCCTATGGTCACAGAGGCAGTGAGTCAGAGCGAGGGGGGCAACCCTGGATTTTTGAGAATGTGCCGCATTGCGGATCTACAGCGAATGCCTTCTCCATCACCCATCCATCCACAGGACTCTGTCAGCCTCATCACCACGGCTGACGTCTCCATGCCCTGTATGTTCCACTTTTAATTAACTCCAGAGCAACCCACCCACCCACTTCATCTGTGCTGTCCTGGTCTGCTCAGAGCCTCACCTTGCATTGACTAGATTTCTACAAAGGCTCCTTCCTCTGAGATGTCCCTCACGGTCTTACCCCCTTAATCCAATCACCAAAAGGTGATACAACAGGCCAAGCCCTAATGAATCATTTTGTAACAGGTCACCGAAGGGGGTGGGGTTAGGGACTTCAGCTCACAGAAAGACTTCACTTACTATTGGGTTTTTACTGCTTGTGTCCGTGCACATGACAAATGGCACTTCTGAACCTGCTAAAACAGGGATGTAAAATAACACTGGCAATCATACTCATAGCTCCCGATCGTTTATTTCAAGGAAGACAAATTATGGCCATGCACAGAGGCTCAGGCCTGTAATCCCAGAACTTTGGGAGGCCAAGGCAGGAGGACGGCTTGAGCCCAGGAGTTTGAGACCAGCCTGGGCAACATGGCAAAACCCCATCTCTACTAAAAATACGAAAATTAGCTGGGTGTGGTAGTGCATGCCTATAGTCCCAGGTACTTGAGAGGCTGAGGTGGGAGGATCGCCTGAGCCTGGGGAGGTTAAGGCTGTAGTGAGCCATGACCACTGCACTCCAGCCTGGGCAATACAGTGAGACCCCACCTCAAATAAAATGATTTGAAATGTCAGGGTTCATTGGCAAAAATAATTACAGTCAAGGACATTTTATCCCGCCCATCTTAAACGTACCACCTCACTCTTCACTTTGCATGGATGACATTGTCACTAAAGTATAGGCTGCACGTGTAAAAGGTTCACTAAGTACTAAGAAAAGTACAACATGTAGTGTGAGTAAAAATGGCAGTTGGAGGTGAGGAAAGAGCTAGTTTATTAAGTGTCCAGTGAGGCAAAGATAAAGTGTGGTAAGAAATTTTGGCTGGGTGCAGTGGCTCATACCTGTAATCCCAGCACTTTGGGAGGCCAAGGCCAGCAGATTACTTGAAGTCAGAAGTTCGAGACCAGTCTGGCCAACATGGCGAAACCCCGTCTCTATTAAAAATACAAAATTAGCCAGGCATGGTGGTGGGTGCCTGTAATCCCAGCTACTCGGGAGGCTGAGGCAGGAGAATCGCTTGAACCCGGGAGGCAGAGATTGCAGTGAGCCGAGATCATGCCACTGCACTCTAACCCTGGCAACAGGGTGAGACTCCATCTCAAAAAAAGAAAAAAGAAAAGAAATCCTAAGGTCCATGAGACAACATTTGCAATGGGTTCATGTCATTTGTCACTCTATGAAAAGGTATTGTTACCGCTCCACAAATGGCCATGATGATGTCATGCAGTTTAAGACCGTGGACACATGCAGCCCCCAAACACGAGGCGGGGCCAGGTACCGGCTTCCTCATGTTGGATTTCAAATTCCACAAGAAAAAATAAGCTGGTCGGTTTAATGGCTTTTCAGAAATAGGAAGTACATTCTATTTTGAAGCACATAAAAACATTTTCTTGTCAGAAAAGTTCCACATAACTCACCCCCAAAATACATTCCCTTGCCCATTTTAATAATTTGGAACAGCTGCAGCACAAATTGCTTAAAAATGTTGGGAGAAGCTCACTTCATTTCTTCAATCCAAAATCTACCAAGTCAAGGTTTTCAAGAGGCCTAAGGGTATAACACCTAGTATCAAATTTCACACCCCAAAAAATCAAGTATCATTTGACTTCAGCATGCATACGTATATCAAAACATCATGTTGTATATCTTAAATACAGCCAATAATTTTTTTTTTTAATCAAGCATAACTGGCCGGGTGCAATGGGTCACGCCTATTATCCCAACACTTTGGGAGGCTGAGGAGGGTGGATCATTTGAGGTCAGGAGTTCGAGACCAGCCTGGCCAAAATGGCAAAACCCCATCTCTACTACAATTAAAAAAAAAAAAGGCCGGGCGCGGTGGCTCAAGCCTGTAATCCCAGCACTTTGGGAGGCCGAGACGGGCGGATCACGAGGTCAGGAGATCGAGACCATCCTGGCTAACACAGTGAAACCCCATCTCTACTAAAAAATACAAAAAACTAGCCGGGCGTGGTGGCGGGCGTCTGTAGTCACAGCTACTCGGGAGGCTGAGGCAGGAGAATGGCGTAAACCCGGGAGGCGGAGCTTGCAGTGAGCTGAGATCCGGCCACTGCACTCCAGCCTGGGCGACAGAGCGAGACTCCGTCTCAAAAAAATAAAAAAAAAGAAAACAATTAGCCAGGCATGGTGGTGGGCACCTGTAACCCCAGCTACTCGGGAGGCTGAGGCAGGAGAATCACTTGAACTCAGGATGTGGAGGTTGCAGTGAGCTGAGATCACGCCACTGCACTCCAGCCTGGGCCACAGAGTGAGACTCCACCTCCAAAAAAATAAAAAAGGCTGGGCTGTTTGCCATGTTGGCCAGGCTGGTCTCGAACTCCTGACCTCAAATGATCCACCCTCCTCAGTCTCCCAAAGTGCTCGGATTATAGGTGTGATCCCAGCACTTTGGGAGGCCGAGGCGGGTGGATCACGGGGTCAGGAGATCGAGACCATCCTGGCTAACACGGTGAAACCCTGCCTCTACCAAAAACAAAAAAAGAAATTAGCTGGGCGAGGTGACAGGAGCCTGTAGTCCCAGCTACTCAGAAGGCTGAGGCAGGAGAATGGTGTGAACCCGGGAGGAGGATCTTGAGGTGAGCCGAGACTGCGCCACTGCACTCCAGCCTGGGCAGCCTGGGCAACAGAGCCAGACTCCATCTCAAAAAAAAAATCAAGTAGAACTAAGAAAACTTACAGTGACTCAGTGGCCTCATACAGGGTGCTCATAGAGACCAAGGGACCCAGGTTGGATGTCACAATCCCAATGCAGAAATAACTCATCTAAACAGCATGGTTTGGTCAAGTCAGAAGACACCAAGTACACAGCCCTGAAGCACCTCCCCTGGCACTGCTTCACTCCCCCTGGACTATAAGATTCTGATCAGTAACAACAAGGGATCCTCTGTTACCCCACATGACCACTATGTGCTACATAAATCAGAGGTATGCATCATTGCTATTGTTAACGAAAATAAAACCACAATGCTTTTCGTCATGTAATCCTGAAAAGCTGGATGTAGAAGATACAATTTGAAATGCACTGGGGAAATGGGTTATTTAAAGTCCATGCTATTGCAGCTAAAGGGAAGAATTGTTAAGAAGTGAGATCCATTATCCAGATTTATTTCGTACTCACCAACTCCCCTCCCCTTTCCTTCTCTCTCAAACACCTCGGCTAAATATGGCAGTGACTTACTTCCTAAATTTTTATCTTGAGTGCAACTTCAGCTGTAAGTTATAGTTCCATATGTTCAGTGCTCCACTGGCTCAAACTCAACAGACATGGCTAATCTCCCCCAAACACCTGTTACTTCACACAGTTACAACTTGACAAATGGCACCACAGCCTACCCAAATGAGTAATCCAGTAATCCTACAGAAATTCAGCTTACTTGCCCCCCTAAACCCAGTTAAACACTTAGCATCTACCTCTTGGTATCTCACACACTAACCCCTCCTGACTGGAAGCCCCTCTTTTCTCCTCCACCACCCTGTGGCCAAGTGACGCTTCCCCAAAACGCATGGTTAAAGTTGTCCCCGACAGCTTTCATGAGTCCGTTCAAGCTCACTGAGTTGCACAGAGCCGTACCTTCCTCCATTGCTCTCGACCGCCTTGCCACCCAGCAGCATGCAGCCTTTGTTCTGGCATCTAGAATGTTCTGCTTTGGATATTAAATAACAACGCATCACGCTATTTCCTGTCTTTCCACATGATGATCTGCCACCAGGACAGCCACCCTCCTTCTTGGCCAAATTCCTCTACATATGCTCAAAACTCAGGCCAACTATTAATAGTACCTCAGGGAGGAATCATTTTCTGACCCTCTCACCCCCTCCTCCTTGTGACCCTCCTCCTGTGTGTTCCCATGTATTTTTATCACACCCACTGTCACCCTGAGCTATTGTTCATGGTTGCCTGTGTCTGTCTTCACCCATCAATTAGGTGCCTTTCATTTACTCAATCTTCAACAAGCCATTCCTGTAAGCCAGAGTCATTCTGCATCCTTGGACTCTAACACAGAGCCTGGTACCCAGGCAGGGCGGCATCAGCATCGATATGCTGAGGACACGTGATTCCACCACCAATTCACCAAATAAAATTCATGTTTTAACTGTCTTCTAGTGCTTTATGCCCACTACCTTCTATATAACCAAATTGTTTGATGCTGTCCAATTAAACAATTAGAAACATTTCAGCCAGGCATAGTGACTCATGCCTGTAATCCCAGCACTTTTAGGAAGCCCAGGTGGGAGGATCGCTTGAGGCCAGAAATTTGAGACCAGCCTGAGCAACACTATAAGCCTCCATCTCTACAAAAAATTTTAAAAATACAAAAAATTAGCTGGGTGTGGTGGTGTGCACTCATAGTCCCAACTACTTGGGAAGCTGAGGTAGGAGGACTGCTTGAGCCCAGGAGTTGGAGGCTGTGGTGAGCTATGATCGCACTGCTACACTCCAGCCTGGGCGAAAGAGTGAGGTCTAAATAATAATAAATAAAAATAAAAAATAAACACTTAGAAACGATTTTTTAAAAATCATGAAGCATTCAAGTTTGTTGAAAAGAAAACCATCACAAGAGACTAGTTGTTAACTGAAGTCAAGGTCTTCAATGTAGAGGCTGGCATTTCCATTTCACTTGAGTGAATTTCTAAGTAAAATTCTCTCCTGATTGAAAGGAATCTATCTTTTTTTTAATTATTATTTTTGAGACAGTCTCACTCTATTGCCTAGGCTGGAATGCAGTGGCACAATCTCGGCTCACTGCAACCTCCTCCTCCCAGGTTCAAGCGAGTCTCCTGACTCAGCCTCCTGAGTAGCTGGGATTACGGGCATGTGCCACCACGCCGGCTAATTTTTGTATTTTTACTAGAGATGGGGTTTCACCATGTTGGCCAGGCTGCTCTCAAACTCCTGACCTTGTGATCTACCTTCCTCGGCCTCCCAAAGTGCTGGGATTACAGGCATGAGCCACCGCGCCCGTGTAATCTTTTGAAAGGAATCTAAACCCAAAGAGAGAGAAAGAAGAAAAAAAAATCCACAAAAAAACAAGTTCCAAATTGCCACTCTCATGTGCTGATGTGGAAGTGGCCACTCCAGAGCATAAATGTTTGGTAAAGTTTTAAAATACATATAGTCAGACAGATGGTTACAATCATCTTTTGGCTACGAGTCTTGATTTCATGTGAAAAAAAAAAAAAAAAAAAAAAAAAAAAAAAAAAAAACAGAAAGTCCCGACAAACTGCACTGTGTTCATCTGTCCCAAGAGCACTCAATGCCAAGACAGTGCTAATCAACCAACCACGCGGCCTTCAGGCCACGCTGCCTCCGTGAGAGGCGCGCTATGACTTGACTAGAGCCTTGGAAAGGGATGGAAACAAGCCAACCAAGTCTACCTTGGAAAGACACAACTCAAGAAAATGAAACACAGATTTCAATTTGCAAGATTCCCAAACAGTCCACTCCACGGCAGGGTATGCCCAGCCCTCCCATGGCAAGCAGGCCGTGACTTCCCTGCAGGTGAACTTGGTTCAACCGGCTGCTAAAATCAATCGGTCTTTCACTGGCTGATGCCTGCTAACACATTTTGCCTGACAGATGCAGGCTTCAAGTTAATTCAGAAGCAACATCAAACACATTTGCAGATTCGGGCTGGAATGCCACCTAACCAAAGGAGGATATTTCTGAAACACCTAAAAATACATCAGCTGTGAAGCACAGTTCGTGCTTACAGAAGCATTTATCTTTAGAAAGAGCCCCACTTCTTAAAATTGGCTCCTTTGATTCTGATCTCTGTGCTGTTTGTTCGGCAAGACCAACAAACTAACCGAAAGGCTGGGTGGAACAGGGAATAGCTTCCTCTGGAGCCAGCCTCAACACCATAATTGCAGGCGAGCGCTGAAGTTCCCTGCAGCTCTCCCCGTGATGTGGTTTTGAGCCATTCCTTAGAGATTGGGAGAGGAGTCTCCTCCCCACAACTGACCCAGAGCTCCACAATCCCTATAATGAAGAGAATGTGCTTCTCTTCCATTCAGCAGGAAACAAAACTGCCACACCTCGGAACCTGGCAGCCCTTCCACTCTGGCCACTGAGCTTGCCTTCGGTACAACAGAAACTTCTCCTGCTCTTGTCAACATTGTGCTTAGATGCTGGGTACTTAACAATTTGAGATGATCCAGGGCCAGAGAGCACAGAAGACAGAAGACAAGCACCTAAAAAACACTTATTCTCACTCTGCTCAGGAGCTTCCAGGTCGGTTAAGTGCCACGTTTTCAGAGCCACAGCACTTGACAAGACCGGCAGACAGTGACATGCAGCCTCTTCCTTCACCTCCCTCCCTACAGTCCCCACGACTTTTTCTCCCATCTCTACCCTGGTCTAAAACCCTCAGCCCTCCCCCACTGAATTACTGCAACAAGCTCTCAGCCCATCTGTCCTTTCTTGTCTCACCCATATCACTTCCCTCTTAAATCTTCTAAAACGTTTCTTAGAGAAATTCTCCTTTCAGAAAGCTTTAAACAGGCTGGGTGCTGTGGCTCTTGCCTATAAATCCCAGCACTTTGGGAGGTCAAGGTGGGAGGATGGCTTGTGGTCAAGAGTTCAACATCAGCCCAGACAACATAGCAAGATCCCAGTCTTCACAAAAATTTAAAAATTAGCTGGGCGTGGTGGTGCATGCCTGTAGTCCCAGCTGCTCTAGAGGCTGAGGTGAAAGGTTCGCATGAGCCTGGGAGGTCAAGGCCGCAAAGAACTATGATTGCACCATTGCACTCCAGCCTGGGTGACACAGTGGGATCCTGTCTCTAAAACAAAATGAAGGCCAGGCGCAGTGGCTCACGTCTGTAATCCCAACACTTTGGGAGGCCAAGGCAGGCAGATCTCCTGAGGTCGGTTCGAGACCAGCCTGGCCAACATGGTGAAACCCTGTCTCTACTAAAAATACAAAAATTAGCCGGGTGTGATGGCGGATGCCTATAATCCCAGCTACTCAGGAGACTGAGGCAGGAGAATTGCTTGAACCCGAGAGGTGGAGGTTGCAGTGAGCCGACATCGCGCCACTGCACTCCAGCCTGGGCGACAGAGCAAGACTCCGTCTCAAAAAAGCAAAAAGAAAAGAAAGAAAAAGATAACTTTAACAAATACAGTGGGGGTCTGTGTATCATCAACCCCAAACTTTCCAGGTGAGCTGTAAGTGGGGGAGGGATGTTCTGGCACCACTGATATCTTAGGCCAGATGACTCTGGAGCTGCCCCAGGCACTGTGGTATGCTTCTCAGCATCCCTGGCCTGTACTCGGTAGATGCCATTAGCATCCCTTGACCATAGCTATGAGACCAAAAATGTCTTTTAGATATTACAAAATATCCCCAGGGCAGAATCATCCTAGGTGGGGAACCAATGGTGTAAGGCTCCTAACCCCAGGCTGCCCATCCCACCTAATTTCTGCACATTCCCCAGCAAGCATCTGATTCCATGAGCAAAGGCAGCCTTCTCCGCTGCAGTGAGGCCACAGCAAACTCACTCTCATCTCTCCATCTTCATATATGGTGTTTACTGGCCTTTCCTTCTCATCAATTCTTTTTTTTTTTTTTTCTCTTTTGTTGAGACAGGGTCTTGCTCTGTTGCTCAGGCTGGAGTACAGTGACACCATCTCGGCTCACTGTTGCCTCAACCTCCCCGGCTCAGGCGATCCTCCCACCTCAGCTTCCTGAGTAGAAGGGACTGCAGGGGCATGCCACCACGGCTGGCTAATTTCTGCAATCTTTTGTAGAGACGGGACTTCGCCAAATTGCCCAGGCTTGTCTTAAACTCATGGGCTCAAGCAATCCTCCCACCTCAGCCTCCCAAAGGGCTGGGATTACAGGCGTGAGCCATCATGCCAGCCTTTCTACCCAACCCTGATTGATCCCATGCCTTTGTAGTTTCACCACCACCACCACCTCCACAGGGCTTCCTGAGCCACCCATAAGTTATGTCTCTGTACCACAAACACACACCCTGCTCCTCCTCTCCTTAGCGGGTGTGTATTTGTCCTCGCCAGGTCTTAGCAGGTGGTGGCAGCAGATGAAGAAGTCTAGGCCCTCATCAGACCCTTTCTAAGGAAGGGGGCAATCAGGAGAGAGTCAACCCCCTTCCCTCCAGGCAGCAAACCCATAGCCAAGATGTTCAGGGTAAAACCTGGGGCCCCTGGCTGGGAACTGGGAGCTGAGCAGGGCTCTAGTCTTGAAGTGGACAGAGGAAGGATAAGGTTGGCGAGGGGAAGTCTCAGCCAGAGGAAGGATAAGGTTGGCGAGGGGGCAGTCTCAGGCAGGAAGAGCTTGGGAGTTCCAGGAAGAAAATCTAGCAGGGGCACAGAAGGCGGGGCTTCTGCACAGGCAGTTACAGCTAGTGCAGGGCAACTCCAATCCAGGTACTGCAGCTTAAACCATGCAGTCCAGACCTACGGACACTGGCATCAAACTCAGTACGGCCTCTGTCCCCTCAAGGACAAGCGTGGGAGAGGGATGCACCCACAGGAATAGCTAAAGGGCCCAGCGGTAAGGTTCAGGGGCTTCATAAATAAGCACAGTCAAACCCAAGCCTGTGTCATCCTCACATAACCCTCAATGACAGGCCTTCAGCTATCCAAGGCCATGTGCTGTGAGCTGGCCTTGGTTTTATCTCCCCACTAAATTGCAAGCTTTGAGGCTGGGGATGATGTTGTAAACTTCTTCCAAATCCCCCTTAAAATGGAGTCAAGTTCAAGGCAGGAACTTTCTAAATAAACACTTGTTGCTACGGGATGGTTAAGATGGAGAGACAGGTACAAAGGTTAAAGTTCCCAGAGCTTTCATTTCTTTTACTTTAAAACATCCCTGTTAGAGGGATTATGGTATCTGACCTTTGAAAACACGTTAATTTTAAAAACTAGTGTTCAGAAAGATTCAGTTATCAATATAGAGCCAAAGAGGAGGTTAGTGAAGGAAAGGGGGAGTCAGCTCTAACTTGACTATTCTGGGTGCTTTTATTTTTTGTTTTATCACTTTCTACCCCATTTCAATAGAAGATGCCAAAAGCTACAAGAAAAAATATTTTCCTGGTTTCTGACAAAGTTCTCAGATAAAAAGACCAGTCCCCAAGGAGAAAAAGCTAACAGAACTCCTTAGCAAAGAATGGCAGCCTCTCTACCTGGCAATGAGCCACTAGCCAGCAACCCATGGAACCTGCCAGCTCAGCACAGAAAGTCAACAAATAATGGAACATCCAGACACCAGCAGGGGGAAAATGCCACATGAGTCCCTCCTCAATGATATGACTCAAAGGAGACAACCTGGCTGGATGCGGAGGCTCATGCCTGTCATCCTGACACATTCGAATGCCCAGGCAGGAGGATCACTTGAGCCCAGGAGTTCAAGACCAGCCTGTGCAACATAGCAATGTTTTATAAATTTAAAAAAAAAAAAAAAGGAGGACACCTATGGTGGGCAAAATAATGGCTCCTCCCACAAAGACATCCATCCACACTCATCCCAGAGCCTGTGACTAGATAATGTCACATGGCAAAGGGGTTCTGCACAGGTGATTACGAAGCCTGAGATGGGGAGATCATCCAGGGAGGCCCAATCTAAGGGACAGCCTTTCTTGGCTGCAGTCAGAGAGAGAGAAAGAAGACAGTGGAGGAGAAGGAGGAAAGATCTGAAGCCACGAGAGGGAAGCAACACACGGTTACTGGCACCGAAGCCGAAGAAAGGGAGCCACAGATCAGGAAACCAGGGAATGTGGACGGCCTCTACAAGCTGGGAACAGCCCTCAGGTGACAGTCAGCAAGAAAACAAGCAACTCAGTCCTACAACTGCAAGTAACCGAATTCAGCCAACAGCCACAATGAACAGGAAATGGATCTTCCCCTAGAGCTTCTGGAAAGAGACGTGGCCCTGCTGACACCTTGATTTCTGCTGTGAGACCTATGGGACTTTCGACCTACAGAACCATAAGAAGGCAAGTAGCTTTGTTCTTTTAAGTTGGTACACTTATGGTAATCGGTTATCCAGCAATGGAAAACTAATGCAACATCTCTGGACCAATTCAAGTCGTTTTATTTTTTTTCTCTTTTGAAGATATAGACAGGCATTGCTCCAAGCCAAGATCCCATGTGGAGAAGTGGTGGCTATTCTGACAGGTGGCGGTTTTGTCTCAATGTAAGCGGAGTCCAACAGATGCTGGCATCACCAGTAAATGGCTTCAATGATAATTTTAAAAAATCATGGTGGCTGCTTTATGAATAATACGCAATTTTGCAAGCCTCAAATGGAAGGTCTACAATGGCATAATTAACTGAACTGAACTGCAAACTGGATGCACAAAAATCCTGCGGCTTTCCCCTTAGGAAGAAAATGACCTTATTCCAAGACCAAGATCTTATTTACAGTATTTATTGGGCAATTCAGCTATCAGGTTTAACATCATTATCATGAAAAGAGGAAAACAAATAAAAAACTTTTTAAAAGGGTCTGCCTTTTAAACCCCTTGTGTAGTTTTTTTTTTCCTTCTAATTTGCTTACTTTTTCTTGACTATTGAAAATGTACAATAACAACTTGTGTACAGGTGGGCATGCTGGCACGTGCCTGTAATCCCAGGTACTCAGGAGGCTAAGGCAGGAGGATCACTTTAGCTCAGGAGTTTGAGTCTAGCCTGGGCAACATAGCAAGACAACGTTACAACAACAAAAAAAAAAACTTACGTTTTTTCTCTAACGACAGCAAAGTATGAGTTTGAAAATACAGACTGAGCATCCCTTGTGTGAAATGCCTGGGACAAAAAGTGTTCTGGATTTCAATATTTTTTGGATTTGGGAATATTTGCATACTATGCACTGGTTAAGCATAATTTAAGTTAAATTCAAAATCCCAAATATTTCCAATGAGCATTTCCTCTCAGCATCATACTAGCATGCAAAATGTCTTAGATTTTGAAACATTTTTTGGATTTGGGGTTTTGGATTAGGTATAGTCAACCTACCTGCACCTACAAGAGACATACACCAATAAAAAATTTTAAAAGCCAGGTTCACATTTTATCAACTACAAGACTACTTGTAATACGAATGGCATTTATTTTATAAACATTTATTGCACAACTACCAGGTGCCTGGCAGTGTCCTTGGCTCAAGGAAGACAAAATAAGTCCTTGACAAACCTAGCAAAGAAACTGCTATGTAAACAAATAGTTACACGACAGTGTCAAATATTTAATACTAACAACAATACATGCACAGTGCAGTGGTCATGTGGATACCTATGCAGTGGTATTCCATGGGAAACAGGTAGTTCCCTGGTCATTGACAAGGAGATTTTTGAGATGGGAACAGAGAAATAAATGCGCATTATGTCAGCTCATGCAAAACAGAATGTATTGCCACTTTCATACCAACATGTATAAACATTACCTTTTCTGAACATATGGTAAATATTTTAATCTAAAGACTGAGGACAAGCTAGCTCAGCAAGTCAGAGGACTACAGCATGATTGAATTTCTCTGGACAGGGCTGTTTGAAAACATTTGGCAAACATTAGGTCGATCTGACAAAAAAAAAAACACTTTCACAGTGTAAAAAAAAAAAAGAAAGGCAAATACACTTATTTTTTTTTTTTAAACTGAGGAACATTTAGCAGTGTAAACCCATAAATATCTAATTCTTTCTCTTTCCCAGCTCCTTTGTCAGTCTAAGGGTAGATAAATTGGAAGAACCTGAATATTAAGCATGCCTTGAGTTTCAGTTAGCACGTACTATCCATTTGAAGGCTGATTTTATTTATTTATTTATTTATTTATTTATTTATTTATTTATTTATTTATTTGGAGATGGAGTTTCACTCTGTTGCCCAGGCTGGAGTGCAGTGGTGTGATCTTGGCTCATCGCAATCTCTGCCTCCCAGGTTCAAGCGGTTCTCCTGCCTCAGCCTGCTGAGTAGCTGGGATTACAGGCATGCGCCACCATGCCCAGCTAGTTTTTGTATTTTTAGTAGAGAAGGGATTTCACCATGTTGGTCAGGCTTGTCACAAACTCCTGACCTCGTGATCTACCCACTTTGGCCTCCCAAGGTGGTGGGATTACAAGTGTGAGCCACCATGCCTGGCAAACGCTAATTTATTATTAATCATAATCACAACCATATTGGCAAAGAGAAATGTAACTCCTAAAGAATAAAAATTACTAAAAGATCAAGAGTTTTTAAAGTATTATTATTTCGGCTCAAAAATTATACAAATTTGAACTGGACAAGAGAAATAAACATATATAACCAGTTGCCTTTAGTTTCCTATAAAGACTTGCAAACAGGCAGATGGAAAAGGGGAGAAAACCTGCAGGTTAACTGATCCTGACAGATAACGCAGTACCTGTATTTTAATGTCAACAATTTATTACAGAAGTGATTTTTAAATATTACTTCATAATAGAGGTAGAGTCACATTTCATAGAATTTGAGAGAAAAATGTGCATGACCACTTTTTATGTATTTCTCCATTCAAAATAGCAAACAGGAATCTCACAACTTAGAAAGATGGGTTCCCTTGAATGTAAGTATCACCCTAGGGTGGGCTCCAGAGCCAGAAAAATAATTGAAAATCCATAGAAAGAGAAAAATCCAGAAAAGACAGCTTAAGTTCAAGTACTCATGTCTACAAGTTAACATTTTCCCTCGGTCAGTCTAACAACTCCGTGACTTCTTTCCGTAGCAGAACACTTAGAAACTGAATACAACAGAGCATATTCACAAGAAGCAAGGTCAAACCACCTCGATGTGCAGAAGCCCCTTCCACAGAAAGTAAATTCCACTAATAAAATCTAGGCAATAAACTCTAGGAAAACATGATTTATTGACCCAAGTTTCTAAATTGGCAAATCCCTTAAAAACATAGTTTTACAGCCTGGTGTGGTGGCTCACGCCTGTAATCCCAGCACTTTGGGAGGCCGAGGCAGGCAGATCACGAGGTCAGGAGATCAAGACCATCCTGGTTAACACGGTGAAACCCCGTCTCTACTAAAAAATGAAAAAATTAGCCAGGCGTGGTGGCGGGCGCCTGTAGTCCCAGCTACTCGGGAGGCTGAGGCAGGAGAATGGCGTGAACCTGGGAGGCGGAGCTTGCAGTGAGCCGAGATTGCGCCACTGCACTCCAGCCTGGGCGACAGAGCAAGACTCCGTCTCAAAAACAAACAAACATAGTTTTACTTAGATTAACAAGAGTTCTCAAAAGGCAGGAAATACTCCCTGAAAAGAAAAATAAGCATTTACTCAAACGTGAGGATCTTTTTAAAGGAATTACAATTGGAACTTACATATATTTGATTTCTCTTATACCGCTGGAATAAGTTATACATGATGGAGCCGCCGTGGAGCTCTGTCAAGGACGCCATGTCATCCACGCCCTCCTCGTTCGTGGGGTGCATGGCAGTCACCTTCTGGTGGGTAATTGTGCTCTGCTTGTAAGTGAACACCTGAGGGAGGGAGAGGAATTCAATTATTTTATTATCAGCAGTAAGTGATTTTTCACGCAAGTGTCCCAAACTGACAATACAATCTCGGTATAATTTCAGCAAAAAGATTCTAAATTGGACAGTAAAAAATATATTGCAAAAATCTTTTTCATTTTATGTCACCTATATATTTGTCTCTCTGTGTATGTGTGTGTGTGTGTGTGTGTGTGTGTGTATATATATATATATATATATATGTATGTATGCTTTTTTTTGTTTTGTTTTGAGGCATGATTTCACTCTGTCACCCAGGCTGGAGTGCAGGGGCATGATTACAGCTCACTGCAGCCTCCACCTCCAAGGTTCAAGTGATCCTCCCACCTCAGCCTCCCGAGTAGCTGGGACTACAGGCATGCGCTACCAGCCAGCTAATTTTTGCATATTTTTTTTTAGATACAGGGTTTTGTCATGTTGCCCAGGCTGGTCTCAAACCCCTGGGCTCAAGCAATCCACCTGTCTTGGCCCCTCAAAGTGCTGAGATTACAGGCATGAGCCACAGAGCCCAGCTGTCACCTATATATTTCTAAAAGAAGCAATTATTTTGACCGGTGCTATTAGATGTTCCTAAAAGGTATTAGTTCAAGTACGAACATCTTTTGGGAGTCACAGAAATTATAAACTTATAGTTCACTTCTCTGCATTATTTCTCCATTTGATATATATCAGTAACAAGACACTTTCCAAGTTTTAGAAAGTAATTTGGTTTCCCTATATAATGTTTCATATTGAATCATATAATTTCAAAGCTTTATAATAGTTATTCCATTTAAGTATTAATTTAAGTACTTTAAATATGATATACATTCATATTGATTAAATAGTCTATGTATCTGTTCAAAGACTGGAACGTATTATCACAGGAATATTTAGAAAATCTTCTTGGACAATATTCCCTTTCAACTAGGATATACAGCATTTGTGTACTCTCTCAGCAGAACAAATGCACTCTGATTTAAAATAAAATTGTTTTTTTTGTTTGCTCAAGAACCTATCTTTTTTAAAATTCCAAAAATAGCAATGAGCGCTATAGACATGTTGTAGCATGTACATAAGGTGACTCTGGTACCGTCAGGTTGCTGAATTTGCATGGATTTCTAATGGCTACTCAGTGCTCTTTGTCCTAAGTGATTTGGTTCAGGATTAACCACCTCACATTAAGCTCCATCTGTTGACCAAAGCTTGACCAGCTTTACAAACTCAAACAATAACAAAACCATTTGATTGCAGAGTTCCACTCCATATTTACTCATTTACTATAGTTGGTAGTTTTTAAATACTTGGATTACAATCCTCCTTTAAGTAAAATAAAAACATCAAGAGATTTGAAAAAAAAAGGATGTAAATAACATGAAAAGTGCTCAGCCTTCAGACACGCACACACTAGCATGTGCATGTCTGCACACAAAACAATTTTCTGCAATCATATGTGTGGAATGTTTTTATTGGAGAGGCTATTTTTAGATACTGACTGGCTGCCTACATGGCAACAAATGGCATGTTATTGCAAAGGAGAATGACACACTAAGAAATGCAAAAGTACCAATCCAATGGTTTTCATGAGCCAAGACAAATGGCATGTTTCATTCTGCTAGAGAAAAATTACAACTTCGGCAGTAGCATTTCTGCCACATGAACCACAACAGTTGGTCAAGCCAGTCCTGAGAAACTGCGAGGCCAAGGTTGGGACCCACCCATCTCTTATGAAGAAAAGCCACTGTCCCCAGCTGCTTCCTGGGCTCAGACATCCACCAGGAGAGGAGACAGTCCTGGTGGTCCCATCTCATGGCAAGGTGGCCAACGCTGCTACATGAGCCCCACAGGGCTGGCAGAGGCCTGGGGCCACCTAGTGAGCAGGGTAGAAGCGCTTCGCACCCAGAATAACAAGGTGTTAACGAAGGCACAAGGTCATTCAAGAGTGAAGAAACATATAGACCCCCCCCCCTTTTTTTTTTTTTGAGACGGAGTCTCGCTCTGTCGCCCAGGCTGGAGTACAGTGGCCGGATCTCAGCTCACTGCAAGCTCCACCTCCCGGGTTTACGCCATTCTCCTGCCTCAGCCTCCGGAGTAGCTGGGACTATAGGTGCCCGCCACCTCGCCCGGCTAGTTTTTTGTATTTTTTAGTAGAGATGGGGTTTCACAGCGTTAGCCAGGATGGTCTCGATCTCCTGACCTCGTGATCCGCCCACCTCGGCCTCCCAAAGTGCTGGGATTACAGGCTTGAGCCACCGCGCCCGGCCATATAGACCCTTTTTAAGTTATCAACACCATGAAAGTTAAGAAACAGAAACTTAGACCGCAGTCGAAACAGCCTTGGGGCAACCTAGAAATTCCCAGAAGTTAAACAGCTAGAACGCCCTGCCTTCCCCCAGCACGCCACATCCCCGTGATGCCAATCCAGGCACGTTTTCAGAAGAGCTACAACCAGACAGGTACTTGTGTCTTCCAAAGAAAGTGCCGACCAGGGTGGGGCAGAAACAGAACTTGGCTGCTGGTCAACTCTCAGCCAACCAAGTAGTATAAAGAAGGGCCTGTGCCACCTGCCAGCTCCTGGCACACTCCTGAGGCCTCATCTCACTCTACTGGCTCGAGGCTCCTGCCAGTACAACTCGAGTTCCCTTCCCAAATTTTCTTCTAAGCAAGAAGACAGGGCACTGAAGCCAGCACAACTATCTCCCCCTCAAGCCCCTACAGACTCACCACCAGCAAGTCCTTCTCAATGTGAAAACAAACAGCTTCTACCAACTGTCACTCTACGTATACTGAGAAATCCAGATTTTGAAGATTTAGAATATTAGAATTTTTACTTGTATTTATATTGATACATATTCTGCTTTCTGGAAATAACCATACATAACACTCAGACACTACAAAACATAGACACTAATTATTTTATATTTTATATATATGTAATATACACATTATACATATTACATATGTGTATGGTATATATATTTCACACATATATAAAATATCTTATATGCAATATATATATCTTATATGTATTTTACATATATAAAAATCTATTATATATTATACATATAAAACACCTTACATATAAAATCTTATATCTTAAGATACTTTATATCTTAATATTTTATATAAGATGCTTATATA
The DNA here is from genome assembly GCF_007565055.1 of Rhinopithecus roxellana. Classification (NCBI taxonomy): domain Eukaryota; kingdom Metazoa; phylum Chordata; class Mammalia; order Primates; family Cercopithecidae; genus Rhinopithecus; species Rhinopithecus roxellana. The sequence goes on from NC_044551.1 coordinate 98,857,529, forward strand.
CATATATAATGTTTTATAATGCATATATGCATAATATATAAGATGTTTTATATATGTATGTATCTATTACATGTATAAAATATCTATATAAGGTATATATACAAAATGACTGAATGTTTACATCCTATGTAATTGTCTTGCTGTTCCTAGTGCATCAAAAAAGACAAAGAAATGTGTACATCCTATGTCTTTTTTGATGCAGTAGAACAGCAAGACAATGCATAGCCCAAGTGAACAGTTCAGCGCTGGAAACCATCACTGAAAAATATGGCTATAATCTGTAAACTAGAGTTCCTCACCTTTATACATTTGACTTCCTTTCCTTTTTTTTTTTTTTTTTTTTTTTTTTTGGAGACAGAGTCTCGCTCTGTTTCCCAGGCTGGAGTGCATTGGTGCAATCTTGGCTTGCTGCAACCTCCGCCTCCCGGATTCAGGTGATTTTCCTGCCTCAGCCTCCCTTAGTAGTGGGGACTACAGGCACCTGCCACCATGCCCAGCTAATTTTTTGTATTTTTCGTAGAGAAGGGGTTTCACTGTGTTAGCCAGGATGGTCTCGATCTCCTGACCTCGTGATCCGCCTGCCTCGGCCTCCCAAAGTGCTGGCATTACAGGAGTGAGCCACCGCGTCCGGTCCCTTTCCTCCTATTTTCGGGAGCACATTACGCATGCCCATTCCAGGGGCGGAAAAATCAAGAGAACTAGAACCATTCCTTCTCAGGACCACAGAAGACAGAATCATGATGGGAGACAATAGTTACATGAATAAAACAGAAGGCTAGGAACAGAAAAAAAAGAAACATGTCAAGATACAGGATTGCAGCTACTTAAAACAATGAGTATTTCAAAAAGAAAAAGAGAATAGTAGAGAAGAATGTATTTGTGGAGGAAAGGCAAGGATAACCACCCATTCAGAGGTGGGCTCAAGTTTGTAAAGATCTTGGAACATTGTCTGGCATTCAGAAGGTGCTAAATAGGTATCTGATACATTTAGACATTTGGGGAGAGCATCAGGAAGAAGAGCTAATGGATGCGGGGCTTAAGACCTAGGTGATGGGATGGCGTGTGCAGCAAGCCACCATGGCACACATTTACCTACATAACAAACCTGCACATCCTGCACAGGTACCACTAAACTTAAAATAAAAGTTGGGGGAAAAAAAAAACAATGAGTCAAGCAAGTAATTCCTATGAGGAAAAAATTTTAGAAATTTAGAAAATCCACTCATTCCAGCAAATTTTTAAAAATTGTTTGGCTGGTGTGTTCTAGGCATTGGGGATCGAGCTTACATTCCAATTCAGGGGGAGAAAATAAGAAACAAATACACAAGTGAATAGATAGTATCACAGGTGGTGACGGAGTCTATGAAACATAATGAAGGTAAGGGTGCACTAAGGAGTACCTGCGGGTTATAATTACATCAGGTATTCGGGGGCAGCCCAATGGATTAACGGTAAGGGAGCACTAAGGAGTACCTGCGGGTTATAATCACATCAGGTATTCGGGGGCAGCCCAATGGATTAACGGTAAGGGAGCACTAAGGAGTACCTGCGGGTTATAATCACATCAGGTATTCGGGGGCAGCCCAATGGATTAACGGTAAGGGAGCACTAAGGGGTACCTGCGGGTTATAATCACATCAGGTATTCGGGGGCAGCCCAATGGATTAACGGTAAGGGAGCACTAAGGGGTACCTGCGGGTTATAATCACATCAGGTATTCGGGGGCAGCCCAATGGATTAACGGTAAGGGAGCACTAAGGGGTACCTGCGGGTTATAATCACATCAGGTATTCGGGGGCAGCCCAATGGATTAACGGTAAGGGAGCACTAAGGGGTACCTGCGGGTTATAATCACATCAGGTATTCGGGGGCAGCCCAATGGATTAACGGTAAGGGAGCACTAAGGGGTACCTGCGGGTTATAATCACATCAGGTATTCGGGGGCAGCCCAATGGATTAACGGTAAGGGAGCACTAAGGGGTACCTGCGGGTTATAATCACATCAGGTATTCGGGGGCAGCCCAATGGATTAACGGTAAGGGAGCACTAAGGGGTACCTGCGGGTTATAATTACATCAGGTATTCGGGGGCAGCCCAATGGATTAACGGTAAGGGAGCACTAAGGGGTACCTGCGGGTTATAATTACATCAGGTATTCGGGGGCAGCCCAATGGATTAACGGTAAGGGTGCACTAAGGGGTACCTGCGGGTTATAATTACATCAGGTATTCGGGGGCAGCCCAATGGATTAACGGTAAGGGAGCACTAAGGGGTACCTGCGGGTTATAATTACATCAGGTATTCGGGGGCAGCCCAATGGATTAACGGTAAGGGAGCACTAAGGGGTACCTGCGGGTTATAATCACATCAGGTATTCGGGGGCAGCCCAATGGATTAACGGTAAGGGAGCACTAAGGGGTACCTGGGGGTTATAATCACATCAGGTATTCGGGGGCAGCCCAATGGATTAACGGTAAGGGAGCACTAAGGGGTACCTGCGGGTTATAATCACATCAGGTATTCGGGGGCAGCCCAATGGATTAACGGTAAGGGTGCACTAAGGGGTACCTGCGGGTTATAATTACATCAGGTATTCGGGGGCAGCCCAACGGATTAACGGTAAGGGAGCACTAAGGGGTACCTGCGGGTTATAATTACATCAGGTATTCGGGGGCAGCCCAACGGATTAACGGTAAGGGTGCACTAAGGGGTACCTGCGGGTTATAATTACATCAGGTATTCGGGGGCAGCCCAATGGATTAACGGTAAGGGTGCACTAAGGAGTACCTGCGGGTTATAATTACATCAGGTATTCGGGGGCAGCCCAATGGATTAACGGTAAGGGAGCACTAAGGAGTACCTGCGGGTTATAATTACATCAGGTATTCGGGGGCAGCCCAATGGATTAACGGTAAGGGTGCACTAAGGAGTACCTGCGGGTTATAATTACATCAGGTATTCGGGGGCAGCCCAATGGATTAACGGTAAGGGTGCACTAAGGAGTACCTGCGGGTTATAATTACATCAGGTATTCGGGGGCAGCCCAATGGATTAACGGTAAGGGTGCACTAAGGAGTACCTGCGGGTTATAATTACATCAGGTATTCGGGGGCAGCCCAATGGATTAACAATAAGGAGAAACGCTAAGGAGGTGAGAAACAGAACCAGCCCCCTGTGTTCTAGTGTCTTAATACATTACTGGGTGAGTGAACACCTGATTTAATTTGGAAAGATTTCAAAGGATTAATGAGACCCCCATAGTCTTACTGAAGAATCTGTCTCAAAAAAAAAGAAGAATTTCTTAAGAGAGATTCTTGAACTATCCAAAGTCACCTCTATGTGCAACAATTATCAGGGTATTAGTCGTGCAAGGTACACACCAGGAAAGAAAACTAAGTTTAAAGAATGGGATTATTGGCTGGGCTCAGTAGCTCACACCTGTAATCCCAGCAATTTGAGGCTGAGGCAAGCAGATCACTTGACCCCAGGAGTTCAAGACTAGCCGGGCCAACATGGTGAAATCCCGTCTCTACTAAAAACACAGAAATTAGCCAGGCGTGGTGTGTGCCTGTAATCTCAGCTACTCAAGAGGCTGAGGCATGAGAATCACTTGAGCCCAGGGGGCAGAGGTTGTAGTGAGTCACTGCACTCCAGTCTGCATGACATCTTGGAAAAAATAAAATAAAATAAAAAGCCAGGGAGGGGCAGGGAATTTGTTTTTTTTGTTTTTTGGTTTTTTTGTTTTTGAGACTGAGTCTTGCTCTGTCATCCAGGCTGGAGTGCAGTGGAGCGATCTTGGCTCACTGCAAACTCTGCCTCCTGGGTTCATGCCATTCTTCTGCCTCAGTCTCCCAAGTAGCTGGGACTACAGGCGCCCACAACCACGCCCGGCTAATACTTTTTTGTATTTTTATTAGAGACGGGGTTTCACCGTGTTATTCAGGATGGTCTCAATCTCCTGACCTCAGCCTCGGTGATCTGCCCACCTCGGCCTCCCAAAGTGTTGGAATTACAGGCATGAGCCACCGCGCCTGGCTGGGGACGGGGGCGGTTATTTTTACGCAACTTTTCCTGAGAGAAACAAGGGCCACAATACTGTAACAAGATGTTTTTCTAAAAATCACAAGTTGGAATAAACTGAGTTACTTTAATGGAGCATAAAGCATGGAAACAGAGGTAAGGAATGAGCAAAACACAGAGGATTAACAGACAAGAAATCCACTTGGATAAAATGATACCTGAGAACAAACTGTTCCTGTTCTAGAAGTACAAACCGCTGGTCACATGGTGAACTGGATTGGCGTGGGGGCAGAACAAAGGAAACTGATCAATATGACTGAAAAAGTAACTTGGAGAAGGGGCTTATACACAGATTTCTTTTATTACAAGTCATTAGGAACCTCCAGTCTTAAAACCTAACTTTTCCAACTGAAGGGAAATTAAAATGAAAAAAAAAAAAATCATAATCGATAGATGACATACAGAGTATTCTCAAGCATGGCATCTTCCTCTCACACTAGCTTGGCATTTCTTCTAGAGTAGAAGTTCTCAATCTCCTCCCTGCCCCTGTCACTGCCAGGGACACTTGACAACACCTGGAGAGATTTTTGGTTGTTAGAATTTGGGGGAGAGGAGAAGGGCGCTACCTGGCACTAAATGGGCACAGGCCAGGAATGCTGCCAAACATCAAAGTAATACCCAATACTACCCAAAATGTCAATAGTACAGTGTAGATATGTCCTGAGATGCCAAACAACCAGATGTCTACGCAGACACTAAGAAAAAATGATGACAACAAGCCAATGCCTGTAAGGAAAACTTCTCATAAAACATAAAAACTTCTTTCAGCTGGGTGCGGTGGCACACGCTTGTAATCCCAGCACTTTGGGAGGTCAAGGCAGGCAAATCACGAGGTCAAGAGATCGAGACCAACCTGGTCAACATGGTGAAACCCCGTCTCTACTAAGAATACAAAAACTAGCTGGGTGAGGTGGCGTGCGCCTGTAGTCCCAGCTACTCAGGAAGCTGAGGCAGGAGAATTGCTTGAACCCGGGAGGTGGAGGATGCAGTGAGCCGAGATCGGGCCACTACACACCAGACTGGGCAACAGAGCAAGACTCTGTCTCAAACAAAACAAAACTAAACTAAACTTCCAAAAACAATCGAAGAAATAAAAACACTGAATAGAGGTAAACAAAATCAGCATGACAATATTATGTCACATTATATTGATTCACTTTTCTTTGACCCCAGTTAAGGAGGAGGAGGATGATTTCTAGAAATTGGAGTTCACTTACATTTTTGAGATTTTCTAACTGTACTGCATTAATTATAGTCAAACAATATGGTCCACATTATCTCTGTTTCTGAGAATATTCCTTTGCTCCTTCCCGGCCTAGGATCTTGCATCTCTTCCCATGTCTGGGCAACTATCTTCCTGCTACTCTCCTCCTTGGGGTCTCAGCTCAAACGTTATCCTCTCAGAAGACACCAATGGTCCTGCCCAGAGGCACCCCTGCCACTCTCTTCCTTATTCTATCACATGTGTGTCCTCATGGCTCCTTATGACACATTATAATCACTTATCCATTATCTTGTTTAAAAGCCATCACAGCCCACCCCGGAAGCTCTTGGTCAGGATCTTTCACACTCTTCTGACTACAACCCACAGTGAGAAATGTTTTTCCCTGTGAACTATTGTAGTTTATCAAAAGTTTCCTAACACAACACTTAGCATCACAACGTTTGATGCCTTCCCGTATTTTATATCCTATTTCATTTCTTTTAAATGCCAGCTATGACCCTTTCAGTTGACTTCACACCTCACTACTCTGAGGCAGGAACCATTACCATCTTGTCCCCAGTACTCAGCCCTGGCAGACTCAACAAATAACTAAAGGAATGGTCCTGGCCCTCAAAATGGGTATTATATACATAGAAAGGCAGAGTGGACAGCCGGATGCAGTGGTGTATGCCTATAATCCCAGCTATCCAGGAGGCTGAGGCACGAGAATCACTTGAGACCAGGAGGCGGAGGTTGCAGTGTGCTGAGATCACGTCATTGCACTCCAGTCTGGACAGACAGGGAGACCCTGTCTCAAAAAAACAAAACCAGGCTGGGCACGGTGGCTCGTGCCTGTAATCCCAGCACTTTTGGAAGCCAAGGCAGGCAGATCACTCGAGGTCAGGAGTTCGAGACCAGCCTGGCCAACATGGTGAAACCCTGTCTCTACTAAAACTACAAATATTAGCTGGACATGGTGGTGGGTGCCTGTAATCCCAGCTACTCAGGAGGCAGAGGCACGAGAATCACTTGAAACTGGGAGGCGGAGGTTACAGTGAACCAAAATTGCACCACTGCACTCTACCCTGGGTGATACAGAGCGAGGCTCAGTCTCAAAAAATAAATTAAAAAAAAAAAAAATCAAAAAAGAGTGTAGTAAGAGGCAAACACAGCCTTAGAACCATTTCTAGCTGGACTGACCTCTCCTAGATCTATGCTACCTATAACTTAAGGACAACAAACAAGATTTTCATCTCTCTGGCCCAGTATTTCCTCCATCTGTAAAACAAGGATGATGATCAGAGACAACTCACAGAATTACCGTGAAAACTAAGGAAAATCATGCAGGTAAAAGTCACAGCGACTGGCATACAACAACACAATAAAAGGCAGCAATTCCTATCAGGGGAACAGAATACAAAGAACAACATAGAACATTCCGTGAGGAAAAAGCAAGAGTCGCAGGAAGTGCGGCGGGAGGAGCACAGGCTCTGAAGAGAGAGAACACACCCTCCAGAACAGCTCCTGTGCAGGAGGAGGGAGCGGGCCAAGGGAGACTGCGTGTGCATTCCCCATGTTTTATGACAACCTTGCCTGTAAGCGCTCTGATGAAAAGCTATTTGTCGTAACGCTTTCTTCTCCTATTTTAATCCCTTTGCACGAAGTTGGCTGGCCTTGTTTAGATTTTGCCTGGAATTCCACGTTGTTTCTGGGGATGTCTCTCTTATTTTCCTCCTTTCGTTTATTGGCTCTTTACTTCATGAATCAAAGTAATGATCAATGACAAAGGTTGTTAAGACATCTGCCTCCTGACATGTGGCTGAAATGAGCAATCATGTAAACAAAAATGAGCTTATGTTCAGCTTCACTGACTGTGCTTTCAATGACTGGTGTATGCGCTCTCAAGCTCCATGAGTATTTTGTACTGAGTAAGTACTTTATACTTTTGTGATGTTCCTTTGCAACCAAGAAGAGTCTAAGAAGAAAACAATCCACCTAACTGAAAATCTGCCTTTTCCTATTGTTTTTGTTGATGCTTTACAAGACTGGAGGAAGTATTTGGGGCATGAAAACATCAAGTCCCCTAGAAAGTTTCCTGGGAACCTAATCAAAAGCAAATGTACACATGTCTACTCTGCTAGTGTGCAGGGGAAACAAATGGCAATAGTGCCCTGTTTTCAGTTCAAACTTGTCAGAGATTTGGCACTCTAATTACATGGCCTAGGGGTTAACATTATGGTTTATTTTTTTTTTTTTTTGAGACAGAGTCTCCCTGTCACCCAGGCTGGAGTGCAGTGGCGCAGTCTCAACTCACTGCAACTTCCTCTTGGGTTCAAGTAATTCTCCTGGCTCAGCCTCTAAAATAGCTGGGATTACAGGCATGCATCACCACGCCTGACTAATTTTTGTGTTTTTAGTAGAGACGGGGTTTCACCATGATGGCCAGGCTGGTCTTGACCTCTCGTACTCAAGTGATCCACCCTCCTTGGCTTCCCAAAGTGCTGGGATTACAGGCATGCGCCACTGCGCCCAATGTTTTCTTTATGTATATAACTATTCTGCTAGTTTGTTAGATAACTATGAAGTACAGATAACACAAAGATTATTGTTTTCTTTTTCAACGACTCAAACTAGTTTGCGAAATTAAGTCCTTTAAACTATCATCAGGTTTTCAATGCCCGTGTATCCTTTGGGTGACAAAACAAAATAAGAGGGCCAAGCAGAGGGAACAGGTTAAGTGCCAGCTACATGCATCAGACATTGCTAATGTTACCTCATTTGGTCCTCAGAAGGGGAGGTAATACTGATGCTCATTTGTTTTATCTTTTTTGTGACGGAGTCTCACTCTGTTGACCAGGCTGGAATGCAGTGGCGCGATCTCGGCTCACTACAACCTCTGCCTCCCAGGTTCAAGCGATTCTCCTGTCTCAGCCTCCCGAGTAGCTGGGATTACAGGCACCCGCCACCACACCTGGCTAATTCTTTGTATTTTTAGTTGAGAAGGGGTTTCGCCGTGTTGGCCAGAATGGTCTCGATCTCCTGACCTCGTGATCTGCCTGCTTTGGCCTCCCAAAGTGCTGGGATTACAGGCGTGAGCCACCACGCCCAGCCCTGATGCTCATTTTTAAAAGGATGAATTCACAGAGGATCAGAGAACTTAGGAAACTTACCCAACGGCACACAGCATGGGGAAGGTTCAATTTCTTGGTATCATAGGGAAGCATGCATGGTAGAGCCAGACCTTCGAGGGTCACCTGTCACCTGTTCAGAGATGGCCTTTCAAATTCCAGCTCCGCCACTTGCTTACTGGCTATGAGTCCCTGGGCACATTCCTCAGCCTGAACTGATATTCGAATGTATACGCTGAAGGCATTACTATCTCTGCGGCAGAGATGCTGAGGCTTACATTGGTGAGGGCGGCACACAGCTCACCCCTGCCTGACCCACTGCTGCTGCTACTGTCCAGTTGCCCTCCACCTTGCTTGGGCTGCTCCTCTTTTAAACTGACAAGGAGAAGGTGGAGTGATTACATCATGAAGATGCGGGCAAAGAGATCGCTGAGGGTGGACGCCCTGGAAATGGAGTCAATAGCAAAGAATATGTAATCCAAACACTTTGGGAAGCCGAGGTCAGCATTTAGGATCACCTGAGGTTAGGAGTTCAAGACCATCCTGGCCAACATGGTGAAACCCCCATCGGTCTCTACTAAAAATACAAAAGTCAGCTGTGAGTGGTGGCCCATGCCTGTAATCACAGCTACTTGGAAGGCCGAGGCAGGGGAATTGCTTGAACCTAGGAGGTGGACATGGCAGTGAACTGAGATTGCACCACTGCACTCCAGCCTCAGCGACAGAGACTCTGTCTCAAAACAAACAAACAGCAAAGTATCCCAGTGGCCCTTCAAAGGAGACAGCAGGGTAAAGAGGAGGAAGGAGAAGCTGATTTTGCATCACTTTCCCGGTGTACTAGGTTTGTTTTGTTTTGAGACAGCATCTCACTCTGTCACCCAGGCTGGCGTGAACTACAGTCTTGAACTCCTGGGCTCAAGCAATCCTCCCGCCTCAACCTCCCAAGTAACTGGGACTACAAGTGCACACCACCATGCCCAGCCCCAGTGTGCTAGGTTTAATCTCACTCATTTATTCCATTATTTTTCATTTATTTACTCTTAAGTTTCCTCAGTCACTCACGCCAGCCTGAGAGCTGGACCCTGGGAATACCCTGGGAATACGATGATGAATTAAACGGCCCCTCCCTGCAAAGAGTTTATAGTCACTGAGGGTTCTGAAAAATAAATAGGCAATCCAGACAGTGCGGTGGGGACTGTAATGGTGGAAACGCCCAGGGCACAATAGGGATGATCCATGTGGAAGAGGTGATGGCCAGGAAGGACACAGATGTAAGGGTGATGCGGCGTGGGGTGTCTGCGGTTGAGTGTGGCTGCAGCAGAGGCTGACTTGGGAAGGGCCCCCTGTGCCCTGGGTGCTGCCTGGCCTCTGACCTGAAGGACATGAAAGGCACAAAGTGTTTAGAAAGGGGACAGAGCCTTCTCTTCCTACTCATCATCATGGACAACACTAATATCAAACACAACACCAAGACTGTTTTTCTGGAGACAAGAGATAAAGAATAAATCTCACTGCAAGATGCAATTCAACAGAAACTCCACAGAAAAGCAATCTTCTGAATCCACTTGAGGAGCAATCGCCACAAACACTGCTGTTCCCAAAATGGAAGGTTTCTTCCTGCCGTCACGTACACAAATAGCGCACCCCTAAAAGTATCAGGGATGGTGCACACAACATCATAAAGCTGCCGGAGACCAGTCACTGAGCGGTAAATCCTAACCATCCAGCTCAAACCTTTCTGAGGACGCCGCAGGGCTGCAGGCAGGCTAACAGGGTAAATCGAGAAGTCTGAAACACCCAGGGGCTAGTGTGCCAGCAGCACAGCTGCCGCTGGAGATGCAACACAACAAGCAGTGCAGACACAACGAACACACTTTCACGGTAACTACTCAGCAAACAGAAAGGCCTCAGTGATACCCAGGCCCGGACCACTCTTGGTAATTTAAGAGGAAAAAATTAACTGCCACACAGCATTAGCTCAGTTGGGAGGAATGGCTAATACACACACCCACACACGCACACGCACACAAGAATATACTAGAATATTTATATATTAAGGAAAACCAGCCAGGCGCGGTAGCTCACACCTGTCATCCCAGCACTTCGAGAGGCTGAGGCAGGTGGATCACTGAGGAGTTTGAGACCAGTCTGGCCAATATGGTGAAGCCCCTACTAAAAATCACAAAAATTAGCTGGGCATCATGGTGCACGCCTTTAGTCCCAGCTACTTGGGAGGCTGAGGTGGGAGAATTGCTTGAACCCAGGAGGCGGAGTTTGCAGTGAGCTGAGATTGTGCCTAGCCTAGATGACAGAGGTAGACTCCATCTCAAAAAAAAAAAGGAAAACCAGACCTCAAATTTGTATTTATATGTAAGGTCACGAACTGTGATTTTAGAGACTTACATACAGATTTCTTTTAAATCCTAAACTCCAGTACTTTTTTATTCACAAAAGAAAACTTTCTGTATAATTTTTTAGGGAAATCTACTGCACAAAGAAAATCATCCTTGTTGTTTTCGTTATGCTAAGATGTGTAATTAGAACGATTTCTTAATTGCTTATACCCACTATGCAGGCCAAGTCTATCAAGAAAAAAAAAAGATGTTCAAACTCTTCGAGCCAGTCTTTCCACATTTAGGAATTGAGTGTGCAGAAAACAATCACTGTATAAAAATGGTTTTTTCGTTGTGGAGTTATACTAAAACAAATTCGTAATAAAATTCTACTATGCACATATGTAGTAAAATCGTAGGGTTTTTTTTTAAATAGACACACACACACACACACACACACACACACACGGTGACTGTACTCTTGGGCCTTTATTCTTAAAACTTACATTTGCACAAAAACTTGCACACAAATATTTATAGTAGATTTCCAATAGGCAAAAGCTGAAAGAAGCCAATTTCTGGTTACATGCTATGTGATTCTATTCATAGAATATTCTTGAAATGACAAAATTACAGAGGATGAAGAACAGACTGGTGGTTGCCAGAGGCTAAGGAGGGCACTGGGCAGGAGGGTAATGAGGACGGCTGTGAAGGACAACAGGAGGGTCCTGTGATGATGGAAATGCCCTGTATCCACTGCGTCAATGTCAATATCCTGGTTGAGATATTACGCTCTGGTTTTGCAAGATATCACTGAGGGAAGCTGAATAAAGGAGACATGGGATCAAAAGATGATATACAAATGGCCAGAAAACATGTTCAACATCACTAATGATCAGGAAATGCAAATCAAAACCACAGTGTGACAATACCTTACTCCTGCAGGAATGGCCACAATCAAAAAATTAAAAAATAATCATTGTTGTCATTGATACAGTGAACAGGGAACACTTCTACACTGCTGGTGGGAATGTAAACAAGTACAACCGCCATGGAAAACGGTGTGGAGATTCCTTAAAGAACTAAAAGTACATCTACCATTTGATCCAGCAATCCCACTACTGGGTATCTACCCAGAGGAAAATAAGTCATTATACAAAAAAGATATTTGCACACACGCATGTTTATAGCAGCACAATTTGCAATTGCAAAAATGTGGAACCAGTCCAAATGCCCATCAATCAACGAGTAGATAAAGAAATTGTGGTATATATATACAATGGAATACTACTCAGCCATAAAAAGGAATGAATTAATGGCATTTGCAGCAACCTGGATGAGACTGGAGACTATTATTCTAAGTGAAGTAACTCAAGAATGGAAAAACAAACATCGTGTGTTCTCACTCATATGTGGGAGCTAAGCTATGAGGATGCAAAGGCATAAGAATGACACAAAGGACTTTGGGGAATCAATGGGAAAGGGTGGGAAGCGGGTAAGGGATAAAAGACTACTAATTGGGTGCAGTGTATACTACTCAGGTGATGGGTGCACCAAAATCTCTCTAATCACCACTAAAGAACTTATTCATATAACCAAACACCAACTGTTCCCCTAATAACCTACAGAAATAGAAAATTAAAATAAATATGTATGTATGTGTGTGTGTATATATATATATCTCAGAACTCCAATAATGCATGGCAAGTTTATAGGTTTTTGGGTGTGCTTTTGTTTGTTTCTCTATTTATTTTTGAGACACATCTCACTTTGTCACCCAGCCTGGAGTGCAGTGGAGCAATCTCAGCTCACTGCAGCCTCCACTTCTTGGGTTCAAGTGATGCTCCCTGCCTTAGCCCCTCACCAGGTAGCTGGGATTACAGGTGCATGCCACCACGCCCGGTTAACTTTTGTATTTTTCATAGAGACAGGGTTTTGCCATGTTGTCCAGGCTGGTCTCAAACTCCTGAGCTCAAATGATCTGACCACTTCGGCCTCCCAAAGTGCTAGGATTACAGGTGTTCCCCACCGCACCTGGCTTTGTAGGTGTTTTTAATGCTTTTCTAAAGCTTGTATACACTTCTAGGCTTAAAAAGGAAATCAGTCCAATCAAAATCACCATCAGAGAATGTATCTGGATAAATAGAAGGGGTTTAATACATTTTTATAAAATGAGCATTGTAGAACAGCTTTCAAAAAAACAACAAAAACAAAACAAAAGATCTACCCGATGAGTCACAAGCTCTCAGAAGGAAACAAGGGCTTCTCTAATAATCCACTGGTTTTAAACATAGTAAGTTTCAGGCTAGAGAAATTCAAGAGGCATGGAAGGAACGCCCAATTTTTGGCTGCTCGCTCCTCAACTACTGGTGGATGAGCTCTCACCTCTGAGGTCCCTTTACTCCCGACCTCATGTCGTGGTCCTAATTTCAAGAGCCACTTTTGGAGCCCTGTCTTCTCAGTCATAAGCCCAGATCCCTTCAGGCAACATAGCTATCACATGAACTTAAACTCTGCTATAAACCTCCGTTCCTACGACTCCGAAACACCTTGATGTTTCTTTCACAAGTATTTCAAAATAAAAACTGACCTTGGCTACTTCCTTACCCCTTCCCTCAGGGAATGACACCTTTGCTGTCAGCTCCCCAAGCCAGAAACCACAGTCAACCTAAAATCCCTCCACTGCCAACCACTGTAGCCACATCGCAAGTCCTTGGGATCAGATAATGACACCACCTAGAATCCACCTTCTCTCCCCTTCCTCCTCCTGCCTCTACTGGGGCTCCAGTACCCACATCTTTCAACCCAGACCTCTACAACTGCCTCCAAATTCTTCTTTCTGCTTCTAGCATCCTGTGGCATAAAGCCAATGTTTCCCAAATTAGAGTCCAAGATAGTTTCTTTAAATTTTGAACTTTAATTTTAATGACATTAAAAAATATATTTTACTAGGTTTGGGGTTTTTTTTGTTTGTTTTTTTTTTGTTTGTTTTTGAGATGGAGTCTCGCTCTGTCGCCCAGGCTGGAGTGCAGTGGCACGATCTCGGCTCACTGCAAGCTCCGCCTCCCAGGTTCAAGCGATTCTCTTGCCTCAGACTCCTGAGTAGCTGGACAGGTGTGCGCCACCACACTCGGATAATTGTTGTATTATTAGTAGAGATAGGGTTTCACCATGTTGGCCAGGCTGGTCTCAAACTCCTGACCTGGTGATTTGCCCACCTCAGCCTCCCAAAGTGCCAGGATTACAAGCGTGAGCCACCGCCCCCGGACATTTTACCAGTTTTAATGACAATTTTTCTTGGCCTTAATAATGTAGAATTGAAAGGTATTTTCAGAGATAAGACTTTGGTTTCTTTGGCTGCTGTTTCCCAAAACAGGACTGACTAGAATCTTTCCTCGTTCAAGGGAAACTGCTCAGGTTTGTACAACGTGAGCTTTGGCGGTGCTGAACTCCACTCTGCACCTCACTGGCAGGGCAATCTTAACTTGTTCCAGTTACTCTGCTCTCCAGTCCTTAGTTTCCTCATCTATAGTATAAGAATTATCCAAATGGCTATGTTTCTTACTGCAAACAGAGTGAGCTCATGCACACAAGTATCGTGCACATTTAGCACAGTTCTTGGTACTGTGTAAGCAACTCTGATATTTCAGTTACTCATATTACTGTTATAAGTGATGTAATCTGGCTATACCCTGATTGGAATTCTCTGACGGTTGGTTCCCAATCACTTCGAGGATAAAGTATCAATTATGAATGTGGTTTCTCTGCCAGGCCCTCCCTGAGCGCCCCATTGCTTCACCTGCCAAGCTGACTCCATATGCATCAGATTAACTTTGAGTCCCTGTAAGGGTTAACTCTCCTGGGGTCTGTCTGTCTTTCCTTCCTTGGCTGAGCACACCCTTCCAGTCACCCCTCTTCTGAGCTTCCCCGCCACATCCAGTCTGAATGGGCCGGTCTTCTCTCCCACAGTACCCTGGACAGAAACCTCTCAGGTCACTTACATTCTATCATAACCTCACCTTTCTTACCCCTGCCTAGTAATCATCAATCAAGGAGACAAACTTCCAGCTCATACGCCAAAGTGGCTGATTTCCCAGTACACCGTGACGAGGATCTGGAACTGCATGTGGGTAGATGGGGACATCAAGAGGAAATCCTGGTGTCTACCATAGCGGGGGGTGCTGAGGACCACCTCTCACCAGCCTTGTACAGGACCAATCTGAGGGGACTAGGACTTGTCTCACAGAAACTTGTGGGTTCTGTCTCATCAAATGCCTGGAACTAACAGCGGCTTAATAATTTTCTGCTAAAGGGATGAACATCAGCTACCACGTATGGTACTAAGACTATATGATGAGGACTTTACATTCATCATCTAAAACCAACTCCAAGACTGGGTCATAAATCAACACTTTTCATTTACAGGTCACCTTGAAATTGTCTTAAACTAAATAATAGGACAGTAATTCCTCGGCAGCCCTTAAGTGAAATGAAAAAGACATATTCAAACCAAATATGAATACATCTCTCAGTTCTAAACAAAAGTCAATGGAATGAGTCCTAGCTTTAAGCACTATGGGTTTTCCAAGCCATTTTTGGCAGATGGGCACATTTCCAAGTGCCAGTTAAGAATTTAGAGACAACAGCCGGGCGTGGTGGTGCACGCCTGTAATCGCCGCACTTTGGGGGCCCAAGGCAGGCGGATCACGAGGTCAGGAGTTTCAGACTAGCCTGGATAACACAGTGAAACTTATCTCTACTAACAATACAAAAATTAGCCGGGGGTAGTGGCACATGCCTGTAACCCCAGCTACTCGAGACGCTGAGGCAGGAGAACTGCTTGAACCCAGGAGATGGGGATTGCAGTAAGCCGAGATCATGCCACTGCACTCCAGCCTGGGCGACAGAGTGAGTCTCTGTCTCGGGGGCGGGGGTAGGGGGTGGGGAAGAATTTACAGATAACACACAAGGTATTTATTAATCCAGTGAACAAAAACAGAATCAGGGCCTGGCGCGGTGGCTCACGCCTGTAATCCCAGCACTCTGGAAGGCCAATGTGGGCAGATCACCTGAGGTCAGGAGTTCGAGATCAGCCTGGCCAACATGATGAAACCCCATCTCTACTAAAAAATACAAAATTAGCCTGGCGTGGTAGAGTATGCCTGTTATCCCAGCTACTCGGGAGGCTGAGGCACAAGAATAGCTTGAATGCAAGAGGCAGAGGTTCCAGTGAGCTGCGATCGCACCAAGTCATTTTTGGCTGGTTTTTTTTTTTTTGGTGAGATACATACAAAGATAGCAATATGTCAGCTTGGCTCAAACTTATGGTACAAAAACTAGAAGAAATCACAACAACCAGAAGATAACAAGACACATGAACTCAGAATATGAAATAATTATCTCCTCACACTCGTCCTGTCCACCAACCCCATGCCCCCCGTCAAGGAAATCTGTAGAAATATCAGGAAAACACTCTTTGAATTAATGGAAGGATTAGGTAAAGGCAGAAGGCCAGAAAGAAGAAAGACCAAAAAAAAGTAGATTACTAATTAAGGAGGGCAAAGGTCTCTTTAAAAAAAAAAAAAAAAAAAAAAGACATTTTTGGTAACAAAAACATTAATACCATACTCTGAGATAAGTTTTCCCAGCACACAGATCACAATCAAAATAAGGTCACTTGTTCCCCCTTCTCCTCCCAAATGTGTCAACAAGAAATTGCTGTGTCTTTGTAAATGTCTGTGAAAGCAAAGGACGTAAAAGCCCTGCATATCTTGTACCGGAAATCCGGTCTGAATATCTAAGAGCCAGAGGATTTGAGGGTTAGGGAAACTGATGGGAATCAGGTTGAAACCTCCTAAGAACAAAGGTTAGGAGAGATAGCGGCATGCTATTGTAAGTATCCTCATTCCCTGCCTAACTTCTCATCCCCCTCCCAAAAAGAGTGTCTGGAGATTCTTTATTTCTGGTGATATCCTTGTAGTCTTATCTATTCAAATTTGCATTTTAGAATGCGATAGAATCAAAACACAGTATAAGGACAGAGAGGCTCTTGCACTCTTTCACTAGATACCAAATGGTCACTATTCCGATGAGAGAACGGCTCCTCCTCCATTACAGACAAAAATAGTAAAAATTTAACCCCCATTCCTACTTTGATTATAACCCACCTCCAGTGGTTTGCATCTTCATCCATCAACTCCATCTCATTTTCTACATTCCAGGGTCAAAGATAACGAAGAAGGCCAACACCAAAAACTCAATGACTACACGTGTGCCCAAGAAGATGCGCAGATGGAAACTGATGAAAATATGATGATGAACATGGACCAAGTGGTATACAGGCCCCACCTTCTGGATATCTGAAAACTGGGAAAAGCTGTATCACCCTCAGAGCAGTCACATCCTTCAGAGACTTTGAGATTTGTATCGGGATTTTTTTAAAACTTCAAAGTGTTCTCTGCTCTCTTGATAGTTACATTTATGCCTTTTGAAAGTATATGAGTTAATTCATGGCTGGTGGGAATGTAAAACGGTGCAGACGCTCGGGAAAACACTCTGGCCATTCTTTGAAAGGCTAAATACAGTTTCCATATGATCCAGCAATTCACTCCTAGATATATACCCAAGAAAAATAAAAACGTATGTCCACACTAAAAGGTTACCATGAATGTTCATACCAGCATTTTTCCTATTAGCCAAAAGTGGAAATAACCCAAATGTCCGAAAAAGATGATGGATAAACATAATGTGGTATAATTATACCAGGGAATATTATTTGGCAATAAAAATGATGTACTGACAGGCAGGGAGAGGTGGCTCATGCCTGTAATCCCAGCACTTTGGGAGGCCGAGGCGGGCGGATCACTTGAGGTCAGGAGTTTTGAGACCAGCTTGACCAACATGGAGAAACCCCATCTCTACTAAAAATACAAATTTAGCCGGGCGTGGTGGCAGAGGCCTGTAATCCCAGCTACTTGGAAGGCTGAGGCAGGAGAATTGCTTAAACCCGGGAGGCACAGGTTGTGGTGAGCCAAGATCGCACTACTGCACTCCAGTCTGGGCAACAAGAGTGAAACTCCATCTTAAAAAAAAAAAAGACATACTGACGAGCCTTGTAAATATGCTAAGTGAAAGAGTCCAGACACAAAAGGCTAAAGGCTATATATTATTATATGTTTCCATTTATATAATACGTCCAGAATAAGCAAATTCATAGAGACAGAAAGTAGATTAGTGGTTGCCAGGGGTTAGAAGGAGGGTTATAGGGACTGCTAAGAGGTACAAGGTTTTCTTTTGGGGTGATGAAAATGTTCTAAATTTGACTGTGGTGATGACTGCACAACTCTGTAAATATACTAAAAAAGTTGCTGCACAGTACACTTTTGAGTAAATTCTGTGGTTTGTGGGTTACATCTCAATAAAACTGTTATTATTATTTTTTTTAATACACATGAGTTAGGCACTTAGCACAGAACCCAACGAATGCAAGGCGTTTGATATATGCTGGTGCCTTTCCCTCACTGGCAAACTGAGCCCACCTCAAATACAGGCATACCTCGTTTAATTCACAGACACTGTATTTTCTTACAAATTGAGGGTCTGTGGCAACCTGTGCAAGTCTACTGCTGCTGTTTATCCAACGGCAGATGTTCACTTCACATTTGTGTCACGTTTTGGTAATTCTCACAGTAATTCAAACTTTCCCATTATTATTATGTTTGATCTTCCATGCTACTGTAATTGTCTGAGGGCACCACAAACCACACCCATACAAGACAGTGAACATAATTAACGCTGTGTGTGTTCTGCCTGCTCCACCAACCCGCTATTCCTCGTCTCTCTCCCTCTCCTGGGGCCTCCATATCCTCTGAGACACAACAATATTGAAATTCGGCCAGCGAATAATCCCACAATGGCCACTAAATGTTCAAGTAAAAAAGAGTCACGCACCTCTCACTTTAAATCAAAAGCTACAAATGACCCAGCTGAGTGAGGAAGGCATGGCGAAAGCCAAGACAAGCTGGAAGCCGGGCTTCCTGAGCCAAACAGCCAAGTTGCAAAGGTAAAATTCTTGAAGGAAAATTTCTTGGAGGAAATTAAAAGTGCTACTACAGTGAACAAATGAATCAAAAGAAGGTAAAACAGTCTTGTTGCTGATACGGAGAAAGTTTCAGCGGTCTGGATAGATCAAACCAGGCACAACATTCCCTTAAGCCAAAGCCTAATTCAGAGCAAGGACCTCATTCTCTTCAATTCTATCAAGGCTGAGAGGTCAGGAAGCTGCAGAAGGAAAGTCTGGAGCCAGCAGAGATTAGTTGATGAGACGTAAGAAAAGAAGCCATCTCCACAACACAAAAGAGCAAGAGGAAGCAGGACATGTTGACGAAGAAGCTGCAGCAAGTTATCCAGAAGATCTAAATAAGATCATTGATGAACGTGGCTATGCTAAAAAGATTTTCATTGTGGACAAAACAGCCTCCTACTAGAAGCTGCCATCTAGAACCTCCACAGTTAAAGAGGAGAAGCCAATGCCTGGCTTCAACGGACACACGGACTCTCGTTAAGGGTTAAAGCAGCTGGAGACTTTTAAGTTGAAGCCAATGCTCATTGACCATTCTGAAAACCTTAGAGCTCTTAAGAATGATGCTAAATCTACTCATCTCTATAAATGGAATTACAAAACTGAGATGCCAGCACATCTGTTTACAGCATGGTTTTAGTAAATATGTTAAGCCCATTGTTGAAACCTACTGCTCAGAAAAAAAAGGTTTCTTTCAAAATATTACTGCTCATTGACAATGCACCTGGTCACCCAAGAGCTCTAACACAGATGTACAAGGAGACTCACGTTGTTTTCATGCCTGCTAAGACAACATCCATTCTGCAGCCCACGGATCAAGGAGCAACTTCGACTCTCAGGTCTTATTATTTAAGGAATGCATTTCATAAGCCTATATACCTAGTGCCGTAGTAGATGGTGAGTGCTCTGATGGAACCAGGCAAAACACACTGAAAACCTCTTGGACAGGATTCAACATTCTAGATGCCATCAAGAACATCTGTGATTCATGAAAGGAGGTCAAAATATCAAGATTAGGAGGAGTTTGGAAAATGATTCCAACCCTCATGTGTGACATTGAGGGGTTCAAGACTTCAGTGGAGGAAGTTATTGCAGATGTGGTGGGAATAGCAAGGGCACTAGATTTAGAAGTTGAGCCTGAAGATGGGACTGATTTGCTGCAATCTCATGATCAAATTGGGACACACAGGCCAGGTGCAGTGGCTCACACCTGTAATCCCAGCACTTTGGGGGGGCCAAGGTAGGAGGACTGCTTGAGCCAGGAGTTCAAGACCAGCCTGGGCAACATGGCAAAAACCCACCTCTGCAAAAAATACAAAAATCAGCCAGGCATGGTGGCATATGCCTGTAGTCTCAGCTACTCAAGAGGCTAAGGGGAGGATCACCTGAGGCCAGGAAGTCAAGGTTGCAGTGAGCCAAGATCGTGCTACTGCACTGCCATCTGGGTGACAGAGTGAAACCCTATCTCAAAAAATTAATTAATTAATTTAATTTAATAGGCTTTGTGTTAGATGATTTTGCCAAACTGTAGGCTAATGTAAGAGTTCTGAGGATGTTTAAGGTAGGGTAGGCTATGCTATGGCGTTCGGTAGGTTAGGCGGATTAAACGCATCTTTGACTTAAGATATCTTAGACTTACGATGGGTTTGTCAGGATAGAGCCTCATTGTAAGTTGAGGGGCATCTGTACTTTAATTCCAAGTTCAGTGGAAAAGTAAGGAAGAAAGTGAGAGTCTGGACTGCAGATGGGCTGACCCGTATATGTGAGAAGGTGAGAAGGTACAAGCTTAAACAGAGCTCTGCCAGCTTTCCTACAAGTAGACAGTCACACAGCAATTTAAAAGAAACAGGCCGGGCACGGTGGCTCACCCCTATAATCCCAGCACTTTGGGAGGCTTAGGTGGGCAGATCACTTGAGGTCAGGGGTTCAAGACCAGCCTGGACAACATGGTGAACACTTACCTCTACGAAAAATACAAAATTAGCCAGGCACGGTGGTGCACACCTGTAATCCCAGCTACTTGCGAGGCTGAGGCAGGGGAATAGCCTGAACCCGGGAGGCAGAGGTTGCAGTGAGCCGAGATCATCCCACTGCACTCCAGCCTGGGTGACAGAGCAAGAGAAAGAGAAAGAAAAAGAAAAAGAAGAGAAAGAATAAAACAAAGGGCTTAAGCATACCTTCCTGTAAAATCCTTTGCACAACATATCACTAGCAAAACATGATCCTTTCCATTCTCAGAAGCCCTTGCTGAAAACACTCTGGTCCTGGCACTTATGACTCTTATGACTACCAGGAACAGAGCCACTACTGGCACAATGTACACCAAATCAAACACATAAATGCGTATGTGTCTTCACTGTGGGTGTTATTACTGTCAAGAAAACACAACAAAAAATAGGCTGCAATCCCATGTTTAAAATGACGAGTTCCTACAAATGAAGTTAAAACCAATACATGAGAAAAAAAGGAGATCCAACATAGGATTTGGAGATCCAACAAAAGTCATCTTTGTTTAAAATTTTTTTAAAAAAGGAGATTTCAGGCTGGGTGCAGTGGCTCCTGCCTGTAATCCCAGCACTTTGGAAGGCCAAGGCGGGCAGATCACCTGAGGTCAGGAGTTCGAGACCAGACTGGCCAAGATGGTGAAACCCCATCTCTACTAAAAACACACACACAAAAATTAGCCGGGTGTGGTGGCAGGCGCCCGTAATCCCAGCTACTCGGGAGGCGGAGGCCAGAGAATCGCTAGAACCTGGGAAGCGGCTACTGCAGTGAGCCGAGATCTCGCCATTGCACTCCAGCCTGGGCAACAAGAGTGGAATTCTGTCTCAAAAAAAAAAAAAAAAAAAGGAGATTTCGAATGTTTAGGAGCCGCTTACGTAATCCTGAAGACAGATTCAGAAACTGTTATTATTCAGAAACAATGCACATTTTCAAATGAATCAGTTTTAAAGTCATTTAGGTCTTTTCATAGCGTGTTAGAAGAACTGAGATAGTAAAGACAATTATTTTGTGAGTTGAACTACGCCCATTAAAATTTCTGTACAAAAGGTCAGTACTTATTACTAACAACGCAAACAACTGTGTTAAGCAGGCTAAAACTCCAACAGTCAGAAGGATTTTCCAGATTTTAAGAAAAACGGCTTAAAATGTCTTTAAGTTAATCCTGATGCCAAAATTTATCTCTGTGAACTTAATACCCTGTTTATTATGCATGAGCAAGCATGAAACGGCAAAGCTGGAGATTAATGTTCATTTGAAAACTTCAAGTTTTTCCCATTTCTCTAAGAGAGAAGGATGGTTAGGTTCCATGAGCTCCACAGACCATCACAAGGCGGCAGCCTTTGTGGTCTGAGACCCTAATAACTAATTCAGGCTCTCCTTCCACAAAGCCAAGTTCTATTTGAACTTTTAACAATGGAAGCTGACTTGTTTGCCAACTCTTCTTGCAAACTTCTTACAAAAAATAAGCTTTCTTGTAAGTGTGTCTAATAATAAAGCTCATGATCTCTTTGTCCTGGCTTCATTATTCCGGACTCTGGAGGGCTCGAGGACTTGAGTGTTTCTGAACATATTAGCTTATGTTTCAAACACCCAGGCACAGCCATAATATTTCCTGCTGAGATTAGTACAATACCTGATAACTAGACAAAGAGGACTCAATCATAGAAGGCATGACACTTGACTTTGGGGTGGGGGGGTTCGTGGGGGTGGGGGCAGTTCTACATAATAGGCAGAAAAGCAGGTGGCACGGATATTCTTGGTTTCATACTATAAAGTAAAACTTTAGAAAGTAGCATCTTATAGAACCCTTTATACGTATCAGCCATTTAGATCATGTGCCCCCAGACCCGTTGGAGTTTAGACATGTGTAATTTCTGACTCTGGTGATGGGGGTGGAAGCCGTATGCTTGCCTGCCTTCTGCTAAAAGCTCCTCTGTTTAAAGTGTACTGATTCCAGCCCAGCACTGCGTGAGAAGCTACAGAGAGAGAGACAAAGGAGAAGAGGTACTGAGAGCCAGTCAAGGGAAAGAGCAGAAGGGGAAACTGATCCCCTAAAGTGCCTTTAGAAGATGCTGCAATCAAAGTGCAGGGGCTCCAGGCAGAGGGAGTCCAGCTTCGCCAGGGAAGTCATCTCTTCACCAGCCCTGGGCTTCAGCGGCTGGCAGCCTCATCACTATGAGATGTGGCCTACGAGATGTGGCCTGACATATGTCATACCTCTTCTCAGAAACCTCCTTTTCTGTCTTCCTAATCTGTCCAAAGGAGGTAAGAATACTTCCCTCGCTCACAAAGCTGCTGTAGGCATCAAGACAAGTGATTATAATGCATAAGACCAAGGAACTTGGGAAGGCCAAGATGGGAGGATCGCTTGAGACCAGGAGTTTGACACCAGTTGAAGCAATGTAGCGAAAACCCCATCTCTACAAAAAATTGATAATCCCAGCTACTCGGGAAGCTGAGATAGGCAGACTGCTTGAGACTGCAAGCTATGATTGTACCACGGCACTCCAGCCTGGATGACACAGTGAGACCCTGTCTCTACTAAAAAAGAAAAGAGAAAAAGGAAAAAAAAAGGAACTTGGAAATACAGGCTGCTGCCAAGATAAGATGCCTGCTTCTACTTGACACTCATTGGCTCAATCATGAAACTGTCAGGACTCATTTCCTTGGAAACCCTGCTATGGTTTCTGGTTCTACTTCATTCCTCCTGTTCCCCCTGTACTCAGCCCCCGACCACACATTCACCAGTCCACTCCCTGCCAGGCCTCGCAGCCAGCTGAAACCACACTGAGCCAGCCCAGTCCAGCACTGACTTCCACACGTCATAGAAGCTTCCATGTGCTGTAGCTTCAAGTATGCTCCACACCCCATTCTCCCCTTCTAATTTTCTATGGCAATGACCTACTTTCTGCAACTTGCATGTGTATGCAAATATCTATATACCCATATATGCATTCATGTATTCATAATACACACATATAATTATGGCAGTTCTTACCTGTAAAACCTGGCAAATGCCTCTGCTGTATCCAGCAATCAGCCCTCTGGCAAGGTGATATTCTTATCCCAGTTTTATAAATGAGAAGACTGAAGCCCAGGGTCCCACCGTTAGTAAGCAGCAGGCAGGGCTGGGAGTCTAGCATCCAAGTGTTGGAACAGGTCAGCTATTGGGTACCATCAGTATGTTTCAAAATGTGTCCTGTTTGTCTCCATAAGGTCCTGGACTCCCTTGTCTAACTTTCTATCAACAAGCACTCTTGACTGCCCATTGCTAAAAATCAAGTTAAAATGAAAGAGTATTTTTAAATGGCATTAAGTATTTGGACTTTAGTAGAGCATATCAAATATATAGTGATGGGTAAATTATAGAAAAAACAATTTTTTGAAGGAACAGAACAGGTACAGGAAATGGAAAAATATCCCTTAACTACAAAAAAGCTTCTAGGTCTTCTGAGGTTCATTAACAGCATCAAAACCAGTCTGCACATGTTAACCTGAAAAGGTTAAGTGAAGACACTAACAAATAATAATTACATGGTTACATAAGAACTTCAAATACTTAACTCATATTATTTCATTATAATTTCTCCCAACAAGCACAAAGATTGACACGCAAGCGGGGGGAAATAGACAGCACATAAGTGGGTTGTCCTGTCGCTCATGAATCAGCTGCTGACTAGTTAGTGACAAATCACAGTACATTTGCTTCTTCTCCCTATGTCCCTGGCCTGCTCTTTCACCCCCAATAAACCCGGAGGACTCTGTTCCATTTTTCCATTCACTGTTCCCCAAGTATCCTTAAACTGATTCTCTCAAATCATATTACTAGATAATAATTTTCTTCCAAACTATTTTTTATCCGCTCCTTTTTTTTCTTTGAATAATTATTTATCCAATTCAGGATCGGACTCTGAGGATTTTGCATAAATCACAGGAGAAACAAACATTTCACTATCAGGTCCACATCACACATTAACACAGATCTTTAATGATGTCAATATTCATCCGCTTTCTCCAACGATTTATCTAACTGGCTCTTCTCTTTTTATTTTTTTAGTGTCACAAAGTAAAAGGGCAAAAGTCATGAAAGTAATTATGGTAAGAAAAGAGGAATATCTAAAGTAGGAAGCAAGAAAACTTACTCAAATTTAACTTGTTGCTAGTTAATCTACCAGAACTGAATGGTTGCTTTTTGAAAAGCAAAGGTGGTGTTGGTGCATATTACAACGTATAATTGGCATAACAGGATTCTAGTGCCTAATCTATACTCGACTACTAATTCTAAATTTCACCTTGTGTATTAGACTTTGCCCTTAAAGCTATGTAAATCCAACTATAGAATTAGGTGAAAGTTATAGCAACATTAAAAACAAATACCATTGTAGACTAGATTATGCTCATCAATCGATTTTAAATCAAGATCTGCAGAACTCTAAAAGTTTCACAGAAACCACTGCTAAGAAATGGGGGGAGGGGGCTGCTGCCCACCCCTTCTTACATTGCCAGTAAAATTTGTTAAACTCTCCAACATTTTATTCCAACAAAGTAATTCCAGCTACACACACACACACACACTCTTTCTCACACACACACGCACACACACACACTCTCACACTCACACACACACACTCACACACACTCGCACACGTATTTCCCTTTTCAAGTATGACTGATCTACATTATCTTACCAAAGCCTACAATTGACACCTTAACTTGATGTATTAAAATGCTCAAAAACCTTATCTTTAAGCAAAGCGAATGAGAACAATGTAAAAGTGCTACAGAACTAAACCTCCTCCTGAGACAAAGCCCAGAAATGACACTGGAGGTGGCGGTACACTTTTTCCTGAAAGGTCACAGATCCTTACTGCTGAATTATCTGCGGCAGAAATTTCCAAACCCTGAACTGAGACTAATTCTCAAGAGCCAAATGAGAAATGTAAGACCACAGAGGTAATTTCTCATAAAGTGTAATTCCTTCCATTTTAAAGAGCTGTCCTACGATTATGTCCTTCCCATTTTCGGCGTGTTAAAAAATGTCTTTTAGGCTGGGTGCAGTGGGCTCTCGCCTGTAATCCCAACATTTTGGGAGGCTGAAGCAAGAGGACTGCTCGAAAGAAGGAGCTCCACATCAGCCTGGGCAACAAAGCGAGACTCTAGCCTCTTAAAAAAATGTAAAACTTAGCCAGTATAATGGTCCACACCTAGAATCCCAGCTACTCGAGTTGAGAGAGGAGGACTGCTTGAGCCCAGGAGCTATGATGGCACCACTGTACTCCAGAATGGATGACACAGTGAGACCCTGTCTCTTGAAAAACAAACAAAAGTCTTTAAAGATGAAAATAGGCCGGGCGTGGTGGCTCACGCCTATAATGCCAGCACTTTGGGAGGCCGAAGTGGGCGGATCACAAGGTCAAGAGATCGAGACCATCCTGGTCAACGTGGTGAAACCCTGTCTCTACTAAAAATACAAAAATTAGCCGGGTGTGGTGGCGGGCGCCTGTAGTCCCAGCTACTCGGGAGGCTGAGGCAGGAGAATCCCTTGAAACCAGGAGGCAGAGGTTGCAGTGAGCCGAAATCACACCACTGCACTCCAGCCTGGTGACAGAGCAAGACTCTGTCTCAAAAAAAGAAAAAGAAAGAAAAAGAAAAGAATGGCAAGAGTTATTAAATGCCCTTACTTGATAAAATAACAAATCGGACAACTCTATGTTGGTCTCCTATAATTCCCAGATGCACAAATCCAAAGGTCTGGGAGCCACTGAGCACCGTGTCCAGCTGCTAAGGCACATCCAGTGCCTACAGATCTTGGCAAACTTGTTTGGTTTGCATGGCCTACATACTGACTTTGTTTTCAAAGCGAAATGAAGTCAAACAGAAAGACAAGCTATTGGCAGACTAATTATAACACTACCGTCTCTAAGTTCCATGAGACTAAACAGGATTTGGATGAAGTTTCCTGCCTGCCAAACTTTCTGCAACATTAAAAACCACCTTGAAGTCACTCAAGGATGACAGTCATTTCTGGGTGTGAGACAAAATGTTCTAGAATGGACCTGCCAAGTCTGTTTTCTTCCTCTTTCCCACACCCAAGCATAAAGGCTAACACCTGGGTCCACAAACTCTACAATCAAAAAAAGAAATTCTCCCAGATTTTGGTGATCACGAAAGAGCGCAGACTTCACTGATTAACTTCCAAAGGCTATGTTATCCTGATTCTTTGCTGTCAAAAATAGTTGAAACCGGTTGAGAAGCTGGGTGGCCACAAACGGGCTCATAATTAGCATGTTTGGTAGCAAAAGGTGGGAAAGGTCATCATCGTTGTGCAGGGACTACCTTTGGAATGAAGAGTCATAAAACGTGACAAGTGTTAAGTATTTACAACATTGGGCACATCCCTAAGCAGGCTCATACATTCCCTCCCTGTTCTTCAAACCAACCTAGAAAGGTAAGTATTGCCATCAACATTTTGCTAATATGAAAACAGGGCATTAAAAGTTATTTAAGGCCAGGTGCAGTGACTCACGCCTGTAATCCCAGCACTTTAGGAGGCTGAGGCAGGCAGATTACCTGAGGTCAGGAGTCTGAGACCAGCCTGGCCAACATGGTGAAACCCCATCTTTACTAAAAATACAAAAATTAGCTGGGTGTGGTGGCACACACCTGTAATCCCAGCTATGCGGGAGGCTACGGCACAAGAATCACTTGAAGCCAGGAGACAGACTGCAGTGAGCCGAGATGGCACCACTGCACTCCAGCCTGGGCGATAGAGTGACGCTGTCTCCAAAGGAAAAAAAAAAAAAAAGGTATTTTAAAATTGCTAGCCGGGTGCGGTGGCTCATGCCTGTAATTCCAGCACTTTGGGAGGCCAAGGTGGGCGGATCACGACCATCCTGGCTAACACGGTGAAACCTCGTCTCTATTAAAAATACAAAAAATGGCCGGGCGCGGTGGCTCAAGCCTGTAATCCCAGCACTTTGGGAGGCCGAGACGGGCGGATCACGAGGTCAGGAGATCGAGACCATCCTGGCTAACATGGTGAAACCCCGTCTCTACTAAAAATACAAAAAACTAGCCGGGCGACCTGGCGGGCGCCTGTAGTCCCAGCTACTCGGGAGGCTGAGGCAGGAGAATGGCGTGAACCCGGGAGGCGGAGCTTGCAGTGAGCTGAGATCTGGCCACTGCACTCCAGCCTGGGCGACAGAGCAAGACTCCGTCTCAAAAAAAAAAAAAAAAAAAAAAAAAAAAAAAAAATACAAAAAATGAGCCAGGCGTGGTGGGCGCCTGTAGTTCCAGCTACTTGGGAGGCTGAGGCAGGAGAATGGT
Source organism: Rhinopithecus roxellana (assembly GCF_007565055.1). Taxonomy (NCBI): domain Eukaryota; kingdom Metazoa; phylum Chordata; class Mammalia; order Primates; family Cercopithecidae; genus Rhinopithecus; species Rhinopithecus roxellana. The sequence continues at coordinate 98,885,684 of NC_044551.1, forward strand.
GTGAACCCAGGGGGGCAGAGCTTGCAGTGAGCAGAGATGATGCCAGTCCACTCCAGTCTGGGCAACAGAGTGAGACTCCATCTCAAAAAAAAAAAAAATTTGCTGGGCAGGGCCAGGTGCAGTGGCTCCCACCTGTAATCCCAGCACTTTGGGAGGCTGAGCAAGTGGATTGCTAGGCCCCACACACTGGAGATCAGTCTAGGCAACACTGCAAAACCCTATTTACAAAAAATATAAAAATTAGCCAGGCATAGTGGTGCATGACTACAGTCCCAGCTTCTTGGGAGGCTGAAGTGGGAGGATCGCTTGAGCCCGGGAGGTAGAGGCTGCAGCGAGTCATGATTGTGCCACTGCCCTCCAGCCTGGGTGACAGAGTGAGACCCCATCTCAAAAAAGAAAAAAAAAATTGCTGGGCACTGTGGTGCACAACTGAAGTCTCAGCTACTCAAGAGGCTGATGCAGGAGGACTGCTTGAGACCAGGAGTTTGAGGCTGTAGTGCTTTATAACTGCACCTGTGAATAGCCATTGCGCTCCAGTCTGGGCAACATAGCAAGACCCGGTCTCTAAAAAAATAATAAAGTTACTTTAAAATACTAAAACATTCAAATGGTACTCATATGCAAGTGATAGCCTAGAGAAGACAGTGTTGATATTAACTGATTAACATTGGTAATAAGAACCCAAATGAAAACAGCAACCACAACAAAGCAAGCATCAGCTAGCCAGCAGTTCCAAAAGTGAATTAAGGTGAATGGGCATTAATTTCGTGAACAGCTTCTCTGGCAGTTTGGGAAGCATGATTAAGCAAAGAACTACACATTTCTTTTTTTTTTTTTTTTTTTTTGAGAGAGAGTTTCGTTCTTGTCGCCCAGGCTAGAGCGCAGTGGCACAATCTTGGCTCACTGCAACCTCCGCCTCCTGGGTTCAAGCAATTCTCCCGCCTCAGTCTCCCAAGTAGCTGAGATTACACGCGTGCACCACGACACCCAGCTAATTTTTGTTATTTTTAGTAGAGACAGGGTTTCACCATGTCGGCCAGGCTGATCTCGAACTCCTGACCTCAGTGATCTGCCTGCTTCGGCCTCCCAAAGGGGTGGGATTACAGGCATGAGCCAACGCGCCTGGCTAATTTTTGTTATTTTTAGTAGAGACAGGGTTTCACCACGTTGGCCAGGCTGATCTTGAACTCCTGACCTCAGTGATCCACCTGCTTCAGCCTCCCAAAGCGCTGGGATTTCAGCCACGGGCCACCACGCCTGGCTGAACACATTTCTTCACTGCAGAAATTAGGATTAAATGCTGCTCTGATTTTCTAAAAATAATAATGATGATGTCGCCTTTCTCAAACTTAATCTACCCCCTTCACCCACTTCTCCCAACATCACTTGGGGCTTGTGTTACCTTGGAGAGTCTTTGGGAAACACTTATCCTTATCGCGGCCATTAGTAAACACCTGGCAATACCTCCCAGCTACGGATGGATGGCAGAAGGGCTAGTCTCTGCTCGACAATTCAAGTGGCTAGTTTGTCTACAACGGCACCATCACCAACACTGCTGGTCTCGGTGGTTATAATTGGCAACACTGCCTTAGAGTGTAAGTCCTGAGGGTAGAGACCATGTTCAGCTCTTCACAGCACCTACATAACTTGTAGGCACATAAGTTTTTCCAACTACATTTGTAAATATAACTACTACTCAGGAAGGTTAAAATAACAGCAACCAGGAAAACACCAAATATTATTTATTTGAATTAATTATTACTTCTTCTTGAGACAGGGTTTCCCTCTGTTGCCCAGGCTGGAGTGCAGTGGGGCAGTCATAGTTCACTGCAGCCTTGAACTCCCAGGCTCAAGTGATCCTCCCACCTCAGCCTCCCAAGTAGCTGGGACTATAGGCATGAGCCACAGTGCCTGGGAATTAATGAGGTATTTTTAAAGTACTTTTGCCCTTCCTATTTGGCAACTGAAAAATAGCTTTAGTCTATAATCTGCACATAACATATATTTACTGATTGCTGCAACCTCATCTGCTATTAGAAAACAGTAGAGATTTTATCCCTCTCTCTTTTTTGGTAATATAATGGTTTTTCCACAGGTAACTGAAAATAAATTCAAAAGATGGCTTCTAAGCATACTCTTTGAAGTAGCAGTCACGTAAGTCAGTTGTGAGTAAATGTTAACTAATGGTAGAGTCTGTCTATGCCAGAATAGTTTGTACCTATAAAAGCACAAGTTAGCAAAGGGAGATAAAAGGGAATTAAGTGGATACATCTAGAGATTCTTGTAAGATTTTGTGGTTTGGAGAAAAAATGTTATTCCACAACATTTTCCCATATTACATTATTATGTTACCAATATATTTCAGGATCTGATAGTCTTTTCTTGCATATGCTGAAACCAAATCCCAGCTGCATGATTCAGAGGAAAGTTAAACATCGGGCCAAAGAACCAGATTAACAACAAATTTGGAGAAACATCTAAATGATGTTAAATTAACATACTGATTTCAGGAGATACTTGGTCGCAAAATACATGAACTAGTAAACTTAGTTGTGGGGGAAACAAAAATCAATGTATTTTGTTCTTTCCCAACTTGGTTTGAAATCTTTTCAACATTTCAAAGCAGCTAAAATATCCGCCAACCCATACAAAAGAAATTAAGATGGCAGGCTGCATACATCTGCTTTGACCCAAAAACAAAAGCCGTTTGCTCTGTCTTTAGTGCCAGCATAATAAAAGCACAAAAAGCCCAGATGGCTTAGATTTTCTTTACACAAAGTAACTGAGAGGACTGACATCTAAACTATTTATTCAGCAAGTCTGATCCTAATGGCAACTTTAGACCCGGAATTTCTATAAGACAAAGAGGAATGCTTTTAGGCAAGTAAAAAATTAATTGGTCTACATTGATATCCTTCTGTGTATTCGTATTTGTCCACTGTGCCTGGAGATATTAGGGAAAATGTCTTCATCAAATGGCACCATCAATTCATTCTGCTATTCCTCATTTACACTGCCTTGACTTACTAAATCTGACACTCCAACCTCCAGCTGCTTATTTATTTATTTTATTTTTATTATTTCTTTTAAATTTATTTTGAGACAGAGTCTCACTCTGTTGTCAGGCTGGACTACAATGGTGCGATCACGGCTCACTGCAACCTCCGCCTCCCGGGTTCAAGCGATTGATTCTTCTGCCTCAGCCTCCCGAGTAGCTGGGACTACAGGCGTGCACCACCACGCTCAACTAATTTTTGTATTTTTAGTAGAGATGGGGTTTCACTATGTTGGCCAGGCTGGTCTCCAACTCCTGACCTCGTGATCTAGCTGCCTTGGCCTCCCAAAGTGCTGGGATTACAGGTGTGAGCCATCACACCTGGCCACTTACTTATTTTTTAAAATAATTTTAGAAAGAAAAATAAAATATATCCTCAGTTAAATAGTAAATGACTCAAATGACTGTTGGCAGGAAGGAGGAGGAGGAAAAGACCATATATAGGTAAGCTTAACCTAGTATCAATTCTGATGCCTTAACAGATCGCTCTAAAAAAGTTTGGGGAAGGGGGCTGCTCTAGGTTTTTCCTGGCGAGTAAAGTGGCTTTTTTTGGGGGGGGCCGGGGGGTGGACACAGAGTCTTGCTCTGTTGCCCAGGTTGTAGTACAGTGGCACAATCTCAGCCCACTGCTATCTCTGCCTCCCAGGTACAAGCAATTCTCCTGACTTAGCCTCCCAAATAGGGGGAACTACAGGTGCGCGACACCACGCCCAGCTAATTTTTGTATTTTTTTTCTTTTTTAGTAGAGACAGGTTTTGCCATGCTGGCCAGGCTGCTCTCAAACTCCTGACCTCAGATGGTCTACCCGCTTCAGGCTCCCAAAGTGCTGGGATTATAGGCGTGAGCCACCACACCTGGCCTCAAATGCCTTTTAACCAAAATAGTAGACAGCGTTAAGACTTTAATTTCTACCATGGGGCCAATTACACATTTCTGAACTTGAAGTCCTTCAGGTAAAGAATGAAAAAGAAGACATTATGTTCTGGAGACTTCGTTGTTGTTCATTCCCTGCATGATTTCATACTTTTTAAAAAAAAGTTATACTTAAACCCAGAGTGGTGGTCTTAGGAATCTCACTCCAGCTATGCTAGCTAGCTTGGTTTTATACTGGGAAGTCAGGTCTCCAGTACTGACTGATCCTGGAATCGCTTTAGTATAGGCAACAGAGAAGTAGCAATCAACACATCTTTACAAATGACACTTTAAAACTCGGAAACGTGGGTCACGTGTTTGTTATGAGGATCAAAATCAGAGCAATCAAATGAAAACGTCTTATGAACGTTAGAGAATTGTATAAATGTAAGGCCCAGAAAGCACCTCCACACAGGTGACCTCATTTTAGTACTCAGGTCATAATGTGAGCTCACTGTCCCTTTGAGACTGTTCAGATGGGCAAAACCTTCATCATGGTTCCACATTTATTTGCCACACTAAGTCCCCTGGGAAGATCAAACCAAATAATGCAAACTTAAAATGGTATCAATTAATATACAAATTAGGATATTACTTGTTAATTTAATTGAAGAAAGACTTACTGGCCAGGCGCAGTGGCTCATGCCTGTAATCCCAGCACTTTTGGAGGCCGAGGCGGGCAGATCACGAGGTCAGGAGTTAGAGATCAGCCTGGCCAACATGATGAAACCCTGTTTCTACTAAAAATACAAAAATTAGCTGGGTGTGGTAGCACGTGCCTGTAATCCCAGCTACTCAGGAGGCTGAGGCGGGAGAATCGTTTGATCCCGGGAGGTGGAGGTTGCAGTGAGCTGAGATCGTGCCATTGAACTCCAGCCGGTGACAGAGCAATACTCCATCTCAAAAAAAAAAAAAAAAGACTTACTAATCACTGGGGAGGGAGGGAGGGAGAGAGGGAGGAAGGGAGGGAGGGAGGAAGGGAGGAAGGGAGGGAGGGAGGGAGGTTAACTGAACAAGCCCAATAAAAAGAAAGACTGTGTGTAACTTTAGGTACATTAAAAGGACAATATACAGTTGAGAGTATAGGTTAAAAAAAAAAAACAGGCACAAAGAAATAAAAAATATAGATTGTAGGTCACCAGTGACACTTATTATTGCTGTCCCTGAATGTGCAAAGGGGCTTAATCATAGATGTATAGAAAAAGTTCTTCTCCCCATGCATATGTAAATTAACTCAGTCATTAGTTAGGGTCTTATTTTCAGTTTTGATCCTAAGTGCATTCATTCACAAGAGTTTGTTGGCCAGCAGATACAAATTAACTGACTTTTGTTTTGCTTCTGGCTTTTAGACACTGATCAAATTTCCTAACAGTTTTGTGAATTCCTGTCATGATACCCTAACCTGCTGGCTATTCAAGGGTTCGTCTGCATTATTTTCCAGGCCTAGACTAGCTGGACCTCATTACCCTCAAGCAGAAGACAGCCCGCAAAAATTGAATGAGGCCTGATCCATACATGAGAAACCCTCTTTTCTCCCTATTCTTGTTTTCTCTCTCATGTGACTTTGATCAAAGCACTCTGGACTAAGCCTGGTCACACGTAAATGACACAGCAAAACTAAATGATCCAGAAAGTCCTTTCCTGCCCCCAAATTCCCTGAGTTTAACAGACACCCAATAAATGCTTGAATTAAAATGACCCACATAAACCTCCTGGGAATTTCTTCCAGGAATTCCTCAAAAGTCTCTGCCAGGAAGCCACAGAGAAACTGAAGAATAACAACAGTAAACTGTCCACGTCGGGACTAGTGACGGTAGAACTAGGAGTGAAATGGGAATGGTTCTCACCCTAGAGCTGACATAAGCCAATATTAGTCACTACTTAAAAAGAGAGCCTCGAAATCCGTTATAAAAAAAATTCAGGATCATATGTCAGTTCACTTCTTAAAGTTATATCTTCCATTTTTAAAAATTCCTACACTTCTCCAACATTGCCAAAATGTCAAAGCCACCTGCAGTGGTCACCGTCTCTCCTTTTGAATGCAAGGAAATATTCATGATAGCCTCTCACCTACTTGAACAGAAGAGGCAGGAGGAAAATGATCCCGGGCAATACTCAGGTGTAAAATCTGTGGCATTACTCTTTTCCCAGACAGCCAAGATGCCAGCTATTTATAAGTCTGTCACCCCATCTGCTGTTGTACCATCCTATACTTAGGGGCCTCAGTGTCACTTTGTCCTGTGTGCTACTCTCTCTCCCATCCAGGATGACATCCATTCTTCACAGCGGGAGAGAAGAACTGGTCCACACTGTCTACATAAGTGTGTTCATCAAACCTCTGCTTTCATCAACCTCCTGTCCTTTCCCCGGCTACAGAACCTATTCCCTGAGCTCCTATCACAGAGCCCATTTTCTAAGCCTACCTCATCTTTCAATCTTCTCGGGACTATTTGGAAAAAAAAAAAAAAAGCTGTGCTCATTTTCAGATATGAGACTACAACTAGAAACAGTGCCTAAGAGTCTACAGTCATACTATCCTGAAGGTGCCTGATCTCGTCTGATCTCGTGGAGCTAAGCAGGGTTGGGCATGGTTAATACGTGGATGGGAAAGACAGTCGCAAGAGACAATCCAAACTGACTTTTTCTAACAGCATGTAAGAATTATCTCACTGCTCTTAACTATATTTCTGATCTTAAGTACATATAATATCACTCTTACTTTTAGAAATATTAAATGCATGGCCCATTATTAATGCTGTAAGGATCAGTTACATATGGCTGGGCACGGTGGCTCATGCCTGTAATCCCAGCACTTTGGGAGGCCGAGGCGGGCGGATCACGAGCTCAGGAGATCAAGACCATCCTGGCGAACATGGTGAAAACCCATCTCTACTAAAAATACAAAAAATTAGCGGGGTGTGGTGGTGGGCGCCTGTAGTCCCAGCTACTTGGGAGGCTGAGGCAGGAGAATGGCGTGAACCCGAGAGGCGGAGCTTGCAGTGAGCCAAGATTGCGCCATTGCACTCCAGCCTGGGTGAAAGAGTGAGACTCCGTCTCAAAAAAAGAGAAAGAATTAGTTACATATGGCTAGCTATACTTCTTCTAGGTTTTATCTTTTTCTTTTCTTCTTGGGTTTAAAAGACTATTCCTTTTAAATAAAATGTAGCATATTCATATAATGGACTATTATTCTGCAGTAAAAAAGAGTGAAGTGCTAGTACATGCTACGAGGGTGAGCCTTGAAAACATTATGCTAAGTTAAAGAAGCCAGACACAAAGGACCACATATTGATTCCATTTGTAAGACATGTCCAGAACAGGCAGAGCTATAGAGACAGAAAGTAGCTGCCCAAGGCTGGGGGAAGAGTGAGGGTGGAGGGAGAGCTTGGGGATGACAGTTTAGGGTTACAGTGTTTCTATTTTAAATAATGAAAATGTTCCAACATCTACTGGAGTAATAATTTCACAATTCTGTGACTATACTAAAAGCCACTGAATTGGCAATTTAAGTGGGTGAATTATATCACAACCAAACTGTTCAATTAAAACAAAACAAAACAAAACAAAACTGGGCACAGTGGCTTATACCTGTAATCCCAGCACTTTGGGAGGCCAAGGCGGGTGGATCACATGAGGTCGGGAATTCAAGACCAGCCTGGCCAACATGGTGAAACCCTGTCTCTACCAAAAATACAAAAATTAGCTGGGCGTGGTGGCGGGAGCCTGTAATCCCAGCTACTCAGGAGGCTTAGGCAGAAGAATTGCTGGAACCTGGGAGGCGGAAGTTGCAGTGACCCAAGATTGCACCATTGCACTCCAGCCCGGACAACAACAGTTTCTCCAAAACAAAACAAAACAAAACGGAAGACTGCTTTGTATTTCAGACCATCACTCAAGCTAATGCAAGTTATTAACGAATCAAATCCTAGGCGCTACAATGTGGCTTTAGCTGCTTTTCCTCTTGTAGCTGAAAGTAACATCTGCAAACTATTTTAAAATCTCTATCAAAGATAGCAATGAGCCAATAATGAATAACTGGAGTATGGCTTTCCTCAAATGGCAGGAATTATTTTTTCTCTATGGTATTTACTTCATCTTAACCATTGCAGATAATGTCCTGAACAGGTAACATCCAAAATTCAGGGAGTGGATGCTGAAGTCTACACTCACTGGTGCTACACTCGCTGGTGCTACCTCGAAACATCCATGAGGCCTATGTATTACTTTCCAAGGAAAGTTATGACCTTTTGGTGGAGGGAAAAAAATAAAGCAGGATACATATTTTAAATAAACTATCTTCAGATGTTAATTATAAATATATCAGAAAAAAACAAAGGCTGAAGGTGAAATAGCTGCAAATTTTAATCTCCCTGGTTTATCACGGCTCGGGGAAAGAAATTAGGTTAATCGGACAGGATTTGCCCTTTACAAAGGCATGTTGGCAACATTCCCTGGAGGCCTGATCTCTTTTTGAGTCCTTTGTTACAAAAGCTTCCTGAAACTTGGGACAGCATATGCTCCAACCCATTGTCATAAGAGTGACTGTCTCTCAACTCAGCCAGTTAACATCTGTCATTAGCTCTGTTTGCAAGAGCAAAAGCAGATGCTTGGAACAAGGCACCATGAACTCTGACATGGCGGGGAGATGGATGCATTTCAGAACAGCAGATCATTCCAGGAGACTGAAATGCTCACTGAATTCTCAAGGGCTAGCTACCCTGTTACCCTCACTGGAAGACCTACACTATTATTAATTATCCCAAAATGATTCCCAGAACCATCTGTAACATCCAAACAGCAGCCAGATGAAAGACTGACTTTAACGTCTGAAACGAGGCAACTGAATTTGGAACTTCTAACACAGGCCACGAACTGAATTTACAAATGGAATAGTATTGGTTTCTGTGAGATTGCACAAGCCCGCATTCAAATCTTCGTCTAGGAAACCCTCTGGGGATTTTTTTTTTTCCTTAAAAATTCATTAGAATAATCAATCGTATGACAGACACATCACAGCATGTACTGCAGCCATCTCATCTTTAACAAGTTCAGGAAAATGTGTCAACACAGATATTTGCAAATGCTAAAGAAAGACCTTGTTCAAGGCCAGGCAATGTGGCTAATGCCTGTAATCCCAGCACTTTGGAGGGTGAGGTGGGCGGATCATTTGAGGCCAGGAATTTGAGACCAGCCTGGCCAACATGGCAAAACCCTATCTCTACTAAAAATACAAAAACTAGCTGGGCGTGGTGGTGCACACCTGCAATCCCAGCTACTCGGGAGGCTGAGGCAGGAGAACCGCTTGAACCCAGGAGGCGGAGGTTACAGTGAGCCAAGATCATGCCACTGCACTCCAGTCTGGGCGACAGAGTGAGACTGTGTCTCAAAAAAAGAGAAAGAGCTGTTTCTTTCCTTGCAGTATTTTGAAGGTATCAATGAATCATTAAAGCAAAATAAGTGGAAGAAGAGAGTTGGTTTCTACAGATGTGGCCTCTTGTCTTAGAGAGTCTTGCTCAAGCTTCTGGGATCTGATGGGAGTAGGGACAAGGGTAAGGAAGCAGGTGTCAACATGCATGATTTAGGGATGAGTCCAACGCTGCAGTCATGCATGACCCTGAGTGAGTGGTTCTTAAAATTTTCCACCCGAGGATGTCCCCTTGCCTCAGCCTTCTTCTGGCCATCTTTCTGGTTCCTTCATGCCAGGTGACATGGACAATGGCATAAAAGACCATATTAGAAATCTACGGAAACTTTGGGAGTTCCAACAGCAGCATTTAAATAGGAATCAAGCTTAGAAAACAAGCAATATGTATTAGCCTATCATGGCAAATGATAAGTTAACAATTTAACTGATCTTCCGTGTTAAAAATATGCATTACATGGGTCAATGAGGTTAGTATATGCACAATCAACTCGCTTTCTGAAAGACGTCAAGGAGAGCTTCCTTGGAAACGTGCTGGGCTGTGATGAACACACAATATACAGGCTTGTCCTCGTTTTGCAGTCCCTGAAAGCAGTTCTCCCTTAAGCCAACCCGGAAAACAAAACTCGGTTACAGACTAAGCCACTGGCAGGTGTTAGTATTTAAAACTAAGCACTCAAGACTACATCTGGTTTCTGACACAATACTGCTCAAGAATGATTCCTTTATGGCAGCAGCAGTTGAAAAAGGTACTTGGGTTGTGAGAGTGACCATCTGTGTTTTTAAAGAACATGCATTGGAAGAAGATGGTGTATGAGACGCTTTTAGTTAGAGCATGGATTAAAAAAAAATCCACACACACCGTCTGCCAACCCCTGCAGACCCATTTTCAAAGTATGATTTTCAGACTAGCAGCATCAGTAGCACCTGCGGACTTGTTAGAAATGCACATTTCCAGGCTCTGAAAACACCTGCTGAATCAGAAGTTCTGCGTTGAGACCCAGAATTCAGTGGTTTCATAGGTCTTCCAGGAGGTCCTGATCAAATGAGCCTACTCAATTTTGAGAGCCACTCCCCCACAGGTAGCAAGAAACATGAGTTTTGCCACGGGCTACTTTAACCTCTAGGGCAAGGAACCTCCTCTCACTGGGAAAACAAAGCAATTGGGCTTAATAACAGACTCATGCTGGCTGGTTGCACTGGTTGCAAATAGTCCTGGGCTCACCTCCAGGGAGGCTGTACCATTTGGTGTGGCATAGTGGCCCAGGAATCTCATTAAGTAGCTCCTCAAGTCATTCCAATGTGTAACCAGGGCTGGGAAGCCTGGAAGACCCCCTGAAGCACTAAATATATCAGAAATAATTGGGGTAAATGAGCCTTTAGATCAGGCTTGGCAAACTTTTTCTGCTAAAGGACTGACGGCCCATACATGAAGCTCTGCAACTCCTCAGCTATGCCGCAAAGGCATCTGGGGGGGACAAAGACCATAGCAAGGCCTTTCCACAAGACGCTGCCTGCTGTGAATACAGTCACAGATAAGAGGCCAATGAATGGGCATGACTGTGTTCCAATACAACTTTATTAAATTTGAATTTCAGCATTATTTTCACACGTCAAAATATGCTTCTTATGGGTTTTTCCAGACATTTAGAAATGTAAGAAACAATCTCAGCTTGTAGATCATACAATTCGGGCTGTAGGCAAGGGCTGAAGTTTGCTGCCCCTGTTCAGTCGCATACTGGAGTCGTCACATAAACTTTACACAAGAATTCTGTGTTGATGACATCTGTCACTTCAACATAAACAGCTGCTTTCAAAAAAGCTAGATGTTACTTTTGTAAAAACAAAAAAAAAATGAGGTTTAATTTCCATGCAATAAAATATACAGCTTTGATGAATCATGCAGAGCGATATCTTGAGCGTTTCTGTCACCTTTGAAAGTTCAATCCTCCGAAGTAACCATTTAGTCTGAGTTTTTGGATGTTTGTTACCTTTAAAATGGCAGCACAATCAGATGGTTTGAAATAAAAGCTGAAAGTTCACGCTTCCACTGCAGTTCTAAGTAACACACAGGGTCGGGCGCAGTGGCTCATGCCTGTAATCTCAGCACTTTGGGAGGCCAAGGCAGGAGGATAACAAGGTCAGGAGTTTGAGACTTGCCTGGCCAAAATGGTGAAACCCTGTCTCTACTAAAAATACAAAAATTAGCTGGGCATGGTGGCCAGTACCTGTAATCCCAGCTACTCGGGAGGCTGAGACAGGAGAATCACTTGAACTCAGGAGGTGGAGGTTGCAGTGAGCCAAGAGTATGCCACTGCACTCCAGCCTGGGCAACAGAACAAGACTCCGTCTAAGGGGGGAAAAAAAAAAGTAACACACAGAATGGCAGTCACTTGGCATAAGCTCTGGTCTCTCTCCAATGTGGGGCTCCTGTTTCGGATTTATCCACCTGCTCTTTATCCTGTGTTCTCACCCAGCCCACAGTGGGATCTTTTAAGCCAAGCAGGGCAGGGATACCCCTGGAGGAGAGTAGAACAAGCTGGCTTTAGTCCATTTGGACTGCTGTAACAAACTACCATAGACTGAGTGGCTACTTAACAACAGAAATCTATTTCTCCTGGTTCTAGAGGCTGGGAAGTCCAAGAGCAAGGCTATTCTGCATCTGGTGAGTGTTGCTTTCTGGTTTGTAGATGGGACCTTCTAGCTGTGCCCTCATGTAGGAAGGGACAAACAAGCTCCCTTAGGCCTCTTTTACAAGGGCACAAACTCCATTCATGAGGGGTCCACCCTCATGACCTAATCACCTCCTGAAGGTCTTACCTCCCAATATCATCACAATGGGGGCTAGGATTTCTTTTTTTTCTTTTTTCTTGAGACAGAATCTCGCTCTGTCGCCCAGGCTGGAGTGCAGTGGCCAGATCTTGGCTCACTGCACGCTCCGCCTCTCGGGTTCATGCCATTCTCCTGCCTCAGCCTCCCGAGTAGCTGGGACCACAGGCACCCGCCACCTCGCCTGGCTAGTTTTTTGTATTTTTTAGTAGAGATGGGGTTTCACCATATTAGCCAGGATGGTCTCGATCTCCTGACCTCATGATCCGCCCGTCTAGGCCTCCCAAAGTGCTGGGATTACAGGCTTGAGCCACCGCGCCCGGCCTGGGGGCTAGGATTTCAACATGGGTACTTTGGGGCCAGGTGCAGGCACACACCTTATAATCCCAGCACTTTGGGAGGCTGAGGCGGGAGGATCATTTGAGGCCAAAAGTTTGAGACCAGCCTGGGCAACACAGTGAGATCCCATCTCTACAAAAAATTGAAAACTTACCTGGCCATGGTGGCACATGCCTGTAATCCCAGTTACTTGGGAGTCTGAGACAGGAGGATCACTGAAACCCAGGAATCTGAGGCTGTAGTGAGCCATGATCATGCCACTGTACTCCAGCCAGGGTGACAGAGTAAGACACCAACTCAAAACAAAAAAAGAATTTTGGAAAAATACAAACATTCAGACCATAGCAAGGCCCTTCCACAAGATGCCACATTCACCCACCCCCAGAGCTGTTCTCTCTCCCTGAGGGTCCCAGGCCCACCCCCACCCAGGACCGTGCCCTTCCTTCAGGCCCCAATTCTCTCTGTCTCTCTCCTTAAGATAGAAACAGGTTAAGGATTTCCTCAGACACATAAATATAATTTAACTGAGTTATCTGAACCCAAAGACCACCATTGATGGCCGCGATGTATGTAGCTCAACGGAGGGGACAGAAGATATTTCAGGAAACTGCTTTATCAAAGGGATTTCTCTACAAATTAGAAATACCTTCACATTATCTCACAAGGTGGAAGGAGAAGTGGCCAAACACTGGGTTCTGTTTTAAACACAAAAAGAAAATAGGGCAGGGCCATAAGAAAGGGGGAAAAAAATGAGAGAAACAAATGTCTCTGGAGATTTATACCATCAGAAAGGCCAGCCCCCTCCCAGAGCCCCTACCCCCGCAGGGCAGGAAGTAACCCGATTGGAAGTAAATAGCAAATAAGTGGAAAGTTTGGGGTTGTAGGCGCCGGGGTGGTGAGAGAGGAAGAAGAAAGACTTTCCAACTGATCTCAGATCAAAGTACCACTGAGTCAGTGGTTCTCCAATTTCAGTGTGAATAAAATCATCCGGGCAACTCATTAAATGCAGATCCCAGGCCCATATTTATTAAGAACTGGATTCAGGCGATTTTGAAGTGAGGCAAAAAACCCTGCATTTTTAACAAAGACCCCAGTGGTTATGAAGCAGCTGATCGGAGAACTGCACTTGCAGAAACACTCCATTAGTATTTGAGACACTTAAACCCAAATGTCCTCCTCTAACAGAGTGTTCAACTTGAGAGGACGGGAGAAGGAAGGAAGAGATGGGAAGATCAAGAGTAAGCAGAGGCTCTGAAGAGAGTCAACAAATGAACTCCAGGGCCTCTGACAGATGAGGGCCCAGGATGAATGATGTGTGGGTGGGTGAATGGACAGATGGAGAGAGGGAGCTATTCCAAATCAACACAAGCACTGAAGACATTTTACAGAACCAGCTGAGAAACGATGGCCAAAAAGGAGCTATTACTACCTGGGAAAACAAAGGCCTCGTTAGCACTTTCTAAGCCCAGCTTGCAAAACTGTGCTTTCGCAACAATTTTTTAAGGTGATATTTTGATACGATGGCCATTTCATCTATGAAATAGTTCTGAACCTGGTTGCTCACTAAGGAGCACCCAGGAGGCTTTTAAAAAGCATACCATGGCCTGAGTCTCACCTGAGACTCTGATTTCCTCATTCTGAGACAGGGCCAAGGCTCTTGGTAGAAGCTTCCCAGTGAATTATTACGTGCAGTCAGGGTTGAGAACCACCCTGTCAAGGGAGCAGTGTGGACGCTGAGATTGTGAATACAAGACTAGGGAACATTTTTTTTTTTTTTTTAACTGGCCCTTCCATTTCCCTACAGCAATTAAAAAAAAAAAAAAGAAGAAAAAAAGCAGCCAGGCGCAGTGACTCAAGCCTGTAATACCAGCACTTTGGGAGGCTAAGGCAAGCGGATTACCTGAGGTCAGGAGTTCGAGACCAGTCTGGCCTACGTGGTGAAATCCTGTCTCTACAAAAAAATACAAAAATTAGCAGGGCATGGTGGGCAGGCACCTGTAATCCCAGCTACCTGGGAGGCTGAGGCAGAAGAATGGCTTGAACCCAGGAGGCGGAGGTTGCAGTGAGCTGAGATCGTGCCATGGCCCTCCAGCCTGGGCGACAAGAGCGAAACTCCATCTCAAAAAAAGAAAAAAAAGCTATCGCAAAGTAAGGGTAAGTGAAAAGTGGCATGAGAACCTTCCAATCTTAAAAAGTAACTTCAAGAGAAAGCATTAAATGTCATCGCAAGAAAGCAGAGGACAGGTACACTTAATCCCTGGGGCCTGCAGAGAAAAGAAATGAACACAGCCAAGACATCAACTCCCATTACCAGTCTCACTCTATCTCGGGGAACTAAGGTGAAAAAGTGGAAAGATGATAAACTGGATGCAAACCTCACTACTATCATTCCCCACTAGCCAAGTGTGGACTCCTGGAGCTGTTATTACACCTAGGCTCAAATGCCATCTCATTAAAATATGGCTGGTTAATACTGCCTTCCTCATAGGATACTTACGAGAATTAAACAGGACAAACAGATTGGCATGTGCCAGCATGGTGCCTGGTAGAGAGATGTCACCCAG
This sequence comes from Rhinopithecus roxellana, assembly GCF_007565055.1. NCBI lineage: Eukaryota > Metazoa > Chordata > Mammalia > Primates > Cercopithecidae > Rhinopithecus > Rhinopithecus roxellana. The sequence goes on from NC_044551.1 coordinate 98,900,805, forward strand.
CAAATTTCAATCTCCCCCCTTTACCCATCTGAAACGCCAACCCTGATAAGGCCCTCATCCTCAACAACTATGAGGAGGTCATGGCTTAGAACTGGGTGCCCCTCTTACCACCACTCAGCAGAGAGGGGACCATGGGAAGAATGGGATTCCCTAATGTCAGAACTGTGGCACCCCAGGTTGGAACTCCAAACATATGTTTAAAGTTGGAATGAGGCAACAGAGGGCTTCAACATCATCCCTGCCCTCAGTGTGCTGTGGATGCTTGGACGGGTCTTTGCAGACCAGATGGATAATCAATTCACCATGTATATTACTGAGTTTTTGGAAAGACTTGTTCCAAGTAACAGGCCTAATAAATGCATTTTCGAAATGGAATGCAACTAATTCACAGACAGACAACTGCTTCTATCAAACAAACTGCCTCTAATTTCTCTTCTGAAATCACACAGGCATTAAATGATGCTGTCTGATTCCCAGGGATAATTTCTGAACTGTTCTTTGTTTCCAAACAAGGCCTTTGCATTTTTCACAAAATATTACTTTGTTAAAATAAATATTATTTTAGTATACAATAAAAGTATAGTATCTATTTAAGCATTCAAATAAAAGAATTAAGTTTGATTTAGTCCATTTTCTATTTTATTCCAGTCATAAATTACTGCCTGGTCTGAGCTTAGCATCCAGCATTAATCAGTGGATTATTTTCAGTATTCACAGAGACCAAAAATACAGGATAGTAGCCCACTTACCTTCAATTTAATTTTCAAAGCTAACCACAAAAATCAAAAGCAACCACGGGGGTCAATGGCACCAAACAGGAGCCCTTTACTTTGTGCCCAACACTAGCATTGCAAGTCCAGGAGGCTTGCCGGTCATAGGAAAGATCTAGAGATACAACAGGCTTACACAGGACTAAGGGGGCTGAGCTACCTAGAAGCTGAGTCTGGAGTCTGGAAGTCAAACAAAGACTGGAAGCACAGGCCAGCAAGAGGCATGCTTGAGTCCAGATAAACAGACCAATTCTGAAGAAGAGGTGCAGTCTACAGACCCAGGGAGGAAAAAAGAGGTCAAAGTCTAGGAAGATTCACTAAGAAGAAAATCAACAAGTAGACCCAAAGGAGAACAGGAAACCAAAAAAGGTCATGACCCAGGGCACAGGCCATTTGCTCTCCCTTGCAAAAGTATTTAATGCATGTGCATTCAGCTAGAACCTAGGCCAGTAAACAGTCCTAACAGATCTGATGCCCTCCCCACCACCCATCCACCCACCCACTGGGGAGAAGCCCAGCTGTTCAGTCCAAAGGGGCTGGGGTGGGAAGGCAAAAGCCATGTTCTAAGAAAAAGGGTCGGAAATAAGCTGGATTCTAAATCCACTTAAGCTGGATTCACTTAAAAGGGGCCAGGCCCCAGAGACCTCCTGGTCTCACCCATGGATTTTTCAGTGGTGCTGGGAACCAAGTGAGTAACAGAACAGAAATGCTGTGTACCTTTGGCAAGCTAAGGTATACAACACCTCACATAGCCCACAGTCCTGTAACACAAATGTAGCTCACAACGTTTGCCACTGTCAATGGTTTCAATACGATTGCTGAAATCTACAAAAAACAATCTCAGGGTTTACAAAGCCATACTTTGAAATACGATTCTGAGCCAAACTCAACACCCACCCCAAGAGATGAAAACAGTATATGTTTCTAGAGTTATTAAGACAAAGAATTCCCTTGAAAAAGCCTCTCTTCTACCCTCTTCATTTCATTCTGGCCCTAGGGTCTAGGAGTGGTTCACACACTACCAGAGTAGAAACAACAGTAAAACTCCGGGCCAGGTACAATGGCTTATGCCTGCAACCCCATCACTTTGGGAGGCAGAGAAAGGAGGATCGCTTCAGCTCAGGAGTTCAAGACCAGCCTGGGCAACACGGCAAAACTCCGTTACTACAAAATATACAAAAATCAGCCAGGCTTGGTGGCACACACCTGTGGTCCCAGCTACTTGGCAGACTGAGGTGGGGGGATTGCTTTAGGCTGGAAGGCGGAGATTGCAGTGAGCCAAGATCATGCCACTGCACTCTAGCCTGGGTGACAAAGTCAGACCCTGTCTCCAAAAACAAACAAACAAAACTCCCACAACGATTCTTCTGATATGTGGGGTTTTTTGTTTTTTGTTTTTGGTCACTTGTGGTCCTTTTAAGTCTTGTAACTTCCTTATTAAAAGGCCGTATGATCACAGTCTTAACGGAGCATGCAGCATTCTGATGACTTATTTGGCTTCATGCTGATTACAATCGCACCTTCATTCATCCATTCAGTGTTCATCATCAGGGGCCTCCCTGGGCTAGGCTCTGCTCCTAGGTGCCAATGGCAAGTCCCCATTCTAAGAGACCTTGGTGAGGAGAGACAGAAAAAAAATCAAACACACACACGATATAGGTGGTGGCTCTTTGAAAGGGGGCCTGAATAGGTGTGTGAATACACACCTTGTATTCAGAGCCTTGTGTATTCACCTAGAGCCTGTGTATTTGAGTTTGTGCATTTATCCCTAAAGGAAGACAGGAGAGACAGACATCTCTGGAGGAACCAGGTTACCAGGAGAAAGAACAAGAGCTTGGCCTGCTTGAGGGAGAGTTTCCCAGATTACAATAAGTGAGCTTTCTGTGCAGGTCTGTAAACATGCACATGTTTATCCTGGAGCTAAGTGCGCTAATAAACAAGCAGATGAGTTTTTTTTTTTTCTATAATCCCACAGTGAAAATTAATGGAAACATCTGACTTTCCATCTATGAGCCATAAAATGCCAAAGCAAATTCCTGGAAGAGGTCTAGGGAGTCAGAAGCACGTGGCTTCCAGAGCAGAAAAGATTCTTAAATTCAATACCAAGTGAAGCTGGACAAGTTGCATTTTCCTTGGTCTTGAAAGCAAGAATGAAAATCCCAGTGGTGTTCCATCTCTGGAGTATAGACTGCTGATTCTAAGGAACTCAGTAGGCTGGTGTTTAGTGTCCATCTCAGGGGTGGGTATTTCCAGGAGCAACAGCAAAATGTGGGAAAAGCACAGAGAACTGAAGAGTTTCCCAGTTCAATGCTGTCTTTTTCATACAGCTGCAACTGTTTTGATTGAAGTGAATTCCAAGAATAACAGATGGAGCACTACTAAAGTTTCAACAAAAGAAGCCAAAAACTATACATCAGATTTTTAAAAATTATCTGTCACTTATCACCAGCACAGTCCTCTTTCCCTTTACTTTCAGGGTGACTGTGCAACCCACCTTTCTCCAGAGAAGGACGCTTCACCCACAGGCAGGGACAGCCCACCCACCCCGATATGCACAGCATGTGGCCAGGGCTCAGTGGTCTGGCATCCCTTAGCAGATCTAAGCTGAGCTATCGGATTCTCCATTCCTGGAATCTGGGGCTGAGTCTCAACAAATCTTTCTTGACGTTGTCTATTTCTTAAGAAAAGATACAAACCATACTTTAAAATGTGCTATTATTTTGTAAAACAGTACAAAAAAGGTATCCAAGAGGAAGGTAGTTCAAAAATAAATTGTAACACCTGTAATCCTAGCACTTTGGGAGGCCGGGGTGGGTGGATCACCTGAGGTCAGGAGTTCAAGACCAGCCTGACCAATATGGTGCAACCCCGTCTCTACTAAAAATATAAAAATTAGCCAGGCGTGGTGGTGGGCGCCTGTAGTCCCAGCTACTAGGGAGGCTGAGACAGGAGAATTGCTTGAACCCAGGAGGCAGAGGTTGCAATGAGCTGACATCACACCACTGCACTCTAGCCTGGGCGACAGAGTGAGACTCCGTCTCAATAACAATAATAATAATAGTAGTAGTAGTAATAAATAAATAAATTACAAAGGAAGTTATTGCTTAACAGGCTTGGAGTTTTTGTTTGGAGTGATGAAAAAGTTTTGGAAATAGTGGTGTGACAGCACAACATTATAAATGTGAATACTGCCACTAATACATTTAAAATGGTTTAAATGGTAAATTTTATGCAGTATTTATTTACCAAACACACACACACATACACACACCCTCGCCCCCCCCCCCCCCCACAAAACAATAGAGGAAAACCCAAGCTCTAGTCCAAAAAAAATTGTGTATTTATTCATTCATTTTCCTTTCAATTCAAACGTGAGTATTTGCCGAAGAAACTAGTAATAGCAAATCCTTTAGACACCCAGTAGAAAAAGTGAAAACCCCAAAAGGAATACAAATGTTACAGCTGTGAGCAAATGCACATACGCAACAGCACCAGCGTTAAAGCTGCCAGACTATTTTAGGGATATGTTTGCCTCTCAACTGGACTGCGGAAAAAAACTTGTATTTTGTTGAGCTGTACTGTCATCAGACAGAAGAGTCACCAGAAAAATGCTATTTTTAAGCCATAAACAACAGATCAATGACAAGCTAAAAAATAACAAATTAAAATGGGGGGCCATTAACTTGCTATTAGGCTGAACCATATGAGACTGCCGATCTCTAACCCTTTATGGCCTCTCGAAACGGCAATTTCATATGGTTCACAGGAACCCAGAGGTTAATTGGGTTGGAGGCAGCAGTTGCAACACAAGAGACACGTAAGACTCAGAGGCTACAGCCATGATGCACATGACCTCCTGTTTCTTTCCTCTTGAGAGAAAAAGGAGTTAGATGTTTCCACTTTATGATGGGGATAATAATACACATTAAAAAAATAGTAACAAAAAAGCAAAGGATTTATGTCCAGGCCAGCTGACTGAAAAGAATCTAATCCTATCTGTCCCTGAGTCTGGTTTTGAGAGTTATTAGATCCTAACGACACTATGTTTGCATTATACATGTGGCCCCCAACTGCCTTCTCCTCCATCCTCACAAGTTTACTGCCTCCCTGCTGGTCTCCACCCCAGCCACTCTTCCCAGGAAACTGGAGCTGCCCTCCTGGACCCCAGGTGGTCCCCTCCTGCCAGCTGCCCGATCTGGGGGGCCGGGCCAGCTGCTGCTCACTCAGTCTCCCTCAGGTTCCACGTGCAAGGAAGGAGTTCACAGTGAGCGGTGGGACCATGCTCCTGTGCACCTGGGCAGCTGCCTCAGCGCAGTAGCTGGCTGTGCGTGAGAAGCCTGGAATGCAGCTTCCCTGGCTGCTGGAACGTGCAGGCCTTCCTGGGCTCTCAGATGAGACTTTTTCTCTTGGCTCAGATGTCTAGGATCTACCACTTCCCCTCAACACTCAGATCTGTCCACCTCAAGTTGAAGTCACTGGGTTCTAGTGGTCCAGTTCTTCCTAATAATTCCTGGGGTTGACTCCAAATGACAGACCCACTAGGCTGTCCCCTACTGACCATTTCCCTGCATTCAACAGGCTTGGGGGAGATTTTTCTGGGAGACAGGAGTGTGTGTAGATGGTGTACTGAGCAGGAGGGTGTGAAAAAGTCAAAAGGTCGCCTACGTACACAAGGCATCCAAGGGACATAAAAATGACACCAATGGGGGCAAAGGGAAGGGGGCAGGAGGAAGCAAAAGAAAACCAGCTGGACAGGGTGGAAAGTGTGTGAAAACAACCACAAATGCAATGAAAAGTCACTGCATTAACTCACCTCTTACCAAGTTTCACAACATTGGGCCAACAGCATTAACTCCAACAAACCAAAACCAGAGAGTCAAACCAAAAAGTCAGAGGCGGCTTTAAGTAAGTGGGAGCTGTGATTATAAATAATTAGCACTGTGTTCCCAGGGTGGCTTCAAGAAGTCTGACTCTCTCAGCAGGTGGGGATGACTTGAAAGTCCCAGGCAATCTTATGATCTTTTAGTGGATTAATAAAATGAGAAGAATTTTTTTAACCAAGCTTAGTTATCCTTGTTGCAAATAGAGTGAATGACATGGAGGAGATTGTCTACTTGTAGATTTGGATGATGAAATCCTCAACCAGTAAATATTTTGAAAGACCCCATACAGAAACAATTCAGAGTACCAAATGGGATCACTGCACAGAGTAATCGCCTTGATGAAATGGACTGCAGTAAATCGAATAACTACCCCTTAAAATACAATTAGGTAAACTGATACCACTCTAAGCTATTTCAGAGCAATCAAATTAGACTCTTTCCAGAAAAAGGTAATAAAATAGTTCTAATCGCCAGGGTGAAAAATCTAATTTAAAACTCATTAATCAACCTCCTGGATGTTCCAGAAAAGACAAACGTTTAGTGCTGTCTTTCTTCTTACCCTTTTACATGAGTTGATCTTTTAGCTGTATCTGCATCTGCAGAAACATGATGCTTTTAAAAAATCTGCTCTTCAGCTGGGCACAGTGGCTCACGCCTGTAATCCCAACACTTTGGGAGGCCAAGGCAGGCGAATCACAAAGTCAGGAGATCAAGACCATCCTGGCTAACATGGTGAAACCCCATCTCTACTAAAAATACATAAAATTAGCCGGGTGTGATGGCACGTGCCTGTAGTCCCATCTACTCAGGTGGCTGAGGCAGGAGAATCGCTTGAACCCAGGAGGCGGAGGTTGCAGTGAGCCGAGATAGCGCCACTGCACTCTAGCCTGGGTGACAGAGCGAGCCTCTGTCTCAAAAAAAAAAAAAAAAAAAAAAAACTGCTTTTCTGAAACTCTGTCCAAAGCTTGTGGTACAAGAAGACAACTGATTTCTAACTTGTAGGATACGTGCTGACCCGCCTGTGTGCTGGGACCTTCAGAGGCCACAGGTATGTATTTTTCAATAAAGTGTGAAAGAGTGTCATTTGCTCACTTCTTTTTCCATCTGTAAATACTTCACAGCAAGTATAAGTTACAAGTCAAATGGAATACTTTGGTTCTCTGTATTCTTAGTATCAACCTATAGTGCTTTAAATTTTAGAGTGGAATGAAATTTTAAATTAACATTACAACTATCTGCTTGGCAAAAACAAACAACAAAAAAACAGTTGAATGAATACAAAATTCTCATAAAGACTGAATGAAATAAGAAAGCATGGGTTGGGCAGTGGCTCACGCCTGTAATCCTACTGCTTTCAAAGACTGAGTCAGGTTACCTGAGGTCAGGAGTTCAGACCAGCCTGGGCAACACAGTAAGACCCCATCTCCGGAAAAATTTTTTCAGGCATGGCGCACCCCTGTAGTCCTAGCTACTCGGGAGCCTGAGACAGAAGGATGGCTCAAGTCCAGGAGTTACAATGAGCTATGATTGGACCACTGCACCCCAGCCTGGATGACAGAGCAAGACCCTGTCTCTAAAAACAGAAGGTGGCCGGGTGTGGTAGCTCAAACCTGTAATCCCAGCACTTTGGGAAGCCAAGGCGGGTGAATCACCTGATTTCAGGAGTTCAAGGCCAGCCTAGCCAACAGGGGAAAAGTACATCTCTACTAAAAATACAAAAATTAGCCCGGCGTGGTAGCGCATGCCTCTAATCCCAGCTACTCAGGAGACTGAGGCAGAAGAATCGCTTGAACGCAGGAGACAAAGGTTGCAGTGAGCTGAGATCATACCACTGCACTCCAGCTGGGGCAAAGGAGCAAGACTCCATTTCAAAAAACAACAATAATAATAATAATTATTATTATTATTTAACAAAAACAGAAGGAAAAAAGGAAGGGAGGGGAGGGGAGGGGAGGGGAGGGGAGGGGAGGGGAGGGGAGGGGAGGAGAGGAGAGGAGAGGAGAGGAGAGGAGAGGAGAGGAGAGGAGAGGAGAGGAGAGGAGAGGAGAGGAGAGGAGAGGAGAGGAAAGGAGGCAGGCGGGCATGCCCTTTAGTGATCTCACACAAAACAATACACTGTGATCTCCTGCCACCCCGTGTTTCTGAGGTTCCATTTTAGGATTTTAGACACACATGGCTCTGCTTTTTCTCCAACACTAGACAGGATTTTAAAACTGCTTTTTAATTCACCTGAGAATTGTCATGCTGCAGTAAGCCCAGTCCCTGGCCACTGGAGGGGAGAGCTCAGAGAATAAAAAGGGAAGGAAAAGCTTCGAAGGGCAAGAAAAAACCTTCTAACTTTACCCAAAGCCTTCCTTCTTGTCTTTATCTTTGCTTCCTCCAAAACAGTAATACTGGTGGAATACGGAAGGGCTTGAGTGCCTCTTGCTCTTTGTTTTAAGTAAATATGACTCTAAGTCATTTTTCAGGAACATCTTCAAAATCCTTACTACTCCAATGTGGCTGGTCCAGCGACATAACATCACCAAGGAGCTTGTGAAAAATTCAGCCCGCTCTCCAGCCCTACCCCAACCTGCCTGTCAGAATCTGCAGCTTAACAAGATCCACAGGTGATTCGGATGCACCATTCTAAATCAAAGGAAAATGACACTAATGGTTTTGTAAACTCTTTATGGACTCTAAGAGGTCACCTTTGAGTAAAAGAAAAATTTCCCGGCTGGGCGTGGTGACTCACACCTGCAATCCCAGCACCTTGAGAGGCCAAGGTGGGTGAATCACCTGAGGCTGGGAGTTGGAGACCAGCCTAGCCAACATGGAGAAACCCCGTCTCTACTAAAAATACAAAATTAGCCAGGCATGGTGGCGCGCGCCTGTAATCCCAGCTACTCGGGAGGTTGAGGCAGGAGAATCACTTGAACCCAGGAGGCAAAGGCTGCAGTGAGCCAAGATCACATCACTGCACTCCAGCCTGGGCAACAAGGGCGAAACTCAGTCTCGGCGGGGGGCGGGGGGCGGGAATTTCTCTGAAATTGTTTTTAAAGATATAGACAAATTGTCATTTGACAATGTCTACAATTTACCTACCATGTGACCTCAAACATGGTATTTCCTGTGTGTGTGTGTGTTTACATATATGCTAATATAAAATGTTTCAGCTTAAGCATGTTTTAGTGCACAGCCTAGTGGCATTAAGTACAACTACAGTGTTGTGCACCATCACCATCAACCATCTTTAGAATGTTTCATCTTCCAAAACTGAAACACTATCCCCATTAAACAGTAACATCCAATTGTCCCCTCCTCTCAGAAATACCAATATCTTAACACAAAGCTGGGTCAAAATTAACCAATTTCCTTTAAAAGTAACCAAGAACAGGCTTGATCAAGGACAAGACCATGCTCTAAACCTCTGACTCTGACGCCTTCAAGAATCTATCCCTGGCCTGGCACAGTGGCTCAAGCTTGTAATCCCAGCAGTTTGGGAGGCCGAGGCAGGCAGACTGCTTGAGCTCAGGAGGTGGAGACCAGTCTGAGCAACATGGCAAAACCCCATTTCTACAAAAAATGAGTCAGGAGTGGTGGCATGTGCCTGTGGTTCCAGCTACTAGGGAGGCTGAGGTGGGAGGATCACTTGAGCCCGGGAAGTGGAGGCTGCAGTGAGCCATGGTCATGCCACTGCAATGAAGACTGGGTAATTGAGCAAGACCCTGTCTCCAAAAAAAAAAAAAAAAAAAAAAAAAAATCTATCCCTTCCCAGTTAAGTGCAATGTTCCTGTCCTGGGCACCAGAACCAGTTAAAGAACTTCTCCTAATGCTTGGCAACGATTCCTGCATGTTCCGCAGTGAACCTGTAACGTAAAGAGGGGAAGACTATGTAGGTCAGTAGAAAAACAAACTACAGTCTTTGGGCCACTGACAGTTCTTGATCCAAGCCTGAACCCAATTTTAAAAATCTTGCCTCACTTTTCTCATAACCCTGCAATTCCTACATGAGTCACCAAGCTAATTATACTTGTTATATTTGGGAATGACAGAGTGGACAACATAAAACTAAGTATTTGGTGACCAACTGAAGATTAGAGGTCAAAGCTCAGCGTTGTTTTCACATTTAAGTACATGTTATCATAGTTCAGTTCCTTCCAAACCCACAACCCATAAATACTATTGAAAATGATCAGAACTACTGACCCGACCAACCCATTCCACTCCCACCTCACTGAGAGCTGCCCATGGACAACAGCTTTTGGCAAGACTTCACATGGCCCAGGTTGCCGACCACAAGTCAAGGGCAGTGGCACCAAGAGACTGGTAGAGTTGTCGAGTTAAGAGCCTTTGCCAGAAAGCTTACTTAGGATAGGAATAGAAAGTATCTTTAGAGCCTTAGGGACATCGTGCTAAGTGAAATAAACCAACCACAAAAGCACAAATATATGAGTCCACTCGTGGAGGTATTTAAAGTAATCAAAGTCAGAGGAACAGAAAGAAGAGTAGTTACCAAGAAAGAAGAGTAGTTACCAATCAGTGATTAGTGGGCACAGAGTTTCAGTGCTGCAAGATGAAAACATTCTTGAGATCTGCTGCACAACAATGTGAATAAACTTAACCCTAGTACCCTTAAAAATAGTTAAGATGGTCAAGTTAATGTTATGTGATTCTTACCATAATTTTTTTAAAAAACAAAAAAGTTAAAAGACTAAAAGGAAAACCTCTTTGGGATTAAAATATAATTCAACAAGAAAGGGAAAGAATGCTGTATTAGTCCGTTTTTGTGCTGCTGATAAAGACATACTCAAGACCGGTAAGAAAAAGAGGTTTAGTTGGACTTACAGTTCCACATGGCTGGGGAGGCCTCAGAATCATGGCAGGAAGCGAAAGGCACTTCTTACATGATGGCGACAAGAGAAAATGAGGAAGAAGCAAAAGCAGAAACCCCTGATAAACTCATCAGATCTCATGAGACTTATTCACTATCACGAGAATAGCACAGGAAACACTGGTCCCCGTGATTCAATTACCCTCTGGGTCCCTCCCACAACATACATATGAGAATTCCCCTCTGGGTCCCTCCCACAACATACATATGAGAATTCTGAGAGATACAATTCAAGTTGAGATTTAGGTGGGGACACAGCCAAACCATATCATTTTGCCCCTGGCCCCTCCAAATCTTATGTCCTCACATTTCAAAACCAATCATGCCTTCCCAACAGTCCCCCAAGGTCTTAACTCATTTCAGCATTAACCCAAAAATCCACAGTCCAAAGTCTCATCTGAGACAAGGCAAGTCCCTTCTGCCTATGAGCCTGAATATTCAAAAGCAAGCTAGTTACTTCCTATAAACAACGCGAATACAGGTATTGGGTAAATACAGCCATTCCAAATAGGAGAAATTGGTCAAAACAAAGAGGTCACAGGGCCCATGCAAGTCTGAAATCCAGTGGGGCAGTCAAATCTTAAAGCTCCAAAACTATCTCCTTTGACTCCAAGCCTCATATCCAGGTCACACTGATGCAAGAAGTGGGTTCCCATGGTCTTTGGCAGCTCCACCCCTGTGGCTTTGCAGGGTACTGCCTCTCTCCCAACTGCTTTCACGGGCTGGTGCTGAGTGTCTGCAGCTTTTCCAGGTGCACAGTACAAGCTGTCTATGGATCCACCATTCTGCAGTCTGGAGGACGGTGGCCCTCTTCTCACAGCTCCACTAGGCAGTACCCAAGTAGCGACTCTGTGTGGGGGCTCCAACCCACATCTCCCTTCCACACTGCCCTAGCAAAGGTTCTCCATGAGGGCCCCGCCCCTGCAGCAAACTTCTGCCTGGGCTTTCAAGCATTTCAACACATCTTCTGAAATCTAGGCAGAGGTTCCCAAACCTCAATTCTTCTGTGCACCTGCAGACTCAACAACACGTGGAAGCTGCCAAGGCTTAGGGATTCCACCCTCTGAAGCCACAACCTGAGTTGTACAACACTGGCCCCTTTCAGCCACGGCTGGAGTGTGGAGCGGCTGGGAGACAGGACACCAAGTCCCTAGGCTACACACAGCACAGGGACCTGAGCCCAGCCCACGAAACCGTTTTTTCCTCCTGGGCCTCTGGGACTATGATGGAGGGGCTGCTGTGAAGGTCTCTGACATGGCCTAGAGACATTTTCCCCATGGTCTTAGGGATTAACATTAGGCTCCTTGCTACTTATGCAAATTTCTGCAGCCAGCTTGAATTTCTCCCCAGAAAATGGGATTTTCGGCCAGGCACAGTGGCTCACGCCTGTAATCCCAGCATTTATGGAGGCTAAGGTGGGTGGATCACAAGGTCAGGAGATCAAGACCATCCTGGCTGACACGTGAAACTTCATCTCTAGTAAAAAAACAAAAAATAACCGGGCATGGTAGCAGGCGCCTGTAGTCCCAGCTACTCAGGAGGCTGAGGCAGGAGAATGGCGTGAACCCAGGAGGCGGAGCTTGCAGTGAGCTAAGATCACGCCACTGCACTCCAGCCTGGGCAACAAAGCAAGACTGCATCTCAAAAAAAAGAAAAAAGAAAAAGAAAACCCCAAAATGCTAGGATTACAGGTGTGAGCCACCACACCCGGCCTAAAGGGGTTTTCTTTTCTATCACATAGTCAGGCTGCAAATTTGCCAAACTGTTATGCTCTGCTTCCCTTATAAAACTGAATGCCTTTAAGAGCCCCCAAGTCAACTCTTGAATGCTTTGCTGCTTAGAAATTTCTTCCACCAGATACCCTAAATCATCTCACTCAAGTTTAAAGTTTCAGAAATCTCTAGGGCAGGGGCAAAATGCCAACAGTCTCTTTGCTAAAACATAACAAGAGTCACCTTTGCTCCAGTTCCCAACAAGCTCCTCATCTCCATCTGAGACCACCACAGCCTGGATTTCATTGTCCATATTATTATCAGTATTTCTGTCAATGCTATTCAACAGGTCTTGAGGAAGTTCAAAACTTTCCCACATTTTCCTGTCTTCTTCTGAGCCCTCCAAATTGTTCCAACCTCTGCTTGTTACCCAGTTCCAAAGTTGCTTCCACGTTTTCGGGTATCTTTCCAGGAAGGCTCCATGCTTGGTACGAATTTACTGTATTAATCCATTTTCACGATTGGGAAGAAAATGAGGTTTAGTTGGACTTATAGTTCCACATGGCTCAGGAGGCCTCAGAATTATGGCGGGAGGCAAAAGGCACTTCTTACATGGAGGCGGCAAATGAGGAAGAAGCAAAAGCGGAACCCCCTGATAAACCCATCAGATCTCATGAGATTTACTCGCTATCACAAGAATAGCATGAGAAAGACTAGCCCCCATGATTCAATTACCTCCCCCGGGTCCCTCCCACAACATATGGGATTTCTGGGAGACACAATTCAAGTTGAGATTTGGGTGGGGACACAGGCAAACCTTATCAGGTGCCATGAAAAACCTATTTTGCAATGCTTTCAGGAACACAGTTTTGTTAAATGAATGACACCATTTAGATATTGTTTTCCCTTTTCACATCATCTTGAGAAGCATGTACAGGTCCTGAAAGAAACCAAATTCTCATCTGGGGAAAGTGAGACGGGAAGACAGGCAGAGTGACAGAAAACTGTGGCCAGTCCTTTCCTACAGGGAAACTTAAAACATTTAATCAGTGCCTGACCCTAAAGTTGAGCAAAATTCACTTACTTACTCCCTAGACTACAGATCATACTATACTACCTGAGACTCTGATGGAGAAGGAACTAGACTGCGTGTTGGTGAAGTGTCCACACTGTCAGTGACCTTAGACATGCTGTCTCTTTGTTCCCCCTCTCTCCCCATACCCCCAAATCTACATCCACAAAGCACAGGTATATTTATATACTGAAAATCCATTCAAGACTCTCAGAAGAAAAAGAAATGAAGGAGTTACAAACACAGTATTACTACAGCTTATCAAATCAAGAACTAAGAACAGTTCCACCAAGCAGACCGCCCCTGCTAAGAAGTTTTGATAACAAAGTAGCCCGTCTGCCTCAAATTATGGAAACTGGCCCTGAAGCTTTTATTCTCAATACAACAACTTGCAAACTCAATTCATAAACTATGTGGTTTTGGCCAGGGATGGTGGCTTACGCCTGTAATCCCAGCACTTTGGGAGGCCTAGGTGGGCAGATCGCTTGAGGTCAGGAGTTCGAGACCAGCCTAGCCAACACGATGAAACCTCATCTCCACTAAAAATACAAAAATTAGTCGGGTGTGGTGATAGGCACCTGTAACCTCAGCTCCTCAGGAGGCTGAGGCAGGAGACTCACTTGAACCCTGCAGGCGAAGGTTGCAGTGAGCCAAAATGGTACCACTGCACTCCAGGCTGGGCAACAGAGCAAGACTACATCTCAGAAAATAAAAAATAAAATAAAAATAAAAACATAAGCTATATGTTTTAGATCCTTGCATTTGACTATCTCTTATTTCCTTAAGTCTTAAATTTTAATACACACCTCTGAGGTACAAGCCAATTTATAACATTAGTTTCCCTAGTAAAATGGAGATGCCAGGTTTCTCTTACAATCATCGAAATATCATCAAGCAAACCAGTTTCTGGATTCACATATTTAATTTGAGTGATATGGCTTTTCATTCATTTTACGCTAAAGAAACAAAATCAGGAATACTGGCACTCCTATAAACAGAAGAAACTTCTTCAGTTGCTTAACAAGGTGGATAAATAGGCTCAGCTTCAGTGATTTAGTCAGTCTTGTTCTTACAGTGATCAGTACAACATTACCCTAAATTCTCAGTGGGATCCTAGTATTTTCAACATTCTATTTGTGACTAACTGAATGGTTTGTTTTCCGAGACGGAGTCTCGCTCTGTCACCCAGGCCTGAGTGCAGTGGTGCAATCTCGGCTCACTGCAACCTCCACCTCGCAAGTTGAAGCAATTCTTCTGCCTCAGCCTCCCAATTAGCTGGGATTACAGGCGCCTGCCACCACAGCCAGCTAATTTTTGTATTTTTAGTAGAGACAGGGTTTCACCATGTTGGCCAGGCTGGTCTTGAACTCATGACCTCAAGTGATCCGTCTGACTCAGCCTCCCAAAGTGCTGGGATTACAGGCGTGAGCCACTGTACTCAGCCTGAACTGAATGTTTGTATTCTCCCCCAAAATTAATATGTTGAAATCCTCATCTCCCATGAAATGGTGTTAGGGTCTCTGGCGGGTCACTAGGTCATGAAGGTGCAGCCTTCATGAATAGGATTAGCACCCTTATAAAAGAGGGCCAAGAGAACTCCCCCTTCTATGATGTGAGGCCCAGCAAGAAGCTGGCTGGCTGTGAACCAGTGAGCACAGACCTCACAAGACACAGAACTGCTAGCATCTTGACGGCCTTGGACTTTCCAGGCTCCAAAACTGTGACACATTGATATTTGCTCTTCATGAATCACTCAGTCTATGGTACTCTGTCAGGGCAGCCCAAACTGACTAACACACTATGGAAGTTTAAGAATTTTGAGAGCAAGTAACAAGTTAATCAGTCGGCAAATATCAATATACTTGAACTTTTGCTCAAATTACTTGCATCCTATACTTCTCATTGCTGAAAAAGATGAAAGAAGGTAGAAAAGATACCCAGGAGGGAAACCAGGCCAGTGCCATGCCCTTCTGTCCCCACACTGGTTGGAATATTTGCTGTGTTCCATTTGAGAGAACTGTATTGTATCTATCACACACACACACACGGTGTACGTTCTACATTCCCACTGGGATTTTGAATTATCACTTAGGAAAAAAATGTAAAGCGTGTGTATGTGTAGCGGGCCCAAGCACACATGCCCTGGGCAAGAATAGCTACAGAGCAGACCACTGATGTTGGGAAGCTGCAGGGACTTGTTCTCACCTGACCATAGTCTGTCCGGAAGACGACGACGCCTTCTGCACAGGAATTTACAGTACTTGGAAAATGCTGGCCATTTTCTCTCAGCCAGACCCGTGTTCCCTGTAAACAAAACAAAACAAGACTGAACTGAGTTTGGATTGCATTTTGTGGCGAAACTCTACTGTCGAAATTACCGTAACTCCTATATTCCTTAAAAAAAAATCTTTTTGAAAAGTAAACGTCTTTCTCAAGCAAAGAACACATCTTCAGGAAGCATCACCCACAGGCTTTACTATCCACAAGTGTGACTGAGAGTCCCACCAGACAGAGAAGGCAAAGAGGGACTAAGAAAATAGTAGCTAGCCCCTGTGTTCTCACCATGCAACTGATTTACGTGGATTACTTCATTTGAGATGATGAGGCAGACACTATGATCATTCTCATCTTACAGATGGAGAACCAGAGGCCTAGAGGTAAAGTAACTTGCCCAGCATCACAAAGACTGAGTATTTGACAGGCAGTTGGGCTCCAGAAACCAAAAGTTTAACTAGGTCACAACAAGCCTTCACCCTCTTTGAGAACTCTTCAGAAACTAATGGCTCCCATCCTCTTAGGTCAAAGTCCGGTACACCTGCGCACCTGGAGGACATTAGACCACTCCCTTGACTCCTACTTATACCAAAATCCATGTGTAAACTGGACTCTCCAAAAGAGGAACTGAAGTTTCTAATATTTATCAGAACTCAGTCCACCAGCACAAATGTTGTTAGGATTACATGAGACACCTAATGAACTTCAAAGTTCAGGACTGTATCTTAAAAGACGGCAACTTCGAGATCCTACTTTTTAAATCTTGGGCACATTTTTTGGCATTGATCTCATTTCCACTTATTTATTTCCCCACTGGACAAATGAAATATCATATTGAGCTTTTTTAAGGCTCAATTTCATCATCCTTTGATTTAATCACATGAAACCGTTTCTCAAACACAAGTGATAAAGTTTGGAGGAATTAGTGGGTGTTCCCTGGTCATTCAAAGAATTACGTTCATGAATACTACTCAGCCATAAAAAGGAATGAAATAATGACATTCACAACAACGTGGATGGAGTTGGAGACCATTATTCTAGTGAAGTCACTCAGGAATGGAAAACTAATCATCATATGTTCTCGCTTATAAGTGGGAGCTAAGCTATGAGGATGCAAAGTCATAAGAATGACACGATGGACTCTGGGGACTCAGGGAGAAGGGTGGGAGGGCGGAGAAGGATAAAAGACTACACAACAGGCACAGTGGACACTGTTCGGGATGATGGGTGCACCAAAATCTCAGAAATCACCACTGAATAACATATTCATGTAACTAAACACCACCTGTTCCCCCAAAACCACTGAAATTTTAAAAAAAGAAAAAAAAAAAAGAATTACCTTTATGATGTATACCCATATGATGGAATGCAACACTGAGCTTCAGTATCTCATTTAACTTTCTCTACTCTGCTCAACAATTTCATTTCTAACAAAAATGACACCAAGCACATGCTATGAATCAATGTATTCACGTGGAAATAGAACAAAATTATCACTTGACATAGCACTTTATTTTTTTCTCCCTCCCTCCCTTCCTAAAATAGCACTTTAATTGGACAACTCCTTTTCTCGAATTTTCTACATTTCATTTATTTCTGTTTTGTTAAATCTTTGAAATATACTGGTTATGGTATGTTCCACTTCCAGTTGAAGGAGCTAGTACTGCTCTTTTAACATAGAATTGGCAGGGGATAAATGACACATCAGTTAACTCCACATTTTATGTACTTTACATGGTGCCAATCAATAGCAAACATAGTCACTTCCAGTAACAGAGTGCCCCCGATATATCAGGGTCATGTACTATCAGGGTCATGTACTAAGGAGCCTCAGTGACATTATATTGAATACCAACCTTCTGTAAAATAGGAATCCTCTCAATTCCAAGAGGTAATTGCAGCTTGGAGCTTAAGACTTTACCCAGTGCCACACAGCTAGTGACCTAGGCAGGTCTCTCCAAATTCCTAATCCCATGCTCTTCCCACACATCACACTGACTCTACTTGTCTCCTGAAAATAATGCATAAATAAATCAAATGCACTCATTAATCAGCAATTAAAATCTAATAATACAGAGTTGCCTTAAATGGACTGTTATTACACACATAACTATTTGTTCTCATCTTCCTAGAAAGGAACATTTAAGAACACAAAATCTGACATAAAGGTTACTGCATTCCCTCTGTGCCCACGATGACACTGTTTAAAATCCACAAGCCGGAGGATAGACGTGGTGCCTCACGTAATCCCAGCACTTTGGAAGGCCGAGATGGGTGGATCACTTGAGGTCAGGAGTTTGAGACCAGCCTGGCCAACATGGTGAAACCCCGTGTCTACCAAAAAAGTACAAAAATTAGCCAGACATGGTGGCGCATGCCTGTAATCCCAGCTTCTCAGGAGGCTGAGGCAGGAGAATTGCCTGAAACCAGGAGGCAGAGGTTACACTGAACCGAGATTGTGCCACTACGTTCTAGCCTGGGCGCCAGAGTAAACTCTATCTCAAAAAATAGAAAATAAATAAATAAAATCCACAAACCAGGACCTAAAACGTTAACTGTTAACTCAGAATCCATAGTTAAGTCACTCTTGAGTTTGATGAATGAATTTCGGGCGGGCCAGCTAGAATCCCCAGACGTAGGTTCTACAAGCATTTCTAAAATCACGGTGGCTGGAGATCCCAATATTGAAATGGAACAAACTCCTTTCCCCATTGACCAACTCACACAGTTCCCCTGAGAGTTCTGTGACTCTCCTAGCATCCCCTATTGCGACCTTATCTGTAAGAGACCCTCCGCATATGCACTCATTTCCCTGGTACATACTAAGGAGGTTTTAAGTTGTTTACTCCATTCACAGTTCTTTAAAGACGCCCCAAAGAGGAGTTTAAATCCTCCGCTATAAAGATGGCAGATAGCATCAAAAATGAATATTAAGTGCTCCTATATAAATCCTGAGACCTGCCTATTTAAAGAACACACAGCACCAACAGGGGTCAGTTCCCACTTGCACACAAGTCCCTCACGTTCCCCTACTCTTGCTTCAGGCTGAGACACTGATAACACACACGAAGAATGAGAGTTCACAACTGCCTGTCAGTCCTGATTTCTTTATTAGCAAACAGCTGCTTCCAAAGAGAACACTGACTTCAGGCATCTGCCAAGAGGCTGGTCTCTCAAATATCCCTCCGTACCCAAACTGCATTACTTATAACATTCTAGAAAAAGATTCCAAATGCCTGATGACTTTTTTCAGCCTCTTTAATTCACATGTCAGGGACTGCAATATTTGAAAGCTTTTAAATATACACCTCCCAACACACACGCACGCCCATGCTCGCAGCAGTGAAAATGTTCAAAGTTATATAAGGCAAGAACTTTTACTCATTAGGTTAAAACCAGGAAATAAAAACTCCCAGTGTAGCTCCATCCCAGAACCCCTAGTCCAAACCCTTCGGTGTGTTGTGACCATCACTAGCATTGTTTTCGTTAAAAAGGATTTCACACACCTGTTTCCCAATTACAATTGTCTATTTAGTGAGAATGAAATTGAGATTGTGCAACAGTATCAAATTAATATAAATGGTCAGCAGGATTAATATGTATCTTTTGGCTTCCACAGGCCACCCAGAAGGTATTTTTTCACTAAAGCGTGCAGTTTGACTTAGTATCTCACTGTGGCTCTCTTTACCCTTTCGTTTTAAAGTAGTACAAAGCCCTTTGTTGACACAGTGCTTATGCTTTATGATCAAACACACAGTTCAGCTCCTGTAGTCCAAAGGTCTTTTCCAACAGGTGTGAAGAACTGCTGATAAGCAACTTTTACAAAATCCAGCCCAGATCTCAAATCCACAGCCCACTGGCCAGTTTTCCTAGGTCTATCACAAACAGCTGTCTTCCACACATGGGAAGCAAAATGCATTCAAAACACTCCCTCTGTTCTTTGAAAAAGTATTAACTGGCAATTTTCATAGAATCGGAATTGCAAAGTTAAACCGCTGAAATAGGTATTTTGTACATAGATTGTTCCTAGTGCCTTCTCTGAGACCCCAATCTTTCTACTTCTACTCTATTAGAACACATGTGCCCAGGTCCAAAAGAGGCCACCCACAAGCACTTGAAAACGAAGTCACAGGCAGACATTTGAAATGTCCAGACCATCTAAGTTGGAGTGGGAAAGAAAAATTTGCCCACCATATGCAAACTATTACATTCAGTCATTGTTAAATAAGGCTGATAATTTAATACACAATATAGGCAACCTAGCATAAGGAAAAGGCTCACAATTTGATTAAAAATTGCCTTTATAAGCAGGTGGAACAAGTTTGATCATAACATACACATTTTATTAAAAATTGGAGAAGTTTGCGTCTTAATCTCTGAGACAAATATGTGAGTGTTAACATAATGGCTGAACATTTTTCTGTACATAATCACCAGAAATGTTTTTGCAATATAAAGCATTTGCACACAAATTCCTATCCCCCTGTGAACTTTAAAGCAATCCTATAAGACAGAGAGGCAATACCATTCCTTTCTTCAAATGTAAGGTTCACAGAGGTTCCATTTTCTACTGCCAACAATGATTTCCTGGATATAATAAAAGGGGCCGACTTTACCAAATGTTGGTGAGAGTGTAGAGAAACTGAGAATATAAAATGGTACATCTGCTTTGGAAAATGGTTTGGCAATTTCTTAAAAAGCTAAACATAATCTTACCATATACGTCCCAACAATATAACTCCTAGATTGTTGTCTACTCAAAAAAAAGTATTTTTACGTCTCATGTGTAAATATTCATAGCAGCAATATTCTTCCTAGCCAAATACTGGAAACAATTCAAAGGTCTAGTAACTGGTATAGAGATACACAGAACAAATCCATACAATGGGACTCCTCAGTTATTTTTAAAAAAAGAAAAGAATCACTGATACATTCACCAACAAATATGGACCACAGACATCATGCTAAGTGAAAGAGGACAGATACAAAAGGCTACATATTGTGGGGTTCTGTTTATATGAAGTTTCTGGAAAAGGCAAATCCATAGACACAGACAACAGATGAATAGTTACCCAAAGCTGGGTGCAAGAGGGACAGTGACTGAGTGAAAAAGGTGGAAATCTGTCCAAAAACTGCGGCAATGGCTGCACCACTGTATACATGTGCTGAAATTCATTCTACTGGGCACCTATAACGGGTGAATTTCTCTCTGTGGAATTATAAATCAATAATTTTGAATCATTTTTATTTTTATTTATTTATATATTTATTTATTTTTGAGATGGAATCTCGATCTGTCACTGCAAGCTCCGCCTCCCGGGTTCACGCCATTCTCCTGCCTCAGCCTCCCAATTAGCTGGGACCACAGGCGCCCACCGCCACGCCCAGCTAATTTTTTGTATTTTTAGTAGAGACGGTGTTTCACCGTGTTAGCCAGGATGGTCTCGATCTCCTGACCTCGTGATCCGCCCGCCTCAGCCTCCCAAAGTGCTAGGATTACAGGCGTAAGCCACCGCACCCGGTCATCATTTTTTAAAAATTGTTTTCCCAGTCTATATACTTCTCAAAGGCACATGAACATTCCTAACCATTCCATAGTAGGAAAACCCAATCACATTTCTGTAACCGAGCAACACAGGGGTTGAGAAACATCAAAACAACAACAACCCCATAATGATGAAATTTAAGGGCCACGTTGAATTCATTAAGTCCCTGTTCTCCACTGGGCCATGTTGAATTCATTAAGTCCCTGTTCTCCATTCACACAGACTAGAGGGGCTAGGAGACCACAGAGGAGACTTGCCCAAGCGAATCTAAGGATGAGTCTGTGGTAGATTGTACCATGGTGTCATTGTGGACAATTATCCCCCTCCCTGGAAGAAAATCATAAAACCCTGGCCAACTGCCTCCTGCTTGGTGATACCTCCCTAGCCTGGCCCATTCATCACCTGTTATCTACGACTCCATCCCACTCCAATAGCAAAGTGAAGCTGCTGCACAAGGCCTACATATTGACACACAAAGTTGCTGAGCTCTGTTTTAAGATAAAGAGGATTGTACCACCATCACAAATGTTAACCTCCTGTTGCCCTTTTAAAAACTATTACATTTCTCTTCTGATTTGAAAAATGATTTTCTTTCCTGAACTCTGAAAAAAATAGTAAAGTTAGAGAAACAACCCTAAAAAGAGATGATGGTGGACTTTAAATACCATTCTGTACGGCATGTTCTAATTACAGGTTCACGAAAAAGAGAACATTCTTTAGCCAAACATACAACTTAGTCTCAGCCCCGGAACAGGGCACTGTGCCGACTCATCTCCCACAGCTGTTTCTCTCGCCTATGTTAAGTACCTCAGTTCAGGACTCTCTGGCCACCTACATGACAAACTCAAAATTTGCTCCTGAAATGTGATCTGCTTTTTCCTTTTTAAAGATGCAGAGGGCCAGCACAGTGCCTCATGCCTATAATCCCAGCACTTTGGGAGACCGAGGCAGGCGGACTGCCTGAGCCCAAAAGTTTGAGACCAGCCTGCGCATCCTGGAGAGAACCTGTCACTTATTTTTAAAATGCAAAAAATAAGCCAGGCATGGTGGTGCATGCCTGTGGTCTCAGCTACTGGAAAGGCAAGGCTAAGGTGGGAGGATCACCTGAGGCTGGAAAGTAAAGAGTACTGTGAGCCATGATTGCACCACCTCACTCCAGCCTGGGAGACAGAGTGAGACTCTGTCTCCAAAAACAATAAAATTAAAATAAAATAAAATAAAATAAAATAAAACAAAACAAAATAAAATAAAATAAAAAGACACAGAGGTCAAATAACTTTGTAATGCATCAGATAAATTAATATGACTATTGAAATCTGCAGTAAATTCAACAGCCAAAAGGAAGTTTTCCTCTGTTTGCCTGCAATGACTCAGTGAAGAAGTCACCTGGCTTAGGAGATCTCTAACACAGGGCCAAGGGAGCGGGGATATTTGTTCTTGATGAACTGCAGAAATGGGTTGTGAGCAGCAAGGACTTCAGCAGTACTTTTTCACCTGTTTTACAGTCTTTCTTTTTTTTTTCTTCTGTTGGAAGTAGGAGTTATCTTTCCAACTGATCAGATGCTTTTTTTTTTTTTTTCTGATTCTTACAACTCAAAGACACACGAAAGGACATGTGGCTTTTATGACACAAAGTTGTAATACAAGTTTATCCACCTCGGTGCTACTGACATTGTGGACGAGGTGATTCTTTGTTGGGGACTGCAGGTTCATTCTAGTTGAGAATCACTATTCTAGAGTAATAGCGTTCTAGAGCCATGGTCAAATTGAAGGCGTTTACAAAACCATTCATTGTCAGTGACCTAGTTAATTGAAAGCAGACTCTGTTGTCTAAATCCCATGAATTTCAAAAATCCCAAGAATGGAGGTCAATCCAGATAAAGTGTACCTGGGGCAGACCTAATTTCTGGTATCATTAAAACTGGGTACACACAGAATAGAGAAAGTAGCCCCTGCAGCCTAATTCAAACAGTTTAACAAACGTAAGGAAAAGAGGAGCAGAGGCCGATAGGTAGGCAGTGGTGCTAGAAGAACACTCTTCTTTTCCTCCTCTCTGTCCACAGAGTGAGTGTGTGTGTGTGTGTGTGTGTGTGTGTGTGTGTGTTTTAAGGGAGAGCCGACTTTTAATGCAGATTATTGGAACCATGCAGACACAGCCTGTCCACTGTGCTCTTTAACCTCAGATGCTATCTCAACTCCCAAATGCTTGCAAACCCCAATGCAAAGCTTGTCAGAAAACTTAGCCACGTGCAGATGAGAATGAGAGAGGAGCAAAGCAAGGTGCTCATCGGCCAGGCACAGTGGCTCATGCCTATAATTCCTGCAGTTTGGGAGGCCAAGGCGGGTGGATCACCTAAGGTCAGAAGTTCGAGACCAGGCTGGCCAACATGATGAAACCCCATCTCTACTAAAAATACAAAAAATTAGCTGGGCGTGGTGGCAGGCGCCTGTAATCCCAGGCAGTCGGGAGGCTGAGGCAGAAGAATCACTTGAACCCGGGAGGCGGGGGTTGCAGTAAGCTGAGATGGTGCCACTATACCCTCGCCTGGACAACAGAGCAAGATGCTATAGACAGAAAGACAAGAAAGAAAGACAAACAAGAAAGACAGAAAGACAAGAAAGAAAGAGAGAAAGAGAGAAAGAAAGACACAGAGAGACAGAGAGAGAGAAAGAGAGAGAGAGAGAGAAAGAAAGAAAGAAAAGGAAGGAAGGAAGGAAGGAAGGAAGGAAGGAAGGAAGGAAGGAAGGAAGGAAGGAAGGAAGGAAGGAAGGAAGGGAAGGAAAGAAAGACAGTAGAACAAGCCAAGAAAGACAAGTAGGTAAACGGAGCAAGGAGACAGAGATTTTATGAAATGTATAAAACTGTCCCACTAAGAACTCTCAAAAACTAGTGGGAAATCCTGTTTTTACGGACACAAAACAAAACAGCTGGTTTGAGAACTGCATTCCAGGATCCTCTTGGTGGAAGCAGTAGGAGGTACAGGACAGAAAGGGCAATAAAAGAACAGCACAAAATGTTTGCACTCTGCGTGAAATCTGATACCAGACATCCTGACCTCCTACTTCCCAGTTTATCCTCCTTTCCTCCTCTTGATAAGACATCATTTTTGGGGGGGGCAGGGCGGGGGGGGAAGAAACGCCTACAAATAAACAAACTGATAAGATTTTCTTAATGAAATCCCAGTTGTTTTCTGGCTACCATCTGTTTTTAGAAAAAATACACAAGTATACTCAGAACAGGAGTTTGTTGTTACTTCATAAAAATGAATGACCCGAGAACACAATGGGAAGAAAAGAAACTTGAAACAGCCATTTCTAATTTCTGTTTCATACATGTTAATTCCCTTGCAGATTTCTATCACATATTGAAAACAATTGGTGTGTTTCATAAAATTGCACTTCCTGAATTAAAAGCTAAGGAAGAGATAACCTAGACCAATCAAAATGACATATAACGTGTTGGCAAGAATGTGGAGTAACTAGAACCCCCGTGCGCTGCTGCTAAGAATGTGAAATGATGCAGCTGCTGTGGAAAACCGTTTGGCAGTTCCTCAAAAAGTAAAATATAGAGTTACCATATGACCCAGAAATTCCACTGCTAGGTAAATACCCCAGAGACGTGAAAACATATGTCCACACGAAAACTTGTACACAAATGTTCATAGCAGCATTTTGTGCAATAGCCTGAAAGCGGAAACAATCCTCATGTCCATCAACTAGTGAATGGATGTTTTTTAATGTGGTCTATTCATATAATGGAATATTATTCAACAATAAGGTTGATGTGGTAGCTCACGTCTGTAATCCCAGAACTTTGGGAGGCCTGGGTGGGAAGATCACCTGAGGTCAGGAGTTCACAAGACCAGCCTGGCCAACATGGAGAAACCCTGTCTTTACTAAAAATACAAAAATTAGCCAGGTGTGGTGGCACATGCCTGTAACCTCAGCTACTCTAAGTGGACAGGAGAATCACTTGAACCCGGAGGCACAGACTGCAGTGAGCCAAGATCATACCACTGCATGGGCGGCAGAGCAAGACTGTCTCAAAAAATAAAATAAAATAAAATAAAATAAAATAAAATAAAATAAAATAAAATAAAAATGAACAAAGAACTGATACGTGCTATAACATGGATGAGCCTAGAAAACACTATGCTAAGTAGAAGAAGGCTGTCACAAAGCACCACATGTTGTATGACTCCATTTATATGGAGAAGTCAAATCCATGGAGACAGAAAGTTGGTCGGGCGTGGTGGCTCACGTCTGTAATCCCAGCACTTTGGCAGGCCAAGACGGGCTGATCATATGAGGTCAGGTGTTCGAGACCAGCCTGACCAACATGGTGAAACCCCATCTCTAGTAAAATACAAAATTAGCCAGCGTGGTGGCGGGTGCCTGTAATCCCAGCTACTTGAGGCTGAGGCAAGAGAATCGCTTGAACTCGGGAGGCTCAGGTTGCAGTGAGTCAAGATCATGCCACTGCACTCTAGCCTGCATGACAGAGTGAGACTCCATCTTGAAAGAGAGAGAGAGAGAGACAGGAAGGAAGGAAGGAAGGAAGGAAGGAAGGAAGGAAGGAAGGAAGGAAGGAAGGGAGGGAGGGAGGGAGGGAGGGAGGGAGGGAGGGAGGGAGGGAGGGAGGAAGGAAGGAGGGAGGGAAAGAGGAAGGAAGAATCGAAGGGGGGAAGGGGGGAAGGGGGGAAGGGGGGAAAGGGGTGAGGGGAGGGGAGAGGCAGAGGGAGAGGGAAAGGGAGAGGGACAGGGACAGAGAGAGAGAGGTAGAGGAGAAAAGAAAGCTCACTGGTGGCTGCCAGGGGTTGGGAGGAGAGGAGAATGGGGAGTGGCTGCTAACAGGTATGGAGTTTTGTGGGGGGTTTTTTGGAGTAGGAAAATGTGATAAAATTGAATAGTGATGATGGTTGTACAATCTTGTGAAGATGCTAAAAACCACTGAATTACACACTTTAAATGGGCGAATGTCACGATGTGTGAATTATATCACAAATAGAAAGAGACAGGGAGGGAGAGACAAACAACTATGCAGACAAACAGGTCAAAAACAGACAAACCTGATCTCATTCACTCCCTGGATTCCATTATCCCAACCACCATCTTCATTCTTGACCTTCCTTATTACATATGCAAGAAGGTCCTCTTTTCAGTTTGCACTAGTTTTTGTTGCGTTTCCATCATTTGCAAGCAAAGGAATATCAGCTCTCATTTCATCACACACAAATGTTACAGGTTTCAGAAAACATCTAGAAAGCAGTTCACACTCAAGAGACCTGTAGAAATGTCTGTAACTAATTTTTATACACTTTCTCTACAACACCAGAACAAGTTATTCCAGTGCTTTGACTCAACATTATACCAGTATTTACATCATATTTATATTATTTGCATTATGGGAGGCAGAAATGGAGTTACTTGCTGTGGAATCCTCAACACCTAGAACAGGGCCAGACTTACTGCTCCACTGAATGTCTGGTAAATGCATCTACAGAAACCATGCTACCCAGAGATAGAGGCTGGGCTGTTGGAAGGTTTCAGTATGAGGTTACAAAAATGGCATTGGGTGCTCCCCTAGAAGACAGGGACTCAAGCTCCAGCTCTACTACCCATGGCTCAGCACAGTTATTCATTACTTGAGACCTCTCTGCAAAAAATGAGCTGACACCTAGCTTTTCTGACATATAACACAAAAAGATCACATGAGATGGCTAATCAAAATGGTTTAAGCCATGGGGTTGCCTGGCACAGTGGTTCACGACTGTAATCCCAGCATTTTGAGAGGCTAAGGAAGGCAGGTCACTTGAACTCAGGAATTCAAGACCAGCCTGGGCAACAAGGCGAGACCCCCGTTTCTACAAAGAAATTCAAAAATTAGCTGGGCATGGTGGCATGCGCCTATAGTCCAAGCTACTTAGAAGGTTGAGGTAGGAGAGTCGCTTGAACCCAGGAGGCAGAGGTTACAGTGAGCTGAAACTGCGCCACTGCACTCCAGCCTAGGTGACAGAGCGAGAGCCTATCTCAAAAACAAACAAACAAAAAATGCCATAGGTCTTCTACCCAATGAAGCAGTACCTGTATTTGGGGTCTTGCTACTGGCACCTTACTGGGTCACATCCAGATGGCTTTTAGCCCTCATATTGCTTTAATTTAACTTTCCTCTCAAGGCCTTGCTACAGAACCAAATAATGCACGGACCTCATTTAACCAACCACATGCACCAACCTTCTCTCCAAACCAACAAAACTACCAGCCCAGCTACTTACCCAATGTTTTCCCGAAACGTTGAAAAAGAACTTACAATTACAAACTATCCCCAATAGAAAAGTGATAAGGAGGCTGAAGAGGATGAGAAACATCTAAATGACATAAATGCCTCTTTGGTCCTTTGACACTAAGATTTTTGTCTACAGAAAATTATTTCTCTCCTGCTGGGCACAGTGGCTCACGCCTGTAATCCCAGCACTTTCGGAAGCTGAGGCAGGCAGATCACCTGAGGTCAGGAGTTTGAGACCAGCCTGGCCAACATGGCAAGATCCCGTCTCTACTAAGAATACAAAAATTAGCCAGGTGTGGTGGTGCATGTCTGTAGTCCCAGCTCAGGAGGCTGAGGTGGGAGAATCGCTTGAACTCGGAGGCAGAGGTTGCAGTGAGCTGAGATCGTGCCACTGCACTCCAGCCTGGGTGAGGGAGTGAGATTCTGTCTCAAAAAAAAAAAAAAAAAAGAAAAAGAAAATTATTTCCCTCCTACAGCAAAATTCATTTTCATTGCGCTCCATATTACACCTCCTATTGGGTTCAACAGAGACATCGGAACAGACTACAGTGCTAAAAAAAAAAAAAAAAGTGGGGGCAGCCATTCTGATGGCTCCATGACTAGCCCTAGTTATATCCCTCCATCACTGATATGTGCTGAAATTGGAGGGGACTCTTCCCCAAGGACACAGCCTCTCCAGCAGTGGGTGGGCACCAGGCAGCGAGGTGTGAGGGTACCCAGAGCGTATGACAAGCCAGCCAGGCAGTGGACTACAGTGGGCTTAGTGGTGGTGTTATCGTCATTTAGTTGTTAAGTAAACTTTTCATTTTAGAATACTTGTAGATTTTACAGAGAAGTTGCAAATATAATACAGGGAGTCCCTGTACACCTCTCACTCTGGCTCCTGTTGTTAATATCTTACATAATGTGGCATGTTTATCACACTAAGGAACCAACGCCGGCACCTTAGTATGAACTCAACGCCACACTTCATTCAAATTTCTCCAGTTTCCGCCCAATGTCCTTTTTCCGTCCCAGGACCCCTTCTGGGACACTGGATGTCATCATCATGCTCCTTCTTTGATGGCCTTGACAGGTTTGAGGAATGCCGGTCAGGTATTCTCTGAAACATCCCTCCTCTGTGGGCTGTTTGAAGTTTTTGTTCCTGGCTAGACCGAAGAATAGTGGTTTTTGATAATGGCTCTATCCAGGGGGGGCCAAACCGCCTGGACAGGAACCCTGGCTTTACTACATCTTAGCCATGTGGCGTTGGACAAATGAACCTCCATGGACCTTAGTTTCCTCATTGAAAAAAGAGGAAAAGCAAATACAACCTACTTCCCAGGAACGGTGGGGATTAAATAGGCTGACTCTGAGAAAGGAGGTGAGTAGATAATCAGAAATGCTTCATGGAAAGCAGAGGTGGCCACTGACACATTTAACAACACAGATACTGTGCCAGAGACCCAAAGATTAATAAGGGACACGCCTCATTCCCAGATGCCTGCAGTCCAATGGGGATGAAGTGCAAACAGATCATTGAAACTTGATACCAGGAGGACTAATGTGGGGATACACAGAGGACTGGAGCCTGCGGTGTTGGAGAGGAAGCCAGACTGCTGAGGGATGAATAGGAGAAGCCCCCATGGGGTAGAGGGAGGAAGCCCCATGTTGAAAGATCCAATTTTCTGCAAATTAGCCAAGTGCCAGTGTAGACTAACACACACTGTAAATTGGCTTATGCAGCGTTACTTAATCACCCTCCATAAACTATTAACAGCCCTACACAATGAAACAATGAAGGCATTCACCTTTGTCCAGCACAAGAAAAAACAGTCTCAGACTCTAACCCGCCAAGCTCTACAAACCACTAAGGACTACAATCGCCTCCACCCTTACCAGTAAAATGTGGGCAAAAATTACTGTTTTACAACGCAATGTACTTTTTTCAAATTATGTTTTAAAAGAACCACACAGTAGACAAGTCATTTTGAAGGATCCATTTTTAATTCTTTCTCAGTTTGAAAGGCCCCTCAGTCACTCAAAATTTGGAAATTCCCAAGATCTCCCTCAGGGGAATCAAGTGGTGGGACAAAGCAGTGAGAGGGGGACTGCAGTGAAGACCTTGCTGGGGTGAATGTAGAATGGGCCGAGCCAGGAGGCTGAGGTCTGAGGTCTGTCCATCAGAGACAGCCATGTCCCGGTGCGGCAGCCCACACAAGGCTCTGAGGCCTGAGGCCAAGGAAAGAAAGTTTCTCCTAGTTCCTATTGGCTCCTCATCAGCTTCACCACTACCCCTGGATGACAGGTCCCATCTAGACCAGAACAAAGACCCTCTGTTTCCCCTATCTCATTCCCAGGAAGCCTCTCACCTCCTGAGGACCAATGGTAAGAATGCTCAACAGGCTCAACCCAGCAAGAGCTCCTTCCCCAGCAGGACACTGGGACACCCAAAGGAATTTCCTAGAGGTGGATTCCAGCATCCCCATCTATCCATCTCCCTCCCGCCCCATCAATCCTTCCCAAACATTCTGGCCATGATATAAGTTGCCCTCCCGCCCCGATACACACACACACACACACACACACACACACACACACACACACACATACTACGCCACATGGTAAAAAGTCAAACTCCTGGCTAGAAGCAAGGACATGCATGCAATAAACTTGCAAAACCCCCAGTGGTAAAGCCTTAACGCAAGGGGGGCCCTGCCACACAACAGGGCGGGGGCAGGGAGGAGCAGGGCAGGAGCTCCCCTGAGAAGTCAGCACGCGGCTCCTCAATCGGACTGCAGTTGACAGCCCCAGCTCCTGGCCTCTCCACCTCAACACTCCTGGCCTCGCTTCTTCTCTCTGAAAAATGGAGTCCTTCTCTCCGAAAAATGGAGTCCTTCTCTCCTTCTTAAGCCTCATGGAAGGAAGGAAACTACAAGCAGAGTAATCTCAAGACTCAGAAGCCATAATCAGCAGTAGCCAGGCAAACTCCCAATAAACTTTCAGGTGTTTAGGTGATATGGCTCAAGCCTGTAATCCCAGCACTTTGGGAGGCAGGGGCAGGAGGATCACTTGAGCCCAGGAATTGAAGACCAGCCTGGGCAATATTGTGAGACCTTATCTCTATATTTAAAGAAATGGTCTTGGCCAGGCACAGTGGCTCATGCCTGTAATCCCAGCACTTTGGGAAGCCAAGGTGGGTCGATCAACAGAGGTCAAGAATTGGAGACCACCCTGGCCAACACGGTGAAACCCTGTCTCTACTAAAAATACAAAAATTAACTGGGCATGGTGGCACATGCCTGTAATCACACCTACACAGGAGGCCGAGGCATGAGAACTGCTTGAACTCAACAGGCAGAGGGTGCAGTGAGCCGAGATCGCGCCACTGCACCCCAGCCTGGGCAACAACACTCCATCTCAAAAAAAAAAAAAAAAGAAAAGAAAAGAAAGAAAGAAATGGTCTAGAAAGGAGGCTCTCACACCTGTCTTTACAGCATAATCAGACAGTGCCCAGGGACCAATCCAGCTGTGCAGAAGTGGAATGGCAGGGGCTGGATCTTAGCAGCCCGCCCCCACGATTCTGGGGTGCAGTGGGGTGGTGGGGCACTCCTGGACTGAGCCAGTGCTCCAAAGGGTGAGGTCAGGGCCTTCCGGGTGGTTACCAAAAACACAAGGGTGCCTTCCCCACCCCTTGTCTGTAGATTCACCAATTCGGTGATTCTCAAACCTGGTCTGCCACCAAAAAAATCTGCATTAGCTCCAAACAAAGGAAGGAAGGGAAGAGAAGGGACAGAGAAAAGGGAAAAGCAAGGAGAGAGGGAGGAAGGGAAGGCAGAAGGAAGAAGGCAGGTAGGAAGGAAGGAAAGAAGGAAATCATATACATTTTCTGTCAAAGAAACAACGCATTGCCCCTGAGTAATCTACTACAAAATGCTGGTACATACACCTCTGTGGCTACGATTTATTCCAATAATTAATGCTCACTGCAATGCAAGTATTTGTTTTGAAACTGTTTAACTGAAAGACCAGTCATTTTAAAAGATACCATTTAAAAATTATTTTAGAAGTTCCCACAAAAGTATACATAACAAAATTGGCTTGCTACATAAATATCGCCTGAAATTTACCCTTCGTAAGAAAAAAAAAAAATGTCCTTTATCAGTACGATTCAGAAACTCTGCAACATCACCATAGATACCCCAATAAAACACCACAGCATCCTAGTCCAAGACATCCAAGACGTATGCAAAGACGTATGCCCTGTTAGTATTTGAAGCAAGCATCCCTAGATGAACCCATGTAAAAATCTGTGTTGAAGCGCATGCCTCGGATTGTCAAAGGGCAATAAATCTTCCTTGCAGACTTCTACAGAATGCAGATGTCCTGCTCTCTCTCACCAACACCAGCAAACTGGAAGGCCTCGAGTCCCACAAGCTAAACTCTTTGTTCTCTGTGCAAATGCCACAGAGGTTTGTCAACAGATCTTGAAAATCTAGTGTAACATCCACTCATCGCCATGGCCCCCATTGACAGGCTACCCTGACAGCTCTCCCTGCGGGTATGCTGCCACGGGCTACAAGATCTAGTGTGGTTGTAGAGGGGTAGAGCCTAAAGGGTTGAAACCCCTCCAAGAGGGCTGTTTACAATGCAAGAGTATCATAGAAAAACCAGCAACAGCAAACACTGCCTAAGTGGCTAGCAGAATTCAGAACCATTCTCGCCAACCAACTGCTTTTGAGCATTTCAAGAGTGTGACTCCAACTGTGCGGACCCTAATCATCTCAAGAACTCCTTGAACTCTTTTGTTCTAAGAGAGAGCTGGTCTGCAAGCCTGCGTGCCCTCTTGCTGTCATCAACCCCAGGCTGGAAGATAAGCACTGCTGGCAGGTAGGAGGGTTACAGCAGCTGGACCAAGTCATGGACAGTTCTCCTGGGGGAACGGCAGCCGGAATGACCACAGGCAGCTCACAGGGCCCCAGGGATAAAGCTTCCGGGAGCTCCCAGGTCAGAGCTGCCTGGCAGAAATAAGGCAAGCCACATATGTAATCTTAAATTTTCTAATAATCACATTAAAAAAAAAAAAACTACAAAGAAACAGGTAAGATTACTTTTAATATTCTGTTTTTTAACCCAGAGATCCAAAGTATTACCGCTTCAAAATGTCATCATAAAAAAACACATCAATGAGCTAACTTGCATTCTTTTTTCCATACCCATTCTCAAATTTCTTTTCTTTTCTTTTTTTGAGACAGAGTTTCACTCTTATTGCCCAGGCTGGAGTGCAGTGGCGTGATCTCAGTTCACTGCAACCTCCGCCTCCAGGGTTCAAGCAATTCTCCTGCCTCAGCCTCCCAAATAGCTGGGATTACAGGGGCCTGCCACACCCGGTTAATTTTGTATCTTTAGTAGAAACAGGGTTTCACCACGTTGGCCAGGCTGGTCTCGAACTCCTGACCTCAGGTGATCCACCCACCCCGGCCTCCCAAAGTGCTGGGATTACAGGTGTGAGCCACCGCGCCCGGCCGCACTGTCAAATTCTGATGTATGTTGTATGCTCCCTGCACATCTCAACTTGGAACAGCCATACTGCAAGTACCCAAATATCACAAAGCGAAAGTGGCTAAAGCACTGGACAGCCCAGTTCTAGATGCTAAAATCTAGAGATGTAATTCAGTAGGCAAAAGTACACGGTGGCTCATGTCTGTAATCCCAGCACTTTGGGAGGCTGAGGTGGGCAGATCACCTGAGGTCAGGAGTTTGAGACCAGCCTGGCCAACATGGTAAAACCCCGTCTCTACTAAAAATACAAAAATTAAGCTGGGTGTAGTGGCGGATGCCTGTAATCCCAGCTACTTGGGAAGCTGAGGCAGGAGAATCACTTGAGCCCAGGAGGCATAGGTTGCAGTGAGCCGAGATCATGCCACTGCACTCCAGCCTGGGCAACAGAACCAGACTCCGTCTCAAAAAAAAAAAAAAAAAAAAAAAAAAAAGTGCTAGTGTGTAAGCAAAGATAACAGACACAAATGCAATGTCCTCATTATGTTTGCTTTTCCTCATTTTAGGAAACAATGTACAAAATTCCCCAGTGACAACCATCCTGCCTTACCCTAATCTACTTTACTTCAACATCCACCTGAGGAGACAAGCAGAAAAATATTTTTCTCTACTTCTGAAATAATAAAAAAATGTGGCCAGGCACGGTAACTCACGCCTGTAATCCCAGCACTTTGAGAGGCCAGATCACCTGAGGTCAGGAGTTCAAGACCAGCTTGCCCAACGTGGTGAAACTCCATCTCTACTAAACATACGAAAAATTAGCAGGGCGTTGTGGCAGGCGCCTGTAATCCCAACTACTCAGGAGGCTGAGGCAGGAGAATCGTTTGAACCTGGGAGGCAGAGCTTGAGCCGAGATCGCACCACTGCACTCCAGCTTAGGCAACAAGAGCAAAACTCAGTTTCAAAAAAAAAAAAAAAAAAAACCATGATAAATTAAGAATGTAAACTGTACAGGTCCAGTGTATAAAATAATTTAAGCCAGGTGCAGTGGCTCTCGCTGCACTTTGGGAGGTCGAGGAAGGTGGATCACCTGATGTCAAGAGTTCAGGGCCAGCCTGGCCAACATGGTGAAATCCCGTCTCTACTAAAAATACAAAATTAGCCAAGAGAGGTAGGTGGTGGGTGCCTGTAATCCCAGCTACTTGGGCAGGAGAACTGCTTGAACCCAGGAGGTGGAGGCTGCAGTGAGCAGAGATCATGGCACTGTACTCCAGCCTGGGCGACAGAGGAAGACGCTGTCTCAAAAAAAAAAAAAAAAAAAAAAAAAAAAAGATTTAAACAGCTCTGTGAAACTTAGTATTAAAATTGCCCCATGATATCTTTTATCAAGAGAAGGAGGAAAAGCACATCTGTTTCCTAAAGTACAAAACTCCCAGCAATTTCGACAGCAACGTTTTCTAAATTCTTAACTCTGAATTGCACAGGTCGGTTCTTTATTTAAGTTATTGGTCGTTAAGAGTTAAGACAAAACTAGACAATTAATTGTATATCAAATAGCAGAAAAATATATGCTTTCACCTAAAAACTGCCCTCTCTGCCTCCCAACCATGCTCAGATAATTTCAACATGATCATGGAAAGAGAGGAGTTTTGCAGATGTAGAAACAGTGGTCTGAGGCAAATGTGTTTTTAATTAGAGTTTGCGGGAGCTAGAGGTTAGACACTGTAGTATGCCTGAACAGAGAAAAAACGACCCTGGAGCCTAAATATGATGGGTCTGAAGGCTGACTGCAGAAAAACGTGTAAATTCCCACCACCACCCAGCAGGGAGGTGAGCAGCTTTCAAGAGGCAAATTAGCTTTTCAAAAGACAGGGGACTGATCCATCCGGTGACAATTGGATAGAGCAGCCAGGCCATCTGTTCTCACCAACCTCCCAGGTCCAACTCCCCTCCCTAGTACCCCACACCCACCCCATCCCTCTTCAATCTATGCCAACTAGCAGCCAGCATGATCCTCCCAAAATTCACACCACCTCCCTTTCTTAAAATCTTTTTTTTTTTTTTCCCGAAGACAGAGTCTTGCTCTGTCGCCCAGGCTGGAGTGCAACGGTACCATCTTGGCTCACTGCAACCTTCTCCTCCTGGGTTCAAACAATTCTCCTGCCTCAGCCTCCCGAGTAGCTGGGATTACAGGCACCTACCATCATGCATGGCTAATTTTTATATTTCTAGTAGAGACGAGGTTTCACCATGATGGCCAGGCTGGTCTCAAACTCCTGACCTGAGGTGATCCACCTACCTCAGCCTCCCAAAGTGTTGGCGTGAGCCACCATGCCTGGCCCCTTGCTTAAAATCTTTTTTATTCTAACAAAATCCCTCCAGAGCAGCCTGTAGACTGAGCATGATCTGGCTCCTGCCTGCCCTGCCAGCCTTGTCTCAGCCCCCGTCTCCTAAGACTTTTCTCAGCTCTCACCCAGGCTGAGCTCATTCTCACTCCGGCCTGCTGCTTTGCCAACAACACCAATGCATCCTCCGGCTTCAGCATTCACCTACATTACCTCCTCTCAGAGGCCCTCGCTGGCCTGCTGGATGCCCCACCTTGTCAGTCAGCTTGCCTGCATGCACCTTTGCCCCCAGGTGCCAGCCCTCCCTGCCAGCCCACCTGTGCTGGTTCAACTCTCCATCCCAGCACACAATGTGGTGCCCAGCAAAGGCAGGAAGGAGGATTTCCAACAACCCAAGAACCTGGTGAACTTCAGTATAAACTCCACCCATCTGGAAACGTTGCCAGAAGAGTGTATTTGTCTCTTACCAGCCCTACCCTATAAACAATGACCTTGATCCTTCATGTCCAACTCACTTCCCCAGGCTTACCTCTACGGCATTTAAATAGGTGAGAAAACTCCTATTACAGATTCTATAGTTTCCATGTATAGAAAACAATAATAAAAGTGATAACCACACCCTAAAAATACATCATAATCCTGAACTATCTACAGACACCCACCATCTTTTAGACTTCCCTGCCATGAGTACAGGCACCTGATTCACTCACAGCCTTGTCCTCTGTGCTACCCCCAGTGCAGAGTGGACTGTCTTTTTCTAGACGCAGAGAGGGCAATAGGAATTCCCATTCACACCCCTAACTGCTTGGTTCCCTAGCACATTCTACAGCCAGATCATCGTGAAGCCGTATTTTCCACCCAGGAACGAGTTCATTTAAAATGACTGATTTTGAGAAGCTGTTTGTTTTTTCAGCCCAGGCTAAGGTACATAAAAGTATTTTCCAGAAGTCTAACATAGCGTTCTGCTTCTTTCATGCACCCCAAGTTATGTTCTTACCTTTTATTTACTTATTTATTTATTTATTTATTTTTAGACGGACTTTCGTTCTTGCTGCCCAGGGTGGAGTGCAGAGGCGCAATCTTGGCTCACTGCAAGCTCCACCTCCCGGGTTCAAGTGATTCTCCTACCTCAGCCTCCCAAGTAGTTGGGATTACAGGCACCCACCACCGCACTCGGCTAATTTTTGTATTTTTAGTGGAGATGGGGTTTCAGTCAGGCTTGTCTTGAACACCTGACCTCAGGTGATCCACCCGCCTCGGCCTCCCAAAGTGCTGGGATTACAGGCATGAGCCACCATGCCCAGGGCCATCTTTTAAGTAAATTCATTTCACCTGGAGAACAACCGCCACCAAAAATTTCAAATGCATTTATTCATGCTACAAATATTTATTTAGCCCTCGTGGCTCACAAGGCACAGTGCCAGGGCCCAGAAGGACATGGAATTCAATGGCAAAGACATGGGCTTCTGAATCCAGACCAGGCTCTGATCTCCCAATGCCTCATAACCTTGGAGAATAATCCTAACAGCTAACACATTGACCATGTGCAGACCTCTGTCCTAAACGCCTCACACGCACTAACTCGCTTAATTCTTATAACACCCTGTAAGCGAGTAACTAATAATGCTCCCTACCAGGCGCCGTGGCTCACGCCTGTAATCCCAGCACTTTGGGAGGCCGAGGCGGGTGGATCATGACGTCAGGAGTTGAAGACCAGCCTAACCAACATGGTGAAGCCCTGGCTCTACTAAAAATACAAAAATTAGCTGGGCTTGGTGGCGCATGCCTGTCATCCCAGCAACTCAGGAGGCTGACACAGAAGAATCACTTGAACCTGGGAGGTAGAGGTTGCAGTGAGATGAGATCCCGCCACTGCACTCCAGCCTGGCGACAGAGCAAGAACCCATCTCGAAAGTAAATTAATTAATTAATTAATTAATTAAAAAATAATGCTCCCATCTTACAGACGTGGGAACTGAGGCACAGAGCAGATGAAGAACTTGCCCACAGTCCCAGAGCTAACAGGTGGTAAACAGGTTCCATTTTTCTCCTCTTTTTGAAATAGCTTTACTGATTGGCCAGTTTGCTATTAATATTTTACAAATGCAGATAATAAGCATCAGTCCACAAAGCAGCTAAGAGGTTAAATAAGGGAACAAATATTAGTCCAGCCTGGCACCTGGCATGGAGAACTGCTCAACAGCCTGAAAAAGGAATAGAAGTCAACCTATTCTCAAACAGTTTAATCAGAGAAAAAATGTGTAAATAACAGAAAATGGTCATGACAAGGTGCAGAGAGGAATGACATAAGAAGTGCACATAAAATACAAAGGGGGCCGGGCGCGGTGGCTCAAGCCTGTAATCCCAGCACTTTGGGAGGCCGAGACGGGCGGATCACGAGGTCAGGAGATCGAGACCATCCTGGCTAACACGGTGAAACCCCGTCTCTACTAAAAAATACAAAAAACTAGCCGGGCGAGGTGGCGGGCGCCTGTAGTCCCAGCTACTCCAGAGGCTGAGCCAGGAGAATGGCGTGAACCCGGAGGCGGAGCTTGCAGTGAGCTGAGATCTGGCCACTGCACTCCAGCTTGGGTGACAGAGCGAGACTCCGTCTCAGAAAAAAAAAAAAAATACAAAGGGGGATTACGTGCTTAGATGGGAGTGAGGACCTGCG
Source organism: Rhinopithecus roxellana (assembly GCF_007565055.1). NCBI lineage: Eukaryota > Metazoa > Chordata > Mammalia > Primates > Cercopithecidae > Rhinopithecus > Rhinopithecus roxellana. The sequence continues at coordinate 98,938,718 of NC_044551.1, forward strand.
TTCCATGAGCTGAAGTATTTGAAAATGACAGGCTAGGTTGGGGGGTATTGTGACATATAGATTTGGTCAGTGTCCTTGTCCTCTTTCTGACATCCAACTCTAAGATCCTTTGCAATCTTCAAAGAGAAAACTGTCTTTTGTATGCTAATGAATTGACTGGTGGCTAGCAGCCCCTAGGTGGTTTCAGGATATGGGCTGGTCACAGGAAAGACCAAGGCAGGGAAAGGAGAGGGGCTGAAGGTTAACCAGTAACCAGAGAAAGAGTCAGTCACGGCCGCGTCATAAAGCTTCCACAAAAACTCAGAAGGACAGAGCTTCCGGACAGCTGGACACGTGGGGGTTTCTGGAGGGCGGCACACCTAGGGAGAGCACGGAAGCTCCCAGACCCTTCACACACGCCTAGCCCTATGCGCCTCTTCATCTGCTGTTATGGGTAACCTTAGTGATATCCTTTACCACTAGCCAGTAAACATAGGCCAGTGTTACCTTGAGTTCTGTGAGCTGCTCCAGCAAATTAACTGAATCCCAGGAGAAGATCAAGGGAATCCTGATGTATAAGCTGTTGATCAGAAGCACAGGTAGAGCAAGCTGCGGCTTGTGACTGTCATCAAAAATGGGGAGCAGACTTACGGGACTGAGCCCTCAACCTGTGGGGTCTGACCTGTGGGGCAGACAGTGTCAGAACCGAACTGAATAAAGGGCCATCCAGCTGGTGTCTGCTGCAGAACTGATTGCTTGCCTGGTGTCTGGGGAACCCCTTACCCCACAACATCTGGTGTCAGAAGTGTGTTGTGAGGCCGGGCGCGGTGTCTCAAGCCTGTAATCCCAGCACTTTGGGAGGCCGAGACAGGCGGATCACGAGGTCAGGAGATCGGACCATCCTGGCTAACACAGTGAAACCCTGTCTCTACTAAAAATTCAAAAAATTAGCCAGGTGTGGTGGCGGGCGCCTGTACTCCCAGCTACTCGGGAGGCTGAGGCAGGAGAATGGTGTGAACCTGGGAGGTGGAGCTTGCAGTGAGCAGAGATCACGTCACTGCACTCCAGCCTGGGGGACAGAGTGAGACTCCAACTCAAAAAAAAAGAAAAAAAAAAGTCTGTTGTGAAAGTTCAGTAGAAGAAACTTAGTTTACTTATTCCTCTATATCCTCAGAGCTCAGAGTGCTGAGTTTAATACTGGGACTAAATCACCCAAAGCACAAACTACATCAGAATAATCCACTGCCTCTACTCAGTGAGTCTTGCATATGTAACACACCGAACATCAGAGAGCAAATCTTGCTTGACGTGGAGGGCACTCCACATCCCTTGTTCTAGAGATGGTATGGCTACCCAACACACACGTGGCTTCCCAAGCTTCTGAAGGAAAGCACCTCCAAGAATGGACTCGGTGTTCCACAAAGAACTCCACCTCCTATCCTTGTCTGGGCTCATTCTGCAAAGCTTTCTGTTATTAATATCTTCTGAGGATAACAATCTCCCTCACTGCCTTTGAAGCCCTTACTGTGTCTGAGCGTGCCCTTGAACCCAGAGTCAACTGCTCTCAACAGAAGAGAGGGCAGGGGGACAGCTGGAGGGAAGGAGTAACAAAACAATATTCTCCCAACCCTAAGGCTAGTAGGTCTCCCTGCAATCAGAGCCGCCTCCCTGACACTCACCCTCCCCTCCTGCAGGAACAGCCACCAGCCAGCAGGCCAGCCAGGGCAACGAGTCCATCTCAGACCTCCACTGACCGATGAGCGCTGCAAAACTATAAAGTTCCATTCCAGAGTCTGCCAAAGAAAAAGATGGGGATCTTGGATGCAACTCACTTCCAAATACATGTTGTGGCCCTCAAGGACCCAGTGACACCAAGCGATCTTCTTTTGTTTGCTTTAACAAATAAATTCCCTGCCACCAATAAAACTAAGAAATTTAACTCCTGATTGCAAAGATCAGGAGTGGCTGGGTAGTGTCTTCACACGTGAACAATGTGTGTGTCAAGGGTGAGAACTCAAGGAGTTAGAGCAGCTTGTTAACAAGGTGACATCTGAGTAGGGAAAACAATCCAGTAATTGCTAAGTCCAATTTCCTGTTCCCTATCTTCCATGGCGAAAAAGAAGAAAAAGAGAAAGAAAAGCACTCATAGATTAGAATGGATACATCCTCAACTGCAACACCTGTCAAATGCAACAGAGATTTCTTACACTTGCTGTTTTCACAAGAAAGTGACGACAGTGTCACACATACCCCATATCCCTTAACAGGCCCTGAAGGCAACTCCTGCCTGGCAGGATGGCTGCTATCCCGGTCCCCATACCACCAGTAGACTTTAGGGTGCCCCGGTAGGTGCCAGGGGTAGGGTCCAGAATGGACCTCCCCATTCCTCAACATTACACCCTGGAATGAGAAGCCAATGGGTCGCTCCTGGGATGAAGGGAATTTGAGTCCTTCAGCTCGAGGGTCTAAAGCACTTTTCTCAGCAGCAACACCACTGACACCTGGGGCTGCATAACCGTGTCCTGAGCATGGTAGGAAGTTTAGCATCATTCCTGGCTTCTACTCACTAGATAACCCTGCCCCTAGCTGTCACAAGCAAAAATATCTGTAAATATTGCCAAATGTCCCCTGGAGGCAAAATCGCCCTGTTGAGAAACCACTGCTCTAGAGAGAAGAGGGCTACTGCTTCTTCAGGCCCAGCAACATCCCACCTGGAAACAACCTTAAATCATTAACTACCAAGGGCTGGATGTCAGAGGCCAGCATGGCCAAAACCACTTTAGCATCATCAGCTCTCCAAACTTCCTCCTCCTCTATGCCTACCTCAAAGGTCACTGCAATCACTAGGCTGGCCAAAAAGGACAGTCTCAACACTGACATCCCCAACATCCAAAAAGTGCCAGAAGTTACCCTTCTGAAGTAACGTCTTCTGACCCATTCCCTTGCCTCTCAAGCCCCTTGGCTAATGAGGAGAAGAAAGAAAAGCATCTGGCCGGCACGGTGCCTCACGCCTGTAATCCGAGCACTCTGGGAGGACGAGGCGGGTGCATCACCTGAGGTCAGGAGATCGAGACCATCCTGGCTAACAGGATGAAATCTCGTCTCTACTAAAAATACAAAACATTAGCCAGGCGTGGTGGCGGGCACCTGTAGTCCCAGCTACTCAGGAGGCTGAGGCAGGAGAATCGCTTGAACCCGGAAGGTGGAAGTTGCAGTGAGCCAAGAACACGCCACTGCACTCCAGTGTGGGCAACAGAATGAGACTCCATCTCAAAAAAAAAAAGAAAGAAAGAAAAGCATCTATATGCAAGAACCCACAAGAACAACGCCATTTCTGGTAGCCACTTGAAACATTCTATATCCTGTTTCTGCTCTTTACTTGCCTCTTTGTTAACTTTTATTTATTAAATGTTGGAGCCAGGATTCAAAACAGAAGTAATTCCAGGGCACATGCTCTTGTAATTATACTACACTGCCTCTCAAATGGGAGGCAGAAAAGGAGCCAACAAAGGAAACCAGAAATAATGGCTTCAGCACAACAGACTCAGAAGACCCAAGAAGAAGCATCCAACGCTATGGGAAAGACTAAAAGTCCCCACTGATCACCAAGTCTGTTGATCAACAGGTCACTGGAGACTGCCTTTTCCTTTAGAGTGATTTATTGAAAAAAGAAAAAAAAGATTACACAAAAGGCCAATTTCATCCATCCTGAAATGAGCCCAAGCACTACAATATCCGAAAGGATTATGCAGACAGTATTAAAAAATGTTTTTCATTACAGTATTTACATTAGGAGACATATGCTTCCTCTTTAAGAAACAACTCACAGAATACACAACTCACTGTGGGAAAAGGGCAAGCAAAGTATATTTATGGTTTGGTTTTTAGATGTAACTATCATAGAAAACATGGGAAATTTATGCTTTGGCATTTCCAGAGAGTAGCTGCTGAGAAGGAAATGAGGGTGGGTAAAGGATACATTCACATGGTTTCCTTTTTCTGAGCTTTCAACTGTACTTGAAAATGTAATACAAAAATTTATCTTTACCTTTTAATAAAAAAGCAAAACATCTGATGATCACTTACAACTAAGGCAACCAGGCATGGTGGCTCACACCTGTAATTCCAACACTTTGGGAGGCCAAGGCAGGTGGATCACTTGAGGTCAGGAGTTTGGGACCAGCCTGGCCAACATGGCAAAACCCTGTCTCTATTAAAAAATACAAACATTAGCTGGGTGTGGTGGCATATGCCTATAATTCCAGCTACTCGGGAGGCTGAGGCACGAGAATCCCTTGAACCCAGAGACAAAGGCTGCAGTGAGCCAAGACCGTGCCGCCGAACTCCATCCAGCCTGGGTGACAGAGTGAGACTCTGGCTCAAAATAAAATACGCAGGGCACGGTGACTCACACCTGTAATCCCAGCTACTTGGGAGGCCGCGGCAGGAGAATCACTTGAACCCGGGAGGTGAAGGTTACAGTGGACTGGGATCGTGCCACTGCACTCCAGCCTGGGTGACAAAGCGAGACTCCGTCTCGAAAAAATAAAATAAAATAAAATAAATTTGTTAGGTAAACCAATTAAAAACAGAGGTACAAAGTGGGGCCTTTGGGAAATGTGCCATGACACTAATAAAAACAGATCCAATCCAATGTCTTTAAATATGGGCTTTCTTGCCAATAGAAATCAACATAAATATTGAAACATACACATTATATACAGATATAGTTCTGATAAATAAGTATATAACCATATTTGTTACAATGTGTTTTACACACATTTACTTATATAAAACAGAGACAACACTGGAGTATCGGAATGAAGTACTGATGCATCCTACAACACGGGTGAATCTTGAAGACATTATGTCCAGTGAAAGAAGCCAAATGCAAAAGGTCACCTATTGCGTGACTCCATTTCCATGAAATATTCAGAACAGATAATTCCATAGAGACAGAAAGCAAATTGGAGGTTGTCAGGGGGTGGGAAGAGGGGAGAATAAGGAGTGACTGCTGAACAGGTGCTACGGCTTGGACATTGTATTAGTCCATTTTCATACTGCTAAGAAGAAATAACCCAAGACAGGGTAATTCATAAAGAAAAAGAGGTTTAAGAGGTTTAACAGACTCACAGTTCCACACGAGTGGAGAGGCCTCCAATCATGGCAAAAGGTGAAGGAGGTGCAAAGGCATGTCTTACACGGTGGCAGGCAAGAGGCCATGTGCAAGGAAACTGCCCTTTATAAAACCATCAGATCGGCCAGGTGAGGTGGCTCATGCCTGTAATCCCAGCACTTTGGGAGGCCGAGGTGGGCAAATCATGAGGTCAGGAGGTTGAGACCAGGCTGACCAACACGGTGAAACCTTGTCTCTACTAAAAATACAAAAAATTAGCCAGCTGTGGTGGTACACCGAGCCTGTAATCCCAGATACTCAGGAGGCTGAGGCAGAAGAATTGCTTGAACCTGGGAGACAGAGGTTGCTGAGATCACACCACTGCACTCCAGCCCAGGCGACAGAGCGAGACTCCATCTCAAAAAAAAAAAAAAAAAAAAAACCCCACCAGATCTTGTGAGACTTAGTCACTACCACTATCGCGAGAACAGCACAGGAAAAACCCACCCCCCCACGATCAATTACCTCCCACTGGGTCCCTCCAGTGACACATGGGAATTACAGGAGCTACAATTCAAGATGAGATTTGGGTTGGCACACAGCCAAACCACATCAGACATGGTTTCTTTGGCCCTACCAAGTCGCATGTTGACATCTGACCCCCAGTGATGGAGGTGGGCCTGGCGGGAAGTGTTCATGACCGTGGGGGCAGATCCCTCATGAATAGCTTGCAGGAACTCATTCTTGCAGGAATGAGTGAATTCTCACTCTTAGTTCCTATGAGAACTGGTTGTTGAAAAGAGCCTGGCACTCTCCCCTCTCTACTGCTTCCTCTCCCACCATGTGATCTGCACAAAGAGGCTCCCCTTTGCCTTTTGCTCTGAATGGAAGCTTCCTGAGGCCTCACCAGAAGCAAATGCCATGCTGGTGCCATGCTTCTTGTAAAGCTGCAGAACCACGAGCCAAACAGATCTCTTTTTCTTATAAATTATTCAGCCTCAGCTATTTCTTTATAGCAACACAAATGGACTAAGACAATGGGTATTCGTTTTATTTACGGTATTGAAATTGTTTTGAAATTAGACAGGTGACAGTTTCACAACAATGTAGATGCACTGACTGCTACTGAATTGTACATTTAGAAATGGTTAATTTCGTTAAATGAATCTCACCTTAAAAAATAAAATTTTTAAAAATCAGAGCTGAAAAGCCTGAAACAATTCAGTTCGTTTTTGTTTTTTTTTCCCTTTCTTCCCTGTTTACATCCAGGAAATTTCAGTTGAGTCCAGAAAGACTGAGTTGCCCAAGTCTGCATAGCTGACAAATGACCAGGTCACAGATCCAACCAGGTCTGCTGCCCTTTATTCTACAGCGTGACATCTATAAAATGGGAATCATAATTTGTTCTTCATAGAGTTGGAAGGACCACGTGAAAATGATGTAAAAATACCTATAACAATGTCCTACACTAAAGGGGCTCTCAAATATTTTATTATAATTAGTAAGAACTAGTAATAGAAACTAATACTACCTAATGCTTTTTCAGTGCTCACTAGGCGTCCGTCACTCCTCCAAGCATTTTTAATGTATTCACTATTTCATTCCCTAGCGACCCTGTGGGATGGGTACAGTTAACATTAAACCCATATTACAAAAGGGAGCCTGAGGCACAGCATGGGGGGTGTGGCTTCCCCAAGGTCATATCCCCAGCAAGCATCAGAGCAGTGTTCAAACCAAGATACTGTGTTTCTAGAACCTTCCCATTTATGCTACACTCTGTAGGGACTCAGTCATTAAACAAATGCCAGGTTTTATGAACAAGTATCTTAGTATGACATCCAGTTCTCCAAACCTCACATCTCTTCAAAAAAAATAAAAAAAAGAAGACATTAAGTAAACATTGAAAATAGAAAAATAAAACCTTTTCTCCCCTTCAAGAGACAAGATTATCCAATTTCTACCCCTGCGTGATCCATAAAGAATGGGCCAGCCCAAGAGGAACACTTGAGGACAGGAGTGTGAGACCAGCCTGGGAAACTCAGCAAGACTCAATCTCTGAAACAAAAGGTAACTTAATTTAAAAAGATTTAACAGGGATCTATGAGGATCCATTCAGAAAATACATAAATCTAATCTAGATACTACCCTCCCAAAACCACTTCACAATAAATATTTTTTGGAAGCAAGCTAAAACTAACATAAACCAACCCAAAGGAAAACACAAGCCATTCCATTCCCTTCCTTTGCTCCAAAGTTACACAGCAGCACTTCTTCAGCATCTAAAGCAAACTTGTCCAACCAGCAGCCAAGGACGGTTTTGAATGCAGCTCAACACAAATTTGTAAATTTTCTTAAGACATTATGAGATTTCTGCTGGGCACTGTGGCTTACACCTCTAATCCCAGCCCCTTGGGAGGCTGAATCGGGGGGATCCCTTGAGCTCAGGTGTTCAAGACGAGGCTGGCCAACATGGTGAAACCTCATCTCTACAAAAAATACAAAAATTAGCTGGGCATTGTGGTGCACGCCTGTAGTCCCAGCTACTTGGGTAACTGAGGCAGGAGGATCGCTTGAACCTGGGAAATCAAGGCTGCAGTATGCCGAAATCGCACCACTGCACTCCAGTCTGGGTAACTGAGTGAGATCCTGTCTTAAACCAACAACAAAAACAAAAATTGGCCGGGCACGGTGGCTCATGCCTGTAATCCCGGCACTTTAGGAGGCCGAGGTGGGTGGATCACCTGAGGTCAGGAGTTCGAGACCAGCCTGGCCAACATGGTGAAACTCCGTCTCTACTAAAAATACAAAAATTAGCCAGGCGTGGTAGTGGGCACCTGTAATCCCAGCTACTTGGGAGGCTGAGGCAGGAGAAATGCTTGAGCCTGGGAGGCGGAGGTTGCAGTGAGCCGAGATCCTGCCATTGCACTTCAGCCTGGGCAACAAGAGCGAAACTCCGTCTCCCCTCCCACCCCGGCCCCCCCCCAAAATTAGGCTTTTTGTTTGCTTGTTTGTTTGTTTTTAAGCTTATCAGTCATCTTACTGTTAGTGTTAGTATATTTTATGTGTGGCCCAAGACAGCTCTTCTTCCAATGTGGCCCAGGGAAGCCAAAAGATTGGACACCCCTGATCTAAAGACTTCAAGTCCCAGCCAAGTCTTGTTTGGCCCACTAGGTAAAAACCAAAACATTTTATGTTACTTGTCAACATTTTGCAAATTGGAACATTTCACAGAAATCTAGGTTTCTGATCTCTCTTTAACAAATAGAAGGCCTGGCAACACTGAGCCCTAATTCTTCAAGTTCTGTGAGCTCCAGTGAGCCACAATCCCTACCACTCCCCATGGCACACGACCTAATTCAGTGGACACATCTTCCTTACCTGCGGCCCCATATTTGTTGCCCTTTTACACCATGCCTTACATAGTCTGGGTCTCAATACCGGTTTTGAAAAATGCATTCTTTGGTCCATAATGCCTCCATTCACAGTAAGCTTTGGAAGGGAAGTTTCAGTTATTTAATGGGCTTGTCAAGCAGTGATCTTAATTAAACCTGGCTCTAATCAAAAGGAAAATGAGTATGTTTTTAGGCCAGCATTGGATATAATATATTGAATCATACCTTAATTCTGACCAAATGGCAGACTAAAACCCTTTTAAACAGTCTGTATTTTAGCCACCCAAGTGAGTTGAGTATTCTATTTATAGCTGCCAAGGGTACAACTTTCAGACTTCCTTCACCTACCACCCTGCCCCCACCACACACACACACACACACACACACACACACACACACACACACACACCATGGTACCTCCGAGATTGAATTTCAGCCTCCAGCAAGTCAGACGTTTGCTCTTAGTTTAGTTTGGGATGATTCCTAAGCTACAGGCATGCTTTCTGGCCACTTGCCAATTGAACACCAGAAGGCAAGGATATTCCGTTTATTCCTCAAAAAAAAAAAAAAAAAAAAAAAAAAGCCAATTCTATCTTCCCTTTGGTTTTAATAAAATTCACCAAAAAAGGAGTTTACATTTCTCTCAGTGCCTGCCTTCTTTTGTGACTGACATCGAACACAAAAATAAACCATTTCTTTCTCCCTAGTTATAAAACAAACCCTTTTCTCACTTCCAAGATTACGTTATAGAGGAAAACAAATTCATACTTGGCATTTAAACGTGCTAAAAACTCAAAGACAAAGATACAGGCTGCTATCAAAATTCTCTTAACACTCCTGTCAGTTCATTTAAAAAAATCAGATCTTGAGTAATAGTCAAGTCCTCTTTAGCAATAAAGCACAGAGATGCATACTTGGTAATGCTAGAAGGAATCCAGTCCTTTAGGGTATGAATTGCATATGAACATTTCAAACTACAGTTTTCTGCTTCTCCTTGTATATACGTGTATGGCTGTCTGAAGCTCAAGACTGAATGATTAATTTCGACTTTCACCCTGGTATCACAGAATTTCCTTCTTCTCAAGTTTGTGAATGAAGCCATCTTGTGCAAAACTGCATCTGTAGGGTGGCTACTCGGGTTAAGGCAGGATGAAGACATCACTGGGACCCCAGGACAGCAGCAAGTCATAGGCTGTGGAGGTGGCCAGTGTCCAGAGTGCCCGGGAAGGCTGGCAGTGGAAGACAGGCTACTGACCTGTCTGCTTACAGAAGCAGAGCCAAGCCCAGGCAGTGGCCAAAGCAAGCGGAGGTGTGCAATGTGGGGTTTGGGTGTGGCTAGGAGCCCATAACATCTTGAGTCAGAACAAGAGAGACAAGTGAGAACCAGGATACACAAGTACATGCTGAAGTACAGAAATAAGGTCAGCAAAAATTCTGAGCTCCAAGAACAATAGGCCAGGCAAAGACTGGACCACCATGTGGCAAGAGTGGGAGGAGGTTAAGATACAGTTGCTCAAGACAAAAAGACAAGAAGGAGAGGGAGCCAAGAGACACCAGGAGGAGGAACGACCTGGACCTGGATCACGTGGGATACTACATTCGGCCCCTTTTATGGGATTTCAGTTAAAACAAGAAACAACACAACACAGCTAACCTGGGCTCCTCCCCGGAAACAGACACCTGAAGATACCAATTTCCGTGGTGGGACAGGAAAAGCAAAGGAACATAAAGAAGTCTGTCCGATCCTGACCAAATGATAAAGACCTTAATGTTCCAGCATGGTACTGCAAGCTAGGCCACGGGTTCAAGGTGGCATTTCTTCCTAGAGTACCTACAGGAAGCTGGGTAGAGACCAGGGTGTTTTACAGGAAGTGCGGGCAGCTTGGCTGAGCGCCCACTGCCACAGCCAGTTCTGCTGATCCCAACAGCTGGCCAGGCTGCCTTTCCTTCGCTGCCACTCCACCTGATTCCTGCTTGTGACAACCTTCCCAAGGACCTTCAGGAGCTTCTGCTGGAATACGCTAAGAAGCCCGCAAGCCCATTCTTACAAGAACCTAACATCCATTATCAGTATCAGACAGCAGTCAGCAGAAGAGATCAATATGTACCATAACCATCACCTCACTGGGATTAGTGATACCCGACAGACCTTACGTGGCCCACCTATGCATGCCACTGTTAATTCTGCAGACCTGTTCTTTCTGCTGAGTCTACTACTTTTGTTTTGCCTATTTGTAAATGCTAAGTTTCTAGCCCCAGATCTGTCTCTCCTACATTTAAGGGAGTCTACACAAAACATGCCTTCCACTGGGTACCCAAGACATGAAAATAACCTTGAGATTTAATCACTGCCTAGTATGGGATCGTATCGCACTAGAAAAAGTCCCAATATTTTATAAACGCACCGCCAGTCCTGGGAACTAGCAAGCCACCTGGCCGTGAGAGCAGTGATAAGCTCGAGACATCAACTTGTAAGAGAAGAAATGAACACACAGGCTCTGGGGGAGCCAAGAAACTTGGGATCCCATCTGGCTGTGGGACTTTGCAAGGGTGGAACTTTCACAGCTGATTAGAAATTAATATTGTAATATACATACATCACAAGATTAAAAGTATAATCTTAAATAAACGGAAATTTCCCAGAAATGCCAAAGTCACCAGCAGCAAAGGAAAAAGGCTCTGGATTCATGAACGAGCTCTTCAAAGCTGGGCATGGGACTTACATCTTTGGGTTAAGATTCTGTCTACAAAATGAAGAGGCAAGAGTAGAAGATCGCTAATAGCCAACTGCAAAATGATATTGATCACAGAAATAAAATCTAACAACCAGGCCCCCTTCCACTGAACTAAGGTATACGGTGCAAAACAAAAAAAGTACTTTCAGAAGTCAAGAGTCCCACCAGGGAACACAAGTGGGTTCCAGGTCATAGGTAGTTCATCTCTACATGAGATTAACAACAATTCCTAAGATGCAGAGGACTCAATGAAATCCAGGATATCTGCAAAAGGGCTCAGCACAGCAAATGGCACCAAATAAGTTCCTCACAGATGTCCTCTATGATTATCATTATTATTTTTAAAGGTTTATAGATAAATCTGAGGGACCCTCCAAGGCGCATCAGTCAATCAATTGTACTACCTTGGTGTCCTCCGCACCTCCCTCCACAGCATCATGGTCTCACTAATGGCAGCGGGTGAGAACCCTCCTAGCTACCAGTACAACCACAGCAATGGCAGGCCAATCAGAGGACCCGTGGCAGAGGCGAAGTCACGCTGAATTCCATCAACAGTGGTCTTCAACAAGCACTCATCTCTGATGCAAAGAAATCACTCACCATTGGCTGGGCGGAGTGGCTCACGCCTACAATCCCAGCACTTTGGGAGGCCGAGGTGGGCAGGTCACCTAAGGTCAGGAGTTCAAGACCAGCCTGGCCAACATGGCGAAACCCTGTCTCTACTAAAAATATAAAAAATTAGCTGGGTGTGGTGGCATGCACCTGTAGTCCCAGCTACTCAGGAGGCTGAGGCACGAGAACTGCTGTTGAACCCAGGAGGAAGAGGTTGCAGTGAGCCAAAATTGCGCCACTGCACTCCAGCCTGGGTGACAAAGCGAGACTCTATCTCAAAAAAAAAAAAAAAAAAAAAAAAAAAAAAAAAAAAAAATCACTCACCATACATCTCTTATAATGAATCTGAATTAACAGAGCTAATGAGTAAATATTCAAAGCATGTCACTTACCAGTTGAATTCCCTGAGTGTTAAGCCTCAGCCTTGGTAGAGATGTCATCGCTGAAGCCTCATTACCAGCCCATCAAGCCCAGATTTCCACCATGAACCATCTCCAGAGACCTTTGTTCCACTACGTCAGGGTCAGCTAATGCTGAGCAAATTATCCACTTAGTCAATTCATTTCACCGTCAACAGTGGTGCAGACTCGTGTTCTAACAAATTAAATATCCCATTTGGAGTTCTGAGGAGTCTTTTTAAGTTATTCCCAATCAATAAAAAAAGCACACACAACACTAAAGCTCCTGTAGAAAGATGGTTCATTTCTCTTCCAATGTCAAAAAGCCATGAAGTCAAAAAAAAAAAAATTTTTCAGATTAAATTAAATTACTTGCTTTTTTTCTCCTCCTGCTAGGAAGAGAAAACAGGAGAGGAGAAGCATGGAAAGAACTCCCTCCTAAATCATAGATTAAATCCAGGAACTTTAAGATGATCCAATTTCATTTCCCTCCTGCCTGAAGATTTAATGAGAGCAGTAAGGGTGTGAACCTATAAGCAGCCTTCCATTTATTTTCAGCAAATAAGAAAGATTTGCCTGCTGATTCAACTGCCCTCACCAAGGTTTTAGAGGGATTCATTACTATGGCTGGCAAGAAAACAACAGGCTTGGTGAAAATTAAGAAGAAAAACCACACACTTACTCATCAAAATTGGGAGAAATGGAAAAGAAAAAAGGTATGAAATCATTGGTAAAGGTTCACATACGCCATTCAAAGAGGCTGAATCTTGAATTGTCAGGGTTGGTAACCCGAATGTTGGTAATTAACTAAAACAATGAGATGACACGAAGAGGTCCAAAGAATATAGTGTAGATCGCTAATGTCAGCCCCTTCTATCTTTCTTTCATTTCAGAAATACACATATCAGCTCCACACTGTCTGTTCCTTCCTTTCTTAGATCAGTGGAAACTCAAAAAGTTGAGATGGCCTAGAAATAAAAATGGCTTAATATCCCAACCATTCACCAATGCTGCAGAAATCGATGTTGGAATAAATAAGACAAATATAAAACTATAGATCCAGATATATAATATAACCAAGTTATACTACATATAATGAAGGTATTAAAATTAATAAAAATCAGATTGGCCGGGCGCGGTGGCTCATGTCTGTAATCCCAGCACTTTGGGAGGCCGAGGTGGGCGGATCATGAGGTCAGGAGATCGAGACCATCCTGGCTAACATGGTGAAACCCCGTCTCTACTAAAAATACAAAAAAAATTAGCCGGGCGTGGTGGCAGCGCCTGTAGTCCCAGCTACTCAGGAGGCTGAGGCAGGAGAATGGCGTAAACCCGGGAGGCGGAGCTTGCAGTGAGCCGAGATCGCGCCACTGCACTCCAGCCTGGGCGACAGAGTGAGACTCCGTCTTAAAAAAAAAAAAAAAAAAAGAATATCAGATTAATGCATCATTCACATACACCCCAAACAAGACACTATGGAAATTACTTTAGGAATAATGATTTTACTTAGAAAATGCAAAATATTAAAATAAAATACGGCCGGGCGCGGTGGCTCACACCTGTAATCCCAGCACTTTGGGAGGCCAAGGCGGCGGATCACGAGGTCAGGAGATCGAGACCATCCTGGCTAACGTAGTGAAACCCTGTATCTACTAAAAATAATACAAAAGGTTGGCTGGGCGTGGTGGTGGGCGTCTGTAGTCCGGGCTACTCGGGAGGTTGAGGCAGGAGAATGGCGTGAACCCGGGAGGCGGAGCTTGCAGTGAGCAGAGACCCTGCGCCGCTGCACTCCAGCCTGGGCAATGGAACGAGACTCTGTCTCAAAAAATAAATAAATAAATAAATAAAATACAAGAGGGGAGATTCTTATAAGTCAATCTTTTATATCAGGTTTTCTTACCCTTAACACTACTGACATATTAGACGGGATCAGTCTTCATTGTGGGGGCTGCCCTGTGCAGTCGAGGATGTTTAGCAGCATCCCTTGGCTTCTACCCACTAGACACCAATAGTGACCTCCCATCAGCGGTAACAATCAAAAATGTCTCCTGATACTTCTAAATATCCCCAGTGAGGCAAGAGTGCCCCCAGTTGAGAACTACCATTCTATACAAAACAGTAACTCTAGCAGGGCATGGTGGCTCATGCCTGTATTCCCAGCACTTTGGGAGGCTGAGAGGGGAGGAGAGGATCACTGGAATCCAGAAGTTCAAGACCAGCCTGGGCAACATAGGGAGACCCGTCTCTACCAAAAAAAAAGAAAGAAAGAAAGAAAAGATTAGATGGGCATGGTGCACACATCTGTAGTCCCAGCTACTCAGAAGGCTGAAGTGGGAGAATCTCTTGAGCCCAGGAGGTCGAGGCTATAGTGAGCTGTGATTGCATCACTGCACTCCAGCCTAGGCAACAGAGCGAGACCCTGGGTCCGAAAAAAAAAAAGTAACTCTAACCTATGTATCCATCCCTTTATAACTTCCAGGCTACATACTTTACAACAAAGAATATTTCTGCTGATCTAACCATGCTACCCATTTTCTTTCTAAACTACAAAATATGTATTCCATAGGAATAAAAAATATTAGCAGCTGCCAAGGAGTACCATCTTAACTGAATCACAGCCTTCAAAAGCTGGTTTAAATGTAAACCATCCATTACCTTTTAAAGTCTCACACTACTAGAAGGAGCGTCAGATTTCCAAAACAGTTTCTTAAAATTTTATCATTAAACTTGAAAGAAACAGCACATTTCCCCAACTCGGGTAAGGAAGATGTGAACAGTTCAAAAGCCCAAAGTTGTGACTAGAGACTAGACAGCTGCGTGTCACTTCCATCTACAAGGCAGACAGAAGCATCAGCTCAGTGGATTACAAGCAAGATTTACAAACTGCATATGGATTCCAAAGCAAATACACTTTTTCCCTCAATGCTGCTTCATGGAAGCTGGAGTTTACCAGAAATAGACAAAACTCCAAAAAAACAACTGATGAAATTTAGTGTGGCCTTGGCATTCCACACAGATACTCCCTGGAAACACAAAATTTCACGAAACTATTTTTCTCTTTTTTTTTTCTTTTTGTTCTTTGAGACGGAGTTTCGCTCTTGTTGCCCAGACTGGAATGCAATGGCGCAATCTCAGCTCACTGCAACCTCCGTGTCCCGGGTTCAAGTGATTCTCCTGCCTCAGCCTCCCCAATAGCTGGGATTACAGGCATGTGCCACTACACCCAGCCAATTTTTATATTTTTAGTACAGACGGGGTTTCTCCATGTTGGTCAGGCTGGTCTCAAACTCCCAACTTCATGTGATCCGCCTGCCTCGGCCTCCCAAAGTACTGAGATTACAGGCATGAGCCACTGCACCTGGCCCACTGAAACAATTTTTCGAGCCCTCACGCTGAAGAGGGATCACTTTCCAATCACTCAGTTGAGTGTGCAGCTGCTGTCATCACAAAACTAAGCAGAAAGTCTATCTTTCTGCTTTTGTTTGGCTACAGGAAAATTTCTGCTTGTTGTTCCAGTCACTGGCAGAAATTAGCTAATTCCTTTTGGACTTGTATTACCTGACTGCTCTGCTCTGTATGGAGAAGCAAATATGCATTCCTGAACTTCAAAAACATCCTTTTGACTTCAAAAACCTACAAGAACGGCGAGGTGTGATAGCTCACGCCTGTAATCCCAGCACTTTGGGAGGCCAAGGAGGGTGGGATCACTTGAGGTCTGGAGTTCAAGACCAGACTGGCCAAGATGGTGAAACCCTGTCTCCACTAAAAATACAAAAATTAGCTGGGCGTGGTGGCGGGCGCCTGTAACTCCAGCTATTCAGGAGGCTGAGGCATGAGAATCTCTTGAACCCAGAAGACAGAGGTTGCAGTGAGCAGAGATCATGCCACTGCACTCTAGCCTGGATAACGGATCAAGACTCCATCTCAAAAACAAAAAACAAAACAAAAAAGTCTACCAGAACAACTGCCTTCCCCTCCAAATGAGTTCATGGAGCTGGAGCTCTTTGGCCGGAATCCTGGCTCTATCACTTCCCAGCTGTGTGAACTTGAGCAGACCACCTCCCTTCTCTAAGACTCTGTGTTCTCCTACATAAAATAAAGATGTAATCAACACAATCACTTAAGGACTACCAAGCAGATTAAATGAATTAATAGATGTAAAAAGCTCAGCACAGTCCTAGTCCATGGTTAAGTGTCCAATAAACTTTCACAAGTTAAATAACGGAATAAATATACACGCAGGCCGGGCGTGGTGGCTCACGCCTGTAATCCCAGCACTTTGGGAGGCCAAGGCAGGTGGATCACCTGAGGTCAGGAGTTTGAGACCAGCCTGGCCAACACGCAGAAATCCTATTTCTACTGAAAACACAAAAATTAGGCCGGGTGTGGTGACTCACACCTGTAATCCCAGCACTTTGGGTGGCCAAGGCGGGCAGATCATGAGGTCAAGAGATCAAGACCATCCTGGCCAACATGGTGAAACTCCATCTCTACTAAAAATACAAAAATTATTTGGGCATGGTGACACACGCCTGTAGTCCCAGCTACCTGGGAGGCTGAGGCAAGAGAATCATTTGAACTCGGGAGGTGGAGACTGCAATAAGCTAAGATTGTGCCACTGCACTCCAGCCTGGCGACAGAGCGAGACTCGGTCTCTCAAAAAAAAAAAAAAAGAAAAAAAATTGGCATGGTGGTACACACCACTAAACCCAGCTACTAGGGAGTCTGAGGCAGGAGAATCGCTTTAACCCGGGAGGCAGAGGCCGCAGTAACCCGACACTGCACCACTGCACTCCAGCCTGAGCAACAGAGCCTGACTCCATCTCAAAAAATAAAATAAGATAAACAAAATAAATAAAAGTGTTCCTGAACAATGCAATACCACTTAATAATAAAAAGGAACAAAACTGACATGTGTACCAACATGGATGGGAGGCAAAGGCACTGAGTGAAAAGTCCATCTCAAAAGAATATGTACTGATCAATTCCATTTATACAATACTCTCAAAGAACAAAACTATAGAGAAGGAGAAAAAAGACGTAGGTGTGAGGGGTTAGAGGGAGGGAGGCTGGGGTGCTACCAAAGGCGAGCCTAAGGGACTGTCATGGAACAGTTCTGTATTGTGACTGCAGGTGGTTATACAAGTCCATACATGTGTTAACACTGTTCAGAATCACACACACATAAAAAATGCATGCATGCCAAACTGGTGAAACATGAAGAAGGCCTGTAGACTGCAGGAATGTCAATTTCCTGATTTTGACACTGTATTTTGTTACGTAAGATGTCACTACCAGGGATGTGGCAGGTACACAGAAAGGGCTTCTCTGTACTATTTGGGTGACTTCTGAGTCTAGACTTTTTAAAAAAATGTATACCAGAATAGGCCAGGTGCGGTGGCTCACGCCTGTAATCCCAGCACTTTGGGAGGCTGAGGTGGGCGAATCATTTGAGGTCAGGAATTTGAGACCAGCCTGACCAACATGGTGAAACCCTGTCTCTACTAAAATACAAAAATTAGCCAGGCGTGGTGGCACGCGCCTGTAATCCCAGCTACTCGGCAGGCTGAGGTAGGAGAATCGCTTGAACCTGAGAGGTGGAAGTTGCAGTGGGCCAAGATCGCGCCACCGCACTCCAGCCTAGGCGACAGGGCAAGACTCCATCTCTAAAAATAACATAAGATGAAATTAAAATAAAATAAATTAAAAATAAATAAAATAAAATAAAGTAAGATAAAACAAAATAAAATAAATATATACCAGAATAAAACTATACAAGATATATGTGGGAGAAGGCAGCAGATGTAATTTACCTTGACACAACTTGACATGCCCTCAAAGCTTTACGAGATAATACGACCTTCTTTTTCCTAGTAGAGAATAACTGTCAGTTTAATTACTCAGTATAATAAATATTTCTCTAACACTCTAGGGAAAGGACCTAAAAAAGCACTTAGGGGGTGAGGGGTCCGAGAACGAGGACCAATGAAAGCCTTAGGGCAGTGGTTCCAGCTGGCCGGGAATATTCTAACTAGGCTGAACAACTGAACACATGATTGTAAATAATGATTGTAAATGCCTATACCTCATGGGGAGAGTCTGGATCCCAAAGAATAAAATTTCAACACTGATAAATGTGTGGTCTCCCACACATTTCCTACTGTGAAAGGCCATTAGGAAACAGTAGATCTGCTGGAATTCAGGGTCTGAAAAAAGAAAAGAGAGAAGAAAAAAAAAGGAAACAGTGGAGATGAGGAAGATCGAAAAAATACTAACAAATTTAATCTGTGGCCCTAAGAGTATAGACATGATACAGTTGTGCTCAACTGGAAGTAATTTTGCCTCCTAGTGATATCTGAAGACAGTTGGTTGTCACAACCAGGAGGTGAGGGCATGTTCCTGGCATCTACTGATTCAAGACCAGGGATGTTGCTCAGAATCCTACCATAGGCAGGACAGCCACCACCCCTCCACCACCACCACAACAAAGACTGATCTGGCCAAAAACATCAAGGGGGCCGGGCACAGTGGCTCCCACCTGTAATCCTAGCATTTTGGGAGGCTGAGGCAGGTGGATCACCTGAGGTCAAGAGTTTGAGACCACCCTGGCCAACATGGTGAAACCCCGTCTCTACTAAAAATACAAAAATTAGCCAGGCGTGGTGGTGCGTGACTGTAATCCCAGCTACTCCAGAGGCTGAGGCAGGCAAATCACTGGAATCCAGGAGGCGGAGGCTGCAGTGAACCAAGATCCCACCACTGCACTCCAGCCTGGGTGAGAAAGCAAGACTCCGTCTAAAAAAAATAAAAATAAATAAAAATAAAAAATCAAGGGTGCCAGGGTTCAGAAGATCTGAAAAAAGGGCACATGTGCCCACATCTGAGAATCCGAGGGGGAAAACTCCCAGAGGACTGCACACCTTAGCCCTTAGCTCCAAGCCCCCTGCAATAATCAGATAATCAGATGTTAAGAGAATCCAGGTTGTAACAGCAAACTTTCAGAGAGATAAAACAACAACAGTAACAAATTTGGGGAGATAAAAGTAAGATCCAAATAGATGCGCAGCTCTCTAGAAAATGAAGTGCAAGGGAAGGCTGAAACAGCTCAATGTGTTGCTGGTCTAAAAGGAGTGTGTGAAGGGCCACCCGTTCAGCAGCCTCTAGGGTCAGGAGAGGAGAGTGTGAGCTGCAGCAGGCATCAGAGGAGGCAAGGCTAGCCAGCAGGTCCATGGTCACTGTCTTCAGAATCCTAGGCCAAGGCAAAGTGTTCACGTATCTGCTCTAGGGTTGCAGTTTGGTTTCTGAGAATGGTTAGCTCAGCCATCTGGACAGGTGAGTTTTACAAAGTTGTGCTAAGCCATGTGTGATGGCCTACACTTATAATCCCAGCACTCTGGGAGGCTGAGGAGGGAGGACAGCTTGGGCCCAGGAGTTCAAGACCAGCCTGGGCAACATAGTGAGACCTTATCTCTACAAAAAATTTGAAAATTAGCTGGGCAAGGTGGCACATGCCTGTGGTCCCAGCTACTCAGGAGGCTGAGGCAAGAGGATCCCCTGAGCCTGGGAGGTCGAGGCTGCAGTGATCTGTGATAGTGCCACTGCATTCCAGCTTCAGAGACAGAGCAAGACTCTATATCAAAAAAGAAAGAAAAGAAAAAAGAAAAGAAGGGAGGGGAGGGAAGGGGAGAGGAGGGTGAACTTGTGTTTTTTCCTGCAATGTAACTCGCCCAGTTTCAACAAGAGTTCTAGTTTCTTCAGCCTTCAACTGCTAAATCTCCCTGGGTCACATCATGAGAAGAACAAAACATGGGTAGAAACAGACAGAAGTAAACCTGTATTACATGACAATGGTATATACATTGTCATAGATGCACTGCATTTTCACCTGGCACTAAACTCTTATTTCAAAGTCCAGAAAGATTTCCCAGGTTAATAAATAAAAAGCCTTAAACACACCCATACCCACACCCACACCCACACCCACACCCACACCCACACACTCCCTAACATCCTGGCCACCTAACGTGTGAACCATCACGACACAGTAACTGCTGTCGCCTAGGGTTAACTCACAAGCATACTATAATGCGAAGAAATAAAAATCAGAAAAATTGGCCGGGCGCAGTGGCTCGCGCCTGTAATCCCAGCACTTTGGGAGGCCGAGGCGGGCAGATCACGAGGTCAGGAGATCGAGACCATCCTGGCTAACACAGTGAAACTCCGTCTCTACTAAAAAATACAAAAAATTAGCCGGGCGCAGTGGCGGGAGCCTGTAGTCCCAGCTAACCGAGAGGCTGAGGCAGGAGAATGGCATGAACCCGGGAGGCGGAGCTTGCAGTGAGCCGAGATCGGCACCACTGCACTCCAGCCAGGGCGACAGAGTGAGACTCCATCTTGGGGGAAAAAAAAAAAATCAGAAAAATTGGCCAAGTGCGATGGCTCGCACTTACAATCCCAGCACTTTAGGAGGCCAAAGGGGAAGAATCCCTTGAGTTCAGGAGTTCAAGACCAGCCTGGGCAAAACAGGGAGAGCTCATTTCTACAAAAAATGTAATCATTAGCCAGGTGATGTGGCACAGGCCTGTGGTCCCAGCTACTCAGGAGGCTGAGGTGGGAGGATCGCTGGAGCCAAAGAGATCGAGGCTGCAGGGAGCCATGACTGCACCACCGCACTCCAGCCTAGATGACAGAGTGAGACGCTATCTCAAAAAAAATAAAATAAAGTAAAAATCCATACAAATAATTCTCCAAATGAATGTCCACTGGCTCCCCATGCAATGTACAGCCTAGTCCCTTGAGTGTGCTTTGGCCTTAAATGAACATCAGCAACCACGCTGGGGGTGGGGTGGAGCATGGGAATCAACAGCCTTGTTTGCAATTAACAGAAAAGACTGCCTTCTCCTGGTTCACAGAAGGCCTAAAAATGGAAACGAAAATCTAGTATCATGAGCTAACTTCCTCCGCTAATCAATGTATTTCCTTAAGCTTCTGGTAAGGAGTTACAAAATCTCCGGGGTCATAAATATGTCATGACAGGGTATCTCAGCTGTGCCACTACCAGCTGCACTGACACCTCTCATGAAACTTCCACTGCCAAATAATCCATATAAAAACCTGCAAACTTTGTGATCCAACATTTCCACTCCCGCGAAATTTTACTCCTGGGGAAATAATCAAATAAGCACGCAACGACGTAGGTACAAAAGCGTTCATGTGCTATTTTCTAGAAACAACTCAAAATATTCATATAACATAATTGATGATAAATCCACAGGAAGAATGGCAGACTACTCTTGGACCCGGATACCCCCGCACATCAAAATGGCAAAAAAAAATAAAATAAAATAAGTAAATATGAAGAAACTCCTCAAATAAAGTACAAATCACGGTCATAGTTGGAAAGTGATATTAATTTTGAATTTCTATTGGCGGGAGTTATTTAGTATCAACCATCACTTACTATTAATAATATTAGCAAAAGTTTCCCAAAACCCAAACAGAAATAATTTGGCCATTTAGCTTAACAAATGTTTTGAATAATTTTAGAGAAAACTTTTCCTCAATCAGAGAGGACATGGATGTGAAACATGCAATAAAAGTTAATAATTCAAGAAAATACTTAAAAATCAGAATGAAAGAAAATATCTGCATGACTGAGAAGGAAAAGATTCACATAGACCTAATTCCCAAACATTTCATATAGACCATTTTCTGGTCAATATGCATTACGATATATTCTCTGAAAATACATTTTTTTTTTTCTTTTTTGAGATGGAATCTTATTCTGTTGCCTGGGTTGCCACCCTAACCTCTGCCTCCTGGGTTCAAGTGATTCTCCCGCCTCAGCCTTCCCAAGTAGCTGGGATTACAGGTGCATGCTACCACATCTGGCTAATTTTTGTATTTTTAGTAGAGATGAGGTTTCACTTTGTTGGCCAGGCTGGTCTCGAACTCCTGACCACAAGTAATCCACCAGCCTCGGCATCCCAAAGTGCTGAGGTTACAGGCATGAGCCACCGTGCCCTGGCCTCAGTTTTCTTTATAACATACACAGCACTGCAAAGTTATAAAGAACTTCAGAAATACCTGATTTAAGAAATGGTAATAAATCACAATATCAATAATAATGATTTATACAGAATCCTTGGTTATCTCTTATCCAAAAGGCTTGGTGCCAAAAGTGTTTCAGAATTTGGAATATTTGCAATATACCAGTTCAGCATCCCTAATCCGAAAATCCAAACTCCAAAATGCTCCAAAGAGCATTTTCTTTGAGTGTCATTTCGGCACTCAATAGAGTGGCTATGGTTAACATTAATTGACTGTACATTTCGAAATACCTATTTCAAAATATCCTAAGAGGATAATTTGAATATCCCTAGCATAAAGATAACAATTTAAGGTAATGCATATCCCAATGACCTTGATGTGATTATATGAATGTATCAAATGATCACAGGTACCTGGAAAATACGTAAATCTAATATGTATCAATAAACAATAAATTTTTTTTAAAGTTTCCAATTTGGGAGCATTTCAAACATTGGATTTTCAGATCATGGATTTTCAATCTGGATAATGAAATTAAAATACTTTGTAGTACTTCCTAAAATCAATAATCTATCATATGCAATCTCATTCTTTTTTTAATCTAAATATTGGTGTATGAATTTCATTGATAAGGTCAGTAACTACTGTTCTGCCTCAGCAAAGCAGGCCATCTCTAGACTTAGATTAAGAAAAGAACAATCTGGCCAGGTGGGGTGGCTCACACCTGTAATTCCAGAACTTCGGGAGGCCAAGGCAAGTGGATCAATTGAGGTCACAAGCTTGAGATCAGCCTGGCCAACATGATGAAACCCCGTCTCTACTGAAAATACAAAAATTAGCCAGGCATGGTGGCACACACTTGTAATCCCAGCTACTTGGGGAGGCTGAAGCAGGAGGATTGCTTGAACTCAGGAGGTGGAGGTTGCAGTGAGCCAAGATTGCACCACTACACTCCAGCCTGGGCGAAACAGCAAGACTCTGTCCCTGCAAAAAAAGAAAGAACAATCTAAGAACCACAAAGAAAGGTTCTCCACCATGGTATTATTGTCCGTAAAACAAACCATTGTGAAAATCTTGACTATAACCACGTAACTAGGGAGTTCGCTAAAATATGAACACGAAAAATAGATTTATGAAAATATACTATGGAGTATATGTCTTTATTACTCATGAAACATCCACAGAATACCCAGACACAGGCAACTGTAATTAAATTCACTCATGTTTGATATTTTGCTATCAGCAATAAAATCCATAGCCAGAAACATGTTTGTTGATTCTGTCCTAATGACAGATGTATTTGTCCAGGCAGAGTAGAAGTCATTTTATTTACCAATTTGTAAGCATGATTTATAACTTTTAAATGTTTAGATATGTGATATGGGGCCTGAATTTGTACTCTTGCCTCTGGCCCCACAAATGATATTTAAAGCTTTTTTCAATCAACTCTTCAGTGAAAAACGTTACAGGTGTGTTTTATCAGAAACATACATATATGAAGGCATAGAAAAAAAGTCTCAATGCGTCTACCACAAAACATGAAGAGCTGCACCATGGGAGCTTCTTTGTGTCTTTTGCTTCCTCCCGGGTTCACACCATTCTCCTGCCTCAGCCTCCTGAGTAGCTGGGACTACAGATGTCCGCCACCATGCCCAGCTAATTTTTTATATTTTTAGTAGAGCTGGGGTTTCACCATGTTAGCCAGCATAGTCTCGATCTCCTGACCTCATGATCCACCTGCTTAGGCCTCCCAAAGTGCTGGGATTACAGGCGTGAGCCACCATGCCTGGTGTAAACAGAATTTCAACACACAAAGTACATCTCATGAGCACAGACTCTTCAGAGATAAATACACCTTCCTCCCCTGTCAATATTTACCACTGTCAATGGATACCACTCAGATATTATTGACTAACCCTCCAAAAACCAAACAAACGATGACTTTTTTTTAAATGATGGAATTCTGGAACCCAAAACCTCCATTCTATCCCAACATCTCTATATCTTGTTTTATCTTGGCCCTTAAAGCACCAAAAGATAGTAAAGGCAAACATCCCTACTCTCAACTAAAAATTCAACTTTGCCTACCTTTTCTTTTCTGACATAAATGTCATTTTTTTAACTGCCACAATTTAAAATGCTTTTATATGGAGACAATTTTAATCCTTAAGAGCAGGAGGGGAGTCGGACTGGGTGAAGGTAGAGCTATTAGTTGGACGAGTCCCGTGTGTTCTCCCTTGTTCCAGCTGTATTTCAACAGATGTGTTGTGGCTTTGCCCCCAAAATTCTAACATCTTTTCCTGTAACTGGCAGAATTAGATGACATGATGTCATGTGACATGAGGTGCGACATTTACTACAGGCCTGGCGGAAATATTTTCTGAACACCTCTAAGCAAGAGAGCAAAATGTTTTATTCAAGGAATATTCTTGAAAAACGATCCAATGTGCTGTCAATAACTGTTCCATGGGCATCAATAAGCTAACAAGCAAATGATAGATAAGAAGAAACTCCGACAAAGCACTCAGAATCTTTCATTGAAAAAGAAGGTTCTATCCAAAAACCTCAAGTAATACTTCACTAATTGACAGCTGGAATTGAGGAGACAAGTGAGTCCCACATTTTCTTTTAATAAATATTTCTCAGCCGGGCGCAGTGGCTCCCACCTGTAATCCCAGCACTTTGGGAGGCCAAGGCGGGCAGATCACAAGGTCAGGAGATCAAGACCATCCTGGCTAACACGGTGAAACCCCATCTCTACTAAAAATACAAAAAATTAGCCAGGCATGGTGGCGGGCGCCTGTAGTCCCAGCTACTTGGGAGGCTGAGGCAGGAGAATGGTGTGAACCCGGGAGACGGAGTTTGCAGTGAGCCAAGATTGCGCCACTGCACTCCAGCCTGGGCGACAAAGTGAGACTCTGTCTCAAAAAATAAAAATAAAATAAAATAACATAACATAAATAAAAAATAAACACCTCTCAAATGATCTTGTTTTCTAAGAGCTTTGTTTTAATAGTTTTTATTTTTATTAATTGTTTTTGTTTTTGTTTTTGAGACAGTCGTGCGCTGCCGCCCAGGCTGGAGTGCTGTGGCGTGATCTCGGCTCACTGAAAATCTCCGCCTCCCGGGTTCAAGTGATTCTCCTGCCTCAGCCTTCCAAGTAGTTGCGATTACAGGCCCATGCCATCCCGCCCAGCTAATTTTTGTATTTTATTAGAGACAGGGTTTCACTACGTTGGCCAGGCTGGTCTCGAACTCCTGACCTCAGGTGATCCACCTGCCTCGGCCTCCCAAAGTGCTGGGATTACAAGAATGAGCACACGGCCCTAAGTGCTTTAGCATGTAAACCTTCCTACCATCCTCATGAGGTTTGGACAACCAGTTTTAGAAACCACACTTTAAAACAACACTTTATGGGTCGGGCATGATGGCTCACGCCTGTAATCCCAGCACTTTGGGAGGCTGAGGCAGGCGGATCACAAGGTCAGGAAATAGAGACCATCCTGGCCAACAAGGTGAAATCCCATCTCTACTAAAACTACAAAAAGTTAGCCGGGCGTGGTGGTGGACACCTGTAGTCCCAGCTGCTTGGGAGGCTGAGGCAGGAGAATCACTTGAACCTGGGAGGTGGAGGTTGCAGTGAGCCGAGATCACGCCACTGTACTCCAGCCTGGGTGACAGAGCGAGACTCCATCTCAAAAAACAACAACAAAACACACACACACAGACACACACACGCAGATTTTTACAAGGAAACAGAAGTCACTTGGCTTTCCTAAGTAAAAAGCAAACCAAATAAAAATCAGTGGCATGTTTAAAAGCTGATGAACATTTTCCTAAGGAGTTTTCAACATTTCTAGGGCATGGACTACTTGCTTTCCCAAACTCCCACGCAGTTTTCCACTTGAAAATCATTTACTAACTGCCCCCTTTCAGGGCATTTCATCAGAAAGCCTAGAGAACGATGATGCAGGTTTAAGGCAAAGGACATCAACGGGACAGAAAAGCGTGGCAGTGAAGAACTCTCTGTGGCTCTGGACACAGCCTGTCTGGGTTCAAATCCTGGCTATCATTTTCTAGCTGTGTGACACTGAGTCAGTTAACCTCTCTGTGCCTCACTTTCTTCATCTATGGAGCGGGTATAATTATAGAGCCTTTCCCGTAGGGTTGTTCAAGGGATTAAATGAGTTATGAAATGTGAAGTGCCAGCAATGTGCCTGGCACATGGTAAGTACAGTTGTCCCTATGTATCTGTAGGGAATTGGTTCCAAGACCTTTCCCAGATACCACAATCCATGGGGAAAAGTCTACATGTTCAGTACAGATGCAATTTTTTTCTTTAATATTTTCAATCAGAGGTTGGTTGAATCCAGAGATGCAGAACCCACAGATACTGAGTGCGATGCTGACTATAATCAAGAAACACCAGCCACATTTATGATTGTCTTCAAAGAACTATAAAATGCTTCATAATCAAGGAAAAAAGTTAGAAGCATCTCCCCTTCCCGCCATAAAATAATCTGAAAATAACCGTTATGCAAGGATTGAATCTCAACCATGAGGACCTTTCAATACCAAGGAAGTGATGAAACTTACTTACAAAGAAGATATGTAACCTCTCAAGGCTGTTTACTCATTTGAAAATGGGAGAGGGTTTGTAAAGGATGTAAAGCCTCTAGCTAACAGCAGTAAATCCCTCCTAACAAGACCAAGACAGAAAGAGAGCCAGGTTCAGACGACGGAGAATAGAGGTCACCATGAACTAGACCTGTTAGCGATGGTTTCAAAAAGGAGCCAGACAGGCGGGACATCCGATAGGCAGAGCGGCCTGCCCGTACAAAGAATATAGTAGAATTGGGTAACAGATCCTCTGGTGTAGAATCACGTGGGAGAAAAGAATAGAGAGCTACAAGATCAGAAAGCCTTGAAAACCAGACTGAGGAATGTGGACTTAATTTTATAAGCAATAGGAACATGCTTTAGACAGAATTCTGGAAATACAAAATCTGCCAGAAATGTACAGGCTGAAAAAGAGAAAACAAATAAATGCAACACACCACAGGAAGCTACTTCAGAACAAAAGCTCTAAGGTCGAGATTTCCTTGCACCAGGAGTACTGACATTCCATTCACCAAGGGCCACTTGTTCTTCATTTCAAAATACGGTTACTACGACCAAGGCTTTGTTATTACTCACCTACTATGTGCCAAGTGCTCTGTACGTCTTCTCTCAAATTTGGCTGATAACCATGCAACTATTACGGCCATTTACAGACCAGAGAGCTCAAGTCCAGGATTTAGAGCATCTGGCTGAGATCCCATCGGAGGGAGCCAAGCGCTGCTGCTAAAATAGGGCACTTTGCACTCAGCCTGGGGGCAGTTAGGCAAGGGGAAATGCTTAATCCAGACTTCACCAGAGGCTCATTCTTGAACATCCCCTGCAAGCTAGTGACATGAAAATGTTATATATCAGTTACTCTAAACCCAAACTGTTGAAATTCATTAATAATAAGGTACTCCAGCTGGGCGTGGTGGCTCACACCTGTAATCCCAGCACTTTGGGAAGCCATGGCAGACAGATCACCTGAGGTCGGGAGTTCGAGACCAGCCTGACCAACATGGAGAAACCCCATCTCCATTAAAAATACAAAATTAGCCAGGCATGGTGGCGCATGCCTGTAATCCCAGCAATCCCAGCTACTCGGGAGGCTCAGGCAGGAGACTCGCTTAAACCCGGGAGGCGGAGGTTGCGGTGAGCAGAGATCGCTCCATTGCACTCCAGCCTGGGCAACAAGAGCAAAATTCCGCCTCAAAACAATAATAATAATAATAGTAATAATAATAAGATACTCCATGTCCTACCAATTGCAACAGCAGGAGAGCACGTTCAAGGTTTATATCTTCAAAGGTGAGTACACTTAAAGCCAGCTAAACTGGAAAAGCAAACACTGCTCTCTCCCTCCACCACTCTGGTTAAACAGTGAAGGATCTGCCCATGCCAGCTTGTTCCTGGTTTGTGCCTGATTTTGCAGGAACAGCTGGCCACATGATATGGAGTGAGGAAGCAGTCCTACCCTGCCCGCCCGGGCCAGACAGCTCATTGCTCCTGCTGCAACAACTGTCCCGCTGCAGCTGCTCCCCCTGGCTTTGCTGTCCCCAACATGGCAGGGGCAAAAAAAAAAAATGAGTACTTGACAAAAGAAATCTTTTCAAACTACAGAGAAAAGGCAACACACTATATTTCCATTCTGAGAAAAGGGAAAGGGACCCAGCTAATTTCCTGATTATGATTTTATAGTCATCAAAGGAGTTGCCTTCAGGAATTGGTGACAAAAGAAGTCCTCAGCAGTTCCCCTTTACGCATGGAGAGATGATCGAGGGTGAGGAGAGAAAGCTGCCAAAAATACCAATATCTGTATTTTTCTCTAACGAGAAAAGATGTCAATAGATTACAAACAAAAAAAATACACTACCAAATGGGGAGAAAATAGGCTTGGGAACTCTACTCACTTAAAAAGCTATTTGAACAACTCCAGATAACCAACCACAACCACAGTCCCTTCTCAAGTGGAAGAGGTTGGTGTTGCCACTTAACATCTTTAGAATGAAGTTTGTTCTAATCCAGAGTGAACCAGACTGTAAGAAATAAGTATGTCTGGAATCTTTTCCACTAACGATTTATAATTTATCCCTTAAACATTAATACCTGCTTTCTATATTTGTATTTGTATCTTACTTATGTACATTTTACTTATTTATTCTGAAAATCAAAGTGTTTGATTAGTCTCACTAATAATCCTCAAATATCTTGTATTTGAACAGACACGCCACACCTCTGCCTAACAGGGAAACAGAAAGCTCAAGTTCATTTGGTACTTACTGGCCCCTACTATATTCCAGGCACTGTACTTGGCCCTGAGGACATGGAAACAGTGTCCACTTCAGCACATCAACATAAGTTTGCACAGTAGCCTTGCCACTTTGCTGGTTGACCACTTTCTGTTTGCTTTTTTATTATTATTGCTTCTGGTTACAGACACATCTAAACTTAGTTTCTGGTTGAAGTCAACTTAACAACTTACTTAGAAATGCTGAAAAAAACAAGCTTCCCCAAAGCATACACACAAGCCATAAAATTCTCATGAAGGCCATGAAGAAACTAACTGAGGAATGTGGCATGCTCAGTTTCTCTAATCCTGGAGAACATTTTGAAGTCAGCAGCTGTCAGCTGACAGGCACAAGCTTTGCAAGTTTCCCCCGGCGGGCAGTAGGATCGATCTATCTATCTATCTATCTATCTATCTATCTATCTATCTATCTATCTATCTAATCAATCAATCAATCTAGCAGGCAGTAAGAGTCTATTTTGTGAGACAGGCTTTGTTACTCTGGAGTGCAGTGGCACAATCATGGCTCACTGCAGCCTGGACCTCCTAGGCTCACCTCAGCCTCCAGACTGGCTGGAACTACAGGTACGCACCACCACACCTAGCTAAGTTTTGCAGAGATGAGGTTTCACCATGTTGCCCCAGCTGGTCTTGAACTCCTGGGCTCAAGCAATCCTCCCACCTCAGCCTCCCAAAGTGCTGGGATTACAGGTGTGAGCCACCACACCCAGCCAAATCCTATTTAAAACAGGCAAGTGCAGACAAAGCTGTGCCTGCAACACAAATAGGAATTAATACTGCCAGGTAACTGCTTCACAGGTCTAGCTCAGTGGATCTCAACTGGGAGTGATTTTGCTCCCGTCATTCAGCAATGTCTGCAGACCTTTCGGGTTGTCACAACTTGGGGGATAGGGTTAACAATTGGTGAGTAGAGTCCAGGGATGTGTTTAACCTCCTACAACGCACAGGACAGCCTCCAACAACAAAGAATTACTCAGCAGTGGTACCAGGTTTGAGAAACCCTGGTCTAGCTGGAAATAGCAGCTGCAAATCAAAGGCAGCTCCCATTTCCTTATTATTTGGCTATTCATACACAAAGCTAAATATACAACATCTCATTCAGTACTTTTTCCCCCAATTGTTAGCACTGGCTTTAAACTGTTGTCCAACAAGCAACAAGTCATTTACCCCTAAGCCACAATAGGAAAAGTTAAGTAGAGAACAGGATTCTACTTAGTGATAAGGAGGCCAATTTAGCTGTCCTTGGGAATAGATCACTCCCAC
Organism: Rhinopithecus roxellana; assembly: GCF_007565055.1. Classification (NCBI taxonomy): domain Eukaryota; kingdom Metazoa; phylum Chordata; class Mammalia; order Primates; family Cercopithecidae; genus Rhinopithecus; species Rhinopithecus roxellana. The sequence continues at coordinate 98,969,170 of NC_044551.1, forward strand.
ACTCACTGTTTCTATTCTAACAGGACTTTACAGCATTTTCTTCACTGGACAATTTAACAAAAGGATGCTGTGTTACAAGACATGAGAGACAAAAAGGGGAGCTGGGATCTATGTTAGGAGTGTGTCTACAATTAATACCTCACTATTTAGCCTCTCCGACTGGCCCTGCTTCCTTCTCACTCAAAGTGATTAGGTTTAAGGGTAGAAATTTCATGGCTGATTAGAAATTAATATTGTAATACACATACATCACAAGATTGAAAGTATAACCTTAAATAAGCGAAAATTTCCCAGAAATACCAAAGTCACGAGCAGCAAAGGAAAAAGACTCTGGATTCGTGAACAAGCTCTTCAAAGCCAGGCAAGGAACTTACTCTTATCTTTGGGTTAAGATTCTGTCTACAAAATGAAGAGGAGAGAGTAGAAGATCGCTAATGGCCAACTGCAAAATGATATTGATCACAGAAATAAAATCCAACAATCAGGCCCCTTTATACTGAACTAAGGTATCCAGTGCAAGACGAAGACAGTACTTCGAAAAGTCAAAGTCTCACCGGGTAACACGAGATCAGGACGCTGTAGCGCGTTATCCTGATGTTTCCCCCACTTGCACTAGGGGGCAGAGTTCTTCCCAAGGGGCGCCACGGACCCCCGTGGTGCTCAGACAGACTGCAGGAGGACTGCGATCCCTGCAAACTGAATACAAATTTCTCTATTTTCATCAGATTTTCTAAGGAACCCAGAACACAAAAACAAAAACAACAAAGTTAAGAATCATTGCCCTAGGGGCAGGGCCTCCGTTTTCTGACAGATGCAAGCAATTAAACACCGGAACTCACTGCAGCCCGAGGGCCCTTTACCACTGGACAACGTGCAACTCTTACAGAAAGTTCTGGTGCCTTTTGACAAGCATAAAAACAAAGGTCTATGGACTAGAAAATGCTAGCGTCTCATAATTATATATATTTCACTTTTTAAAAAAAAGGAAAAATATGTATTGATGGATAATTCCTTTCTAGTCTTCCTTCCACAATGAATGTGGGTATCACATCTGAAACACCACTTTTAAAAACAAGATATGACTACCAAACAAGAATGCATTTATCACTTTGGCCAGTATGAAGAGCTGTCTGAGAATAGTCAGTGAGCATGCAGAAAGCAGAATGACTTGAAATATTATATCCAATTAAATCAGATAAACCAAGTCGGCTAACACAGAGGCAAGCCCTCATCAATCTGATTTGCTGGAAGACTCCAAGGCGGTTCTGCACTCAAAAAACATGCCCTGGCTTTCAACGAAAATCACATCAGACTCTCTCAACTCAACTAAGTTTACTTTGAGCCACTTCAAACCTCAAACTTAAACAGAATTTATTAAATAAACACAACCAAGAAAGGAAAGGGAGCCAAGAAACCACAGTAACTCTCGATCCCAGAGGGGGGAAAAGGGGCTCTAAAGTTAAGTTTCAGTGTCCCACCCTCAACGACCCTAAAGAGGGCATCCGTTTCATCTATTAAAATAGCCATTGTTAGCCCTAAACAAATTTTCTTTACATTCGAATTCAAAATCTGCATGGACACTCTACACAAATATATGATCTTTTGATCCCAGGGTCTGGAATTATCCCAAGCCTTAAAAGAGCACTTCTCAGCGAGCAAAGAACTTAAGTCTCCAAGGTTCGGCAGGCAAGGAAAACAGTGACTGATTAAACTCTTGCCTCTCCTTCTCACACTTCATTAAGCCGTCTCCTCTGGAAGTGTTTGAACCCCTGCACAGGAAGCCCGCACGTTTTGCAAAGGAAATACCAGACCAGACCTTTCTTGGAGAAAGGCAGGTCCCCGCTGAACATTTTATTGGGCTTCCTGCACCCGGGCAGTCGAGCGGGCGGATCGCCCCGCCCGGGCCCTGGCGCGCGCCGCCTCACCTGGCGCGGGGTGTCCCGGGGCGCCCCGAGAGCCAGCCACCCACGCAAACGGAAACGCACCTTCGCTACCTCCCGGAGCAAAGTGCGAGCGCGGGACAGGACGAAACAAAACCTGCCTGGGCTTACTCATCAGAGACTCCGCGGGGGGGACGGGGGGTGTTCTCAGGAGACTCCCAGAAAGTTGCGCCCTCCCGGGCTTAGGGAAAAGCACCCAGGGCGCGCGGCGTGGGCAGTCGCCTCCCTCCCTGGGCTCCGGAGGCCAGGTCGGACTGGGAGCGCACTCACCTCGGTGAAGAAGTTATCCATTGTTCCAGCGCAGTCCCAGATTTGCCGAGTGCCGCTCCGGCTCGCGGAAGTCAGCGCCGCCGCGGGTCCGGGGAAACCATGCGTGTCACGGCGCCACTCCTGGGAACGCGCGCCCGCGGGGCTCCCCCGCTGCCATTGCCCCGTCCCTTCTTGTCCTTCTCACCTTTTGTTCGCCCAAACCCAAGTCTCTAACTCGCCCGTCCCGACAGCAGCCTTTGTCTCTTCTTCCTCCAAGTTCCTCACTACTGGGCACAGCGCTCGCGAGCGGAGAACAGCTGGTGGCACATTCTTCCCCCAAGCGGGGGAGGGCGGCGGGGTGCTGGCGAGCGCGGCCCCCTCCCTCTGCACTCCGGCCGGGGGCCCTCGAGGCGGGCAGGAGGACAGCCGGCCGCAAAGTGAGCCGGAGACGCGATCCCCGCGCGAGCGCTCCGGAGGTGAGCAGTCCCGAGCCGCGGCTCAGCCAGCTCTCGCCCGCGGGACTGCAGCCCGGCGACCTCGCCCCGCCCTCCCGCACCCGGCCCCGCCCTCCCGCACCCGGCCCCGCCCTCCCGCACCCGGCCCCGCCCTCCCGCACCCGGCCCCGCCCTCCCGCACCCGGCCCCGCCCTCCCGCACCCGGCCCCGCCCCCAGGAGCTTGGCCCTCCGCCAACCCCGCCCGCGCTTCCACACCGTCTGGCCCCGCCCGGGCGGAGCGCCCCGCCCCATTACCACCCAGGCCCCGCCCACTCTGCCCCCCAAGCAGCCGCAGGCTCTGTAGCGGACTCCGGAGGGGGCCGCGTGTTTCCCCAGGTCTCCCCACCTCGGCGTGGGCGGGGGATTTGACTCTTCCCGCTGCAGAGAGAGACTAAATAATCGCTTAGAGGGGAGGGGAAGAAGGGACTAGGGGCTTCTTTTGTGCCTTTGATGTTTAGCAGACCCTGGAACCGGCGCAACACGGATCTCATTAATGCAGCCTGGCAGACGAGCGATCTCGGGGAAGGAAGCGCTGGCAGCGGAGCTGCCCGGGCTGCGGGGCCAGATCAAAGCGGAAGACGGAGGCTAATCAGAATTTCTGGAAGTTGCATTCCGTGTTGAGTTTCTCTCCTGCCGTCGGGTTTGCATAAGACGTTTGCCTAACAGCGGGGAAATGCAGTTTTGAAACTGGAAGGGGACGTGGCCAATATCACCTTTAAAAATGTGACCCTTTTCCTAGACCTCAAGGAAGCAGAGATGGCAGATGGCACTGAGATGGATGAATGATCAAACCCACCTGGTACTGAGTTCCGTTTCCTCTAGGGCAGTTCTTTTAACTTTATGCTGTGCGAGGGTCACCTGGGGACCTTGTTAGAACGCAGGCTGGAACAATCTGCTTTTCTAACAGGCTTCCAGGTGCCCATCAGATGCTATCTGGTTCTGTGCTGAACGAAGGCTTGTCTGTAACATGTAGAGAAATTAAGAGTAAACTTTTGTAGCAATGTAATAATGCCACGACATCCAAGCACATGATCAGTGGACTCTTTGAACCGAGTATAAACCAGTTTGGGTGTTGTCAGACTCACGTGGTGAGTCACACCTGGCGCCGCAGTGTATTGGTACCTGGCGGACTGGGAACAAAAATGGCTGGTTCTTCACTACAAACGAGTTGAGATGCTCTCTCCAGGGAATGTGCCAGCTGCTACTCAACCCTTAAAACTCAGCTCACAAAGTCACGTCTTCCAGGGGCAGGAACCCTTCCCAAAAATACTACTCCACTCACCCCACCCAAGCTCCCCCTAAGCACTGGGCTAGATGCCCACTCTAGGATTCATTCCTAAGACTGTTGGGGAACCTATATAATGTTATAAGGGTCTTTCTCTTGGTGTCCTTCCTATCCACAGTTGGGAGAATAGTGGCTCCTTGTGGGAAGGACTGTGCTTTAAAATGAGTATCCCCAGGCTGTCTCACAGCATGAATGAATGAATGAATGAATGGATGAAAGAAACATCCTTCTGTAATCCTTATGGGGAAAGTCAAGCATGTTTGTAACTTATGCCAGTCCAGTTCTTCACCGTTAATATCATTGCTCCCACCTCACTTCCCCTAGAAAGAGTCTAGGTGTAAATTAGTTAATATTGTGCAGTGTTGTTCTATTTCACAGATTTACACGCTTAAGGCTCTGAGCCATTAAAGCTTGTGTCCAAGGTGGCAAGGAAAGTGAAGATGGAATCAGGAGAAATACCAACAACCCCAGGCACCAATCAAAGTGCTTAGTCAAATGGGTCCTGCAACCACTGGTGTTCAGATACTGGAGCAGAACAATTACAGTCATTATGGTATTAATCTGCACACAACATCTCTGCCAGAGAAATTACCAGGGAGATTGTTGAAGTGAGAGTGTGGGTGTGACTTTGTTCCCAGCATCAGCCCAGCCACTGATACCTTGAGCAACCTTGCCATGTCATTTCAGGAGTTGCTTTCCATATCGGCTCGTCAGTTATAACAAATGTACCACACTAATGCAACATGTTAATAATAGGGGCAAGTGAAGGTGAGGGGCTAGGAGTCTGTGAACACTCTCTGTACTTTCTGCCCAATTTTTATGTAAGCCTAAAACTGTTTTTTTAAAAGTCTACTAATTTTTTAAAAGTGATTTTCCTGACAATTAAGAAGATATTGTTAATAATTGGCCCCCAATTTGACTCACAAAGAATCGTGAACCAGATCCAATATGTAAAGTTTAGATTTTACTGAATCATTTTATTTCTTCAAAAAGCTTACATCATAAGTTAACAGGGTAAAAAAGTTTTTTTAAAAAAAGCTTACATCCATGTTTTATAAATGTTGATCCCTGGATCACCTTATCAGTTGCTAAAAAGAAAAAAAAGGAAACTGACTCCGAATCTCTGTGGCAAATTGATTACCTAAGAATTTGCATTTTTTATTTCTTTACCTGTGGATTCTATTGAAAGAATTTACATTTTAATAAGCACCCAGATAACCAGTTCAGAGTTTGCGAATCGCCACTTTAGGTTATCAGAATTCATCAGCTTTTCTGTATATCCCCATATTCTCAAAAAGGTGTAAGATAAGCTGTGGCAGCAAGACTCTTACTTGCTGAACAGCAAAATGCATGTTCTAAATAAGATATCTAACCCTCAAGTATTTGGGTTGAATCAGTTGTTAAAAAGCAGCATGTTAAATTTATAAGGGCTTTGACGGGATTGGACAGAGACTGGGAAGCATTTTAAATCAATAGATTTCTAAGAATATCCACTATTGTTACCATTTCTTAAAATTTAAGTGCTTCCTCTGAGAGAGTTGTGCTAACCACTGGACAAAGCAGTTTAGGCTAAAACGATTAAACCCTGCCCTCTGAGAAGTGACAGAGGCACAAGCATGGTAGCAATAGGAGGATGAGTGCGTTTCTGTGAGGCAAAGGTCTGTCTCAACTCTCTGTCCTGTCTTCCAGACAAGCAGAGTATGACATTTTCAAAATAAAACACCCCAAAAGCTCAAATTAAATTATCTTATTTAGTGGCATACAGTAATCCACAATCAACAAAATTTTAATACTGATTGGATCATTTCCCCACTGAAAGGGAGAGTTGCATATGTATATTTGTGAGTTAAGTAGTAACAATCTTCTGTTTTTGCTCTCTACCAACAGTTGGTTTGCTTTTAGTTGAAACGGGTTGTCTAATTTCCTTTGTGAATTCAAATTGAGTTCCTTTTGTTGTTGCTGCTGCTGCTATTCCTTGTCTTGATGTGTCTTGGGGTGTAGGGTCTTTTCCATTATCTTTTTTTTAAAATTATGATTAAATACTCACCCCTTAATTGCCCCTGTTAGGATAATGGCTTAATTACTAGTTTCAGAAAGGGAAAGTTCTCAAAGTTTCTTTCACACAAATTAGAAGTTAATAACTGACAATTCTAAAGTCCTTTCATGCTTAACTAAACGGCAGTCCATGCTTTGGGCTCACCCTTTTGGATGTTTAAAACATCAAATGTTTTTGTCTTCTCGAAAAAACAAAAGGGAATTTTTTTTAGTGTGCTTTAAATTTTTACACAAGTACTTCTTTTATTTCTCCTAACTTAGAATTCAGAAATCCTCAAGAGAATTTTTTTTTTTTCTGCTGAAACTGAAAACAACTGTAGGTGGTTTCAACAGAACAAATTTTGGGGAAAATACCTGAAATGTTTCACATTGTAATAGAATTAAGTACAGAAGAATAAACGTAGAACTAAAATGGGGATAAGACACTGGAAGAACTCATTTCTGCCAGGAGTCATATTTCTCTACAAGATGAGCTAGGGCTAGGATGTCATTCACCTCATCAGAAAGCCTGTGATGGACAGTTAATTCTAACTAAATCCCCATCACTTCAAACTACAGCAAGAATGCCTCCTACAGGTGATATCCTACAAAAATCATGGAGTGTTAGTTTCACAAATTAATCAGTTTTCATGTTTGGGGCTGGTCCTATTGCATATAATAAAGATAAAAGTACAAAAATCCCTGAAACCCTGAAAAGCTCCCTAATGACTAAGCCCACTTGGAGCTGTTTGACATTTCGCTTTCTCTCTCGATGTTTTTGTGCCTTTATGACCCTCTCTCTTCCATTACTCCAGGGTGGCTCAGAGACTGACTGCAAAGTTTATCATCTCTCTACCATTATTGTTAGTCACAACATGTTTGCCACTTCCAAACCTTGTGTCCTCCCTTATTCCTCTTGCTTGCATCTTCAGCCTTTCCCGCTCAGTATCCAAGCCAATAAACATGATTGTGTCGGCTCTGTTTGAAAACAGCTGCTCCTTAACCCAATTGCTCTCTGAACTACTGGAGCATCTCTCTTCAAATGCCCAACTTTTCACTGCTGTACTTCATCCTCCAAGCAATCAACCCTTAAACCCCTCATGATCTGATTTTTGTCCCCCATCCCACTCTCTTGAAAGTCACTGTAACCTCAGATCTCAAATTCAACACCCTGTTCTCTAATTTCACTCTCCTTGACATCCCCTCTTTAAAAATTCTCTAACTTCTTAGCTTCAGAGCAAGCTTCATAGGTGTGCAACCCATATAGTTAACTGCACAGAGCCCTAAGCGCCTCAGGCATGGTTTAATATTCTGTTGTTCCTATCTTAAAATTATTTTTTGCATTTATTTACTTATTTTTTTGTTAGGCATCAGATGACAGCAAACACAACTTTTTCTTAATAGGTTGAATGAAGAACTAGTATTTGATAGCACAACAGGGTGACTATAGCAACAATAATTTATTGCATATTTTTAAATAACTGAAAGGGTGGAATTATAATGTTCATAACACAAAGAAAAGATAAATCCTTGAGGCGATGAATACCCTGATCACAATTACAAATAATGCAATTATTACACATTGTATGCCTGTATCCACACATCACGTGTACCCCCTAAATATATGCATTATGTACTGATAATAATAAAAATGAAAATAATTGCTGGGCATGGTGGCTTATGCCTATAATCCCAGCACTTTGGGGGCAAGGCGGGCGGATCACGAGGTAGGAAAATCGAGACCATCCTGACTAACACAATTAAACCCCATCTCTACTAAAAATACAAAAAATTAGCTGGGGGCCTGTAGTCCCAGCTACTCGAGACGCTGAGGCAGGAAAATGGCGTGAACACGGGAGGCGGAGCTTGCAGTGAGCCGAGTTTGCGCCACTGCACTCCAGCCTGGGTGACAGAGTGAGACTCAGTCTCAAAATAAATAAATACATACATACATACATAAGTTTATTTTATTTTCTTGAGACCAAGTTTCACTCCTGTCGCCCAAGCTGGAGTGCAATGGCGTGATCTCCACTCACTGCAGCCTCTGCCTCCTGGATTCAAGTGATTCTCCTGCCTCAGACTCCGGAGTAGGTGGAACTACAGGCGCCTGCCATCAAGCCCAGTTAATTTTTTGTGTCTTTAGTAGAGACAGGGTTTCACCATGTTAGCTAGGCTGATCTCAAATTCCTGACCTCGGGTGATCCACCTGCCTCGGCCTCCCAAAGTGCTGGGATTACAGGCATGAGCCACCGTGACTGGCCTGAAAAGTTTTCAATATGTATATTTACATTATTTAAAAATACAAAACGCTTCATAAATTTGTGTGTCATCCTTGAGCAGGGGCTATGCTCATCTTCTCTGTCTTGCTTTAATTTTAGTATATATGCTGCCGAAGTGAGCACAAAAGAATTTTTATTTTAGAGACAGAGGGTACAGTGGCACAATCATAGCTGACTGCAACCTTGAACTCCTGGCCTCAAGAGATCCTCCCACCTTGGCCTCCCAAAACACTGGGATTACAGGTGTGGAGCCACTGCAATGGCCATTAATTTTTTTTTTTTTTTTTTTTTTTTGAGACTGAGTCTTACTCTGTCACCCAGGCAGGAATGCAGTGGCATGATCTCCGCTTACTGCAACCACCTCCACCCTCTGGGTTCAAACGATTCTCATGCCTCAGCCTCCCAAGTAGCTAGAATTACAGGCACCTGCCACTATGCCCAGCTAATTTCTGTATTTTTACTAGAGATGAGGTTTTACCATGTTGGCCGGGCTGGTCTCGAACTCCTGACCTCAAGTGATCCACTCACCTCGGCCTCCCAAAGTGCTGGGATTACAGGCATGAGCCACCACACCCAGCCTAATATATATATATATTTTGTTTTGTTTTGTTTTGTTTGAGACGGAGCCTTGCTCTGTCGCCCAGGCTAGAGTGCAATGGTGTGATCTTGGCTCATTGCACCCTCCACCTCCTGGGTTCAAGTGACTCTTCTGCCTCAGTCTCCCGAGTAGCTGGGACTACAGGCACATGCCACAATGCCCGGCTAATTTTTTGTATTTTTAATAGAGACGGGGTTTTTGTTAATCAGGATTGTCTCGATCTCCTGACCTCATGAGTTGCCCACCTCAACCTTTCAAAGTGCTGAGATTACAGGCGTGAGTCTCCGCGCCTGGCACTTTTTTTTTTTTTTTTTTTTTTTTTTTTTTTTGAGACAGAGTCTGGTTCTGTGGCCCAGGTTGGAGTGCAGTGGTGGGATCTCGGCTCACTGCAAGCTCGCCATTCTCCTGCCTTGGCCTCCAGAGTAGCTGGGACTACAGGCGCCCGCCATCATGTCCGGCTTTTTTCTGTTTTTAGTAGAGTCGGGGTTTCACTGTGTTAGCCAGGATGATCTTGATCTCCTGACCCTGTGATCCGCCCGCCTCGGCCTCCCAAAGTGCTGGAATTACAGGCGTGAGCCACCGCACCCGGCCTTTTTTTTTTTTTTTTTTTTTTTTCCAGACAGAATTTCACTCTTGTTGCCCAGGCTGAAGGGCAAGGGTGCGCAATCTCGGCTCACTGCAACCTCCACCTACCGGGTTCAAGCAGTTGTCCTGCCTCAGCCTCCCGAGTAGCTGGGATTACAGGCGCCCGCCACCACACCGGGCTAATGTTTTGTATTTTTAGTAGAGATGGGTTTGCATCATGTTGCCCAGGCTGGTCTCCAACTCTTAACCTCAGGTGATCCCCCTGCCTCAGCCTCCCAAAGTGCTGGAATTACAGGCATGAGCCACTATGCCCAGCCAATATTCTTAATAATTGTTGAACAAAGGGCTCTGCCTTTTCATTTTGCACAGGGTGCCACAAATCATGAAGCTGGTTCTTTTTAGCTTTTGTGACCCTCCATTTGTCTGGCTCTCCCATTTCTTTGACCACTTTCTCCCCCTTGCAGGCTCCTCTTCTCCTTTTCCCTCCAAAGTATGATGGATCCCGAGCACGTGTTCTTCCCCCCCATTCTTATGTTCTCACCATTAATTCTCTGTACTTCACCTGCCATATCTTCATAAATGATCCCCAAATCTATAACTCAAGCTGTAAGAAGTCCCAGCCACAGGCCAGGCACAGTGGCTCATCCCTGTAATCCTAGCACTTTGGGAGACTGAGGCAGGTGGATTGCTTGAGCTTAGCAGTTTGAGACTAGCTTGGGCAACAAAGAAAAACGCCATCTCTACAACAACAACAAAAACAACAACAACAACAACAAAATTAGCCAGGTGTGGTGGTACATGCCTGTTAGTCCCAGCTACTTGGGAGGATCACTTGAGCCTGGGAGTTGGAGGTTGCAGTAAGTGGAGATAGCACCACTGCATTCCAGCCTGGGCCACAGAGCCAGACACTGTCTCAAAAAAAAAAAAAAAAAAAAAAAAAAAAAAAAAAAAAAAAGAAGGAAAAAGAAAAGAAGAAGAAGAAATCCCAACTACATTTCCAACCATTTGTTGAATTTTTCCTAGTGAGGTTCTTCTCACACTTCAAAACCTTCTTCACTCTCCCATCAGCTTCTATCAACTTCCCTATATTTATTAATGGAATAGTCGTAATTCAGTCACCGTAATGAGAGGGTATCTGTCTTTCAGAGCTGCCTTAAATATTTTGATGATCTTATACACATGCAAGTCTATCCCCATCAAAGCCTTCCTTGCTGTATATATGTGACTTTGGTTTTATTGATCAATACCCTCATTCATGGGTTTAATCTAGGGAACAAACTATGAGGAGACCAGGGAGACTCAGAGAATCAGTTTCAGTGGCTCAGGTCATGGCAGAGGTATGTTCTCATAATTTTTAAAATCAAATTATGTACATCTCCAGGGATCCCACCCACCCAAAGGGAAGCAATACAAAACAAAACAGAAATAATATGCACTGAAGAGCAATACAAAACAAGAGGCTGGCCATCCAGGAAAGTTGGGACTAAGATTCATGGGGTTCATCACAGGTCCAATTTTATGCAAACTCTTGTTAGTGAGGCTTTGTTTTCCCCACTGAAAATTGCCTGAAATCACCACTATTAATTTTGCTTCTGGAATGCGTTGAGAATATTTTTGGATTCTTTATTTCCAGAGCTTCCATCAAATGCAAGTGTGTGCTGCTGAAGTATTAGGAAAAATCAGTTAAGCGCACAGAGTTGTTTATATAAGAATATCCAGGACAAAATTGTCTAGAAAAGTTAAAAACCTGGCTGGGCGCGGTAGCTTACGCCTGTAATCCCAGCACTTTGGGAGGCCAGGACAGGCAGATCACCTGAGGGTCAGAAGTTGGAAACCAGCCTAGCCAACATGGTAAAACCCCGTCTCTACTAAAAATACCAAAAAAATTTGCTGGGCCTGGTGGCGCGCGCCAGTAATCTCGGCTACCCGAGAGGCTGAGGCAGGAGAATTGCTTGAACCCAGGAGGCAGAGGTTACAGTGAGCCGAGATCGCGCCTTTGCACTCCAGCTTGGGCGACGAGTGAAATTCTGTCTCAAAAAAAAGAAAAAGAAAAAAGAAAAGTTAAAAACCTGGACACGATCTAAAAGCCTCTCAGAAGGAGATTGGTTAAGCAAACTATGGTAAATGTGCATAGTGACATACTGTTTGTGTTAGTTGTCTGTTTTTGTGTAACAAGCCACCTAAAACTAAGTGGCTGAAGACAATGACTTGTTATTTCTCACAATTCTGTGGCTTGATGGGGCTTGACCTCTGTGCTGTTATCTGGGCTCTCTTGGGTGACTTCTGTCAGTTAGCTGCTTGACTGTATCTTGTGATCTAGGATGGCCTCCCACACAGGCACAGGAGGAGCTCACGGGGATGCTTGAATAGCTGGTTCACTCTCTCCACGTGGCCTTTCTTTACACCATGACAGTCTCAGGAATGCATTAGGGTGACAGCAAAAGCTGCAGGACCTTTGGAGAACTTGTACAGTTGCTTCTGCCATATTTAATTGATCAAAACCTGACATAAAGCCAGCCCAGACCTCAGACCCCAGACTCTTTTTTCTTTTCTTTTTTTTTTTTTGAAACAGGTTCTCACCCTGTCACCCAGACTGGACTACAGTGGCCTTCCGGGTTCAAGCGATTCTCCTGCCTTAGCCCACCTTACCTGGCTAATTTTTTTTTTTTTTTTTTTTTGTATTTTTAGTAAAGACAGTGTTGCACCGTATTGACCAGAATGGTCTCGAACTCCTGACTCAAGCAATCTGCCTGCTTTGGCCTTCCAAAGTGCTGAGATTTCAGGCGTGAGCCACGGAGCTTGGCCCAGATCCCAGACTCTCTTGATGGAAGGAATTGCAAGGAATCTGTGGCCACTGAGGGGAGAGGGAAGGGTAAAATTCATATAACTCCAAATTTACCATTCTCAAGTGTACCATTCAGTGGCATTTGGTACATTCACAGTGTTGTACAAGCATCACCACTCTCCAGTTCTAGAATATTTTCATACTTCCAAAAGTAAACCAATTCTCATTACTTCTCTGATTCCTGTCAACCCCTAGCCTCCATTAACCACTCATTTGCTTTCTGTCTTTGTGGATTTGCCTATTCTGGATATTTCATGTGAATGGAATCATGCAATAGGTGACCTTTTAAACTGACTTCTTTCATTCAGTATAGTGTTTGCAAGGTTCATCCATGTTGTAACTTCATTCCTTTTTATTACCTGAGTAATATTCCATTATATCAAGCTTGTCCAATCTGTGACCCAAGATGGCTTTGAATACCACCCAACAAAAATTTGTAAACTTTTCTAAAACATTATGAAATTTTTTTTTTGCAATTTTTTTAACTCATCAGCCATATCATTAGTGTATTTTGTGTGTGACCCCAGACAATTTTTCTTCCAGTGCAGCCCAAGGAAGCCAAGATATTGGACACCCTTGCATTATATGTATATAACTCATTTTTAAAATCCATTCATCAGTTGATGGACATTCGGGTTGTTTTGCCTTTGGGGCTACTGTCAATAGTGCTGTTATGAACATTCATGTACCTGTTTTCAATTATTTGGGGAATATACCTAGAGGTGGAATTGCTGAATTACATGGTAATTCTATGTTTAACTTTTTGAAGAACTGCCAGACTGTTTTCCATTGGGGCCATTTATTTTATTTTATTTTTTTTTTGAGACGGAGTCTCGCTCTGTCATCCAGGCTGGAGTGCAGTGGCCGAATCTCAGCTCGCTGCAAGCTCCGCCTCCCGGGTTTACGCCATTCTCCTGCCTCAGCCTCCCGAGTAGCTGGGACTACAGGCGCCCGCCACCTCGCCTGGCTAGTTTTTTGTATTTTTTAGTAGAGACGGGGTTTCACCGTGTTAGCCAGGATGGTCTCGATCTCCTGACATCGTGATCCACCCGTCTCGGCCTCCCAAAGTGCTGGGATTACAGGCTTGAGCCACCGCGCCCGGCCCATTGTGGCCATTTTTAATTGAATATACTATCAAACAGCAAAAATGATTAAATATATCTATATTAATGTGGAGGTATGAATATGTAAAAAAAAAAAAAATTACAGAATGACATGTTTCATTGGTACCTTACAGAAATGTTTAAAAAACAGTGACTTCGACCAGCCGGGCCAACATGGTGAAACCCCGTCTCTACTAAAAATACAAAAGTTAGGCTGGTCGCAGTGGCTCACACCTGCAATCCCAGCACCTTGGGAGGCCAAGGTGGGTGGATAACCTGAGGTCAGGAGTTCGAAACCACTCTGGCCAACATGGCGAAATCCCATCTCTAGTAAAAATACAAAAATTAGGTGGGCATGGTGGCGGGTGCCTGTAATCCCAGCTACCCAGGAGGCTGAGGTGGGAGAATCACTTGAACCTGGGAGGTGGAGGTTGCAGGGAGCCGAGATCATGCCACTGCCCTCCAGCCTAGGCAACAGAGTGAGACTCTGTCTCAAAATAAAAATAAAAATACAAAAATTAGCCAGCTATGGTGGTGCATGCCTGTAATCCCAGCTTCTCAGGAGGCTGAGGCAGGAGAATCGCTTGAACCCGGGAGGTAGAGGTTGTAGTGAGCTGAGATCATGCCACTGCACTCCAGTCTGGGCAACAGAGCAAGATTCTGTCTTAAAATAATAATAATAAAATAAAATAAAAATAAAAACAGTGACTTAAAGCAGATATGCTTATTTTTCTCTCACGAAGGGTGGTGTGCTTGGCATGATGTCTCATACCTGTAATCACAGTAATTTAGGAGGCCAAGGAAGGCAGATCATCTGAGCCCAGGAGTTCAGGACCAGCCTGGGCAACATAGTGAGGCCTCATCTCTATTTATATAAATTAAAACTGAATAATTGATATGATTTGACTCTGTGTCCCCACCCAAATCTCATGTTTAATTGTGACCTCCAGTGCTGGAGGAGGGGCCTGGTGGGAGGTGATTACATCATGTGGGTGAACTTCCCCCTTGCTGTTCTTGTGACAGGGAGTGAGTTCTCATGAGATCTAGTTGTTTCGAAGTGTGAAGGACTTCCCTCTTCACTCTCTCTCCTGCTGGTCGTGTGACTCCTTCACCTTTCACCATGATTGTAAGTTTCCTGAGGCCTCCCCAGCCATGCCTCCGGTACAACCTGTGGATCTGTGAGTCAATTAAACCTCTTTTTTTCATAAATTACCCAGCTGCAGGTAGCTCTTTATAACAATATGAGAATGGACTAATACAATAATTTTTTTAAAGGTTGGAGGACAGGGATGTTCCTTAAGGTACTCAGGACACCAGCTCCTTGCAACTCTCTCACCAGTATTCTGGCGTGGCCCTCAGCCTCACCCATCAGGAAGGCAACCTTGCTTCCTCAGCAGCAGGGCGTGGCAGGAATAAGGAAGGAGGAAAAACGAACCTGCCTGCTATCTTAGGGACAATTTCAAAACCTCTTTCTTTTGTAAATTGTCTGATCTTAGTATGTCTTCATCAACAGTGTGAAAATGGACTAATACAGGGCCCTAATCCATTCTGACTGCTATCCTTAGAAGAGGAGATTTGGACATACAGAGAAACACCAGGGATGCTCATGCACAGAGGAAAGACCACATGAGGATGCAATGAGAAAGCAGCTGTCTGCAAGCTAAGGAGAGAGGCTGCAGGAGAAATCAACCCTGCTGAGACCTTGATCTTGGACTTCCAGCCTCCAGCATTGTGAGAAAATGAATTTCTGTTGTTTAACCCACCCAGTCTGTGTTATTTTGTTATGACATCCCTAGCAAACTCATACACAGAGTCACAAAAAAATTCCCAAAGAAAGCTGTACTTGAACCAGGGCTCAGTGGATGAGTCAGAGTCCACCAAACGGCGAAGACAGGAAAGCACATTCTAGGCACATAGCATATGGAAGGACCCAGAGGTATGAGAAGCATTTTCAGCAAAGGGTACCAAGTTCCCAGCGATGAAGGCAGAGAGTGTGTGGGTGGAGTCATAAAAGACCAACTGGAAAGTTTGCTTTAAACTCCCATTCAACTGGTTTACAATTAGTAGTATGCTGGTAAACACTGGAGAACTGACTCTTTGGAGAGGTTAGCTGTGATCTACAACAATTACCAGTTTCTCTGGTGTAAATACTGTCACCATGGCTGATTGGTTTTTTATTTTTATTTTTTTTATTTTTTGAGACAGAGTGTCTCTGTCATCCAGGCTGGAGTGCAATGGTGAGATCTCAGCTCACTGCAACCTCCGCCTTTAAGGTTCAAGCAATTCTCCTGCCTCAGCCTCCCAAGTAGCTGGGATTACAGGCACATGCCACCATATCGGCTGATTTTTGTACTTTTGGTAGAGATGGAGTTGACCAGGCTGGTCTCAAACTGCTGACCTCAAGTGATCCACCAGCCTCCGCCTCCTAAAGTGCTGGGATTACAGGCATGAGCCACCGCGTCCAGCCCACCATGGCTGATTTTAAGCTACCAACAGGATTCACCAAACACAGACTTGGTAAGCAAGCTCAGTTAGCACACCATTATTTCTTTCTTATTTTTTTTTTGGTCTGAGACGGAGTCTCGCTCTGTCACCCAGGCTGGAGTTCAGGGGCACAATCTTGGCTCACTGCAAGCTCCACCCCCCGCCCCCCACCCCGGTTTCACACCATTCTCCTGCCTCAGCCTCCCGAGTAGCTGGGACTACAGGCACCTGCCACCACGCCCGGCTAATTTTTTGTATTTTTAGTAGAGACGAGATTTCACCGTATTCGCCAGGATGGTCTTGATTTCCTGACCTCATGATCCACCCGCCTCAGCCTCCCAAAGTGCTGGGATTACAGGCATGAGCCACCGCGCCCGGCCAACACACCATTATTTCTTATTTTCACCGTAATAATAACAATAGAGATAAGTAACCTCAAGTGCATAGATAATAGTAAAATGTACTAGAATAATTTGGAAACAATGCATTTTAAGTATTTACTACCTTTGATTTTAATAGAATGTATTTAATTGTAAGTTTATGTAACTTAATTTTGAAACATGGCTGTGTTTAACAACTGGCTTATAAAATTCCAGAAAACTTAACCATCTGCTCTCGCAGTTGGTATGATGCGTACCCCTGTTTACATCTGCTATTTATTTTTCACATCTGCTGTTTTTTTGAGACGGAGTCTCACTCTGTCGCCCAGGCTGTAGTGCAGTGGCCTGATCTTGGCTCACTGCAAGCTCCGCCTCCCGGGTTCACGCCATTCTCCTGCCTCAGCCTCCCAAGTAGCTGGGACTACAGGCGCCCACCACCACGCCTGGCTAAATTTTTTTGTATTTTTAGTAGAAACAGAGTTTCACTGTGTTAGCCAGGATGGTCTCGATCTCCTGACCTCATGATCCACCCCTCTCGGCTTCCCAAAGTGCCGGGATTATAGGTGCGAGCCACCGCGACCGGCCTACATCTTCTATTTCACAGGTTACTGTACATGCCCTTCACAGGTTTAGACTCAACAAATGAAGTAATGCATAACCAATTTTTCATGTAGCTGAAGAGATGACACAAATGCACACACACATAAAAGGAGCTTGAGGTGATTGCTGAAGAAGATAAAAGATTGTGGGCCTCAGAGGAGAAGGCATCTCCATGGTGGCAGTGGTAGTTTTGACCATCCCAGGGCAGGAGAGATGCACTTGAGCCTTCAGGGAGAGAAGAAAGGGTAATTTTGGGAATTCAGAAGAGGATAAAAAGGTGTAGAGCTCCAGAGAGGTAGGGAGAGAGGAGACCGTGAGATGGAGAGGGGGTCGAATGAGGGAGTTTTCTGTTTCTTTTTTTAATTTTATTTTTGAGACAGGGTCTGGCTCTGTGGCCCAGGCTCTAGTGCAGTAACACAGTCTTGGTTCACGGCAGCTTCCACCTCCCTGACTCAAGTAATCCTCCTGCCTTGGGCTCCTGAGTAGCTGGGACTACAGGTTTGCACGACCACACCTGGCTAATTTTTTTTTTTTTTTTTTCTGTAGCTATGGGGGTTTCGCCATGTAGCCTAGGCTGGTTTTTGTTTTGTTTTGGGTTTTCTTTTTTGAGATGGAGTCTCAGTCTGTCACCCAGCTTGGAGTACAGTGGCACGATCTCAGCTCACTGCAATCTCTGCCTCCCGGGTTCAAGCGATTCTCCTGTCTCAGCCCTTTTAGTAGAGATGGTGTTTTGCCATATTGGTCAGGCTGGTCTCGAATGCCTGACCTCAGGTGATCCACCAGCCTCGGCCTTCCAAAGTGCTGGGATTACAAGCATGAGCCACTGTGCTTCACCTACCAGATCCTTTTGAGGCTGATAAAGCACTCTGGGATCTGCCTCCTGCCTCTCTCTCTTCCAATCCCCACCCATAACCACGTTGGCCTCCCGGTGCCCAGAGCACAGCAGCCGTGCAGCTTGATCCTATCTCAGGGACTTTGCACTTGTGTTTTTATCACCTGTAGTGTTTGCTCACCCTCCACTCATCCCCACTCACTCTGCATGACTGCCTGTAGCTTCACTGAGGACTCAGCTCGCATGTTATCCCATCAGTCTATCTAATTTTGCACTGACACGTCAGTCCGACTTACTCCCACCCCACCTGATGTTCTTCATAGCATTCATCACTCGATGAAATGATCTTATGTATGCTTTTTTTTTTTTTTTTTTTTTTTTTTTCAGGGATCAGCAAACTGAAGCTCAAGGGGCTGATTTGGCACAAAGCCTGTTGCTGAAATGAAGTTTTATTAAAACAAAACACTTCCATTCATTTCCATATTGTTCAAGACTATGTTTCTTTCTTTCTTTTTTTTTTTTTTTTTTTGAGACGGAGTCTAGCTCTGTCGCCCAGGCTGGAGTGCAGTGGCCGGATCTCAGCTCACTGCAAGCTCCACCTCCCGGGTTCACGCCATTCTCCTGCCTCAGCCTCACGAGTAGCTGGGACTACAGGCGCCCGCCACCTCGCCTGGCTAGTTTTTTGGGGTTTTTTTGTATTTTTTAGTGAAGACCGGGTTTCACCGTGTTAGCCAGGATGGTCTTGATCTCCTGACCTCATGATCCGCCCGTCTCGGCCTCCCAAAGCGCTGGGATTACAGGCTTGAGCCACCGCGCCCGGCCTCAACACTGTTTTTCACTCTGATGGCAGAGTTGAGTAGTTGCAACAGAGACCATATGGCCTTCAAAGTCTGACAAGTATTTATTGTTTCTTCCTTTAAGAAGAGATGTGCTGATCCCTGGTTACTTGTTTACAGTGTTTTCATGTGACATGGTTTGAACCTGTATCTCCACCCAAATCTTATGTCAAATTGTAATCTCCACTGTTGGAGGTGGGGCCTGGTGGGGTGATTGGATCATAGGGGCAGATTTTCCCCTGGTACTGTGTTGAGATAGTGAGTGAGGTCTTGTGATACCGGGTTGTTTAAAAGTGTGTGACAAAGGCCGGGCATGGTGGCTCACTCTTGTAATCCCAGCACTTTGGGAGGCCGAAGTAGGTGGATCATGAGGTCAAGAGTTCCAGACCAGTCTGGCCAACACAGTGAAACCCCATCTCTACTAAAAATACAAAAATTAGGTTGGTGTGGTGGCAGATGCCTGTATTCCCAGCTACTCAGGAGGCTGAGGCAGGAAAATCGCTTAAACTTGGGTGGTGGAGGTTGGAGTGAGCCGAGATTGCGCCACTGCACTCCAGCCTGGGTGACATAGCTAGACTCCATCTCAGGCGGTAGAGGGGGAAGTGTATGGCACAGGCCAGGTGCAGTGGCTCATGCCTCCAATCCCAGCACTTTGGGACGCTGAGGCAAGCCGATCACTTGAGGTCAGGAGTTCAAAACCAACCTGGCCAACATGGTGAAACTCCATGTCTACTAAAAATACAAAAATTAACCAGATGCGGTGGCACATGCCTGTAATTCCCAGCTACTCAGGAGGCTGAAGCAGGAGAACTGCTTGAACCCAGGAGGCATAGGTTTCAGTGAGCCAAGATCGCACCTACTGCACTCCAGCCTGGGCAAGAGAGTGAAACTCTGTCTCAAAAAAAAAAAAAAGAAAAGTGTGTGGCATGTCATGTCCCCCACCCACCTTGGTCCTGCTCCTGCCATGTAAGACACCTGCTCCTGCTTTGCCTTCCTGGGTAAAAGCTTTCTGAGGCCTCCCCAGAAGTAGATGCTGCCATGCTTCCTGTACAGCCTGCAGAACCGTGAGCCAATTAAACCTCTTTTCTTGACCGGGCACAGTGGCTCACGCCTATAATCCCAGCACTTTGGGAGGCCGAGGCGGGCGGATCACCTGAGGTGGGCAGATCACCCAAGGTCAGGAGTTCGAGACCAGCCTGGCCAACATGGTGAAACCCCATCTCTACTAAAAAACACAAAAATTAGCCGGGCGTGGTGGCACATGCCTGTAGTCCCAGCTACTCGGGAGGCTGAGGCAGGAGAATTGCTTGAACCCAGGAGGCAGAGGTTGCAGTGAGCCGAGATCGTGCCACTGCACTCCAACCTGGGCGATAAGAGTGAGACTCTATCTCAAAAAAATAAATAAATAAAATAAACTCTTTCTTTATAAATTACCCAGTCTCAGGTATTTCTTCATAGCAGTGCAAGAACAGACAAATACACTGTGTTTATTGTCAGGGAAATATAATTGTGTTTATTGTCAGGGAAATATAACAGGGAAAAGTTAGGAAGTCAGCTCCTTGAGAGCAGAAATTTGTCTGTTTTATTCCCTACTGTGTCCTCGGCACCCACAATGCCTGTTGCTATTATATAAATAAAAGAGTGGGAACAAAGGGATGACAGCATTGTTAACTAAAAGGCTTGAGTGCAAACCTAAGAATACTACTCCTGCTCCTAGTATTACTGTTAATTATAAAGGCTGCAGTATATATGTATTTTTTTTGGGGTGTGTGTGTGTGTGTATATATATATATATATATATACACACACACACACTTCTTTTTTTTTGAGACAGAGTCTCACTTTGTTGCCCAGGCTGGAGTGCAGTGGCACTATCCCAGCTCACTGCAACCACCACCTCCTGGGTTCAAGCAATTCTCCTGCCTCAGCCTCCTGAGTAGCTGGGATTACAGGCATGTGCCACCACGCCCAGGTAATTTTTTGTGTTTTTAGTAGAGACAGGGTTTCACCATGTTGGCCAGGCTGGTCTCAAACTCCTGACCTAAAGTAATCTGCCCATCTCGGCCTCCCAAAGTGCTGTGATGACAGACGTGAGCCACCGCACCTGTCCAATGCTACAGTATGTTAAGGAGAGCTAGCATTATGCCGGGCACTGCTCTCCATGCTTCTCTTGCATTACATTCTTTTTGTTTTCTTTTGGGAGACGGAGTCTCACTCTGTCACCCAGGCTGGAGTGCAGTGACGTGATCTCGGCTCACTTGCAAGCCCCACCTCCCGGGTTCATGCTATTCTCCTGCCTCAGCCTCCCAACTAACTGGGACTACAGGCGCCCGCCACCACACCTGGCTAATTTTTTTGTATTCTTAGTAGAGACGGGGTTTCACCATGTTAGCCAGGATGGTCTCGATCTCCTGACCTCGTGATCCGCCCACCTCGGCCTCCCAAAGTGGTGGGATTACAGGTGTGAGCCACTGCGCCCGGCCTGTATCATATTCTTTAAAGTTCATGTCAGCCCAGTGAGGGAGGGTTCCTTCTACCCATTTTATACATGGGGAAACCTCCACTCACAGAATTCAAGTTCATTTTCCAAGATCCCACTGTTGACCTATGGCCTACAGCTCCATGAGGTTTCTCAAGCTACCCTCTTTCTTCTGCCCCATCTTGCCTGGAAAGGACATAAACTTTGGTGTAAGACAGAACTGAGTTCAAAATCAGACTTCCCAGCTCTGCAACTGAGTCCTTGGCACTTTGTTTACTGTAAAGCTGGGAAATTACCTCCACCTATTTCTCAGCGTCTTGAGGATTAGATCAGACAGGTAAAACTCTTCAAGGTAGTGCCTGCCACATAGTGGATGCACAAAAATATCAGTTCCCAGACAGAAGCAGTGGCTCATGCCTGTAATCCCAGCACTTTGGGAAGCTGAGGCGGGCAGATTGCTTGAGGCCAGGAGTTCAACACCAGCCTGGGCAACAAAGCAAGACCCTGTCTCTACCGAAAAAATAAAAATAAAAATAAAAATAAAAATTAGTGAGGAGGCAGAGATGGAAGAATTGCTCGAGCCCAGGAGTTTTAGGCTGCAGTAAGTTATGATCGCACCACTGCACTCCAGCCTGGGCGACAGAGCAAGACCTAGTCTCAAAAAAAGAAAAAAAGAAAAACTCTTTGCTCTTTGTTAGGACAATGACTAGGACAAGTTTCACTGGGTCCAAGGTTTCCTTTCTGCCTGTTGTGGGCAGGGTGCATTGAGGCAGCCCGCCTGCCTGGGGAAGCAGGTGAATTTGTGTCTTTGTAGCTGGGACCACTCTCACCTGGGCTGGAAACCTTTCTCCCCCACAGCTTTCTCTTTTTGACCCTGTCCACTTACCTTGGTTGGAAACAACCCCATGCCTCTTCAACTGCTTTACCCTTGAGCCATAGAGTTCTGCTGAGACTCATTCTGCCTCCACCCTCCCATTCCAAGCTCCCTGGTTCCAGACACTGCCCCAGAACAAACAGAGAAATGTGAACAGAAAGCAATGCCCAGCAAACCATAAAACTACCTCTGGTCTTGGCATTGGCATTTGAATAAGTGCGGAGAATGATGTAAATGGGAAAAGTCCTGATGAGTTTTGCAGGAATCTTAAAATATTAAGAATGTAATAAATTTCATGTCACCAGAAAACGGATAAGAGTGGGGTAGGGGAGGTAGGGGAGTTGGGGGGACACGGGGCGGGGCCAGGGGTTGTGGGAAGAGTCACTGGGTAATATGTTAGGGGTTCCGAATTAGTCATTGGGTTCTTTGAATTAAGCAAGAAAAACCAACCTTGGCAAACTTAAGAGGGGAAATGACTTTACTTTAAAAAATTTATTATGCTTTTATTTAGCCAAGTGAGACTCAAGGGGAAATGAATTGACGTGTGGCCTATTGGGTAACTTGTAGAATCCAAGAGTAGAAACTTCCTCTTTCAGCTCCACATGGCATTACTAGGTAGCATTTCTTCCCCTATGCACCTCAATAGCCTCAGTATGACCACTAGGCATCCTTTAAAGTTCATATATGGCACTTTGGTAGGCTGTGGCGGGCAGATTACTTTAGGTCAGGAATTCGAGACCAGCCTGCCAATATGGTGAAGCCTCGTTTCTACTAAAAATACAAAATTTAACCGGGCATGGTGGCAGGCGCGTGTAATCCCAGCTACTCAGGAGGCTGAGGCAGGAGAACCCGAAGGTGGAGGTTGAACCCGAAGGTGGAGGTAGAACCCGAAGGTGGAGGTTGCAGTGAGCTGAGATACTGCCATTGCACTATAGCCTGGCAACAGAGTGAGACTCTGTCTCAAAAAAATACATAAAAATAAAATTCATATATGTGCACATATGTCCAAATTAAGGGACATTCTACAAAATGCCTGACTAGTATTCCTCACATTGTCAAGGTCATTGAAAATAAGGAAGGGGCTGGGCACAGTGGCTCACACCTGTAATCCCAGCACTTTGGGAGGCCAAGGCAGGTGGATCACGAGGTCAGGAGATCAAAACCATCCTGGCCAACATGGTAAAACTCCGTCTCTACTAAAAATAAAAAATTAGCTGGTTGTGATGGCACGCGCTTGTAGTCCCAGCTACTCAGGAGGCTGAGACAGGAGAATCACTTGAACCTGGGAGGCAGAGGTTGCAGTGAACCGAGATTGCGCCATTGCACTCCAGCCTGGCGACAGAGTAAGACTCTGTCAAAAAAAAAAAAAAAAAAAAGAAAAGAAAAGAAAAAGAAAGAGAAAGAAAGAAAGGAAAGGAAAGGAAGAAGGATCGAGAAACTGTCACATACTAGGGAAGGTAAGGAGATCTGATGACTAACAGTACGGTGGGATCTTGGAATAGAAAAAGGACATTTGTGGAAAAACTAATGGAATCTGAGTGCAGTCTAGGGGTCAGCTCTTGGTGATGTACCCATGTCAGTTTCTCAGTTTTGACAAATGGTCCAAGGAAATGTAGGCTGTCAATACAATACAAGGAACTCTCTGTACTATCTTCGCCACTTTTCTGTAAATCAAAAATTATTCCTCCAAAGAGTATCCTTAAAAACATTATAAATCTGGCCAGGTGCGGTGGCTCAAGCCTGTAATCCCAGCACTTTGGGAGGCCGAGACGGGCGAATCACGAGGTCAGGAGATCGAGACCATCCTGGCTAACACGGTGAAACCCTGTCTCTACTAAAAATACAAAAACTAGCTGGGCGAGGTGGCGGGCGCCTATAGTCCCAGCTACTCGGGAGGCTGAGGCAGGAGAATGGCGTAAACCCGGGAGGCGGAGCTTGCAGTGAGCTGAGATCTGGCCACCGCACTCCAGTCCGGGCGACAGAGCGAGACTCCGCCTCAAAAAAAAAAAAAAAAAAAAAAACACATTATAAATCAGGTCAGAAGAAGGTAAGGGAAATCCACAAACGCCCCAAAGGAAGTCAAGGCAAAACCCCAAATAGCAAGTGATTCCCCAGCGAATGAGGAACAGGAGCCCAGGTCTCAGTCACTGCTGAGATTCTTGCCTAAAGCAGGAACCCTCAAGGGGTTACACCCTCAGAAATTCACAGCACTGAAAATTCCCAACTCTTGTCAAATGTCCTGACAAAAAAACTTGTCAATGTAGGCCTTGATTTGGTGTGAAAAATGGAATCTCCCCTGAGAATTCATAAACTCATAAACAGGAGCACAGTTTATTCTATTTTTGTTTTGTTTTGTTTTTGTTGTGTTTTGAGACAGGGTCTCACTCTGTTGTCCAGGCTGGAGTGCAGCAGTGCAATCACTGCTTACTGCTTACTGCAGCATTGACCTCCCGGGCTCAAGTGATCCTCCCACATCAGCCTCCCAAGTAGCTGGGACCACAGGTGTGCACCACCACACTTGGATTTATTTTTTAATTTTTTGTAGAGACAGGGTCTCCCTATGTTGCCCAGGCTGGCCTCAAAATCCTGGTCTCAAGCAATCTTCCTACCCTGGCCTCCCAAACTGCTGGGATTACAGGCAACAGCCTGTTTTTAAAATCCTGATTTAGAGCTTTAATTTATAGTATCTGTTATGGCCTGAATTATGTCCCCCTCCAAATTCATATGTTGAAGCCTTAACACCTAGTACCTCAAAATGTCACTGGATTTGCAGATTGGGTCTTCAAAGAGATAATGAGGTTACAATAAGGCTGTTAGGGTGGGCCCCAATCCAATCTGACCGCTGTCCCTATAAGAAGAGGAGATCTGGCCGGGCGCAGTGGCTCAAGCCTGTAATCCCAGCACTTTGGGAGGCCGAGGTGGGCGGATCACGAGGTCAGAAGATCCAGACCATCCTAGTTAACCTGGTGAAACCCCGTCTCTACTAAAAAATACAAAAAACTAGCCAGGCGAGGTGGCGGGTGCCTGTAGTCCCAGCTACACGGGAGGCTGAGGCAGGAGAATGGCGTAGACCCAGGAGGCAGAGCTTGCAGTGAGCTGAGATCCGGCCACTGCACTCCAGCCTGGGCGACGGAAAAAGAAGAGGAGATTTGGCCAGCCGTGATGGCTCCTGCCTGTGATCCCAGCACTTTGGGAGGCTGACGGGGGCGGATCATGAGGTCAGGAGTTCGAGACCAGCCTGACCAACATGGTGAAACCCTGTCTCTACTAAAAATACAAAAATTAGCCGGGTGTGGGGGCGTGCACCTGTAATCCCAGCTACTCAGGAGGCTGAGACAGGAGAATTCCTTCAACCCGGGAGGTAGAGGCTGTAGTGAGCCGAGATCGCACCATTGCACTCCAGCCTGGGTGACAGAGCGACACTCCATCTCAGGGGAAAAAAAAAGGCGGGGTATTCGGACACACGAAGAGATGTGACGGATGCTCACACACCAGAGGCCGTATTAGGATGCAGTGAGAAGGTGTGCAGTGAGAGGGCAAGCCCCCGAGAGAGGCCACAGGAGAAACTAACCCCACCAACTCCTTGATTGTGGACTTCCAGCCTCCATAACTATGAGAAAATAAATATCTATTGTCTACGCCATCCAGTCTGTGGTATTTTGTCATGACAGTCCCAGCAAACTAATATACTACCCTAATGTCCCAGGAAAACCCAAGCAAAAAAAGAAAGAAAGAAAGCAATAATTTTAAGCACGTACCCATAGGTAGAGCCATTTTAGGGCAAACCCTCTGGAGAAGAATTCACCCTCATCCCAACGGCCTGAGGATTCTCAGAGGCATGAACACACAATAAAATAGAAAACGCTAACATCGGTGCTTAAATAGCAGAAGCTTATTCTTCTCTCATTGAAGTAAGGTACTGAGCCAGCTAGGGTGGGTGCAGGGGCTTCACAGCTCTTGGGACTGCTGGGTCCTTTATTTTCTATGAAGCTTACTGGAATGGGTTTAAGAGACATTGGAAGAAGAGGACTGAACAGCATTAAGCGCAGACTTGCTAGGAGTTGGTTAGAAAGGAAACTAGACAGAAAAGTAAAGACAAAAGAAAGGTTATCTTTTAAGAAGGAGAGGCTGGGCGCAGGGTCTCACGCCTATAATCCCAGCACCTTGGGAGGCTGAGGCAGGAAGATAAGTTGAGGTCAGGAGTTCAAGACAAGCCTGGCCAACATGGGGAAACCCCATTTCTACTAAAAAATACAAAAATTAGCCGGGCATGTTAGCGTGCACCGTAGTCCCAGCTACTTGGGAGGCTGAGGCACAAGAATCACTTGAACGGGGAGGTGGAGGTTGCAGTGAGCCAAGATCATGCCACTGCCCTCCAGTTTGGGCAGCAGAGCGAAACTCTGTCTCAAAAATAAAATAAAATACAATTTTATTATTTCAAAGGGGAACCCATCCATGTTTGGGTGTTTATGGGAATGGACTAGTTGAAAGGGGAAAGTGGGTAGATAGAGAGGAGAAAAGCATGCACGGAGGGATGCCTTTGAGTGGTCAGGAAGGGGAGCTTTGGTATCCAGATTGCACAGCGTGTGACCTGACTAGGGAAGAGGACGTCAGAGAGGCAAAGAGCACCCCTAGCTTTGGAGGTGGTGAGAGGTGAAGCCAGCTGGACTTTCTGGGTCGAATGGGGACTTGGAGAACTTTTCTGTCTAGCTAAAGGGTTGTAAATTCAGCAATCAGCACTCTGTGTCTAGCTAAAGGATTGTAAATGCACCAATCAGCACTCTGTCTAGCTAAAGGATTGTAAATGCACCAATCAGCGCTCTGTAAAAATGCACCAATCAGCACTGTGTCTAGCTAAAGGATTGTAAATGCACCAATCAGCACTCTGTAAAAATGCACCATTCAGCACTCTGTGTCTAGCTAAAGGATTGTAAATGCACCAATCAGCACTCTGTAAAATGGACCAATCAGTGCTCTGTAAAATGGACCAATCAGCACTCTGTAAAATGGACCAATCAGCAGGACATGGGCAGGGCTAAATAAGGGAATAAAAGTTGATGACCTGAGCCAGCACCAGCAACCCACTCAGGTACTCTTTCCCGTCTGTGGAAGCTTTGTTCTTTCACTCTTCACAATAAACCTTGCTGCTGCTCACTCTTTGGGTCTGCGCCATCTTTAAGAGCTATTAACACTTGCCACGGAGGTCGGCTTCATTCTTGAAGTCAGTGAGACCACGAACCCACCGGAAGGAAGAAACTCCAGTCACATCTGAAGGAACAAACTCTGGACACACCATCTTTAAAAGCTGTAACCCTCACCTCGAAGGTCCACTGCTTCATTGTCGAAGTCAGCAAGACCAAGAACCCACCAGAAGGAACCAACTCCGGACACAGTGGCACTGGGTGGAAATTGAACAAGGAGCCCCCCTGACTTAAGTCTGAGGGCGTCTCCCTGGTACAGTTGCTTCCAGGGCCTACAGAGCCTTAGCAGTGTGTTCCTATGGTTTTGAAAGTCTTTCATGAGCTGTTTTCATTGTAATAGATGCACCTTAAGATTGCTGCATCTTTCCAATGTTTACTCTGTTACGCTCCCGCCTGCATTCTGGGGGCATTGGAGTAGGTGGGAGGATTCTCCAGACCTGAGTAAGGGGAAGTTTAGTGGCATATTAGTCAGGGTTTTCCAGAGATACAGAACCAACAGGATGTGTATATATAGAAAGAGATTTGGTTTAAGGAATTGGCTCATGCAATTGTGGAGGCATAGTTAGTCCAAAATCTGCAGGGTAGACCAGCAGGCTGGAGATCCAGGGAAGAGTTATAGTTCAAATGCTGGCAGAATTCCTTCCTGTTAAGGGGAAGTCAGTTTTTATTCTAGTAAGGCCTTCAACTGATTGGATGAGGCCGTTCTCCATTATGGAAAGCAATCTGATTTGCCAAAGTCCACTAATTTAAATGCAAATCTCATCCAAAAACACCCTCATAGGCACATCCAGAGTAATGTTTGACCAAATATCTGGTGGCCCAGCCAAGTGACATATAAAATTAGCCATCAAGGCCGGGTGTGGTGGCTCACACCTGTAATCCCAACACTTTGGGAGACCAAGGCCATTGGATCACTTGCATCTAGGAGCTTGAGATCAGCCCAGGCTACATAGTGAGACTGTCTTTACAAAAAATACAAAATTAACTGAGTGTGGTGGTGTGCACCTGAGTCTTAGCTACTCAGGAGGCTGAGGCAGGAGGATCACTGAGCCTGGGAGGTCCAGGCTGCAGTGAGTCGTGGTCAGTCCACTACACTCAGCCTGGGCAACAGAGTAAGACCCTGTCTCAAAAAAAAAAAAAAAATTAGCCATCATTCATAGGATATATTTTTGAGCTTTGGAGTGTTTTGTTTTTATGTGTTTGTTTATTTATTTATTTATTTGAGATGGAGTCACGCTCTGTCACCCAAACTGGAGTGCAGTGGCACAATCTCAGCTCACTGCAAACTCCGCCTTCTGGATTCAAGTGATTCTCCTGCCTCAGCCTCTGGAGTAGCTGGGATTACAGGCATGTGCCACCACACTCAGCTAATTTTTTATTTTTTATTTTATTTTATTTTATTTTTTATTTTTGTTTTTTTGAGACGGAGTCTTGCTGTGTCACCCAGGCTGGAGTGCAGTGGCATGATCTCCACTCACTGTAAGCTCCATTTCCCGGGTTCACGCCATTCTCCTGCCTCAGCCTCCCGTGTAGCTGGGACTACAGGTGCCCACCACCACGCCAGGCTAAGTTTTTTTAATGTATTTTTAGTAGAGACGGGGTTTCACCGTGTTAGCCAGGATGGTCTCGATCTCCTGACCTCGTGATCTGCCCATCTCGGCCTCCCAAAGTGTTGGAATTACAGGCGTGAGCCACCGTGCCCGACCTTTATTTTTATTTTTAGTAGAGACGGGGTTTTACCATATTGGCCAGGCTGGTCTCAAACTCCTGGGATTACAGGTGTGAGTCACTGTGCCTGGCCATGTATTTTTTTTGAAACAGAGTCTTGGCCTGTCATCCAGTCTGAAGTGTAGTGGCATGATCATGGCTCACTTCAGCCTGAACCTCCCAGGCTCAGGCAATCCTCCTGCCTCAGCTTCCTGAGTAGCTGAGACCTCAGGTGCATACCACCATTCCCAGTTAATTTTTAAATTATATATAGAAATGAGGTCTCCCTATGTTGCCCAGGCTAGCCACGAACTCCTGGGCTCCAACGATCCTCCCACCTTGGCCTCCCAAAGGGCTAGGATTGCAAACATGAGCCACTGCACCAAACCATTTGTGTTTAAGTGAATGCTAGCTGTCTGAGGGTAGTGCTGCAGTGAACATTCCTGCCTAGTGCATGGCTGACTCTACCAGGAAGGAGACCTGGAGACACATGGCCAGAGATCTTATCACAAAATGTCTATTATGTGAGCCTGAGAGGTTGAAGCTGACGTGAGCCCTGACTGTGCCACTGCACTCCAGCTTGGGCAACAGAGTGAGACCCTATCTCAAAAAGAAAAGAAGGCCGGTGTGGTGGCTCAAACCTGTAATCCCAGCACTTTGGGTGGCAGAAGTAGGCTGATCACGATGTCAAGAGATCGAGACCATCCGGGCCAACATGGTGAAACCTCGTCTCTACTAAAAATACAGAAATTAGCCAGGCGTGGTGGTTGGGTGCCTGTAATCCCAGCTACTGAGGAGGCTAAGGCAGGAGAATTGCTTGAACCCAGGAGGCAGAGGTTGCAATGAGCCGAGTTTGTGCAACTGCACTCCAGCCTGGAGACAGAGCGAGACTCTGTCTCAAAAAAAAAAATAAGGAAAAACGAAAAGAAATGTCTGTTAAGAGGGAAAAATGAGGCAGGCAAATAAATAGATAGGGGCGGGGCACGGTGATTCACGCCTGTAATCCCAGCACTTTGGGAGGCCGAGGCGGGCAGATCACAAGGTCAGGAGATCGAGACTGTCCTGGTTAACATGGTGAAACCCCATCTATACTAAAAAATCAAAAAAAAAAAAAAAAGAAAGAAAGAAAATTAGCTGGGCATGGTGGTGGGCGCCTGTAGTCCCAACTACTTGGGAGGCTGAGGCAGGAGAATGGCTTGAACCTGGGAGGCGGAGTTTGCAGTAAGCCGAGATTGCACCACTGCACTCCAGCCTGGGTGACAGAGTGAGACTCCTGTCTCAAAAAAAAAGATAATAAATAAAATAAAAAAAAAAAGAAAAGGAAATGTTTGTAATCTATGCTGCCCAGCACTGGCAACAGAGGAGAAACTAGGTTTGAAATAAAGCAAGCCTGTGGAAAATTCTTCCAAATGTGGCAGCTCATATATAAAAGAAATTTAAATGAAGTCTGCCAAAATTTGCTAACAATCTTAAAAATGCACATGACAATTACCATTTCTACTTTGTGAAGTAGAGAGAAACATTTTACACTATCAATAATAAAAATCAAATATCTATTCACCATGCTAGAGAGAGGAAAGACTGAATTATCATTCTATTCTCTCTGCAGAATATGTTATTTATCACAGAACAAGCTGTCTTTCGAAGAAATGAATAAGGACTTTGCAGCCCCCAAAATGTAGGAAAACATTAATCTAGATGAGTGTTCATTAATCGTAACCTTTTTAAAATTTGTAATTTGTGGTGATTTCTTTATTCATTGTTCATGATACTCATCTTGATCTGATTTTGTACTTGTAATTGTGTATTACTTTCCATGGAGTCCCCCAAATTGCATGGGGGACTGTGGGTCCCACAAAACCAGAATGCACTCTGCATTGGGCTGGTGGGAAGGCTCCAATGCAGAAGGAGAGAAGCTAGCAGGAGTCATGGAAGCGAGAGAGAGGGATATTTCAAGGGATAACAGTATCTCTGGCTGAAGGGAATGTGCTGGGACTTTAATTTTTCATTTTTCGTTTTTTTATTTTTAATACAGGATCTCACTCTGTCACCCAGGCTGGAGTGCAGTGGCACGATCACAGCTCACTGCAGCCTCAACTTCCCAGGCTCAGGTAATCCTCCCACCTCAGCCTCCTGAGTAGCTGGAACTACAGGCACGTGCCACCATGTCCGGCTAATTTTTGTATTTTTTGTAGAGACAGGATTTCACCATGTTGCCCAGGCTGGTCTCAAACTCCCGGACCCAAGCAATCCGCCAGCCTCCGCTTCCCAAAGTGCTGGGATTATAGGAATCAGGCACTGCACTTGACCACGTGATGGAACTTTCTATGAAACCCTTCAGATCCACTGTCCTCAAAGACAGTGCTGTCAAAATCTCCAATCTGCTTTGAGGGAGAGCTTTCAGAGAGTTATAAACAGCTCCAGCTCATGAAAACTTAGGATTTTATATGCAGTCCATCTGCATCGATATCACTAGGGATGGAGTTGCCAGATTTAGCAAATAAAGATTTAGAACTTCCAGTTAAATTTGAATTTCAGATACACAATGAATAATTTTTTAGGATAAGTATGTCTTATGCAATATTAGTATCAAATCTGGCAACGCTACCTGGGAGTTTCTTAAAAATACCTTCCAGCAAGTCACTCAGGTAATTCGTACGCACGTTAAAGTAAGTGAACTTGCTCTAGGCTTGAGAAAGTGTTATTTTAGGCACATAAGTCACCGTTCAAAAAGAATCCTGTGAACTATCAAAACTGATCTCTCCATATTTATTTTGAATTCAAGTCCAAAAACTGTTGCATATACTTTTTTTAAAAATTTTTTTACCTGTAATCCCAGCACTTTGGGAGGCCGAGGTGGGTGGATCACCCGAGGTCAGGAGTTCGAGACCAGCCTGGCCAACATGATGAAACTCTGTCTCTACTAAAAATACAAAAATTAGCCAGGCGTGGTGGTGGATGTCTATAATCCTAGCTACTTGGGAGGCCGAGGCAGGAGAATCGCTTGCAGTGAGCCGACATCACGCCACTGTACTCCAGCCTGGATGACAGAGCAAGACCTAGTCTCAAGAAAAAAAAAAAAGACAGGGTCTTCCCTGTCTCTATTGTTGCTCAGTATGTTGTCCAGACTGGCCTCAAACTCCTGGCCTCAAGCAAGCCTTCTGCCTCAGCCTCTCAAAGTGCTGGGATTATAGGCATGAGCCACCACACCTGGCCACATACACTCTATAACCAGAGCAATGAAATGTTTAACTTTTGGCTCCTTTTGCCTCCCAAGCAGAATGAGGTAGTAGATTAGAGCGAACTGCCGATGAGGCCCTAAAGTAAAGTGATTGTGACCAAAAAATGTGACCCAACAGGCTAGGTGGCGTTGCCCTGATTCTCAACTCACTTCTTATAAACTAACTGGTGGTTGTGATACTGCGCGTGAGCCGCCACTGAATGACAACAGAAGAGCAACCAGGGCCAGCTCCCTGGCCATGTTGCCTGTGCACAGGCCCAGTTCACAGGGGCCTCACGTTTGAATTTCTTCAGAATTTTATCTTTGAACTTGGATTTTGCAAGTGAAGTCCGATAGGACGATGGAGCATGTGAGCAGAGAAGAAATGCATGATTTGTGTGTATTCAGCCATCCTCACACATAGCGTTAATGATGCCTGCTGAGCACAGAATTCTGGTGGACAAATTCAGTGAGACTCAAAGTGAATACAAGGTAAATGTATTATGCCTACATCTAAGGGATGTGGGGGTCTGCTCATGCCCTCAAAAGGCCACACTTCCATTCAAATCAAGGCTGCTTCAAATGCCTAAATAAATGTCATTACATGTTGGAAATATGACAAACCAAGGAGCTCTATCTAGCCTTTCTTATTCATGTTACCCCTCTGTATGAGCCAATCACAGTATCTGTGCTGAAAATGAGGGTGTAGGAAGAAAGGGAAAGATGGGGCAGTGCAGGATTCTTTTTCCTTCAGGTCCTTCTTTCCTCATTAGGAAGGTATGGAGTTGTGGTAAAATCTTCCTGCATCAACACATGAAATTAAAACGGTTGAGTGAGTTTCCTACCGCATTTCTACTGCTCCGTTTTGATATGGTGTGACTGTGTCCCCACCCAAATCTCATCTTGAATTGTAGCTCCCATAGTTCCCACGTGTAGCGGGAGGGACCTGGTGGGAGATAATAGAATCATGGGGGCTGTTTCCCCCATACTGTTCTTGTGGTAGTGAATAAGTCTCGAGAGATTTGATAATTTTATAAAAGGGAGAAACCCGTTTGCTTGGCTCTCATTCTCTCTTGCCTGCCGCCATGTAAGATGTCCCTTTCACCTTCTGCCATGATTGTGAGGCCTCCCCAGTCATGTGGAACTGTGAGTCCATTAAACCTCTTTTTCCTTATAAATTATCCAGTCTCAGGTATGTCTTTATCAACAGCATGCAAACAAATTAATACACTTTTAATTTTAAAAAATTTTTAATTACTTTTTAGAAATAGCATCTCACTCTGTCACCCAGGCTGGAGTGCAGTGGTATGATCATAGCTCACTGCAGCCTTGAATTCCTGGACATAAATGATCTTTCTGCCTCGGCCTCCCTGGTAGCTGGGACTACAGGCACACACCACCATGCCTGGTTAATTTTTAAATTTTTTGTAGAGATAAAATCGCCCTATGTTCTTACTCAGGCAGGTTTTAAACTCCTGGCCTCAAGCAATCTTTCCACCTCAGCCTCCCAAAGCGCTGGGATTACGGGGTGAGCCACCGCACCCAGCCCTTCATTGTTCTTGTAAGGACAGAACAAAATACACATGATCCGTGCACAATGAAGTGTGTAGTTTGGTGATTCTGTGTGAGTTAAATGCTCTGACATTTTCTTTTCTTTTCTTTCTTTCTTTCTCCACCTTCCCGGTTCAAGCGATTCTCCTGCCTCAGCCTCCCGAGTAGCTGAGATTACAGGGGCTCACCACCACGCCCAGTTAATTTTTGTATTTTTAGTAGCGGCTCATTACAGGCATGAGCGAAGGCGCCCAGCCTGACATTTTCATTTAAAATGGGCATTGTGCAATATAATATGACTGTTGAGGCCTAGCGTGGTGGCTCACGTCTGTAATTCCAGCACTTTGGGAGTCCAAGGCGGGCAGATCACGAGGTCAGGAAATTGAGACCATCCTGGCCAACATGGTGAAACACTGTCCCTACTAAAAATACAAAATTAGCCTGGAGTGATGACTGCACCTGTAATCCCAGCTACTCGGGAGGCTGAGGCAGGAGAATTGCTTGAATCCAGGAGGTGGAGGTTGCAGTGAGCCAAGATCACACCATTGCACTCCAGCCTGGCGACAGAGCAAGACTCACTCTGTCTCTAAATAAATAATAAATACATAAATAAAATGGTGAAATTAATTAAAAAACAATTTTTTTTTGGAAATGGAGTCTCGCTCTGTTGCCCAGGCTGGAGTGCAGTGGCGCGATATCGGCTCACTGCAAGCTCCGCCTCCTGGGTTCACGCCATTCTCCTGCCTCAGCCTCCTTAATTTAAAATTTTAATTTTTTTTTTTAGCTTGGAATGACATTAAAAAGCAAATAAAAAATATTGTGACAAGTGAAGGGACAGAGCACAGAAGAAAAGAAAAAGCTTTTTCTGTGAGTCCTTTTAATGGTACTTCCGCCACTGCATACGGAGCAAGGGGTCATGCGTCTTCATTTTGCACCAGACCCCATAAATTATGTAGCCAGCCCTGACAGCGCCCTTAGTGGTTTTATGTGCAATTAGGGTAGTGGGGGAGGGCCGAGGTAGATTTTGAAGTGCCACAGTGTTATTTTAGGAAGGGAGGAGCCGACTGAGATTTCGTGAAGGAATGCACTTCAGAAAATGAGTGCAAAGATGAAAGTGCCGGGGCAGTCAGCCTTTCATTATGCCCTGACTCCTCATTCTCCCACCCAAATGAATGACAGATACCCTCTACCGAGAAACTCTAAAAGACAGATGTGCAGGCCGTGTCAGATGACTTCTTCAGTAAATATAATATATCACATAAATACAATTAAATAATTATAAATGAAAACAATAATGATTTTATATCATTGATATTGTTAGCAAAGATTGTACGTATTTTTTTCATCCAAAAAGTCAGCATAGAGTTTAGTCTGAAGGACACTGAAGAGGACTTTATTTTGATTAACTGATCAATAAAATAAAAATCAACTCGATTATCATATCCCATCCTTTTAGATTTTTTAACGTAAATATTTTATGAAAGTTTAAGTAAGTCTAGAAATATCAGAAATAATAGTCTTGCTCTCCTTTGGGGAATTTCGAAAGTTTCTTTTCTTTAAAGGTACTCTAAAGTACTCTAAAAGTAGTATCAGAGTATCTTGGATTAGTGACTTTGAAGGGTTTTTTTCTTCTCCCCCTTCCTTTTGGAATCCTAAACATGTCCTTATACAGAAGACTTGGAATCCCTAGAGAGAGAAAACAAAAAGAAATGGTGAGATTTCCTGGGCTTCTCTGATGGTCTGCTGCTCCTAATCTATCAATTAAGATAGCCAGGTGACACTAAAGAAAGTAATCAAAATGTGTCTGGTCTTTGCAACCTAAGTCATGTTGAATCAATGCCATTTGTTAGGGAGAAATTGCAAAGGCATGCAAACTTACGTTTTAAAGGAATTTGCAGCCAAAGTCCCCAAGCACTAAGCAACATCTGGAGTATACTGAGCTCTTCATCATTTCGTTTATCTCACGTAAAAGTTTGACAAGACATAGGTGATCCTTTTTAATGTACTCTTGACCACCAAAATAATTTATTGATTATCCATCTCTACACAATACAAGGGAAAATCGAAAATCTTACATAACGTTAAAGATGTTTGTTGAATACTTACTTCCTTTTGTGCAATTTACCTGGATTATCTTTTTTTTTTTTTTTTTTTTTGAGACAGAGTCTTGCTGTGTTGCCCAGGCTGGAGTGCAGTGGCTCAATCTCGGCTCGGCTCACTACAACCTCTGCCTCCTGGATTCAAGCGATTCTTCTGCCTCAGCCTCCTGAGTAGCTGGGAATACAGGTGCCCACCACCACACCCGGCTAATACTTTTTTATTCTTTTTGTATTTTGAGTAGAGATGGGGTTTCGTAATGTTGGCCAGGCTGGTCTCGAACGCCTGACCTCATGATCTGCCCACCTTGGCCTCACAAAGTGCTGGGATTATGGGCATGAGCCACCGAGCCTGGCTGCAATTTACCTAGATTATCTACTTTAATCCTCCCCAGAACATTATGAGGGAGGTCCTACTGTTATTCCGTTTTACAGATAAGAAATCCAAGTGTTAGATTTTGAGCAATTTGTCCAAACTCACAAAACTCGTAAGTGATAAAGACAGGGTTTAGTATACAACTCCCCTCTGCTAAATTTAATTGGCTTTAAAAAAAGTCAGAATTTAAATTTTGACACGTTGATTCTAGAATTCATTGAACTTAATTACTATGCCACACTTGCTCCTCAGAGTGTACTAAAATAACAATTCTCTTAGCTACTATATAGAGATAAAGATTAGAAAAAGAGGCTTCTGGCTAGGTGCAGTGGCTCACACCTGTAATCCCAGCTATTTGGGAGGCTGAGGTGGAGGATTGCCTGAGCTCAGGAGTTGGAGACCAGGCTGGGCAACATGGCAACACCCCATCTCTATAAAGAGTCTTCTACATTAATCTCAACCCCTTCTCTCCTCAAGGATGATTATGCTTGAATACTTTCTTTTTTTTCTTTTTTTTTCTCTTTTTGTTACCCAGGCTGGAGTGCAATGGCACGATCTTGGCTCACCGTAACCTCTGCCTCCCAGGTTCAAGTGATTCTCCGGCCTCAGCCTCCCAAATAGCTGGGATTACAGGTGCGCACCACCACACCGGCCTAATCTTGTATTTTTAGTAGAGACAGCGTTTCACCAGGGTTGATCAGGCTGGTCTTGAACTCCCGACCTCGAGTGATCTACTTGCCTCGGCCTCCAAAAGTGTTGGGATTACAGTCATGAGCCACCGTGCCCGGCCATGCTTGGGTGCTTTCTATGTTATTATTTCAAAAGGCAGTGTAAATATAGTAAGGTCTGATAAATCCAATGTCATTTGCCTCTGCTCAGGATTTTTTTTTTTAACTCAAGCCAAAACCATTGGAAAGAACTAGAATAGAACATAATTTAACTTTGTTGCCTTAAGTCTTACGAAATGGTCTTTCTTGGCCGGGCACGATGGCTCACACCTGTAATCCCAGCACTTTGGGAGGCCGAGATGGGTGGATCATGAGGTCAGGAGATTGGGACCATCCTGGCTAACAGGGTGAAACCCCGTCTCTACTAAAAATACAAAAAAAAAAAAAAAAAAAAAAAAGAAATGTTCTTCCTTTTTTTCGGACAGGGTCTCCCTCTGTCAGCCCAGCGCTGGTGTGTAGTGGCACGATCTTGGTTCATTGCAACCTCCGCCTTCCAGGTTCAAGTAATTGTCGTGTCTCAGCTACTCATGTGGCTGGGATTACAGGTGTGCACCACCATGCCCGTCTGATTTTTGTGTTTTTAGTAGAGACTGAGTTTCACCATGTTGCCCCAGTTAGTCCGGAACTCATGGCCTCATGCAAGCTGCCCACCTCGGCCTCCCAAAGTGCTAGGATTATAGATGTGAGCTACTTTGCCTGGCCTGAAGAGGTCTTGTAACACCCGAGGGTTTTCGTAGTTTCAGAAAATACAAATTAGTCATATTTGTATGAACCCCTGTATAATTTTAGAATGGTTATTTAATCAGATGACCCAGGAGCACTTAATACACAAAATGTGCTGATCACTGTGAGTTGGACTGCACTCCTAATGAGCAAAATTGCTATACTAATTTTTTAAAGGGCCACTAGAATAATAATGGAAATATTCTACCAAACTTAACTAAGTAGTTTGAAAATCGGGCCAGGCACAGTGGCTCACACCTGAAAGGCCAAGGTGGTCAGATCACAAGGTCAGGAGCTCGAGACCAACCTGGCCAAGATGGTGAAACTCCGTCTCTACTAAAAATACAAAAATTAGCTGGGCATGGTGGCGGGCACCTGTAGTCTCAGCTACTCGGGAGGCTGAGGCGGAAGAATCTCTTGAACCCAGAGGCGGAGGTTGCAGTAAGCCAAGATGGTGCCACTGCATTCCAGCCTTGGGGACAGAGCAAGACTCCGTCTCCGAAAAAAACAAGAAAATCCGACGGCTTATGGCTAAGATGAGGAAACCCAGGCAAACAATAAAGTATCCATATGTACTATGTTACAAGAGTTTTTATTCTTGGATCAGTATCAATCTGGGGAGAGTTTTCAACTGCCATGTCATAGGTTGATGCACTTTACTTTGTCCTAATACACTTTTTTTCAAATCAATAATTGTAATAAAAACACAGAGCTGGATGTGGTGGCTCACACCTGTAATCCTAGCACTTTGACAGGCTGAGGCAGCCAGATCACTTGAGGTCAGGAGTTCGTAACCAGCCTGGCCAACATAGTGAAACTCTGTGTCTACTAAAAATACAAAAAGTTAGCCAGGTGTGGTGGCAGGCACCTGTAATCCCAGCTACTCTGGAGGCTGAGGCAGGAGAATCATTTGAACCGGGGAGGTGGAGGTTGCAGTGAGCTGAGATCGCACCACTGCACTTCAACCTGGGTAACAGAGCGAGAGTCCATCTTTAAACAAAACACAAAAACAGTTTAACAGTTTAAAATGATAAAGTATCCATTGTATACAGCATGATTGAATTGCGGTTCCTAGATGTTGTAAAAGCCTTGAAGACTTGGTCACTACAGAAGAGATGAAATATAATGAGATTAAATGGGAGGTTGTCTGTTTAGACTTTAAAAATTGACTCATCTAGGCCGGGTGCAGTAGCTCACGCCTGTAATCCCAGCACTTTGGGAGGATTAAATTGGAAGTTCTCTGTTTAGACTTTAAAAATTGACTCATTTGGCCGGGCACAGTGGCTCATGCCTGTAATCCCAGCACTTTGGGAGGCCGAGGCAGGCGGATTACCTGAGGTCAGGAGTTTGAGACCAGCCTGACCAGCCTGGTGAAACTCCATCTCTACTAAAAATACAAAAAAAAAAAATAAAAAAAATACAAACAAACAACAAACAAACAAACAAATTAGCCGGGCATTGTGGTGCGTGCCTGTAATCCCAGCTACTCTGGAGGCTGAGGCAGGAGAATTGCTTGAATCTGGGAGGCGGAGGTTGCGGTGAGCTGAGATTGCACCACTGCACTCCAGCCTGGGCGACAAGAGTGAAACTCCGTCTCAAAAAAAAAAAAAAAAAAAAAAAATTGACTCATTTAGGCCGGGCATAGTGGCTCATGCCTGTAATCCCAACAATTTGGGAGGCCTTGGATCACGAGGTCAAGAGATTGAAACCATCCTGGCCAACATGGTAAAACCCTGTCTCTACTAAAAATGCAAAAATTAGCTGGGCGTGGTGGGATGTGCATGTAATCCCAGCTACTCTAGAGGCTGAGGCAGGGGAATTGCTTGAACCAGGGAGTCAGAGGTTGCAGCGAGCCAAGATCACACCACTACACTCCAGCCTGGTGACAGAGTGAGACTCTGTCTCAAAAAAAAAAAAAAAAAAAATTGACTTATCTGTAGAAAGAGTTTGTATCAGTCAGGATAGGCTAGATTATGCAGTGGTAACAAATAACTCCCAAAATTCCAGTGATATAAGTAATAAAGTTTTATTTCTCGTTCACCTAACACATCCCAGATGAACCGAGGTCCTCTGACACCTTTGTGCGACATTTTCCTCACTCTGGGATCCAAGCTGATGGATTTAGCCTGCTGGATTCAGCCGGCTGGAAAACTGTCATCTGAACATTGCTGCTCACCCGAGATAGAGGGAAATAACCACACAGCAAATTTCACATCACCTTGGTCAAGCCAGTCACATGATCACACCTAACTCCAGAGGGAGCAGGTAAGTACACTCCTCCCATGTATCCAGGAGAAAGAACAGCTCTCATGACCGTCACAAGTTAGACCAGCACAACGGCTGTTCATGTGGAAAATTGCCTGAGGGTTTCAGCTGATGGCAAAAGCACCATAAGACAAGGCCTTGGTTGATGAAAATGCTAACGCAGTCTTAGAGTGCATTGATTGAGGGATCTGTGGCAGACTGATAATGGCCTCCGAAGATATCCAGGTCCTAGTACCTGGAACCTATGAATGCTATCTTCTATGGCGAAAGGGATTTTGTACCTGTCATTACCTTAAGGATTTGGGGTGGGAAGATTATCCTGAATTATCTGGGTGGGCCTTGAATGTAATCACAAGTATCCTTATATAAGAGGGAGACATAGCTGGGCATTGTGGCAGGCGCCTGTAGTCCCAGGTACTTGGGAGGCTGAGGCAGAAGAATGGCATGAACCCGGGAGGCAGAGCTTGCAGTGAGCCGAGATCATGCCACTGCACTACAGCCTGGGCGACAGAGCGGGACTCCCTCTCAAAAAAAAAAAAAGGAGACAAAAGGAAATTGGGAAATTGGAGTGATAGGTTTTGAAGATGAAATAAGGAACCAGCCCCACTGATACCTTGATTTTAGCCCTGTAAGACTCATTTCACATTTCTTACCTCCAGAGCAGGAAAATAATGACTTTTTGTTGTTTTAAGCCATTAAATTTGTGGTAATTTGTTACAGCAGCAATAGAAAGCTAAAACACTATCTTTTTGTTTTGAGAGTCACTCTTTTGCCCAGGCTGGAATGCAATGATACAATCATGGCTCACTGCAGCCACAAACGCCTGGGCTCAAGCGATCCTCCCACTTCAGCCCCCTGACTTGCTGGGACTGCAGACAAGCACAACAACTGGCTTTTTAAAAATTTTTTTGTAGAGACATGATTTCACTATATTTCCCAGGCTGGTCTTGAACTCCTGGGCTCAAGCAGTCCTACCACC
This sequence comes from Rhinopithecus roxellana, assembly GCF_007565055.1. Classification (NCBI taxonomy): domain Eukaryota; kingdom Metazoa; phylum Chordata; class Mammalia; order Primates; family Cercopithecidae; genus Rhinopithecus; species Rhinopithecus roxellana. Next base: position 99,009,914 of record NC_044551.1, read on the forward strand.
TTGGCCTCCCAAAGTGCTAAGATTACAGGTGTGAGCCACCACACCTGGCTGGAAACTAAAACACTATATAAAGCAAGAATTGGCCGGCCACGGTGGCTCATGCCTGTAATCCCAGCACTTTGGGAGGCTGAGGCGGGCAGATCATCTGAGATCGGGATTTCGAGACCAGCCTGACCAACATGGAGAAACCCTGTCTCTACTGAAAATACAAAATTAGCCAGGCGTGGTGGTGCATGCCTCTAATCACAGCTGCTCGGGAGGCTGAGGCAGGAAAATCACTTGAACCCGGGAGGCAGAGGTTGCAGTGAGCCGAGATGGCATCATTGCACTCCAGCCTGGGCAACAGCCAAACTCTGACTAAAAAAAAAAAAAAAAAAAAAAAAACCAAGAATTGTTTTGTTTCCAAGTGAAACAAGCAGATTAATAAACAGGAGGCTCAATAGCACATAATATACAGAGCCACCGAGGCTGTTAAGGATGTTTAAACTAGAAAAGAGAAAACAACAAGGGGTTTCATATATGAGAGTTGTCTTGTGACATAGGCAAGGCCTACTCTGCATAGACACAGCAGCCAAAACTTTGTCAGTGAGTAGCACTGTTACAGGGTTTAGCTTACAATAAGAACTAAGCCTGTCGAGTGCTGGGACAGGCTACCCTGGTAGCACTGGATATAGGTGCAAAGACGCTGGGTGAGCAGCGGTCGAGGATGTTGCTAGAGAGAATGCTGAATTGGGGAGGGGATTTGGATACATAACTACTCAAGTCCCTTCCACAGTTTTTTCCCCACCTGTATCTGGTCCTAATAGTTACCTTAATAAGGAGCCCACCTGACAGTTCACAGGTGCGGGAGAGCCGCGGGCTATGTTAAAAAGGGACTCATTATTGGTCAACCAATTGGTAAAGGTGCCTGTTAAAGGGAATAGATGTCATTAAAGTTAGAAGGACCCAATGCAGGCCTGGAGGAGGAAAGGTGCCCAGGTAGAAACCAGAGAAGGGGTGGCTTGGTAGAAGACCTAGAGATGATGTAAGACTTTGCCCACGGATGAACTGAGGCACAACCGTCAATGTGAAGGACAGAGAGCTCTGAATGAACCCTGTGAAACTCACGGAAGTTTTATTTGTTTTTAAGCAATTGTTAGCATTTTTTTTCTTTTCTTTGTTTTGTAAATAAACAGAGACAGGGTCACCTATGTTTCTCAGGCTGGTCTCAAACTCCTAGGCTCAAGCAATCCTCCCACCTCAGCCTCCCAAAGTGCTGGGGTTACAGGGGTAAAATACTGCTCTAGGCCAAAAAGCAGTTGTTAGAATTTAATGAACCATCTTCCATGTGGCTTCAAGCCACCAGGACACAGCATATATATATATAGTGTATATATACGTGTGTGTGTGTATATATAGTGTATATACATGTGTGTGTATATATAGTGTGTATATATGTGTGTGTATATATATAGTGTATATATATGTGTATATATAGTATATATATTTTGTATATATTGTGTATATATACATATATATTTTGTATATATATTATGTATATATACATATATATATTTGCTGTGTGGCTATGTCACTCTATCACTGTGAGCAGCTGTGTGTGTGTGAGTGTGTGTGTGTGTATAATGATCTCGGCTCACTGCAATTCCTCCCATGTATCCAGAAGGAGAAAGAACAGCTCTCATGACCATTGCAGGTTAGATCAGCACAACAGCAAGCAACCTCCGCTTCCTGGGTTCAAGTGATTCTCATGCCTCAGCCTCCCAAATAGCTGGGCTATAGGCAGCCACCACCACACCCAGCTAACTTTTGTATTTTTAGTAGAGATGGGGTTTCACCATGTTGCCCAGGCTGATCTCGAACTCCTGATCTCAAGTGATCCACCTGCGTCCGCCTCCCAAAGTGCTGGGATTACAGGCATGAGCCACCGTGCCCAGTCAGGACACAGCACACACACACACACACACACACACACACACACACACACACACATATATATTTTTTTAGATAGAGTCTCACTCTGTTGCCCAGGCTGAAATGCAGGAGTGCAATCTTGGCTTACTGCAACCTCCACCTCCCGGTTTCAAGCGATTCTCCCGCCTCAGTAGAATACGGTACCTGGGACTACAGGTGCGTGCCACCACACCTGGCTAATTTTTGTATTTTTAATAGAGACAGGATTTCACTATATTGGCCAAGCTGGTCTCAAACTCCTGACCTTGTGATCTGCCCCGCTCAGCCTTTCAGAGTGCTGGGATTACAGGCATAAGCCACCACGCCTGGCCGTATTTTTAAATCCTCTCGTCATCTGTGTAGCTTAAAGCTCAGGAACCTAACAATCTGGCTTCCTTCCTCCCTCTTATTCCTTCTCAGTCTCTTTACCGACTCCTCCTCTGACCTCCTTTCGAGATCATGTTTCTTTGAGCATTGCCTGCATTATAATCACTTGGAGTGCTGGTTAATAAAGCCAAGGTCACAGAGATATGGCCTGAGAACCTTGATTTTTAGCCAGCTCCCTAGTTGATTTCTTTGCTCTTTAGAGTTTAACAATTAATACTTTAAATACTAACCTTCTTCAAAATTCTGTCCTTATGTTCTCTTACTTATTCTTTTACACTTTTACTGGCACACCATCTGGCAAGTAGCAGAGAGAAAAATTATATTTATATTGTTTTGGGGTCTCTCTGTCACTCAGGCTAGAGTCCAATGGTGTGATAATAGCTCACTGCAGCCTTCAACTCCTGGGCTCGAGTGATCCTCCCACCTCAGCCCCAGTAGCTGGGACCTCAGGCGCACACCACTGCGCCTGGCTGATTTTTTTATGTTTTCTGTTTTTGTAGAGCTGGGTCTCACCATCTTGCCCAGGCTAATCTCAAACCTGGGCTCAAGCCATCCTCCCACCTTGGCCTTCCAAAGTGCTAGAATTATAGGCATGGGCCACCGCACCTGGCCAGAAAAAATATTTCTGAAAATATTGAATAATTTCATCTAAAGCTATAGCTTCAGGTATTGCCTATGTGTTGATGAGGACTCTCTAAATTATATCTCTAGGCCACGCCTCTCCTGAGCCTCAGACTAAACTCTCAACTGCCGATTATACAACAGGTATTCCAAACTTAAAAACATGTGAAACTGAGTTTGTTATCTTTCCTGTAAAATCCTTTTCACACTTGCAAATTCATTCCTTCTTTAATTTTCCCTCTTAGTTACCATGGTCACCATCTACCCTGTGTTGAGGAAAAATATGTGAGGTCTTCTTTTACTCAACCCCATTCCCACTGGGGTACTCATGAACCCCAGATTTGCATTATTGTGGTATCTTCTGATTCTACCCCTCATCCTTCATTCTCCACTACAACTACCAAATACAAATACCAAATGTCCCATATACAACTAGCGAATCTGTATCTTTTGTTGCCAGGAAAACTCCAAAAGCCCCACAGTGAATTCTTCAGTTACCAAGCTCTCTCTCTCTCTTTTTTTTTTTTTTGAGACAGAGTCTCACTCTGTTGCCCAGGCTGGAGTGCAGTGGCATGATCTCCACTCACTGCAAGTTCCGCCTCCCGGGTTCACGCCATTCTCCTGCCTCAGCCTCCCCAGTAGCTGGGACTACAGGTGCCCGCCACCATGCCCGGCTAATTTTTCTTTTTTTTTTGTATTTTTAGTAGAGACGGGGTTTCATCATGTTAGCCAGGATGGTCTCGATCTCCAGACCTCATGATCCGCCCGCCTCGGCCTCCCAAAGTGCTGGGATTACAGGCGTGAGCCATCACGCCCGGCCTCTTTTTTTTTTTTTTCCTGGAGACTGTGTCTCACTCTGTCGCCCAGGCTGGAGTACAGTGGCGTCATCTTGGCTCACTGCAACCTCCACCTCCCAGGATTCAGCGATTCTCCTGCCTCAGCCTACCAAGTAGCTGGGACTACAGGTGTGTGGCACCACACCCAGCTAATTTTGTATTTTTAATAAAGACGGAGTTTTGCCATATTGGCCAGGCTGGTCTCGAACTCCTGACCTCAAGTGATCCACCCGCCTTGGCCTCCCAAAGTGCTGGGAATACAAGTGTGAACCACCCCGCCCAGCCAGCTACCAATCTCTTTCCTCCTCAGCCATTTTCATCACTGCCACTGAGAATTAATGACCTGTCCCACCATCTCCTTGGCTTCTTCCCCTTTTTGATAGGATGACTTCCAGATTCTCTAGGATGGTGAGAAAACCCTTCACAGTCTGTTTTCAGGCTTATTCTAATATCGTATCCCTCCCCAGTCACACATGCAATTTATGATCTGATCCCTCACATCACTTTTCTGCCTGGGAGGCAGTGGATTCTTCAGGTATGAAAAGCATTGTGGCTGGGCAGGATGGCTCATGACTGGGAGGCCAATGCGAGTGGATCACCTGAGGTCAGGAGTTCCAGACCAGCCTGACCAACATGGCGAAACCCCGTCTCTAGTAAAAATACAAAAATTAGCCGGGCACAGTGGCGGGCGCCTTTAGTCCCAGCTGCTTGGGAGGCTGAGGCAGGAGAATGGCTTGAACCTGGAAGGTGGAAGTTGCAATGAGCCGAGATTGCACCACTGCACTCCAGCCTTGGCAACAGAGCCAGACTAAGTCTCAAAAAAAAAAAAAAAAAAAAAGAAAAGAAAAGAAAAAAAGAAAAAGAAAAGCATTGTGCAGACGTGTATTTGATGCTGGTTGCATGAAGCTTAGATGACAAAAGCATTTACATACGAGAAAATGCTAATGTGACTAATGTTTAAGACTAATTCTTATTTAATAGAGAATATAATCATAACATTCTAGGTGGTAGGATGTGTGTGTGTGTGTGTGTTTGTGTGTGTGTATTTTTTTTTTTTTAATTTTTGGAGACAAAGTCTGGCTCTGTTGCCCAGGCTGGAGTGCAGTGGCACGATCTCCACTCACTGCAACCTCAACCTCACGAGCTCTGGTGATCCTCCCATCTCAGCCTCCCGAGTAGCTGGGACTACAGGCACACACCATCATGCCCGGCTAATTTTCCGTATTTTTGTAGAGACGAGGTTTCACCATGTTGCCCAGACTGGTCTCGAACTCCTGGGCTCAAAGTGATCTGCCCGCCTTTGGCTCCCAAAGTGTTGGGATTACAGGCGTGAGCCATTGCACCGGCCTGGATGTATATTCTTTACATTTTTCCTTATTTTGCAAAATTTGAAAAATGAACACATTTATGTCCAAAAAATACACACACATATATATATATATAATTAAATCAGAGATTCTGCAAGGGATTTTAAAAATATTTATATTCCCTAACTATTCCTGCTCACAACAAAACAACTGTATTAATTTCTCTTTTAAAAGTTATACCCTTAAAGGAGGTCAACAGTTTACAAAGGAAATTTAGAACAAATAAAAGGAAATAACTTCTTCATGTGACTTGTGGTCAGCTAGAGGAATTTGCTGTCAAAGAAGGTCAACCGGTCAAACACAGTCCTTGGGTGGTTTGCAAGACCAGGGAAATAAAGCCGTCTTCAGGTAGTAATTGCTGGAGGACGGGAGCATCGCCTTGGGAGGCAGGCAGGAGCTGCCCTAATTGGCCGTTGCCAGAGGGAACAAAATGTCCAGTTTTAGTGCAAAGAAAAGTTTCAGCTTGAACTGGTAACAGGAACATCCTCTCGACCTTGATTTGGATATTCGGAACAAAATGCTACTGATGAATGCCTCATTCAAACTGAAGCTACTTTCGTTTTAATGCCATATTTGACCTTTGGTCAGGCCAAAGGACTCACACTAATTGGTGGCCATGTGGTCGTCATTGTTATTCATGCACGCACTGGATCTTTTACTGAATTTAAAGGTCCTGAGCCAGGCCCTGGCAACACAAAAGGGCTCAATGTCTACCAAGGAAAACAGGTACTTTTAAAAAATAATAATAACTCACACCTGTAATCCCAGCACTTTGGGAGGCCGAGGTGGGCAGATCATGAGGTCAAGAGATCAAGACCATCCTGGCCAACATGGTGAAACCCCATCTCTACTAAAAAAAATACAAAAATTAGGTGGGTGTGGTGGTGCATGCCTGTAGTCCCAGCTACTTGGGAGGCTGAGGCAGGAGAATTGCTTGAATCTGCAGGAGCAGAGGTTGCAGTGAGCTAAGATTGCGCCACTGCACACCAGCCTGGCCACTCTGGGCAACAAGAACAAAACTCCGTCTCAAAAAAAAAAAGTAATAATAATAATAGAACAACTCACTAACACCATGATACAAGTGTGAATAAAGTGCTATGGGTGAGAGGTGAAGCCAGCTAGACTTCCTGGGTCGAGTGGGGACTTGGAGAACTTTTCTGTCTAGCTAAAGGATTATAAACACACCAATCAGTGCTCTGTGTCCAGCTAAAGGTTTGTAAATGCACCAATCAGCATTCTCTAAAAATGCACCAATCAGTGCTCTGTGTCTAAAGGTTTGTAAATGCACCAATCAGCACTCTGTAAAATGGACCAATCAGCTCTCTGTAAAATGGACCAATCAGAGGATGTGGGCGGGGCCAAATAAGGGAATAAAAGCTGGCCACCCCAGGCAACCCGCTGGGGTCACCTTCCATGCTGTGGAAGCTTTGTTCTTTTGCTCTTCACAATAAATCTTGCTGCTGCTCACTCTTTGGGTCCACACTACTTTTATGAGCTGTAACACTCACTGTGAAGGTCTGTGGCTTCACTCCTGAAGTCAGCAAGACCACGAACCCACCAGAAGGAAGAAACTCTGGACACATCTGAACATCTGAAGGAACAAACTCCAGACACACCATCTTTAAGAACTGTAACACTCACTGCGAGGGTACGCAGCTTCATTCTTGAAGTCAGTGAGACCAAGAACCCACTGGAAGGAATAAATTCTGGACACACGGGGACATAGAAGGAATTCATTTTGCTGAGTTGGGGATCAGGAAATGTATCTTCCCAAACTTTCTTAAGAGTCATTCTTGAATACTTGCTGGAAGAACAAATTCCTTAGCCCCATCCTTGACATACTGAAGAAGGTCCGAGGGAGAGGCCAGAAATCCCTATACTTAACAAGTGCCCTGGGGGCCATTTGGGAAACACTCAAAGGGCCATTTGGGAAACTTGAGTAGGTAGGAGTTTGCAACGTGAAATGGGGGACAGGGTTTACTCAGGATAAATAAGTGCCCCTGTGTATATGTATCACCTCTGAGTATATGAATCACCCCAGGATGTGTTAAAATGCAGATTTGGATTCAGTAGGTCTAGGTTGGGTCCAGGATTTCATTTCTAATAGGCTCCCAGTTATGTCAAATCTGCTGTCCAACCCGCCACACAGAGCAGCAGGCTTTTATCTCTATAAGACTTCTTGACCAGGCATGGTGACTCACACCTGTAATCCCAGTACTTCAGGAGGCCAAGGTGTGTGGATCACTTGAGGTCAGGAGTTTGAGACCAACCTGGCCAACATGGTGAAACCCCATCTGTACCAAAAATACACAAATTAGCCAGGTGTGGTGGTGGGCACCTGTGATCTCAGTTACTTGGGAGGCTGAGGGAGAATTTCTTGAGTCTGGGAGGTGGAGGTTGCAGTGCGCCAAGATCGTGCCACTGACTGTACCCCAGCCTGGGCAACAGAACAAGACTGTCTCAAAAAAAAAAAGACGACTTCTCATTGTCTTTACCATAGAGTACTGAACAATGTCCTTGGTGATACAACCTCTTTCCCCTCCGCAGTCTAGTCTTTTCCTCACTCCACCCTGCTTTATGTTCCAACAAACTCAATTGTGATTTGTCTAAGGACACTGGCATGTGTCTCCTCTTCTACCTGCCCTCTTTTTCTCTGTTCAGCAAGCAGAGAGAAATTCCAGTCCGAGATTCAAATTCCCATGCATTCATAATGTGTCCAGAATTGATTCTTTCTGGTGGGTTCTTGGTCTCACCAACTTCAAGAATGAAGCTGCCAACCCTCACAGTGAGTGTTACAGTTCTTTAAGATGGTGTGTCCAGACTTTGTCCCTTCAAATGTTCAAATGTGTCCAGAGTTTCTTCCTTCCGGTGGGTTTGTGGTCTCGCTGACTTCAAAAGTGAAGCTGCAAACCTTTGCAGCAACTGTTATGGCTCATAAAGGTGGCATGTCTGGAGTTGTTTGTTCCTCCCAGTGGGCTCCTAGTCCCGCTGACTTCAGGAATGAAGCTGCAGACCCTCACAGTGAGTGTTACAGCTCATAAAGATAGTGTGGACCCAAAGAGTGAGCAGCAACAAGATTTATCATGAAGACCAAAAGAACAAACCTTCCAGACCTTGGAAGAGGAACCCACCAGGTTGCTGCTGCTGGTTTGGGTGGCCAGCTCTTATTCCCTTATTTGGCCCTGCCCATGTCCTGCTGATTGGTCCATTTTACAGAGTGCTGATTGGTCCATTTACAGAGTACTGATTGGTCCATTTTTACAGAGTGCTGGTTGGTGTGTTTACAAACCTTTAGCTAGACACAGAGTGCTGATTGGTGCATTTTTAGAGTGCTGATTGGTGCGTTTACAAACCTTTAGCTAGACAGAAAATTTCTCCAAGTCCCCACCCACCCAGAAGCCCAGCCAGCTTCACCTCTCAAATAAGACCCCAGCATCACGAGGATTTCCTCCGGAAACATTCCCTGACCCCAAATCTGGGGTAGGCACCCTTCTTGAGCCTCTAACTCTCCCTGCCACATTGACCTGGTGGTTTGCTCATCCGACTTCCTTCCCACTCCATGATCTGTTTCTGTAATCCCAGGACACACAGCCTGGCTTTGAGGAGCTGCTTAGGTTGTTCATGAGTTGAATTGGATTAGATGAAAGGTTCATGTCAAACAGCTTGGCAAACATTTGCAGAGGCTCAAAGATGGGAAAGTCGTGTGAGGTGATTGTAGGACCCACGTGATAGTGCAATGTGAGCCCTGTGAATCACAGGGAAAAGGGAACTGAAAATACAGCGGGGCGTGTCTTGTGCTACTTCACCCTGCAGGAACCAGCCAGTATTGAACTGTGGATCTCAGGTTTAACCTTATTCTGAGTCAAACCTTTGAGAACCCGATAAGAGCTATGGGCCCCACCTCCTAAAAAATGACCATATGAACAAAAAGACATAAAGACAACAGCTTGCAAATGATTTCAGGGGCAATTTAGAGACTCCCTGAAGCCTGCGGACCCCATGTTAAGAACTTTGACATCGAAGGAGATCCCGTGCGGATAGCACTGTAATTGCCTGTGTTACCGGATGGATTATAGCAAGCCCTTGGGCTGTTTCTTGAACACAGTTGTTGGAATACGACTACGCCAATTCATTTCTGTATTGCCTCTGCTTGCTTTTGAGCTCTAAATGCAGAGCTGACTAGTTATAGCAGAGACCTTCCGGCCTGCAACGCCTGACCTGTTTCCTGCCTGGCCCTTTACAGAAAAGGTTTTTGACTCCTGGAATAGTGTGCAGCGGTGTGACCAGAGAGGAGACGCCACGAGTGTGCAGGTTCAGTGGGTTTTCTACATACACATTCTGCCTTTGGCAAACGAATGAAAGAGAGAGAGAGAGAGAAAGAAAAGAAAGAGAAGACTTTATGCTTTTTTTTTTTTTTTTTTTTTTGAGACGGAATTTTGCTTTGTGGCCCAGGCTGGAGTGCAGGGGCGATACCTGCTCACTACAAGCTCCGCCTCCTCCTGGGTTCACGCCATTCTCCTGCCTCAGGCTCCCGAGTAGCTGGGACTACAGGCACCTGCCACCACGCCCGGCTAATTTTTGTATTTTTAGTAGAGACGGGCTTTCACCGTGTTAGCCAGGATGGTCTGGATCTCCTGACCTCGTGATCCGCCCGCCTGGGCCTCCCAAAGTGCTGGGATTACAGGCATGAGCCACCGCGCCCGGTCTAAGACTTCATGCATTTTAAACTGTTTTTCCTTTTCCAGGCTAAAGCCAAATAAACATAAAAAACAAAACGTAGAAAAGCCTGGTGCCAAATAGTGACATGGTCATTTAAAATTTTAAGATCAGACATTTAAAATTATATAAGTATTTTACGATGGGTGTGGTGGCTCACGCCTGTAATTCTAGCATTTTGGGAGGCTGAGGTAGGAGGTTCTTTTGAACCCAGGAGTTACAGACCAGCCTGGGCAACATGGTGAGACCCTGTCTCTACAAAAAATTTTAAAAATTAGTGGGGTGTGGTGACGCATGTCTGTAGTCCCAGCTCCTCCGAAGGCTGGGGCAGAAGGATTGCTGGAGCCCGGGAGACTGAGGCTGCAATGAACTGTGATCACACTACTGCATTGCAGCCTGGAAAACAGAGCAAGAAACTGATTTAAAAAGGAAATATATATATGTTTACATATATAAAATATATTTATATATAATCATAAATATACATGTAATTAAACTGAAAGACTAAGATCTAAGATCTGGCTTTTTCTATTATTTCTGGCAAAGAAGTGTAAAATTTTAAATTGTAATTTAAGTTGGCTTGAAAGACCAAAGATCTCCAATCCCGCCTTTCTCCACTAGGGCAAAGAGGTGGTAGCCGGGAAGGAAAGCACAGATTGTGTCAGACACAGCGGGAAAGCTTCTTCTGTGACGGTAGGTAAATTATTTAGCTACAAAGCATTTCCGTTTCCTCTTTTGTAGCATAGAATAACAGATGCTCATTTTCCCAAGGATTGTTGTGAAGATTAAATGATATAATGCAGGTCTGTGTGGATTTTATTTGGTCCAGATCTCCATAAAAAGGACTCCAATTATAAAGTAATCCAGGGATGTTTAGTAAATCCAACCCATAGCAAAGGATCTGGCGTGTATTTGTTTCCGTGTAAAAGCTTTCCTACAAATGATGAGTGGCAAGAGCCTTTTCTAAACTTCCTAAGATGGAAATATCTTTTAATGAAGGAGGGTGATCCAAACAGAAGCAATTCCAAACTAGATTATATTGAGGTCAGAAACAAATTATGCAAGAGGTAACTTCCAAGTGTTAAATAAAAAAGAAAAATAACTCATTGAGGAGGTGAGGTCGGTGTGGCCAACTAGGAAATTCACCATTTTCATTTACCTGACACCTGCCCTTTCAACCCTCTTCCCCCTTCCTTAGCCATCATTCATTTCATTCCCATCAGAAATATTTAAAGAACCCTTTGTAACAACTCCACAGTTGTAGGTTGGGATACAATTTCTCCCTTAAGTCCTTCATAGGGCCCTTTTGTTTTCTGCCTGCTCATAATCTCTCAGCATGGATGTTGCAACAATGTATGGGATGTGCTTGCCTTTCCTCTTTCTTGTTTCTCTCAGACGCCTTAGCCAAGATTCCCAAGCACTTGAACACATTAGCTCTTCTTAGAGTATTTTTTAAGTGACACTAAAATATTGAGAGAATAAAGGAGATTATTTTAGGACAAGGCATAGAAGAAAGAGAAAATACAAGACGACAATTGCTCTATTTTCTAAAAGATCGGCCAGACACAGTGGCTCACACCTGTAATCCCAGCACTTTGTGAGACCGAGGTGGGCAGATCACTTGAGTGCAAGAGTTAGAGACTAGCCTGGGCAATGTGGTGAAATGCCGTCTCTACCACAAATACAAAAAAATTAGCTGGGTGTGGTGGTGCACACCTGTGGTCCCGGCTACTTGGGAGGCTGAGGTGGGAGGATTGCTTGAGCCTGGGAGGTGAAGGTTGTTACAGTGAGTCAAGATCACAGCACTGCACTCCAGCACAGCACTGCACTCCAGCCTGGGCTATAGAGTAAGGCCCTGTCACAAAAAATAAAATAAAATATAAAAAAATAAAAGATTAAGTCTCTCCCGCTTGTGTGTATATTGCATATAATGGGGAGTGTGAGACGCCTTCAAACTTAACAGTTACAAAAAAATACAGAATCTGCCAGAATCACAATGACAAGAAATATTCTGAATTGTAAAATATAGACAGAGGTTGGGACAATTAAAAAATGAAGAAAATCCTGCGGGAACCCAATGCACTGAGTTTCAACAAGCCTGGGAATCCACTGTCTCTGAGACTCTCACAGCCAGCCAGAGTGATTTTCCTGGGAAGCTTTCTGAGTTGTTCTGCAAGTATAGAGAAGGCATGGGCCAGCCTGGCTTATTTCCTAGTAAGAGAAGAGTGGATTTATCCGCCACCTTCTTTCCAGCACATTGCACAGTTCTGGGGCTGTCACCCCTGCTTTTACTACTAGAAAGAAAAGAAAAAAAAAAAAAAAAAAGCAGAGAAAACCACAATTTTGCCCTTTTGTAAGCAAGTGTGATTTTTTCACCTTCAAAAAGCAGATTTGTGAAGCTTGCTTTGTTCATCTCTATAAAGCACTTTCATTTTTTGAGAAGGAAAGTGATCCATGAGTGGGCTTAATCTAGGCTTAATCTGATCTAAAATGGAGTTATTTAAAATAATGTCACCGTAGTTTGGGGTGAATACCTCTTGCTTCTCTTTGGAGACATGGCTTTTAGGAAAGAATGAGTTAACTGTCGCTATAGACTGGGGTTCCCTCTAGAGAGTATTCAACTTTCTCTTAAAACTTAAAGCAAATCTTTAGGAAACAAAAGATCAGCAAAAAGTCTCGCCTGGAGTACGATGTTATGAACGAAAGTATATTTCTTCCATGAAAGCTTGGTTTTGGAAGTTATTGTCATTAATGAAAACTCGTGAATCTGACATGACTTTTTTTTTTTTTTTTTTTTTGGTGAGACGGAGTCTTGCTCTGTTGCCCAGGCTGGAGTGCAGTGGCACGATCTCGGCTCACTGCAAGCTCCGCCTCCTGGGTTCACACCATTCTCCTGCCTCAGCCTCCCGAGTAGCTGGGACTACAGGCGCCCACCACCACGCCCGGCTAATTTTTTTGTATTTTTAGTAGAGACGGGGTTTCATCACGTTAGCCAGGATGGTCTCGATCTCCTGACCTCGTGATCCGCCCGCCTTGGCCTCCCAAAGTGCTAGGATTACAGGCGTGAGCCACCACGCCCAGCCCTGATGTGACTTACTTTTAAAAAGCAGCAATCAATTCCATGTTCTGCCTGGAAGAAAAAACATTTTAGAAATTGTGTGGAGTCCATAGTCTGAGTCTTTTTATTACAGAAGGGTAAATGTTCAAAAAAAAAAAAAAAAAAAAAAAAGGAAGGGGCCAGATGTGGTGTCTTATGCCTGTAATCCCAGCACTTTGGGAGGCCAAGGCGGACAGATCACCTGAGTTCGGGAGTTGGAGACCAGCCTGACCAACATGGAGAAAACACGTCTCTACTAAAAGTACAAAATTAGCTGGGTGTAGTGGCACATGCCTGTAATCCCAGCTACTCGGGAGGCTGAGGCAGGAGAGTCGCTTAAACCCGGGAGGCAGAGGTTGCACAGAGCTGAGATTGTGCCGTTGCACTCCAGCCTGAGCAACAGGAGCGAAACTCCATCTCAAAAAAAGAGAAAACCAGGTAGTGGGGGGCATGCGCTGCCATAGGGTTATTAAATTTTTATCTTTGTTTTGCCAAGAGAAAAGGTTTACATTAATGAATTTCAAAAAGGAACCTTATGATCTTTATTCGCTTTTTCATTTGTTTCTTCCCTAAAGGAAAAGACACAAAGAGCCAGGCGCGGTGGCTCACGCCTGTAATCCCAGCACTTTGGGAGGTCGAAGCGGGTGGATCACCTGAGGTCAGGAGTTCGAGACCAGCCTGGCCAATATGGTGAAACCCCTTCTTAACTAAAAATACAAAAAATTTAGCTGGGCATGGCGGCAGGCACCTGTAATCCCAGCTACTCAGGGGGCTGAGGCAGGAGAATCACTTGAACCTGGAAGGCGGAGGAGGTTGCAGTGAGTCGTGATCACACCACTGCCCTCCAGCCTGGGCAACAAAGCGAGACTCTGTCTCAAAGAAAAAAAAAGAAAGAAAGAAAAGAAAAAGACACAGAGAAGACACATGATCTTTTATTTCCATTCACTCTTCCTTTTTCCATCATTCTCCATAACCTCATTGCTGCTGCATGCTACATGGGACTCAGTTTAAATGTGGATGAAAGGAAAGATCTTATGGCTAGATGTAACCACAATAACTCTAACAGTTGGTGGGAGGGAAAATCAAGCTGCCTGGAATGAATTTTGCATGTCAGCTTCTAGATAGACTGGTGTTTCATGAGCTTTATGACTAATTTGGGGTGTGGTGCTGAAATACAGGGAGGCCTGGCAGAAACTGCGCTTAATACCTTGATGTTGTCCACTGTGGAATTGCCCAGGACATGAAGACACAATAATGGAATTGGTTGTGTTAAAATAGGATAATGAAAGAAAAGGGAAATACATTTTCTTTATTGGACAGGATACAATATTGTTTTGTTGAAACACTCACATTTCTCATTATAGAATATTATAGTATCTGTTCGGATAGTTGGATATCTACAGGAGGCACCTGTGTGGTGGCAGCCTCTTGGTTATATGAAGTGACTTTCTTCTCAGTTGTAGCATTTCCCAGAAGTCTCTTTGTTTGTCTTTTGTCTGACCACAGTGCTTGCGGTCTTTGCAGCACAGGTTGCACAAAGAAGGCTCTTTCCATTCCCTTCAGTAGATGAGCACCAATTTCTTCCGATTTGTGAATGAGTTTTTCCTGGAAAGCTGGTAACTGTTGTTTGGCATACAACCATTTTCTTGCTGCCATTTTTATTTTCGGGACTTTTTCATAGGTGCTTGTTCATTTCCTGCAGCTGGGCATGATTTATCCTGTTTTTTTTTTTTTTTTTTTTTTTTTTTTGAGACAGAGTTTCTTTCTGTCGTCCAGGCTGGGGTGCAATGGCACAATCTTGGCTCACTGCAATCTCTGCCTCCTGGGTTTAAGTGATTCTCCAGCCTCAGCCTCCAGAGCAGCAGGGATTACAGGCACCCGCCACCACGCCCAGCTTATTTTTGTATTTTTAGTAGAAACGGGATTTTACCATGCTGGCCAGGCTGGTCTTGAACTCCTGACCTCAGGTGATCCAACCGCCTCGGCCTCCCAAAGTGCTGGGATTACAGGCATGAGCCACCACACCTGGCTGATTTGTCCATTATTTCAATAAGCTCGTGCAGAAGAGCAGGAGACAGGGGAAGTGCCCAGTCTTCTCTCCCAACTGAATTCCATTTCTTTCCTGACAGAATTCCATTTCTTTTCCTCATTCTTCCGTTTTGTGTCTAGAAGAAGACCCAGCATGTCTGAATGGATGGCAATTTCATCCACTCATCAATTCCTTCAATAAGCACCTGCTAGTTTCTGGAAGCTTGAGTTAATTCTAGAAGGCAGACAGCTTTTAAAATAAAAATTGGGCCAGGCACGGTGGCTCACGCCTGTAATCCCAGCACTTTGGGAGGCCGAGGCGGGTGGATCACAAGGGCAGGAGATCGAGACCATCCTGGCTAACACAGTGAAACCCCATCTCTACTAAAAATACAAAAAAAAAAAAAAAAAAATTAGCCAGGTGTGGCAGCGAGCACCTGTAGTCCCAGCTACTCGGGAGGCCTGAGGCAGGAGAATGGCGTGAACCTGGGAGGCGGAGCTTGCAGTGAGCCGAGATCGTGCCACTGCACTCCAGCCTGGGAAACTAAGCAAGACTCCATCTCAAAATAAAATAAAATAAAATAAAAATTGAAGGAAAAGGGGAGATAGAGGTGGATATGAACAAGGAGGATCAAATGAAAACAGAAAATAGGAAGGCAGAGCTAAGAAATTGTAGGAAGAGGAAATGAAGAAAATGAGAAAGAAAAATAAATGATTTAAACTGATTTTAAAAAATGAACAAAATGGCCCGGCACGGTGGCTCAAGCCTGTAATCCCAGCACTTTGGGAGGCCGAGACGGGCAGATCACGAGGTCAGGAGATCGAGACCATCCTGGCTAACACGGTGAAACCCCATCTCTACTAAAAAATACAAAAAACAAGCCGGGCGAGGTGGCGGGCACCTGTAGTCCCAGCTACTTGGGAGGCTGAGGCAGGAGAATGGAGTAAACCCGGGAGGCGGAGCTTGCAGTGAGCTGAGATCCGGCCACTGCACTCCAGCCTGGGCAACAGAGCGAGACTCCGTCTCAAAAAAAAAAAAAAGAACAAATATAAGATGGACTCAGAGTACTCTAGGTGCAGCTGCTTCTGCCAGTACTGTAAGGACCACATAGATTAGTCTTGGCCTCTATCTTTGAAGAATTTAGAATTAAGAGTAGAAATCAGATGGAAAATATGAGAAGACATATATGTCTTTGTCTACGCTTGTTTCCTGAGATTTATATGAAGAGAGCTTTTGAAAGTAGTTAATGGCCAGGCACAGTGACTCACGACTGTAATCCCAGTACTTTGGGAGGCTGAGAGGGGAGGATCACTTGAGCCCAGGAGTTTGAGACCAGCCTGGCCAACATGGTGAAACCCTGTAGCTGGGCATGGTGGCATGTGCCTGTAACGTCAGCTACTCAGGAGGCTGAGACAGGAGAATTGCTTGAACCCAGGAGGTGGAGGTTGCAGTCAGCCGAGATTGCTCCACTGCACTCCAGTCTGGGGGACAGAGCAAGACTCCATCCCCCCCCCAAAAAAGAGTAGTTAATGACCAGACACAGTGACTCAACGCATTTTGGGAGGCCGAGGTGGGAGAATCACTTGACCCTAGGAGTTTGAGGCTAGCCTGGGCAATATAGCGAGACTCCATCTCTACAAAAAATACAAAAAGTTAGCGGGATGTGGTGGCACCTGCCTGTAGTCTCAGCTGCTTGGGAGGCTCAGGTAGGAGGATTGCTTAGCTCAGGAGGTTGAGGCTGTAGTGAGCCAAGTCATACCACTGCACTCCAGCCTGGGGGACAGAGCAATACTCTGTTAAAATAAAAAAAATAGTTAACATATTTTACTTCTCTTTGAAAGTGCTTCAAGGCCAGGCGCGGTGGCTCACGCATGTAATCCCAGCACTTTGGGAGGCTGAGGAGGGCAGATCACAGGGTCAGGAGATCGAGACCATTCTGGCTAACACGGTGAAACCCCATCTCTACTAAAAATACAAAAAATTAGCCAGGCATGGCAGCGTGCTCCTGTGGTCTCAGCTACTCGGGAGGCTGAGGCAGGAGAATGACATGAACCCGGGAGGCGGAGCTTGCGGTGAGCCAAGATCATGCCACTGCACTCCAGCCTGGGCGACAGAGTGAGACTCTCTCTCAAAAACAAAAACAAAACAAAACAAAACAAAAAAAAAAAAAAAAAAAGAAAGTGCTTCAAGTAGCTTCAAGTAAGTGGAATAACTAAAAAATAGAAAATGCTTAAAATTTGTGCTTGTTCCTTATAAATACCATTTCTGTCTTGCAGTTCAGGCTTGGGGGCTTTGTGGAGATCCCTCTCCTAAGGAGGTGTCCAGGCCTTGGGAGACAATTACTGGGCCATGTCCCCTCCTCTGTAACCAGAAGGCCAGAAGGCAGAACGTGTGCTGACAGCTGAAAGGGAGAAAGGAGCTATTTTCTCCTCCCTTCTAAAGCTATTAATGTTCTGTGGTCCAATAAACGATGGTAACAATTGATCTCTGTGTGGTGAATCAGATACTCATTACATCTTGCTGAGCAAGACACTTAACCGAGCAGAATTCCTTTTCTAGTGACCTCTTCTCTCCTCTTAACGGGCAGTGATCCCTGAACCACAGGGGCTTGTTGTTGGTCCAGGTCACAGGCTTAACAGCCTCCAGCGACACACACAGTAGTTTGAGCAGGAAAGGGAGAGGGGACACTCTTCCATCAAAGGCCTCAGTGTGATCTGCTGTGTGGCAGACAACCGTGCACAGGTCCTTGAAGTACTAAAGAAAGTCAGAGAAAGGAAGTTTGCCCAAGGGTGCTTGTGATATTTTTGGCAGTGATTTTCTCACTACCTGTACTGTGTGTTTGTGTCTATTATGATGTTTACTGCAACTTGAAAAAGAATAGCTACTAAATTAGGATTTGATTAACTTCTCAGCTGGATCTCACAGAGAAACACCATTTGGGATTGGAGATGTTGTGTTCTCTTTGTGGTTTCATTTTGATGTTAGGATAAGGAAGGGAAAAAACACTTCCAGAAGGCAGAAACAGCTTGTTGTGTCCAGTCCATGGAAGAAACATCAACATGTTTGAAGTGAGCTTTGCAGTTGTTTTGTCTAAATAGATGAAGGGCTCCAGGCTTTGGCCACCTCACCATTACATCCTTTTATAATTTTAGTTTGGTTGATGAGGTTTTTTTCCTCAAGATTCTGCCTGATTTCAGCAAATGTCTGGTGCTGCTAGGTAATGTCTTTACTATTAAACCATTTGGATTTTACTTACTTTTCAAGATCAATGGCTTCGTTTGTTGTTATGGAAAGGAGTTAGAAAGCTCCACAACATCTCTTCCACTCTGCCTTCAAGGGATAGTCACAGCACAAATGTGATTGCTTCTGGACTTGTTAAGAGCCCTGAGCAATAAAATATGAAATGGTTTAGGCCTGGGCTGGAAGGAAATTATGAATGCTTTCCTTAGAGGAAGCGACTGGGGATTTGGATGGAGGGATCTCGGGGCAAAACCCCACTTCCTGGAGGATAATTAGTGTGTAGAAAGGTAAGCAGACACTGTTCTCGTAGAATGTCCCTTGTAATTATCCCAATAGGAATGTGCTCAGGACATATTTTTCCCCTTTATTAAAGGGGTTGTGGGACCACTGAATGATCAACATGTAGCCTCTTGTCCCAAGGAGAATTTCACAAAGGTCAAAGTCTCCTTTCCTTATATTTTGCATACCAGGAGAGTAATATCCAAAAATTAGTGGTCCATTTGTTAATTCGCTTTTTAGATCTCTCTCTCTCTCCATACATACCATGTATAGTATATACATTCTATTTAGTGTATTATATAATTAATAAAACAATGCATAGAAGGGTTGCTTAAAGATCTTAAGTGTGTGTTTGCACTGTCACCCCAATGAGATTTGGAGATTAAAGTTTTCTAAAATCTTGTTTTAGAAACCAGGTTATTATCATCAGTGATAATGAAGTATACTTTATTAAATTAGGCTCTTGAAAATCCATTGGGGAGACATTTCCTCACTAACCCTACATGATCTTTTAATTTTAATTTAAAAATTGTTTTTGAGACAGGGTCTCACTCTGTTGCTCAGGCTGGAGTGCAGTGGTGCCATCACGGGTCACTGCAGCCTCAATCTCCTTGGCTCAAGCAATCCTCCTGTCTCAGGCACCACCATGCCTGGCTCATTTTAAAATTTTTTGTAGAGATGGGGTCTTGCCACATTGCCCAGGCTATACTTTTTATTTTTAATTTCTACTTTATTAGAATATTGAGTCAATATTGGTCAATCAACAAGTGGATAAAGAAATTGTGGCCATAAAATGGAACAATGTAATGGCATTCACAGCAACCTGGATGGAACTGGAAACTATTATTCTAAGTGAAGTAACTCAAATGGAAACACAAATGTCGTACGTTCTCACTCATAAGTGGGAGCTAAACTATGAATATGCAAAGGCATTAGAATCATACAGTGGAGTTTGGGAATCAGAAAAGGGTGGGAAGTGAGTGATGGATAAAAGACTACACACATTGGGTGCAGTGAACACTGCTTGGGTGGTGGGTGCACAAAAATCTCAGAAATCTCCACTAAAGAACGTATTCATGTAACCAAACACTACTTGTTCCCCCAAAACCTATTGAAATTTTTAAAAAAGTATATTGAGGATTGGGAATGGGATGGGTTTTACTTTCCACTCTTTGGTGTGAATGTGATTCTCAGGCCCTGCCTCTGGGTGTGGAACTGCTGCCTCTTCATCTGCCCGCAGGGAGACTCCTCACAGCATCCAGGTCTCAAAAATTAGGCAGGGGTTCTTCCCCCTGTGCTGTGCGGTCTGCCTACTCAGCTTTTAAAACACAACAAGAATCTTTTCTCCCTGCCATTTGCCCTTGGGTGCTGAGAAGTTGCTTTATCAGATGTTCATCCTTATTTAATTATCCCTGGTAATTCTCTCCTGAGGTTTACCTTTCTTTTGCCTGTTTTCTGATGTGCCAGCTCAAAGATATCCGAGACAGGAGAAAAGTTACTTTTAAAATAACTTGATAAGTGAGTCAAAGCTTTTTGTGGGCAATCAGCCGACTGTCTCAAACTTAGGAAATTCTTAATTATCCATGGTTAACAGTGTTCGTGAAGAAAGATGTCACCCAAATACATATAATTTGAAGCCTTTGGTAAACCAATGGTACAACTTATTTCTCCAGCACACTTTAAATTTATTTATTTATTTTGTTTTATTATTATTATTATTATTTGTTTTGAGGCAGATTCTTGCTCTGTTGCCTAGGCTGGAGTGCAATGGTGCAATCATAGTTCATTTCAGCCTGAAACTCCTGGCCTCAAACTATCCTCCCGCCTCAGCCTCCCCAGTAGCTGGGACTACAGGCACATGCCACCATGCCTGACTAATTTTTCAATTTTTTCTTTTTTGTAGAGGTGGGAGTCTTGCTATATTGCCTGGGTTCATCTCAAACTTCTGGCCTCTAGTGATCCTCCCACCTCAGCCTCCCAAAATGTTGGGATTACAGGTGTGAACCACCTCGCCCAGCCCTTAAACTTGTTTTTAGTTAGAGATCCTTTCTTTTTCCTGCCCTATATTTGATTACATTAAGAACCACATAAAATTTGCCTAAAAGCAGTGTGCAGACAAGTGAATTAAAACAGAGCATGAAAAGTAAGGATCAATTGGGCACGGTGGCTCATGCTTGTAACACCAGTACTTCGGGAAGTCGAAGCAGGCGGATCATGAGGTCAAGAGATTGAGACCATCCTGGCCAACATGGTGAAATCCCATCTCTACTAAAAATACAAAAATTAGCTGGGCGTGGTGACATGCACCTGTGATCTCAGCTACTCAAGAAGCTGAGGCAGGAGAATCCCTTGAACCCGGGAGGCGGAGGTTGCAGTGAGCCAAGATCACACTACTGCACTCCAGCCTGGGCTACAGAGTGAGACTCCATCTCAAAAAAAAAAAAAAAAAAAAAAAAAAAAAAAAAAAAAAAAAAAAAAAGGCTGGGTGAGGTGACTCACGCCTGTAATCCCAGCACATTGGGAGGCTGAAGCAGGTGGATCACCTGAGATCATGAGTTCAAGACAAGCCTGGCCAACATGGCAAAACCCTGTCTCTACTGAAAATACAAAAATTAGCTGAGAGTAGCGGAGGGCACTTGTAATCCCAGGCTGAGGCAGGAGAATTGCTTGAACCCAGGAGGTGGAGGTTGCAGTGAGCCGAGATCATGCCACTGCACTCCAGCCTGGGCGACAAGAGTGAAACTCTGTATAAAAAAAAAAAAGAGTAAGGATCATTTACAAATTAAATAACTGTTGAAAAATGGATTTAAGGATTAAAAAGGTATAGGTGTCTTTGTTTTAGCAACCCACTGCCCTTATCATGATTATTACATTTATTAAAACCATCGAAAAAGCAAAGAACAAATTAGGAGAGACAGAAGGTATAATGGTGAATGTACTTAATCCTGCTGAGTCATATAATTAAAAATGGCTAAAATTGGCAGGGCACGGTGGCTCATGCCTGTAATCCCAGCACTTTGGGAGGCTGAGATGGGCAGATCACGAGGTCAGGAGATCAAGACCATCCTGGCTAACACCGTGAAACCCCATCTCTACTAAAAATACAAAAAATGACCTGGGCGTGGTGGCGGGCACCTGTAGTCCCAGCTACTTGGGAGGCTGAGGCAGGAGAATGGCGTGAACCCAGGAGGCAGAGCTTGCAGTGAGCCGAGATTGCACCACTGCATTCCAGCCTGGGCAACAGAACGAGATTCTGTCTCAAAAAAGAAAAAAAAAAAAAGGCTAAAATTGTAAACTTTATATATGCATGTCGTACCACAATAAAGTAGGGGAAAAAAAAAAAAAGATGTCAGACACGATGGCTAATGCCTGTAATCCCAGCACTTTGGGAGACCAAGGCAAGTGGATCACCTGAGGTCAGGAGGTCGAGACCAGCCTGGCCAACATGGCAAAACCCTGTCTCTACTAAAAATACAAAAAAAGTAGCTGGGCATGGTGGCAGGAGCCTGTAATCTCAGCTACTCGGGAGGCTGAGGGAAGAGAATCGCTTGAACCTGGGAGCTGGGTGACAGAGCAGGACTCCGTCTCAAAAAAAAAAAAAAAAATTAGCTGGATCTGGTGGTGCATGCCTGTAATCCTAGCTGCTCGGGAGGCTGAGGTAGGAGAATCACTTGAACCCAGGAGGCGGAGGTTGCAGTGAGCCAAGATCGTGCCACTGCACTCCAGCCTGGGAGACAGAGTGAGACTCCGTCTAAAAAGAAAAAAAAAAAAAAAAGAAAAACTAAAAAAAAAAAAAAAAAGAAGAAAAAGAGTGATGCTAGAATTGGCCAGAAGAAGCTCCCAGTTGAATTCACTAGAAAGTTTGTTGTTTGAGTCTTAGTAGAAAATAAGTAACAGTCTTCTTGAAAGAAATGTCAGGTCTATCTCCGCAGAAAGAAATCAGAGGAAAAAAAATCGTAACAGCTTAGCATTTATAGGGTATACAACAGGGAGTAAAACACATGTGAAAAGTATCATGATAGAAGGCCTTTATTTAAAGTGTGGTTGAAGGCTGCTGACTCACTGGATAACTGAAGTATTTGTGGCTTGAGTAATGGCTAAGCCAAGAATCCTGGAGTCAGTGAGACTCCTTCTTCCTTGGAAAAAGAGAAAAAGGAAAGATCAAGTAAAGTGTATCCCATTCTGTCTTAGATATTTTGTTCAACAATGATTTTGACCAATCCCAGATTCCTCAAATGAGGGAGGAATGTTCCGTGTTTTTGTAACCGTGATTAACTGTGATATTAGTCCAAGAAAGAAGCAGTATCCAGATGGGGCAGGAGGCACAAGGAAAGAGCTAAATTGGGAATTCATTTTTTGTTCCCAGTCAGATGACGGGTGTCTTATGGATGGGGTCAATGCCACATCTGATCTCATCCTGAGAAAACACTCTTTAACTAGCTGGGCAAAACGTCTGTACTGAAGTGGGAAGTAATTTGATTGACTAAACATCTGAAGGCTGTGGCTCACATCTGTAATCTCACCCCCTTCAGAGGCTGAGGCAGGTGGATCATCTGAGGTCAGGAGTTTGAGACCAGCCTGGCCAACATGATGAAACCCCATCTCTACTAAAAATACAAAAATTAGCCAGGTGTGGTGGTGGGTGCCTGTAGTCCCAGCTACTTGGGAGGCTAAGGCACGAGAATCACTTGAACCCAGGAATTGGAGGTTGTAGTGAGCCGAGATTGTGTCACTGCACTCTAGCTTGGGCATCAGGGTGAGACTCTGTCTCAAAACAAAAAATAACAACAACAACAACAACAACAGCAAAAAACATACACAAAGAAACCCTTCAAAACATCTGAAGACAATCTTACATTCTTCTGCTATGGTATTTTATCTTACATTATTCTGATACTGATTATTTATCTTCCTAAGGTTGCCGTTATTTCATAGTGTTTTTTGGCATGAATAAAATGATCATTTATGAATCAAGTGCTTGGAACTGCAATGGCCCAGAGATGCAGCTTTCTGCAAAGTCCACACCTACTAGGTTAGCAAGGCTCTCGTTATCTTAGGGAGGTTATTGAGCATGGTCAAGTGAAGAAGTTCTGGAAGCAGACTTCCTGGGTATGAATCCCAGGTCTGCCCCTTATGAGAGACCTTGGACACTGACCCACATGTCTGTGTTTCAGTTTCTCATCTCCAACATGAGAATGAGCAGACTAGGCCTTATGTCAAAGGATTGTAATGAAAATATGATTTAAAACATAAGTACTCGGAACAGTGCCCAGTGTATAGGAAGTGGGCTATAAAAGTTGGCTATTATGACTATTAATCATCGATTCTTTGGAGGAAGACATGGCTAAAACAGTGAGACTGAAAGCTGTTTGGTAATTCTATTGCTTGGGAATCAGAAACCATTCGTCATTTGCGTTGGGGAGTTCAAAACTCCTGGTACTATAAGCATGTACAGCTGAAAATAAAATATTGGTGTTAATGAATTGTTCATGCATTCATTCATTTATTGATTCACCATGTGTCAGGAATTGGAGAAACCAAGTCAATTATGGCATGACCATCGACCTAATGATGCTCTGTCTAGTGGTAGAAACATTCAAACAGATTATTATGCAACATGGAGGTGCAAAGATGGAGATATATACAAGGTAGTACTGAAATATGATGGAGGGGAACTTTAGCTTGGAGTGGGGAAGAGGAAAGAATCCTAATTCTTTGAAGAAGTAATCCCAGAACATACCTCCTTTGTCAAATAAAAAATTAATTATTAAAAATCTGTAAATGTTTCAGTCTGTGTCTTCAGAATATACGGATTTTCTCTTTCAACATAATCAAAATGCCATTATTATTTTTAAAACAAATAACAATGGTTGCTTAACTATGATAAAAAATATCCAGGAGGTTTTCAATCACCTCATCTATGTCATTTTCTTTTAGTTGGTTTGTTTGAATCAAGAAGTATATGAGGTCACCTTGTGATGAGTAGTTGTCTCTTAACCTATGTAGATTTCCTTCTTTAAAAAAATTATGGCCGGGCGCGGTGGCTCAAGCCTGTAATCCCAGCACTTTGGGAGGCCGAGACGGGCGAATCACAAGGTCAGGAGATCGAGACCATCCTGGCTAACACGGCGAAACCCCGTCTCTACTAAAGAATACAAAAAACTAGCCGGGCGAGGTGGCGGGCGCCTGTAGTCCCAGCTGCTCTGGAGGCTCAGGCAGGAGAACGGCATGAACCCGGGAGGCGGAGCTTGCAGTGAGCCGAGATCCGGCCACTGCACTCCAGCCTGGGCGACAGAGCGAGACTCCGTCTCAAAAAATATATATATATATTTATTTGTTTGTTTATTTTGGTGACACGGTCAGGGTTTCACTCTGTTGCCCAGGCTGGAGTGCAGTGGCGTGATCACAGCTCACTGCAGCCTTGAACTCCTGGGCTCAAGTAATCCTTCTGTTTTAGTCTCCCAAGTAGCAGGGACTATAGGCACACACCACACCAGGCAAAGTTTTAACTTTTTTTTCTAGAGACAGGGTCTCATTATGTTGCCCAGGCTGGTCTGGAACTCCTGGGCTCAAGCCATCCTCCTGTCTTGTCCTCCTTACAAGCAAGAGCCAATGTGCCTGGCTCTTTTTCTTGTGCTTAATTCCTTGTAACTCATTTGCTGAGGAAACTAGGTTGTTTGTCTTGTAGAGTTTTTCATAAATGAGTTTTGCTGATGGCATCTCCATGGTGTTCAGTAACATTTTTCTCTCTTCCTTGTATTTCCTATAAATATCGATTTAGGTCTAGACACTTGTTCAGATTCAAGTTGTTTCTGAGGGAGCAGGGTAGGGCAAGACTACTCTGTAGACAGTGTGGGGCATTTCCAACAGGAGACATGCAGTATCTAGTTGTCTCTCCTTTTGTGACGTCCTCAACCCTTGGTGCTCAATGGGCAGGTCCCTCCATTTGGGGGTTGTAAAGTGGTCCTATTCAAATTCTATCATTTCTTTAGCTGGAAATCTATAAAGAGAAACTTCTCTCACTTACTTTTTGCTTATTCAATGGTGTTGCTAGCACATTAGGAAGGGCATGACAGTTCCTGATTGAAAATCCTTTTTTTTTTTTTTTTGAGATAAAATCTCACTCTGTTGCCCGAGCTGGCTTGCAATGGCGTGATGCTCACCGCAACCTCCACTTCCTGGGTTCAAGCGATTCCCCTGCCTCAGCCTCCCAAGTAGCTGGGACTACAGGCATGCGCCACCATGCCTGGCTAATTTTTGCATTTTTAGTAGAGACGGGGTTTCACCATGTTCCTGATTGAAAATTCTATTCACAGTGCCCATGTGGCATCCCAGGGCTCTAAATCTTTAAAATCAAAATTCTATCCAGTGTACAATTTTACTAAGGCTGGGTGCTTTTTTATTTTTTGAGACAGAATCTCGCTCTGTCGCCCAGGCTGGAGTGCAGTGGCTGGATCTCAGCTCACTGCAAGCTCCGCCTCCCGGGTTCACGCCATTTTCCCGCCTCAGCCTCCCGAGTAGCTGGGGCTACAGGCCCCCGCCACTACGCCCGGCTAGTTTTTTGTATTTTTTTAGTAGAGACAGGGTTTCACCGTGTTAGCCAGGATGGTCTCCATCTCCTGACCTCGTGATCCGCCCATCTCGGCCTCCCAAAGTGCTGGGATTACAGGCTTGAGCCACCGTGCCCGGCCGAACGGATGCATTTTTATAAAATCTTGTTATGGGAAGAATTTTTTTTTTTTTTTTTTTTTTTTTTTTTTGCTGTAATATAGCTTTAAAAACACTCTAGCATACCCCCAAGCTTTTAGTAAAAATAGTTGTTTTATTTTAACAGCAATTAGAAAAGATAATCCTGCTAAACTGAAATCCTAGACTACATCTGATACCATTTTAGTTTTCAGTGACCTACTTACTGCATGGCACGATTTACAGTTGAAATTTATTGCTTTAGCAAAATAATGCTTTGGTCATTCACTTAGGGAAAAAACCCTTTCAACTTTATTCTCTAGTGTGGAGTGAAAGCTTTAACACTGAAAATTGGCTCAAGGTTAAGTCATTATTAAAACAATTTTGTGCAACAAGTCTCAAACAGAAGTACCTGTTAGACATGATGCATACAGAGTTTATGTTTCTTAAAAGGCTAAGGAAGAGGCGGGGCATGATGGCTCACACCTATAATTCCTGCACTTTGGGAGGCCTAGGCAGGCGGATCACCTGAGGTCAAGGGTTCGAGAACAGCCTGGCTAACACGGTGACACACTGTCTCTACTAAAAGTACAAAAATTAGCTGGATGTGATGGCGGGTGCCTGTAGTCCCAACTACTTGGGAGGCTGAGGCAGGAGAATCGCTTGAACCTGGGAGGGAGGGGTTGCAGTGAGCCGAGGTCACGCCATTGCACTCCGCCTAGGGGACAAGAGTGAAACTTCGTCTCAAAAAAAAAAAAAAAAGACAAGAGAAGAATACATTCCCACCACTGCATACAGGATGTGTAAACTACACACACATACACACAACACCCACACACACGCAGGTTAACTTAAAATAGAAGATTAAAGAAACATTGCACTTTGGATGCTTTGTAAACGTCCCTTGTAAGTCTAGTCCCAAAGGAAATCAGCTGTTTGCATTTGGTTGGTGACATAAAGCATTAAGAGCAGTAGAAACAAGGGCCACCTCTGAGCTGTGGGGTGGACTCGGGTGTGACCTTGAGTCTCCCCAGTCCCTCCAGTGAGACACTGGCTGGCCCAGATCTTGACCGGCTTTCCTCTTGCCCTCTTCCTCCACATCACTTAAACCCTTTGTCTCCAACTACATTAGATCTATTCAGTGTTTGCCTTTTTAATGCCTCCACAATTTCTTAATATCTACAAAGAGCGGATTGATTCTCACCCCCAAAATATGCCAGCAGGAAGCGGCGGGGTGTGCATGTTGGCCTGGGTCCAATTTCAGGGACAAGCCAACAAGGGGGAATATTGTCTTTCTTTTCATTCTGTATTTTATTTTTTTTAGAGCATTTTTCTTTCTTATCCAGATTAGTCTGACCTCAGCACAAGACAACTATATATTACTTTTAACGGCAAACTTGAATGTCGCCTGGGTTGCACTGGTGGTTTTCCACGAATGTAATGTGATAATCCCCACGGAGCTGCAAACCGCTTACTACTCCTACCATGATAGAAATACTTAGTTGGCACTATTATGATGTCTTTTATTTTTAACCCAGCTGAAAATGAAGCATTACAGAGCTCAGAAATATTAATGAGAAAATTCTCCGCTTTACATGGCAGAGTAAACACTGCACGATGGACTAGAATAAAAGTATTTTGCTTCAGTTTTACCTCAACAGAAACATCTTAACGGAGGCTTTCAAATTAGGCTTTTGAGAATGGATCATATGACACACACATATACAAAATGGAAATGCCCTGCCATCTAAAACTAACTTTCTCTTATTGCACCTGTAGTGCTAACAGTTACAAAAGGAGTTACTAAATAATGCACGCACTCGGATGATTTAAAATGCAGCTGTGCTCTTTGCTATTTTAGAAATCCTGAGGTTAGAGCCTAATCTAATCCTTTCTTTGTTAGAGCTTCTTTCAAATGATAGGCCCTTAAAAATGTTTTATTTTTCTTGAGTCTGGCCTATGTTATTAACAAGCTGTCTGTAAGCCTCTAAGAACTTTCTAGTGTTTGTTCATTAGCAGATAGAAATGGGCTTGCAATCTTATTCTTGTTCTAATAAATAAACTATGCTAAAACCCAATGGGTGTTTAAAGCAGATGGGTTTCTTCTTTATGAAGGACATGACTTACTGCCATATTCTACTTCTAGGAACAGTCCTATCAGGATAATTTGTGAGATGGCACCATAATTATGAGTGTGAATAACCAGCAACTGACTTTTCTTGTATGTTTCATGAAAACAAAATAAAGAAAAGTCTCCTTGTGTTGTGTCATTGTGGGGAGGCAGGATGGAACCCCACCAAAAATTTGATCCTAATGTCTGTACTTATTTTATTTATTTATTTATTTATTTGATAGAATTTCACTCTGTCACCCAGGCTGGAGTACAGTGGTGCAATTTTGGCTCACCGCAACCTCCAAGTGATCCTCCCACCTCAGCTTCCCAAGTAGCTGAGACTACAGGCACCTGCCATCATGCCTGGGTAATTTTCATATTTTTGGTAGAGATGGGGTTTCACCGTGTTGGCCAGGCTGGTCTTGAACTGCTGACCTCAGGTGATCCGCCCAGCTTGGCCTCCCAAATTGCTAGTATCTGTACTTATGACATGACAGCAGCACCAAAAGGGTATGAAAATATTTTTGTTTGTTTTTGTTTTTTTTTGAGACAGAGTCTGGCTCTGTTGTCCAGGCTGGAGTGCAGTGGTGCGATCTCAGCCCACCGCAAGCTCCGCCTCCTGGGTTCACGCCATTCTCCTGCCTCAGCCTCCCAAGTAGCTGGGACTACAGGCACCCGCCACCATGCCTGGCTAATTTTTTGTATTTTTAGTAGAGACGGAGTTTCACCATGTTCACCAGGATGGTCTCGATCTCCTGACCTCGTGATCCGCCCGTCTCGGCCTCCCAATGAAAAATTTTATTACTCACTTAATGAGACTTTCTGGGGAGAGCAAGGCAGACTTCCAAGCAGGTTCAAAATGGCTTTCGAGAGCAGGGAAAGGTGACCACGGTGGCTTTTACTATGATTAGGAGGTGGCCAGTGGTGAGGGGTTCCATGTGTATTTCTGAGCTTGTGTGGTTTAAACTTTCACTGGTGTCAAAAGAGCAAGCAGCTGGGCTTCCTTACATCTTGGCCAAATAAGAGGGAGTATTGGGACTTGACTTAAACTTGATGGTTAACTGTCTTCAGTTAAACATCAAAATGGACTCAGAGCGTTCATTACACCTCATTTTTAATTGAAGACCTAAGACACCTTGAAAGGTGGGAACTATTTCTAGACTAAAACCAAATTTTCTCACTGCTTGAGAAGTGGGGCTTGTGGAGTATTCTTTGAATAGCTTTTACAATTCTACTGTATATTTCCTTCTGGGGCTTTTAGGGGGAAAAAAAGGTATCCAGTCATTTTCTGATTAAAAAAATTCTGGTAAGAAAGTCATCACCGGATGCAGTGGTTCACACCTGTAATCCCAGCACTTTGGGAGGCCAAGGTGGGCAGATCACGAGGTCAGGAGATCGAGACAATCCTTGCTAACACAGTGAAACCCCGTCCCTACTAAAAATACAAAAAATTAGTCAGGCGTGGTGGTGGGCACCTGTAGACCCAGCCACTCAGGAGGCTAAGACAGGAGAATGGCGTGAACCCAGGAGGTGGAGCTTGCAGTGAGCTGAGATTGTGCCACTGCACCCCAGACTGGGTGACAGAGCGAGACTCTGTCTCAAAACAAAACAAAACAAAAAAAGAAAGCCATGCGAAGTCTAGATTATTATTAAGGATCCTTAAGAATTGCCCCATTCCAACATTCTCAGTTAATGCTTGCTGTTGATAGATTATTTTTCACTCTCTAACCTAAATCCTTTGCACACTAGGTCAAGGTATTTCTTAGTTTTCCACACTACCCTGGATGGAATGATAGGCACTGAGAAGTTGAAGGGACATGGCCAGGCGTGGTGGCTCAGGCCTGTAATCCCAGCATTTTGGGAGGCTGAGGCGGGTGTATCACCTGAGGTCAGGAGTTCAAAACCAGCCTGGCCAACATGGTGAAACCCGTCTCTATTAAAAATATAAAAATTAGCCAGGTGTGGTGGTGTGCACCTGTAATCCCAGCTACTCAGGAGGCTGAGGCAGGAGAATCGCTGGAACCTGGGAGGCGGAGGTTGCAGTGGACCAAGATTGCACCACTGCACTCTAGCCTGAGTGACAGAGTGAGACTCCGTCTTGGCGGGGGAGAAGGTCAAGGGACATTAAGGACTGTTTAGGATTATCTTACCATTTAGATGGAGAAACTTCTGGCCCGGTCATTTATCCAGGATCACACAAACTAGAATCCAAGCGCTGAGCTTTTAAAAATGTGCCTCCACCAATTTAGCTCAGATAATGTGATGTTATCTTATATTTTCCTGGGCTCTTAATGGCAATACTGTCTCTGAAGATTAGTGTTAAAAGCTTTAAAAACTACATCAACTGCGTATGTCATTTTCTTACAATCTTCTTTGTCTGAATATGTTGTAGGATTTTTATATGAATTATAAAATAAAGACTCTGTATTTCATCACACTGCAAATGTTAAATTATATCTTAGCATTGGGTAATACACCCAATGACAAATCTTCCCTTTTGTTAATCAGTGTATTAACTTTTAAAATAAAAGTTTTCTTTGATTTTTTTCTTTGTTTATGCTACATTCCGAGATTTTTTTTTTTTTTTAAATAAGCTTTTATTGGCTGGGCACCGGTGGCTCACGCCTGTAATGCCAGCACCTTGGGAGGCCAAAGTGGGTGGATCACCTGAGGCCAGGGGTTCGAGACCCGCCTGGCTAATATGGTGAAAACCCGTCTCTACTAAAAATACAAAAAATTAGCCGGGGATGATGGCACGCGCCTGTAATCCCAGCTACTCAGGAGGCTGAGGCAGGAGAATTGCTTGAACCCGGGAGGTGGAGGCTGCAGTGAGCCGAGATCACACCACTGCACTCCAGCCTGGGCAACAAGAGCTAAACTCTGTCTCAAAAAAAATAAAATAAAATAAAAATAAAAAATAAGCTTTTAATTTACAGTGATTTTAGATTTACAGAAGTTTTGAAGATAGTACGGAGAGTTTTCACCTAGCCCACGCTCAGTTTCCCCTATGAATTACATCTTACATTAGTGTGGTACATTTGCCAAAATTAATTAACCAACCTTGATACAGTATTATTAACTAAAGTCCATACTTTACTCACATTTCCTTCATTTTTACCTAATGTCCTTTCCTGTCCCAGGATTCCATCCAGGAGACACGTTATATTTAGGGAGGCATCGTGACTTCTTAGGCTCCTCTGCACTGTGACAG
Organism: Rhinopithecus roxellana; assembly: GCF_007565055.1. Taxonomy (NCBI): domain Eukaryota; kingdom Metazoa; phylum Chordata; class Mammalia; order Primates; family Cercopithecidae; genus Rhinopithecus; species Rhinopithecus roxellana. Next base: position 99,041,446 of record NC_044551.1, read on the forward strand.
TTTCTCAGACTCTCCTTGCTTTGTCTGAGCACTGGTCAAGTATTTTGTATAATGTCTGTCAGTTGGGCTTTGCCTGATGTGTGTCTTATGGTTAGAGTAGAGTTATGGGTTTTTGAGAGGAAGACCACACAGGTAAAGTGAAATTCTCATCACATTATTTCAAAGGAACAGACTATCTGCATGATTTTTTTCACTGTTGATATTAACTCTAATCATCTAACTGAGGTAGTGTTTATTAGATAAAGGGTACAGCAGAATGTTCTGGAGACGCACAAATGACTAGGCAGGAAGGACAGAGGAGTTTTCATGTGTGATTTACATGAAGGAAAGTTATTCTCTCCTCCCATATTATATTATTTGGAAAGAAGTTTTTTTGGTGTGTTTTTTTTGTGTGTGTGTTTTGTTTTGTTTTCTGAGACCAAGTCTCACTCTGTCATCTAGGCTGGAGGGTAGTGGCACAATCTTGGCTCACTGCAACTTCTGCCTTCCGAGTTCAAGTGATTCTCTCCTGCCTCAGCCTCCTGAGCAGCTGAGACTACAGGCATGCGCCACTATGCCCAACTAATTTTTGTATTTTGAGTAGAGACAGGGTTTCACTGTGTTGACTAGGCTGGTCTTGAACTTCTGACCTTGTGATCTGCCCACCTCGGCTTCCCAAAGTGCTGAGATTACAGGCATGAGCCACCATGCCCCGCCTGGAAAGAAGTCATTAAGTGCAACTTTAGTTTAAGGAGTGAGGAGTTATGTTCCACCTCCTTTAGGGTGGAATATGTGCATAAATTTTATTTAGAATTACTCTGCACGGGAGGTTGGACTATATCTATCTCTCCTATCACATCTATCTATCCATCCATCTGTCATCTATGTATCTATTCACCCATCCATCCATCCATTTATGTATGTCTCTATCTGCCCTTCAATCTGTCTATCCTTTAATCAATCAGTCAATCAATCCTTCTATCTCTCTATCTACCCATCTATCTGGCATCTATGTATCGATGTATCTGTCCATCCAGCCAGCCATCCATGTGTGTATTTATGTATGTATCTGTCCTTTAATCTATCTACCCTTTAATCAATCAATATATCCATTCATCTATGTATCTATGTATCCATCCATGTATGTATGTATGCATCTATCTATCTATCTATCTATCTATCTATCTATCTATCATCTATCTAATCATTTGTCTGCCCATTGGGTCCATCTGTCCATCCATCCGTCCATCCATCCATCCATCTACATACCTACCTACCTATCTAACCATAAGGACTCATGGGTACTTATTTTATACTTTCTATTGTAATCCAATACCACTTTATCTTGGGAATGAAATTGTTTCAGCTTTGGCCATTGGGACCTTTTTCAGTTGACTTCTGTTCCCCTTTGATATATCCTTATCGTGTGTATGTGTGGTTTTTTTTTTTTTCCTTTTTTTTTTTTTTTTTTTGAGATGGAGTTTCACTCTGCCGCCCAGGCTGAAGTGCAGTGTCTCACTTGGCTCACTGCAAGCTCCACCTCCTGGGTTCACACCATTCTCCTGCCTCAGCCTCCCGAGTATCTGGGACTACAGGCGCCCGCCACCATACTTAGCTAATTTTTTTTTTTTTTTTTGTATTTTTAGTAGAGACGGGGTTTCACAGTGTTAGCCAGGATGATCTCGATCTCCTGACCTCATGATCCGCCCACCTCGGCCTCCCAAAGTGCTGGGATTACAGGTGTGAACCACCACGCCCAGCTGTTTTTGTTTTTTTTTTCCTTAGCACTACCTATTTTCTGGCACTGTAAGATGTTCCAGTTTCATCTTATATGTTTCCTGCACCAGTGTTAGGGTCAGCTGTTTCTCTAAGGTGTGATATATTCTGCCAAAGAATGATTGTCGGAATAAAGATGTGGGTGTGAGGTGTGCTTTTTGCTACTGAAGTGTCATTGCTTCTAGGTGGTTCTCTCATCCAACGAAGTAAGGAAATATGTTCATACTCTAACCCTTCTATATGCACAAACCTATAAACATTTTTATATGTATCCATTTTCCTTCTTTCTTTCTTTTTCTTTTTCTCTCTTTCTTTCTTTCTTTCTTTCTTTCTTTCTTTCTTTCTTCTTTCTTTCTTTCCTTCCTTCCTTCCTTCCTTCCTTCCTTCCTTCCTTTCTTTCCTTTCTTTCTCTCTCTCTCTTTCTCCCTTTCCTTTCTTTCTCTCTTTCTCCCTTTCCTCTCTTTCTCTCTTTCTTTCTTTTTCTGTTTCCCAGACCAGAGTGCAGTGGCGTGATCTCAGCTCACTGCAACCTCCACCTCCCGAGTTCAACTGATTCTCCCATCTCAGCCTCCCAAATAGTATTTTTTGTATTTTTAGTTTTGTAAAAAAACTAAAACATAAAAACTAAACACATTAGTTTTGTAAAAATACAAAGCTAATTTTTGTATTTTTAGTTTTGCCATGTTGGCCAGCCTGGTCTCAATCTCCTGACCTCAGGTGATCTGCCTGCCTCGGCCTCCCAAAGTGCTAGGATTACCTTGCTTGTTTGTAACCACCCCCTCCAACAGTGGGAAACCTGGCTTCTGCCATCTGCCATCATATACTTAATTGGTCAATTCTGGTTATACATGTGTAGTGGTTTTAGAATTGTTTATCTGATTATGGAATTTTTTTTTTTTTTTTTTGAGATGGCATCTTGCTCTGTCACCCAGGATGTAGTGCATTGCAGTGGTGCAATCTTGGCTCACTGCAACCTCCACCTCCCAGGTTCAAGGAGTTCTCCTGCCTCAGCCTTCAGAGTATCCGGGATTACAGGCGCCCGCCACCATGCCCAGCTAATGTTTGTATATTTCATAGAGATGGGGTTTCACCATGTTGACTAGCCTGGTCTTGAACTTCTGACCTCAGGTGATTCACCCACCTCGGCCTCCCAAAGTGCTGGGATTACAGACGTGAGCCACCGCACCCGGTCCTGCGTGGTTCCATTTTTAAAAGTCCACCAGAGTAGATTTTTCTTATGCTAAATTGCATTAATAGGTCCGTGTTATTTTTTGTTAATGTTTGTAGCACTTCAAAAGCATAGTAATTATCAATTAGTCTAATGAGAGTAAAAGGAAGAGTTTCAAGAGATTGAAGGAAGCCTGTGATGTTAATTTAGGATTCATTTGTGTCTGATCCTTCAAGACTAGGAGTCAGGCTGGGCGTGGTGGCTCACACCCGTAGTCTCAGCACTGTAGGAGGCCGAGGGGGACAAATCACTTGAGCTAAGGATTTGAAGACCAGCCTGGGCAACATGCAAAACCCCATCTTTACAAAAATACACAAATTAGCTGGGCGTGGTGGTGTAAGCTTGTGGTTCCAGTTACTTGGAAAGCTGAGGTGGAAGGATCACCTGAGCCTGGGAGATCAAGTTGCAGTGAGCTGAGATTGCGCCACTGTACTTCAGCCTCCGCGACAGGAGTGCGACCCTGTCCAAAAACAAAAAATCAAAACAACAAAACAACAAAAAAGACTAAGACCCAAATTAGATAAATGGGACTGAGACTTAAAAAATATAACTATTTTCTTTCTCAGTTTCTAATCACAGTCGCTCATGCTTTTCATTAAATCTCTGCTTTTGCATTTGAGCGTGCCTGGGTCCCTTTTTTTTTTTTTTCCAACTTCTTTATTTATCCTCTTCCTTACTTCCCTTCCAAATTAGCTTGTCTTCCCCATCCATTGGATGTGGTTACTTCCTCTTCCTTGGTCCTCCACTCCAAAGCATCCTTGTTTGTCTGGAATGACGGTGACAGTAGCTGAGTCACACCTTATGGGAATGAAGTCATCAAAAGTCTCTCCCTATCCTTTCCTCTTTTTGGAGATTGGGAATGTGAGAAAAATGTTAAAAAGGAAATGGACAGGGCCTACGGCCAGCTCAGGAGAATGGCTGTCATGGGTACTGGGTTGATGACAGGTTTAAGGAGTTTTTAGGACCTCTCTTCTGATGAGATTGAGACTGTCACCTGAAACCAGAGGCTGTTCATTTAATTTAAGAAGTGGACCATAGAAAGGAATCTCTTTTTAAAAAGTGACACAATTTCGGCCGGGCGCAGTGGCTTAAGCCTGTAATCCCAGCACTTTGGGAGGCCGAGGTGGGCGGATCACGAGGTCAGGAGATCAAGACCATCCTGGCTAACACAGTGAAAAAATTAGCCAGGCGCGGTGGCGGGCGCCTGTAGTCCCAGCTATTCAGGAGGCTGAGGCAGGAGAAAGGCGTGAACCCGTGAAGCGGAGCTTGCAGTGAGCTGAGTTCGCGCCACTGTACTCTAGCCTGGGAGACAGAGTGAGACTCCATCTCAAAAAAAAAAAAAAAAAAAAAACTGATGCAATTTCTTTTAGAACATTTTGACTTAGTCTAGGTGTGGTGGTAGCTCATGTCTGTAATCCCAGTACTTGGGGAGGCCAAGGCAGGAAGATTGCTTGAGCCCGGGAGCTTGAGACCAGCCCAAGCAATATGATGAGACTCCCGTCTTTACAAAAATAAAAATTAAAAAAAGTAGCCAGGCATGGTGGTACACCCATGTGGTCCCAGCTACACAGGAGGCTGAAGCAGGAGGATCTGTTAAGCATAGGAGTTTGAGGCTGCAGTGAGATGTGTTTGCACCACTGCACTCCAGCCTGGGTAACAGAGCAAGACCCTGTTTCATAAAACAATACAGAAAAACCCATTTGACTTAAAATATTTACATCTACTTTCCTTTGTTAATCTTTTGATGTAGGGCCAAGGATTTTTTTTTTTCCTATAAGGTTTGGGCCCACTAATTGGAATACAGCATCATCTTTCTTCAATAACTGACATCCTCCAGCATACCAGCTGTGAGTTCTAACTTTAGTTTCTTTATTACAAAGGAGAATTCTAAGAATTTGTGAAGCAATCAAAGTACATAATTCTTCTAGATTTTCATGACGCAGCCCACCTTGAGTCATGTATGGTTCTTTCACCCAAATTTACTTTGACAGAAGTTGTTAGTTACTTTTATTCCATCTTTCTAAAGTAGTCAACTGTAGTTCCTTAGAAAAAACAATTCTCTTTCTTTTTGCCCTCTTATTTAATTGGTTTTCATAATGGTTAATTAGTTTAATTAAATTCTTAGTTAAAATAACAAGTCCGTTTCATATAAAAATATTTGAGAACAAACAACTGACTTTGATAAGCGCAGACCGAGTCTGATAGGTGACTCCGTGCTTATCAAACTTACCTATGTTTGTCATGTACCAGAGGGAAGCCTATTGATTTCAAGCTTTCAGCATGTTGTGAGTCTCAGTCGATTTGCTTTACAGATAAATTGAAGAGTGTTGCTTAACCCAAATGAGTTGGTTAAGCGGAGGTCCATTGGGAGAACTTCTACTCTACCATATGGTTTACAAAGCTGAGTGTACTTCCGGGTTTGAAATGTGGAGTCATTGGACAATCACTACAGTGTAAAGAGAACTGCTTTATATATGAAGCTACTCTGGTAAAAACACCTTTAGGCTCCATATTTCTACCTCAGTGATATACATAAAGTGCATGAAATTCCACTGTTGAATAGTTGTGATTTCAGAGCATTGCCTTGTGTAGGCGTTCTGTCTTAAATGAAAATAGTCTCCCCTTGTCTGTCGGGGACAAGTTCCAAGACTCCCAGTGGATGCCTGAAGCTGTGGATAGTACCAAGTGCTATTTATACTATTTTGTTTCCCTGTATATACAGACTTATAATAAATTTAATTTATAAATTAGTCATAGTAAGAGATCAACAGGCCCATTGTGGTGGCTCATGCCCATAATCCCAGCACTTTGGGAAAGCAAGGCAGGTGGATCGCCTGAGGTCAGGAGTTCAAGAGCAGTCTGACCAACATGGCGAAACTCCATTTCTACTAAAAATACAAAAATTAGCCAGGCGTGGTGGTGTGTGCCTGTAGTCCCAGCTACTCAGGAGGCTGAGGCAGGAGAATCACTTGAACCTGGGAGGCGGAGGTTGCAGTGAGCCGAAATCACACCACTGCACTCCAGCCTGGGCGACAGAGCAAGACTCCATCTCAAAAAATAAAAAAAAAGAAGAAATCAACAATAATAAAATACTGTAATAAAAGTTATATAAATGTGGTCTCTCTCAAAATATCTTGTTATACTATACTCCATTTTTTTTGTGATGGTATAAGATGATACAATGTCTGTGTGATGAGATGAAGTGAGGTGAGTGACCTAGGCATTGTAACGCAGCATTGACTACTATTCACCTTTTCACTGCGTGTCAGAAGGAAGATCACTGAGCCATGACAATGCTGAGTGACCACAGATAACAGAAACTGGCTGGGCACCGTGGCTCACTAATCCCAGCACCTTGGGAGGCTGAGACGAGGGGATCTCTTGAGCCCAGGAGCTTGAGACCAGCCTGGACAACATGGCAAAACCCTGTCTCTTCAAAAAAAAAAAACAAAACAAAAAACAAAAAAACAAAAATTAGCTGGATGTGGTGGCACGTGCCTCTAGTCCCAGTTACTTGGGAGGCCGAGGTAGGAGGATCACTTGAGCCCAGGAGGTGGAGGCTGCACTGAGTCATACTCATGCCACTGCACTCCAGCCTGGGTGACAGAATGAGACCCTGTCTCAAAGAAAACAAACAAACAAAAAGACAATGAAACCCAAACAGAAACTGTGGAAAACGAAACCTTGGAGAAGGGAGTAAGATCCATATGACTGTGATGTATAGTTTTACTTGTTAACACCTAGATTTAGCATTAGTATCTTCTTTGAATCAGTTTATTGAATCAGTTTCACTGCCCAGGAAGAGCCTTGGGAAGAGTAAAAGCTTCAAGAAAAAGAATGCAGAAAGTAGAGTTTTCCAAAGATAGTCTTATTCTCTCTTTTTTTTTCTTTTTTGAGACAGAGTTTCATTCTGTCACCCAGATTAGAGTGCAGTGGTGCAATCTCGGCTCACCGCAACCCCCGCCTCCTGGGTTCAAGCAATTCTCCTGCCTCAGCCTCCCGAATATCTGGAATTACAGGCTCCTATCACGCCACTCAGCTATTTTTTTTTTGTATTTTTAGTAGAGACGAGGTTTCAGCATGTTGGCCAGACTGATCTCAAACTCCTGACCTCAAGTGATCCACCCTCCAGCTTCCCAAAGTGCTGTAATTGCAGGCATGAGCCACCACGCCCAGCCAATAATCCTATTCTCTACGACACTCCCTGTGCTGAATCTGAATAGAACCATGTTAGTAGCACATGAGAACAATCTAGAATAAGTCATGGACTTAGTGATTAAATTTATCAACATGTGAGATGGGAGTGATGGTGCACATCTATAATTCCAGCTACTTGAGAGGCTGAGGTGGAGGGAGTCTCTTGAGCCCAGAAATCTCTCAAGCCCAGAAGTTCAGGGTCAGCCTGAGCAGCATAGCAAGATCGCACCTTTAAAAACATTTTCTATTTTTATTATTTATTTATTTATTTATTGAGACAGAGTCTGGCTCTGTCACCCAGGCTGGAGTACAGTGGCATGATCTCAGTTCACTGCAACTGTTTCCCGGGTTCAAGTGATTCTTGTGCCTCGGCCCCCCAGGTAGCTGGGGCTACAAGCACATGCCACCAAGCCCGACCATGCCACTGTACCTAACCTTATTTTTTTATTTCATTATTTACTTTTTTGAGATGAGGTCTCACTCTAGTTGCCCAGGCCAGAGTTGCCCAGGGTGGAGTGCATGGTGCAATCTTGGTTCACTGCAGCTTTGACCTCCCGGGCTCAGGTGATTCCTCCACCTCAGCCTTCCGGGTAGCTGGGACTATAAGCACAGGCCACCAAGCCTGGCCTTTTTTTTTTTCAGTACAGACGGGGTTTTGCTGGTCTCAAACTCTTGGACTCAGGCAATCCACCTGCCTCAGCCTCCCAAAGTGCTGGGATTGCAGACGTGAGTCACTGTGTCTGGCCAATTTATTTATTTATTTTTGAGAGAGAGTCTCACTGTGTCACCCAGTCTGGAACGTAGTGGCGCAGTCACAGCTTACTGCAGCCTCGACTTCCCAGGCTTAGGTGATTCTCCCACCTCATCCTCCCAGGTAGCTGGGACCTTGTGCCTGCCACCATGCCTGGTTAATTTTTTGATTTTTTGCAGAGACAGGGTCTTGCCATGTTGCCCAGGCTGGTCTCAAACTGCTGGGCTCAGGCGATCTACCCGCCTAGGCCTCCCAAAGTGCTGAGATTGCAAGCATAATTTATAGCCCAAATGGATTTTTTATATCTACATTATCCATTATTCCTATATAGGCTAAATTAGTAAAATACTACCTGACGAAGTTTCAAAATAACTTTTTGTGCAGATGAGAGGAGAGCTATTTCTTGAGGGGTTTGTGGATAGATCTTGGATGAAGACTATTCCTAGACAGGTGTGGTGGCTCATGCTTGCAATACCAGCAATTTGGGAGGCCAAGGTTGGAGGACTGCTTGAGCCCAGGAGTTCAAAACCAGCCTGCACAACATAGTGAGACCCTGTCTTAAAAAAAAAAAAAGGACTATTTCTAGAAGGATAAGGAACCAGGTATTCATTTAGTATGTTACTCCTACATTTCTATGTAGAAAAAAAAAAAAAGGTACTTTTTTTTTCTTTTTTGAGATGCAGTCTCACTCTGTCACTCAGGCTGGAGTGCAGAGGCATGATCTCAGCTCACTGCAACCTCTGCCTCCTGGGTTCAAGCAATTCTCCTGTCTCAGCCTCCTGAGTAGTTGGGACTATAGGTGCCGCACCACCACACCTGGCTTTTTTTTTTTTTTTTTTTTTGTATTTTTAGTAGAGATGGGGTTTCACCATGTTGGTCAGGCTGGTCTGGAACTCTTGACTTCAAACAATCCGCCTGCCTCGGCCTCCCAAAGTGTTGGGATTATAGGTGTGAGCCACTGCTCCCACAACCCTCAACCAAAAATAAGTACTTTTCTTTCTTTTTCTTTTCTTTTTTTTTTTTTTTTTTTTTGAGATGGAGTCTTGCTCTGTCTTCCAGGCTGGGATGCAGTGGCTCGATCTCAGCTCACTGCAACCTCCGCCTCCTGGGTTCAGGCCATTCTCCTGCCTCAGCCTCCCGAGTAGCTGGGACTACAAGCGCCCGCCACCACACCTGGCTAATTTTTTGCATTTTTAGTAGAGACGGGGTTTCACCGTGTTAGCCAGGATGGTCTCGATCTCCTGACCTTGGGATCCGCCCGCCCAAAGTGCTGGGATTACAGGCGTGAGCCACCGTGCCCAGCCAAATAAGTGCATTCTTAAAAGTGAAAGAAACAATTAAGCTAGGGAAAGGGGCAAAGAGCCACTGACTGTCTTGTCAGGGTCATGTGCTGATGGCATACACAAAGCTCTAGTCTATTTTTAGTTTTAGCTTTGGGCCATTTACAGGATTTCTCTAACCTGATTACAGCCCTAGGAGTTGGACCCAGTGAAAAAATCTCTCATCACAAGCTCAGATGGTTATTGAGTTACAGACTCAGAAGCAGTGGACAAAAATCCCCACCGCGCATTAAGCTTGGGGGTCATAACATCCTGCAGGCATTCCCCAGGGGGCGGGTCCCTCAGCTCTCAGACGCACAGCCTTGTGCCTGTGCATGTGAGCAGGAAGGTCCCCTGTTGCTCCTCTGTGTCCGTTTATTATTAATGTCCACAAAACCTTTGTAAGGACAAAGAAAATAAAACACACCAGACTGACTTAAAACAAACAAATATTTATGTTGAATGTGACTTTTTTTTTTTTTTTTTTATGAATGTTCAGCATCAACTGTCTTAACTCCAAACGGGAAAATAATACTCCCTGAATACCTGGGGAAAAGAAGGTAAGGAACAATTAGAAGATACAAGCTAAGACTCACACAACTGCCATGTCTTCATAAGAATGGATTCATTGATTCATTCACTTATTCTTGCAACCAGTAATTATTAAGCAAACACTAAATGCCGGACACCCTGCTCGCTGCTGGGGAGACAATTCAGAAGACTTCACTTGTGCCCTCAGTGAGTTTATAGTGGAGGAGAGGAAAAGGGACATAACCAGCAGTAAACAAATACTTTTGTTTGTAGTTCTATGGAAGAAACATGGCAAGATATTACATGACCATAGATTATCATCGTGAGCAACCTGATCTAGACAAGAGATTCTAGAAAGGCTTTTCCAAGGAAGTTACATGGAAGCCCAGAGCTGAAAAGGAGTCAAGCTCAGACAAGAAAAGAGCAGGTGGCAAGAAGGATGGGTGGAGCTGTTCTAGGGGAAGAAACAGGGTGATACCTAAATTGGAATAGGGCTCAATACGTGGAATGGGCTGGAAGTTAAAATTAATGTCTAGCCTTTGTGAGCCCTTATTAAGTGTCACATTGTATGCTAGGAGCTTTATGTACATTGTCACACTTAATCTTTTGTAGCACCTCTACAAAGTATATATTATTCTCAGATGAAGAAATAAAAGGACTAGAATAATTACATGAGTCAGGCATAGTGGCTCACGCCTGTAATCCCAACACACACATACACAAATTTTAAAATTAGCCAGGCATGGTGATGCACACTGTTAGTCCCAGCTGTGCAAGAGGCTGAGGCAGAAGGATTGCTTGCGTCTGGAAGGCCGAGGCTGCCGTGAGCGATTGCGACACTGCATTCCATCCTGGATGACAGAGCGAGATCCTGTCTCCAAAAAAGCAAAAGACAAAAACCCAAGAAACAAGGTGTGTATTATCTGAAGTTGTTCATCAAGTCAGGGCTCTTGAGTGGCTTCATTTTTCTGAACTGTGCGTTTCCCATGACTTAGAGTGAGGGCTGGTTGAGCAGAGGAACATTGCCCAATGGATAAAAGGGCTATATGGAAGCTCTAAACCAGTGAGACAGATGAGGGGCTGGCCCCACCATCATTTATCCAGATAGCCTTCACCTCTGTTTGGTTTGGAGTGATGAGGTCCCAGAGGAAGCTCCAAGAGGTAGCCTTGCTGTTGCCTGTGGGGAGCACTATCCCCAAACTAGTTCCTAACTTTAATGGTTTGCAAGTTCTTTTTATTATCTGATGAAAGCCATAGACTCCATTTCCCAGAAAAAGGTACCACATACAAAATTCAGTGTATTAGTCCATTTTGACGCTTCTAATAAAGACATACCTGACACTGGGTAATTTATAAAGGAAAGAGGTTTAATTGACTCACAGTTCCACCTGGCTAGGGAGGCCTCACAATCATGGAAGAGCAAGGGGTGTCTTACATGGCAGCAGGCAAGAGAGAGCTTGTGCAGGGGAACTCCCCTTTATAAAACCATCAGATCTAGGACTGGGCGCAGTGGCTCATGCCTGTAATTCCAGTACTTTGGGAGGCCGAGGTGGGTGGATCACAAGGTCAGGAGATGAAGACCATCCTGGCTAACACAGTGAAACCCCATCTCTACTAAAAAAAAAAAAAAAAAAAAAAAATAGCTGGGCATGGTGGCAGGGCCTCCAGTTCCAGCTACTTGGGAGGCTGAGGCAGGAGAATTGCTTGAACCCAGGAGGCAGAGGTTGCAGTGAGCTGAGATCTCACCACTGTACTCTAGCCTAGGTGACAGAGGAGACTCCGTCTTTAAAAAAAAAAAAAGTACATCAGATCTTGTGAGACTTATTCACTATCATGAGAACAGCATGGGAAAGACCAGCCCCCATGATTCAATTATCTCCCACTGGGTCCCTCCCATGACACATGGGAATTGTGGGAGCTACAATTCAAAATGACATTTGGGTGGGGACACAGCCAAACCATATCACTCGGCACATAATTTTGGGGCACGTAGTCTTCTTCATATACCAGAGGTTAAGCACACTTGGTGTTTTTTTTTTTTTTTTTTTTTTTTTTTGAGACGGAGTCTCGCTCTGTCGCCCGGGCTGGAGCGCCGTGGCCGGATCTCAGCTCACTGCAAGCTCCGCCTCCCGGGTTTACACCATTCTCCTGCCTCAGCCTCCCGAGTAGCTGGGGCTACAGGCACCCACCACCTCGCCCGGCTAGTTTTTTGTATTTTTTTTTTAGTAGAGACGGGGTTTCACCGTGTTAGCCAGGATGGTCTCGATCTCCTGACCTCGTGATCCGCCTGTCTCGGCCTCCCAAAGTGCTGGGATTACAGGCTTGAGCCACCGCGCCCGGCCTTACTTGGTGTTTTGTAAGTTGTGGTGAGTAAGGAAGCTAGCGTACGTTAATGACTGCCTCTTAAAGGATTCCTCTTGGACACTGGAACATCCTATTTCAAACAAGACCATTAATGGTGGAGGGTGTCTCGGTTCTTGGCGTCTAGAACAAAGAATTGGACAAAACGCACAAACAAAGCAAGGAAGGAATGAAGGGTTTTGTTGAAAATGAAAGTACACTCCACAGTGTGGGTCTGAGCATAGTGGGTCAAAGGCCCTGTTACAGAGTTTTTGTGAGTGTAAATGCCCTCTACTAGGGCTACGCCCTAGGTAAAGGAAGAGGATGAAGTAGTTACAAAGTCATTTACTCAGTGTATGCCCTGTGGAGAGGATATTTCCTGTTATAGCTGAAGTGTGAATCAGCCTTATATTCCCCACCTCCAGACCCTAGTTTTGTGCCTCAAGACGAGGGGAAAATAATCCATCAATCACTCGGTCATGGGATTCAGCAAACATGATTGATCTTTCTGTTATGCTTAATTGGGAGGTTGTAGTTAACTTCTATGGGGAAAGGTGATGTGATTTAAATTACATCCTCTAACATGATGCTCACTCTCAATACAAGCTAGTGGAATATCTTTGGAGAACAGCAGAGAGAGACAGCCTTCAATGGTTATGCTTACATTGCCTCACTTCTCATGAGAACAATAGTGAGACACTTCAAAAGGTTTACAGCTGCTAACCCCGTATGAATGTAAAAGCTAAAAATGAAATAGAAAGCCAAGAAGTCTAGTCCCAATTCCTGCAATTGTCTTGACACTAAAGGGAAAGAAAAACGACCAGTAAATTAATTTTTGTTCTTCTCACAATTCTAAAACAGCAATGCCCTTACAAGCTGTGAACATCAATAGCCTGAAAAAGGCCAACACTGGAGCTGTAGCCAGTGTTGCCTATTTTAATTGAAATTCTTAATTAGCGACAGCCTGAGGCCATAAGTCATCATGAGTTGCTTTTACAGCGGGACCTGTGACCGTCCAGGCCTCCAGGGCAGCATTGAGTGTCTGTGTGGTTGTGATCACAAGACACATAGCACTCTTTTCAGAGAGCTTTTATGAAACAGAACTTTCATAAGACATAAGATAAAAAGACAGCATGTTCCAGAAAATTGTAACATACCCAAACACATCCTTATCCCAAAGAGCTGTCTGGAATAGCCTAAGTGCTTACAGATTTCAGTTTTTCTGTTGAGAAAATATTGAATGAAAAAGCATATTACATTTAGTGGATTCTCAAATATCAGTGGTGGGATATGCAATGCTGTACCTGTGCTTGTAATATATGTGATGATTTATCAACTCTTAGCAGTGGTTAAATTGCAAGTGAGTCTATTAAAATGAACTGTGCAATTCGTGAGAAATCTACTTAGGCATTTAACATGCCATCAAAGAAGAAAAAGTCCTGGTAGTTTCTCTCCAGGATGTCTCTCTCCACTAACTTGTTGAATAACAAACCTTGGGACTGGTATAATATCTGAGTGACAGGTATTATTACTGGGTCGCTTGGGTCAGCTTCATGATATCTCATGATTTTAGAAGGACATCTTTCCATCCAAGGGATGTCTTCATAGACAGAGACTTACTTTGCTTTTTGACAGGAAGTAGTTTCTCATGTAGTCATTTTGGGTTTTTGTCAATTTCCAAAAAGGTGGATTAAAATAACTGCTGAAGTTGGAGGCCAAGCTCAGGGAAGTGGTCCTGGTCTCTTCTGGGTAATGGACTGGAAATGACCATCTGATACCACATCTATTACCCAGAAGCCATTAGTTGTTAACAAAGTTAACGTAGATAAAAGTTAGCAGTTTTTTTGGAGTCAGCAGAACTGAATGGGTCTTATTACTAAAAATTTTAACAGCTTTATATTAGAAACAATTTGGCCAGGTGTGCTTCACGCCCTTGGTCTCAGCACTTTGGGAGGGTGGGGTGGGCGGATCACTTGAGGCCAGGAGTTTGAAACCAGCCTGGGCAACACAGTGAAACCCCATCTCTACAAAAAATTAAAAAATTAGGCCGGGCGCAGTGGCTCACGCCTGTAATACCAGCACCTTGGGAGGCCGAGGCGGGCGGATCACGAGGTCAGGAGATCAAGACCATCCTGGCCAATGTGGTCAAACCCCGTCTCTACCAAAATACAAAATATTAGCCAGGCATGGTGGTGCGCATGTGTAGTCCCAGCTACTTGGGAGGCTGAGGCAGGGGAATCGCTTGAACCTGGGAGGCAGAGATTGCAGTGAGCTGAGATTGCACCACTGCACTCCAGCCTGACTGGTGACAGAGCAAGACTCCGTCTCAAAAAAAAAAAACAAGCAAAAATTAACCAGTGTGGTGGTGTGTGCCTATAGTCCCAGCTACTCACGCGGAAAGCTGAGGTGGGAGGATCACTTGAGCCTGGGAGATTGAGGCTGCATTGAGTCGTGATTACCCCACCGTACTCCAGCCTGGGTGACAGAGTGAGACCCTGTCTTAAAAAAAAAAAAGAAAAAGAAAAAGAAAAAGAAATAATTCACATATCATAAAATTCACCTACTTTAAGTGTACAATTTCATGTATTTAATATATTCATGGGCCTGTGCAGCTAGCAACACAATCCACATCTAGGACATCTGTGTCACTTTCCTAAAAACCCTGTGCCCTTTGTAGTCACCTCCCATTCCTGCCTTGGACTATCTCATCTTTGTAAATATTTTCCCCAAACATCTTAGTTTTTTAAACTTATTTTTATTAAACGTAGTAAACAGTGTACGAAGTATATTGTAGTACATTGTAAACACTGCTGAAGGAACACAGGACCGTGCTACATAATTTACACAGATCATTCACTTAGCAAATAGTAATGGAATGACTGTTACATGCCAGACACTGTTCTGAGGCTTAGCATATAGCTATGAACCAAATAGACACAAACTACTGCGCCTGTAGAACACACATTCTAGTCAGGGGGGAGGGGACAGCTAATGCATAAATTTAATATAACAACATATAATATGTTACATGGTGGCTGGACACAGTGGCTCACACCTGTAATCCCAGCACTTTGGGAGGCCGAGGCAGGAGGATCAGATCACTTGAGGTCAGGAGTTCGAGACCAACCTGGCCAACATGGTGAAACCACGTCTCTATAAAGATAAAAAATTAGCCAGGTGTGGCGGTGCAGGCCTGTAGTCCCAGATACTCAGGAGGTTGAGGCAGGAGAATCACTTGACCCTGGGAGGCAGAGGTTTCAGTGAACCAAGATCGCGCCACTGCATTCCAGCCTAGGTGACAGAGCGAGATTCTGTCTCAAAAAAAAAAAAAGGCTGGGCGCAGTGGCTCACGCCTGTAATCCCAGCACTTTGGGAGGCCAAGGCGGGCAGATCACGAGGTCAGGAGATTGAGACCACCCTGGCTAACACAGTGAAACCCCGTATCTACTAAAAATACAAAAAATTAGCCGGGCATGGTGGCAGGCGCCTGTAGTCCCAGCTACTCGGGGGCTGAGGCAGGAGAATGGCCTGAACCCAGGAGGCGGAGCTTGCAGTGAGCCGAGATCGTGCCACTGTACTCCAGCCTGGGTGACAAAGCGAGACTCCTTCTCAAAAAAAAATAAAAATAAAAAAATAAAGCCAGGCATGGTGCTTCACACTTGTAATCCCAGCACTTTGGGAGGCCGAGGCGGGTGGATCATGAGGTCAGGAGTTCGAGACCAGCCTGACCAACATGGCGAAAACCCATCTCTACCAAAAATAAAAAAATTAGTCGGGCATGGTGGCGGGTGCCTATAATCCCAGCTACTTGGGAGACTGAGGCAGGAGAATTGCTTGAACCCAGGAGGCAGAGGTTGCAGTGAGCCAAGACTGTGCCATTGCACTCCAGCTGGGCGAGAGAGCGAGACTCTGTCTCAAAAATACATATATATTACATGGTGATAAGCGCTATAGAAAAAAAATTAATTAGGGAAGGGGAATGATGAGTATTTTCATTATTGTGAATACTTTATATACTGGTATGAAAAATTTATTTGAAAGAAGTTATGTTGGAGATTTTCAAAGAGCAATATTAAAAGAGACTTAAGAGATGGTATTTTGACCTGAAAATGAGAGCACTTAAATTCAGCCACCCGTCCACTAAGAGATCCTGGAAGGGGCAATGTGTGCAGAGAATAAAGAAGGAAGATCTAAAAAGAGAAATACTTAGTGTGCACTGGAGTTCGACTGTCAGCCTTGGTGCTCCCAGCTTGAAGCTTGGCTGGACCTGGAGGGAGGGCTCCTTTAAACCAAGTGTGCCCGAAAGGCCTGAGCACAGGCTGGCTGTGATGCACACTCTGTTCACATTCCTAGGCCAATGCTGAGTCCTTGGTCTTCCCTGGCTAATTCGAAGAGGAGGACTCCCTTAAACTCAGGAGCTCAGAAAGGAGCTGGTGAGAGAGAACCTGGGAACTTTCTGCCTCAGGCCTGGAGTTTCTGTTCTAGGCCTTATTTATTCATTCTATGATGAGTCATCACTGTGATGGCTTCTGGGGCTCAGCAGTGAAAGACAGACAAAGACGCTGACATGATAATTTCCTGGGAGAAACACTTTCTTTTTCACTTTTTTTTTTTTTTTTTTTTGGTAGAGATGGGGTCTCACTATGTTGCCCAGGCTGGTCTTGAATTCCTAGCCTCAAGCCATCTTTCTGCCTCAGCTTCCCAAATGCTAGAATTACAGTTGTGAGCCACTGCGACTGGGTCTGGAGAAACACTTTAAAAGTGATTTCAATTAAGTGTGGTGACCTCCTGTACAGCACGGTGGTTAAGGTCCCCGACTTAGGAGCCAGATGACGTGGCTCTGCGTTACTGCTCTGTAACTTTTAGCAACTCCATTTCTTTGTGCCTCAATTCCCTCACTTATAAAATGGGGATGATAATAATGGTATCTATCCCATGGGAGAACAACAGTGCCCTACATGATGAATGCTAAGTAACTACCATAGACGTTTTCTCTGGTTACAGAAAAGAAGGCTGTTTGCTTAAAAAGTGGCCTCAGGCAAATGAAGAATCCACACCCACTGCCACCTGTAACTTCCTGGAAGATTCCAGCACAAGGATGTGGGCCAATAAAATTTCCTAGCATTTGGCTTATCCTGATCAGCTCACCTGCTTGGGAGTGGAGTACCTTTACCTTTGTTCCCAGTTCAACCTAAAGGAAAAGGTTCAGGGTGGGGGAAGTACAGAGAGGGGCTTTGAATTTCTTCACCATACAGGTCGGTATTCTCATGCTGTTGCTTCCTTTTCCTGATTATTCAATAGGCTTGACAGTCAGGCTGTGAACCTGCCTCCATGGACAGGTGAGATCAGTGCAATATCAGGTAAGTAGAGCCTTATGTTCCTCCTGAGAGCAATGAGATTTGGTGTTTTCCTCACCCCCACCTCTTCAGCAAATGCCCCTTTGATGTTTTTCCCAGAAGCTTCTATCATAGGACAAGGCAGGGCTTCAAGTTCTTTCCAAAGACACCATTGATTCTAGACTAGGAACAAGCCCCCAACACCATTTTCATTTTATATTACCTTTGTTTAATCTGTCCAACCTAAGCACAAGGTGAAATTAAATGACAAACGTTGGTTTATAGAATCACCCCCAAATCATACAGCACTGGCAATGAAAAACAAGAGAGCCATATGAATTATCCCCCGTTATCCAGAGAACCTCTTACGTCCCCAATGAAATTAAAGAATCCTAAGTAAATGTGCTTTTATCTTGTTGCCACAGAGAAATTAAAAATCAGTAGAAAGAAGAGAAAGAGAGAGTGAGCGAGGAAGAAAGAGAGAAAAAAGGAGGAACGTAGTTTCTCTTTTCAATTTGGAAATTAAATTGCAAAGCCCTCCCTCCTCATTTGTTTGTTTTGTTTTCGTGTTTCTTTGTTTTATGAGACAGAGTCTTACTCTCTCACCCAGGATGGAGTGCAGTGGTGTGATCTTGGCTCACTGCAACCTCCGCCTCCCGGGTTCAAGTGATTCTCCTGCCCCAGCCTCCCAAGTGGCTGGGATTATAGCTGGGATTACAGGCGCCTGCCACCACCCCCAGCTACTTTTTGTATTTGTAATAGAGATGGGGTTTCTCCAGGTTGGCCAGGCTGGTCTCAAACTCCTGACCTCAGGTGATCCACCCGTCTTGGCCTCCCAAAGCGTTGGGATTGCAGGCGTGAGTCACCATGCCCGAGCCTCATTTGTTTTTAAAATTGCACTATTATCATTCGCATTTAAGAATTCATTAATGAGGCTTTGAAGACTTCCCGAATGGACCACTGAGCTTCCAGGATTAGGATGACATCTCAGGAGAGCTCACTCAGCCTGTGACCAGGGAGCTGCCTATTTCCTCTTGGTCACTTTCACTGCAGTTTTGGGGAACAACTGTGTCTCAAGTTTGTGATGTACAATTATCCTGATCAGTGAAAAGCAGGGTTTCAGCACACATAGTTCTTCTTTAGCTATATAAATTATTATTCGATGAATAGTAGAGGCAATGGACTACTCTCTAATTTGTCCTACTTTGACTTTAAAAGTAATCTTTAAAATGATACTTTACTAGCACAAATGTGTGTTAAAGTTGCAGATTTTAAGTGTTGGGATTACAGGCATAAGCCACTGTGCCCAGCCATTAATATCTCCTTTTTTGTTGTTTTTTTGAGACAGGTCTCGCTCTGTCACCCAGGCTGGAGTGCAGTGGAGCGATCTCGGCTCACTGCAACCACCGCCTACTGGGTTCAAGCTATTCTGCTGCATCAGCCTCCCGAGTAGCTGGGGCTCCAGGTGCCCACCACCACACGCAGCTGATTTTTGTACTTTTAGTAGAGATGGGGTTTCACCATATTGGCCAGGCTGATCTCAAACTCTTGACCTTGAGATCCATCCACCTTCACCTCCCAAAGTGCTGGGATTACTGGCGTGAACTACTGTGTCTGGCCCAATAATAGCTTCTTGATCTGTTATCACTCATTATTGTATGATGTGTGTGACTTACAAGCCCAGTGATATAGTTTGGCTCTGGGTCCCCACCTAAATCTTATCTTGAATTGTAATCCTCACATGTCAGGGAGGGGCCTGGTGGGAGGTGACTGAGTCATGGGGTCAGTTTCCCCATACTGTTCTTGTTATAGTGAGGGAGTTCTCACAAGAGCTAATAGTTTTAAAAGTGGCAGTTTCTGGCCGGGCGCAGTGACTCACACCTGTAATCCCAGCACTTTGGGAGGTCTCGAGGCAGGCAGATCACAAGGTCAGGAGTTCAACACCAGCCTGGCCAACATGGTGAAACCCCATCTCTACTACAAATAGAAAAATTAGCCGAGTGTGGTGGCACATGCCTGTAGTCCCAGCTACTCGAGAGGCTGAGGCAAGAGAATCTCTTGAACCTGGGAGGCGGAGGTTGCAGTGAGCCGAGACTCCACCACTGCACTCCAGCCTGGGTGACACAGTGAGACTCCACCTCAAAAAAAAAAAAAGTGGCAGTTTCAGCTGGGCATGGTGGCTCACACCTGTAATCCCAACACTTTGGGAGGCCAAAGTGGGCAAATCACTTGAGGTAAGGAGTTCAATACTATCCTGGCCAACATGGTGAAACCCTGTCTCCACTAAATATATGAAAATTGGCTGGACGTGATGGTGCTCACTTGTGATCCCAGTTACTCTGGAGGCTGAGGTAGAATTGCTTGAACCCGGTGGGTGGAGGTTGCAGTGAACCGAGATCGTGCCACTGCACTCCAGCCTGGGCAACAGAGCATCTTTTTCTCTCCTGCCACCATTTAAGATGTGTCTTGCTTCCCCTTCGCCTTCTGCCATGATTGTAAGTTTCCTGAGGCCTCCCCAGTCATGCAGAACTGTGAGTCAATCAAATCTCCTTTATAAATTACCGAGTTTCAGGTAGCATCTTTGTAGCAGTGTGAGAACGGACAAATACACCTGGGTCTTGCTGGACATCTGAATGTGCAGATTCTGTGCTTAAGAGTGAACTCCCGGCAGGGTGCAGTGGCTCACGCCTGTAATCCCAGCACTTTGGGAGGCTGAGGCGGGCGGACATGAGGTCAGGAGATTGAGACCATCCTAGCCAACATGGTGAAACCCCCTCTCCACTAAAAATACAAAAAATTAGCCGGGCATGGTGTCAGGAGCCTATAGTCCCAGCTACTCGGGAGGCTGAGGCAGGAGAATCACTTGAACCTGGGAGGCGGAGCTTGTAGTGAGCCGAGATCTTGCCACTGCACTCCAGCCTGAGCGACAGAGCGAGACTCCGTCTCAAAAAGAAAGAGAAAAAAAGAATGAATTCCTGGTCTGGTGCGTAGTGACTCACACCTGTAATCCTAGCACTTTGGGAGCCCGAGGAGGGTGGATCATGAGGTCAGGAGTTCGAGACCAGCCTGACCAACATGGTGAAAACTGTCTCTGCTAAAAATACAAAAATTAGCCGGGTCTGTGCCTGTAATTCTAGGTACTCAGGGGACTGAGGCAGGAGAATAGCTTGAACCTGGGAGGCAGAGGTTGCAGTGAGCCGAGATCATACCACTGCACTCCAGCCTGGGAGACAGAGCGAGGCTCTGTCTCAAATAAAAAAAAAGTGAACTCCCTTGTACAACTCTACATGAATGTACAAGAATAGGCTTCAGTTTTGAAAATCATTTAAATTATTTATCAGTATACAGTTCAGCAGCATCGAGTGTATTCACAATGTAGTGCCACCATCACCACAATCCACTAGTTTGGTTTTAAAAGTTATTTCCAAGAGTCTATGTCATATAACTTTGAAGGGGGCACATGTATGTATCAACCATTCTGTTAAAATCACTATTTGTACTGTTGCCTAATTATTAATACTTTAGTTCAAATAAACCCAACTTTAATTAATTTCTTCAATTTAAACTTCCAAATAAAATAAATGAAATGAAATTAAATTAAATTAAAGGCTGGGTACAGCGGATCACACCTGTAATCCCAACACTTTGGGAGGCTGAGGCAGGAGGAGGATTGCTTGAGCCCAGGAGTCTGAGCCCAGCCTAGGCAACATAGTGAGACCCTATCTCTACAAAAGTAAATAAAATAAAATAAACTTGCCGTCTCCCCCTTAAGTTTAGAATTCTCTCTTGTCCTTTCCTTGCAGTGTTTCCAGAAAATTCAGAACCCTAGAGATGCTGGGAGTTGGGATTTGCAGACATGGCTTGATCTCTATGTAATGTTTTCAAGACTTTAATTAGCTACTTACCCTAATTTCTTTAGTTAGTATCTTACCTGTTCCCTGAGCTAATCCCAGTGACCTGAAATCTCATCAAGTTATTTCTGAGGAAAATAAGAACATTCACTCCTATGACATCTTTTTTCTTCCCAGAATAAGAAGTAATCATTGTTGATAAAAGGTCACTGACTTTTTTTTTTTACTAGAATGATCCTCACAACAGCCCTTTGAAGACACTGTTGTCATCTCCGTTTACAGATGATGAGATGGAAGCACAGAGAGGGTAAGTAACCCACACTGCATCATACAGCAAGGGGAGTGCAGAGCCAGGACTTAAACCCAGGCAGCTGGCTCCAGAGAGCTCCAGAGTCTACACCTGGCCTCCAGAGCCCGTACCTTGTCTTCATAGCAAGGACCAATGTTTTTGCTGACTTCTCCCCGGTGCTTCAGTACCATGGAAAAATTTGTGTCATAGACGAGAAAGACACAAGGTTTTGGGAACTGGAGGCACTATCGAATCTCCCTATGTGACTTGGATATGTCTCATAGCTCTTCTGGATCTTTCTTTCTTATTTCATAAGAAATAATACACATAGAGGGATTAACATAAAAAATTCAATAAACATTCTCTATTATTATTTGGAGACAAATAGAACTGGCTGGCCAGGCGTAGTGGCTCACACCTGTAATCCTGGAACTTTTGGAGGCCAAATAGGGGGATTGCTTGAGCTCAGAAGCATGAGACTAGCCTGGGCAACATAGTGAGATCTCGCCTCTCAAAAAAAAAAAAAATTAGCTGGACGTGGTGTCCTACACCTGTAGTCCCAGCCACTCAGGTGACTGAGGTAGGAGGATTACTTGAGCCTGGGAGTTTGGGCGGCAGTGAGCTGCGATGGCACCACTGCACTCCAGCCTGGGTGACAGAGCAACACGCTGTCTAAAAAAAAAAAAAAGATAAAAAAAAAAAAAAAAAAAAAAAAAACAGAGAGGAAAAAGAAAGTCACAGGTGGACACGGTGGCGTAATCCCAGTAGTTTGGGAGGCCATGGTAGGCGGATCGCCTGAGGTCAGGAGTTCGAGACCAGCCTGGCCAACATGGTGAAATCCTGTTTCTACTAAAAAAAAAAAAAAAAAAAAAAAAAAAAATACAAAAATTAGCCGGATGTGATGGCAGGCGCCTGTAATCCCAGCTACTTGGGAGGCTGAGGCAGGAGAATTGCTTGAACCTGGGAGGTGGAGGTTGTAGTGAGCCAAGATTGCACCATTGCACTCCAGCCTGGGTGACAAGAGCAAGACTTCATGTAAAAAAAAGAAAGTCACCTTGCTTTGCTACATTGTAGTTTCCTTTATGTAAAATAGAAATTATCATACATAACTTCCAGGGTTGCTGGTAGATTGCTTAGGACATTGTCTGACAGATTAGGGAACCTGAATAAATAGTAGTCTTTAGCAATATTAGCTATTATATAAAATCCCAAGTTCTAGAAACAGCCAATTTGTTTTCCAAATAAAGCAGACCTTCCTTTCATTGAACAGAGAATAAAATAAGAACCTGAGTCCCATCTCCCTTCGTCTAGTCCCCAAAGAGACCACCCACGCTGAGGCCCATCAGCCAGCAATGCGTTAGGGATAAATGACTAGGCTAAGTCCCCTTGAATGATTTATTTGCCCCTAAACCCTCTGAACATATCTCATTTCTAAAAGACCTATCACTAACCCTAAAAGCCATCAGACCAGCAGGAAAAAAAAAAAAATCGAACAATGCAACCAAACACAAGACAAAGCTTTGACGTCTGGCCAGCTTGTGAGATAGAGATAGGAATGAATGCATAAAAAGTAGAGGCAGTCCAGTGGGCCTGTATATCCATTGTAGGGACATGGTCCTGGCTCCAACATGCCGAGGTATGTCTGTTGTGATCCTACAAGTTGGAGTGATGGAACTGCTTGGATGCCATTTGCAAAATGATCCTGAAATCTGACAGGGAAATACTGTTTGACAGTCATGCCTAATATGGGTAAAATTGAAAATCGAGTGTTGGATCTTAATTCCATTCCAGGTTATTTTAAAAAAAATAAGCCCAAGAGAATGCAGAGGATGAAATAACAGTTTCTAGGCCAATTAGAAAACGAGGTAATAGTATTAGGAGTGAGTCAGAGAAAAAAATCCAAAACAACAACTTCGATTATTTTTCTTTGTTGGGTGATGTGGTTTTAAAACAATGACCTGCACATCCTGCTTACACCAACTGTTAAAAATAGCATTAGGAGTTTTTGTTTTAATCTCTCCTGGGCATAGGCTATGATATCAATTACCTTTGTACACAGAGCAACTTTTGTCTTAAGAAAAGGGAAGATGGGGATTTTGGAGAGCAGCAAAATAATTCAGAAATATGAGGACACAAGGCTGGGCTTGGTGGCTCACACCTGTAATTCCAGCAATTTGGGAGGCCAAGGTGGGCAAATTATTTGAGCCCGGGAGTTTGAGACCAGCCCAGGCAAAATGGCAAGACCCGTCTCTACACAAAATAGAAAAATTAGCTGGGCATGGTGGTGTGCACCTGTAGTCCCAGCTACACAGGAGACTGAGGTGGAAGGATCACTTAGCCCAGGAGGTTGAGGCTGAGATTGTGCCACTGCACTCCAGCCTGGGTGACAGTGAGATCCTGTCTCAAAATAAATAAATAAATAAATAAATAAATAAATAAATAAATAAGAAAGAAAGAAAGAAAAAGAAATGAAAAGAAATGTAAGGAGCCAGCTCTGACTCCTATGGACAACTTTGAAGATTTATTCTACCAGTGTTGTGTCTCCCTCTCTCCTCTCTCTCCCTCCAATGATTTCACAGTTCTGCATACATGTCTTGCACACCTGCCGTGTTCTAGGCACTAAACAGAGGCAGAAAGCAGAAAGCTCCATTGTGGAGACCACGTCTGTCCACTGTGTTCTGTGCAGTGTCAGGCATGTTATGTAACTGTTCTGTTTTCTGAGGCTGAAGAGAAAATGGTTTCTCTGAGGAGACAGCCAATGAACCAAACACACCCTTGAAGCTCCTAAAATAAATTTCATTTAACACTTAATGCTAATGTTATCAGTCTTCTGGAAGTTCATTGCATTCCAAGAATAGCTTCTAGACTTTTTATTGCAGTCTGGTTAGTAAGTATAGACTGGATAGTTGAACAAAACATGGTACCAAGAAAAATGTGTCAATAGCCCCCTGGGTAGCAGGAAATGTCCATTCCATTTTTGTGGTTGGCGCATGACGGATGCAAACATGCTAGTTATCCATAGCTCGTTCAAGAGAAATGCCAATTTTTTAAAAATTTTATTTTATTTTACTTTAAGTTCCAGAGTACACGTGCAGGACATGCAGATTTGTTACATAGTAAACGTGTGCCGTGGTGGTTTGCTGCACCTATCAACCCATCACCTAGGTATGAAGCCTCACATGCATTAGCTATTTATCCTGATGCTCTCCCTCCCCACCCCTACAGCAGACTCCAGTGTGTGCTGTTCCCCTCCCTCTGTCCATGTGTCCTCATTGTTCAGCTCCCACTGATGAGTGAGAACATGTAGTGTTTGGTTTTTCTGTTCCTGTGTTAGTTTGCTAAGGATGATGGTTTCCAGCTCCATCCATATCCCTGCAAAGGACATGATTTCATTCCTTTTTATAGCTGCATAGTATTCCATGATGTATATGTAGCACACTGAGAAATGCCAATTCTAAGGTGTTACGTGTATAAGGCAGTGGACCTCTGAATGGGCTCCCCTAGGAAATTGTTAGAAATGTCCATTCTTGTGTCCCAGATCTACTGAATCTGAAACTGTGGAACTGGGGCCCAGAAATCAACTTTAATTGCCCTCCAGTGGATTATTTATGCATGCTGATGTATGTTTTTCATAATTTCAAATTTTCCAGTCATGTCATTCTAATGAATCTTAATTCTATGTAAAACTTGGTAAAAAGCCTTCTGACCAACTTTTTCTTTCTATAGCTTGAGTTTCAGGTATCACTTCCACAACTAGAACCTCATACTGCCATCACTCTTTAACTTGATAGCATCGTAAACTAACTTACTTTCTTTCTTTCTTTCTTTCTTTCTTTCTTTCTTTCTTTCTTTCTTTCTTTCTTTCTCTTTCTTTCTTTCTTTTCCTTTCTTTTTTTTCCTTCCTTTCTTTCTCTTTCTTTCTTTCTCTCTTTTCCTTCCTTTCTTCCTTCCTTCCTTCCTTTTCTTTCTCTCTCTCTCTTTCTTTCTTTCTTTCTTTCTTTCTTTCTTTCTTTCTTTCTTTCTTTCTTTCTTTCTTTCTTCTCTCTTTCTTCTTTTTTTTTTTTCGGAGTTTTGCTCTTGTCACCCAGGCTGGAGAACAATGGTACAATCTCAGCTCACTGCAGCCTCCTCCTCCCGGGTTCAAGTGATTCTTCTGCGTCAGCCTCCTGAGTAGCTGGGATTACAGTTGTGTGCCACCAAGCCCGGCTAATTTTTGTATTTTTAATAGAGATGTGGTTTCACCATATTGGCCAGGCTGGTCTCGAACTCCTGACCTTGTGATTCGCCTGCCTCAGCCTCCCAAAGTGCTGGTATTACAGGTGTGAGCCACCGAGCCCGGCCCATAAACTGTTTTTCTTATAGCACCTTAAAACGCTCTATTTCTGGGCTGGCATGCTGGCTTATATCTGTAATTGCAGCACTTTGGGAAGCTGAGGCGGGAGGATCTCTTGAGCTTGGGTGTTTGAGATCAACCTAGGTAACATGGTGAGACCCTGTCTTCAAATAAAATAAAAAGCATAAAAATGCTCTATTTCTTACAAAGACATGAGAGTTTTAATAAAAGAGAACAAAGCACCATCAAATAGTTTTCAGACAGGCTGATGTGTAGGTTCTTTACAATATTTAAAAGAATGTTACTACTAGTAGAATAGTAATACGACTACTGGGTAGTAAATGTTCTTGCGGGGCTGAGAGAATACATCACGTACAACTGGCAGTCATGAGCTAAGTCAGGTATAGAAACATTTCTTCTCCTGGATGGCATCATCACCTAAATGCTGCAGAGCATCTGTCATTTTGTGTGCTTTTAGGGATCGTGTCGTTGGAAGAACGAGCAGTCGTCTGTTGGGGCTGGCTTGTGCTGCTCAGGACAGTGTAAAAGCCAGCTGAGCACATTTCTTCCCAGCTCAGTGTTTGGAAACATCATGTTGGCAACAGCCATGCCTGGAGCATTTACACCATGAAACTGGCAAACACTGTAAGTGGGAACTTCTTAAGATTTTTTTATTTTTTGAGAGCTGGTTCACATCGCCACTGAAGTTAGAAGAATATGGAGCTCCAAGACAGGCCCTACTGACTGAGCTCATCTCCTCCGGAATAGCAGTCTTTGGAAGTACTGTTTTAGGATCGATCAAGACTCATCTTTATGCTTATTGGGGTGGTACTCACACTGGGATGCAAAGCCAACCTGTTAGAGGATTTGTCTGTGCAACTTAATTGTTGCTGTCCTTGCTCCTTCTATGCAGCCTCTGTGGACCTTGCAGGCATCTATCAGGCGCCCCTGTCTCCTGCCAGGTCTGCAGCTACTGCAGGAGGGAGGCTTAGGAAGTGTCAGAGCTGATGGGCTCAGCCATGCAGGAGTGACTCCCTATCCCTCTCTCTGCCTCCTCCTTTTGTAATCTCCTCTCGTCAATCAGGGGACCAGAGGTTTTAGTGAAAAAGCTAGTTCTGGCTGGGTGCAGTGGCTCACACCTGTAATCCCAGCTTGGGCGGCTGAGGTGGGCGGAATACTTGAAGTCAGGAGTTGAAGACTAGCCTGGCCAACATGATGAAACCCCATCTCTACTAAAAATACAAAAAAAAAGAAAAAAGAAAAAGAAAAAGCTAGTTCTACTTCAACATATAAAGTTAGCATTTACTAAGCACATAATATGATCCAGACACTCCGCTAATAACTCGACAAACACCCTCATTTAGTATTTCCAGAAGCACCAAGAGATAGGGATTTCTCGTATCTTCATTTTTCAGGTGAGAAAGCTGAGATTCTGAGAGGTAGGTTACAGCCACGATCATCGAGGATTTGAACTTGGTGTGTCTGACTCCTGTCCCTCTCCCTTGAATCAGAGGTGAGTTCATGGGGCGAACATAGGTCTGAGTCACAGACACCAGACCCTTCTTTGGATTCATCTTGTGTCTGGGTTTTATTTCCTTGGGCTGTATTATCTCCCTGGCTCCCTTTCATCTTTCGTGCAAACAGACATCTGGTAGGTCGGTCTCATGAGGTCACCAGATGTGCCCAAGTAGGTTTCAAGGCCCAGATTAGACACAGTGTAGGTTCAAGCTAGGACAGCCTCCTCCCAGCTAGTCAATCAGGGCTTTGTTAAGTGTTTATTGGAGTGATTTTGCTTTATAATTACCCACAGAGCCTTAAAAACGCAGATACTTTAGTTCCCACCCTAGAGATCTCGATTTATTGATTAAGGCATAAGGCCTGGAAATTTTCTATAAGCTCTCTCTCTCTCTTTTTTTTTTTTAAGACAGAGTCTCACTCTGCCGTCCAGGCTGGTGTTGAGTGGCGCAATCTCAGCTCACAGAACTCTCTACCTCACGGGTTCAAGCGATTCTCCTGCCTTAGCCTTCCAGATAGATGGGACTACAGGCATGCACCACCATGTCTGGCTCCTTTTTGTATTTTTAGTAGAGATGGGGGTTTCGCTGTGTTGGCCAGGCTGGTCTCAAACTGATGACCTCAGGTGATCCACCCACCTCGACCTCCCAAGGTGCTGGGATTACAGGCATGAGTCAACATGCCTGGTCTTTATAAGCTATTGAAGGGGGTAAACAACTAGAAAGTTCTCCCAGTGTTAGATACCTAGAAATGCCAAAAATTTTGCAACATCCTTTTCAATGTGTAATTGAGCTCTCAAAATAGTAATGAAAGCTGTCTTCAGACAGCTCTCAAGACAGTATCCTCTGGGGCCAAAATCATGGAAGGAACTGGAAACCAGGCTGTTGAACACATGCGCTGAGAAGCAGCTATGCTTGGTGACAGGTCGTGGTGAGAGGAAGGGAAGAGGGTCCTGTCTAGCCATCAATCAGGTGACTATTTTCTACAATTATTTAGTATTGGATACACCCCCAGAATACTATCCTTTATACACAGATACTTTAGGTCCTCCCCTAGGAATCTCAATTTATTGATTAAGGCATAAGGCCTGGAAATTTTCTATAAGCTCTCTCTCTCTTTTTTTTTTTTTTTAAGACAGAGTCTCGCTCTGCCACCCAGGCTGGAGTTGAGTGGCGCGTTATAACGTTATAACATTTGACTAAGATTCATCCATGTTGTTGCAAGACGTAGTTCATTCATTTCTCGGCTATATAATATTCCATTGTGTGGCTAAACCACAACCTACCTATTCCTTCTCCTGTCAATGGACATTTGGGGTGTTTCGAATTTTTTACCCTTAAGCAGTTATGAAATTGCATGCACAGGCCTCCTGGTACACACATGACAGATTTTTTTCTAGGAATAGAACATATTCAGAGCAGAACTCTTGATTCTTCCCCCTAAGCTTTTCCCACCTACTGTCTCCCCGATAGCACATCATGGCAACTCCACACTTCCGCTTGCTCCAGGCAAAGCTTTGGCGCCATCTGTGTTGGTTTTCTGTGGCTGCTGTTACAAATCACCACAAACTGATTGGCTTAAAACAACACCAATTTGTTATTTCACTTTTTTTATTTTTATTTTTATATATTTTTTAAATTTTTATTTATTTATTTATTTTGAGACGGAGTCTCGCTCTGTCACCCAGGCTGGAGTGCAGTGGCCGGATCTCCGCTCACTGCAAGCTCCGCCTCCCGGGTTCACGCCATTCTCCTGCCTCAGCCTCCCGAGTAGCTGGGACTACAGGCGCCGCCACCTCGCACAGCTAGTTTTTTGTATTTTTTAGTAGAGACGGGGTTTCACCGTGTCAGCCAGGATGGTCTCGATCTCCTGAGCTCGTGATCCGCCCGTCTCGGCCTCCCAAAGTGCTGGGATTATAGGCTTGAGCCACCGCGCCCGGCCCACTTTTTTTATGTTTTAGATTAGAAGTACAATTGGGTCTCATCAGATTAAAATCAAGACATCGTCAGGGCTGTCCCCTTCTGCAGGCCCTGGAATCGGATGCTGCCTGGCTTTTCCCAGCATCTAGAGTCTGTCTCCATTTCTCAGCTAACGGCTGCATGCCTCCATCTTGACACTCAGCTGAGTCTTTCTCAGGATGCCATCTCTCTGATTCTCCCTCTTCTGCCTCTCTTTTCTACTCTGAAGGACTGTTGTGATTATATTGGGCTCCTTTAGATATTCTAGGATAATCTCCCAATGTTAAGATCATCTGATTCGAAGCCTTAATTCCATCTGCAACCTTAATTCATTCCCCTTTGCCATGTAACCTCAAGTAATCACAGGTTCCGGGGATTGGGACATAGACATCTTTGGGGAACCGTTATTCTGCTTCCTACACCATCTTTGAAAACTCTCTTTCACATGATATAACCAATCAGCTAGAAGACCCTGCTGACTCAGTTGTCAACATAAATTAAAAATCCACCATTTCTTACCACTCTACTGCTGTGGCAGTAGAATGGTAATTCCGAGAGACAATGGTTCAATCCACCATCATCTCTCTTGGGACTATTATAATAGTGTTCTGAACACAGGTCCTGTGTTCATCCTTGCAGCCTCATCTCAATTACCAGCCATAATGATCCTCCTAAAATGTAAATCAAATCCTGTCACTCTTTACACAAAACCGTCCAATGTTTTTCATTTTTTGTTGAGACGGAGTCTCGCTCTGCCACCCAGGCTGGAGTGCAGTGGTGTGATCTCAGCTCACTGCAGCCTCCACCTCCTGGGTTCAAGTGATTCTCCTGCCTCCGCCTCCCAAGTAGCTGGGATTACAGGTGCCTGCTACCATGCCTGACTGAATTTTGTAGTTTTAGTAGAGACAGGGTTTCTCCATGTTGGCCAGGCTGGTCTCGAACTCCTGACCTCAAGTGATTGGCCTGCCTCGGCCTCCCAAAGTGCTGGGATTACAGGCATGAGCCACCGCACCTGGCCCAATGTTTTTCATTTTCTCAGAATAAAAATCTAGATTCTTGCAATGGCCATACATCTCCTAGACTCATGCACCCTCTTCCACTCCTGACCCCTCTGCCTCATCTGCTACTCCTCCTGCCATTACTCACACCTCACCTTTAACTTACTATATAATTTACTTATTATTGTTTCCCTCCTTCTTTCTAAAACAGTTAAGTTCCATGGGAGTAAGAGTTTTGTCTGAGTTATCCACAGATATCTACGCAGAGTTTGGAACTCAGTATTTACACTAAAAATGATTTGTTTCCAAAGCAGCAGCATGGACAGAAGATGAGGCCCTGGGCTAGCAAAAGAGGGAAGATGAAAACACGAGCGCTACACGAATCTGAGAACCTAAAAAAGTTTCTCCCTGATGGGCGCAGTGGCTCATGCCTGTAATCCCAGCACTTTGGGAGGGCAAGGTAGGTGGATCACCTGAGGTCAGGAGTTCGAGACCAGCCTGGCCAACATGGTGAAACCCCTTCTTAACTAAAAATACAAAAAAATTAACTGGGCATGGTGGCGGGCACCTGTAATCCCAGCTACTCGGTAGCCTGAGGCAGGAGAATTGCTTGAACCTGGGAAGCGGAGGAGGTTGCAGTGAGCCAAGATCACACCATTGTACTCTTGCCTGGGCGACAGAGCGAGATTCTGTCTCAAAAAAGAAGAAAGAAAGAAAGAGAGAGAGAGAGAGGAGAGAGAGAGAAAAAAAAAAAGAAAGAGAGAAAAGAAAGGAAGAAGGGAGGAAAGAAAGAAAGAGAGAAGGAAGGAAGGAAGGAAGGAAGGAAGGAAAGAAGGAAGGAAGGAAGGAAAGAAGGAAGGAAGGAAGGAAGGAAGGAAAGAAGGAAGGAAGGAAGGAAGGCAGGCAGGCAGGCAAAGAAAGGAGAAGACACATGATCTTTTCTTTCCATTCACTCTTCCTTTTTCCATCATTCTCCATAACCTCATTGCTGCTACATGCTACGTGGGATTCAGTTTAAATGTGGATGAAAGGGAAGATCTTATGGCTAGATGTAACCACAATGACTCAAATAGTAGCTGGGATTACAGGCATTCGCCACCATGCCTGGCTAATTTTTTTTGTATCTTTAGTAGAGACGAGGTTTGGCTATGTTGACCAGGGTGGTCCCGAACTCCTGCCCTCAAGTGATCTGCCCGCCTCAGCCTCCCAAAGTGCTGGGATTATAGGCGTGAGCCACTGTGCCTGGCTGTTTCCCAAGTCTTTTAAGAAATTATTATCAAAGGCCTACTGTCAAGTGTGTTTGGGGTTGAATTTATGCAACCTGCATGGTCAAGGTATTCTGGAAGCCAAGAAATTAACATGAGAAGTGGTCTCAAGGACGGGCATGGTGACTCACACCAGTAATCCCAGCACTTTGGGAGGCTGAGGTGGGCGGATGACTTGAGCTCAGGAGTTTGAGATCAGCCTGGGCAACATGGCAAAATCCCATCTCTACAAAAAGTACAAAAAACTAGCCGGGGGTGGAGATGCATGCCTATAGTCTCAGCTACTTGGGTAACTGAGGTGAAAAAATAGCTTGAGCCCAGGAGACAGAGGTTGTAGTGAGCCAAGATTGTACCAGTGCACTTTAGCCTGGGTGACACAGCCAGATCCTGTCTCAAAAAAAAAAAAAAAAAAAAGAGAGAGAGAGAGAAGAGAATAGAAAAAGAAGTGGTCTCAGGCTGGTGATGTCCCTGAACCTTTGAGAGAAGCAAGTAAGTCTGTAACTCTCTGAAGGAGGAACATGCCCTCCACCCAGACTTCCCTGGATTTTCATAGGCAAATCCCCACTGATAATGAGCTCACCATCCCAAATTCCACATCCCACAGGGGAGCTCTCCATGTGGACAGAGTGAAACCAACAGCAGGTGAAGTCAACAGCTGGGTCAAGCTGCCAATAACTCTAGACAATAGAACAATGGGATAAAGACCATGGTGTATATTTGCTATGTGTTCCCTCCAAAACGTTGAAACTTAATTCCCATGTGTTGATATTAAGAGATGAGGCAGTCTAGGAAGTTGATAAGTCAGAAGACTCCACCCTCATGAATGAATTAGTGCCTCATGAAAGGGCCAGAGGGAACTAGCAGAGGCTTTTGTTTGCCCTCTGCCTTCCAACATGGGAGAACACAGCGTCAAGACCCTGGTCGCACACTGAATGCCTTCATCTTGGACTTCCCAGCCTCCAGATCTGTGAGCAATAGATTTCCATTGTTCGTAAATTACCCAGTTTGTAGGACTTTGTTATAGCGGCATGAATGAATTAAGACAATGTTTAAACTGATGAAAGGCCAAAATAAGTAAATACTTAGAAAACACGAAGAGAAACAGAGCAATAATCAAGAAGACCAGTAACATCTGGAAAAGAGCACAATTGGCTGGCTGTGGTGACTCACACCTGTAATCCCAGCACTTTGGGAGGCCAAGGTGAGCAGATTTGCTTGAGCTCAGAGGTGGAGACCAGCCTGGGCAACATGGCAAAACCCCATCTCTACAAAAAATACAAAAAAATTAGCTGGGAATGGTGACATGCACCTGTAGTCCTAGCTACTCTAGGAGGCTGAGCGGGGAGGATAGCTTGAGACCAGGAGTTCACAACTGCAGTGAGCCATGATTCTGCCACTGCACTGCAGCCTGGGTGATGGAGTGAGACCTTGTCTCAAAAAAAAAAAAAAAAAAGAAAAGAAAAAAATGTGGTGACAGATAAATGTAAATGCTGGTATCTCCATAACCAGAGGAATACTTGAGCAGAACTTGATATACAGTGGATCTACCTTGCAGCCATTCAAAGTTGTTTTACTGATAACTTCTACTGAAGATCAGAACACTGCTTCATCTTTAACATGTAGTTCATTAGTTCGGTAACTTTGCAATTCTGTGAGAATGCTAAACATTCACTACACTCAGAATAAAGATGCACTGAGATAGAAAACGTGTCTTACCATCTCAAATTCGGTCCTGTTAGGATCAAAGTTTGGGGGTTTGAAGAAGTAAACAGACTTTAGCATATAGTAGGATGATCATTTGGGTCATCCACAATATCACCTAGCAGTGCTTGTAAAGTAAACAACTCTGGAAGAGGTAGTCTCTGCTATAGGACATATCTCAGTTCTCTGTGTAACACAGGATGCTTTTTAGCTTCATCAGGACTGTTAGGAACACAGCAAAAATATCTGCAGCAAAGTAACTAAGCAATGATTCAATAGAATGCCAATGGCAGAAGTGAAAGAGTTGATCCCAACACTCATGGAAAACCTCATTGGAGAAAGGAAAGACAGGTCTTTGTAATGATTATTTGGAAAATATTTTCTCTTGCCTTTCCTATCTTGGTAAATTGTACTACTGTCTACCCAGTTTCCCAAAATAGAAAAAGTGATGGCATCCTATGTTTCTCTCTCTCTCTCTCTCTCTATCATGCTTCATCTGATCAATTACACATCTCATCCATTTTACCTTCTAAATAGTTTTCTAGGATAGTGGCCAGAATAGACTGCTAACATAGTAAGTCACTACTTTTTTTGTGTGTTACTTTTTTCAAACTGAAAATCTTTAGGTAATTTGGAATGATAAGTTAGTCACGATGATACACAAGAGATTATAAAAATTTAATAGGCTTTTGGCTGGGCCCGGTGGCTCATGCCCAGCACTTTGGGAGGCTGAGGCGGGAGGATCACCTGAGGTCAGGAGTTCGAGATCAGCCTGACCAAAGTGGAGAAACCCTGCCTCTAGTAAAAATACAAAATTCGCCTAGGGTGGTGGTGCACGCCTATAATCCCAGCTACTCAGGAGGCTGAGGCGGGAGACTCACTTGAACCTGGGAGGTGGAGGTTGTGGTGTGCCGAGATCCTGCCATTGCATTCCAGCCTGGGCAACAAGAGTGAAACTCCGTCTCAAAAAAAAAAAAAAAGAAGGGCTGGGCGCGGTGGCTCACGCCTGTAATCCCAGCACTTTGGGAGGCCGAGGTGGGCGGATCACGAGGTCAGGAGATTGAGACCATCCTGGCTAACACGGTGAAACCTCATCTCTACTACAAATACAGAAAATTAGCCGGGCGTGGTAGCGGATGCCTGTAGTCCCAGCTACTTGGGAGGCTAAGGCAGGAGAATGGCACGAACCTGGGAGGCGGAGCTTGCAGTGAGCCGAGATCACACCACTGCCTTCCAGCCTGGGTGACACAGCCTCTCAAAAAAAAAAAAAAAAAAAATATATATATATGGGCTTTTATCAGAGTTTGGAATTTAATATACTGTGTAGAAGATCCGGAAAATCTGAAAACTAAGCATGATGACTTTTCCCCCTTATGAAGTGTAATTTTCTAGGCATGTTGGCGAAGCTAAGGCAGTATAATGAAGTGGCCCTGGAGCTGAAGTAGCTGCTTTGAATCCTGGTTTCTGATCTGTGGCTACTTTTCTAATCCTCGGCTCCTCCAGCACTTGCCTGGAATAGTACAATTCCCTCCTAAGTGTTCTCTTCTGTGCATGAGCTCCTTTGTATTTCATTAACATTACAGTGATTTATTTAAAGTCCCATACAACTATTTTAGCCAGGTGCAATGTCTCACACCTTTAATCCAAGCACTTTGGGAGGCCAAAGCAGGAGGATCACTTGAGGCCAGGAGCTCAAGACCAGCCTGAGCAATATAGTGAGACCTCATCTCTAGCAAAAATTACAAAATTAGCTGGGTGTGGTGGCATGCACCTGTGGTCCCAACTTCTCAGGAGGCTGAGGCAGAAGGATTGTTTGAGCCCAGGAGGTCGAAGCTACAGTGAACCATGATGGTACAGTACACATTTTTTCATTTCAACTGTAAATATTTATATGTTTGTATGTAGGGTGTGTGTGTGAGTGTGTGTACATTTTTAATTAGTGCCAATGGCTAAGTCCTGTGAAGGTTACAAAGATGAATGGCAGAATGAAAAATTGTTCCAGCTCTCAAGGACTTCTACATTAATAGGAGATTTTAAATACTTTAACTGATTTGTATGATTAAATAAAATTTTTAAAAAACTATCTTCATTTTGTTGATGCTTGAAGAACAATGCAGGATGCAGATTCCTATTAGTGGAAGTTAACATGGTCAACAATAGCATGACCTCACATTGCAGGTTCACATTATCAACGTGGTGCCAAGTTTTGTTTAAAAGCTTTTGCATATTTTTTGCGGCAACTTGTATAACAATACAACTTTAAACAAGCTGGGGCGATGGTGTGGAAAATCCCAACACCGTTGATCGGATTTCAGAGGTCACAGATGAAATGCTCTTTCAAGCTTAGTGCTTACCAGCAGGAGGGTGATACAGATGTGAAACTTCATACATTTGTGTGAAATACAATTTGTCCTTCAAAAGAAGCTTTTAATGTAGAAAGTGCTGGGAATCTTTTTTTTTTTTTTTTTTTTTTTGAGGCGGAGTCTCGCTCTGTCGCCCGGACTGGAGTGCAGTGGCCAGATCTCAGCTCACTGCAAGCTCCGCCTCCCGGGTTTACGCCATTCTCCTGCCTCAGCCTCCTGAGTAGCTGGGACTACAGGCGCCCGCCACCTCGCCCGGCTAGTTTTTGTATTTTTAGTAGAGACGGGGTTTCACCGTGTTAGCCAGGATGGTCTCGATCTCCTGACCTCGTGATCCGCCCCTCTCGGCCTCCCAAAGTGCTGGGATTACAGGCTTGAGCCACCGTGCCTGGCCGGAATCTTTTTATCTAGGACATGACAAAGTCTTGTCACCATTTGATGACACTGCTGAGACTGTGGAGACAAACTCTTGCCATGTTGCTCAGGCTGGTCTCAAACTCCTGGGCTCAAGTGATCCTTCTGCCTCGACCTCCCAAAGTGTTGGGATTACAGGCATGAGAA
The DNA here is from genome assembly GCF_007565055.1 of Rhinopithecus roxellana. NCBI lineage: Eukaryota > Metazoa > Chordata > Mammalia > Primates > Cercopithecidae > Rhinopithecus > Rhinopithecus roxellana. The sequence continues at coordinate 99,077,734 of NC_044551.1, forward strand.
ACTGCCCGGCCGCTGTCATGCATTCAATTTCTGGAACTTCATAAACTTTGAGTGAATGATTCTATGGGTGAAATAGACGTTTTATATCCCTATGTTGAGCATCCAAAAGCCAAATGTGGTGCTGAACAATGCATTTAACTGGGATAACCAACGGAAAGGCAGGAACTATTTTTTTCCCCAAAAGACGAAGCTTTAAATAAAGTGGGATGATAAATTACCCACTGAGACAACTCAGAAAATACATAAAACTGTTTTTAGTGTTGATTTTTGTTCTGTTTTTGTTTTTTCGAGTTTATTTATTTATTTATTTATTTTGAGATGGAGTCTCGCTCTGTCGCCCAACCTGGAGCACAGTGGCGCGATCTCGGCTCACTGCAAGCTCCGCCTCCCGGGTTCAGGCCATTCTCCTGCCTCAGCCTCCCGAGTAGCTGGGACTACAGGCGCCCGCCACCATGCCTGGCTGATTTTTTGTATTTGTAGTGGAGACGGGTTTTCACCGTGTTAGCCAGGATGGTCTCAATCTCCTGACCTCATGATCTGCCCGTCTCGGCCTCCCAAAGTGCTGGGATTACAGGCGTGAGCCACCGCACCCGGCCTCAAGTTTATTTTTAATTTTTGCAGGTGCATAACAAATTTATATACTTGTGAGGTACATGAGACACTTGAAAGGGGCATGCAATGCATAATATTCACATCAGGGTAAAAGAGAAATCCATCACCTGAAGCATTTATCTTCTGTGTTACAAATAATCCAATTCAACTCTTTTAGTTATTTTAAATGTACAATTAAATTATTTTTTAACGGCCAGGCACAGTAGCGCACATGTGTAATCCCAGCACTTTGGGAAGCCGAGGCAGGCAGATCACCTGAGGTTAGGAGTTTGAGACTAACTTGGCCAACTTGGTGAAACCCCGTCTCTACTAAAAATACAAAAAAAAATTTAGCCAGGCATGGTGGCGGGCACCTGTGATCCCAGCTACTCAGAAGGCTGAGGCAGGAGAATCGCTTGAACCTGGGAGGCGAAGGTTGCAGTCAGTCAAGATCACGCCACTGCACTCTCCAGCTTGGGTGACAGAGGGAGACTCTGTCACACACACACACACTATATATATACACACACACACACATATATATATACACACACAGATACACACACACACACATACACACACACACACACACATATATATATATATATATAACTATAGTCACCCTGTTGTGCTAGCTAATGCTAGGTCTTATTCTTTGTTTTAAGATGGAGTCTCGCTCTGTCGCTCAGGCTGGAGTGCAGTGGCATAATCTGGGCTCACTACAACCTCCTCCTCCTGGGTTCAAGCCATTCTCCTGCCTGAACCTCCCAAGTAGCTAGAACTACAGACGTGTGCCACCATGCCCAGCTAATTTTTTTTGTTTTGTATTTTTAGTAGAGATGGGGTTTCATTGTGTTGGCCAGGCTGGTCTCGAGCTCCTAACCTCAGGTGATCCACCCACCTCAAAGTGCTGGGATTACAGGCGTCAGCCACTGTGCCTGGCTTATTTGTTTCTTTTCTTTCTTTCTTTTTTTTTTTTTTTTTTTTGAGACAACGACTCACTGTGTCGCCCAAGCTGGAGTGCAGTGGCACGATCTCAGCTCACTACAACCTCTGCCTCCCATGTTCAAGAGATTCTCCTGCCTCAGCCTCCTGAGTAGGTGGGATTACAGGTACATGCCACCACACCCGGCTAATTTTTTGTATTTTTAGTAGAGACAGGGTTTCACCGTGTTGGTCAGGTTGGTCTCGAACTCCTGAACTCGTGATCTGCCGGCCTCGGCCTCCCAAAGTGCTGGGATTACAGGTGTGAGCCACCGCGCCCGGCCTGTTTGTTTCTTTACCTTACTTTTTTCTTCTGGTTACCCACATGCAAGGGCTTATTCATTCTTTCCAACTGTGTTTTTGTACCCATGAGAATATAGAAATTTATTACATATATATGTTTGTTATTGTTGTTGTTTATTTTTGGTTTTTTTTTTGAGACTGGGCCTCACTCTGTTGCCTAGGCTGGAGTGCAGTGGTGTGATCATGGCTCACTGCAGCTTTGACTTCCAGATCTCAAGCCATCCTCCTGCCTCAGCCTCCTGAGTACGTGGGACCACAGGCGCACACCACCACCCCATGCTAATTTCTGTATTTTTTGCAGAGACTGGGTCTTGCCATGTTGCCCAAGTTGGTCTTGAGCCCCTGGGCTCAAGCAATCTTCCCGCCTTGGCCTCCCAAAGTGCTGGCATTACAGGCATGAACCACCACACCTAGCAGAATATAGAAATGTAGTACATTTTCATGTAAACTTGCAATTGAATATAGAGAATATCTGAAAGATTTAAAAATTAAATATGAGGCCAGGCCCGGTGGCCCATGCTTGTAATCCCAGCACTTTGGGGGGCTGAGGTGGGCAGATCACGAGGTCAGGAGTTCAAGACCAGCCTGAGCAATATGGTGAAACCCTATCTCGACTAAAAATACAAAAATTAGCCCAGTGTGGTGGCACACCCCTGTAGTCCCAGCTACTCGGGAGGCTGACGCAGAAGAATCACTTGAACCCAGGAGGTGGAGGTTGCAGTAAGCCAAGATCATGCCATTGTACTGCAGCCTGGGTGACAGAGTGAGACTCCATCTCAAAAACAAACAAACAAAATTAAACATGAAGACTTTTTTCTTTCATTAGTCATGATTTTCTAAGCATGCTGCCCAAGCAAAGGCTGTGTTAACAGGTGGCTGCCGCTGGCCCGCCTGGCTCTGACATTCACACCCCGAGGGTTTGGACAAAATGCTTCACTCTCATTTGTCTCAGTTTGCTCATCTGTAAAATAGGGGTGCCATTGTCAGTACTTATCTCCGTGGGTCCCATTGAGGAATCACCCTGATAATACAAATAATGTGCTTTGAGTGGAGTCCGGCTGAACTTGGCCCATCCTGAATTGCTCTATAAATGTTAGTGCTTTTGTTCATATCCTCTGTAATGGGACTTAACCACAGACTTTTGCAGATCACTTTGGAGTTTTGCCTTGGCACCAAATGAATATGGATGAATTTGAAAGAAGAACATAAGGACAGTGATGGACAGATAGCTTAAGAACCAGATGCCAGACCCTGTTGCAGGGCTGTCTTTGTGATTTCCAAGCAGAACTGATATGTGATTAGGCTGTCTCCCTCAAGAAACCCAGCTACAGTCATCCTTATCTGGGCCCCTTGAATTGTTGTTTTGTACCCATGCAAACAAAGATAGGAAATCTTCACATAAGCAACTTACATATTTGCTTCAAAGGAATTTTAACTTAATTGTTCTATCTTCATTTCCTTGAGAACTGCTTAGATATATTTTCTCTTTTGTGTTTATCAGAAGATTAAAATTTTATAAAAACAGGCTTTACTGAAGAATTCTTCTATATGTTCAAAGCTATTAGGTGGATGTAGTAGATCATACCTGCAATCCCAGTGCTTTGGGAGGCCAAGGCAGGAGGATTGCTTGAGCCCAGGAGTTCAAAACCAGCCTGTGCAACATAGCGAGACCCTGTCTCTACAAATCATAGAAAAAATATCTGGGTGCGGTGGTGCATGTCTGCAGTCCCAGCTACTTGGGAGGCTGAGACAGGAGAATCACTTGAACTCAGGAGGTTGAGGCTGCAGTGAGTTATGATTGCGTCACTGCACTCCAGCCTTGGTGACAAAGAGAGAAAGACCCTGTTTCCAAAAAAAAAAAAAAAAAAAAGTTAGCTAGTGAAGTTTATGCAAAATCCTTGGAACTACACCCATGTTTGCATTATGCTTCTGTGAGATAAACCCTCTGAATGGCTTCCCTGATTATCTGAAGTAGTAGCTTGAATTTTCATAGATGTCCGCTGTAGCCTTCAGTTTCTCCAGAGTCAAGGTTAATTGGAGGAGGCGATTACACTGGGAATCCAGAGAAGCAGACACCAACATCCTGGGAATAGCGGCTGCTTGGAAAAGTCTCTTTGGCCACTGGTTGCTTTACGGCAGGCAGATGGAGGTCAACCAGGAAGCAGCATTTTTCTCCCATGTGATTCCCACTCTGAAAGAAACCTCTGGGGTCTCCCAATGTAAGGAACACCACTGTGAAAAACACGATCCTTTTGATTCCATCACTGATGCTGTGCTAGGAAGAGACCTAAGTCACCCCTGGCACCCTCCCACTGAAATTCAATATCCACTTCTCTGCTCCTTGTATCAGTGACCTAGAATTTCACTTTGTGGTTCTTCTAGAATTCTAGGATTCTATCCCTAATCATGAAGATCAGGAGTTCATTAAACGATTCTATATATGCTGAGTATTAAAAAAAAAAATAGCAGACTAATGCTGACAATGTTAAAAAATAATGTCTGGCCAGGAGCGGTGGCTCACGCCTGTAATCCCAGCACTTTGGGAGGCCGAGGTGGGCAGATCGCAAGGTCAGGAGATGGAGACGATCCTGGCTAACATGGTGAAACCCCGTCTCTACTCAAAATACAAAAAAATTAGCCAGGTGTGATGGCAGGCCCCTGTAGTCTCAGCCACTCAGGAGGCTGAGGCAGGAGAATGGCGTGAACCCGGGAGGCGGAGCTTGCAGTGAGCCGAGATTGTGCCACTGCACTCCAAGCCTGGGTGACAGAGCAAGGCTCCTTCTCAAAAAATAAAATAAAATAAAATAAAATAAAATAAAATAAAATAAAATAATAATAATAATGTCGATAAAAATAATACTGATAATATTAAAATATTTTGGAGTGGCCCTCCTTTTTTTTTTTTTTTTTTTTTTGAGACAGGGTCTCACTCTGGAGTGCAGTGACATGATTTCAGCTGACTGCAGCCTCGCCCTCTTGGGCACAAGTGATCCTCTCACCTCAGCCTCCCAAGTAGCTGGGACTATAAGTGCACACCACCACTCCCGGCTAATTTTTGTAGAGAACGGGTTTTGTCATGTTGCCCAGGCTGCTGGAGTGGCTATCTTGAAACAGTATTTTAAAAGGAATAATTTATCTCACCTGAGCAAGTTATTAAAATGAAGTTTCAAATGCCATATTTATTTTACTCTTTTTTGTTGTTTTTTCAAATGCAGTATTTAAACAGTCAACTTTATATCAGTCATGACCAGCAATTGCCCAAATAAACAGAAAAATGCAACTGAAAGAAGTTTCTTCATAATATCTATAATTTTGAAGTAGATGAGTGAAACGATGAGAAGAAAAAATTAGAAAAATGGACAATTTTAGTGCATTTGAAATGATACTATTTTCCTGAAGAGTTTGGATTCTATTAGTCAGCACTGATTGGTGTTTACTTCAGTTTAAGTTAGTAGGAACCTTCAGCTAAACTCCAGAGGGGGAGGAGTACCAATTTTCATTTTCGCCAAGGTCTTGTTTATAAAGAAATGAATTGAGTCACATTTTACCTTGGCAGCCAGCCCCTTTGTCCGATATAGAGCCAGAGAAAAGCTACTGTAACAAAGGCAGACAAATAGTAGATGTGTTAAAGAACGCGAGGGTCATCCAGTAGGTTTTGCCAACCTCCAGACATCTCTGCCTGTTACTGAATCTCAGCTTATCCAGCAAAACTCCCACCTTGAGTCACAAGATTAAAACTGCTGGATGTGGCTCACCTAGAACAGCCCCACACGGCATCCAAGAATCCCAAAAGGAAAAAAAAAAAAAAAAGAAAAACTTGCTAAACTGGTTGCCTGGGTCACTTTGCTTTGAATGAGATTCTACTTTGAGAGGGAGAAGCAAAGGTGAAGAGAGGAGAGTAAATCCCAGGCTGTGCTTCTCCCCTGAACTTCAACCCCAGGAAAACGGCATAGGTAAATTACAAAAGGACGCCCTTTACAAACTGGGACGTGTGTCTAGGCAACTTCCCAGGAGAAGACAATGGGAATGTGCAAATTCCATATTGCAGATAATCTCTTCTACCTGAAGAAAAATGCAAAACTGAGAGGAGAGGAGGCAATACTTAGCACTGATATGCAGGAAGAACTGTTCTTTTTTTATTTATTTTTTTTGAGATGGAGTCTCCCTCTGTTGCCCAGGCTGGAGTGCAGTGGCACAAGCTCTGCTCACTGGGTTCAAACGATATTCCTGCCTCAGCTTCTCAAGTAGCTGGGATTACAGGCATGAGCCACCACACCCCACTAATTTTTATATTTTTAGTAGAGACAGGGTTTCACCATATTGGTCAGGCTGATCTTGAACTCCTGACCTCAAGAGATCCACCCACCTCGGCCTCCCAAAGTGCTGGAATTACAGGCATGAGCCACTGCACACAGCCAGAACTGTTCTTTTTTTTTTTTTTTTTTTTTTTTTGAGATGGAGTCTTGCTCTGTCGCCCAGGCTGGAGTGCAATGGGACGATCTCGGCCCACTGCAACCTCTGCCTCCCGGGTTCAAGTGATTCTCCTGCCTCAGCCTCCTGAGTAGCTAGGATTACAGGCGCCCGCCACCATGCCCAGCTAAGTTTTTTGTAGAGATGGGGTTTCACCATGTTGGGTCAGGCTGGTCTTGAACTCCTGACCTCATGATCTCCTTGCCTTGGCCTCCCAAAGTGCTGGGATTACAGATGTGAGCCACTGCGTCAGGCCAGAACTGTTCTTTTACAGGAGACGAAGAGATTCACAAACAGCCAGGAGCTAGGTCCTTCCTGCTTTGTATGGAAGCGGGAAAATCGTGGATTCATTGTCTGAGAATGAAGCCAAGTGCTGGGAATTTATGAGCCTTGAGGAAACTGACTGGAGAGCTGCCTTCCCTAAAGCCTGTGTTCTCCTCTCTTTCTAAATTGTATTGCAGAAGCATATTTCAAAAATATAAAAATTGGCGTGAATAAGACAGCATTTGGGGTGTCCAGAAGGCACTGAGGAGTAGTAGTGGGTGTGGTTGGAAGGCACTCAGGGAACACTGTCTTGGAAGCAATCCCTTTCTGGCCAGAGCCCAAGCTTTGGCAGTGGATGGGAATTCCCCTAACAATGGTAGAATGACACTTTGGCCCAAATACATTGTGAGCTTTGTCCTAGACCAAGTTCCTTTTTGATTTTCTAATTGTTTTGTTTTTCTAAGACCACCAGAGCGGGTACAAAAGAACCAGCGACTAGGCAAGGGTAGGAGCAAAACTGCAAGTTTATTTTGGTCACCTAGCTTCAAGGGAAGAAGGTGGGTAGGGAGAGGTCTGTTGGCCCCCCGACAAAAGGGGCCCCCAGAGTCACCCGTACAGCTCTCGGACGGAGTTCCCACAGTCCTGACATCCCGACAGGAGTGGAGGACTGAGGAAGGCCGCGCGTGGCGTGCCTCCGGAGCGGCTTTTCTAGGAGTGGGAGGGCAATAGGCGGGGCACGGGCGTGTCAGGGGGCGTTCCACAGGTGCGACCAGGTAAATCTTGGTCTCTTCAGATTGACATCACCTGGCGCGTGCCTAGTTGGTCTGCACCTTCCCAGGTCGCCGGCTGGATTTTCGCGCGCGCGGGAAAAGTTGGGGGGGATGAAGAACCCGGAAGTGCGCCATCTTGCCTCCGTTCATCCAAACACTAATCTTATCCTTTAGTTTAGCTAAGTGACCAAATAAGTTTCCAATGCGGCTTTGATATTTATGTATTTTAATGCCTGGTGTCTGAAGACTGTCTTTGCTTATACTTACTGATTCTCACAGAAAATGTATTATTATCCCCATTTTTGAAGAAACTTGAGGCTCTGGAAGGAGGCTCTGGAAGCCCATTGGCAGAGAACTAAGAATAGAAATCTCTCTTCCCGCTCCTAGGCCTGTGGTCTGAATTATTTCCTGTACTTCTACCCTCTTGTCTACTTGCATCAGTGATTAAGAATATTTGGGGCTAGCACAGTGGCTCACGCCTGTAATCCCAGCACTTTGGGAGGCTGAGGCCGGTGGATCACTTGAGGTTGGAAGTTTGAGACCAGCCTGGCCAACATGGTGAAACCCCACCTCTACTAAAAGCACAAAAATTAGGCCCGGTGAGGTGGCTCACACCTGTAATCCCAGCACTTTGGGAGGCCAAGGTGGGCGGATCACCTGAGGTCAGAAGTTCAAGACCAGCCTGGTCAACATGGCAAAACCCCATCTCTACTAAAAATACAAAACAAATAAAAAGTCAGCTGGGCGTGGGGGTGGGCGCCTGTAATCCCAGCTACTCAGGAGGCTGAGGCAGGAGAATTGCTTGAATCGGGGAAGCAGAGGTTGCAGGGAGCTGAGATTGCACCACTGCACTCCAGCCTGGGTGACAAGAGCAAGACTCTGTCTCCAGAAAAAAAAAAAAAAAAAGAGAATATTTTGATGATTGTAAAATCCCTTCTTTAACATCAGAGGCCGGTAATCCTAGCACTTTGGAAGGCAAGTGGATCACCTGAGGTCAGGAGTTCAAGATCAGCCTGGCCAACATGGCAAAACCCCTGTCTCTACTGAAAATACATAACTTAGATGGGTGTGGTGGCACATACCTGTAATACCAGCTACTCAGGGGGCTGAGGCAGGAGAATTGCTTGAACCCAGGAAGTGGAGGTTGCAGTGAGCTGAGATTGTGCCATTGCACTCTCTCTCTCAAAAAAAAAAGTCCTTTGTCTAACATCAGAGTTCTAGACTTTGCACATGGCTATCTTCCTAGGCACAGTTTGTAGGAGAAAGTATTCTATTTATTTAATTACTCATTCATTCAACAAATATTTATTAAACATATATTGTGTGCTGAGCAATCTTCTAGGTGCTAAGGAGACAGTTGAGTTGTGAGCACAACAAAGATCTCTGTCTTTGAAGAACTTACATTCTAGTGCAAGGAGACAGATGGAAAATGATATAGATAGCTTGGACAACATGGTGAAACCCCATCTCTACAAAAAATGCAAAAACTTGCCGGGCATGGTGGTGCATTCCTGTAGTCCCAGCTACTCGGGAGGCTGAGATGGAAGGATCACTTGAGCCTGGGACGGGAGGTGGAAGTTGCAGTGAGCTGAGATTGTGCCACTGCACTCCAGCCTGGGCGACAAGCAAGACTCTATCTCCAAGAAAAACGAGAGAGAGAGAGAGAGAGAGAGAGAGAGAGAGAGACCAGGGAAATCTATGGCACCTTAGAAGTGATAACTGAGCTGGGGGAAGGGTGGGGTACTACATAAAAAGACCCACTCAGTGGCATGAAGACCTGAAAGAAGAGAGGGAATGAGCCATGAAGGCAAAGGAGAGAAGGCAGGAGAGACCTTGGCATGTCCAATGTATCTGGAGAAAGTGAGAGAGGACCATGAGGTGAAGACAGGAGGGTAAGGATGGGGTGGTCCTGTGCAGACCACGGACAGATCACGCACAGATCATGTAAAGATTATGCACAGATCATAGATCAGGCACAGATTATGAACAAATCATGGACAGATCATGCACAGATCATAGATCATACGTAGATCATGAACAGATCATGCAGAGCTCACAGATCATGGATCATGCACAGATCATAGATCATGCATAGAACATGAGATGAGATGGGAAGCTGTTGATCTGATTCATGTTTTAACAAAATCACACTGATTTCATGTGCCACCACACCCAGCTAATTTTGTATTTTTAGTAGAGATGAAGTTTCTCCATGTTGGCCAGGCTGGTCTCAAACTCCTGACCTCAGGTGGTCTGCCTGCCTTGGTCTCCCAAAGCGCTGGGTTACAGGCATGAGCCACCATGCTGGCCTAAAAGGTACAGAATTTAAGAGCTTGTTTGGATTAATGCAGAACCCACAGCTCATTACTGAACCATCACTGAGTATATGTGTTCCAAATGCACAGGGGGTTATTCTTTTTTTGTTGTTGTTGTTGTAGACGGAGTCTCGCTTTGTCGCCCAGGCTGGAGTGCAGTGGCCGGATCTCAGCTCACTGCAAGCTCCGCCTCCCGGGTTCACGCCATTCTCCTGTCTCAGCCTCCCAGGTAGCTGGGACTACAGGCGCCGCCACGTCGCCCAGCTAGTTTTTTGTAGTTTTTAGTAGAGACGGGGTTTCACCGTGTCAGCCAGGATGGTCTCGATCTCCTGACCTCGTGATCCGCCCGTCTCGGCCTCCCAAAGTGCTGGGATTACAGGCTTGAGCCACCGCGCCCGGCCTGGCGTCATTCTTAAGAAAGCAATCAGCCTAGTGGGCCACAGAATGCCATTATAAGGTCTGTTTGCTCTGAGAAGGGGACTGCCCAACTCTCCTTATAAAATAGCAAGGGAAGTGCCCCAGATAAAGCAGTTAAGATGCTTCATATGCAAGCCATGTTGGACTAGCTTTATGGTAACTGGAATATCCTTCCAGCAAATAGGCCTATTACCCAGGCCATATGGTAAATTTGAGGGTTAAGGGGACCCCTTTTACATGAGTACCCCTCCCACAGAATCACGGGACTGTTTAAGAAGCCTTATCAAATCTGCTCCCCCTCATAGGTCTTACAGATATAACTCCCTGCTGGGAACCCAAACCCTTTTCACCAGAAAAGGTAAAATGGTCTGGGAGTAAAAAAGGGTTCCTGAGACCAGAACATAAAAATATATAGTTTAGGCCGGGCAGGGTGGCTCATGCCTGTAATGGTAGCACTTTGGGAGACCAAGGTGGGCAGATCATGAGGTCAGGAGTTCGAGACCAGCCTGGCCAGCATGGTAAAATCCCATCTGTACTAAAAATACAAAAAATTAGCCAGGCATGGTGGTGCATGCCTGTAATCTCAGCTGCTTGGGGGGCTGAGGCAGGAGAATCACTCACACCCAGGAGGCAGAATTTGCAGTGAGCTGAGATCATGACACTGCACTCCAGCCTGGGCAATAGAGCAAGACTCTGTCTCCAAAAAAAAAAAAAAAAAAAAAAAAAAAAAAAAAAAACCCCACAAAAACAGTTTAATTGAATTACAGAATGTAAGATGTTTCAACAAGCTTTATGTAAGGTAGTTGTAATCCCCTTTACCTAAAAGTCTTATGAAAATGGGTGCTATATCTAACTGGGGGATGTTTTTCCCCTTTCCAGTACTATAAAAACTGAAGATATATAAATCTGCTCTTCTAGGAAATGTTATCTGAACACACTAAATAGGAGCTAGTAAAATTGTCTAAGCTCACAAAATATAGGATAAAGCTGGAGTGCTAGTCGGGACAATTCCTCAGCTGCCTAACCTTTTATGTGGGTTTTTTTTTTTTTGTTTTTGGTTTTTTTTTTCGTTTTTTGTTTTTTTTTTCTTTATCGGGGCTGATGCCAAAAACTGAGTACTTTTCAGTAACAACTACTGAACTGGAGAATTTCTCTTTGGGGCATTTACTGTCTTGCTACGGAACATTAACTGAAGCTGCCCCTCTGCTAATGGAAATAATGTTTCCCAGAAGAGTTCCATGATAAAATAAAAATGGTTTACACAAACTCTTGCTACCTAATAAGTAGAGAGCCTCTTTTCTAGGACTAATTGTGAGGAACTGCTGAATTCTACAGAGCCTAATAGGGCTCATGAGTTGTTTGGTTTGTAAATGGTATTTCCAAAGTAAACAAACATCTTGTTTTAAAAGCTGCTGCTCTGGTTAAAGAAGGGTCAAGAAAATCTTTTTATTTTATGTTATTTGGGTAAAGTATGTTTTTGCAAGCAAATGTACCTCTCTGAGTCCTCCAAAATTCAGATTGTAATTTTATGACAATATGGTTGTCTGCATAAGTTCAATAATAGTTTTTTTTTTTTTTTTTTTTTTTTTTTTTTTTTTTTTTTTTTTAACTATTGGAGACACCGGTTATTTCACCAAGACTGAAACTAAAATAGCCTCTTTTTAGGTAATGTTTCAGCAAAACCAACTCAAAAGGAGTCTATATGGCCAATCAATTCTTGCTGCATTTTATGCAGATAATCAGACAAGCATAATAAGCCTAAAACTTACCTTGCACACAAATTGGCCTTGCTATAATCTTCTCTTTAATAAAAAAGGTGGCTAAAAAAAATTGTTTCAAGAGGAAAGCATAACACTTAATATTAGATTTCAGCCCTAAGTTTTTGAGTGCAGATTAAATCATTATTTCTTGGCTAGAAAACCAGATTATAGGCTGGGCATGATGGCTCACGCCTGTAATCCTAGTACTTTGAGAGGCCGAGGTGGGCGGATTGCCTGAGTTCAGGCGTTTGAGACCAGCCTGGCCAACGTGGTGAAACCTTGTCTCTACTAAAAATACAAACATTAGACAGGCATGGTGGCGGGTGCCTGTAGTCCCAGCTACTTGAGAGGCTGAGGCAGGAGAATCACTTGAACTTGGGAGGCGGAGGTTGCAGTGAGCAAGATGGTGCCATTGCGCTGCAGCCTGGTGCACAGAGCAAGACTCCATCTCAAAAAAAAAAAAAAAAAAAAAACTAGATTATAATTTTTCTTCATATTTTTAGTTGGTGCCCTAATGGAATAGATTCCTTTTTTTATTCTGACGTATGAATTACTCTTGTAATTGTCAAACTATAAATGTTATTTCTCTCTCCTTGTTTTACTTCCAAGGAAACCAAAATCATGGTATTTTGAAGACCAGAGGTATGAATCTCCATTATTTGGCATCCCACTGACCCCAGATCTGTTTCATTGCTGATGCTCTACTGCCAAAAGGATCCAAGCTGCCTCCCTCTAGGCCCAGGGACTATCGCAAAAGAGGTGGGTGTGTAAGATTGTAAGGGCCGTCTTTGTGGGAAAACATTAGGTCAAGGTCAAACCCTCCAAATCAAGAAGGGGGTACAAAAATGCCTAAACAGCTGGTAAGACAAGTTTAGTTGCCTTCTAAACTATTATGTGTCGCTTTTACATCCACCCCAACCATAAAAATGTTCTACTTACTATAGAATTAAAGAAAATTTTTTACCAACAGGATAAAAATACCTTGGAACAGGTCGGGCACGGTGGCTCATGCCTGTAACCCCAGCACTTTGGGAGGCTGAGTTGGGCGGTTCATGAGGTCAGGAGATCGAGACCATCCTGGCTAACACAGTGAAACCCCATCTCTACTGAAAATACAAAACATTAGCCGGGCATGGTGGCAGGCACCTGTAATCCCAGCTACTCGGGAGGCTGAGGCAGGAGAATGGTGTGAACCCAGGAGGCGGAGCTTGCAGTGAGCCGAGATCACGCCACTGCACTCCAGCCTGGGTGACAGAGCGAGACTCTGTCTCAATGAAACAAAACAAAACTAAGCTAAACAAAACAAAACAAACAAACAAAAAAACTTATAACAAAACCTCCTAGGTATAATACTCCCAATTATGAGTTGTGAAGATAAATCTATCTTTATTTTTCAGAACAACGCTTATGTTTTGTATAGCTAATTGCTATATGTCTGTAACAAAAACCAGGCTCACAGTAGCTCAACACATAGAAGTTAAAAGTAAGTCCATCTTGTAACTTTTCCTTTTGGTTTTGTTGTCAGCTTTTTAACTTAAAATAATAATTTTAAGAAGTAACAAATGCCTGTCCACATTCATTCCTATCTGGCCTAGAACAATTAATTAGCTATAAGTCTTTTGACTCTCTTTTTTTTTTTTTTGAGAGAGAGTTTCGCTCTTGTTGCTCAGGCTGGAGTGCAATTATGACTTCCCCTGTGACAAAAGTGATTTGTTTTTCTAAGACCAACCAAGCAGGCACAAAAGAACCAGCGAGTAGGCAAGGGTAGGAGCAAAACTGCAAATTTATTTTTGTTCACCTAGCTTCAGGGAAGGAGGTGGGTAGGGAGAGGTCTGTCGGCCTCCGGCAAAGGAGGCCAAGAGAGTCGCCCGGTGAGCTCTCGGGAGGAGTTCCTGATATAGTCCCGACTGGGGGCTGGGAAGTCCCCACGGGGGCGCTGGCCGGGAGCGGCTTTTCTGAGAGTGGGAGGGCAATAGGCGGGGCACGGGCGTGTGTTGGGGGGGGCGGTGTTCCGCAGGTGCGACCAGGTAAATCTTGGTCTCTTCAGATTGACGTCACCTGGCGCATGCCCGGTTGGTCTGCACCTTCCCGGGCGCTGGCTGCATTTTCGCGTGCGCGGAAAAGTTGGTGATGAAGAACCCTGAAGTGCGCCATCTTGCCTCCATTCGTCCAAACAAAAAGCTCCTTTTCTTTTCCAAATACCAGTATATGTGCAATACGAAGGTGGTAGGAAAAATAGATTTGTCTACTGTTAATAAGTCTATAACAATTTAGACATTTAGCACCAGGCGTTCCTTGCATTGGATTTATACTCTTCTGAGGATGTTATACCTGTGGAGATAAATTGGCTGGAAGAGAGATTCAAATTAATGGATTCTGAGTTAACGTTGGTCCTACAATCTTCAAGTAAGATTTATCATAAAGTTCAGCCTGGCATGGTGGCTCACGCCTGTAATCCCAGCACTTTGGGAGGCGGAGGTATAGACAGGGGTATAGGTAGGGTGTAGGCAGGGAAACTAGTAGTTTTAGAACCATCATGTCTAATAGCGATCAATTAGCAGATAAATATCTCTTTAGAAACTTATATTAAAGCTTTTGCCTTGCTCCATATTTTTTGGGGGTTCAGATGAGTTTATATATTTTATGTTACAACTTCATTGAGATATAATTCGTATGTCCTATAATTCACCCACTTAAATTGTACAAGTCAATAGTTTTTACTATTAATAGGTAACCATCACCTATAGCAGGTAACCATCACGATAGAATTTACATCCTCCAAAATAATCCCATAACCATTAGCCATTACTCTCCACTCCATATCCCCTCAACCTTCCCAGCCCTAGAAAACCACTCATCTGACCGGGCATGGTGGCTCATGCCTGTAATCCCAACACTTTAGGAGGCCGAGACAGGCAGATCATGAGGTCAAGAGATCGAGATCATCCTGCCCAACATGGTGAAACCTCGTCTCTACTAAAAATACAAAAATTAGCTGGGCGTGGTGACAGGCGCCTGTAGACCCAGCTACTTGGGAGGCTGAGGCAGGAGAATCTCTTGAACCCAGGAGATGGAGGTTGCAGTGAGCCAAGACCATGCTACTGCACTCCAGCCTGGTGACAGAGGGAGACTCCGTCTCAAAAAAAAAAAAAAAAAATTATCACGAAGTTCAAATGACCCTTTATAAGGAGGGTAAACACATTGTGAGTCTAATTAAAGAATATGATGGGCCGGGCGCGGTGGCTCAAGCCTGTAATCCCAGCACTTTGGGAGGCCGAGACGGGTGGATCACCAGGTCAGGAGATCGAGACCCTCCTGGCTAACACGGTGAAACCCCGTCTCTACTAAAAAATACAAAAAAATAGCTGGGCGAGGTGGCGGGCGCCTGTAGTCCCAGCTACTCGGGAGGCTGAGGCAGGAGAATGGCTTAAACCCGGGACACGGAGCTTGCAGTGAGCTGAGATCTGGCCACTGCACTCCAGCCTGGGCGACAGAGCGAGACTCTGTCTCAAAAAAAAAAAAAAAAAAAAAAAAAAAGAATATGATTGATGATGCATGCAGTGATTTTTTTGAACTGGTTAGGTTGTTTACTGCCCTCTGACTCTACTTATAATCTTACTGGATGCCTAATCTTCTCTATCTTTATGATATTTGTCATTGTATGAGCATTATATAGGTCCTGTAAATGTTATGCCAGATACAGCAAAAGGAAAAAGGCACAATTGAAGACCCAGATCATGATAGCTCACAAAATGGATCTGATGCCAGTTTTGTGTTTTTTTTTTTTTTTTTTTTTTTTTTTTTGACTAAACCCTAGGCCTGACTCCATCTCACCCCTTAAACAATTGGTATAACATCAGGTCAGACCATGTCCTCTCCCCCATGATCCAAATCGCTAATATTTAAAACTATTACTGCCAACCTGACTACTCTAGGAGTGAGCCTTCCTAGTGCTGTGGGACCTGTTGCTGTTTGGCCTGTATATGCATGCTATGGAATGCTTTTGGCCAAGAGTGGGGACTGAAGACTAAACTCTGCTTTTTTTTTTTCTTGCCCAAATTCCTATCTAAGGGGGCTGGAGAGTCATTCCCTATGAATCATAAATTCTCATCAGATGTGTTTTATTTGACCCTATAGATCATGATTTACTTTCCCACCTGACTCTGGCATAACATTACAAGACAAAGAACAAAATAAAAATATTTTACCCCAAAACATTTTTCTTTGCCATATTTTGAAATGGCCCTACAAAGCTGTTCATTGCGGGTGGGGGGGAGGGGGAATTTGCATCTGTAAAGAATCTCTATTAACATAGTTAGATCTTTTTCCTCCAGGCCCTCCCAATCCTAAAGAGATTAATTCAGATCTGAATAGGAAACATTTGTCACCCATTATCTCTAAGGGCAGCCACTATAAGACTTCAGTATAACTTTGGTCTCCACAATCTTTATCTTAACCTGAACATTCCCTTTCTGTCTATCCCAGGACTGGACAAACTCAACCAATTGTCAACCAGAAAATGTTTAAATTCACCAAAAGCCTGGAAGTCCCCACTTTGAGTTGTTCCGCCTTTCTGGACCAAACCAATGTATTGCATGTATTTCTTAAATGAGTTTGATTGATGTCTCATGCCTCCCTAAAATGTGTGAAACCAAACTGCACCCCGGCCACCTTGGGCGTATGTTCTCAGGACTTCCTGAGGGCTGTGTCAGAGGCAGGATCACTCATATTTGGCTCAGAATAAATCTCTTCAAATATTTTACACAGTTCGACTCTTTTCGTCGACACAGACACTATAGTTCTTTTTATTTTTTATTTTTTATTTTTTTGAGGCGGAGTCTCGCTCTGTCGCCCAGGCTGGAGTGCAGTGGCCGGATCTCAGCTCACTGCAAGCTCCGCCTCCCGGTTTACGCCATTCTCCTGCCTCAGCCTCCCAAGTAGCTGGGACTACAGGCGCCCGCCACCTCGTCTGGCTAGTTTTTGTACTTTTAGTGGAGACGGGGTTTCACCGTGTTAGCCAGGAGGGTCTCGATCTCCTGACCTCGTGATCCGCCCGTCTCGGCCTCCCAAAGTGCTAGGATTACAGGCTTGAGCCACCGTGCCCGGCCTATAGTTCTTTTTACATAATTTTTAAAATTTAATTAATTTTTTAATATATATATAGAGAGAGATGGAGTCTCACTACGTTGCTCAGGCTGGTCTTGAACCCCTGGGCTCAAGCAATCCTTCCACGTCAGCCTTCCAAAGTACTAGGATTACCGGTGTGAGCCACCATATCCAGCCCTAAACCTAGTAGTTCTAATTTCTTTTCTGTTCCGCAACACACAGTTGGAAGGACAGACCACACCTATCTGGAGTGGATAACTTTAAATTGAACATGTCTCGCAAATCATCTTGACTGATGGGCATGGGTATCCTATCCCCACCCCGAGGCCTTTTTCTTGAGAATCAATAGTGTGAGGAAAAGAAGATGGATTCAGGTCATTTTGGGGCAGTCAATCTAGGACGGCCGAGCTTTCAGGACTGGTGATACACACACCTGTGCAAGCTTGGATTTAGGAAAGACAACTTCATTTTATCAACAAGAAAAATTAGAGTCCCTGAAAGATCTCGTTCTGTTTATTTTTTCCTAATATGGCTTTTCTGGGGAATAAGCGACGGCAGAGTAGTTTAAAAGCTGTCGCTCGTTGGTCAGTGGATCTCTACCCTGTAAAAATATTATTAGTTCTTGCTGAGTGGGAATCTGAATATCTTGGAGATATGAATGGGTGTGGTTGCCGCTCTATTTAGAGCTGACTACAATCAGCACTTAGAATTTGTCTGGCTGGTTCGCCAGAGGGAGAGTAAGAATCCTTGAACTAGCCACAATAACCCTTTCCTTCCAACCTTGTAGCTCTGTGCATGCCCTTACAGATAAACCAGCCTACTCAATGCAAGGGCAACTCCCGCCTGTTTCTCTCCGGCTGCTGTCCAGGCAGGTGTCTAGAAGCGTGATTTACGATCATGATGAGTAGGCAGATTGGGGCTGCTTCTTCCACTGTTGTTTGCCTAAGGGACTAGTATGACTCCCACTCCCCATTTCTGGGAGTTTTTGAAGTCCAAGGATAAAGATTTAATACATGAAGGTAAGAGGCCCCTCTGCACATCTTCTGCATGCTTCTCTGACCTGGCTTTCATTGGGGGTGGTCTGACTGGGCCGTTAGCCAGATGAGGGATGAGGCCAGAGGCTCATGTTTGCCCCCTGGCCGCCCTTCTGAGGTTCCAGGAATCCTCTATCTGTCTCAAATATCTTGCCAACTCGAAAACTCCTCACGGACAAAGAAATCTATACATTTTAAGTAGCATTGAATTCCAGAATCCAGCTAATGCAGGATCTATTACAGACCAATAAACCAGAATAATATGTGCCTAAAAAGGTAGATGCTAGGAGAGCCTGCGCCACCAGCCAGAATGTGGATCCGTTATTTCATTGTAAAATATACAAGCTCTATGTAAAAATATACATGTATAATTTAAACAACACAATAAACAGCTTTTAAACCACCACCTACGCCAAGAAATGGAACATCACCAGTCCCCCAGAAGTTTCCTGTGTGCTCCACCCAGACCGTATATCCTTCCTTCTCCCACGCCCCTCAGAGATAACCACTGTCCTGAATTTCGTGTGAATGACGCCCTTGCTTTTTAGTGCCTATGTGTTTCACTAAACAGTGTACACATGTTTAGTTTTGCCTGTTTTGAAAATGTCTTTGAAATCATACTTTATGACTGGTTTCTTGGGCTCAATATTCTTTTTGAAATTGAGCCAGACTGGCGTGTGTAACATGATCTATTCATTTCATTGCTGTGTAATAGTCCATGGTATGGATAACCAGTACCTTTTAATCATTCCACTGCTGATATGCAACTTGAATTATTTCCTTAATGAAGAGCACTGCTAAAAACATGTGTCAACATGCTTCCTGGTACACAGGTGTCAAGTTAAATTTGGACTGCTCTTTGTTTACCAGACTATTTTCATTGAGGAATCGTCAGCAAATGAGAAAAGTCCTCTGGACTGGAGCTGCCAAACATTTGCCCTATTTTAAAAAGTGAGAAGAGTTGGCATCTGGAATCCATTGCCCAATGGGCATGGTGAGGAATCTTGGCAAAATTCTGAAACAAAATTCGATGTGATTTGTGCTTAAGAATACAGTACTTAAAAAGAATGAGGTTTCCATGACTTAGTATAATGTCACAAAAAATAAGCTAGGACATGTTATTTTAATCAGTCCTTTTGGTACAGTCACTGCACCGACAGGTCCAAGAAGTGCTACATTAACCTTATTTTCCATGGAGCATTCTATGAGGCTCTGTATAGATTCCCCATGATAGAACTACTTACAATGGCAGGTATTTGTCTACTCTTCTACATTTCTATATTTGTTTGTCTAATTTTCCATATCACAGACTCACGTGGGCAGGGGTCTTATCTTGTTCATCTAAGAAAGTGCTTGGCTCCAAGCTTGTCCTCTCTAGGCATTTGTTAGATAGATGCTCTTCTTGAAGACAAGACCAAGAACATAAGATCTGCAGTGGCGTGAGACCAGCCTGGCCAACATAGTGAAACCTCATCTCTATTAAAAATACAAGAATTAGCTGGGCGTGGTGGCGGGCACCTGTAATCCCAACTACTAGGGAGGCTGAGGCAGGAGAATCGCTTGAACCCAGGAGGTGGAGATTGCAGTGAGCCGAGATCATGCCACTGCATTCCAGCCTGGGAAGCAGTGTGAAACTCCGTCTCAAAAAAAAAAAAAGATCTGTAGTGATATAGACTAGGCAGAGGTATTGGCAGGGGTGTAGGCAGTGGTATAGACAGGGATATAGGTAGGGGTGTAGGCAGGGAAACCAGTAGTTTTAGAACCATCATGTCTAATAGCGATCAATTAGCAGATAAATATCTCTTTAGAAACTTATATTAAAGCTTTTGCCTTGCTCCATATTTTTTGAGGGTTCAGATGAGTTTATATATTTTATGTTACAACTTCATTGAGATATAATTCATATGTCCTATAATTCACCCACTTAAATTGTACAAGTCAATAGTTTTTACTATTAATAGGTAACCATCACCTATAGCAGGTAACCATCACAATAGAATTTACATCCTCCAAAATAATCCCATAACCATTAGCCATTACTTTCCACTCCATATCCCCTCAACCTTCCCAGCCCTAGAAAACCACTCATCTGACCGGGCATGGTGGCTCATGCCTGTAATCCCAACACTTTGGGAGGCTGAGGCAGGCGGATCCTGAGGTCAGGAGATTGAGACCATCCTGGTCAACACGGTGAAACCTCGTCTCTACTCAAAATACAAAAAATTAGCCAGGCATGGTGGCGGGCGCCTGTAGTCCCAGCTACTCGGGAGAATGAGGCAGGAGAATCACTTGAACTTAGGAGGCGGAGGTTGCAGTGGGTCGAGATCACGCCACTGAGCTCCAGCCTGAGTGACAGAGCAAGACTCTCAAAAACAAACAAAACCCACTACTAAAACAAACAAAAAACCAAAAACAAACAAAAAGAAAACCAACTAATCTACTTTATTTTTTATTTTTTAAAATTTTAAATAGAGAATGGGGTCTTGCTTTGTTGCCTAGGTTGGTCTCGAACTCCTGGGCTGAAGTGATCCTCCCACCTTGGCCTCCCAAAGTGCTGGGATTATAGGCATGAGCCACTGTGCCCAACCCACAAATCTACTTTTAGTCTTTCTATAGATTTGCTTATTCTGGATGTTTCATATAAATGGAATCATACAACATGTGGTTCTTCTGTGGCTGGCTTCCTTCTCTTAGCATAATGTTTTCAAGATTCATCCATGTTTTATTTAGCATGTATCAGGACTTCATTCTTCTTTATTGTTGAATAAGATTCCATTCCATGGATATAACACATTTTACTTATCCGTTCATCAATTGGTGATCATTTGGGTTGTTTCCACTTTTTGGTAATTTTGAATAATGTGGATATGAACATTTGTGTACAAATTTTTGTGTAGATGTATGTTTTCATTTCTTCCTAAAATATTTTCATTTCATGTCATTCATCTTGGGTGTATACCAAAAAGTGGGATTGCTGGGTCAGATAATAATTCTACTTAACTTTTCCAGGTACTTGTCTTGGCCGATATTTTAGTAACTAATGTAGGTAAAGACAAAATTATAATGGCCAAACTTGTGAATGGTACGAATCTACAAGGAGTCAGTGCTGTGGAGTGACACTGTTCAATGTGGTAGCAACCGGCCACAAGATTGCTGAGCACTTGAAATGTGGTTACTCTGAATTAAGATGAGCTAGGAATATAAACGACGTACTAGATTTCAAGGTGTCATTATAAAAAGTAATGTAAAATATCTTAATCATTTTTAAGCTGGCTGGGCACCACGGTTCACACCTGTAGTCCCAATACTTTGGGAGGCTGAGGTGGGAGGATTGCTTGAGTGCAGGAGCTTGAGACCAGCCTGGGCAAGTGCAGGAGCTTGAGACCATCTCTACAAAAAAAGTCAAAATTAGCCAAGCATGGCAACTTGCACCTGTTGTCCCAGCACTTTGGGAGGCTAAGGTGGGAATATTACATGAACCCAGGAGTTTGAGACCAGCTTGGGAAACGTAGTGAGACCCCATCTCTACAAAAAAATTAAGAAATTAGCTGCGCATGGTGGTATGTGGCTATAGTCCCCAGCTACTTGGGAGGCTGAGGCAAGATTACTTGAACCCAGGAGTTCAAGGCTGCAGTGAGCTATGATCACACCACTGCATTTTAGCCTGAGCAAGAGAGTGAGACCTTGTCTCAACAAAAAAGGAGGCTGAGGCCCGGCGAGAATTCCAGCAGAACCTCCGCAGCTGCTGGCCAGGTACTAAGCCTCTCACTGCCCGGGCCTGCAGTGCCCACCTGCCACTCTGAGTGCCGGGACCGCCAAGCCCACACCCACCTGGAACTCACGCTGGCCCGCAAATGTCACGTGCAGCCCCGGTTCCCACTGGCTCCTCTCCCTACACACCTCCCCGCAAGCAGAGGGAGCTGGCTCTGGCCTGGGCCAGCCCAGAGGGGGGCTCCCACAGTGCAGTGGCAGACTGAAGGGCTCCTCAAGCATGGCCACAGTGGACGCAGAGGCCGAGGAGGCACTGAGAGCGAGCAAGGGCTGCCAGCACATTGTCACCTCTCATCAACAAAAAATATTTATGCCAATTACACTTTGAAATGATAACATTTTGGCTATATTAAAGTAAATAAAATATCTTATTAAAATTAATTTTACTATTTATTTATTTATTTATTTATTTATTTTTGAGAGACAGGATCTTGCTCTGTTGCTCAGGCTCGAGTGAAGAGGCAAGATCACAGCTCACTGCAGCCTCAACTTCCTGGGCTCAAGTTATCCTCCCACCTCAGCCTTCCAAAGTGCTAGGACTGCAAGCACACACCACTGTGCTTGGCTAATTTTTACTGTT
Source organism: Rhinopithecus roxellana (assembly GCF_007565055.1). NCBI lineage: Eukaryota > Metazoa > Chordata > Mammalia > Primates > Cercopithecidae > Rhinopithecus > Rhinopithecus roxellana. The sequence continues at coordinate 99,100,099 of NC_044551.1, forward strand.
TCTGTAATGGGGTCTTGCCATCTTGCCTAGGCTGGTGTCAAACTCCTGGACTCAAGCAATCCTCCTGTCTCACCCTCCCAATGTGCTGGGATAACAGGTATGAGCCACTATGCCCAGCCATGGAATCTTTATACTTTTTAAATATGGCTACTGTTGTGCCTTGTATCATACATGTGTGCCCCACATTGTATTTCTATTGAGCAGCACTGCTGTGTTCTTTTGTGTTGATTTCCTCCTTCAAACATTGGGTGGATAGTAACCTGGTAGGGTTTGGAATCAGTCAGACCTGGATTCCTCACTCTGTCACCCAGGCTGGAGTGCACTGGTGCAGTCTCTGCTCACTACAACCTCTGCCTCCTGGCCTCAAGTGATTCTCATGCATCAGCCTCCCTAGTAGCTGAGGTTACAGGCATGGTGCAATTTTTTTTTTTTTGTATTTTAGTAGAGATGGGATTTCACCATGTTGGCCAGGCTGGTCTCAAACTCCTGGCCTCAAGAGAACCAACCGCCTTGGTCTCTCAAAGTGCTGGGATTACAGATGTGAGCCACTGTGCCCAGCCTCAAAACCAGATTCTTCTTAGCTGCAAAGCTATGGACAAGTTACTTAATATCTCTGAGTCTCAATTCTGTTAACTGTAAAAATTAAGCAATAATAACTTTTATTTTATCAAAATGTCACAAGGATTCAATAAAAGCAATTACATAAAGAACTTACCTGAACGCAGGCACATGAGGAAGAGCTAAATAAATGTTCCTTTTTTTTTTCTCCTCCTTTCCTCATTTCCATTCTGTTAAGTGATAAGTAATTAACCTAGTCAGATGGTTTACAGTTCTGGGTGGTAACATGTGCCACCTTGTGTGACTTACAGTATATTTACTTTCATAAGGGACTTCAAGATATTATGGATGATGGAATGACTTCAGTGGTTGCATTTTTGGGTAGGCAAGATCTCATAAATAATGTGAATAGCCACTTTTATCTCTTCTGTTATCAGGTTAGAATTTAACTTTGCCTGTTTGCGATGCGACGTACTCCAAGTCTTAAAATAATGCCTAGTTGTTTGAACTTTATGCAGCACGGGGGATATGTGGAGATTGAGATGGTTCACATGTGTTTCAGAATGTCATTCGAAACACTCAGAACTCATTCAATATGGAAAACTAAGTGAGACCTTCTCAAGGGAACTTGTTCTCTTTCCAAAGGTTACTGGAATTTCCTGTTTCTGTTTGGACTCAAAATATCACATAAAATTCTGTTTTATCTGAACACTTTGGGTCCTGACTTGACCCAGGAAGGCATAGTTTAATTTAAATGAAAAACACACACATCAGAGACTCTTCACCATCTTCCTCAGTTCTGAGGTATGTCTGGTCCACCAAAAGCTATTTTTCTTCTAACAACATTGATCACCGATTGCACTCACTTCACCTCTACTGAGAAAATTTACCTCTTCTCCAGAATCAGCAATGCACTCATTTCACCTCTACTGAGAAAATTTACCTCTTCTCCAGAATCAGCAAATATCCACATTTTTGTTTTTACTGTAGTCAAATGTATAAAACATAAAGTTTACCAACTAACTTTTTTTTTTTTTAGACAGAGTCTCGCTCTGTCACCATGCTGGAGTGCAGTGGCATGATCTCAGCTCATTGCAACCTCCGCCTCCCGGGTTCAAGAGATTCTCCTCCCTCAGCCTCCCAAGTAGCTGGGACTACAGGCCTGCACCACCACATCCAGCTAACTTTTGTATTTTTTGTAGAGACGTGGTTTCACCATATTGGCCAGGACAGTCTTGATCTCTTGACTTCATGATCCATCCACCTTGGCCTCCCAAAGTACTGGGATTAGAGGCGTAAGCCACCATGCCAGGCCCAACTTAACCATTTTTAAGTGTACAGTTCAATGTCATTAAATACATCCATAATGTCCATAATGTTACACAACCATCACCACCATCCATCTCTGTAACTCTTTTCTATCTTGTAAAACTGAAACTCTTCTACCCATTAAATAACTGCTTCTCATTCTCTCTTACTCCTATGCCCTAGTAACTATCATTCCACTTTCTGTTTCTATGATTTTGACTACTCTAGGTATCTCATGTTAGTGAATTCATGCAGTATTTGTCTTTTTGTAAAAGGCTCATTTTACTTAGTATAATGTCCTTAAGTTTCATCCAAGTCGTAGCATATGTCAAAATGTACTTCCCTTTGAAGGATGAATAACATTCTGTTTTATGTAGATAACACATTTTGCTTATTCATTCATCTGTTGATGAACACTTGTGTCACGTCCACCTTTTGGCTATTCTGAATAGTGCTGCTGTGAGCAGGAATGGATCATTGAACTTTTTGCACTTTTGGAATCTAATAGAACAGCAAACACAGGCTGGGCATGGTGGCTCATGCCTGTAATTCCAGCACTTTGGGAGGCTGAGGCAGGAGGATAACCTGAGGTCAGGGGTTCGAGAGCAGTCTGACCAACATGGTGAAATCCCACTTCTATTTAAAATAAAATTAGCTGGACATGGTGGTGCACACCTGTAGTCCCAGCTACTTGGGAGGCTGAGGCATGAGAATTGCTTGAACCTGGGAGGCAGAGGTTGCTGTGAGTCAAGATTGCACCACTGTACTCCAGCCTGGGAGACAGAGTGAGACTGTCTCAACAAACAAACAAACAAACAAACAATTGCATCATATACACAGAGAAATGGATGAAAAAGAATTGGTAATTATTTTTACTTGAGGGAAAAGTTAGCCTCTAACAATTTGTTTCATGTAATCAAACAAAACGTCTTGATGCACTGAGAGTTGCAGGTTCATTGCCACGGGTTTATATAAGGAGACATAAAATTCTATTATCATTATTTAGCATTAGTTACTTTTTTCTGTATGTTTTTCCTCCTTAGGTGGTCTATATCTAAAAGCTCCTATTTGATATTTGGCATGTAGTTAAAAAAATAAAAAGTAGGCCAGGCTCATGCCTGTAATTCCAGCATTTTGGGAGGCTAAGGCGGAAGGATCATTTGAGCTCAGGAGTTTGAGATCGGCCTGGACAACATGGTGAAACCCTGTCTCTACTAATAATACAAAAATTAGCTGGGTGCGGAGGAGTGTGCCTGTAGTACCAGCTACTTAGGAGGCTGAGGTGGGAGGATCCCTTGAGCTTGGGAGGCAGGGTTGAGTTGGCAGTGAGCTGAGATTGCACCACCGCCCCACTGCACCTGGGCGACAGAGTGAGACCCCGTCTCAAAAAACAAAAGACAAAACTGATCTCCAAATACGTTTTGGAGAAGCGTAAAGAGTTTCATCTGAGTTGATAGAATGGGCACCCTCTGCAGTCCCTGTGACCATCTTGTTTCCATTTACTTGATGAAGAATTCAACATATTTCAGCCATGTGTGAACTTGGCACATTCGAGATTCCTGCTAAAAGTTAGAATTTCTTTGACATCCTACCGCACCCTCTAGAGAAATTTCTAAAGACTTCCTTCCAGCTGTCACCAAAAATAATGAAAGGCCATTTACGGACAGACTTGCTTTGATTGCACCTGCCTAATTGTACAATGGGTAGAAATGCATTTATTGCCATTTCTAGGGCAGTAGAATATTGGAAATAGTAACCTTTTATATATTCTTTGCCTAAAGGACGGAAGAGGTCATGGCTATGTACTGACAGCATTCTTCTACTGACAAAATGCTGTTGCTTGAGAGTGCAGCTGAGGTTATGTCATTTCTCATAAAGTCAAGTAAGAAGTAAAGCAGCGTTGACTTACTAGCTTATCAACTGAAAGAACGCCTTGTAGCTTCTAGTCTGTAAAGCCTCAACTTGTTATTTCTAATATTTACAAAAACGACCAGTTTGTTCCAAGCCTTTTGAACTGAAGTGCTTCTGTTCCCCTGCAGCAGGAGAGAGGTCACGAAGAGGAAGCCAGAGAATCACACGGATTGCTTCTCCCTCTGGCTCTAGGACTGAGATGGCTCCTTGCCTCCCGAAAAGCAATGCGGCTGACTCTAACGAAATTCACTATCACCCACAGGCAGTAGCCAGACACACCTACTTTATTTTCAAAATTAAATTGTTTGATGATGGACAGATAAGGAACAGATGGCAGGGAAGGCGGAGATAACAATAGGCAAGTTTTCTGGATTGATGGGTTTTACCCTGTTCCTATCAACGTTGACCAGAAATCAGAACATTATTCATTGATTTTGGAAATTACTTCGGTTTATTAAACAAATATAATCAGAATAAAAAGTAAGGAGACCAGGAGTGGTGGCTTACACCTGTAATTCTAGCACTTTGGGAGGCCGAGGTGGGTGGATCACGAGATCAGGAGTTTGAAATCAACCTGACCAGCGTGGTGAAACTCCATCTCTACTAAAAATATAAAAATTAGTTGGGCATGGTGGTGTGTGCCTGTAACCCAGTTACTCTGGAGGCTGAGGTAGGAGAATCGCTTGACCCCAGGAAGCAAAGTTTGCAGTGACCTGAGATAGCGCTACTGCACTCCAGCCTGGGCAACAGAGCAAGACTCTATCTCAAAAAAAAAAAAAAAAAAAAAAAAAAAAAGACTTAAGGAATAATTAACTCATAATCCACTTCCTTAACGTAACAACTCAATTTTTCCCAGTCTTTGTCTATAATAATTCAGAGAAAATATTGCTTTTTTATATTTGATAACTAACCCTCATGTCATTTAACCAAATGGTTTGATACAAGGTTTGAAGCTGCAAAGCTTCAATGAAAACATATCCATACTTATTAAATGGGACAAAGAGAAAGATTATTTAATGATAAAAGTATATAAGCTGCAAGAATGTATTACAGTCACGTTTATGCCAAAGCAGCAAAAAAGCCGAATACATAAAGCAAAAACTCATGCCAAGATAACTTAAAAACAAACAAATTATTCTAAGAGATTGTAATATATCTCTTTCAGAGTCTACTAGGCCAAGCAGATAACAATAAGGAAAAGTACGGTTTGAAAAAAATAATAAACAACCTCAACATTATATACATGACTTTATATCCAGCAGGAAATATATGTTCTTTTGTGACTTTGGGCATTTAGATGATTCAATCATATAACTGGCCACAAAGAAAACATTAGCAAATTCCAAAAATTGGAAGTGGAAATTTTGGAGGCCATATTCTTAGCTCTTATTCCAATAGAACTAGATCAACAATGTATGTATAGATATACCAAATTGAAGAAAGCTCTGCTTAAACTAGTAGTCGAACCTAATTTAATGTTATATGTTACTGGCAAGGAATAATAAATGATTTAGATCTTATATTAATTTAGAGCTTGTGAATACAGGTACAATCAAGAGTACCAGGCGATTGAGAGATTAACATTTTATTGATGAATCTCATCTTTAGAGTACCTGGATTAGTCATCAATCCTGTGAAATATTCTCATAGGTTCAGAAAATCTCAGTAAGGAATGAACATTTGGATCCAAACAGATTACAAACCAAAATGAGCCTTCAATGTTATTTCTTTCTTTTTGGTGTGAAGGAAACAAGGACCGCTGTAACAATGGAGCTTTTCCAAAAGCCGTGATAAGATCTTCCTTCCGTGTCTGGAACTGCACCCTGAAGCGCTGGACTCTTACTCAGCACAAAGAGGAAACCAAGGTTTCCTTCCCAGGTCGACTGACTTCCATGGACTGCAAAGCTGCCTTTTACAAAGCGCTCTGGATGCTGTCAGCCTAGGAACCATTTTCCGTTTCATTCCCCTTGGCATTAGACTAAACAAAGCACTGTGTTTCCATTTTAATACGTGGTCCCTTAAAAGACACTCTTCTCTACATCACAAGGATAAAGCAGTGTAGCTTATGCTTATTCAGCCTGTTCCATCACTATCACGATTATTTACATTAAATCAAAAATATAGTTCACAAGGTAACCAGTATGGGTTGGGTTGAGATGGGGCAGGAGTTGTCTTTGATGAACGAAATCTTTTAATTTCAGATAAAGAAAGTTACCCTGGTATATCCCTGCTTAGTGACAATAAGAACATTTTATTTGATCCATTCAATAAACCTCAGAAAGGTAGGTTCTGAAGATGTGAGAGGGGTATAGATGGAGGCGTGGGGCTGCTCTGATCCTGATGTGCAAACAAGGTGTCTGAAGTCTTTCCATATTTTAAATCCCCAGTTGTGAAATGAGATCCATTAAGAAATTGAAGGTGAGATGACACTGGCTGGGTGTGAATCATCCCCTGGTAAAGCCCTGAGCTTTCAGAAGATGCCACATTGCAAGATATCTAAAAACACCCAGGGGACCGACTACAGAGCTTTGTTTTAAAATAAAACGGTTACCTTGGAAGATTGGAAAAACTTAAAGGTGGAGGCTTGCAAGCTCTTGCTTGCATCTTGCAGGCTTGAATACATGGAATTCTATTGCAATAGTGGTGTTGACAGAGCCAGCGTGTTTTCTTGAAACAAGAAGCCACCCAAATTAATAATTATTATCTGGTGAGACCCTTAAATATTTCCCACTGATTCCTCCTTTTTTTCTCTCCCTTTTTTGTTTTGGTTTTTGAGACAGGGTCTCTGTCACTCAGGCTGGAGTGCAGTGGGCAGGATCACAGCTCATGACAGCCTCCACCTCCTGGGCTCCAGCAGTCCTCCCACCTCAGCCTCCCGAGTAGCTGAGACTACAGGTGTGTGCCACCATGCCCGGCTAATTTTTAAATTTTTTCTAGACATCGGGTCTCACTATGTTGCTCAGGCTGGTCTTGAACTCCTGGGCTCAAGGGATCCGCCTACCTCAGCCTCCCAAAGTGCTGGGGTTATAGGCATGAGCCAACGCGCCCCGCCTTTTTCTCTCCCTTTGTACCACCGCCTCACTGAGAGCTCCTGCACACGGGGCCTCTTTTCTCTGGAGTCCTGCTCCTTCATGGTGCAGCAGTGAGAGGCGAGGGTAGGGGAGATAGTGTCCATGATGAGCTCTCAGGTCCCTCAACTTGGATCCTGAGCCTACTTCTCCTCCACTGCTGGCCTGGCCAGGCCCTGGCATTCAAAAGATGAAAACACCAGGAGGCAGCAACAGAAGGAAGAGGATTTCCCACTCTGCCATCACTCTACCACATGAATCCATGGAGTGTAAGGTTAGGCCAGACCAGAACTGGGCTTTCCCTCAACCTCCTTTCTTACAAAGGGGAGCGAAGTTCGTTATATGCTTATCGGGAAGAAATCTGGTTTGGAAACTTGTGGAGGTGATTACTAGAGAATGAAAATATGCCCATGAGCCAGAGTTATTTCTCCCCATCATTGTCTGCTTATAACATAAAAGAAGTAGTAGTATTTATTGTCTCGTGTGTAGTAATTAAGTGTGAACAGATGCAGGCACACACATGAACTTTTTAAAAAAAACTTCTTGAAAGGAAGCTATTCTTTTTTTTTTTTTTTTTTTTGAGATGGAGTCTTGCTGTGTTGCTCAGGCTGGAGTGCAGTGCCATGATCTCGGCTCACTGCAAGCTCCACCTCCTGGGTTCATGCATTCTCCTGCCTCAGCTTCCGGAGTAGCTGGGAGTACAGGCGCTCACCCCCACACCAGGCTAATTTTTCGTATTTTTTAGTAGAGACAGGGTTCCATCGTGTTAGCCAGGATGGTCTCCATCTCCTGACCTCGTGATCTGCCTGCCTTGGCCTCCCAAGTTCTGGGATTACAGGCGTGAACCACCACACCCAGCCAAGGAAGCTATTCTGATGTCTAAAATAGCAGAAGCCAGGCGCAGTGGCTCACACCTGTAATCCCAGTACTTTGGGAGGCTGAGGCAGAGGATCACTTGAGCCCAGGAGTTCAAGACCAGCTTAGGCAATATAGTGAGACTCTGTCTCTACAAAAATTAGTAGGGTGTGGTGGCACATGCCTGTAATCCTAGCTACTGGGGAGGCTGAGGTGGGAGGATTGCTTGAGCCCGGGAGGTCAAGGCTACCTTGAGCCAAGATAGTGTGCCACTGAACTCCAGCCTAGGCAATAGAATGAGATCTGTCTCTAAATAAGTAAAATAATGCTGGGCGTGGTGGCTCACGCCTGTAATCCTAACACTTTGGGAGGCTGAAATAAGTGGATCACCTGAGGTCAAGAGTTCAAGACCACCCTGGTCAACATGGTGAAACCACGTCTCTACTAAAAATAGAAAAAAAATTAACTGGGCATGGTGGCGTGTGACTGTAATCCCAGCTACTCAGGAGGGTGAGGCAGGAGAATCACTTGAACCCAGGAGGCAGAGGTTGCAGTAAGCCGAGATCGCACCTCTATACTCCAGGCTGGGCGACAGAGCAAAAACTCGGTCTCAAAAAACAAAACAAAGCAGAAATACGTAAATAAAGTGGCAGAAATGTCATTACTTAACAAACATCAGCTAATTATTTTATTATTATTATTATTATACATATTTTTGAGCTGGAATTTTGCTTTTGTTGCCCAGGCTAGAGTGCAGTGGCACTATCTCAGCTCACCGCAACCTCCGCCTCCCGGGTTCAAGCAATTCTCCTGTCTCAGCCTCCTGAGTATCTGGGATTACAGGCAGGTGCCACTACGCCCGGCTAATTTTGTATTTTTAGTACAGACGGGATTTCTCCATGTTGGCCAGGCTGGTCTTAAACTCCCTGCCTCAAGTGATCCACCTGCCTAGGCCTCCCAAAGTGCTGGGATTGCAGGCGTGAGCCACCGTGCCCACCTATTTCATTATTTAAATATATGATTTGGTTGTTTGGACCAGCTAACAAAATTGGGAACAAATAATATTCTAGTACAAGACAGGAAACAACAGAGTAAGAGCATTCATTTGGGTATAAGTTGAAGTTATTAAGGACAGCTGTAATATACTGTAATTCCTTCAGTATACTGTAATACTTGTAACAAATTTGCACTATAGTTAAAACTTGCAACCCAAGACACTTTAAATTCACTGACTGCAGATAAGGTACAAGACCTCTGAGGAAGCTGAGATCCATAGAATTTAGTAAACGTGTAAGTTTGTATCTCTCAGGTAGGCTCTTTCCGCCTACCACAAGAGCAAACTTTTAGTCTCAATTAGCAAAGGGTGTGCATAAAGGCCTTAGGCAGTTTTACTCTTCAGGAACTTTTTTTTTTTTTTTTTTTTTGAGACGGAGTCTCACTCTGTCACCCAGACTGGAGTGCAATGACAATGGCACGATCTCGGCTCACTGCAACCTCCGCCTCCTGGGTTCAAGCAATTCTCCTGCCTCAGCCTCGCGAGTAGCTGAGATGACAGCGCCCGGTCAATTTTTGTATTTTTAGGAGAGACGGAGTTTTGCCAGTTTGGCCAGGCCGGTTTTGAACTCCTGACCTCAGCCTCCGAAGGTGCTGGGATTGCAGACGTGAGCCGCCACGACCAGCCTCTGCAGGAACTTTAGATACTCCCTGTGATAAAAGCAAACACTTAAAATGCTGTTAACTCATCCAAACTCATGTTTTACTTTATGGCCAAGATCATTAAATCAATTCACTTCTCTTAATCAATTGGCATATTCGTTTAGCCAGCTTGGGGAGGGGCGGGGGGAAGTGTTCCTCGAATTGCTTTATCTGCTCATACAAAATCCTGAAGGTTTAAGTAAATGTTAGGACCAGAGGGATTGGCAGTGGAGATGACAGCTGACAATATTTAAAGGCAACTACCAAAACTGGTGGAGAGTACAGTAAGTCAATCGAAAGGTGAAGAACTTCCTCTTGTTACCCAGAGGAAAATACCCAGAGAAAAACCTTCAATTGAAAGACGTCCTGCATTGCATCTATGTGATTATTTCCTTCCCTTTTTACCAGTATAAGCAGCATGTAAGTCATTGTTTGATCTTTTCCGGGAGCTTAACATCCATCATATTGATCTGCTTGGCTTGTATTTACTTATGTTGTACTTAGGTATTTGACTTTTTTCTTTTCTTTTCTTTTCTTTTTCTTTTCTTTTTTTTTTTTTTTTTTTGAGATGGAGTCTCGCTCTGTCACCCAGGCTGGAGTGCAGTGACGCAATCTCAGCTCACTGCAAGCTCCGTCTCCTGGGTTCATGCCATTCTCCTGCCTCAGCCTCCCAAGTAGCTGGGACTACAGGTGCCCCCCACCACACCCGGCTAATTTTTTGTATTTTTTTTTTAGTAGAGACGGGGTTTCACTGTGTTGGCCAGGATGGTCTAGATCTCCTGACCTCGTGATCTGCCCGCCTTGGCCTCCCAATGTGCTGGGATTACAGGCGTGAGCCACCGCGCCCGGCCTTTTTTCTTCTTTTATAAGGTTAGGGTCTCACTCTATCGCCTGGGCTGGAGTGCAACGGTGCAATCGATGCAGGATTTTTTGCTCCTTAGTTCAGCTAAAATCGGGTTCTTGTCTCATGACCAGGAAACACTAGGTATGTGGACACATTGAAGGGTGAGGAGGGCAGATTTATTAGGCCAAAAGAAAGCTCTCAGCAAAGAAAGAAGGGGTCCTGCCAACAGGGTCCCACCTCACAGATTGAACACAAGGCCACCACATGAGCTAAAGAGGCCAGGCTCCTCCCCTTGCATAAGGTGCGAATTCCTGTTGGCTCCACCCCCCATTTCCCCATTGTGCATGCGGGCCCTGGGTGTGAGCCACTCCACGTTGATTTACTTCTCTTACTACACATGTGTTAAGGGATGGAATTTTTCACCATGGGCATGCTTAGGCAAGCCCCCTGTGCACAATGACCTGGGCAGCATTTGGCTGTCTCCTGCCTCTATCATAATTATAGCTCACTGCTGCCTAGAAATCCTGGGCTCAAGGTCCTCCAGCTTCAGCCTCCTGAGTTGCTGGGACTACAAGTGTGCACCACCACATCTAAGTAATTTTTAATATTTTTGTACAGACCGAGGTCTTACTATGTTGCCTAGGCTGGTCTTGAACTTCTGGACTCAAGCAGTCTTCCTACCTTGGCCTCCCACAGTGCTGGGATCACAGGCTTGAGCCGCTGTGCCTGGCTCGTGTCTGATTTTTCAGAAAGGCTTTTTAAAAGGATTTCTCAGGAGCAGGTGGAGAAAGAAGTTTCTTAAACCCTTTGTGTACCACAAGCCAGGAAACTATGAACTAGAATTGAGCATAGTTTGTTGTGATTCACAATTGTTCTCAAACCTGGCTATATTAAAAAACTACTCAGAGTGTTTTAAAGAATACTCACGTGATGCTGAAATATTTAGGAGAGGCACACTGATGCCTATCACTTACTTTGAAATGTGTTAAAAAATAAGATGGGGCCAGGCGCAGTGGCCTGTAATCCCAGCACTTTGGGGAGGCTGAGGTGGGAGGATCACTTGAGCCCAGCAGTTCGGGACCAGTCTGCGCAACATGGCAAGACCCTGTCTCTACAAAAAATTTTAAAATTAGCTGGGGATGGTGTCCTGTGTCTGTAGTCCCAGCTACTTGGAAGGCAGGAGGATTGATTGAGCCTGGGAGGTTGAGGCTACAGTGAGCCAAGATTGCACCACTACACTTCATCCTGGGCAACAGAGTGAGACTCTGTCTCAAAAGAAAAGAAAAGAAAAGAAAAGAAAAGAAAAGAAAAGAAAAGAAAAGAAAAGAAAGATGGGCTGAGGGATAGCTAGAGGACTGGCTAGATGAATAGGCACGTGATAGGAGAAGTATTGTAAGATGCTAATTGGAAAATATAGGTTTAGGGTGAACATGCGTTTACTGCAACATTGTTTTTCTGCATGTTTGAACCTTTCATAATACATTCTGCAAAATAAGTATAGGAAATATATAATATTTACAATAAAAATAAAAAATGATGGAATACATAGTGGATCTAGTATTCCACTATGTAGACAAATGAATTAGTACATTTTAAAATTAGATTTCGAAACTCTTTTTTTTTTTTTTTTTTTTGAGACGGAGTCTTGCTCTGTCGCCCAGGCTGGAGTGCAGTGGCGCGATCTCAGCTCACTGCAAGCTCCGCCTCCCGGGTTCACGCCATTCTCCGGCCTCAGCCTCCTGAGTAGCTGGGACTACAGGCGCCCGCCACCGCGCCCGGCTAATTTTTTGTATTTTTAGTAGAGACGGGGTTTCACCATGGTCTCGATCTCCTGACCTTGTGATCCGCCTGTCTCGGCCTCCCAAAGTGCTGGGATTACAGGCGTGAGCCACCGCGCGCGTGAAACTCTTTTTGAAGAAAAAATAAGCAAGAAAGAACAAAGAACTAGAAAATATAAAATTATGAGCTATATGGGATGGTCACAGGAAGAATCCCAGAAAAATAGAAAAATAAAAGTTGAGAAAAGGGTATCTTCGAAAAACAATAAAGGAGAAATAAAGGAGATGGAAAAAGGCACATGCTGGGTTTCTCTCTCCCTTCCCTTATCGACGAAAGCTGAGTTTCAAGGGGTGGATCCAACACTGGCATTGTTTTGAAAGCTCCCCAGGTGACTTTAATGTGCATCTAGGGCTGAGAATTGCTGGTTGAGAGAAGGCACCTTGGGAGACTAAAATGCTTTAAAAACAAAACAGTTATGAGAGTATGGAAATCACGAAAATGAAGCAAATTTTAACAACTTGAACTTTCTGTTCTGAAAGATTGACTTTTATCTAGTGGTAACTTCTCAATTGAAATAAAAATAAGGCCGGGCGCGGTGGCTCATCCCTGTAATCCCAGCACTTTGGGAGGCTGAGGAGGGTGGATCACCTGAGGTCAGGAGTTCGAGACCACTCTGGCTAACACGGTGAAACCCCACCTCTACTAAAAATTAAAAAAATTAGCCGGATGTGGTGGTGGGTGCCTGTAGTCCCACCTACTCGGGAGGCTGAGGCAGGAGAATGGCGTGAACCTGGGAGGCCCTGGAGCTTGCAGTGAGCCGAGATCGCGCCGCTGTACTCCAGCCTAGATGACAGAGCGAGACTCCGTCTCAAAAATAAAAATAAAAACCTCAAGGGGGCCGGGTGTGGTGGCTCGCACCTGTAATCCCAGCACTTTGGGAGGCCGAGGAGGGTGGATCATGAGGTCAGGAGATGGAGACCATCCTGGCCAATATATGGTGAAACCCCATCTCTACAAAAATACAAAAAACTAGCCGGACATGGTGGTGCTTGCCTGTAGTCCCTGCTACTTGGGAGGCTGAGGCAGGGGAATTGCTTGAACCTGGGGCAGAGGTTGCAGTGAGCCTAGATTGCACCACTGCACTCCAGCCTGGCGACAGAGCAAGACTGTCTCAAAAAAACAAAACAAAACAAAACAAAATAAAAAACCCAAAAAACTTCAAGTGAAGAGAGAGACACCAACATGGGATGATGTCGTGCGAACATGAAGGCCGAGAGTGGGATGATGCTGTCTACAAGCCATGGAGAGAGGCCTGAGCAGTCCTTTCCCTCACAGCCTGACTCCTTGACCTTGGTCTTCCTTGCCTCCAAAACTGGGAGCGGATAAATGCCTGTGGTTAGGCCACCCAGTCTGTGGTGCTTACAGCAGCCCGAGTGGCGAAGACTCTGTGTGTCTATCTGGTGTTTGCTTCTCCGCCTCCATTGTGTTTAACCCTTGCCCTCGGACAGGGCTCTAGATTTGATGAAGGGATGTGATGCATTTCAGGCTCCGGGTATCTTTCAGTGCCACCTTCACTGTTTCCTGCTGGAGGAACTGTCCAGCTCTTCTTCCCAAAGTCCCTATATGGTGTCGCAAATCAGGTGGCTCTTTCAGGACTGTGGTGGTTTCTCTGTATAGCTCCAGGTCTGAGGGAATTATGTCAACTTTTTTTTTCACAGTTTATGTACAGTTTTAATTTTTGTCCTCACAGTTTTTTTCTCTTTGGTCTTTATGGTTTTCATTTTATTTTTATTTTTTCTGAGATGGAGTTTCGCTTTTGTTGCCCACGCTGGAGTGCAATGGCACGATCTGGGCTCACTGCAACCTCCGCCTTCCAGGTTCAAGTGATTCTCCTCCTTCAGTCTCCCGAGTAGCTGGGATTACAAACACTCACCACCATACCTGGCTACTTTTCTTTGTATTTTTAGTAGAGATGGGGTTTCGCCATGTTGGCCAGGCTTGTCTCAAGTTCCTGACCTCAGGTGATCCACCCACCTTGGCCTTCCAAAGTGCTGGGATTACAGGCGTGAGCCACCACGCCTAGCCCTTTATGACTTTTAGTTAAAACACAGGTTTCCAGTAATCTAGGTGAGATATTTTTCTCTCCATCATCGTCATTGAGCTTATGTCCTATATTTGTAATGCAGTTAGATTTAGTGTCACAGCCTGAAATCCATCCTTCAATTCCTTATCATCTTGGCTGAGTTTTTAAAAAAATTTCACAGAGTAAACTTCACTTTCAAAAGAGTACAGTACAGTGGGTTTTGATAAATGCATAGTGGCACGAATCTGTCACTAGCATAGCATACAGAACAGTGTATGCTTTAGGTGATGAAATACACTATGCTATGTATTTCATCATCCAACGAATGTCCCTGTGTGGTCCCTTTATAGTTAACTATTTCCATTCTCCTATCTTCTGGAAATTGTCCACTTTTTTCACTGGTCTCTTATTTTGATAAATTTAATCTTTTTTGGCGGATGTTCTTCCACTTTTTGGTTTGAGGCAGAAGACTAAAATGGAGTTTCCTTACATTTTTGATCTTTTGTTGTTTTTAGTGGACTTCAGTGAATGCAGTGGAGTCAACATGACTCTCCTCTGTCATCTCTAAGCAGGCATTTAAAGAAGACTTTTGGTGACATTTAAATTTCCTTTTGCCAGCCACGGCGGCTCATGCCTGTAATCCCAGCACTTTGGGAGGCCGAGGCGGGCGGATCACCTGAGGTCAGGAGTCCAAGACCAGCCTGCTCAACATGGTGAAACCCCCATCTCTACTAAAAATAGAAAAAGTTAGCTAGGCCTGGTGGTTGGCGCCTGTAATCCCAACTACTCGGGAGGCTGAGGCAGGAGAATCGCTTGAATCCCAGAGGCGGAGGTTGCAGTGAGCCAAGATTGCGCCACCACACTTCAGCCTGGGCGACAAGAGTGAAACTCCGTCTCAAAAAAAAAAAAAAAAAAAAAAGTCCTTTCTAATTTTTTCTGAGGCAGCTCTGTTGCCCAGGCTGGAGATAGATGGTGTGATCTCAGCTCACTGAAGCCTCAACCTCCCAGCCTCAAGCAGTCTTTCCACCTCAGCCTCCTGAGGCTGAGTCTATAGGTGTACAATACCATACCCGCTAATTTACAGTTGTTTTTTGTTTTTGTTTTTGTATTTTCAAAGATGACATCCCTGTATGTTGTCCAGGCTGGACTGGTCAAGCCATCCTCCTGCCTCACCTCCCAAAGCGTTGGGATTACAGGTGTGTGAATCACTGCACCTTTCCTGAATTTCCATTTTTCAGATAAGCTCAGACAAGGAATTTATTTAAGAGTAAGAGATTCATGATGAAACAAATATGATATCTTAGATTATCTTAAGATTCTCTGCATGCCAATAGTTTAGTTTAATTCAATCAAAAACAGTTACAAAAATACATTGTCAAGCACTGAGTATGGGACGTTCCCACAGTCTGTGGGGCATAGTGAGGCATAAAATTGTAATTATAATCCAGTGTGGTAAGTGCAATGCCAGGAACATGGATACACAGATTCACTGGAGTGGCGTCTGGACACCAGATTCTAGAGGAGTAATTCTACACTGATTATCAACCGCTGGCTTTAAAGGTGAGATTTGTTACTTCCAGAAGCTGATTTCATCTGGGACAGACAATTGCTCCAGTACCAATGAAACCAAGGTTCCAGGACCAATCCCACATTTAAGGTTTGGTTTTTTAAAATTAATTAATTAATTATTTTTCAGAGATAAGGTCTCCCTGTGTTGCCCAGGCTGGTCTCAAACTCCTGGGCTCAAAGGATCCTCTTGCCTTTGACTCCCAAAGTGCTAGGATTATAGGTTTGAGCCACTGCGCCTGGCTTCCAAATTTAGTTTTATTCTGGGGGTTGACAAACTCTTTTGGAAAGAGTCAGAAAATAAATATTCTAGGCTTTGTGGGCCACACTCAGTCTTTGCGATGGGCTGAAGTTGGCCGACCCTCGTTGTGTTCTAGAGCACACACAGTGAGTCATGCTGCACTGCTCTCTGAATCTTAGGCATGGCCCTAAAGCCGTCAGAAGAGATCTCAAATAGGAATATTATTCAAAGAGAACCAAACTTCAAACATGTTGAAGTGTGGTGGACTGTTTTTCTTCTCATTGGCTGTCCTGTCTGGGGGGTTGAACACATCCACTGCTGCCATGAGGTTGCTCTGTCTACGCTGTGGGTGAATTTACTTCCCCACACACTGATCTCAAGCATGGCCACATGGCCTGCTTCCATAAAATGTGAGTGGGAATGTGGTGTGCCTCTTCCCAGTGGATACTGAAGAGCCATTGCATGGTCTTGTCATTTGCCTTCTCCTTCCCCAAGATCAACATGGCCCAGGTGAGCTTGATCCCAGAATGAAGACACACAGAGCAGAGTTACAGCTCTCAACTGACGTGGAAAATAAAAAAAAAATGAAACCTTTGTTCTTAGAGGCCTATGAGAATTTTTTTTTTTTGGCTGCCACTGCATAATCTAAGAAAGCTGACTAGTACACAAAGACACGTGTACCCACTGAAGCTATTTCAGTCCGGTCCCATATGTCTGAGCTAAGCAGGCATAGATCAAAATCATGGAGTACATTTTAACTTATGAATAAACTGTGACAATATAATTCTCAAATTATTTTTTTTAAGAGATGGTAGTCTCACTCTGTGGCCCAGGCTGGTCCCAATCCTCCTGCCTAAGCCTCCCAAGATGCCGAGATTATAGGAATAAGCCATCACACTTGGCCTATAATTCTCAATTTTTAATTTTGTCTATAAAGTTGTTTCATTTTAAAGAAGAGGTAAAACTTGCTATAGATTGCTCAGAGTTCTAAGCAAGGAAAGTTAGTAAAGTAGAATGAACAGGCCGGGTGCGGTGGCTCATGTCTATAATCCCAGCACTTTGGGAGGCTGAGGTGGGCGAACTAGTTGAGGCTAGGAGTTCGAGACCAACCTGGGTAACATGGTGAGACCATGTCTCTACAAAAATACAAAAATCAGCCAGGCATGGTGGCAGACACCTATAGTCTCAGCTACTGGGGTGACTAAGGCAGGAGGATCCCTTGAGCCCAGGAGGTGGAGGTTGCAGTGACCGAGATCGCACGCCACTGCACTCTGGTCTGGGTGACAGAGTAAGACCCTGTCTCAAAAAAAAAAAAAAAAAAAAAAAAAAGAACTGGTATGCATATCAAACTAGTGTCAGAATAGCTGATTCTCCAGGAAACCCAGAGAACAGTGAACTCAACAAAATTGTTGCTATAAAAATAATTTGTTTTTATGCATAAAGGATAGCTAAAAATGAATTAGCAACACCGAAACTATTTCTCAACAATGATCTGTAAATAATAAGCATAGTTTTAATTACTAGACCAAATGATAAAAGCCATCCGTAGTGCTGGGCCCCACTGGGGGCTGTTTCAGAGCATCAATTGCTCGCAGATGACTGTACCTTCCAGTGTTAAGATCTGTGTCTTTAGATTCCAGAGTCAATTCAGGATTTCGTCCCTGCCAGTTAATGGATATCCATGATGAACTTTTCATGCTGGGTGCGCTTTTGCAGATTGCTCTTACGGAATTAACATATTGATTAATAGTAGTAACTGACATTTACTGAGTAGTTGCATGTGCTAAGTATTGTGTTAAGTGCTTCAGGCGACTTCTTCAAGATCAAGGGTACCCTTAACCCTGGACCAACTGTAAAGCAGGAACTGTTATTAATGACTTCTAGCTGCAAAATGAGGAAGCTTAGGCGTAGAGACATTAAGTAATTTACTCAAAGCTTCACAGCTTACAGTCAGGATTTGAATTCAGGTCGGTCTGACCCTGGACCTCATGCTCTGGCTTGGTGGACACCCCACCTTGTGTTTAGCTGTCTCTCTCTCTGCTGCTGCTGCTGCTGCTGCTGCTGCTGCTGCTGCTGCTGCTGCTGCGAGGCCATGGGACCTCATAAAAGCTAAATGAGATCACATCTGGGAGAGCCTTTGAAAACTGCCACACACTGTGCAGATCGTAAGGTTTGAAGGTGAACTCTTTTTTTTTTTTTTTTTGAGACAGAGTTTTGCTCTTGTTGCCCAGGCTGCAGTACAATGGCGCGATCTCCGCTCACTGCAACCTCTGCCTCCTGGGTTCAAGAGATTCTCCTGCCTCAGCCTCCCGTGTTGCTGGGATTACAGGCACCCACCACCATGCCCGGCTAATTTTGTATTTTTAGTAGAGATGGGGTGTCCCCATGTTCGTCAGGCTGGCCTCGAACTCCTGACCTCAGGTGATCCACCCACCTCAGTCTCCCAAAGCAGTAGGATTAGAGGCGTGAGCCACCACGCCTGGCCAAAAGTGAACTGTTTTTATAACTCCAGATTGTCCAGGGGAAATAACAAACAGCCACATTGGCAGGTCCAGGAGGGAGAAATGTCAAGGTGTGTGCAGTGTGGGGTCTCTTCTTGGTATAATTAAGGGATGAAGAAGTCCTGTTCATCCCAGAAGCTGGAGCTGGGGACTCAATCCCAACTGAATTTACAAGGGAGAGCTTGTCTTCTGGCCTCACATCTACTCCCAGAGTGAATTCGTTAGCACAACAGCTCATATTTTCTAGGGTAAGCGTAATATGTGGCCTGAAAACGAACCCCCAGAGACCAGTTCCTTTGACTTCCTACAGCTGATTTATAGGATCAAATGTCTAGCATTTCAGGCTGATTTTAAAAATGGAAACCAGTCAGGAGACAGAGGGTGCCTCTGGGATCTGAAACTGGTTTTCGTCCTCTTTTCAAGTAAGAACAAACTTAGGAGATTTATATTTAAACCACTTAGTTGGAAACCTCATGAAGGACGAGCTAAGATTTGAAAGTGGAAGGTGAGAAGCAAATGCATTTTCTGGGTTATCGCAGGGAGAGTGCGTACTCCACTCAGCTCAGGAGAGCTTGCAGCCAGGCTTTCAGGGGCTGGATTTTGTTTCATGCACTGGTGGTTTTCCAAAGCGGGGTCCCAAATCCACGAGCTAGCCCGGAACATAGCTCTGATTTTTTATGGAGTTGGGCCATTTGTGACTTTTACAGGCCTGGGAATGTAATAGGGTGCTTAATTGTGAAAGGCTTAAGATCAGAGGTGGGAGAGGAGAGACAGGAATAGAAGAGAGGGAGACGAATGAATGAGGGAGAGAAGGAAGGAAGAAGCTTAGGATTTAAGAAGGATGAGGAATATGTTGCCCTCAATATCAGGGTGGAAAATAACCCAAAACCGAAAAGCAGTCAAAAAAAATCTAGTATTGAATTATCAACAGCATATTTGTTCTTTCACCTAAGATTCTTGTTCTTTTAATTTCCAACTTCAAGGTATGAAAATAGGCTTGCAACGAATCATGGAAATACAAGGCTGACAGAGCCTCTTAGGCAAAATCACTAGACGTTAATCAGAAGAGGATCAGAAATTTCTCTATAATCATTGATTGTTGGAACATAGAGCAATTTATGAGTGATTCCTTATTTCTCTTAGGAGTCAGTGTCACTAAATAGAACATGCCCATGAACATTAAAAAAAAAAAAAAAATTGGCCGTTCGCGGTGGCTCAAGCCTGTAATCCCAGCACTTTGGGAGGCCGAGACGGGCGGATCACGAGGTCAGGAGATCGAGACCATCCTGGCTAACACGGTGAAACCCCGTCTTTACTAAAAAATACAAAAAACTAACTGGGTGAGGTGGCGGGCGCCTGTAGTCCCAGCTACAGGGGAGGCTGAGGCAGGAGAATGGCGTAAACCCGGGAGGCGGAGCTTGCAGTGAGCTGAGATCCCACCACTGCACTCCAGCCTAGGTGACAGAGCAAGACTCCATCTCAAAAAAAAAAAAAAAAAAAAAAAAAAAAATTAAGTCCTGGCTGGGTGCGGTGACTCACGCCAGTAATCCCAGCACTTTGGGAGGCTGAAGTAGGCAGGTCAATTGAGTTCAGCAATTTGAGATAAGCCTGGGCAACATGGCAAAACCCTGTCTACACAAAAAAATACAAAAATTAGCCAGCCATGGTGGCACACTCCTGTAGTCCCAGCTACTCAGGAGATTGAAGTGGGAGGATGGCTTAAGCCCAGGAGGTAGAGGTTGCAGTGAGCTGAGATCACACTACTGCACTCCAGCCTGGGCAACAGAGCCAGACCCTGTGTGAAAAAAAAAAATTAAAGAAAAAGAAAAAGAAAAAACTAAGTCCTAGTCTAACTACATTTTGACTTTCAGGGAATCCAGATTGTTACTCAATTTAGAAGTTTAGGCCGAGTGCGGTGGCTCATGCCTGTAGTCCCAGCACTTTGGGAGGCTGAGGTGGGTGGATCACCTGAAGTCAGGAATTTGAGACCAGCCTGGCCTACATGGTGAGATCCTGTCTCTACTAAAAATAAAAAAAATTAGCCAGGCATGGTGGCACGCACCTGTAATCCCAGTTACTCGGGAGGCTGAGGCAGTAGAATCACTTGAGCCTGGGAGGCAGAGGTTGCAGTGAGCCGAGATCGTGCCACTGCACTCCAGCCTGGGTGACAGAGCAAGATGCCATCTCAAAAATAAATAAATAAAATAAAATAAAATAGAAGTTTAATAAATTGCAAAATTCTAAAATTTTAGAATGAATTCTAATTCTGATTTAGTGAGAATTTTAATACATCCTGAATTATTTCCTTTATTTAAAAATTAGCATGTTTATGGTACTGTATATCATATGCATCCCTTGTTTTCTCATTGTTGTTTTACCAAGGAAAGCAAGCATGCTTTCAGCATTAGGATATGTTTGATGAGCATGTCATCCACTTGGTAGTAATGAGGCTCCGAACCAGCTTGCATGCATTTACCAGACTTAGTAAGAGATAAAAACATGCTATTCTAGTCCATGGAAAAGGAAGAACTAGAGTCTTGGACTTGCTTTCATCAGCTCTACTTCTGCCAGGATTTTGCCTCTCGAGGCTGTATCAAATGACAAGAGTTGGCTTTTAATATAAAAGTTCCAGTCATTGCCATTATAGAAATGCTGCCTATATTCACTTCTACCACCCACGCTTTTGAAAACTGGCAGCAGAGGGAAACTCGAACTACTCTTTAGAAACATGTAATAGAAGGAGGAGAAGTTTATCTTATAATTGTGGGAGGAAACGGCTGAGGAAGTGTCAAACTGCATAAATCCAACAGAAGGGCGAGGCCGCACTCCTCTCTGGTTGACTGCTGGGGATTATGAGGTAGCCGACATAGAGACAGGCATTTTCATCCACATACAAAGCATACATGAATTTGAGTGGAAATAGTGATGGAACAGATTTGTGCTGATCTCTAGTGTTCTGAATTTACAAAATAGAACTAATCTTTGGAGTGTTCAAGCAAAGTCTGAAGAAGGTGATTTTGGGAATGACATGGGGGTTCTTGTGTCTGATTGGAATTTGGACTCGGTAACGCTACTTACCCTGAGAATTTGTGAATTGCATGCCCCAGGCCTCAACAGACCTGCATTTTATATTCAAGAAGCACGTGGCTGACATTCCATGTGTGTACCTGGTCCACAATGAGATTCTAAGTAAATGTGATTAATGAATCTGAGCTAACATGAAAACTGATGATGTGAAATCTAAGGCTTTCCTGCTTTCTCCAGTGGAATATTCTTACTCTTCTGGAAACCGTGCACCCACTTGGTGATTTAACCAAAACAAAGGATTCTATTGGGGGGTTTCTCAAGTAGGAGAGGAGAGCAAGCTCCTGAAAGATTTCACATATCTCTATAAACTCCACTCCCAAATTAGTTGCATTCTGGAGGGCAATGCTTTGTGCAACTTTCGTGACTGTGGGGAATGATGTCTGTGGAGAATCAGAGGGTCCCTCTGTCTCTGTCTCTGTCTTTCTGGACTTACAGTGGGTTTTGTATGTCACTGTGTATAGTACGGAGAAGATGGGGGCAGCAAGTGATATCTGAGCATCTCCCCCTGCCCGTGAAGTCTGTTTCTTTGGTCATGAAAGAGGGCACTCATGCATGATGGATGGCTCATCTAAGCGCCATAATAAATCTCCGATGGATCTTTCCACCCCTCATCAGACTCCAGCCCCTCCCTTAACTCCCTTCCCAGGGAAATTCCTTTGGCTCGGTGCCTCAAGGTGAATAAATAGGCAGGAAGAGTGGGGTGGGCTTCAGGGACGTGCCTGTACTCTTCTTTCAGGAGGAAACTGCATCTGAAACCTAAGCCAGGATGTGCCTGTCATGCGCCGCTGCCGCCGCTGGGAGAGAGACTGTTATAACCCAGAGGACAAAGAAGACAGTGAGGGGGAAACCCCGCCGTGAGAATGTGTGTAAATACTGCGAGCATCATCTAACCATGCCTCTTTTCTGAAAAAGTCATGGTGCTTGACTGAAACCCACTCAGATGGTCTAGAAGCAGATCCAGATCTTAGATACTAGAAAGTATCTAAGTGGCAGTGCAATTTTCTGCAATGATAGGCCTGTTTAATATCTGCAGTGACCCGGACGATAGCCACTAGCCACAGGTCACTACTGAGCACTTGAAATGTGACTAGTGCCACTGAGGAATTGGCTTTTTAGTTTCATTGACTTCTAATTAATTTACATTTGCATATTTATTTTTTATTTTAAATTAAAATGTGCAGAGTTGCACACGGCTAGTGGCTGCCACATCAGGTGGCATGGTTTACAGGCATCTGTATAGGAGGCAGCTTAGACTGCTGCTCTGGAAAGACTGGCTCTCGCTTTCCTTTATTTATTTATTTATTTTTTTGAGGCAGTTTTGCTCTGTTTCCAAGGCTGAAGTGCAGTGGCATGATCTTGGCTCACTGCAACCTCCACTCACTGGGTTCAAGAGACTACCGTGCTCCTCCTGAGTAACTGGGATTACAGGCATGCATCACCACGCCTGGCTAATTTTTTTTTTTTTTTTTTTTTTTTGAGACGGAGTTTTGCTCTTCTCGCCCAGGCTGGAGTGCAATGGCACGATCTCGGCTCACTGCAACCTCCATCTCCTGGGTTCAAGCAATTCTCCTGCCTCAGCCTCCTGAGTAGCTGGGATTACAGGCATGTACAAGCATACCTGGCTAATTTTGTATTTTTAGTAGAGATGGGATTTCTCCATGTTGGTCAGGCTGGTCTCAGGTGATCCGCCTGCCTCGACTTCCCAAAGTATTGGGATTACAGGCCTGAGCCACTGCACCCGACCAATTTTTGTATTTTTAGTAGAGATGGGGTTTCACCATGTTGGCCAGGCTAGTCTTGAACTCCTGGCCTCAAGTGATCTTCCCGCTTTGGCCTCCCAAAGTGTTGGGATTACAGGCATGAGCCACCGCACCTGACTTTCACCTTCCTGTCTTGATGTTGGCGATGTCTCTCTTAGTTGAAGAAGAATGACTCTAACATCAACCTTCCCCTTTCTCTAGTCACCAACTTGTTTCAGGAACCTGTAAGAAAGCTCAGAGCAAAGTATTCAGAGGATGCTCTTCACCCCCGAATGTTCTCTCTGTGGACACCTGGGTACCAAACCCAGCCTCCTTCTCGGCTGCACACCTTGCTGCTCTCTTGTCTGACCATGGGATTTCCTTCCTTCCTTCCTTCCTTCCTTCCTTCCTTCCTTCCTTCCTTCCTTCCTTCCTTCCGTCCTTCCGTCCTTCCGTCCTTCCGTCCTTCCCTCCTTCCCTCCTTCCCTCCTTTTTCTTGAAACGGAGTCTGCCTCTGTCTCCAGGCTCGCATGCAGTGGCGTGATCTCGGCTCACTGCAACTTCCGCCTTCCAGGTTCAAGTGATTCTCCTGCCTCAGCCTACCGAATAGCTGGGACTATAGGCACCCGCCACCATACACAGCTAATGTTTGTATTTTTAGTAGAGTTGGCCAGGCTGGTCTTGATCTCTTGACCTCAGGTGATCCACCCGCCTCGGCCTCCCAAAGTGCTGAGATTACAGGCCTGAGCCACGGTGCCTGGACTACCCTTTCTTTCATCTCAAGGCCGATCAACATAACTGTGGTCAAACAGCTTGGAGACACCCTTGGCTTCATCAGGATTCCTGCGGTGTTAACAACCCTACTCATAGCACTTGGAAGGAGGGCCTGAGCTGCCCTGAAACTTCTCATCCATCATCCCTGGATTTCTCCTCTCTCAGTCAGTGACACTTAGAAATCATGGGAAGAGGCTGGGTGCAGTGGCCCATGCTTGTAATGCCAGCATTTTCGAGGGGCGGAGATGGAAGGATCACTTGAGTCCGGGAGTTCAAGGCTGCAGTGAGCTATGATAGCGTCAACCTGGGCAACAGAGTGAGACCCTGTTTCCAAAAAAAAAAAAAAAAAAAAAAAAAAAAAGAAAAGAAAAGAAAAGAAAAAGAAAAAAAGCAAGAAAGCAGATCACTTTGAAGCTTTATTGCTCTATATTATAGGTGAGAACGCTGGGGCCTGGAGAGTTAGAATGACCTGCTCATGGTCACACAGGTAGAAACAGAAAACTGCAACCAGTTTGGCTGGCTTCCAGCTGAGAGCTTTTTTCTCCTATCACACTGCATCCCCAGACGTGTCAAATTCCAGAAAGATAAGATTAACATTAACCAGCATACAACTGCAGGACAGTGTAATAATGCCCCTAAAAATGCAATTTAATTTTTATTAATTAATTAATTTATTTTGAGACAGAGTCTCGCTCTATCACCCAGGCTGGAGTAGGGTGGCGCGATCTTGGCTTACTGCAATCTCTGCCTCCTGGGTTCCAGCGATTCTCCTGCCTAAGCCTCTTGAGTAGCTGGGATTACAGGCGCCTGCCACCACACTTGACTGATTTTTTGTGTTTTTAGCAGAGACGAGGTTTCACCATGTTGGCCAGGCTGGTCTGAAACTCTTGACCTCAGGTGATCCACCCACCTCAGCCTCCCAAAGTGCTAGGATTACAGGTGTGAGCTACCATGCCTGGCCTAATTTAATTTGATGTAATTTTTTTCCCCCCTCAAGATGGAGTCTTGATCTGTCGCCCAGGCTGGAGTGCAATGGCATGATCTTGGCTCACTGCAACCTCTGCCTCCTGGGTTCAAGCGATTCTCCTGCCTCAGTCTCCTGAGTAGCTGGAACTACAGGCTTGTGCCAACACGGTCGCCTAATTTTTTGTATTTTTAGTAGAGATGGAGTTCCACCGTGTTGACCAGGCTGGAATGTGATGTAATTTTAAGGGGTCGGATTCCCTCCTGTGTGTGCCAGTCCTTCAAGGTTGCCAGAAGAGGCCCTAACCCAACCTGGCCACGCTCAATCATGGCAGTATCATCTATGACAGCTTTCAAACTGCAATGGCAGATTTGTGGTCTTGGCTCACAAAACCTAAAATATTTACTACCCAGCCCTTTGTAGAAAACGTCTGCTCACTCCTGATGTAAACTAAGATGTGACGAAAGGTGTATTCATCTCTTATTGCTGCTGTAACAGATTACCACTAACTTAGTGGCTTGAAACAAATAAATTTATTAGTGTACAGTTCCAGAAGTCAGAATTCTGACAATGGATCTTACTGGGTTAAAATCAGGCGTCAGTCAGCAGTGTCACTCCTGGTGGCCTAGGATAGGGCACTTCCTTGCCTCTTCCAGCTTCTAGAGGTCACCTGAATCCCTTGGTTTATGGCCACATCCTCCGTCTTAAAAGACAATATGGAACATCTTTATTTTTATTATTTATTTATTTATTTATTTATTTATTTATTTATTTATTTATTTTGAGACAGAGTCTAGCTCTGTTGCCTAGGCTGGAGTGCAGTGACGTAATCTTGGTTCACTGTAGCCTCAGTTTCCTGGGCTCAAGTGATCCTCCCACCTCAGCCTCCCAAGTAGCTGGAATTACAGGCATGCACCACCACACCCACTCACTTTTGTATTTTTTGTAGACACCAGGTTTCACCATGTTGCTCAGGCTGGTCTGGAGCTCCTGGACTCAAGCAGTTCACCCACCTCAGCCTCCCACAGGGCTGGGATTACAGATGTGAGCCACTGCGCCCAGCCAAGTATGGGACATCTTTGAATCTCAAGGCCATTAGAGAATCTCAGGCCAAAAAAATAAAAAGAAAGAAAAGAAAAAAAATACATCTCAAGACCTGTTTATTATCACCTTAATTTGAGCTCTCTTAGTTTGACTTCTCTTTACTGTGTAATGTAACATATTCATGGTTCTGCAGATTAGGATGTGGACTGGCCGGGCACGGTGGTTCAAGCCTGTAATCCCAGCACTTTGGGAGGCCGAGATGGGCAGATTACGAGGTCAGGAGATCGAGACCATCCTGGCTAACATGGTGAAACCCCGTCTCTACTAAAAAATACAAAAAACTAGCCGGGCGAGGTGGTGGGCACCTGTAGTCCCAGCTACTGGGGAGGCTGAGACAGGAGAATGACGTAAATCTGGGAGGCGGAGTTTGCAGTGAACTGAGATCCAGCCACTGCACTCCAACCTGGGCGACAGAGCAAGACTCTGTCTCAAAAAAAAAAAAAAAAAAAAGGATGTGGACATGGTTTTTTGTTTTTTTTTTTTTTGTTTTGTCAACAAAGAAACAAAAATAAAAACAGAAATAGCATGTATCTAGTTATACAATGCTAGATAATCATTATTCCACTCCCTGACTTTTTTTTTTTTTTTTTTTTTTTTGAGACAGAGTCTTGCCCTGTTGCCTAGACTGGAGTGCAATGGCAGCGATCATGATTCACTGCAGCCTTGAGCTCCCAGACTCAAGCGATCCTCCCACCTCTCAGTCTCCTTAGTAGCTGGGACTACAGCACATGCCACCACGTGCAACTAATTTTTATATTTTTTGTAGAGGTTGGGTTTCACCGTGTTGCCTAGGCTGGTCTTGAACTCCTGGGCTCAACCGGTCTGCTTGCCTCAGCCTCCCAAAGTGCTGGGATTATAGACGTGAGCCACTGTGCCCGGCTGCCCAGCTATTTAATTTTTTTTTTTTTTAAAGAAGGGGTCTCGCTATGTTGCCCAGGCTGGTCTTGAACTCCTGGCCTTAAGCTATCCTCCCTCTGTGGCCTCCTAAAGTGCTGGGATTACAGGTGTGAGCCACTGTGCCTGGTACATGACTTTTGTTTTTTTTTTTAAATAGTATTCTATGCAACAATTTTTAACAAATGTGTAAACACGTCGTCTAGCATTACGTTAGATGTGAGATTGATGCTGAGTCTTTGCAGACGCTTGCTGTGGCTGGCAATTTTGTGACCACTTGGACTACGTGGCAGCGATATCCACAGCTGCCGGTTGCTGGCCCTGCCCTGCCTCATCTTTTAGGAACAAAGAGCTGTGCCCCTCATCTCATTCATTCCACTCAGAGCCAGGTGGGTCAGAGGAAAAAATACTGTGGAGGAACTGAGCTAGGCTCTTCCTCTATACGGTGTCTTTCTGGAAGTTTATGTATTTTCTTTACGGCTGAGGTTCTAGGTACAGAGATACATTGCATGAAACCTTCATAACTGAATCTTCACTATGGTACCAATCAGTAGGTGAACTCCAGAAAAAGGCCCAAGTTTAACCATTCTCAACACTGCCTTATTATCAGAATTCTAAATAGCGTGCGACCCTATATGTGATCTACAGTAAGACAAGCTTCCCCTGACAAATTGGTTGTGCAAGGAAGAGAGATTCCTTGAGATTGAAGGCTCTCCCTCTGGGTGAAGTTTACATAGCTAGAGTTAGGAAGAGAAAGTTCTTTTGTTCCTTAAAGCCAACACAGATATCAAATCCTTCACTTTAAGCTTATGAGTAAAAAGCGAAGAGATACCTAAGCTACTGGGAATATTCACTACCAGTACTGATCATTTTCAAGGTACCCAGCATTGTCCTAAGGGCTTTGCATTTACTAACTCCCGTAATTCTCCTAAGAAGTAGGTACTACTATTGTTAGTTTGGCACTTCTTTCAATGGCAAACACCGCGATTACTTTTGCACCAACCTAATATTATTACCATCTAACACATGAGGAAACCCAGAGAGAAGTTGAGTAGCTTGCCCAAGGACGCACGGCTAGCAGATAGAGTCAGGTTTCCAAGCCAGGCAGGGAGCCCCGTACCTGTGCTACTGAGCTCCTAGAGTGGCTGCAAGGAATTAGTATCTTTCTCCATTTTTTTTTTTTTTTGAGACAGTCTTGCTTAGTTGCCCAGGCTAGAGTGTAGTGGCGTGATCTCAGCTCGCTGCAATCACCATCCCCCAGGTTCAAGCGATTCTCCCATCTCAGCCTCAAGACTAGCTGGGATTACAGGCACCCACCACCCTGCTGGGCTAATTTTTATATTTTAGTAGACACAGAGTTTCACTATGTTGGCCACGATGCTCTTGAACTCCTGACCTCAGGTGATCCACCCGCCTCAGTCTCCTAAAGTGCTGGGATTACGGGCGTGAGCCAGCGCGCCCGGCCTCTTTCTTCTTCCTCTTCCTCTTCCTCCTCCTCCTCCTCCTCCTCCTCTTCCTCCTCCTCTTCCCCTTCTTCTTCTTCTTCTTCTTCTTCTTCTTCTTCTTCTTCTTCTTCTTCTTCTTCTTCTTCTTCTTCTTCTCCTTCTCCTTCTCCTTCTCCTTCTCCTTCTCCTTCTCCTTCTCCTTCTCCTTCTCCTTCTCCTTCTCCTTCTCCTTCTCCTTCTCCTTCTCCTTCTCCTTCTCCTTCTCCTTCTCCTTCTTCTTCTTCTTCCTTTTTTGAGACGGAGTCTCGCTCTGTCGCCCAGGCTGGAGTGCAGTGGCACGATCTCGCCTCACTGCAAGCTCCGCCTCCCAGGTTCACGCCATTCTCCTGCCTCAGCCTCCCGAGTAGCTGGGACTACAGGCGCTGCCACCATGCCCGGCTTTTTTTGTGTGTGTGTTTTTAGTAAAGATGGGGTTTCACCATGTTAGCCAGGATGGTCTGGATCTCCTGACCTTGTGATCCGCCTGCCTTGGCCTCTCAAAGTGCTGGGATTACAGGCGTGAGCCACCTCGCCTGGCCGAAACTCCGTTTAAAAAGAAAAGAAAAGGAAAGAGGAGAGGAGAGAGGAGAGGGGAGGGGAGGGGAGGAGAGAGGAGGGGAAGAGAGTGGAAGAAACAGGGAGCGGAGGACCAGTGTGGGTTAGACTTGACATTTTCTAGCATGTTTATGCATTAAAGCCATAAAATCAAAGTGAATTCCATTATTTTCATTTCTTGCAGATTTCCTTGTTCTCTTTGTTATCCTTCTTGCTGATGAGTTGTTTATTATTATTATTATTATTATTTGAAAGTAGTCTCAGGGCAAGTTTCTCTTTCTCAGCATTCTTCCCTTTAACAATGGGACCCTGTCAGCATTTTTATCCTGCTTCCTCCTTATCTTTCTCATAGAAATTTAAATTCCATAATAGCACTGACCTTCTGCTTTGTCAATGCTTTTAAGAAAGAACAGAAAAGCAAGACACAACTCGATACAGACTTCCAACCTCTTGGCTTTCTACCAGCAGGATTTGCTGGTTTGTGTAGAAATCATGCATCTTGCTGGAAGCACGTTTTACCCCTCAGTTCCAGAGGACTACCAAAATGCTGCGGCAGAATCCAAAGAAGGGCTGCTACCTACATGGGCCAAGATGATGGAAAGTGAAAAATCGTATATCTATTGTTACAATGGGGGTGCTCTGCAGGGGGTTATGGGGGTGTGGGTGGGAGAAGTGATCTGAAACCTATGAGGTGAGGTTGTGTGCTGCTAAGAAGCGTTTTTTTTTTTCTTTTTCTTTTCTTCTTCTTTTTATTTTCTCTTCTTCTTCTTCTTCTTCTTCTTCTTCTTCTTCTTCTTCTTCTTCTTCTTCTTCTTCTTCTTCTTCTTCTTCTTCTTCTTCTTCTTCTTCTTCTTCTTCTTCTTTTTTTTTTCAGGGTCTTGCTCTGTCACCCAGGCTGGAATGCAGTGGCTTGATCTTGGCCCACTGCCACCTTGACCTCTCTGGCTTGAGTGATTCTCCCACCTCAGCCTCCCGAGTAGCTAAAACCACAGGTGCATGCCACCATGCCCAGCTAATTTTGTTAATATTTTTAGAGACAAGATCTCTCTGTTTCCCAGGCTGGTCTTGAACTGCTGACCTCAAGTGATCCTCCCACCCCTCCCTCCCAAAGTGTTGGAATTACAGGTGTGAGCCACCGCGTGTCCGACCAAAAGCCCTTTCCTTCCTTCCTTCCTTCCTTCCTTCCTTCCTTCCTTCCTTCCTTCCTTCCTTCCTTCCTTCCTTCTTTCCTTCCTTCCTTCCTTCCTTCCTTCCTTCCTTCCTTCCTTCCTTCCTTCCTTCCTTCCTTCCTTCCTTCCTTCCTCCCTCCCTCCCTCCCTCCCTCCCTCTCTCTCTCTCTCTTTCTGACGGAGTCTGGCTCTGTCGCCCAGGCTGGAGTGCAGTGGCATGGTCTCAGCTCACTGCAAGCTCCGCCTCCTGGGTTCACGCCATTCTCCTGCCTCAGCCTCCCGAGTAGCTGGGACTACAGGCGCCCGCCACCTTGCCCAGCTAATTTTTGTATTTTTAGTAGAGATGGGGTTTCACTGTGTTAGCCAGGATGGTCTCGATCTGCTGACCTCGTGATCCACCCGCCTCGGCCTCCCAAACTGCTGGGATTACAGGCGTGAGCCACCTCGCCCGGCCCCTTTCTTCCTTCCCTTCCCTCCCCTCCCCTCTCCTCCCCTCCCCTCCCTTCCCCTCCCCTCTTCTTTCTTTCTTTCTTTCTTTCTTTCTTTCTTTCTTTCTTTCTTTCTTTCTTTCTTTCTTTCTTTCTTTCTTTCTTTCTTTCTTTCTTTCTTTCTTTCTTTCTCTGTCTCTCTTTCTTTCTTTCTCTCTCTCTCTTTCTTCTCTCTCTCTTTCTCTCTTTTTTTTTTCAAAGTGTCACTGTCACCCAGGCTGGAGTGCAGTGGCACAATCTTGGCTCACTGCAACCTCCACCTCCCAGGTTCAAGTGATTCTCCTGCCTCAGCCTCCTGAGTAGCTAGGGCTACAGGCGAGTGCCACTATGCCCAGATAATTTTTTGTATTTTTAGTAGAGACGGGGTTTCGCTGTGTTAGCCGGGATGGTCTCGATCTCCTGACCTCAGGTGATCCGCCCCCCTCAGCCTCCCAAATTGTTGGGATTACAGGCGTGAGCCACTGCCCCCGGCCCACATTTTTTTTCTTAATCTCGGCTCTGGAAAACATTTTGATCTACAGAGGCATTTGTAAAGCTAGATGTGTTTGTACAATTTGTTAAGTAGTGTTCTGTAGATGATTGTAAAAATGGGTCAGGGAGTAGAGGGTGATATAAAGTATCCCAGAATATTGTTGAGGAAAGAAATCTGGAGTCATGTGTGGGAAGCACAGAAGGAAATTTCTAAATATACAAGAAAGTTAAGAATGATAGCTAGACTGGCTGTTCTGCCTATGGAGTAACCATTCTTTTATTTCTTCATTTTCTTAATAAACTTGATTTCGCTTAAAAAAATGATAACTAGACTGATCAAAAAGATATTAGCAATGAATGAATTGGATGAGTAAACCTTCAGTCAGAATGAGAGACCTGCTTGCTGTTGAATCTCTTGGAGGTCAGTCCTTTTACATTCAATAAATATGTATTGAGACGCTTCTAAGCGTCTTCAGGGCTCTAGGTCCTGGTGATTCAGTGGTGAACAAAGCCACGGACTTTTTTTTCGGGACAGAGTCTTGCTTTGTCGCCCAGGCTGGAGTACAGTGGCACGATGTCAGCTCACTGAAACCTCTGCTTCCCAGGCTCAAGCAATTCTCATGCCTCAGCCTCCCGAGTAGCTGGGATTACAGGTACCTGGCGTAACTCCTGGTTAATTTTTGTATTTTTAGTAGAAATGGGATTTCACCATGTTGGACAGTCTGGTATTGAACTTCTGACCACAGGTGATCTGCCCGCCTCAGCCTCCTAAATTTCTGGGATTACAGGTGTGAGCCCTGCCAGCCAAGACCAGCCTGGCCGGCTAAGGTCATCTTATTACCTACTTTAGATTTTAATCCAGGAGCCATCTAATAAATCAATAAACAAAAATATAATGTAAGGTGATAGGATGACAGGAGAAGCTTGCCTGAGAAGGTGACATTTGAATGACAACAGAAGGAACTAAGCTGTGCGGATACGTGGGGCAAAGAGCATTCCAGGCAGAGGGAACTGTAAGTGCAAAGGCCTTGAGACAGGAACATATTCCGGGCTATTCAAAGACTAGCAAGGAAGCCAGGGGGAGAGTGGAGGAAGACGACATGGGAGCAAGGGGACATTGCAGAGCCCTTGTAAACCATCTGAGGACGTTGTTTTCCACCCTAAGATGAAGGCAGTGAGTGGTTTGGAGCACCGTTGGGACGTGATCTGGGTTAGATTTTGGAAGGATCACTTTTGCTCTATGTGGAGCCAGACCGTGGTGAGAGAACGGCTGTGTAGCTATAAAAACTCTCTTCCAGATTTGCAAAACGTAGATGAGAATAACTGCTTTAAAATATCTTTATAGAATACTCTATCCAGATAAAAGAAACAAAAGTTTGGCATGATCTTCAAATAACCCAAGAGGGAGAAAAATATTAGGCAAATGTAAACAGCATTGCATTCAAGAGGTGAAGTTGAGACATGCTTTCAATCTAGTCTCTGCAACAGCCAAGTCATCACAGCGCAATCAAATCCAGCTGGGACCACGGAAGATGACTCCATATCCTGTGGATACTCAGCTTGGCACAATGTGGGTGGGAGCCAATGAGGGCTGGATGGATGGAGGCCCTGAGACTGCTGCCAACCCTTTTCGGAGCTAGTGGAAACTTCTGACTCTGAAGTCTTCTTTGTAGCTGAAAAGGGGGAAAGGACTTAGGGAAGATGCTGAAGCTGGCTTGGATAAGGCAATGTCCCACTGGAGCTATTTCTGAGCATTTTATTATTACTCAAATCCGTCTTCCCTCCCCCGTTTTTTTAATTTGTAAGTTTTTATGCTGGTAATAATAGGTGATACTTATTCAGTAATTTACAATGTGCCAGGTACTATGCTAAACTTAGTATTCATTATAAGATAATATTCATTAATGAATATTAGAAGATAATATTTCACAACAGCCCAATGTGGGAGGTGATATTATTGTCCACAATGCTTAGAAGTGGGATCAGAAGTTTAGAGACTTGCATAATTCCAGTTAGTAAGTAGGACAACTGGGATTCATCAGAATCCAGTCTGTGCATTTGAACAATAGCACACTGGCTCTGACAGTTACTTGCCAAGCATCTACATGAGGAGTTGACCTAAGGGTGGCAAAGTCTATTCTTACTTGGTTTCCCTTTAATATACATTGGCGGACGTTTTGCATCGCCATGAGGTCTGCTGACTCCCAGTGCAGGAAATAAATAGCCACAAGGCATTAGACTGATGTGAGAAAATGCTTATAACCAATATGCAAACCTTATTTTTTATTTACTTATTTTTTTTGAGATGGAGTCTCACTCTGTCACCCAGGCTGGAGTGCAGTGGTGCGATCTCGGCTCACTGCAAGCTCCACCTCCTGGGTTCACGCCATTCTCCTGCCTCAGCCTCTCGAGTAGCTGGGACTACAGGCGCCCACTACCATGCCCGGCTAGCTTTTTGTATTTTTAGTACAGACGAGTTTTCACCGTGTTAGTCAGGATGGTCTGGATCTCCCGACCTCAAGTGATCCGCCCGCCTCGGCCTCCCAAAGAGCTGGGATTACAGGTGTGAGCCACTGCGCCCGGCCGCAAACTTTATTTTAAGCAGACCTGGTAACGAGAAAAAAGACTTATAAAACAGGTATTCGAAAGGCATATTTGTACTTCAAAAATTTTTATTGCATAAATTGGTATATCGTTTCACACGCACACAAAGTTATTACTTTGCCAAATGACTTGCCAGAGTATTCCTTTGGATAGACACATAGCAAATAATGCAACTAGTGTACAATTTACTCTAGGACATTTATGCTTATGACATAATGTATCAAGCTCATAATGCTTATGACAAATATAGCTGCATGATGACAATCGTGGACAGTCAATGGCTCTTTGTAAAAAGGCTTATCTGGGATAAAAGTCAACAAGCTGGTGTTGACCATCAAGCATCACAACCTCATCACAGAACTTCCCTACTGATACATTTTTACAAGTTGCTAACTTAAAAAAAAATTTATTTTATTTATTTATTTATCTATTTATTTTTTTGAGATGGAGTTTCACTCTTGTTGCCCAGGCTGGAGTCCAATTGCGTGATCTCAGGTCACCACAACCTCTGCCTCCCAGGTTCAAGCGATTCTTCTGCCTCAGCCTCCTGAGTAGCTGGGATTACAGGCATGCACCACCACACCCGGCTTTTTTTTTTTGGGGGGGGGGGACGGAATCTCCCTTTGTCACCCAGGCTGGAGTGCAGTGGCACAATCTCTGCTCACTGCAAGCTCCGCCCCCTGGGTTCACACCATTCTCCTGCCTCAGCCTCCCAAGTAGCTGGGACTACAGGTGCCTGCCACCATGCCAGGCTAATTTTTTTGTATTTTTAGTAGAGATGGGGTTTCACTGTGTTCGCCAGGATGGTCAGGATCTCCTGACCTAGTGATCCACCCGCCTCGGGCTCCCAAAGTGCTGGGACTACAGGCATGAGCCACCGCGCCTGGCCTAATAATGTATTTTTAGTAGAGGTGGGGTTTCTCTATGTTGGTCAGGCTGGTCTCGAACACCGACCTCAAGTGATCTGCCTGCCTCGGCCTCCCAAAGTGCTGGGATTACAGGTGTGAGCTGTGCCCGGCTTATTTATTTATTTTTATTCTTTTGAAACAGGGTCTCACTGTTGCCCAGGCTGGAGTGCAGTGGTGCCATCTTGGCTCACTGCGGCCTCAACCTCCCAGGCTCAAGTGATTCTCCCACCTCAGCCTCCCAAGTAGCTGGGACCACGGGCATGTGCCATCACGCCTCACTAATTTTTGTATTTTTTTTGTAAAGACAGGGTCTCACTATGTTGCCCAGGCTGATCTCAAACTCCTGGGTTCAAGTGATCCTCCTGCCTTCGCCTCCCAAAGTTCTGGGATTATAAATGTGAGCCACTACTCCTGGCGAAAATCTTTTATTGTAAAAATTATTTTATTTTATTTTTTACCAGGAATAAAAAAAGTAACTTTTAACCACAGCTGAAACCTTTGTTTGCTACATCATAGCAAAGAAGCCCTGTGCATTAAGTATCACGTTTATAACTCAAAGTTACTTTCACCATGTGGAGACGTTTCTTTTTTTTTTTTTTTTTTTTTTTGAGACGGAGTCTCGCTCTATCGCCCAGGCTGGAGTGCAGTGGCTGGATCTCAGCTCACTGCAAGCTCCGCCTCCGGGGTTTACGCCATTCTCCTGCCTCAGCCTCCCGAGTAGCTGGGACTACAGGCGCCCGCCACCTCACCCGGCTAGTTTTTTGTATTTTTTAGTAGAGACGGGGTTTCACGGTGTTAGCCAGGATGGTCTCGATCTCCTGACCTCGTGATCCACCCGTCTCGGCCTCCCAAAGTGCTGGGATTACAGGCTTGAGCCACCGCGCCCGGCCGTGGAGTCGTTTCTTTCCCCTAGTCTTGTGGTTCATAAAAATAGCTAGATATTCCAGTGGTAAATATTCTGCAGATGATATTTTATTAATAAACTGACAGGGGAAGGAAAGAGATGGGTATGGAAGAATATCACTCTACTCTTTATCCTGACTACACATTTTGATTCATCCATACTTTGGAGAGATGCATGTCCAGAATTTACAGCAATGGTCACCATGGAGAATTATGGAATTGGCAGACTCATCCCTCTGCCTTGAAGGGCAGTGGACAGAAAGGTGAATTTAGTGGATAATTTAGAAGCCTGGGCTGAGTGCAGTGCTCACACCTCTAATCCCAGCACTTTGGGAGGCCGAGGCAGGTGGATCATCTGAGGTCGGGAGTTCAAGACCAGCCTGACCATCATGGAGAAACCCCGTCTCTACTAAAAAGTACAAAATTAGCCGGTCATGGTGGCGCATGCCTGTAATCCCAGCTACTTGGGAGGCTGAGGCAGGAGAATCGCTTGAACCTGGGAGGCAGAGGTTGCAGTGAGCTGAGATTGTGCCACTACACTCCAGCCTGGGCAAGAAAAACAAAAGTCTGTCTCAAAAAAAAAAAAAAAAATTTAGAATCCCATTTCTGGAGCACTAATTCCTAATGTAGACTACCAATCCAAGTTTAAATGAATGAAGCACCATATGCCATGTGATACGGTTTTCATTCTAGCACAAAACGTAACTCTCACTACCCATGGCCCTGTTGATAACTAAGGATCTGATACTGGCTTCCTGATATTTCCTTTTTTTGGAGACAGAGGCTCGATCTGTTGCCCAGGCTGGAGTGCAGTGGTGCAATCTTGGCTCACTGCAACCTCTGCCTCCCGCATTCAAGTGATTCTTGTGTCTCAGCCTCCTGAGTAGCTGGGATCACATGTGTGTGCCACCACACCTGGCTAATTTTTGTGTTTTTAGTTGAGACAGGGTTTCACCATGTTGGCCAGCTGATCTCGAATTTCTGAGCTCAGGTGATCCACCCTCCTTGCCTCCCAAAGTGCTGGGATCACAGGCGTGAACCACCAGGCCCAGCTGCTTCCTGATATTTCTGAAAACTCTGTTTTTACATTTTCTGTTCTGGAACACTTCAATCACATGCTCAGTAGTTTTTTTCCTTAACGAGAGTAGATGTGTGGAGACACTTTCCAGAGGGGATTTCCCCTAACTAACTGTAAATTCTTTCTGTTCCCTTTTTTGTAGTATTTTTCCTAATCGTTAATTTTTACTATTCTTAAGCATTTCCTCAAATATTATTAAATATTATTAATATATTATTTAAAATAGAATCAGTACATTTTAAAAATCTTAATATTAAATAATATTTATTAATATTAGTTGTATTTCTATTATTTAAATATTCATCATTAATAGGAAATAATATATCTATTGTTTAAATATTTATCAGTACATTTTTTCCCCCTTTAAGTTACAAAAAAAAAAGAGAGAGAAACAAGAGAAGAAGTCTTTCCTCAGATTTACTTTATGCTTTTGGCAAACTTTTCATCTTTTCAGTTGAATTAGTGACAATTACTTGTTACATTAGAAGACTATGGGAATGACTTCAAAGAGCTGTAACAGCTTGTGCGCACCTGTAGTCCCAGCTACTTGGTAGGCAGAGGCACGGGAATCGCTTGAACAGGGAGGCGGAGGTTGCAGTGAGCCGAGATTGTGCCACTAGACTCCAGCCTGGGCAACAGAGTGAGACTCTGTTTCAAAAAAAAAAAAAAAAGAATATCTTAAAATGCTTTAGCAATTCAAGTCAGCTCCAGTATATCTTACTTATTTGGAGTTAATACTTTAATGATACAAGTTGGCCACTTTTGCTTATTAATTTTAGAAAAAAACTTCATCTTAATTACTTCTCTGTGGAGAAACAATTATAATCTGTACTATATAACCATTTATATAATTTATAACAAAGATATACCCATTCTTTGGAAGAGAGCTATTTGTGCTAGTTGTTTTAAGTATGTTTATGTGTGAACCTCTCTGGGAAGTTTATATTTTGGCGACAAAATTTTTCTTTTTTTTGGTCTGAAAACTGGCGGAATGGATTTTTTTTAAATAAAAATTTTTTAAAAAAGAAAGCATTTTCTCCCCAAATTAGGTCTGCCAGTGGAAGTAAGTATGGCCTGGTGTTCCTTGCGTTCTTTTGTACCCTTTGGTCAAGGTGGCTTGTTGCTGAGAGATCATTTTGCACATTGGATTTCACTTCTAGATGCCTAAGCTCTATTTAGTAAGCTGGGTGAGTTTATGCAAAATAGCAACCCTGAAGTGGAAATATCCACACAGTTTAGTAGCTGCCATGAATATATCACACTTCAGACTCAATACACCATGAAGACATCCCCAATAGTTTCTAGTCATTTACATATGTTCTTTCCTTAACAGCATTTGCATTATAATCACTTTATTCATAAATCAAATGGTCCATTTAAAAGATATTATATAGAGGAAAAATTATTTCAGACTTGTTTACCAGTGTTTTTACTTAAGCTAACTCCCAAAGCCTATAAATAAAAAGGGTTATTTTCACGTGAACTGTTTAACTCATCAGTGTATATACAATGCATCTTGTGTAGAAGTTAGACCGCCTCTGAAAGAAATGTCCAGAAATATATTTTTATTTAGGAACAAAAGCTTAAGTTATAAGATACTCTAACTAAGTGTGTGTATGTGTTTGTATGTGTTTTTCTAACCATAGAAAACATGATTTTAGTGAATGTTCAAATACACAGTGATACTGTCTGCTTCTTCAGAGTTTTCTGTGACAATAGGGATACAGGCTAAATGTACCATGTGTTATGTTGAATCAGGTTCCAGGGATAGGGCAGTGTATCACTGAGGAGAAAACAGACCTTTGCTTTCAGAAAGATAATCTGGAAATCTAAAATACAATAATCCCACCACATATTGTATCTTCATAATGATGAATTACTAACATACTACTTTAATTTTATCCCTAAACTCACCTAGAGTCTAAAAGGAAGTTTTACAATCCCCTTTTCCTTTCCCTTCCTTTCTTTTCCCTTCCTTTTCCCTCCTTCCCTCCCTCCCTCCCTCCCTCCCTCCCTCCCTCCCTCCCTCCCTCCCTCCCTCCTTCCTTCCTTCCTTCCTTCCTTCCTTCCTTCCTTCCTTCTCTCTCTCTCTTTCTCCCCTCTCTCTCTCTCTCCTTCTTTTTCTTGTTTTTTGATGGAGTCCTACTCTGTCACCCTGGTTGGAGTGCAGTGGCACAATCTTGGCTAACTGCAGCCTCTACCTCCTGGGTTCAAGCGAGTCTCCTGCCTCAGTCTCCCGAGTAGCTGGGATTACAGGCATGTGCCACCACACCAGGCTGATTTTTGTTTTTTAATAGAGACAGGGTTTCACCATGTTGGCCAGGCTGGTCTCGAACTCCTGACCTCAGGTGACCCACCCACCTCAGCCTCCCACAGTGTTGGGATTACAGGCATGAGCCACTACGCCTGACCTAAAGTCTCCATTTCTTATAACAAATTCATTCAACCTATGTGTTAAGGGAAGAAGATGAGTAATCATAGTTCTTACCCAAAAGGAGTAAGAGTAAGAACAGGAGTGAGAATCAAATGCTACGGACTTAGTACATACGTGTAAAGGCCATTAGCTCTATAAAAATTTTAAGGTGAGGCAGGAGATTCACTCTATTCCACAAGTTTGAGCCTTTTTATGTTTCAGTGTAAGATGTTTATTTTATGTAAGTCAATGTGTGATAAAGTTAAATCCATGCAAGGAGGACACAGGCAGCTCAGTGGTTGGCTTTGGGGAGCAAAGGATGAAAGGAAAGCTGCTGTGTAGGCTGGAAGGGAGAGGACAGTGGATTTTTCTTCTTAGGAATCTTGGGAATTTTCTCAAGCTTCTTGGCTGCCCTGAGGAAGTAGTTTGACCTTTGCCTGGCTGCTCAGTAGTGGAATGAGATCCTGAGAGGTGAAACCAGCTGGACTTCCTGGGTCGAGTGGGGACTTGGAGAGCTTTTCTGTCTTACCAAGGTTTGGCTAAAAACGCACCACATCACGCTCTGGTAGCTAGCTAAGGTTTGCAAATGCACCAATCATTCTCTGTGAAATGACCAAACAGCCTCCATAAATGGACAATAGTAGACATGGGTGGGACAAATAAGGGATAAAGGCTGTGCCACCCCCACCCCAAGCCAGCGCACAACCACTGGGGTCCCTTTTTCCATGCTGTGGAGGCGTTGTTTTCTTTCACTCTTCATTATAAATCTTGCTGCGGCTCACAGTCTTTTGGGTCTGTGGCCATCTTTACGAGCATACACTCACGCAGAGGTCCGTGGCTCCATTCTTGAAGTCAGGGAGACCATGAACCCACCCTAGGGAACCAACTCCGGACATAATCCAATCCTAGTGACTCCTCTCTTGCAAAAGGCTTAGAATATTTTGTTTCTAGTTTTTGTTTCTATATTCTTTCCATTGAAAAAGTATTATCTGGCAGAGTGTGGTGGCTCACTCCTGTAATTCCAGCAATGTTGAAGGCTGAGGTGGGAGGATCGCTTGAGCCCAGGATTTCAAGGCTGCAGTGAGCTGTGATTGCTGCTGCTGCACTCCAGCCTGGGGGACAAAGACTCTATCTCAAAAAAAAAAAAGCAATTAGAAAACAATTGTAAAACAATTTTTTTTTAAAAAAAAACAAAATTTGTACACTTAGTTTAAACATTGCATTTAGGCTAGGCACGGTGGTTCACGCCTGTAATCCTAGAATTTTGAGACGGGTGGATTGCTTGAGGCCAGGAGTTTAAAACCAGCCTGGCCAACATGGTGAAACCCCATGTCTACTAAAAATACAAAAAAAATTAGCCAAGCATAGGGGCAGGTGCTTTAACCTGCTACTCTGGAGGCTGATGCAGGAAATTCTTGTACCCCCGTGAGGCGGAGGTTGCAGCAAGCCGAGATCGTGCCACTATACTCCAGCCTGGGCAAAAAGAGCGAAACTCTGTCTCAAAAAACAAACAAAACCCATTATTACGTTTAATATTTAACATTAACATCATATATTATCAGTCTATCAAACATTACAATGATTAAATCCATGCCACGTCAGCACTGACACACTTAACTTGCACAGATGTAGACATAATACAATTTGTATGAAGCAACTTAGAATAGGAATTCAGACTCCTGAATCAGACATCCAGACATCCCCAAGGCTCTGTGAGGACAAGGGATTGTTTTGGGTTCAAAGCAAGGTAAACCACAACACATTGATCATCGACCAGTCACCACTTGGAGGATCTTTTTCTAGAAGTTTGTTTTCTTCCATTATATGATTTAAAGAAAAGACAGCCACAGTTCATATGGTGTTGGAGAATCTTGAAAAAACAAATTCACATTCTTTTCTCTCCACTTGATCAACAACTGTGTAATTCTAAATTCCTGGGAGGTATTGGGTTTGACTTTATTGGACTCAGCCCATAGTCTGAAATGAGGTGGTTTCTTTATTTGATAAGTTCCCTGACTAAAGTTTCAGCAACTGTTCTCAAGGAAATGCTATCTCTTTATCGTAAGAAAAGCTTTTCGTACCAAATTT
Organism: Rhinopithecus roxellana; assembly: GCF_007565055.1. Taxonomy (NCBI): domain Eukaryota; kingdom Metazoa; phylum Chordata; class Mammalia; order Primates; family Cercopithecidae; genus Rhinopithecus; species Rhinopithecus roxellana. The sequence goes on from NC_044551.1 coordinate 99,141,231, forward strand.
TCAGTGTTCTGGTTGTTCCAAAATAGTAGGAATGGAAATGTTGGCTGTCAGAAAGTCCCTTCCTCTATTGGTGGAAAAGAAAAATAGTCTATTCGAATCATGAGAGGGATCATAGAGATTTCCCATTCCAAAGTCCCTTCCTTTTTCAGACGAGGAAACTGAGGCCCAGTGAGGTTAACTGAAACAATACTGAGGGCTTGCCCTGCATTTGGGATGGGAATGAGATCCCTGAGTTTTTAGTGAATGGAATGCGATTCTTCAAACATCCTCGCCCGGTTATAAAATGCACATGAACTCCCTGATGAGGTGGAGAGGCTGGGAGCTTGACTGAGCATTACTGTTCACAAGTGTATCTTTTTACTTAAGGATTAGGAACTGTGTGCTGACTTAGCCCAGGTGAGCTTTGATTTTGCCCCAGGTCAACATCGGAAACCACATCTTTTATAGGAAAGCAACAGGAAAATCCCGTATGAGATTTCACATACATATTTATTCTCCTGATAAGACTCCAGGTTCCTGGTGTACTTGCTTTTGCTTCCCTGTTAATGATTTGATCGTGTTACCTCTCCTTTGTGATTTCGGCTTTTCTGAAATGATGTGAGTAATGGTCTAAGTCAGTCTCCCTTAATCGGTCAATAAATATTTGCTTCTGGTCTGTATTATTTTCTTTTTGCTGTTTAATATATAACTCTTTGTTGGTTATTTTTTTTTCTGAGTGAATTTCACCCCACCTCTAAATGAAAGCTACAGGTAGGCATCAGGCCTAGCTTAGTGTTTTTCACATCATTAATTCTAAGTAACATTTCTGAAGCTACTTGAAAACTAAAATTTTATAAGGTGAGCTACTGAAAAGTCATTACGTCAAGGCATTAATGTATTGTCTTGGTAATGATAAATCTCCACGTGTCAGAATTGCACAGAGCAGTACAGAATTCCTATAGCCACACAAGTTCCTCTTTCCCAGGGATTTCTGTGTACAGATTAAACCTCTATAAAATAAAGCTGTCAAAAGGCGAAATTACAACCACTTTAAAGATCAAACTGCCTTTTATGTGTGATGCTAGAACGGGCAGCACCTCCTTCTATACGGTAGAGTAAGTGTTCTGATGGGTGGAGCAGAGGAGGTTTGCTTTACAGGCACAAAAAGGCTGAACAGAGCAGAAATAAAGGACAAAAAGTGGACTGATCATTTCAAATTTACTTTCCCTACAGATGGTTAAAACAGAGGGGAACTTCCTCGTCACTCAGGCTCTGGTACACTAGGCTCCTTTCGACTGGTTGTTGGGTATCTTCTGTTTTGGGAAAACTGGCCTGTTTCAGATTTCATTCAGATCTCGTGGCAATTAGCCTGAGTGACTAGGCTGGTTACTCATGCTAATTGCTGGGGCCCAGAGTCGGAGCTCAGTCCAAACAACAGCCTCGCATAACTGTGTTTAGCAGAGGCTGCCATTCCTTTCTCAGTCCCTTTTGTCTTAGAATCAATTGTCTGAATTACCAGGTATTGTCATCTCCAAGGGAGGATCTGTCTTGGAAATTTCCAGCTAGTCCCCTTTTCCTAATAGTGGACATGTGTGTTTCCATCAGGAATGACTATGAATGGGCCAGTGTTTCATGGACCACACCCTCCAAAACTCCTGTGTATTTACTTACAGGTGATGGGCCGGAACAGGTGGGAAACACTGCCTTTGGTTTGATTCCATCCAGTCCATAGGAATGACATTGCGTGGCCACTGGTCTTATGCCCAGAGAATGCTTTCCCTCTGCGGCTACGCCTTTAAGACAGAAAACTAAAAGGCTTCAAACCAGCAGACAATCCCAAGAGGAGGCTACTTTCTTTGTTGTGCTTCTGTTGTTGACACTTCTGTTCTCAAGGTTAATTACATATTTGGTTAATTGATTTAATTGGTTAATTGGTTTGCTGGGCCTGCCTCCTTGGTAAGAATTCAAATGCAAATTCACACCGGGCTATGTCTTTTCATTGCTAGTGGCCTATAACCAAGACACACACACACTACTTAATTGTAAGTGTTTGTTTTGGGGAATTTGCTACTTGTTCTCTGAAGCAGATTTTCTTTTACACTAGGAGAGCAAATGCCAGTTTACTGCCAATTCCAGAAGTCTGCTCTATTGCAACAAAGAAGGAGATGAGAATGGCAGGGTCTGGAAGCATGAGACGTCTCTGACGTCTGCTCTGATCCTCCCAGTGCCTGGTGGTTCTGGGGCCAGAACTGGTCACAGTGACTTGAAAGGTGAAGACGTCCTCCTTCCAGGGTGTGTCGTGTCCTCTCCACCTCGGCTGAGAAAACAAGAAAATGAAACGGGATTCAGACGTCAATTCTGAACGTTAGCACTTTCTGAGTAATCAATAAAAAACGAATTCTGGCCGGGCATGGTGGCTCACTCTGTAATCCTAGCGCTTTGGGAGGCTGAGGCAGGCAGAGGGTGGCACACACCTGTAATCCCAGCTACTCGGGAGGCTGAGGCACAAGAATTGCTTGAACCTGGGAGGTGGAGGTTGCAGTGAGCCGAGATCACGCCACTGCACTCCAGCCTGGGTGACAGAGCGAGACTTTCATGCAAAAAAAAAAAAAAAAAAAAAAAAAAAAAAAGAATTCTTTCTAGGTTGCTGGTGGAATAAGAAAAAGCAGAGGCCGGGTGTCGTGGTGGCTCACACCTGTAATCCCAGCACTTTGGGAGGCCGAGGCTGGTGGATCACGAGGTCAGGAGATCGAGACCATCCTGGCTAACACAGTGAACCACGTCTCACTAAAATACAAAAAAATTTAGCTGGCACGGTGTGGCACCTGTAG